>NC_137891.1:60462331-61954036 GCF_963455335.1 Martes martes
TCAGGTGCCATTCACTGTTAGGTATCACTGAGAAATAAGGTTTCAACGTATAAATTACGTGTGTGTGTGTAAATAAACTTTAAAAACTCTGTGAACTTTGAGGTTTCCTGCCCTGTCTACTGAGATAGAGGGGAGGAAAAATTACTTTTAACTACTTTTAATTGAGATTCTTTTACATTCCAGACTCTGTGATAGGACTTTGTATCTATTTTGTCATCTAACCTTTCAATTATGAGATAGCTGTTACTCCCTTAACATCATAGCTGGTAAATGAAGGTACTATTTTTAAAAATAAGGTGTGCTAAACATTTAAACAACAATTAGTACCAGTCTTTTTCAAATTCTTCCAAAATATTGAAAAAAAACATTTCCAAAGTCATTTTATATCCCAAAGTGTGTTTGCTAGGTCACAGGTTATTAACTCATAGAAAAGTGACGACTTTAATCATTGAGATTGTGCTGAATTTATGGAAGCATTGGAATTGTGAAGCTAGAGCACAGAGTGATCAAACAAGAAAAGACACAGAGTAAATCAAGGGGCCAACTTTGCTTCCTTGGTATGCATATGAGAAAATTCAGTAGTTATTTCCAAGAAGAGCTGGATGATAGTTTTTGGACACAGAGGTCGAACTCAAGAGAGGCCAGGAGGAGAAGGCTGTGAATTAGGCAATGGTTTCAAAGGCTAGCTTGTCCATAATGGCCTGGAGGCTGGAGAGACTGAAGGGAGAGTAAAGCAATTGAGAATGAGGTTGTCCTTGGTGGGGCAGAGGTAGTGGACTGGTGCGAGATTATCAGCCACAGAGGGCAGAAGGCAGGGAGGTTGACTTAGCAAGTGGGAAGTTTCTGGAATATGTTTCTATCTTTTCTTCTCAATTCCTAGCACCATCCCCCAGTTCATCTTCTTATCTATTCCCAGATAAACGCAATGCTTCCTTACTGGTCACTGACCCCCTCTAAAGTGACAGTTTTCATTCATTAGAGTTAAAAATAACAAAGGTCATTAATATTCAGAATCAGCTAATATGTCAAGAAAGAGATGTGCTTCCACTGTTGAGAGAATTACTTCCACTGTAAATCTTTGATAAAGAACATTTGCTTGTTTTTAGCTGTTTAGTGTCCACTTTTCTCTTTTCACCATCTATACCTAGAACTGTCTTAGAGGAGAATTCCTCGTTGCATGGAGTCTTGGCAGCGAGTCTGTAGGTGGTTAAGGGCATGGACTTTGATGTCATACCACCCTGAGCTTGACACTGGACTCGGCCATTAATTCTGTCATCTTAGGAAAGTTGCCTAACTTTCCTGAAACTCAGTTTCATTAGTTGCTGATATCTATGTGTAGATCTTTGTTATATTTCTTCCAATGGGATAGCCACCGGAGTTCAGCTTTGAGTTGAACCAGGGAAAATCAAACAGAAGAAATGGGTCCAGATACGGCGAACACAGACGAATGGATGTTTACAGTTCCTAGGTCATGCAAGTATTTCCAGGTAATTCAAATACATTGTCTCATTTTAACCCCCAAATCATTTCATAAGATAGTATGATCATTATGATGCCCATTTTACAGATGAAGAAATAGAGTTGTTTCCTATGTCATATAATATTTAAATAGGACGAATATTTAAATTGAGGTCTGAAACCAGAGGCCATGCTTTTAACCATTACCTAACATTGTTCCTGAGGGCTTAGGAAGCAATGAGGGGAAGTCATGGGAACACTAGGCCACTAAGGGCATGGAGACCTGTGTAGGGGAAGGGAGGCAGAAATCCAGCTGATCCTGATGGTTGGATCATTGACCCAACTGCTAGTCCCACAAAGGACCAAAGTTCCAGACAGCAGATCTGCAGATCCCATCTTCAACAGCTGAATAGTTTCCTAGTGCTCCTGAGGATAAATATAATCAGTAAGAAAAATCCTTTTAAGAAAACAATGGGATTATCTAAAGTGGCCTCCTTTTTTTCTAAGAAGGAACCAGAGGGATAGGTCACTAATAAATCAATAAATAGATAAAAATGAAAACTACTCTCAGAAGGAATGGCTGGCCATTAGACAATTTTACTAGTCCCAAAAGAACGTTATTGCTTATATGACAATTACTTGAAATCAGACTTGAAGCACTTGGCTATATTTAAAAGAGATAAACAGAAATCATTCACAGTATGAATCTGTTTAACATTTAGAATCTCTCTTCCAGGTCAGTTTTCTATTTAAAAACAAGAAAGAATATCCAAGGAGCAAAGACAGGACCTTCAATCATCGAATCCATATCATATTGAGATCACAAGAGCATTTTTTAATACCTTAAATTTTTATTCACCAAGGAAAAGACTAGATTTATTAGGTAAACATAAAAGATCCACAAGTTCTAAATATTCCACATTTTACAGAAATTCTTTTGATGTCTTCTTTGTTACCTGGACATTCCAGTTTTGAGGCTACCCATTGCTGGTAAGCTGTCAGCTATATAGTACAAAGACCTGAAGCATATAACTGAGAAGATTCAACGACAGTGAAACAGTTGATAAGTCTATAATCTATAAATAAAACAAATCTTAATAACAAAAGAGAAAATTCAGTAACTATTTAAAAAAGGACTCATTCACTGGACTAAAATAATAAATTTCAGAATGCTGCTGCTGTCTTGGCTTGGGCTACTATAACAAAACATAATAGACTGGCTGGTTTAAATGACACATATTTATTTCTCATAGTTATGGAGGCTGGGAAGTCTAAGATGATGATGCTGGCTGATACAGTTCCTGGTGAGAAACTTCTTCATGAATGCTCACGAAGCAGAGAGAGAAAGAGAGAGAGAGAGAGAAAGCTCTGATGTCCCTTCCTCTTCTTATAGGTTCACTAATCCCATTATGATGCTTTATTTCCATGACCTTATCTAAACCTAATTAACCATCATATTAGTGGTCAGGGCTTCAACCTTTGAATTCTGTGGAACACAAACATCAGTCCATAATATCTCCTAACTCTTCACTCTGGAAGTCTTACCCCTTAAAAAGCTAGCAAGATTAGTTTCCGATTTCAAACATCTCTCTGAATGTTGGCTGCTAAACATTTAAAATTCATACACTAAGTTTTCTCCCTCAGTTCCTGCTTCCCTAATTTATAAACTTACTATTTCTTTCTCTTTTTTAATTAAAGATTTTATTTATTTATTTGAGAGAGAATGAGTGAGAGAGAGCATGAGAGAGGAGAAGGTCAGTGGGAGAAGCGGACTCCCCAAGGAGCTGGGAGCCCGATGCGGGACTCGATCCTGGAAGCCTGGGATCATGACCTGAGCCGAAGGCAGTTGCTCAAACAACTGAGCCACCCAGGCGCCCTATAAACTTACTATTTCTTAATTAAAATTATGCAATTTTGCCTAACTAGAGATGTCATTTATTTTTCACCCATTTATTACTGCTAGCATGCAAAATTGAGTCATTCTCTCTTAACAAATGAAAACCCATGAACAGGCTATAGTCATGCTTTCTTTACAGAAATGTACACAAAACATCTTTTTTAAAACAAATCTAACATACTAACTAAACTTGGATTTCTCAACACAAGTCTATCAAAAGGTGAACCCGCCTTGCTAAGGTTGCACATGGTCTCCATAAGGACTGCTCGAACTTTCCTTGACAAAGAGGCATTCCCACCTGGTCTAACATCTGGTCAGAGCCCACAGAATTGTGGGAGAGGCTATGAGGTAGGGCAGGGCCTGGGGTGTTAGGGGCAGAACGGTGGCTGCCAACTTGAAAGCCTCTCAGGTAAAGCTTGGGGATTGCCGCCTATGTCTTGGGAATCCAGCTATGATATAAATATCTGTGTTCCTCCCAAATTCATGTTGAAATCTTAATCCCCAATGTGATGATATTTGGAGGTGGGGCCTTTGGGAAGTGATTAGGTCACGGGAGTGGAGACTTTCTGAATGGGATTAGTACCATTATGAAAGGGACCCCAGAGAGCTCCCTCTTACCCCTTCCACTTTGTGAGGTTACCGCAAGAAGCCGGCTTGGGCTCTCACTTGACACAATCTGTGGGCACCACGATTCCGGACCACCTAGCCTCCAGAACTGTTAGAAATAAATGTTTGCTGTTTATAAGTAATCTTTTGTAGCAACCTCAGCACACTAAGACAATCCTGCTCAATTTGCTAGGCTTTTATATATTTTCAAGAGTCTGGGTGAAAGATTCACAGCTTTTATGCCCAGAATAATTAAGTATAGAAGGAGAATGAAAAGTGTGTAGTTTCCAGAAATCTTAAGGGAGATTCATTTCTGATCTCTTCAGTAAACTTAATTTTTTCACCTTTTTTCCCCATGCATTAGCCATCTTATACTCTTCAAGGACATCTATGTTTCTCATGCAAAGCTTCAATTTGCATGTACAAAAGGTCATTTGTATGTACAGAAGTAAGGGCACCCAAACCTCCAATATCGATGCGTGCACTGAAGAGCACACTTAAAATGTCACATTTCATAGAACTTTCTCCCATCCAAAGACATAGAAGTTTGGCTGGATGTATTTGTGAAACTAAAATTGCTCTCCAAGAGGCTTAGCTCACCTTCCCATGGCAACCAAAACAAATCTGGAAGTGGAAAGGCTATGAAACCGCAGCTATCCTTTTTAAAATTACCATTGTAATGCTGAAGGCGGCATTGGAAACCAGCACAGCCTCACAAACATTTCTTTTGCTGCCTCTAAATTCAGTTGGGTGTCAAACTCTTCCAGCCTGGGCCCCTAGCAGACTGAATTGGTGGTGCAGACGTTAGCAACGCCTCTCCTCTCAGGGACCAAGTGGGCAAAGCGGTCGAAAGTCCCGTCACAGCACATGTGATCCTCCATGCTCTGTGTTTGCCACAAACCAGGGAGCAGAGGGAAAGGAACCTTTGTCAGAGGATTTGGTTCTCCCAACGCCTTAGCCCTGCTACCATCACATCGTCTGTGTCACATCTCATCTGGGAAAACTCTTGATGGAGACGGTGAGTTTGCAATGGCCCACGCCACAAACTCAGCACGCGGTCAACTCTTCCCCTGCCCTTCCCACGTCAGTGCGGCTGCGCGAGTATCGTCCACACCATCACGGTCCATCCCTCCCACCCCAGGGTGGTGCTTGGGTTTCCCTGTGAATGCATTCCTGCAGTGCCTGCCTTTCATGTTCTGACTTCGATCAGAATAAAAATGGCTGGGCGTCCCCTCCCGCCCCCCCGTATGTTCTGAAACTAAAAAGAATCAATTAAACCAGCCACATTTCCATCAGGGGGGCTACTGCTGTTCCCCAAACAGCTTAGGCTGTCTTCTCATAGTTTATGATGTCAGCAGGATCTCCCGACTGAAATACAGCCTTGAAATCTCACCCCACCCCTCTCCGGCCCTCTGTCTGCGGTATATATTATTCTTGTAGTTTTCAGAGACAGCTGTGTGAATTAATGAACTGATGTGAGAATCAGAGTTGGCCTAGAGCCCCATTTAAAAGTCATGTCGATGACCTCATAAAAACAGCAAAGAATGCTCACAGCTCGCTTGTAAAAGAAAGCCATTTCTTCATAACTTGGAATGCCCACATAATTCAGCACATATTTTAACCCCAAATGATTATTTCATAAGAGAATGAAAATTTCCCATGAAAAAGACATTTAGCCAACCCAGGCAACTCTAAACTTTAATTGACATTTCACAGTATGTAGCAGCGTGCTCTCCGGGGAGGGTAGAATATCATTCCTGCACCTGCGCTTTACCTCCAGCCTTCTAGTCTTTCAACCATTAAACATTTTTCATTAAAGCACTTCATATAGAATTAGCCTAATCTGATTTTAACGAAAGTATTCTATATTTAGTTTTTCACACTGTATTAGTCCAAACCATTAGAACTAGAAAGGCCGGGCTTTTGTTCACTGGCAAAAAACAGAAGGGCGGTCTGTGCCCACTCTCTCCAAAGGTGGCCCTTCCTTTCGCTGGGTGTCCTTGGAAACAAACACAGCATTTCTAATCTAAGTCATTCGTGGGTAAATTGTAGGCCTTAAAGAAACCAAGACACGTAGTAAGCTCGACTGGTCGCAGGATCTTCTTCCTTTCCCTGTGGACAGTCATAAAGAGCCCCCTCTCCCCCGCCCCAGAGCAAGAGCTCTTCGGAAGCAGGGAAGGAGGCAGAATATTTTTGCTAGGGCAGAACTGAGAAAATGTGCAAAAATTTGCATCTTACGGTTTGAGTTTTATAGCTGTTATCTTGCTGGCAATCTTGTGGGAACAGCTGCGGGATTTTAGGATGTGTGACTTGAACAACCAGGAAGGAGGCCTTTCTAAATGCTCCCAGTTAGAACCCAAGAGGGCTGAGCAGCTTAGGAGCGCGCTCGGAATCTGACGCTGCGGCATATTTAAAGCGAACCAGCCTGCTCCGGAGACCTCGTTCTCCCTGAAAGGCTACACTCTATTCTCTCTCGCTTAGGACACTAATTTCTCTGAATTGAGAACACCTGAGGTGACAAAAAGTCGCTCTTTTCGGACAGTGGTGATAAGTCTGTTTCAAATAAACAAGTCCAGGAAATACTTTTTTGACTTAGCTTCACTGGGTTTAGCATTTACTTAAGACCGCTTAATAGTGTTCGTTTTATTGACGTTTCAACTTGACACGCAATCAAACTGAGTGTGATATTGGAACGTTTACCTATAGGACACTTGAATGATATAGGACTATCAACTCTGCTAAACGGTCACCGCTGTGCTTAATTTTAGCCAAAAACAAAGCAAGACAATAAGCACCTGTGTGGCAGACTGAGCTGGGCCACGGTACTTGTGTGATAAAAGGAAAAGTGAAATCATAAAAAGATTTTCACTGTGTAATTAAAATATTAAATCTTCTAATTTTTAAAAAGATTTTACATATTTGTCTGAGATAGAGAGAGACAGAGCACATAAGCAGGGGGAGCAGCAGGCAGAGGGAGAACCAGGCTCCTCAATGAGCATGGAGCCTGATGCAGGACTCCATCCAAGGATCCTGGGATCCTGACCTAAGCCTAAGGCAGATGCTTAACTGACTGAGCCACCCAGGCATCCCAAAATATTAAATCTTCTAACACAAGTTCTGATAAAACATATAGGAGTTGACTTCACGCAACAGAAAGTCTCTGCTACACCCTGATGGTGTTTGATTAAGCGTGAGGGGCGAGGTTAAAGCATACACACATAGTGCGGGTATTTGACTCTAAGACTTACAAACATGGATAGTTCAGATGACGTAATATAGCATCTGTGTCACCTGAAGTGGTGACCAACCAGGAAGGTGAGCCACTGGGGAGAAGTGAGGCAGTGCACAGTGAAAGGTGTGAAGAAGGGACCTCATCAAAGGGGTCCTAGATTTGTAGAGGCAGGGAGCAAAAAGCCACCAAAATGGTAGACCTGTTGCCCACACAGTAGGGAATGTCTTACCTGACTTTGAAGAAATCATCTGCTTGCTGTTGTCAACAGAACAGCTTGTCGTTGTGAACCACCGTAACTGGTTCTGGAGAACTACCTTCCTCTCTGACCCCGCCGTTGGGAAAGATGGCCCTGGCTTCCCAGGACGGGGTGTGGCTGGGAGGCCCCCTCGCTGGCCCCCAAGGGTCCCAAGTTAGGAAAGGATATATTAGAGCTCGGACACTGGATGGGAGAGAGGTGGTCAAAGCCAGGGCCTTCATGTCCATCAGTGGGGCTGAGGAGACTTTGCGTTGCAGGGAGTTGGCCATGACCGAGAGTGGGTAAAGCTGGTGCCACGCGGAGTGGCCATCCTAGCGGTCATTTGTAAACAGCCATTCTCAGGAGTGGCTGCAGCGGTAGGAATATAAGGTGAGTCCAGCTGCAGTGGTCAAGCTGAGCGACTGGCTGGGCCCATGAGCGGTGGGCATGAGCTACACTCACCTGAGTTCCATGTTTCCAACAGGACAGTGTGAGAGGCAAGTGCTTCCTGTTTGCCTGGAATGAGCTACTACAGCCTAGTGATGAGGACCTGAGACGCTTAGGCCCTCCCATTCCAGGTGTAAAGATTTCCAAGGCACCTTTTAGGAGAATTGAAACAAGCAACCCCTTTCCCCCACCACACGCACTGGCTTGTGTGCGGGCGCGGGCACGTGGGCGTGCACACACGCGCATGGAGGACTCAGTCTAGGGAAGGAAGGATTATGAGGAACAAAGTGTCTGTAGCACTAATTATCTCTTCCTAAATGGACGCAGACACCTGGGTTCTCTTTCTGCAAGATTGAAGGATGCCTGGTGAGATCATCTCTTACCTGGAAGTCACTGGTCCACAAAAGGTGCAAAGTCCTTGGGAGGTGGGATGGGGTGGGGTGGGTGGGGAGGGGTGAGAGAGAGAGGGTGGCAGGGAGTGTAGGGGAAGGCCATTCTCTCATGATCAGTCAATGAAAGAGTCATCTGATCTGTTTTTCTCTTCTTCCTCCTCATCCCAAATCTCTTGTTTGGTTAAGTTGAGGAAGCTGGTTGAGTAAGCAGTTTCCGTGGGCTGGGAGCTTAGGCATTAAGTAGTTTTAGTTTTCCAGTATCTGTTCTCAACTGTGTTCTAACTGTGCATTCCAGCTGGCTTTCACGTTTCCTTAATGATACCAGACTGAGCGCCCATCTTTTTAAGTCACTTCAATTTATCAAATGTTTTTTTTTTTTTTTTTTTTTTTTTTTTTTAAAGATTTTATTTATTTATTTGTCAGAGAGAGAGAGAGCGCGAGCGAGCATAGGCAGACAGAGTGGCAGAGGGAGAAGCAGGCTCCCTGCGGGGCAAGGAGCCCGATGTGGGACTCGATCCCAGGACGCTGGGATCATGACCTGAGCCGAAGGCAGCTGCTTAACCAACTGAGCCACCCAGGTGTCCCAATTTATCAAATGTTTTATTTTAGTTCTTCAAATGTACTCGTTTTTTTATTCCATTTTTTTTTTTAACTTGAACCTCATATGTATTCAAGATTTTCTCTTCCCCAAGCCAGCATAGGCGGGAGGGGCCTGGAGTGGAGGTGGGATGGGCTCCTTCTTCCTTACATCTACTCTTTTGCGGCTGAATGGCGAGGAGGACAAAGGAGACCAGATGGTGTCACCCTGCTTGAAGACCCATGATGAGTTGCCATCTTATTCATGCCTTCTCTGCAGCCCTGAGTGGCTCATCGTTCCTTTTGGGTATCAGGTGTCCCCTGTTAATTAGCTCAGGGCCTGAGGGCACACTGATGGTTCCTCAGCCTTGCTGATGATCTAGGACCTGTCCCAACACCTCTGGTCTTTGAGAGAAGTGGCTTGGAGCCCACTCTGGAGAGACTTAGTCCTGAGTCCTCCACCTCCACTAAAACCCTACTTGCTTTGGCTTGAGACAGGGGAACAGTGACTGAATTTGCTGGCCTCAGTCTGGCTGGTCAATGTAGTCAAGTACTATCTACAAAGGCACAGGAGTCTCTGAAAACCAGAGGCCGGATGGCACAGAAGAGGAACACCTGCAGGGGTGAACATGTAATGAGACAGTCCTGTATCAAATCAAGCTGATCCAGGGCAGGGGTCCCTGAAAAAAAAAAAACAAAAAACAAAACAAAAAACAAAACAAAACAAAACAAAAACCACCACTAGAATTGCTGCTCCTTTGTGTTGTTTCACTGTTGTGATCAAGAAAAGTATAGATGAGGAAAAGAAGGGAAGAACAGAGAGAGAAAGAAGGGAGATAAATTGGAGCATGAAAACCTGAAAAATAACATGGCGACTTCTCTGACAAGGATTATATTATTGACAAATTTCCTTACTCATGACTAAAAGGAAAAGCAAAAGGAAAATCCCAGGAAAGGCACACAAATGAGTAGAGTTGACCCAGAGTCTTGGCAATCTCTTTACCTGGGCTACAGATTCCAGTATTTAAGATCTCATTATCTAAGAAGACAACATAAAGAAGGGAGAAGATATGAGAATGAGCATTATTACACCTGTTTCACAGTGAGGAGACATCTGTCCCATCCTTGGGTCTCTCTTTTCTACTCCGCAGTTATCCTGGACACTACTTGTTTGAACCGCATGTGTAGATTTTTCCTTGGAATGCTAGTGAATTCCGGAGCTATTGCTACAACAATGTTGCATTACAACCAACCACAAACATCTCAGGGGAAGATGAGCATGAAGGCAGGGCTCAGCTGGGCTCAGCTTTGCTTGACTCTGCTGGGTGACTGCTTTATCCTCCTCCTGGAACCAACAGGCTAGCTTAGGCCAGTCTTCTCATGGAGCTGGCAGAGGTGCCAGAGGGCAAGCCCAACCACAAAATCACTTTTCAGGCCTTTGCTCATGGCACACTTGCTAACATTCTGTTGACCAAAGCAAGTCACAAGTGTGAACTCAAATCCAAGGGGTGGTGAGAATATCCCTTTTTATTGGGGGAGCTACAAAATTACGTGAAGTGTGAGACAATAGGACGGACAAATAATTGAGGACATTAATACAATCTGGCAAAAACAGGAGTTGAAATTTTTTAAAAAGACAAACGAGTAAATAGGAAATGAAAACTTATCCCCTCATCCCAACATCCACAGAGGACCATGACTAATAATGACATTAATGTTCCGTTATTTTTTCTAGGGATGTAAAAAATTCTTTGACTTTTTTCAAGCTTGAGAGCAAACTTAAATATAGTTATGAAGGCTTAAAAAATCTGATCAAAGTATGTCCAAAGCATCTTTTGATGTCATTAAATATTCTTAGACAATATGTTTTTGCTGTCTACATATTAGTCGAGCAGAGAGATATGCTATATATTTTTAATCATTTTACTGTTGTTGGGCATTTAGTTTGTGGACACTATTTTCTTAACAAGTAGTAGGCATGCCCCCTGATAATAAAAATGACACTTTGTGCCATAGAAGCACATAGGGACATTCTGAAGAGGCAGGTTGCACGGTGGGTAGAGAGTGAAAATCCAGGCCTGAAAAAAAAATTGTAAAACTTTTACGTGGTTATACTTTCAGGAAATCTGTTTCTTCTTTGTAAAAGACAGCAGCCATCTCTTTGCTTTTAGTAAGCTATATTTTGGCTATAAAGTGACAACGAAAAATCTCATAAGAAAAAAAATAACACATGACATCTCTGTGTATCAGCTTAACTCTGTAGTGTTTTGTTTACACATACTGCCCTCGTAAACAATAGGAAGGCATGAGTAGCCAGCAATTTTAATGCCTTGGTGATGTTTCCAAGTGGTTTTCTAATGGCCATGCCATCCAATTGGGAAAAAATTTATGCTGTTAATAGTTGGTCAATTATTTTAAAAGGTTGAGGAGTTTTCCTTTATTAAAAATACCTAAAGACCTACTAACCCATAAGATCTCTCTTTTTACTGAGATATAATTATATAAGTTAGTTGCAGGTGTACAACATAATGATTTTATATATGTCCATATTGTGATATGACCACTACTGTAAGTCTAGTTAATACCCAAGATCCCTATATTGTTCATAGAGAGTTTTCTTTCAAAATTTAAATACATCTTGGGACAAGAAGACTTGAGATCAGTTATTAGTCATTTGCAACTCAATATGATTATCAAGTCATTTTGAAACAGGCAATACTGAAAGGTGGAAAAATGCATGAAAATATTAAACCATAAGAATTTACTGAAAGGAGATAAATATAAGGCTTGAAACTAATTACAGGTTAGCTGCTACTTTATTTTCATTTGATAGTAACACTGACACTGGTAGAAGAGCGAACACAAGGAAGCCAATTACTGTGCCCAACGCTGTAATGGGTTCTGCCTTTATTATTGTGCCCATGCAGTTACCCACTCTGGTCACTAGATGGTGCTTTTGTGCACAAGAACTCCTGGCTTTGCAACCTTTGTTCCTTCCCTCCCCAAGAAGTGATTGGAAATTCAAGATACGCCTCCACCTTCTTAACTAATTAACCTTTAACTTTAATAACCTCTAATGAAAAAATGATAAAATTCTTTTTATCAAATATGTCAAATCAGATACATTATCAAATATGCAATCTACCCAAATTGTCTCTATAATAATATAACATGAAAATTTTCCCAAGTAAAAGAGTAATTTGCCATCAACGTCTGCTTCTCTAAACCAATAGATCTGCTAAAAACAGTGCAATTTGTCGGGGAGAACAACTTAGCAAGGGTTTTGGCTGAAGTTAACCAATGTATCAAAAAATACAGTTCTTAACCTTACAATATAACTTTTTAACAGAAAATTTAACTGATTTGCTCTTCTTTTTTGCACTGTTTTTTTTGTCCAACTATTTTAAGAAATTTTGGGCTAGGATTAAACATCCCTTAAATGAAGATTTTGCTGCTCTCACAAGTTCTACCTCGCCTGACCCTCCTCTCGTCACCTTTGCAAGATCACCAACACACAGTGTTTTTTTTTTTTTTTTTTAAAGATTTTATTTATTTATTTGACAGACAGAGAGCACAAGCAGGCAGAGAGGCAGGCAGAGAGAGAGGAGGAAGCAGGCTTCCTGCTGAGCAGAGAGCCCGATATGGGGCTCGATCCCAGGACCCTGGGATCATGACCTGAGCCGAAGGCAGAGGCTTTAACCCACTGAGCCACCCAGGTGCCCCCCAACACACAGTGTTTTAATTGGAAACTGACACAGCTGTTATATTGTCAGGGAGAATGGAAGCACAGTCATCCCTAATGGGGTTGATACTCAACTGTAACACATTATCATCACCATTCATGTGGCTTTCTTCACATGGAAGCTTTCTAAGAATATATAAATTAGATGCTCTGAGCAACAAAAATGATACTCCAAACACTCTGAGTCTCTGTAAAGTTTTCAGTCACTCGCTAGCTAATTAATAAGACACCTCTGCAGTAGAAAGATAACTGAAATAGTCCCTCAAACAACAAAACTCCACAGGACATCCACAGAGACAAGGCTAGTGTCCAAAAAATATCTTGACTTTTGTCCTTTACTTTTGTGCTAAAAGAAAAATTTTCTATCTCTGTTAAGTTTATCCTCAAATTGTTAAAATTTCCAGTCTGAATGTATTGTCATATCACATATTGTCAATACATCTGTTAATTCAAGGTGGTTCTTTCCTCTGAGACTTAAGAAACAGAAAACATGTGTAACACCAACCGGAAGAAATTTTCTCTTTAAGAATGGAAGAGTGGGTGAATGAAAATCCAGAGCAATAATCAATAATGGGATAGTCATATTTAGCACAAATAAGCTGCTCGATGAATGAATTCTTAATTATTTAAAGAGTTTTATTGTGCAAGTATCGCTGTTGGGTCCGAGTGTGAAGAAGGTGGGTAAGGTATGAACACACTCTTATTTGCAGACATCCGGTCACTAGCAGTTTTATCATTTAAACTTGCTCCTAGACAACTGTGATTTACACCCTCTCCTCCCTCAACAAAAAGTGTAGTGAATTCAGTGCTCACTTCCTTAATGGTGATCTACCAAATAAGGGGGAAGTAAGAAAATTTGAGTAAGGAAATTCACCTCCTTTTTTTGTTGAGAAAGAATAAAGCATATGAAACAGAAACTATCTAGACAAAATAAAGGGTATAGGTGTTGCTTCAGTTTCCTGAATAAAGCCTTCCACAGTCTGACCTCAACCCGTCTCCTGCATTTTCTCGATTTGCAGCTCGCTGAGAAGCAGCTAAAGTCCTCTCTGCTCCCAGACCTGCCCTGTGCCTGGGTGGCCCTGTGACTTGGTTCCTCTCTTCAGTCTCCCTGGGATGCCCATTTCCCACCAGTTTCCATGTCCAAACATATCCGTCCTCCAAAATCCAACTCAAATTCCACTTGCTCGTTAAAGATTTCCTGATTTCCCCAATGGGATGATCTCTGTCAAGCATACATCTCTAGAGCAATGTATGTGTCCATGGACAGATAACTACGGCTGGCTCTCTATAAAACGAGCTGCACTCTACATCAGGGACTGAGAATTCGTGAGTCTCACTGGATTTCTGGGGGTTTTCCTCTCTTATTCTACTGGAAGCTCTTGGTTGGCAAAGAAGGGGACCATTTCCTAATAACTTTATATTTATTCAACAAACATGCTCAGCCACTATTGGCTGAATGAAAAGAGATAAATGCTTACTGCTGCTCTTAGCATATTCATCCGTGGGCAAGAAGTCATCCATGAGTGGCTCAGCTAGAGAAAGAAGAAAATGTTGCTGGTTCCTTACTGCCTCACTGTGGTCCTAATATCCGTCCAACTTTTCTTTGGACAGTGAGGACTCATTCTATGGATTGGAAGCTGAAGTAGATCAGTAAAAGCCATTTAATTCTTCTTCTGATCCTGGGAGTCTACGATCCCATGAGTTTTAAGTTGTAATCAAGTTATAAGAGGTTCTGCTATTAGCAACTCCATTAGTGTTCTTGAATGAATGAAGTCGGTAGACAGGATTCGCATGTATGTTTGCCTCCAACATAATGTATCAGTGTAGAGAAGATCTAACCTCCACACACTAAAGGCAAGAGCTTCA
Organism: Martes martes; assembly: GCF_963455335.1. Classification (NCBI taxonomy): domain Eukaryota; kingdom Metazoa; phylum Chordata; class Mammalia; order Carnivora; family Mustelidae; genus Martes; species Martes martes. Next base: position 60,476,783 of record NC_137891.1, read on the forward strand.
TTAAAAAGTGCATTTCTATCTATTTCCTGGTAGTTTATTTTTCTTTCTAATATTCACTATACTTACAGAAACCAAAATTGATCTCCGTGCCAGAAGAAAAATATTTTTACTACCTTTGATCATTTCTTACAATGCTAAGAAGATAAATGGTTGCACAGTTATCTATGTACACAAAGTATATATTTAAAAATACTTTTTATATGCAAGTGATGATACTCAGAAAGGGCATTTTGATTGAAAAAAATCTGAAGCTGTCGATCTGAACTTCCTCAAAATCATTCCATCCCTCTCTCCCTCCCCACAATCCTGAGTTTCTGCTTACTCCCCTCAACTTCCACTCTTCAGAAAGGCTCTCACTGTCACACCAAAGATTTGTTCCCTCCTTCCTTCTCCTGACCCCAGACCCCTCGGTGTCTTCTCCTCTCACCCATATCTCTTCAACCTCTCCTCTTTGATATATTTTTCCTCTTTCAGATAAACAGTGTCAAGTTCCCCTCCTCTTAAAGAAAACAACCACCTTCCTTAAACCTCTATCATCCTCTAGGTTCTAGCCATCTATTTCTTCCCTTTTATGGTCAAGCTTCTGGAAGCAGATGGAATTCGCTGTCACCTCTTCTTCATCTTCCACTCACTTTCTCAACCAACTCCCGTATGACTACTGCTCGTAGCATTGTGCTGAAATCATCCCTGTCGAGGCCCCCAGTGACCTGCTGAATCACGAGATGATTCAGCTCTGTTAGTTCCCAAATTGACCCTATGAACAATTCTTCTGGAACCTTCGCATCGTTTGGTTTTGCAGCCATCGCGCTCCACTGGCACTCACACACCTCTGGCCACTGCTCTTACACACAAACACACTTTTTAACGTGTAAGGAGAGAATTCATTTTTCAAGTACAGAACAATATAATGCAATTTAGCAAATACCCAGAATTCATACCAAATAAAGCTCAGAATTAATATCTATAACATGGTGTGATATTTGCTTTTTCCCCCTAATTGTACCCTTACAAAAATTGCATAAGTAATATACCCTATATTCTCCTTTCCGGGGGAAAAAAAAAAAAGGAAATGCTACATTTCCTTTAAAAAGCTAAAGCTTTCTTTATTCACCACTCTTAACACTATCTCCTTCCCTGCCCCTTCTCCTCAGGCAACCATTATCATGACATTATCATAAAATGAACTTTCCAGTTCATTTTCAAATTTTTACTCACACATATATGTAGTCATATGTTATTTGGTTCTGTGTGTGTTTTTTAGAGGGGGTCCAACATTATTATTTTAAGGCCAGTCTATGTTGCTATATAAAAACCAAATTCATACTATTTAATTGTGTTAATACATTTATTCCTGTGACTCTCCAATAATGAACATGTAGATTGTTTCTGATTCTTTGTTATTACAAAGAAGGCTGTGCAGACTCTCCTTGTCTCTGTCTCTTGACCACACATGAGGGATTTTCTCAGGTCTTGCTTCAATTATGTATATACCCCACTCCATTTCCAAAGTTATCTTTCTGTAATAAAAACCTAATGTTGTGACTTTCCTGCTTAGAATCTTCAACTGGCTCCTCCTTCACTGCAAAATAAGGGGCATGGTCTTGCGCCTTCCATAGAGCCCTGTCTTGTCTCAGCTGGCTTTCGCCCTCCTCTCTAAGCTCATCTCCCACCCCTTTGCCATATATTCTAGTCCTACTGGACTACCTTCAGTGTTGCAGCATTTTCCCTGCTTTCCAGAACATGACACGCTGGTCTCTCATTTCTCTGCATTTGCATGGGCTGTGCCCTGTGTTTAGAATACCACACCCTGACACACACACACAATCTCAGCCTGCTAATTCCTTCCCATGCTTCAAAATTCAACTTAGCTGTCATGCCTGTGGGAGGCCCACTGTTTCTCTCTTTCTGAGATGATGAAGGCATTCAAGACAAAACGTGCATCTTCTAATAACGAACCGCCAAGGTGACTGGTTGGCATCTCCTTCCCTCGTGTCCATACCTTAGGGTAAAGAACCTACATTGTCTGCCTGTAACAGGCAGCAGATCAGGCATGAACGTTCTGGAATAGACCCTGGGGCCAATGTTCCTTTTCCATCAAGAACACTGGGATTGGAAGCAAACTGTGTATTTTTGGCCAAATTAAAGAGGGGCAAACGCCCTCCACTTTTTTGAGAAAATGAAGTTTTACTTTCTTTTTTTTGTTTGCTTTTAAAGATTTTATCTATTTATTTGAGAGGGAGAGAGAGAAAGAGAAGAGAAGAGAGAGAGAGTGAGCATGAGCTGGGGTGAGGGGCAGAGGGAGCAGCAGACTCTCCACTGAGCAGGGGGCCTGATGTAGGACTCGATCTCAGGACCCTGGGATCATGACCTGAGCCGAAGGCAGACACTTAACTGACTGAGACACTCAGGTACTCCTTTCTTATCTCTTAAATGAATGCATTCTGTTCTACCCTTTCTCTTGTCTCACATATGCAAGAATGATTTTTAAGGAAACCACTCAAAAACTCGTTTTCTTGGTGGGGTTACAGTTACTATTGAAACATCTGTGCCTTGTTTCACACAGTCTCCATGAACAAAAGACACCAAAAGCTCACTTGGGCTAAAATGATTTCACAGCCTATGAACTTCACTGTGTCATACTTAGGAAAGGGTTTCCTCCTGCAGATGTGAACCGGGAGAACATTCGTTGCGGCTCCAGGCTTCCAGAGATAAGCACATTTCACACATAATCAAGAAAAATTATCATTGGAAATATGGGAACAGGATTAGAGTCTTGATTCTCTCTGAAAGTAATGGAGCATTCTGCCCAGTAAGGATTGCATTTCCAAAGCCTACAGGGAGGTGTTGTGACTCTGAGGGGGAAAAGGGAGAAAGAAGAAAAGTTTGGTTAATAATTTCAGGGAGAGAAAGTTACATGCTATGTAAGTAAATAAGCGTTCCTTTTTTGTATACACTACTGCTCTCCATAAGGAACTACCGTGAGTGTCTACTATGTGCTCGGCACTGCTCTGGGCTCAGCCGATACAGAGATAAGGGGCTGGGAGCAGGATGTGGAGACCACACTCCAGGGGAGGAGACAAATCATCAAACAGATGACTAAATTTGTGTGACACATGCTGGGTTGCTGACACAGGACACTTGCTATGAAAGCGAAAGGGAAATTTCCTACATGAGACTCGAGGGACTGAGACCAAGGGCAGGACTGGGGGAGAACACGCCATTGAATGGGCAAGGTGGCTTGCAAGGGACAGGCTGCTCTCTAAATGAGATCTGTCCTCAGTAGCAGGCCCCATGGGTGCACAGCTCTGTGAGAGACACAGTATGGGGAGCGGGCAGGGGAATTGTGCCCACCATTGTCCACCCATCCCCCCACAGGTGTATCTTCTTGGTCAGGATCACTCAAGTGTGTAAAATGCTATCCTGGTGACAGCTGCCACCAAAGGCTTACCAAGTCCTGGAACTCACCCTGCTCTCCGGACTCCACACTCACACGCCGTGTTCCTTATGCCTCCAGTGACTTTTCTTTCCTTTTGCAACTGGGGAAAACTGACTTCAAAGCTTCAAAGCCCCGCTGATTTCTCCGAGTCAGCTTCAAGCAGGAAGGATCACTCTTCTGCGTGTTCATAACTCTGGGTCCATCACTTTGCCAAACTGTTCACTACCACTAGCTTTACCCGCTGAATCCCACTCCATGCTCAAACGTCCCCCTCTGCCCCAAACCCAGGATTTACTCCTGTCTGTGCAAGAGCATCTCCACCTGCCCAGAGCAGATATGCAACAGCACCCACCCCCTGATCTGTGCGCTGTCCAAGTTAATTGTATCTCCCAAATGTCTCTTGCATTTACCTCTGTATTTGCCTTATTGCTGGCATAGATTATTATTTCTGTCCCAGGATTATTGCTTTTGCTTTTTCACCAAGCTCTTGACCTCTGCTTTCCCATCCTCATGCTTCCAAGGAAGCACTAGGGCCACGTGGTTATTAAACACATGGACTTTCCTGTCTGCTGACCTTGGTTCCAACCTCAGCTTTGCTACTTGCTCTTTATGTGACTTACAAAAAGAGGAAGCCCTAGTACTCCCCTCCTGGGTTGATGTGAAAATGTGAAATGTGGTAACAAGTATAAAAGGTCTAGAACAGATGCTGGCAGGAAAAAAGACTCCCCGAGTGCCCCTAGTTCTTATCACTCTTTCAGCATTTAAGCTGCCCCTAGAATTATTTTCAGGTCTTCTTTTTGCACATCTGATAACTTCCCTCTTCTGGGAAAAAAAAAAATGCTTCTGGGACTTTCTGTGGTCTTTGAAATGTATGGAGTTTCTAAGACCCCTTATGATCTGCTCCTGTTTCCCCTTCTAGTCTTCTCTCTTCTACTTCTACAAACATCCTGTGCTGCATACACGGGGGACCCCCCCCCCTTCCCTGAACTCTCTTTAGCTTCCTTTCCTGGTGAGATCTTTCTCTCCAGAGCACTTCCCCTTCACCCACCTGTCCATTTCTAACTCATTTTTCAGAGTCAATCCAAGTCAATCAAATTCAACAGGCCAACTTCGCTATCTGAGGAACACAAGGCAACAAAGAAAAACAAACAGGATAGTTTCCAAACATGGTAATAAATATTTTCGATTTGTATCTACACTTACATAGCATTATATATAGGTTATATTATATGATAATTATGTGGGACTTTGCTTTTCTCTGTTGTTGTCAATAATTCTTCTGAACTGACCACCAAATACCTATATGACCTTTGCATTCCCCAACTGAAAATGACTTTTAGCCTTGAGTGTGTAGAATAATATCTTTATTGAATGACAGGTATCCAGAGTCACCCACTAAGATTATCCATATTTCCAAACCATTTTATAATTTCAGTTGATTTGAACAAGGATTAAAGAAATTTGGGCCTGTGAGACTTTCAATGACTAATCTTCATTAAACATATATTTAGCACACTCTCTATCCCATCCCTGGGAACATACAAAAATAATAGATACAAAATCTCTGCCCTTAAGTTGCCAAAGCTAATGAGGAAACAGGCACACTGATTAACAGATTCAAAGGAATGGTAAATGCTTCAACAGAACACAGGGTGGTATGAGAAGGGAGGCAGGAAAGAATTCAGCTCTGTCTAGAAGTGAAGGTAAGACCCAGTTAGATGGAGGAAGGGTACTTGGGACTCTTCATACGCATTTAAGGAAGAACTGAAGACAGAGCCTAGGTGTTGCGCATGGAAACCATGGAGGTCATAGCACAGGAGGGTAGAAATGCTTGGAGATGTGTGTAGACGTCGGTGAGTGACAGGAAGTAATTTGAGAGAAGCATGTGGAAGCCAGCAAGAAAGGGTGTTGCACGCCATGTTTAAAAATCTGCACTTCATGCTGTAGATAGTTGTATTCCATTGAAAAGTTTTAAGATACACAAACGTGACCATATTTATGTTTCTGTGTTATATTTTTACTTTTTATTTTTTACAGATTTTATTTATTTTAGAAAGAGAGAGAGAGAGAAAAAGAGAGAGGGAGTAGGTAGGAGGGAGAGGGAGGGGGAGAGAGAACCTGAAGAAGACTCAGGCTGAGCACAGAGCCCCGACACAGGGCTCGATCTCACAACCGTGAGATCATGACTAGAGCCGAATCTGAATCCAAGAGTCGACTTTCAACTGGCTGAGCCACCCAGGTGCCTCTGTAGTTATATTTTAAAAAATTTTAAAAAATTGAATTGATGCTGATGGTGTTAAGTGCTAGAAGTGTCATTGTTTGAAGGGAAAGTGCTCAATTAGCAGGTTGCTGTTATAGTCTGGGCAAGAAGGGAGTTGATGAGACTACATATTAGAATGAACTTTATAGGGAGTAATTAAGTAATTTCACAATAGGAAACACTCCTCTTTTTGTAGAATGGTGGGTGACTGCATCCATAGATCGAAGGGAAATGGTAATATGACTCCTACTGTGTATTTCTAGTATCTTCTGTGTATTTCTACAATTAACTTTCTGGGGCATGTCAATTCTGAAATTAGACTATAATAGTTTTAATTTTTGCTCCAATGTTGTATTAAAAGTATAGGACTCAGGTTTCTAAATCAGGCACAGATTGATCCTTGACATAAATGGACAGTCTCAACTTCTCAGATGCTAATAACAGAAGAGAAGTTCTAAGTAGGTATCCTCTTTGGTATTTGTTTGCCTTAGCCATGGAGGCCAAGTATGGGATGAGAAGGGAAGGACTCTGAGAGGCTTTCTTGGGTGGAAGAGACCAGGGAGGAATTACCATGATTGTATAGGCAGTAGGCTTATTCAGCTGGTTTCTTAAATCTGTTTTGTTGAGTTGATCCTTAACTAACATGCAATGCCATGTAGAATGAAGACATATTTAGATGGAGACTTGATTGGGCTCAGAGTGATCTGGTCTCTTCAACAGAAACCTCATGGTCAACTCCTTCCCTAGCCCACTGACATATGTAGTGTCAACACAAGTGTACTGAAGTCAGACCCCCTCCACTGAACTAAGAGAACTAATCCGTACTCACCCACTAAGTCATCAGTCAGTTGTCTTTGATTATCTCAAGCCTGGGTCCTCTTCTTTTTCTAAGTGCTCTGCCACTAATCTTGGCATAATTTTCTTAAATAAGTAAGCTTTCTTCCCTTGTCTAATCTCTCTGTTAGTTCTCTAGGCTACGTTCTTCAGACACATAGTTTGGTCCCTCTATCTATAGAAGTATGGCTGATTCCAAAGCTGTTCCATCTGACTAGTCAGGTGACACTAGAAGTGTGCAGGAAAAAAAAAAAAGGGCAAAAACAAAAAAACACATCTTCCTCACTTTTTAATGTTGGGGCCTAAAATTCTACCCTAAAAAATATGAATATACTTAGGGTGCCTTCTTTTACATGTCCTCATGGGAGGGGTGCCTACTCTGTGCAGAGAATTCATGCATCAGCCTGTGATCCTTTAAGAAAATTGCAAACAGCTCTGGAGCCCACTGAGAGAGGGGAAGAGGATGAGCGCTACAGAGGGGTAAATGGAAGCAGAAAGGAACCCAGTGGCGAAGTCCTGAAAAATCAACATTTGTAGAGATGCCCTGACTGCGTGTTTTGTTCAATATTCTCTGTGAAGAGGAATAAAAAACTCTTTCTCAAGGCCCTCTCTTACATCTGAAGACAAACTAACACAGTTCCCTTAGCGAAATGTTTATCTGAGAGAGACTGAGTCATTCAAAAGAAACGATTACAGTGGAAGAGAGTGAGTTTAAGATTTAATTGTAAATTCCTGATCATCCCACAATCCAGCAGGTTGGGCCCATGGAGATAAGATCAGCTTAGAAAAATAAAGATGTAGCATTTCGTAGCACAGTCGGGCGGTATGGGAGTCAATGAGCACTCCTACTGTTCCTGTAAGCACAGCCCCTGGGCTAGTGAGATCCCAGCCAGGATGCACCTTAGCAGTCCTGGGGTTCGGCTGCTGGGACTTGTCTGCTGTTGTAAGCCTGTGGCCCAGTTTGCTCTGGGTAAAATACTGGGCATCTTCTTGGCCTTTGGGCTCATATTTCTCCTATTTCCCAGCTTTATGTGATTTTCCTCTCATGCTTGCTTCCCACCATCATTGAAGAACCCCTCAACCTAGTTCCCTATCTGCTTCCTAAGTATGCCTTGTTCCCCATTCTTTCCCCATGCTTTCTCTCTTTTTTAAAGATTTGATTTATTTATTTATTTATTTATTTATCAGAGAGAGAGAGATAGAGTGCACAAGCAGGGCGAGTGGCAGGCAAAGGGGAAGCAGACTCCCCGCTGAGCTGGGACACCCCCCCCCAACCCCCCCCCCCCCCCGCCCCGGGATCATGACCTGAGCAGAAAGCAGACACTTAACCGACTGAGCTGCCCAGGCATCCCTCTCCCTGTATTCTCAAATGATGCTTAGGCTATTTGGTTTCCCCAGGCAACCTAGAGCCTCAAGCCTAAGGAAATACTGCTGTTTCCTAGACAACCTCACCACCCCACCTTGTGGCAGCCCAGATAAGACAAACACTAGCAGCGGCCGGCCTCCTTTGAATGCTAGAAAATGGCTTACTGAGTTCTTGGGGGCTGAGATGACCTTCACATTAGTTCAGATTAGCCACAGATCCATATTGTCCCAATTTACCTTTGCACTAGATGTGGCACTGGGCCCACTACTGACGGTTATGACCACTAAATAGACGAATGTTAATCAAAAACCTAGACCGAATGAAGATCATCTAAATTACAACTTTTGGGAAAAGGCGCAAGTTGTAGGTGGGTGTTTATTTCTTTAAAAGCTCAAAATGTCAGTTTGCTTTATTATTCAATGTGTTTTGATTTACACGAATCTGTGACTGGGGAACTTGATCAGAACAGCAATTCATAACTATTGCTAAGTCACAATCATTTATGAATTTTGTGGCAAGTGATTTATTAGTAATCATATGGTTCTGGAGTTCAGAAATTGGTTTTTGTAAAGAAGTTGAGGAGATTTCTCGATTTCTGTTTATTTCTGCAACAAGACTATTTTCCCTTGTACCCTGAGCTGCTTGCCTGGATGGACTGGGAAGAAGAGGAGTTAGAGCTACTGCGTTAGAAGCATGCATGGGTATAGATGGGCCAGTCGTGAGAGTCACAAGGAGCACAGCAAAGACGCTTAAGCCCGACAGTCTGGAACACACAGGCAAAGGACTTCCCCATGGTTGTGACACTTCGGCAAATGCCACTAAAGTAATACCAAAGATCCACCTACTCTAAAATTGCTTTCAGATAGGCAAACTTCAAGAGATTTAGTTGTTAGGATGCAATGGCAGATACCACTGATGGATTATTAGGGTAAATTATTATTTGAAAGTTTACCACCCTGCGTAAGGAGAGCCCAGAAGGAGCCACAGTATTCCTATCACAGTACTCCCTGCAAAAGCTTTATGAGACCATCTTTCTTTAATAGCGAATTCCATTTGAGGTCTCTAGAGGGCCTCCGCTTGATTTTGTCCAAGTAAGTAGCTCTCTCCAACTCCAAGTCAGGGAGCTCACTGGTGTTAAACATTAGCCATGGTTTCTTTTGTTCTGTGTCCAATCTCATGGGCATCCTCTCATGTAATCTTCACAAAGCTGTTGGATCTGAATATTCTACTTCCCTCATTAGGAAGATAAGAAAACTGAGGCCTAGAGAGATTAAGGAACTTGTAGATGGTTGTTCTGCCGGTAAGGGATGGTAAAACCAAACACTGAACAGTCCTGTCTGCCTTCAGAGCCTGCATCTGTAACCGCAGTACTGAGCTGCCTTACATGTGAGTTCCCATGGTGCTGGGAGGTGCTCTGTCTGCAGAAGTCGCTCTCACCCCAGGAATAAGAAACCAACCGCTCACAAGCGCCAGCTCAACCTCGGAGCTCTGCGTGCCCTGCAGACATCTTCCTGGAAGGGAGAACAGGAGACAGCCAGGCTGCCTTGCTTGCTTCAAAGGGCTCAGTAATGACTGAGGCCATCCTGGCCTCTACTTGCGTGGGAGACTCAATGGAGCCAAACATGCCTGATGGAGGTTAGAAAGGTGCCTACATTGCAACCCCCATGAGAATCTGGGTGCACCAGACACCTGGCAGTCAATTAAGGATCTGTTTGCTAACTGTCTGTTTCCTTCACTTGAATGTGAACCCCAAGAATACAGTGATCTTCTTGTGTCCCAGGGATGGAGAACTGCGTCTTTCAGTGAATAGACGTTCAGTCGATATTCTTGAAAAGTGAATCCTTGGCTTCCCCTATGAGAATGGGAACTTGATTCAAGTCCTTTAGGTTAAAATTGCAGAAAGAACCTTTCAGTCATATATAATGGGTGAAGGGCACCAACGGGCACATGAGTGGATGTGTGGGTCCGTGTCCAGGCTAAGAGCCAGGAGCAGTCACGGGCAGGATGCAGCACCGAGCAGGGCACCCGGGGGGAGAGTCAGAATCAGGTTGGGCCGGCAGAATGAAGGGGAGACCTTCTGTGACCTTGGGGAGACCCCTGAGGTCACAGAAGGACCCCATGCCCTGTATAGCACCACATTCTGAATCACCAGAGAAAAGGGAAAAGTTCATAGGGTCCCTTTGGTTTTACCTCATTCCCTGTGTAGGAATGGAAGGAATGAGGTTCCCAGAGAACTCAGTAATAAAATGTGATAATTGATATGTAAGGGGTATGTTGTATACATCACGCACTGCTCTAAGCATATGATATGTACTGACTCACTTAATCCTCGAGCCAACAACTGATTTAGAGAGAGGCCAGATCATTGAGGTTAGCCAGCAAGCAGCAGAGCCTGGGCCTGAACCCAGGCTGACTGGTGCAGGGACTAATTCTCTCCACGACGAGGCCTCAGGCTGCTCATAGCATCTATCCACACAGTCCTGGGGCCGGAATCAGATGAGATGGGGCCGGTGATTTCAACCAGGGCTGTCTCGATAATGGGTGGTAGATGTGAAAACAAGGACTTTATACATTAAGTTTTCCTAAAATACTCACACAAAGTCCCAAGGCCATGACTGCCCTGTAGGGGTTCTTCCCTTTTTGGAATAAGATACACAGAATCACTTACACAGGGTTCTTGGGCCACCGGCCTCGGTCAGGGGTGTGCCTTTGTTGAACCCATGAGCTCCCACAGTGTAACGGGTATCATTCTAGGTAAAGGGGACACTCAGGATAAGATGCCGGGCCTCGGCATCCTTTCAGGGCAGTGGGGCAGGTCTGCTCCTCACACACACTGACTCACTGGCGAGTTCATGAAGATGACACCTCGTTTCCAAGAGGCTCCTATCACAGCAAAAGTAGGAAAATAAAAAGTTAGCTCAGAAACAAGAGTCTTTACCAAAGTTTGCCTGAAGGGCTTTTTTCTTCTATCTCAAATATACACTGGACCCCACACACACACACACACACACTCATACCACCAGCCCCATCTACATGCACAAAAGTCACTTGGCCTAATATCTATTTTAGCCTGAGAAAAGGACCATACCTGGGCAAATTGTCTCATAACAAAAACAAAAACAAAAACAAAAAATATTTTTCTTTATATAGAAAACATGAAGTTAAACTTTAGAGCTCAGTAATACATAGTTAAAATCAAAACCTGTTTGAACCACTATTTTTCCTTACAAGGCGCTGCTCAGAATCCTCTGCCAGCTGGCTGGGGGATGTGTGTGAAAAACCATAATATTTCGGGAGTTGTCCCTGCACCAGACATTTTTCTCAGCACTGCGGCCCGCTCACGCCACGCCGCCCGGGCACCTGCAGGATCAGTTTGCACAAGCAGCTTCCCAAGCGGATGACGTAGCTACCCTTCTGTTGTTCCCAAAGACCAACATCTGTCAGAGATCAGCATATGCATCCGCGTATTAAAGCGCTCACTGTTCTAAGGCCCTGCACTTAATTTTCCCTTGGGTAAACAGAGCCAATAATGGATAAATACTCAAGGATCAAATATCCTTAAACTATTGGAGCGAGCTGTGAGCACAGACTAATCCACATCAGAAGTGAGAAAAAACAGAGAGCGAAAAAATATGACAGAGGCTCTCCAAATCATGAGTGAGGGGCCTGGGAGGGAGTTCATGCCACTGGCCATGTGAGGTCTTGGGAAGAATGTCCGTGGCTGTTGGCAGCCGGGTGGTGGGGCGCACCCGGGGGCTCAATGGTTAAGTGTATTTAAATGCATCTAAATGTTAAATAGGGCATGATCCAAAAAAACAATCTTTACTCTCTTCAGAAAATAGTGTAGGGTCTTCCTGTGGACGTCCTCTGAGCTAGGCCGACCCTATACTCTCTGTAACCAGACACCAAAAAGAAGCCCAGCAATGTCCTACTAATTGCATTTTGCAGCAAGTCCCAATAGGAAGGTGAACTTTGGACAGGCTGACAGTCTTGGCCTTTGAGTCCACGTTTGGCCTTCTAATGGCTGAGCCAACCCCGCAGGGAAAATACGCAGCTTGAGTTTATCTTTCAAGTATAAACTTCTGAGGATGAACACTTCAGACTCTCAGGAATCCCCGCCTAATACCCAGGAGTGATGTAGTTCGTTATTTCCACACAACTCTTTTCCTTTCAAAGAAGAGCTCTAACCTTTGAGATAAATTTGCCTCCAAAGATGATCTTAGCCAAACTTTATCACTATGCACAGCACACTATGACTTTCTCATTTGCTTTAAAGAAAAAAAAAAAAAAAACAAAAACATTCCGTATTCCAGATTAGAAATATCCTTTTTGTTACTTCAAAAAGTTGGAGATGTTTTCTTGTTACTTAAAAAAAAAAAAAAAAAGAAGTCTATAGGTCTCTCCTGCCATGCACTGATACTCATCATAATTTTGTATCTATCTTACCTAAACCATCTGAGTCTACTTTTGAATTATCCATATTCAGAAACCTCAAAAAGAGTTAAATATGTGGCTGATGGCTATGGAGGTAAATTGCCAGTAGAAAAGCAGAAAGAGGAGCTCCAAGTAAGATGATCCCCAGAAACCAGGCTGATCTTAACCACAGAGGGGCCATACAGATGTTGCCCTGGATTTTTCTCTACCTCCAAATTTGCTGCTCTATATAGGCAGGCCCCATCAGCCCTTTCTAGAAGCTGAGACCTCTGTTCTTATTCAGCCTGGCCAGAATGGCACCTGGATAACCTTCCAGGTGGACAAATCAAAATATTACCTGTACTTGAGTCAGAGAAGCGGCAAAGAAAGCATCGAAGGATTTAGCCCCACACAGACCTGGGTTCCCAGCTACGTCCTCTGTAAGAGTGAGCTGTTGGCATGACACCAAAGAAAATGGGAAACACAGAAAGCAGAACCTAAGAACTCCATCCCATTTGTTTTCCGGTGGGTTAAACAATTCTAAGACTTGAGAAATCAATGCGGGAATACAACATATAGGTCCTATAAATAATAAATGAGCTGGATAGATAATCAACTGTATTAGAACCACATTAATAAAATTACCAATAACCGAGAAGGCAGCAATAGCTATAAATAAATAAAATTGCCATCACTCTAAAACACTCTTAAAAATTCCTCTTTCTTACTGTTTGTGTTTTTGCGGTTGGGTCCTTCCTGTGTATGTAGTGAAGATAAGCAAACAAACATGTATGCATGTGTAAGAGGCAACAGCGAGAGGACTGGGTCATTTTTAAGGCTACTCGACAAGATTTCTCCTCCTTTAATTGCATGGCTCCATGGATTTGTTGATTTCCTTCCTGGAAATTTATTTCTGGGCTTTCATCATCCTCAGAACCAGAGACTTTCTCATCCAGGTTTGCATGTATTTTCTCATGTAATATTCACAGTCTATAAGTTGATTATTATTATCTTAGGAGGAGCAAAGGAAAGGCTTAGCAAATCTAGGAAAAATGCACGCACATGGTATGTGGAGACAGGCTTCTAACCCAGGGGTATCTGAACCCTACGTGTCGTGTCTTAACCCTTCCCGGTTTCCCTTCCAAAGAAATAGACTCCTGCCTTCTCACCGGCAAGAACCCCCTGTTGATTTATTTGTCTCCTGTTGGACCCAAGTTTTGATAGAATTTTGATGGACGGGGGAAATGATAAAAATAAAATGACTAATTCCTCATTCGTAGTCTTAGAAAACGTGTATTAAAATACAAGTGTCTGACCAACAGGAGATACTGCCACGCTGACAGAATGTCAGTCAAAGGGTTTTCCAAAAGACATTCTTATTCTTCTATTCAACTCCTGGTATTTAAATGTTTCATCTATATTGTCAGGCTTTCTGAAATATTAAAAAGAGCCATCCTGTGGGCCTCTGGGGCCCTGGGGACCACTCGTCTCCTACCTGCCATCGGAAGACACCAGATTAGGTGTTTTTAAGTAACAGAAGCAGGAGATGTGATTGTTCTGTTCGTGAGAAAGCATTACCTCGAGTCAGAAATCCTCTCATATACCAACCTAAATCCCTGCAAGTCCAGTGTAAACCCATTTCCTCCTCTGGTCTCAGGAGAAAAGGGAACAGCTGCTGGTCATCTTTTAACTCCCCTCATGACCCAGGCTGGGTCGTCCTTATTGTCTGTGCACCACACTGTGAACCATGTTGGGCAAAGTCCTGATGAACTATAGGTTTGTCACCCCGACTCTCATTTCCCAAGATATCTTCCAGGTTCCCTTTTTGTGATGAAGGGAAGGGATTTCGATTCTGGGGATCCGGAGGCTCCAACTCCAGGCTCGGGAAGTAGCTCACAGGATGGCTCGTGGTCGTCATGCAGCACCAGGCCGGAGATGAATGAACATTTGACATCATGATAACTGAGACTAATATCTGTTGCTGCTTATTCCAGTTGCCTTGAGTACTTCTGGAAATTCTTGCCTCGGATCACAGTCCTACTACCGGCTGCGGTCCAAATGCAGCAGATGAAGGATTCATATTTCTATCTAATTCATTATAATGATAGCTTTTATGAAGCATCTGGAACTGGACAGACTAGGGGGATTCCTAGAAAAAAATCCGTTCCAAATAATGACCAAACTGTTTTCTGTTCATCAATCAAATTGTGCCCAATCAGGACGTTTTCAGTTTTCATCAATTTCATGTTTCATGTCCCACTAACAAATAAAAATATAGATATACAAATAACATTTGACCCTACTCTTACAGAATCCTAGCGGGAACTCCAGGAAGGGATTCGATCTATCTCCCTATTCTCCAAAAAACCCCAAATCCATGTTTTCCAGACAAAATCTTTTTCTCTTCTTGTATTGCTTTGGATCTCTGGGTTTGAAACATCAAATAATGGTTGTAATAATATTGAGAATAAATTTTCATCTCTTATGAAGTTACTCTATAGAATCAACTCCCTAAATTTCCTATCGCCCTAAGGAAAGCAAAACGAGTACTCCCCAAAGGCATGCTTTCTAATTTCTAGGAAAAAAGAAATAAATCACCCAGAGGCAACATCAGTGGCATTAACTTCAGTCAACCCAGATTCTTTAAAATCAAGTTTCTGATAAGAGCTGTATACATTCAAGAGCAGCTGATACATCAGTTCTTTTAAAAAGCTTTTTAGAACAAAGCTGCCCTTCCTGCCACAACCTTAAATCTTATGACAATTCTCAAAAAATTTTTGCCACTTCTTACTTCTCTTTGGCTTCCGAACCTCCACAAAAAGCTTTCCATAGTCATTCTCTTTTAATTATGAGAATACATATCAACTGGAAGAGATCTGCAGGAAATGGAAGCTAAAAGTTGGATTTCCTATTGAAAAGTGACTTCCTAAAAACCAGGATTCAGAATGGAAATCCAAGAATTCAACTTGACTGAATTTTTTAAAACTGCCTACACACCTCCCACAAACATTTTTTTAATTTCAATTTTTTAATTTAAATTCTAGTTCACATAGATGGTAAAATTGGTTTCAGGTATAGAATTTGGTGATTCAGCCCTTACACGGAACACCCAGTGCTCATCACAAGTGCCATCCTTAATCCTCATCACCCATTGTCACCCTCCAGCAACCCTCACTTTGTTCTCTAGAGTTAAGAGACTCTTATGGTTTGCTTCCCTCTCTTATTTTTTCCTTCCCTTACCCTACGTTCATCTGTTTTGTTTCCTGAATTCCATGTATTAATGTGATCATAGGGTAATTGTTTTTCTCTATCTGACTTATTTCACTTGGTATAATAATATACTCTAGCTCTATCCACATTGTTGCAAATGGCAAGATTTCATTCTTTTTGATGGCTGAATATTCCGTTGTATGAATACACCACCTCTTCTTTATCCATTCATCAGTCAATGGACATTTGGGCTCTCTCCATAGTTTGGCTATTGTTGATAATGCTGCTTGCTATAAACATCGTGGTGCATGTGCCCCTTTGGATCAGTATTTTTGTGGCCTTCTCACATTTTAAAGGGGGTAAATTGCAAGTCTATTTACATTGCTAATTCCATCTAATCACAAAAAGAAAGCTTATGTGGGGAGCATTGTTATTGAAAATTAACAACTTTATTTCTGCTATGAAAGTAAAAGGAAACAAAGATAACTACCTCGGTGAATATATAATTTTCTGATGCCAGAGTGAGATAAACCCCAGGGATGGGGTACTTGAAATAGGAAACATTCAATATCCATGTCATATCCATGGAACCTGTAAGGGTTAACTTATTTGTAAAAAGAGTCTTCGCTGATGTAGTTAAGAGGAGGTGAACTTGGATTATCTGGGTGGAGCCCTAAATCCAATGACAAGTGTCTTTATAAGAGACAGAGGAGAGGCACATGGACAGAAGAGAAGGTGGCCATGTGAGGACAGAAGCAGAGATCGGAGCTAGGCAGCCCACAGCCAGACACCTGGAGGAGAAGGTGATGTGACCGTGGAGGCAGAGATAGGAGTGATGTAGTCACAAAACCAAGAAACACTTGGAGCTCCCAGAAGTGAGAGGCAAGAAACTGAATCTCCCATAGGGCCTTCAGAAGAAACTCATCCCTGCTGATGCTTGATTTTGGACTTCCGGCTCCCAGAAATGTGAGAGGATAACTTTCTGTTATCCTCTGGTTTTTAAAAACCGGCCATCCTAATAACTAGATTTAATCATACAGTCAAATCTATACACATTTGTCCATAAATCAGTAAAGCAAATAGCTGGTGGGTTGAGGGGGAGGGGAGATTCAACTGCGGTTTAGTCATTCATAAAACAAATATTTACACAACTCTTACGTTCTAAGCTTCAGGGTTAAATTGTGAGTGAAAATTAACATAGTCCCTGCCCTCCTGACTTTACAGGCCAGTGGGAAGACACAGACACCCGGTGTATAATCACGTCATCAGACCGGGTCCTGGAGAGTATTTCAGAGGGACCCTGCATGGTTGGCTGTATCATTACTGTGCTTATTCCTTGTTGGGCAACTACATCCTGCTTACTACCCTCAGTCTTTCTCTGGGACTTTCTCTGGGACTCCTCCACTCCTTCCTGTCTCTACCTCCTGCCCCGTTTTTCTCACTTTTGGGGGAATCTCTTCTCCCCACACTACTGATACTGGGTTCTCCAGGATTGCAGTCTTATTCTCACTTTTTCCTCTTCTTTCTCTCTCTCTCTCTTTTTTTTTTTAAAGATTTGATTTATTTATTTGTGGGATAGAGAGGGAGAAAGCATGAGTAGGGGGAGGGGCTGAGCAGGGAGCCCAACACAGGGCTCAAACCCAGGACTCTGAGATCATGACATGAGCCAAAGGCAGATACTTAACTGACTGAACCACCCAGGTGCCCCTCACTTTTTCCTCTTCTATACATCCTCCTAGACTATTTGATCAGCTCTGTGGCTTCAAATATCTATATACAGGATGTTTATATAAACACAGATACACACATATGTATACAGACAGACACACACATATACACAAATATATGGTTGTATATACTACACATAGAATATATATATATATATAATATATGTAAGCCACATATATCTACATATTATGTATGTAACATATATGAAATTATCTCTATCCTGAATGCAAATCCATACCTATCCATTTATCTCCTAGATATTTCCACCGAGATATCTCACTAGCAGTTCAAATTCAACATATCCTTAACTAAATTCAACGCTCTTCCCCCAAAACTGCTTCTCCTGTTTTTGGCCTATAGGAAGGAATGTGTCATCTTCAGTCTCTCATCCAGTCTTCCAAGCCAGAAGCCTGAGGACCATTCTATACTTCTCTTCTTTCACATCACATCCAGTTATGAAGTCTTAATCCTTCTACTTTTAAGCCTTCCTGACATGAATCTTATCTCCTTTTCCCTGCCTCCATCTTCATTCAAACTCCTATTATTTTTTCACATGGATCCCTGAAATGGCCCCTTAAGACACCTCCTTGCTCCCAGCCTCGACTTAAAATCCTCATCTCAAATTTATCACACCTCCAGACCCTCTCCAACATGGCCACCAGAGTAATCATTCATACATGCAAATATGATTTGCAATCAAACATGACTGACCCTCACCCCCAGCTGAAACTCTCCTAGGGTTACTATTAACCTTCCTCACAAAAGCTAAACCTTTTATCAAAGCATATAAGGTACTTCTAGTGCCCTACAGAAATGTTAGTTTTACCATATTTTTTCATTTCCCTATGTATGTATAACTATCAGTCAGAGAGATTTTAATGTTTGACAAAAAAATTTAAAGGTCATAGAACAATCATAATATCTTTCCTTCGATTATGAACACAGCTTTGTATGATTTCAGTTCATACAGTAATTTGATAGACCTGGACAAAGCAAGCACTGCCTATATATATCATGGACTTGACCGTGCTTGCTTTTTCTTGATAATTAAGTAATAGTCACTAATAATTTGAATAATCAGACAATACAAAATATGTGATGGCAAATATAGAAAATTAATAAAATTAAAATGCTTAGCAATGTAATCACACACTATTTACACAAGTAGCAAATCACAGCATGTGAGAAATTTCCTAACATTCTTGAATGTTAGGAAATAGACAATCATCATCTAGCTCCTGTAGAATTCTGAAGGTTCCATAAGAAGTTTGAGGGTACTCCTGTATCTTCCCTAGCTACTTTACTAATGTAAAAACACTCTTGTCGATGAGTAGATGAGATTAGGTGGCATATAGAAAGAGACCTTTCTTAGAGGTACAAGATAGAAAGCCTTTCAGGCCTTCTTATTACTGTCAAGACGGTAAATACACTGTTAGCTCTCTCCCCAAGAATCAAACCTGGAGCAATCATAGAAGCTAAAGAGAAGCACGGATTCCAGGACTAGAAACATCAAGGATGATGCAAGAAAAGATCATGGCAACCTCTTGCTGAAATTGCAGATTGTCTTGAGCCCATAGGTATGGGGCCTGGGCAACCGCAAGCTGGAGCAGGAGGGAGCTGGAGTGGTGTGGAAATGACACACTGGAGGATATCACTTAATTTTCTCTTTCCTCATGCCATATTGGTTTGGTACGGTCATTGCCCATCCATTCCCTGGAAATGCAGAAACAGCCCAAAGCACCAGTACTTATGGCCTTTGATACTAGGACAGTTGAAAAGCCTTGTGTGTGTGAAAAGTTAATGAAAGTGGTAGTGGTGCCAACCAAGGAGGTGCCCTAGGGAACTCTCCTAGAGGTCCTCTCCTGGAGAACTCTCCAATCCCCTTCCACCCAAACTGGCATGGCTAGTAGAATACCACCTAAGGAGACTACCTTTTCCTAATACTGTGACTTCCTAAGTGTGGAAAGGTAAGACCCTGCCCAGGAGAGTTGCCTGGTGCAGTGGCAGCAATGGAAATCATCAGTAGCAGATATGGTGTATCTGGGCCTCTCCTCCTTGAGGTTCATCCTTGCCCTTCTCTTCAAGTTCAACAGAATGATACAGGGCATGGACTTCAGTTCCTTCCCCCTGATGCTGCAGGGTATATTACAAATGCAAATAATTTAGAAGGAAAAAAATGAAACATACGTCCCTGAAGCAAAAACCAATATGCTTGATTGATTTACAATTTGTACTATACAGCAAGGAGAAAGAGGGAAGATTCTAAAAGCTTATGGAGGGAAATCATATATCATCAGCAAAAGAACAAGATTTGCAATACATTTACCAGCAGCAATACTGTATGCATAATATAGTAATATTTTACTAGATTAAGGGAAAATAATGTTTCCCAGAATTTGATATCAAGTTAAAATGTCTCTAAAATGTGAGGATATAATAGAAATATTCAATCACATACCAGGACTCAGAAGATTTTCTACACAAAGATCCACCTTGAAAATACTCTTAGAGAAAGTATTCAAATAATATGAAGAGAAACATTTAGTATATATTTCATGTGTAAGCATAAAAGAAATGACTTATAGAATTTATTGTTTATCAACAAGAAGCACAAAAACAATGACAAAGTAACAAAAGCAACAAAAGAAAGTCTACCTATTAATAACCTGTAAATAAACTTCTAGACAATATCATTATGATGTAACACTGGAGAAGACATTGTTTCAGGTTATCTTTTTGAACTTGATTGGCTTAAGAATTCAATAAAAGTGACTAAAACTGAATGTGAACTTGAGTCAATAATAACTACCACAGGACAAAACTGCAAGGGATAACTTCTAAAACTATAGAGGAACGCCTGAACATGTGTTTTATATTTTATGGAAAACATAAAAAATAAAGAGAAAGAAAAAGAAAAAAGAGAAAGAATGAGTAAAGGGAAAATACAGAACAAGATGAAAGAGATCAGTCCAAATATAAAGTAATTATAATAAATGCATATGGGTTCAGTTCACCAATTAAGAGAGAGTAGTTCTCAGACTGGTTTAAAAAATAAAAACCCAACAATATATTGTCTAAAAAGGATACATTTGAAACAAAAGACAGAGGTTGAGAGTAACAGTAAAGAAAAGGCTTGGCCAGGCAAATGTGGACCAAAAGACACATAGCAGCAATCTTAACACAGAGCCCAAGGGTATGAGATGAAGGTGAATTTTAGTTACTGGGGAAAAAAAGAATATATATCATCATAAACATGCACAGACCTAAAAAAACAGTCTTAAAACAGGAAAAAAAAAAGAAGAAAAAAGCTGACAGAACTTTGGGTAGACAAATCAGCAATTATAGCTAACCATTTAGCATATCCCTCTCACAAATTAATGAATCGAATGACCAGAAATTAAGCAGAGATGCCAAGGGTAAGAACAATATAATTAATAAGCTCAACCTGTTAGGCATATATAAAACTCTATACCAAAAGGAGAATATACATGAATACTTAACAAAAGCAAACCAGAGGCACCTAGGTGGCTCAGTCAGTTAAGCATCTGACTCTTGATTTTGGATCAGGTCATGATCTCAGGGTTGTGAGATCAAGTCCTGTGTTGGGCTCTGCCCTGGCTGTGGATCCTACTTAAGGTTCTCTCTTTCCCTCTCCTGCTCCTTCCCCACTCTTGGGTGGGGTGGGGAAGCAAACCATTCATTAGCTGCCTAATGGACTCTTAATTTAGGCCTAAATAAATTATAAATGATAAGTAATAATTTGTTTTCTTTTTTATAATAAAATTACATTAGAAATAAATTAATAGATTCATAAATTTAAAAATGAATGTATTTATTTTAAAGATTTCATTTTTTATTAGAGAGAGAGAGAGTGTGCACACATACATGAGCAGGGGTAGGGTCAGAGGGAGAGAGAGAAGCAGACTCCCCACTGAGCAGGGAGCTCGATCCTAGGATCCTGAGATCATGACCTGAGCTGAAGGCAGATGCTTAACCAGATGAACCACCCAGGTGCCCCATAAATTAAAAAAAAAAATCAGAAACTAAATGAAATATTTCCAAATGACCCTTGTAACAAAATGGAAATCACACAGGAAATTAATGACAAGAGAGGTTTCCATTGTTAACTATCAGCTTTTTGGATGAAATTCCAAGCCTGACCCAAAATAAATTCCTACTTCTTTGGATCTATCAGATCATAACTACTCTAGGAAACTGGTTGAACTTGCCAAAAGACATAGCCAACAGTCTCCTTTTATTGGGCATGATATCTGAAGGTTACATCCTCCTACCAACAAACTCGAAAAAGATCAGACCAGTGTTGTAAATAGATACATTATAATCTAGTTCCCACAAGAACATATAGGACCTCTCCCTTTGTTTTTTTTTTTAATAGAAATTCTGAGCTCTTGATGGTTCACTACAATATTCCAGATAAGCTATAATCCTGCAGTTTTTATATTAAATTAATAATAACAATTAAAAACCAGTTTTATAAAAACCAACAACGAAGGTATATGCAATACTTGAGAATTTGGTTACATGTAAAACTCACAGAAGACACTTTCATTCTTTGAGTAGAGAATGAAAATAAGGAGGTATAAAAAGAACATTTAGAAAGAAAGCCATGAGAAGGGAATAAGAAAAAAAAATGGTGGGAGGGATGGGAGGTGGGCAGGGTCCAGAAATAATTAATACTTTGGAGATGGAAGGAGCTATAGGACAGGAAACACTAAAATATTAGCACATCAAGATGCTAGGTAGGGAATAGTATGGAATTCCTAAATGTAATTTTTAGACAAAAGCTAAAAACAAAACAAACCTAAATAGCATAAAAATCCCAAAAAGACCTATGTTTATTCATTTGTCCTTCCTTCCTTCTTCCCTACCTGCCCCTCCTTTCTGGACATAGGAGGTTCGGACATTTGTAATCTCTTACGAAGCAAAGGTCACTTTCCTTACACTAATCTTAGTTCTCTAAAGGGTAGCTTTAAATCCAAAATACAGTTTAAAAACTGTGTACTTGACTCTGTCTGCTGTGCCCTTAGTTTCCATTTGAGAGTTTGGCTTCCTGAACCTGAACCTTTGGTACCACTTACAGGTTACCAAACCAGACAAATGGATAAATCTTGGTTTCACTGGTATCAAAAGCAAAGGAAAGACTGGAGACACATTTGATTTCTGGAAAGGCAGACAGTGGTAACTGTCCCAGCAGCCACATACAAGTATAAACTAGGACCTGCTCTGATTTCCTTCTCAAATACCTGCTGAGAACCATAAATCACCCATATTTTAGTTTGACTAAGTATGTGTATTTTTTCCAAAGGCTGATACAGGTAGCAGAAATGGCTCAACTAGTATCTGAAAGGAACAATTAAACCCAGGGTTAACCTTCTTAACATACTGTAGACTGTATGTTGGACCCAAATATCACCAGAATTTATAAGATTTTTAGATTCATTTTTATTCCCAAATTTTAGAACTTCTGTTTCATTAACTATATATAGGTGCCATACTCTAACTATGACACCTTCCTGATGGCTTGAATTTTTTGTTTTTGTTTTTGTAATGTTTAAGCACCAGGAAGTGATTTCAGTACAGAACTATGGGGAAGAAGTGATTTAATGTTATTTTAAATATAAATATATATTAATATAGTATAATACATACATAAATATAAATATATGGGATTTTTCTCCCCCACCCAACCCATCCAAAAAGCCCTCCTAGCTATCTACTAGCCCTACTAGCTATCGACTACTAGCTATCTATTTGAATTTTTAAAAAATGATGTGAGAGAGAAGTCTTTCCCAATTTAACAAAATTATCTGTTGATGACGGTTATTTGTGATTATCTGTATGGACCACAGCCTGGGCTGTCCTAGGTGAAGGAAAGCAAATGATTTCAAACATTGCCCCTAGAGTGACCTAAAATTCCAAATACAAAGAGCTACACTCTCTCTTTTTGAAAAGAAAGAAGGTGGGTTTTTCCCTACCTGCTCCACCTTTCCCAAAGAAAGCAGACAGAAGGGCAGGTAAATCCAGGACGTGTCTTTAGGATGTTAGTAAGCAATGTCAAGGCGGGAAATAAGCCTCGAGTTCCCTCACAGAAGGGCAAGCCACTTGGGTCTCTCTAGAACACATTTGGCCTAAACATGGGTGAACTGTGGTATGGAACCTTTGCTTGTTCTGATGGTGAACAAGGAGCACAGCGCAGGTAGAAACAGCCCTTCCTGCTCTGTCTCATCCATGAGGAGAGCTATTCAAATCAGCACCCCAGAAAAAGGTCACGCTGGGGGGAAATGCTCTTGATCCTACAGTGCAAGTGACATGAACAAATTTAGGAGTTGGTTCTTCTTGCTACCATAAATTAGATACCCTCAGTTCAATGACAAAGGGCTATTTCCAGGATGCGTGGCATGCTACTTCCAAGTGAAAATTTCTATTGCTCTTTAAAGGAGACAAAGGAGGGGCGCCTGGGTGGGTCAGTTGGTTAAGCATCTGACTCTTGATTTCAGCTCTGGTCGTGATCTCAGGGTGGTGAGACTGAGCCCTGCCTTGGGCTTTACACCTGGAGTGGAGCCTGCTTAAGGTTCTCTCTCCTTCTCCCTCTGCCCATTTCCCTGCTTACACGTGCATGAGTGCACCATCTCTCTCTCTCTCTCTCGAAAGTAAATTAAGTAATTGATTTTAAAAAATAAAGGAGACTAAAGAAAACACACAAATATGCCCCAGCTAAGGAATATTTCAGGTTCAAGATTACACGCCATGTACATTTATTTCCTCTTGACATAGATCAGGACGTGGTCAGTCTAATATTAACAGTTGTATGATCAGTGATGTTGAAAACAGTATTTATACTTTCTCAGAGAAGATGGGAGCCCATGTC
This sequence comes from Martes martes, assembly GCF_963455335.1. Lineage (NCBI taxonomy): Eukaryota > Metazoa > Chordata > Mammalia > Carnivora > Mustelidae > Martes > Martes martes. The sequence goes on from NC_137891.1 coordinate 60,500,919, forward strand.
CTCCTCTGAGTACACAAGACCCAATTCTCCGTCACGTTAATGGAACTCTCCTGGTCTAATGTAGAAGACACCAGGAAATCCATCTCCCTACCGTACTGTACCTCCTTTAGAGTTGTATTCATTCTGTCATTACTTGCCTTAAACTTCTTTCCTTCTACCTTTCTTTAAATTCCCCTTGACACTGAAGTTATAGGTTGTGTCCTCCTTGTGACAATTTATTACTTGTTTCCCTTTTTCCCAAGCCATTAAAATTCTATTATTTTCTATGACATATTCACATATCTTTGGCCTGTAATAAAAACTCTCTGAATCGCCACTGAAACAAGTTCTGTGCAGCCTGGTGCCGCTTTATACGCCCGGTTACCAGCGCTGCCCGTGATTTGGAAAGAAAGTCTCTAACAAAGATTTCAAGGCCAGAGCTTACGTTAAATTAAAGGAAAGAGTACGATAAGGCATTTCTCACCAATACCGCAGTACCAGAGGAATGAAAGTCTCCTCCAGCTTTGGAAAACCATGGGGAAAGTTTGATAGGAGAAGCCAAACTGATCCTGGGCAAGTTCCACTGTTGTCTCATTGAAACACAGAAGAGGAGCACCAGGGTGGCTCAGTAGGTTGAGCACCCGCCTTTGGCTCAAGTCATGATCTCAAAGTCCTAGAATCCAGCCTGCCTCTGGCTCCCTGCTGAGTGGGGAGTGTGTTTCTCTTCTCCCTCTGCCCCCCCCACTAGTGTGTGTATGTGTGAGCACCTGCTCTCTCTCCCTCAAATAAATAAAATCCTTTAAAAAAAGAAACATGAAAGAAAACAAATGGATATTCTTTTCAAATTTAATTTTTTATTTGAAAATAGTATCTTAATACTTATACTGCTCAACAAATATGTTAAAGTAACTATGAAAACTATCTCTTCTTTAATTCTTTCAATACAGCAAGACAACCTAAAAAAATACTTCTCTGAATTTGAACAGCTCGAATTCCCATTAATAAAAGACGAGCAGGCAAAAGAATTTAGAAGTCTTAGCTTTTTTATTTAAAACGAACCACTTGGCTTGGTCTGTACATAGCTGTAGAGACTGAGCTAATTTAATTTAATGGAACCAGCAAAGGGGTTGCACTTGTGTGGTATGAAGAGGATGAGTTCTCAGAAAAAGTTGTTCAGAGTGGAAATCAAGTATAAGGAACACCTGGCTTGACTCCCAGCCATGCATTATTTAGAAACTGGAGAAAGGCCCACTTTTAAAACACTAATGAGCCCCAGGTGAAAACCCTGTTAACTAGAAGCCTCCTTTTGTCCCCCCCCCAAAATTTCAGTGTTTCGATTGATGAACCAATTGTTTAGGATTCCTAATTTTCCATTACATTAAAACAGAACCTTTGTTTTTCCTCCCAACTAGAACATTTTTATCTCTGGCTACCACAAATGCCTACCATTAGTTACAGAGAAGGCCAGCTTCCATTTGGGGAATCACGGGGTGAGACAGATATATTTAAGGAGTTTGAGTCTATGGAGTGGTTATGGACCACAAAAGTAAAATGAGGAACACTTTGGGGTTTAAGGTGGCTAATTAGGCCCAGGCTGTTGCATTTTCTTACATTTGCAATATTGCTATATTTGACAAGATTCAGAATCTTCCAATAGTTTAAAAGAAACTGCCTATTTAAATTTGTAATTAAAATGTGAAAATGTTCAGTTACTGTCAAAGGTCGGGTGCTGAGAACTACCGGCTCTAAAGAAAAAGAACCAAAGGGTAATTTATTGCATGGCCTCCCTCAGTCAGCACATATTTATTATGCATACTGTGTTATGACCTACCAAGAAGAAATAAAAGCCTATCTAAGGAATTCAGTCATACTTTACTTTTTTTTTTTAAAGATTCATTTATTTATTTATTTGGCAGAGAGAGACAGAGAGAGAACACGAACAGGGGAAGTGGGAGAGAGAGAAGCAGGCCTTCCACAGAGCGGAGAGCCTGATGTGGGCCTCTGTCCCAGGACCCTGGGATCATGACCTGAGCCTAAGGAACCCACTTAACGACTGAGTCATCCAGACACACATATTCCACATTTTTAGAGTGAAGTTCTATAGACACATGGCAATATTTTAAAATTTGGGATTTTGGGGGGGGGGGTTGATGATTATTTATTCAAAAAATTTCTATTGACTACCTGTCATGTGCACTGGGCAACAAAACAATGAATTAAACACATGTGGTGAGTGCATTCATGGAGTTCATAGTCTAGTGGTGTTGATAAACACCACAAAAAGCGGCATTGAAATTACTGTCATTATGACCAAATGAAGGAAATGTGTAGGGTACAATGAGAGTATATATATCTGATGGACCTAATAGTGACAGGAAAATCAGGGAGGACTTCTGGGAGGAAGTAACATAAATAAAAACCTGAAAGATAAACAGAAATTAGCCAGGTAAAGAGAGGGAAAAAGAACCTTACATATCACAGATAAGGCTCTGAGGGAAAGCAAAACTCTTCCTGGAGTAGGAAAAAAGACAGCAATCTCTGTAATGCTTGGCATTTCCCTACCTTTGTTACTGAAAGTGCTAAATGACTTATAAACTTCTGGCTTATTCAAATTATCATTTTAACCACCAGTGGTTATCCTGTGCTAAGAAATGGTGTCTTTAGGAATTATGGAAGTGTGGAGAGTTGTTGCCTCTGAAATCGTCCTTACATGTGACGCATTTGGTTTTCCTGTATCTTTATTTGCCATCAATAATCACTTTTGACTTTGGATAGTGTTTCTGCTTTCAGTTTCCACTTCTGTTCTGTTTTTATCTTATAATCTGTTGTGGTCTGGAAATCTAGATAATATAAATAATTTTGATTCTATCCAAAAGAAAAATAAATGTCAAAAGAAAAGAATAATCAGGCTCATAAATAAAGTACAGAATCCTTAAATCATGAACTGTAGAACATCTATCCTAATGTTTTGGAGATCTTTCTGCATTTAGGTCTGTGTGGGTTCTTAAGAAGTCATGTCAGTCCTTGTGAGTCTAAGCTTCCTATAGAAGAAATACTGTAGGATGTTCTCCGTATTTGTAAATTAAATTCTAGAAGTACCTAACCTCACCTAGTTGCGCCGCTATTCCCTCATTCTTCTCAATTCTTTGGCAACTAAACCTAATGTCACTTACCATTAGAGCAGGAGTAACAACATGAAGAAACAAGCTGAGCCAGGAAGGTCAAACAATGTGGAGAACAAGATGCCTTCTAAAGAGTAATCGTCATTCTAGCCAATTGTTGCCATGTTAGAAAGTGGCCCAGAACAACCAAATTGGTTTATTTTTCTAAGGAGGCCAGAAATCTGATTTTTTATGTGAAGTTCTCCCCTTTATAAATGCTTCCAAGTAATTAAAATTATTTTCAAGTATAGAAGGCAAGCACAATGCATCCATGAACTGGAATGGCTTCGTTTTAAATCCTCTGCTTTTAGGACACCTGGGCGGCTCAGTCCATTAAGTATCTGCCTTTGGTTGAGGTCATGACCTCAGGGTCCTGGGATCCAGCCTGGGTTGGTCAGGCTCCCTGCTCAGTGAGGAGTCTGCTTCTCCCTCTGCCTTTGCCCCTCTCTCACTGCTTGCTCGTGCTCTCTCTCTCAAATAAATAAATAAAATCTTAAGAACAAAACAAAACAAAACAAAAAACCCTGAAAACCTCTGATTTCCATCCTCCTTTCCTCTCTGCAGCCTGACGTAGGAACAAGTTTCTCTCAGACCCAGGCTTCCCTCCAAGCAGTGGTATATTGGTAAATGTCTGACCATCAGCTCTCAGTGGTGAAAATCCTTAGACCATTCTCAAGCTACCCAAATGGCATCACTGAACCCCGAATTGGGAAGAGACACACAGTAGCACATCATACAGATAAAATGGATGACAACGGCGTCTAGGTCAAAGAGAAGAGTAAAATAACTGGTAACTGATGAGTTTCAAATGTTTGCTGCCTTTGCATATAATATGGCTTCTTTCATTGGAAGTTTATTTAGCTTAATTTTTATTAATGCCTGCCCTTAACAATTGGCTTGCAAAACTTGTGAAACTATCAGCTCATGTGAGCTTCTACAAGCTGACTCCCACACACCAGTTCTACCAAAATGTATTCTAGTTTACCCTAACTGGCTATTTTTGGCCTCAGGCCTCCCCCTCCAGTGAATTAAGTCTGAACAGGCGACCTTTCCTGAACTGATATTTGTAAAGCTGTTAGAACAGTGCATGTCGTGCATTCAGCATATCTGCCACTGTTAGTACTTTCATACACCTCCCCTTCTCCAGAGTCTCCCCTCTGCTAATTCGGTGGAAGAGAAAACCCAATCCCCAACAGGGTTTGTCTGGTAAAAGGTACAAAAGTAGGAAGGAGAGGCGAGGAAACCAAGGGGTCAAAAGAGTCTTCTTTAGGAGGCAGGGGTCAAAGATCGGTGACATTCATAAGTCTTTCCAGGTCAGCTGGTGCCAGATTGCATACGACATTGGTGCTGAAGCAGTGACCCAGGGCAATGGCGCCCGTGCACGGAGGACACCAGGGAGCGTGCAGTATGAGCAGCGGCACGACTGCGCATGTGCTGACTGGATGGGATGCTATGTGAATACCAGTCTGAGGGCCATTCGGCAGATTCACTAAAAAGTAAAACTTTTTATAGATCAGAAGCTTGGTTTTTGTATCTTTACGATTTTACACAAAAATTGGCTTTTTCTACATCAGTTCAGTTTATTGCTACAAATCTACCCAATGGACTATTAGTAAACACCTGGGTTTGGGATTTCAGGGTTACTCTTATTTGATCTGTTTAGACAGATGATTTAAAATTATATTTTCATTTGCTGATATCGATCTATATTTAAGAAGAATGAAATGTTAACCTTAAAAACTGAAAAAGCATAAGAAGCTAAGAAAAATTTAAAATAACATAAAAATCACCTTTATGACTTTTATGATGTTTCTAAGACTCAATATAATTATTTGACAAGGAGAAAAGTTATAGTATTATCACAAACACAATTAGTGAATCAGAACCAGGCATAAGTGGTCTTACAATGTATGTATATAGAATTTTAGAACACAAATTCTATTTTGTGTATGTATATGCAATAAACCTAACCCTCAGTATTTCTTTCTTGGAAAAAAAAAAAAAACCCTGAGCAATAATTCCATAAAACTATAATACAGGTCCTACCATTTAAAATACTGTCATAATAATTTGAATGGATAGTTGTAGTATTATATTAAATACAGTAGCAAGAATTTTTATTTAAGAAGCATGACAATGAAAAGTACAATTGAAATGAAAGCAAACTATAAGAAATGAAATGAGAATGTCATGATTGCATAAGTGGGACCATAATTCTCCAAATATGAACTTTTTTTTTTACTTTTTTTTAGATTTTATTTATTTATTTGACAGAGAAAGAGAACCAGACTCTCCGTTGATCAGGGAGCCTGATGCAGGGCTGGATCCCAGGACTCTGAGATCATGACCTGAGTGGAAGGCAGACACTTAACCAACTGAGCCACCCAGGTGCTCCTATGAACAATTTTTTAAAAAATGGGACAAAATATCTGAAACAAACGATTGTGAAAATTGATAACAGGGCAGGAATATCATTTCTGAAAGGAAGGAAATAAATGAGGTAAACCTTATGGTTTTTCAGGCTTTCAGTCTATGGTGGTTTGGGGCCCACCATGCAGCAAGGGGGGTGTCCACATGGAACAGGGGTATCTCACTGAGACTGAGACAGAGATTAGCATTCATGAGGCTGAACCAGCTGGTAACTGAGTGCTAGAGTTTGAGAGAAGAGGCTGCTTCATAGTAGAAGTCTCAGAATTCTCCTCATCATTCATCTGGCATTGTATGGCATACAATTACATGGCAACTGCCATACCCACATATACATGTATAAGGTAAAATTCCATAAAACTGGACAAAAAAAAATGAATAAGAGGTCATAGGTTGAACAAGTCCCTACACTCACATAGGACTGAGAGATGTTCAAATTCTGACATCAGAGTGAAGAATCCTTGTTGAGCCCTTGGGACATTTAATAAAGATTCCAGAAGGACATGTCCCACAGTAAAGTCCACTCTACACTTTCTCTACTAAAGATTAATAACAAACTCCAAAAAGATCAAGTGTATCCACATAACACTTAACTTCATGCCAAAAGAAAGTCCATCACTCTTTAAGGAAAGACAACAAAATCCATTGTGCAGCCAGATAGTATGCACAATGCTTATAATCTACTTAAAGACTATTAGACATGGGAAGAATCAGAAAAGTATGACCCATAACCAAAATTAAAATCAGTCAATAGAAACAGATAGGAATAAAAGAAATTATATATTTCACAGCAGGGACTTAAAAATAGGCTGCTATATATATGCTCAAGGATTCAAAAGGACAGATAAATATAATATTTATAAAAATTAAAGCTATAAAGTGAAACAAATGGAATGTTTAGGGATAATATATATGAAAATAGAAAACTAGATCACTGGATATGAGGAAGAACTTATGAGCCTCTGCAGAAGAAAAAAATCAGTGAGCTTGAAAACAAATAATAAAAACTTTCCAATGCAAGCACACAGGAATAGAAAAGACTAAAAAGTTTAGCCAAGCCTCAAAATTATGTGGAATAATATTAAGTCATCTATGTTGGTATAGTTAGAGTCCTAGAGGAAAGAGGTAGATGAAGGTACAGAAAAATAACATTCTGAGAAAATAAAAGGTAAAAAACTTCAAATCTTATGAGAAATATACACCTACAAATTCAAAGAAATTAATGACCCCAGAGCAAGCAAGATAGTCCAAAGAAAACCACACGAAAACAGAGTGTAGTCAAATTTCTGAAAACTAAATGTGGAAGTTATAAGAGCAAAGTTACAGAAAATTATAAAAGCGATATATAAAAAAAGAAATACTACATAGAGAGAAACAAATACCAGGATTGCTAAAACCTGATGCAAGAAAAAAAAAAAAGCAAAGCAGAAGACAATAAAATGACAGTATTAAAAAATTCTACCTCAGATGTAGAAAGCTTGAGAGACAACCACTCCTACAATAATAACGAGAAAATCTGGATAATCTCCAAAATCGTAAGTTTCTCTGAACCCATTAGAAATGAAGACATGAGGCAACCAAATACTTTGACATCTAAGAAAAGGCAAACATCTCCAAAGAGAGGCTTACCTGTGGCAGAGTATGGGAAGAAGGCAGGGCTCTCAAAGAAGATGGCAAATTTCAGGTAAAATATTTGACATATTATAAACAGCCAAGTGGGGACAAGAGTTAAAGTATACATCCTCAGAGTATCAAAAATACAATTGTGTAAGACTGATAGTTCACAGATCTGTATCCCCGAAGCAAATAATACATTAATACATTATATGTTAATAAAAAAATACAATTGGATTTTGCACTCACAGACTTTTCTCCATACGTTTTACTCACAAGAAATATTGACACAGAACAGGTAACCTAAAAAGGCTTCCCGTGTGTAGGCTCACAGTACAGGAACAGCTACCAATCTGGAAATGCAGGAAGCCACACCTATATTCTTCTTCCAATGGGACAAAAAGCCTTAACTCATTAGGGGAAGAACAGAAAATTCTGTCATCCCTATGACTGAGGCCAGGACAAGTATGAGGTAAGTGATATGTCTATGGGCCAAAATATAAAGAGACGTTCACTACCAGGTTTTTGCAGTGCCAATCTTGTTCTTGCACAAACCTGAAACTGGGGGCTCTGGATGCCTCACTTGCTTCACCAGGTCTCAGCCTTTCACATACACCAGTGAAAATCTATTGCATCTGGGGAAAAGGGATAGCAGAAAAACTGGTACTCTTGGGGAAGGAGGAGAAAACTGGCATGGACCCAGAACATAAGAAAGCCCCCCAACACATGAAAGAGACAGGATCAGTGCGAAAGCCCTGACCCTGAGATTCAGACACAGAGCCTGCCAAAGAAGGGGGTTGTACAAGGACAACAGATAATGTCTACCATTCTCTCATCATTGAGAAAGCCTTGAAAAACAAGTAACGTTAGTTTACTACCTGGAGACAGACAAGAGCTTAGGGAGAGATCTCTGAAGTGCAGGCTCACAGGAAAGCCTAAAGCTAGGAGTGAAATAGGATATTAAGAAAAACCTGCCAGTAACCCAAACCACCCTAAGCACAAAAGAATGCTAGAAATATTTGAAGCCAGTGGTATATTAAGAGTAGCCATGGAAACACCGAAACCAAGGCTCAGCTCCTAACCAGAAGGACTTTAACCTCCACAGTAAACACCTAACAGTGGAAGGTGTGTGCTCATGCTCAGGTATGAATACTAATTACCTCACTCTACTATTCCACACATGATGTCTGGGTTTCAATACATTATGATGAGACACCAAAAAAAGGGAAGAAAAAAATAAACAAACAAATGAATACACAAAACCCCCGAACCTGACTATCAAGAGACAAAACAAACATCAGAAGCATACTCAGGACAGATGCTCAATCTACAAAAAAGTTAAATTACTATGATTCACAATGAGATATCAGGACACACCTATCAAAAGGGCTGAAATTTTAAAAATAAAACCATAATACCAAATATATATACCCATTAAAACTTTTTACACACTGCTTGTTGGTAAGTAAAATGATACAACCACCCAGAAAACAAGTTTGTCAGTCTCTTATAAAGTTAAACATATGTCTCCATGCCTCAACAATCCCAGTCCTATGTATTGTCCAAATGAATTTAAAAATTAGGTTCACACAAAAGCCTCTATACAAATGTTTACAGCAAATTTATTCACATGCTGAAACTAGAAATGTAGGTGTTCTCCGGCTGATACACAGATAAACAAAATACGGCAAATCATATAGTGGCATATGACTCAACCATAAAAAGGAAGGAACTATTGGATTACACAACAACATGGATGAAACTTAAATGTACTTGTCTCAGAGAAATAAGCCAGATCCCAAATGGTATATATGACATTATTCCATTAATATGACAACTTGAAAAGAAAAATTACCACAATGGAAAACAGATTTGTGGTTGTCAGGGATCCATACTGATATAAACATACAAATAAATAAATAAAGGAGAAAGGACAACTAATCCTTGTGGAATAAATGTAGACAGAATGAAGGTAATGAATGAAAATACCCGATAGAGCACTATAGTAATAATTGCTACAGGAAAGATCTATCAATAAATGCTAAAGTTAGTGGAACAAATTTAAGAGAAATGAGGTATAGTCTCTAAATATCTCCCCTAATATTCATTAATTATAAAGAGAGAAACAGTCATTTTACAGTGGGGTACCTGGCAGATATCACATAAACCAAGTCTCCAAAATTAACATCATCACTACTAAGAGATACTGATATTATATACTTCCTGGCATAATGCACTGATAAAAGCCCATCAGCTGCGTGGTATTCATCCCCAAAAGTAAAAACCTCCATCTACTCATGAGAAATAAAAACCACAAAAAATAAATTGAGGGACATTCTACAAAAACCTGAGCAGTGTTGTTGACACTCCTGAATGTCAAGGTCATTAAACGAAGGAAAGACAGACAGACTATCACAGTTTGGAGAAGACTAAAAGAGACATGGCAACTTAAAGCAATGTGGGGCCCAGCATGGGATCCTGGAACACAATAAGCTCCCCAGTAGAAAAACTGGTGAAATTCAAATTCAAATAGTGAACAGTGTTGTGCCAAGTAAATTTCTTAGTTTGGGAATTATACCATTGCCCTGTAAGATGTTAATACTGGGGGAGCTGAGTGAAGCACCTACAGGAACTTTCTCTCATCTTTGCAACTCTTAAGTTTAAAATTAGTTCCAAAAAAAAAAGGGTTAAAAATGACTATAATTAATACATTAAAAGTTCTAGTCAAAAAGGTAAACATCCATAAATGGATGGAGAATTTCAACAGATAGTTGAAAACTAAAAGAAAGAATCAAACTGAAATGATACCATCTATAAAGATCGCCTTTGAGAAGCCCGCTACTAGACTTGCCATGGTTGGAGGAAGAACCAGTCAACAGAAATTACCCAAACTGAAACAGAAAGAAAAAATAGTGAAAAAGCACAATATGGTATCAAAGAGGTCTCGGACAAATACCAAATTGTCTGAAATACTATCATTGGAATCCCAGAAGGAGGAGAGAGAATAAGGCAGAAGAAATATTTTAAGGTAGAATGATTGAAATATTTCTAAAATCATTGAAGACTGTCAAACCACAGACCCCAAAAGGTAAGGAGAACAATAAGAAAGAGAAACGTTGAAATGTTGGGCAGGGAGGGCAAATTAAAACCTGACACCACAGCATTCTGTATCTAGGAGAAATGTCCTTGAAAATGAAAGTCAAGGAAAAAAATTTTTGTTTAAACAAACAAGCAGACAGAGTTTGTTGACAGCCAAATTTCATCACAAAAGAAAATGTCTAAAGTTCTTCAGATGGAAGGAAAATGACATCAAGTGTTAACCTGGGTCTATATAAATTAATAAGAAGTATCAAAACCGGTAAATATGTGGATAAATGTGAAAAGCTTTTTATCTTCTCTTTTTTTAAATGAACATTTTTTAAAAGATTTTATTTATTTATTTGAAAGAGAGTGAGCAGAGAGAGAGAGAGAGAGAGAGCGCACAAGCCGGGGAGAGGGGCAGAATGAAAGAGAGAAGCAGGCTCCCCAGTGAGCAGGGAGCCCGATGTGGGACTCAATTCCAGGACCCCGAGATCATGATCTGAGCCTAAGACAGACTCTTAACCAACTGAGTGACCTAGGTGCCCTAAAAGCATTTTTTTTTTCTTATTTTTAAGCTTAAGAGGTAGCAACATGACACCTAACAACAAAAATAGTATCCTATGTAGAGGTAAAATGTATGAGATAAACTAAACTGTTGTAAACTTTTTTTTTTTTTTACTATAAAGTGGTATAACACTATTTAAAGATAGACCAGCAACATTAACCAAAAAATTAAATAGCACAGATACAGAAAATAACTGTGGGAAAAATGAAGTACAAAAAGTATTTAATTGATGAAAGAGAAGGCAGAACAAGGAAAGAAGAGAACAAATAAGATGGAGAAAAATAGAAAACATTTAAATTCAATGATGTAGATAATTATTATTATTATTTTTTGAACTTCTGCCTTCCTTTAGTAGATAATTATTTTGATGTAAATAGTGCTAACATAGCAATTCAAGGTCAGAGACTATCAAAGTAGGTTTTTAAAAAAAAAACCTTCAAGTATATGTTATCTATCAAACAAAAATTAAATATAAAGACATAGATAAAAGTAAGAGGATTAAAAATTATATACCATGCAAATATTAAACATAAAGAGAACTGGAGTGGTAATTTTTATATTAGGCAAATTCAACTTTGAGATAAAAAATATTACAAGAGATACAGAAATACATCATAATGTTATAAGAGACAACTCATTTAGAAGATGTAACAATATAGGTTTAAACAATTCCTATTAAACTCTCTGGAATTTTTACTGTCGATACAGACAAGGTTACTATAAAACATACAAAAAGGCAAAGGAACTATAAGAGCTAAAAGTAACTGAAAAAGAAGTAGGAGTCTACCCAAATCCAAAGGTTATTATATAGCTATAATAATCAAGGCAATGTGGTACTGATGGAGAGAGAGACACGGATAAAAGGAACAGAAAAAAGGACTCAGAAGTAGACCCCACAAATATGTTCACTTATTTTTTAATTGTGGTAAAATACACATAAGGTAACATTTGTTATCTTAACCATTTTTAATTGTGTTATCAGTGGCATTACTTATATTCACAATGCTGTGAAATCATTACTACTATTTCTTAAACTTGTCCATCATTCCAAAGAGCAACTCTGGAACCATGAAGCAAAGCCTCCCCTCTTCTCCCCTCTGCCAGCCCCTGATAATCTCCAATGTAATTTTCATTTATGAGTTTGTCAAATACTGATATTTCATATAAGTGGAATAATACAATATTTTTCCTTTCGTGTCTGGCTTACTTCACTTAGTAATGTGTTCATGGATGGTCTATGCTGTACTATGTCTCAGAACTTCACTCCTTTTATGGCTGAGTAATATTCCCCCATTGTATTATATATCATATTTTGTTTATCTGTTCATCTGTTGATGGATATTTGGATTGCTTCCACATTTTAGCTGTCATGAATGATATTCATTTAGATGTCGTGAATGCAATGAACATTTGTATATGCACATCTGTCTGAGTCCTTGTTTTCAAATATGTATATATTTTTTAAGTTTAGAAAGTTACCAGGTTCAGAAAAAGAAAACATAGAAATACATAGGGAAACTGGCAAACAACCCAATAGAGAACTAGGCAAAAGAGAAAAAGTTACACACTTCTTTTCACAAAAGAATAAAAATGAATGACAAATAAACATGGCAAAAGGACTTGGCATTATTTTTTTAAGATTTATTTATTTTAGAGAGAGAGTGCACAAGCGGGAGGGGCATGGAGAGGAAGAAAGAGTCTCAAGCAGACTCCATGCTGAGCACAGAGCCAGACACGGCTCGATCTCACAATCCTGAGTTCACAACCTGAGCAGAAACCAAGAGTTGGATGCTTAACTGACTGAGCCACCCAGGCACCTTAGGACTTAGCATTATTAATCATCAGAGATATGAAAAACAAAAAGACACTCACATACACATCTGAACATGCCATTCTTTCTGCTTGGAAGACTCATGTCACATCTAGATACATACTTCTGACTGCTTTTCTTTACTTCCCCCTGTTCCTTGAAAGGACCTACAAACAGTGCCCCTCGCATAGCAGTGACCACATTCAGCACAAAGGTCTTGGCTTCCGAATTCCATTCTCTACTAAAAGGAACCTTGGGAAAATGGCTGATTCTAGGGCTGGGGAAGGGAAAGTATAAGACGAATCCAGCAATCAAACAATGATGGGAACATGAGATCAGTGGGTTATTGGAGACAGTTTAAAGGGGGCTCCCCAGAACCAAATCTATGACACTGTGATCAACAAAATGAATAGTAATGAATTTTTTAAAGTAATGGATTATTGCTGATGAGCAACAATAAAAAATCAATAAGCCTACACTGGTGTGTGTGTGTGTATGTGTGGAGAGAGAGAGAGAGAGAGAGAGAGGGGGGGGAGAAAGAGAGGGAGAAAGAAGAAAAGCACATCCTTGGGTGACAAAAAATTCCCTGTATGAGTTTATTTGCTGATTAACAAGATTTCCTGTCCTCTCTACTCCTCTCTGGGTAACAGAACTTTTCCCTTTTCTAGGTAAGTAATTATGGAGCAATAGGCATGTTCCCTATCAGTACGTTTCAGTGTTTCCAGTAACGAAAAGGAGAGATTAATGAGGTGAGTACACATTAGCACTGGGTAGTTACAATAAAATCTTATGTTAATGTGGGACTTTACAATTTCCAAGGCTATCTTGATTTTCATAATGAATTTAAGAGAAATGCAGGGTGAAGGATTGTTCCCATTTTGCAAGCTGGGAACAAGAGGGCTCATGGATTCAAGTAAATTGCAGAGATGTAAGGAGAAATGAACTTTTTTGACTCAGTGCATTCTTTCGGGAAATCCTTTCTATGGAAGTTTTGTCCTTAGTGAAGGAGTACTTCTGATAGTCAAGTATGTCTGAGTCGTCTTCACCACGCAACAGCTGAGTAGAAGAGCCAAGCCCGAGGCAATCTGGACTCCTGAGCCTGAGCAAGCTTAAAATTCAAAGACTACGCTCTGTTTCTGCCACTAATTTACTTTGTGGCAGTTAATAACAATGCGATAGGAGTTTTCTTGTCTATTTTGCAATTAAAAGCATACAACGGGCAGCTCCTTGACATAGAGAGCTAATAAGAAATATGGTTAAATCGGAATCTAAAGGCACAGAATTCTTTCGCTTTTGATCTCACTAACACTTCTGGACTTTTAAGTAGGATTTGCATGTGGCAGTTTGAATCTTGAGTCTGGGTTCTTTGCAGTATATGAAACACCGTGAGTGAGTAGTGAAGTTTACATTTGCAATGAGATCGTCCTCTGAAAGGACTGCGGCTGAACTACTATTTAACTTTCCATGTTTGGAAAAGGAACTGAAAGAAGCACTTAAATCCCTTTTCCCCCATTTTTGTAATATGAGTCAAACTTCATGAAAGCTCTCCTCTTTCCCCACACAAAGAAAATTTTTATGTTCCTATCTGTTGTAGAGCTATCTAATGACCAAAGAAAATCCCCAGATCTTTTATTTTTTATTTATTTTTTATTTTTTTCCCCCTGGAAAAGGCACTTGTTTTAATGGAACAGTCAGCCTGTTAGGGAGAACACAGCAAACTTAATTGGCAGCCGTAGAACAGATGCTTCCCTGAGTCTGTTCATGCACCTGATATGGCTAAAAGAGTTACCGAAAGGCCAACATGTGGTTTTTGAATTGCAGGGAACTGAGTATTATGAAAACTCCACTCTTAATTTGAGACATCATTTAGTATTTCACAAACGATCAATTCCCAGAGTAGTCTGTGAATAAAGGCATCGCAGAAGAGGAATGGAAAACCTTCTTTATGGTATGTGTTCGGGCACTCAGTTTCTCGATGGATTCCCAGTTGACTCTGAACTTTAAAAAATTACGGCCTTCCGAGGTTGTGCTGTTCGACATCAATATTCTGAAGTATAATGCTGTGTGTTCAGCCGAGTGCTTTCTTACTTACGATACATTCGTTCATTCAACTAATACAAGATACCGTGAGGAAGCAAAACCTATAGACTTAATCTCTTCCCTTGTGGAGCTTAAAATCCAGAATAGGGGTAGCAGCAGCATTTAATTTATTTGTAACACACAGATTGCTATAGTAAATAACAGAAGAGAAGTAGTCAGTGTCCTGGGGATGCTAAGGAGAAAGAGGTCCCCTAGGTTTGGGGATCTTTTGAAGCTTTGCCAATGGGGGAGCACTTGCTGTGAGCTCTGAAGGATGGGGAGGATCTCACTGCACAGTTGTAGGGTAGTGACATGGCGACACCAAAAACAATGATGTCCAGACAGAAATGTGTGACAAGTACACTGACAGGCAATCTAATCAAAATGGTAATGTCAATGACCACGGACGGTGATCTATTGCTGCTCAAATTATATTGAACTATTTGGTTCTCAATAACTCACTTATGCCAGCATTCCAATAATTTTTAATGCTTAATGGTTTCATGCTCTTCCTATTAGAACTCCTCCAAGTGGATAAAACAATGACTAATACAGTAATGTACCTAACATTTAATACAGTCTTCTTTAGAATGCAAAAACCCAAGACCATTTTTGTTAAATCCTCAATAGAGTAAAATTTGAAACACATAAATGTTGCTTTCATAGAATGTTCCATGACATTAGGACCTCTGTATTTTAAACTGACAGCCACTACATTTTCTAGGTTTTTGTTTCCTAACCTGCAAAGCAGGGACTTAGATCCCTTGACCCAGTTAACTTCTTCTGGCTGTGTGATTCTCTAAACACACTGAACTCAACAGCACACAGCTATGTGTTATCAGTTCTCATCTACCACCTACATATGGTCCCAATGCAACAGAGTCTCAAACACCACTGCCTAACTGGACCTAGAAACCTAGTAATTTTACAAAACCATCACTTTTCAAGTTCGAAGGCAAGAAGTTGCCCAGGCACAGAAGTGTCAAAAGCAGCCATCTGGACATCGTGCTAAGAGTACCCACCAGAACCCTTGAGCTCTGGCCTGATGGGAAAAGAAGCTCGAAGAAGTAGAGGAAGCAGATGTGGGGGACGGACAGGGAAGTGCCCTGACTGGGAATAGGAAACGTGTTCTGTTCTCAGCTCTGCCGCAGACCGGCTGTGTGACCCTGGATAAGTCCTTTCACTGCTCTCTCTGGCTTAGAAAAAACTGATCCAAGTGATGCCTCAAATCCACTTTCACTCTGCACAAACCTTTGGCTCTATGTGGGATATATGATTCAACGTCTTAATGTTAAATCACAGCAGTGATGCTCTAATTCACCAAAAGAACACGGATCGTTATTTTTCACAGGCAATTGACAGTCTTTCCTACCAGCACTTCTGTTCCAGCCCCATGCCCTACTTTTATTGCCGAGTCTTCTGATTAAATCCAATTGTTCCCAGTGTAAATGTTCCTGCTTTTCTCCCGAGCCCTTCCAGGAGGGTTTCTGGAGCTCATTCTCCCATTCTGCTCAGTAATGTGGGAAACAAGACTCTCTTGATACTTCCCATTGCTAAAAATGGAACGTATTCAGCCCCGAGCCCCAAGTTATTAGCCTGGAAGATAAGCGGAAAAATAATTGAAACTCAGAACAGCTGCAGTCCCTGCTAGGTCCTTCTATTTCTAGTAATTAAGTTCTAAAGGGAACTTAGCAGATGCGAGTCTTTTCCTTTGTTTGCAAAGGTCATGAAACAACTGCAAAAAATAAATGAGGGTTATGACAGTTTATAGAACACATGTATTTATGAAATAGTTAATAGCAGAAAGAGGATCTTCTTGTCATTAGGGTAACTGTTATCCTTACTTTATGTGAATTCTGTCCCTGGTTTAAAAAAAAAAAAAAGGAACCTCAAACAAAATTCCTGTTGGTCAAGATAGTTGAGCTTCATTTTACATATATGTTCTTGCTTATCTTCATTCATTCATTCACTGACTCACTCATTCATTGAAAGAATGCACCAGGCTTCAGGAGCACCGGGGTCACTCTGGTTCAGGCCCCAGCTGAGAGTATATTCACTACAGAAATGCAACAGTCCACACTGAGGGCAGACCACAGCCCCCTTCTGCCTGTGAACGTGCTCATTAATGATCTAAGCTATTCTCGCGATCATTCACACAAACACACAACACAAAACATGCTTTGAAAAAGAATTTTATGAGTTTTTATCATAGTACTTTCTTGCGTAGAAAGTGGAACAATTTATATATTCTTTCCCACCTCACTTATTATTTGGTTAAAATGACTCCGGGACACGCTCCGGAATGAATTCTAAGGTAAAGAAAAATATGTAATGTGGTGTAAAATTACGTAATAGTTATAAAGCAAAAGAAGAATAAAAAAATAAAAAGCCTGTGAGATCAATAGGAAAAAAAAAGAAGTATTCTGGAAATGCTTTAGGATGAGCAAAAACTGGTGGGCTCGAGGACCTAGGCTTATAGAGGCTTCATGACTGAGTGGTGGTGGAGGTTGTGATTGAAGCGGTTCGAGTCTGGAGAGTGTTAGCTATTGCATTTTAAAGTCTGGAGGACAGAGGAAGGTTGAGCCGACTGGGTTATCCTGCTGCAGGTTATCCTAGCAGCAGTCCCCAGAAGCAGCTGGTATTACTGTATGTTTCATCCATAAAAATATTTTAGAACTAAAGCTTACACAATTAAGTAACTTTCCCGAAGTCTCAAAGCTTTGACTCAGTGTCCAGGTCAGGGCTCACACGCAGATCTACTCCAATTCCAGAGCAGGTCTTGGCTACCCAGCCTCCCAGGGACAGGTGGTTGTGCGCTCCAAGTTATTTCAATCTTCCCAGGCCCCTGATTCTCCTGAAAACCTATCACACCCATGGTAATGCTTGCTTTCCCGTTCACCTCTCCCACTAAGTGCTGTAAAACTCCTCTAGGAACTTCATGTCTGATCGAGTTGTTGCTAAATGCATGTAATAAAATACTGGTCTTTGGCATCCTGTAAGTATTGGCAGCTTCCTATTTGCCTCACTCCTCACACTTCCCCTGTGCTTTGCCGTGTTGCACGTAGGTCCTTTCCCTACTGCCTGCATTGCAGTATCTAAAGAAAAGTGCAAGATTTTGAGGGTAGTTTAGATCCTCTCTCTCTCTCTTTCTGTCTCTTTTCTAAGTGGATCATCCCTGGCATTAGCAGCTGGAAATAAAATGACATCTGATCTAAAGAATGTAAATAGTGTGTGTGTGTGTGTGTGTGTGTGTGTGAGAGAGAGAGAGAGAGAGAGAGAGAGATTGAGAGAGAGAGAGAGAGGGAGGGAGGGGATGATGACCAGGAGGATGTTTGGATTAGTCTGTGGTATGAACTTTATTTTTAATTTATTACAAATTATTCCAGACACATAAACATATATGAAGAGTAATGTAACAAACGCCCACATATTAAGTCTCCATCTTAAGAAAGAAAAATTTTCAAATATAGTTACATTCCTCTAATGTCCTACTTCCTAAATATTTCTTGATGAATTCAATAGAAATTATAGTACCTGCTTCCATTTCACTTATAAATTAACTTTCCATTTTCAAGTTAGCTTTTTAAATTTCAATTAATTTAAATTTAAATTAACTCCTGAAGATTTACTTTCATTAGTGACAAAAGGTTTTGTCATCTCTTTGACTTAATTCTGTGTGTACTTGGATATCTTTCGGTCACTTCACATTCAAACCACCAAAACCAGAAATTACCAACTTCCCTACCACACTGCCTTCCCCTATGTGTTTCCCCATTCCGTAAGAAGCATTATGATTTTCCCAGATCACCCAGGTTTGCTGTATGGGATCGTGTAAGAGTTTTCCCTCTGCAGCCTGCACCACCCCTCACCCGCCCTGGGTTCATATCCGATCAGTCTGCAGATGCGGCTACTTTGGTTCTCTGTGTTGGCGCTGCGTCTCCACACCTCCGCCTCCCTCTAGCCCAGTGCTTCTCAAACTGTTGTCCAGGAGCCCATGGGAATCCCCAAGAATCTCTTAGAGTGTCCTGGGGTCAAAACACTGTTTGTGATTAAATGAAGGTGTTATTTAACTTTTTCATTTTCTCTCACAAGTGGGACAGTGGAGTTTTCCAGAGCCCACATGTCATGTGACATTATGACAGACTGAAGATATGACAACTGAATGTATGACAATCCAGCTGGATTCCATGAAGCCAGACAGTAAGGAGATTTGTAAAGGTGTAAAACAGTGCCACTTTTCATACTGTTTTTTGTTTTAAAAACAGTTATTTCCTGGGGTGCCTGGGTGGCTCAGTGGGTTAAAGCCTCTGCCTTCAGCTCCGGTCATGAGCTCAGGGTCCTGGGATCGAGCCCCACATCTGGCTCTCTGCTCAGCAGGGAGCCTGCTTCCCTCTCTCTCTGCTTGCTTCTCTGCCTACTTGTGATCTCTGTCTGTCAAATAAATAAATAAAATCTTAAAAAAAAACAGTTATTTCTTCATGAAAATGCTTCTTATGTTAATATATGTTATTATTTCAAAAAATTTAAAATATTTTAAAATTTCTGTTTGAATTTCTAGTATGGTAAACACTGATAGCTAAAACCTACCTCAACAAAAGCACTTGGGGACCTTCCATCATTTTAACCTCCATCCATGGCCCCAAGACCAAAACTCTGAGAGCCACTATGCTCGTCCCTGTCTTCATGGCCTCTCTTCTACCAGCCTGTGCAACATCTTCTCAGTGATTTTCTTTTTCTATCTGTCCACATCTGCCAAGTTTACCTTCTGCAGAAAATCCTGTTTTCTATAATATCATTTCCTTCTCAGAATCCACTGCTGTAGTAATCTTTAATTCCTACATTTTTCACCCTTATCAATTCTTGTTTTATCAACCACAATTTCTTTTTTCTTATAATTTTTAAAAGTTTTATTTATTTGAGAGAGAGAAAATGAGAGAGAGAGAGAACGCACACATAAGTGGGGGAGGGGCAGATGGAGAAGCAGACTCCCTGCTGAGCAGGGAGCCCAATGCTGAGCCTGATTCCAGGACCCTGGGATCATTACCTGAGCCAAAGGCAGATGCTTAAATGACTGAACCACCCAGGCGCCCCTCAACTACAACTTCTGTTCCCAAACCACCTGCTTTAGACCATCCCCCGGTCAGGCCAGTTGCACTGACCCCAGAACATACTCTCCTTCACCTCCCAACTTTTGAATTTAGATTGTTCTGTCTCCCATCCCCTCCTTGGACTAGGCACCTCTCCTCTACCCAGTCTGAGGCAGCACAGAGAAGTGTGGAGTTAAGAACAGCACTTTAGAGTCTGGCTGGAATTCTAGCTACCTCTTCTTAGCTTTGGGATAGGGGCAATTTACCTTACGGAACTGTAAAATAGAAAATTCAGTACAGTAGTACCTCCTTCGAATGCCTATTGTAAAGATTATACAAGATTAGGTATTCAATTAGCGTTGGGCAATGTTATTATTCAAATCCTGCTTCTAAGGGTCCAGCAGGCTTCTCCAACACTGTTCTCTCTCTCTTCTAGTGTACTTAGTGGAATGGAAGATTTTGGCCCACACATCTTGGACTTCTTCTCCAAGTGAGATAAGACACTGTGACCATATGAACTAAATCTACCCTTCTCCCTCTCGCTCCACATATGTGCCTGTTTCCTTAAACCTACCCAGTGTTGTTACACCTGATTCAATAAATTCAATGTGTGTCACTGGTCCTCTGCTTTCCATAAAATGATACACACAAACCAATTCTCAGCTGGTCAGGCCACAGAAAATGCATCTGATCTATAACCTTTCATCCCTCTTTCCCATCTCAGAACAGCCAGGCCAAGTCTTCCTCTAGGATAATAAATCCATTCATTTGAAAAAGGAAACTCAAACAGGAAACATTTTATATAGAAAGACAGATTTGATGATAGGAACATCCAAACTACACAAAAATGAGGCCAAAGGCTGGTTGATTCTGGCTGCAAATCAGTCCTACTGTGACATGACTTTTAGCCATCCTCAACTTCTTAGAAGTTTGCTGAGAATTGACAGAGCCTGAAATCCTCAGTTAGGGCTTTGTCAGTGAAGAGTGGATGGTTATAGGGTGTGGAAAAGCCTCCCACTTGGGGTCCAGACTTGCCCTGACTTGCTCTGAGATCACAGATGTCTGCTTCACAACTGTAAGTTGGTCCTCTGACCTCTGGAGATCGGCTTTATGGTCGGCTAAGTGAACCATGGTTGTTACAGGATGAAATGAGACACAAATATCTCATTTATAAGATTTCTGTGTAAAGCTGAAATCCGCTTAACATGAAAAATGCTTTACAAGCTAAAATTATGGGGGCACCTTGGTGGCACAATCAGGTAGGCATCTGCTCTTGGTTTCAGCTCAGGTCTGTTCTTGGGGTTGTGAGATCGAGCGCCCTTCCATCTGGCTTGAATTCAGTGTGGAGTCTGCTTGAGTTTCTCTCCCCTTCTTCCTCTTGCCTCCCCCTCCATGCTCTCTCTCTAAATAAATAAGTAAATCTTTAAAGAAAAAAAATAAGTTAAAATTCTGGAAGATCTGTATATATTAGTCCTGAGATACTCCAATATTTCTAAAGCCATATTCATAAATGATGTGCAAGCACAAAGATATTTGTCTTAAAAGCATCACTTTGGAATGTAATTACATATTATATCTCAAGGGCATTATAATATTATAAAGGGCAGACACCAGATCTTTGGTAACATAGAAAATAGTAGCAGTTAAGAAAAAATAGCATTTTCCTCAAAATTCTTTCTTCTCTACAAAGGCCACCAGTCAAAGAGGAAACAATGTCCATATCCACATAAAACTTTGATATAATATTTTAGATCATATCAATCTTTTTCTTTTACTTTAGGGAGGCTGTATGGGAGAGTGGCCAAGAATATAAGTTCCAAACACAGCCAGGCTGCCTGAATTCAAAGCCTTGTTCTGTCACTTAAAAGCTGAGTGACAGAGCAAGTTATTTAACTTCTCCGTGCTTCACTTATCTCACTGGTAAAATGGGCACCATCATATCAACCTTGTAGATTTGTTGTAAAGATTGCAGGATTATTACTATGATATCCATGATATCTCTGGGCCAAAATAATCTGATTTTTAAAGCAATGAATTTGCATATAGAGAGTGTCAGTGTCTTTGACTAACTCCTGAAATGCAGAGAAAATCATCATTCAGTGATGTCATTCTCATGAGAAAGCAACTTCTTCCGGAAGCTCCCAAGGCAGAGTTGAGAGGCGTAGTATTTTCAGATAAGTTCTGTTTTTACAGATGTGATAGAGTGCCGTGCTTCTCAAACCATCTGTAGTGAAGAACCAGTTTTATGTTTTATTTTCAACCTGTGGATCAGTACTTTTGTCAAAGACAACAAAAATACCGTGGCAATGCCAAACTGTTATACAAGTTTCTGAATGCGTATTCTCATTTTCTGTGTTTATCTCACTATGCCCCAACAATGGGAAATCACAGAGCGGCAGACTTTGAGGGGCTCTGGCAGAGTGGACACTTGGCATTCCTCTTGGCTGCCTAGTATCTCAACTCTCTTCCTAGGTTTAAGGAATTTTCTTAAGAGGCAGAGCTCACCTTCCATTTTAGAAGCTGAGGAGGTCAGTTACTTGTATTTCCAAGACTTCCATGCAAATAAATGTGGGCACATAGTGTCAGTCAAATGCAAGGAGCTGAGACTTTGAATCAGAAGCCATGAAATGAAGAAGTGAGGACTGTGCAGAATCCATTTGGGTGAAGCTACTTGCAGATACACACAGTTCCCAAAGGCAGCATTGGCAACAGTTCCAACAGCTGTATCCCATGTCTATCGGTCATTAGCTATCTGTTGCTGTGTAACAAATTATCCCCAAACCTAAAGGTTTCAAACAATGATAAACATTTCTTTCTCCCATGGTGTGGGTCAAAAATTCAGAGCAGCGCAGCTGAGTGGCCGTAGATGAGCCCCTTAAGAGTTTGGAAGGTAAGATATTAGCTGGGATTGCAGTCATGTTCATGTGCGACTGGAGATGGAGGGCCTGCCTCCAAGGGGACTCACTCATCTGGTTGGTAAGCTGGTGCCGGATATTAGGAGGAGGCCCTGGTCCTCTCCAAAGGGCTCCTTGCATATCCTCAGAGCATGGCAGCTGGCTTCCCCTTGCCCCCTCTGTGCAATCCTGGAGACCAAACAGAAGCTTCGATGTCCTCTATAACCTAGCCTGGGGAGTTACACTGTTACCTCTGCAAGCTCTACTGGTCACACAAAGCATCCCTACTTCAATATGGAAGGATATCGCACAAGAACATTGATAACAGGATGTGAGATTTTGGGGCGCCATCCTGGAGATTGGCTGCCCAGCAGGCTGTGGGATCTGTACCCGATGGCAGTGGCAATTGCTCTGTAGAGAGCTAGTTCCAAACTGAAATATCTCCAAGCCTGGTTCCCTGACCGTCTGAGAGACTCACTGAATTACTAAATACCCTTTTATCAAATTTCTTCTCTTCTAAATTTGTCAGATTGCATTTAGTTGCTTGCAATTAAAAACTGATATATGGGGCAGGGTGGGGACAGGGGAGTTAAGAATACTTTTTTTTTTTTTTTAACCTATTTTCCTGGAAAGCAACCTAGTATCTTCCTGCCACATGGAAAGTTTGGTTACATAAGATTAGAACAGTACACTCTATTTCCAAGCTGACTACAGCCTTGCCTCATGATGATTCATCTTTCAAAATTTACAGCCTAGCCTTTAGATGGAGTTGTTAGTACCCTTATGAAGATATGTTTTCACAAGTATGATTTAGTTCACAAAAAACTTTCACTCAAAATAACCGTATTAGCAAAATTTTCTTTAGCTATATGCAGCAGAATGTTTTTCAAATGATTTTTTCATTTAAGAAAATCTCATGACAAATGAAATTGGCAAAAGCACTGGAGTGTCACATAGGCACTCAAAAGGAAAGCATGTAGAATCGCTTTTCAAACAGTTGGACATTACCCACCATAACTGAACATGCATGGATTCTATAATCCACCAACACTCCTGGTCAGTTTATACCCAAAAGAAATGCATGCATGTGTTCATCAAAGGATGTGTATGACTACATTCCCACCAGCACTAGTCATGGTCCAAGCACAAAAATAGCGCATGCCGCATAATTCCATTTATACACTGAAAAAAAAAATAAAATACAATTAAGTTTAAAAAAATAAATAAATACAAAATAAAAAAAATGGCAAAAGAAGTTTATGGTGTTAGAAGTCAGGGTTCTGGTTACCATTGAGGGTAGGAAATGATATTGACTAGCAGAGAAAAGGGCTTCTGAGATAATGCTCTGGTGCTGACCTAGTCCTTGATAGGCGTGCTGGTTACACAAGTGTATTTAGTATCAAACTACATGCTTATGAATTGTATATTTTTATATGTATATTTTCCTTCAGAGAAAAGTATACTTTAAAAGCATAATAGGGACATTGTTTTGCCACTTCTTATCATCTTTTTATCTCCCATAGCTTTAAAAATGATAAAATAACTAAGGAGTGCGTTTGTTGTGATGAGCACTGGGTAATGTAAGGAAGTGTTAAATCTCTATATTATACACCTGAGACTAATATAACATGGGATGTTAACTAACTGGAATTTAAATAAAAAGTTTAAAAATAAAAATACAAAAAAAAAACATTAAGCAAAGCAAATTTTCTTAGGACTTCTTTGATTTATAAAAATTTCACCTACCAAGATAAACTAATTAATTGCTTTCATTGTTCCATGAACTAAATTTACTTATTTACACATTTCTTTGCATGTGAAGAGCTTCCTTTTTGAGGGAAAATTTTTACCTTTTTCTAAAATGGAGACATTGATTTTTCTCTGTTATAGCTTAGAATCCATTACTTTTTAAACTTGGCAAAGAAATAGCCCAAGAGGAATTTGCTGGGACAACCTGAGTAAGTGATGACGGAGCTGCAGTGACTGTCTGGACTTTGAGTGCTATATATAACCATAATCAATGTGTTTAAACTAACTCTAGCAGCACTGAGTCACACCTGTGATGTGCGTCCCTCTGGATGAAAGTCATGGCTAGCTTGTTTACGTGACCGAATTTCCTGACCTTTATTTTAACACGAGCCTTGGAGGGGAAAAAAAAATGTTCCTTACAAAAACATTTTATCTGAAATCTTGGTAAAAATTTTAAAGGTCAGTTCAACTACTTTGTGATACCATGACTAGCTTTTAGCCCTAAAACAGCACTACAAATTACAAAGCTGTGATCACCAAGACAGCATGGTGCTGGCACAAAAACAGACACATAGACCAACGGAACAGAACAGGGAGCCCAGAAATGGACCCTCAATTCTATGGTCAAATAATCATCACAAAGCAGGAAAAAATACCCAATGGAAAAAGGACAGTCTCTTCAACAAAGGTGCTGGGAAAATTGGAGTGCCAAATACAGTAGAATGAAACTTGGCCATTCCCTTACACCATACACAAAGATAAACTCTAAATGGGTGAAAGACCTCAATGTGAGACAGGAATCCATCAAAATTCTAGAGGAGAACATAAGCAATAACCTCTTTGATATCGGCCACAGCAACTTCTCCCAAGACAGGTCTCCAAAGGCAAGGGAAACAAAAGTGAAAACGAACTTATGGGATTCATCAAGATAAAAAGTTTCTGCACAGGAAAGGAAACAGTCAACAAAATAAAGAGGCAACCCACAGACTGGGAGAAGATATTTGCAAATGACATTCCAGACAAAGGGCTGATATCCAAGATCTATAAAGAACTTCTCAAACTCAACATCCAAAAAACAAATACCAGTCAAAAAATGAGCAGAAGACATGACCAGACACTTCTCCAAAGAAGACATACAAATGGCTAACAGACACATGAAAAAATGTTCATCATCATTAGTCATCAGGGAGATTAAAGTCAAAATCAGAACCACACTGAGATACCATCTTACACCAGTTAGAATGACAAAAATTGACAAGGCAAGAAACAACAAATATTGGAGAGGCTATGGAGAAAGGGGAACCCTCTTGCACTGTTAGTGGGAATGCAAGTTGGTACAGCCACTTTGGAAAACAGTGTGGAGGTTCCTCAAAAAATTAAAAATAGAGCTATCCTATGACCCTGCAATTGCACTACTGGGTATTTACCTCAAAGATACAGATGTAGTGAAAAGAAGGGCCGTATACACGCCAATGTTCATAGCAGCAATGTCCACAATAGCCAAACTCTGGAAGGAGCCAAGATGGCCTTCAACATATGAATGGTTAAAGAAGATATGGTCCATATATACAGCGGGATATTACTCAGCCATCAGAAAGGATGAATACCCAGCTTTTGCATCAACATGGATGGGACTGGAGGAGATTGTGCTGAGTGAAATAAGTCAAGCAGAGAAAGCCAATTATCTTGTGGTTTCACTTATTCGTAGAACATTAGGAATAGCATGGAGGACATTAGGAGAAGGAAGGGGAAAACGAAGTGGGGGGGAGTCAGGGGATGAAACATGAGAGACTATGGACTCAGAGAAACAAACTAAGAATTTTAGAGGAGAGGGAAGTGGGGGAATGGGTTAGTCCAGTGATGGGTATCAAGGAGGGTACCTATTGCATGGAGCACTGGGTGTTATATGCAAACAATGAATCTCGGAACACTACATCAAAAACTAATGATATACTGTATGGTGACTAACATAACATAATGAAAAAATAATAACGAAAAATAAAAAAAATAAAAATGCCTTCCCAAAAGATCTATAAACAGTCAGATACATTTGACTATCACAAACAAAATATTCTGGAACAAAAGAGGCCTTTGATTTAGGGAAACATTCAGATTGTAAGGATTTCCTCTGTATGGTTCTGTTGTTTTATTGGAGACCACATTCTGGAGCATGTGCAGACGTCTCAAGAACAAGAGCTACGTATGCACTGTTAGCCCTCAGAACTGCATAATGGAATCCCGTCATAATCTCACCCCGGGAATTATGCCTTTTAGGTTTTATGATGGGTATGTCACAGTATGTGTGATCCAGGGTCCTTCTTAGACGGGTGATGAGGAAGAGCTCAGGAAGTCCTTCTGGGCTAGCCTTGGTGTAAGGGACCCAGCGTGTAAGAAAATGCATCTGTCCCTGCTTGCTTACCCTTCTCATTTATTCAGGAGTTCACCACTCCACTAAAATACTCCACACAAACGCATTTTTCTCTGGAGTCCTGGGAAGGATTCAAGAGGTCCGTTCAGCCGCTTTTTAGGTTACTTGGGCATACCACTAACACAATATGGATCTTGCTTGATTGTTTTTCTTTCTTGTGTCTCTAGAACCCAGCCCAGCACATAGCAGATTCTCAATAGCTGGTTGATGAGCGGCACGAACAAATGAATAATTGTGATCCTGAGCAGTAAGGGGAGTCAGTGTCCTTGACAAGAGTTATAAGCTGATACTATTGAAGAGAGTAGACCTTAGGAAGACAAGCCCAGGTCTCCAGAGGACATTACTCCAGGATGTCAGCCAGACTGAACAGCTTTAACTGTGCAGATCACCCTCGAGGCCAGGCTAATTCTGATTTCCAAGGCTTCAGAACCACAACAGCCAACCTCCTCGGCACTCCCAGCCAGACTGGCCTGAAGGCTGCCAAGCCCTCTGGCTGGCTCCGCTGTCCACCCTGAAGCTTTATGGCTTTGGCAAGTCTTTGCTCATTCTGAGCTCAAAAATATTTACTAAATGTCCTTTATGTGCCAGGCATTGAACCTTTTACATAAATTAATTACTTAAATTCATTTAGGTCCATAAAATAAAGATAAAAATAGCTATCATGCAAAGTTTATTGTAAAATTAAATGAATTCCTGTATGTAAGTCCCCTAATGTTTAATCTAGTGAACGGGAGTTCAGAAGATGATAACTATTAAGAGTGAATATAATGAAATGTGATTTTATCCTTCTCTAAAACAAAACATGATTTGGGAAACATGACAGTATTTAAAAGCCAAATACTGAATTTTTTGAAATTTGCAGTTTGAATATTTCCTACTTCTCTCTGAACAGGAGCTATTTATATTAGGTTGTAATTGCAAATGGACTTTATCTTTATATTTGACCCAACAGTACAAATACAAGGAGATATTTCCCAACTACAAAACTCCAGTAACAATTCTCATGACTCCCCAGATTCATAGTTGCTAAACACTCTGTCTCTCTGCTAAGAACTGCCATTGTTGCCCAGGGAAAATCAATCTCCTCTAATATAAGGCGCTTTCATGGCTACAAGAGCAATATTTTCCAAAAGCAATCTATGTGTATGCATACTTAATCACAGGCCTTCTGAACCCAAAATGAACTTCCCCTCACCTGAAAATACAAAAGCTTCATCAGTGAAGCTACAGACTTTACTTACTATCACTGAACAAATATTTCAACATAAAATTAATTTAGTCATTTATACCTTGGTATCAATAAACTCAAAAGACCTTTTCCTAAGCAAGTATGAAAGGGTAGGGAGTAAAGTTAGCTCCTGGAAGAAAACAGCTTTCTAGTCTTGGAGCTCAGACAAGAAGCCGCACACATGTGTGGGCTGTCTGCAGGGACTGGGAGAAACATGCCAGCAGCAGAGGTGAAGGGCACTGCAGCCAGGCTGCCTCCATGCCACATATTCACCTGATTGAAATTTCCAGATAACAAAATTAATGACAACCAGGTCATCTGTCCATCACAATTCATTATATCATGGGACCCTTGTGCCAAATGTGGTTCTTCGACATGCATCGGTCATTTACACTGTCGGGACAGGACTTGCATTCCCTCGTCTACAAAATAAGAACAGCATTAGACAGTCCTTTGCTAATTGGTGACCCACTAATAGCCTATATTAGTGTTTTTCAAACTTATCATGTATGCAGATGACTCTGTGACATAAAAAACAAAACAACAACACGCAAAACCCCCGTAAAAGTTAGCCTGTGATGTTCCCTGAACTCCACATGCAGACTCTTGGGGCAGCAACTCTACTCTCCATTGTGTCAGATACCATCAGTGATCCCCTTAGGTCCCTAGAACCCCACTATTCAGTTACTGACAGCCAGGGTGGCCTGTAGTGAGAGAGGACTCTTGTCAGAGCTACAGAAGTACGAGTGCCAGGAAATGAACATAGGAATGATGATGAGAGCTGGTATGTGAGTATTCAAGCTTCCTTGCCTCCTCAGAGGAATTATTCCAAGAAGCATGCACCATTTCCCAGCATTTCCCCCCTGGAACTGAACTCCCATTGTCCATACTGGAACTGCCTTAATAACTCACTCTTTACCAGCTGTCTCCCTTCCGTGTATGACTTTCCCCAACATTTCCAAAACATAGTTCAATATATATTTCAATTTGAAAAGAAACACTGGAAAATCTAATTCTTCAGAGTTCTCTCACAATACAAATTTACCTTTCCTATCAAGGACGTAGCTTAAGGTTTAAGAAACTTTGCACTGGTGTAAATGTCTATTCTGATGCTCAGAAATAGAAGGCATGTGCCTTTAAAAACAGAGCAAAAAGAACAAAAACAGTTAAATTCCAGTTCCTCAAAATGAACCATTCACCCCTAGTGTAAAGAGAAATCCAGAGATGGAAAGTTCATGTACTCTCACATTTTTCTATCAAAACTGTCCCTTCCCCAAATTCCCCTAATAAATGTAGTATCTGATATCTAAAAATCCCCAATTTCATACTTGCATAATCTTATCAACAATTTGATTTCTTCAGTATTCTGTGTTTTATAGACTGAATACAGAGAAAAACGGTTATCATCTTTATTTTCTTACAAATACAGCATTCATAGCTGATAGGGACTGTAGATAGAAATAACTCTATCTCTAAACTGCAGGTGTTTATTAACTCAAAAACAGAAGATCAATACAAGTTAGCTACCAAATCTCCCTCCTCTTAAAAAACATGACTGTAGAATATGCCACTGATGTCTTTTCTGGGCGGTTCTCCACCCTCCATCTATGGTAACACAAGCATTTCTATATGGCCCTGACTCTTGGCATACACGGTTCAAGTCTGAAAAGTAGCTAAACTGAGCACCAAAAATCTAGCTCTTTACCATCTTCCTGGCCATTTTTCATTCTAAAATCAACCTCCTCTGAGCCACCTGCCAAATAGTCCTGCAAGGAGCCAAAGTAAATCTACCTTTAGGGTGACAGAGGTGAGAGTCACCAACTTTTGGTGAGTGCCCTCTCCTATCTACCATCCTCTCCACAAGAAGAGCCTTCCCTTTTGTCTTGCTCCCAGTAGTCTTTGGAGAAATAAGTCAGTTATATTCAGCAAGGGTCGTACACAAAGTATCAGTGGTAGGCCAGAAGCCCTAGTCAATAGAGTATTTTTGGTTTTCTGAGTAAGGAAGCCCATGAGAATGCTTCCCTTCTAGACCTAGGTGGAACTGGGCATTGTTTCAGGAAAGGATATTGCATGTGAATATATTACAGGGTTTCTTCCAGGCATGTTGCCTACTCCACGTTCTATTAAAAAAAAAAAAAGCCAGTATCAATTCTAAAATAGGAAGTAAATTATTACTTTGAGATTTTATTTACTTGAGGGAGAGAGAGACAGGGCACAAGCAGGGGGAACAAAAGGTAGAAGGAGAGGGAGAAGCAGATTCCCTGCTGAGCAGGGAGCCCCATGATGGGGGACTTGATCCCAGCACTCTGAGATCATGACCTGAGCTGAAAGCAGATGCTTAACTGACAAAGCCACCCAGGCGCCCCAAGAAGCAAACTATAAAAAATATATTTATATATATATGTATAATATTTATAGCATATACATATTATATATATTTATATAATATATAATAAATATAATATATTATATTTATAGCATATGCATATGCTATAAATATATAGCATAATATATATTATATTTATATATATATTTAGAGCAAACTATTATATATATATATTTTTTTTTTCCAGATACTACTGGAAGATACAGCCTGAAGTGGCAATACAGCTAAGCAGCCATTTCCTTTTTCATTTTAAAATATGTTTAAAGTCCCCTTCATGGTACCAAATGATTCAGCCATTCACGACAATCGCCATTCCAAGAGCTCTCAGAGGGAGCCTCCAGCTAAGTCTTCGCTGGTTTTCTTCAGTATCTAGCCAGGTTAACAATATGGACAGGGGTTCACTCCCGGAATTCTCAGGGGGCATAGCTAATAAAGTTCTTGGTAAGCACTGGACAGACATAAAAGGCATATGCATTGAGCAAGGACACTTGAGAGCTTCAGAAAATCATTTCACAGACATGAAAAAATATTGTGTTTGAAATGTGATGAGTTCTGAAAATTTATTTGACTTTACAGGGGAAAACAAGACCAGAAATAATATAGTTTCAGAAGACACTTACAGTGAGTTTTAACTCTCAGACCCTACTCACATTTGGGCTCTGTATGATTTCACTTCACAATACCCCACATGAGGGAGAACACAATTTCTAAACCCTCGACAAATTTGACACCAGAAACACACATTACCGTTAAGCTGAATGGAAAAATCTTTGCAGATTTCAGAGCTTCAGTTGAAGGGCACCTGTTTGGGGCACCTGGGTGGTTCAGTCGGTTAAGAATTGATTTCAGCTCAGGTCACAATCTCAGGGTCGTGGGACTCAGGCTGCCCAATGGGCCCCGCGTTACCTCAGGTGCGGAGCCTGCTTCAGATTCTCTCTCCCTCTGCCCCTCCCTGCTCATGCTGGCACTTGTGCTCGCTCTCTCTCCAGTAAATAAATCTCTAAAAAAAATAAAGGGCACCTGTTTTATTTTGTTTTCGTCACACATAGCAAAATGTGAAATTCAATAGCTACTACCCCTTGTCTCAAGGTAAAGCTCATCCAACTTTATCCCCAACACTTCTGCTTGAGAACCGAACCACAAAGCTCCTAAGACAAGACATTTTTAGTAGGTTTCTAATCCTTTCTGAGTATGAGAGGGCAGGATATGCAAATTTCAGAAGAAAAGTTTCCCTTGGAGTAAATTTGGGGCTCTGATCCTAAAATAAACCAAGAATAACAGAGACACAGTTGTTTTGAAATTAACAATGCTATTTCATTTAAATCATTCCAGAAATATTAACTGAATGGAAACACCATAGAACATAATTTTTACCGCTCCCAACCACTCTCTTCCTTTCTCTCACTCTCATTCTTACAGACTTTGTTCTCTATGTTCTTCTCCATACCCAGTGTCCCACACTGACCCCTTCTTAAAGGTTCTGCTAGCTTTACTAGTACCAGGGTCACAAGGTCCACCCAAACTGCAGGCATGGGAATGCCATTATAGTGGATGAATCATAAATTTATCCAATTATTAGAATAATAATATAAAATAATTGACAGTGTAAGTAGGTTCATTTTTGGATAACCTATCATTAGATGCGTAGCTCATCCATGCAAGCAGAAGCTTATGAATTTGTCGAGGGGGTTCCCTGGAATATTGTCAGGAGATGTAGGCACTGCCCTAATCTGCCCAGAAAAATCTGAGACATGGGACAACATTCACTGCAAAGTTATTTGAGAAGTCGTAATCAAGAGAGAACTCACATGATGGATGTGTCGTACAGTAAGGAATGTTTCAATGGCAAGTATCAAAAAAGGTTTACTGTGGCCTCAGTCAATAGGGGCTTCTTTTTCTCATACAAGAATTGCGCGTGTAGGCAAAGCTGGTGTTAGTTTGGCAGCTCAGCAATGTCAAGAACAGTGACTCTAAAGTCCTTTCCCTCCTTCCTGAAGAGAGTTGCCCCCAGATTCTGGCAACACATCCCCACTTAACATAGATGACAAGAAGGGGTAAGGGGCAGAGAGGCGCATCTGTCCCTTTTACGAGAAAAGGAAAAGTTTTTCTAGAATCCTACTCTACAACCCCACTGACACCCCACTGCAGTCTTCTGCTTGTTATCTCCTGTCTGCCCCAAGCTGCAGGGGAGAGGAGACTGGCAAAGCAGCACCTAGCTCTCCCACCTGCCCTAGTAGAAGTAGGCAAGTGAGAACGGATGTTGGGTTAACCAAGTCCTGGTCTGCGCATGCGTGAATTTGAAGTGCGAGGACAACCAGAGCTTGGCTTGGCTTACCCTCCCTCCTCGGCTGTCCTCCCCCAGCTTAGTAATTTCCCTCACCAGGCAGGAGATACTTTGAGAGCACTGGCTCCTGTGGTTAGCTTCCCAGTTGCTGAGACCCAAATCTAAGCACTGAATCTTGAGAGCAAACAAGAATTCTTCTAAGTCCTTGTGTCTTCAGCATTTGACACCAGGCAAGTCCTTGATCAAACACTTTCTAATAAGACGAAGACCCTCAAGCAGCTGAAACTTATTTGGTCTTTTCTTAACTTGAGGCACATGTGTCCGTGCAAACTTCTTCAAGGGGACACGAATTCCACTACTTGTTTTAATCATGGCCAACTCTTTCCTCCTTCCCTCCTTGATTTGCCAATGTCTGTGCCCATTAGTACCACAGGAGCATAGATGGTGAAATGCTTGGCAACCGTTTCCATGTAGTCTACTAATATATGCAAAATATTATCAAACATATGCTTGTGGACAAAAGCTAAAGCAGAAAGATAGCTTGTCTTCATAGTAGGCTGCAAAGTTTATTAAGCGCAATTCCTCAGTGCACAGCATTAGCTGACTGGTTTGCCTGTAGATGATTTTATCAGCTTTTTAGGACTTACGCACAGCCTCCCGCTGTTCTGGATAACTTCTGAGTAGATATAAGAATCACTCCTTCCTATAATTATTTAGGAATATTTTTCAACTTGTTGTTACCCTTTTGGGAAATTTTTTACTTTGCATAGCAGCTGAAATAGCCACAGAATAGCCAGAAGTCTTATAGTTATTGCAAAGAAAACAATAACACCAATGAAGCAGCTTGGTCAATACAAAAATTATTACCTGGGTTTTCCTGGACCAGAGAATTGGTAGTTAGCAAAAATGTCTTCTCTACCTCGGTTTCACCACATGGGACATTCCAACAGGATACATTTCTGGAAACAGCTTGTCCTGGCTGTAATATAGCCTTCAGGGGCCACCAGGACTCCCTAGCATTTCACTGTTGTTAGGACTAGCCCAGGTAAAACAATGTAAGGAAAGGGTAAATTGTGACCAAGGTTCCGATGCCTTTGGATACCCTCCTTGCCTGCCTAGCGACACCCTGAAGCACACCATCAGGTTCAACCTGGTGGGCAAGGGGCGTGGGGAGGTATCTTCAGCAGCCCAGCAATGTCATCATCCCCAGTCTGAGTGGACTCACTAAGACATTCTCAGAGTTCTGTTGGACTTCCATGAAGTGTTGCATGGGAATACTCTGCAAGTATAAAGCCCTTTGTAAATGTCAGCTATGTGTCTGTCATGGCGTTGAGTGAATGAATGAAAGATAAATGAATATTACCACCTGAATATTAATCTGTGTTAAACCTAAAAATGTCTATAAACTAAAGTTAACTGGTTTTCTTCAGCCTTTCAACTCACATAAATAAAGCTATTTCCTTAAAGCATAAATATGAATACTCAAATAATTTTATTAAAACTGTAAGTTTGGGGGTGCCTGGGTGGCTCAGTCAACTAAGCGTCTGACTTGATTTGGGGTCAGGTCATGATTTTGGGGTCCTGAGAGAGAGCCCCTAGTTGGGCTCCATGCTGGGTGTGGAGCCTGCTTAAAATTCTCTGTCCTTCTGCCTTTCCTCTCCTGTTCGCATAAGTTTGAGCATGCCCTCCTGCTCTCTAAAAAAATAGATAAATAAAACATAAGTTTTAAGAACTCATAGTTAATTAACAAAAAAACACTCTGCATGGAGAGTTCTGCTATTAGTGACCAGTATTTTTTTTAAAGATTTTATTTATTTATTTGAGAGAGAGAGAGAGAGAGAGAGAGAGATAGCATGAGCAGGGGGAGGGGCAGAGAGAGAGGGAGAAGCAGATTCCCTACTGAGCAGGGAGCCCAGTTTGGGGCTTGATCCCAGGATCCTGAGATCATGACCTGAGCCAAAGGCAGATGCTTGACCAACTGAGCCACCCAGGCACCCTAGTATTTTTTTTTTTTTTTAATCCCGGAGTTAAACGGCAAAAGGTGCTATGGGTTGCATTTAATCTGTGAATATAGACGAAACTTTATGGTTCTAAAAAATCTCCTGGCAACTTCTAAATGGAAATTCTTTTGTTTTCAACTGCCAAATTGCCAACAGAGCCAGGACAAAAAACTCCCTGTCTTATCTCCTACCAGGGTTACTCCCCTTTTGAGGATCTTATGTGCTGCTCTGCAAAATGGAACATAGTTCTTAAAATCCTATAAAATATCATTTTCCAGGTAGCAGAACAAGCTACCTAATATTAGGATACACTCTTTTTTTTTTTTTTTTTTAAAGCCAGAGTAGGAAACCTCCCCTCAAATAGCTCTCTTAAAACTTCTATAGAGGCTATAGCCTTCGGAAGAACCTCATGATACTTTGCTGCTTTCCTTTCTCTGCCTCCCCTCCCCAGCCTGTTTTGTGTGAACATGTTTTACGTTGGCAAGTGGCCAAAGAATTTGCCATAAATAAATTTGCTCCCTGTCTACAAGAAGATAACTTAACTGACTTCCTTGGTCTTGCTGATTGGCCTCAGCACTGGGAATGGCTGAGGGCTTGGGGATGTTGCAAGCCTCTGAAGGATTGTGTGCATGGAAATTTAGAAATCCTACACTCCCGAACCTTCCACATGCCAGTTAGAAGCACAAGTCATAGAGTACAAGCTCCTGTGCCTCCCAGGACGCTAGTTTACCACTAGCGAGTGACATGTTCACCAGGAATTTATCTCAGGGGTTTAGAAGTAAAAGTGAAAGAAGCAGATTATTCTTTTTTTTTTTTTTAAAGATTTTATTCATTTATTGGACAGGCAGAGATCATAAGTAGGCAGAGAGGCAGGCAGATAGAGAGAGAGGTGGAAGCAGGCTCCCTGCTGAGCAGAGAGCCCATGTGGGGCTCGATCCCAGGACCCTGGATCATGACCCAACCCGAAAGCAGAGGCTTTAACCCACTGAGCCACCCAGGCACCCCAGAAGCAGATTATTCTAATCTCTTTCTATAGTTCATTGAAGACAGTTGGAAAGTCAAGGAATTACAGATTTGTCGAAGTTTAAACAGAAACTGTAGAAAGACAACACCAGAATTCCTTCAATATGCTGCAGACCGGAGCTCTGAAAGCCACATTGCATTTGTTTATTGGTATTGCTAAAATTTCTGTTGACTCAGATTAGAACCCAAAGTAGAATTTTTTACAACTACAGCTTGCTGTTTTTCATAGCTGACTACTGGTCTGGACAATTGGAGCCACCAAAGGAGCCAGTTTGGGATCTGAATGACTGATGGCTGATTTCAGTTTGCTGTTCAGTGTATACACTTAGCATACATTGCCTTTTATATTCCTTAAAAATATCTCATATACTAGAATGCTCACAAATGGAAACTTCTGATTTCTTCTGAATGTGTAATTTTTAACTGACAGAGTACATTTGTTCTAATCTGGATTATCAGCGGTAAGCTTTAAAATTGGGTTCCTGTTCAATTTTCTTTTATTCAAAAAAAAAAACAAAAAACAAAAAACAAAACACCATGGAGGGTAGTAAACCAGATGATGTAAAACTCTGACAATATCACATGTTAACAAAGTTGTAGAATGAAGACACATGTGCTGCTGCTTTGGGGGAAGTAACTTAATTCAGATGATCGGCAATTAATTTGGGGTTTTCCAAAAAAGCAGGGGCAGGTTCTGCAATCCAGCAAGCCCTGGAGCTGGTGTAATATTTTAAAAACTGAGGCTGACTCTGATCCACTAGTAGGTCTAGAGGTTGATATAGAGGGACATAGCCAGAATTTTTAAAACAAAATGAAATAGTATAGAAGAGAACATAATAGAAAATATCAAAAAGCATCCGTTGTAATGCAAGTGTTGTTTTGTAAAACTTTTGCAAGACCAGTTTATATCTTACTGAGGTCATGGAGAGAAAGACTTATACTATTCTAGAGAAAGTCTTGTATCTCAGCTCATATTTATAACAGATAAGACAGTACTTCTAAGTGATTTCACATTCTACATGCTTACATCCACTCTGTGTAGGCCCTGAGATATGTGTTCATGACAATTAGGTGGGTAGAACTGTCTGTGGGACACTATTACAAATAAACACTACACAGCAATAAACAGGAATAAGGGCAGCTCAGGCATCAACGTGATTACAAATTCAACATAACATTGATAGAAAGAAAGCAAATCACAGAGGAACTCATATAGTAGATTCCATTTATATATGCCTTGGTAGTATGCAAAATTTAAAAATATTATTGTGTGTAGATGCATACATATGTAATATAATCATAAAGAAATGCCAGAGAATGATGAACACAGAACTTAGTTTTGCAAATATGACCACAACCTTCAGGGGGCAGTTTGAGGAAAATGGGATTGTAAAGACAGTGGGAGAATTCTATTTCTTAAACTGGGTGTTGGGAATATGGCTCTTTATTTTACTGTTCTCTAAAGTGTGCATATATGTTATTTATACTCTTTTATGGGACTGACATATGTCATCAAGAAAAACTGTGGGTGGTGATGTATGTTTTCAGAATTTATCATTGTTTTGTGATTCACATTGCTCATCTCAACAGTGTCATAAATTAATTCCTTAATATAAGTTCAAATCAGTTCTCTTTGATCTATTAACTATATTTCAGACATTGCTTTCACCTCTCTTACATAATTTATGACTTGATACAGATTTCATTGCTTCTAGAGCTAAGTGAAATACAGTATTCAGTGAGATCATAACATTCCATGTAGGAATCCATTCTCTGGCTTCAGGAGTTATAATAAACATGGTAAACTACGTCTCTAACACATGAAGTTCTTTACATGTTTACTTCATGGTCCTTTCATTAATATTGCACAGCCCAGGTGGGTAGCCCCTGGGCGTGATGAGATTCCTGCTAACAGGAATTCCTAAAATTGATATCTCCATCTTGTTTCAACTGGATGTTTTTAGAAAAAACTTAAAAAAAAATTTAAAAAATGAAACCATGAGGATCACATTTAAGGTACCTAGAAGCACATGTCAGATTGTATTATCTTCCCCTGACCATTGTTACAACTGCCATGAGTCTCTTTCTGGGCAGACAAGGATACCCATAACCATATACCAATCTAAGACAAGCAGATTGCATTAGAGTACAGGATCGATATTCTGTTCTACTTAGAATGGGTGAATAAATAGGTAGCGAAAATACAGGAAAGATATTCAATGGGTATTATGTGGCCTATTTGGAGAAGCATGAAACCAAGATTTAGCAAATGGCTGCTCAGCTTGGGTTATAATTTGCCCGAATGTTCTTTGCTTTCTAAGACCCAAGTCAAATTCTGTAGCCTCCACAAAGCTTTTCTTGATTGTGTTTCCCCATCTCCACCCAGGTAAACAGAACTGTTCTCTGTCTGTCCCTACATAACTTTTCTTTTATACTTAGCCCTCAGCCATATCACATAACAGTTCTGCGTGTTTATATCTCACTAAGAATAGACACTGCAATATATGTTGAACTAGTGATTAAATCCATTTAAATTTTAAATTTTTATTTATTTATTTGACAGAGAGAGAGAGATCACAAGTAGGCAGAGAGAGGGGAGGAAGCAGGCTCCCTGCTGAGCAGAGAGCCCAACGCGGGGCTCGATCCCAGGACCCTGAGATCATGACCCGAGCCGAAGGCAGAGGCT
This sequence comes from Martes martes, assembly GCF_963455335.1. Classification (NCBI taxonomy): domain Eukaryota; kingdom Metazoa; phylum Chordata; class Mammalia; order Carnivora; family Mustelidae; genus Martes; species Martes martes. Next base: position 60,539,400 of record NC_137891.1, read on the forward strand.
CCAACCCACTGAGCCACCCAGGCGCCCCTAAATCCATTTAAATTTTAAAAAGCAAATGATATCAGCTAGAATTCTAGGTGTAAAGAACAAATATCAGGCTAAAGAAGGTGAAGATTAATTTGTGAAAACCATATATAAGGTCTCCTAGAAGAGCATTTGGAAACCAAGCTTGGGAGAAAGAGCGAACCAAGGGTGCTGGAAAGGGAAGCCCGAGCAGGAAGAGCGGGCAGCACCCCATCCCACAATTAAAGACCCCTGCTTCCCCACCATGCACACTACTTGGCTATGCACAGGAAGCAGGAAAATAAGTATCTAGAAAGAGAAGTGGGGATTCCCTGAAAACACCCTCACAGAAGACTGCACATAACAAAGAAGGGGTAAGTCTCAGAATGAAGGAAAGAAAGGATTGGAGGAGGAAAGAAGGGAAAGAGAGAGCGAGAGAAGAAGGGAGGAAGAGAGAGACAGAGATCAGAATGATCAACATAAAAAATAATGCTAGTATCAAATGTTGGGTGGGATACAAAGAAATTGGACTGCTCATATATACCCGTGAGAATATAGGTGGTGAGAAGAAGATACAAACCACTCAGGAACACAATTTGGAAGGCTCTTATAAAACCAGACATGTAATTACCATATGACCCAGCATTTGCACTCCTGGATATTTATCTCAGAGAAAGTGAAATTTGGGGTAACCTAAAAATCTGAACATGAATATTCATAGCAGCTTTATTCATAATAAACCCAAACTGGAATCAGCCCACATGTCCTTACAAGTCGGATGGTTAAGCAAACTGGGGTATATACATGCCATGGAATATTACTGAGCGATTCAAAGGAATAAAATATCAATATATGCAATGACTTAGATGAATCCGCAGGCAGTTACACTGAGCTAAGAATAGCCAATGCCAAAAAAAGTAGTGATTTCATTTATGTAACGTTTTGAAATAATAAATGGAAGACAGATAGATGGTTGCCAGAGGTTAGGGATTCAGTGGGGGGATGGGGGAGGGATGGAGGGATGTAGATGTGGTCATAAAAAGGCACAGGAGGGATTTCTGTGATAGTAGAGCTGTCCAATGTTTTTGTTATGGTCGTGGATACACAAACCTACACACGTGATCATTTTTATGTAATCTTAATACACACACGCACACACACATGGACATGGAAACAAATGAGTGCAGATAAAACTGAGAAAATCTGAATAAAATCGGTGAATTGCATTAGTGCCAATATCCTGGTTTTGATATTATTCTACAGTTTTACAGAATGTTACCATAGGAGAAAAATGGGCAACCTATAGAAGGGTCACTCCATGTGAATCTAAAATAATCTTAATTATTTAATCTTAATAAAAACTTCAATTAAATACACACATCATTATTAAACACCAACGAGGTGGCAAAAATTCTTCTCCCCACTGGCAGTTGAGGGATAATCGTAGTATAGCAAAAGAGACAGATGAATGACTAATTTCCAAAGAGTGTGAAAACTCTTACAGTTACAGGTCTGTTCAACAGGCTAGGAAAACCGGAGGTCCTGTAATAAACAGAGAAGGACTCAGAGGATTTGACACCTTTACCAGACCACGGAGCAGGAGCCGAAGCTTACCGGATGGAAAGGGAAAGAATAGGGCTGCAGGAACAGCATGTGGAAAGGGAGGATGCGGGAAGAATACAGACTGCTTAGGGGACGGCTCTGAGTGTGGCTGAAGCTTAGAGCATAGTGACAATGAGATAAAGCTGGGACCCAGTTGTGGGTATTGAATTCCGTCCTAAGAGGTGGTTATTGGGATCTGTGGGCAGCTTGGAGCCAAGCAAGAGAAGGGACTGGTTGTGTCACATGAGCTAGTTGCGTGTCCTGGTTATCATCTCTCTCAGGCTCAGCCGCCTCATCTGGAAAATAGGGATAACACTGTTGTAAAGATTAAACAGATATAATTAATTGTTACTATTTTTTAAAAGATGATTTATTTATTTGAGAGAGACCAAGCTGAGTGGAGGGGAGGACAGAGAAAGAGGGAGAGAGAGAATCTGAAGCAGATTATGCTGAGCATGAAGCCCATGACCTTGAGATCAGGGTATGAGCTGAAACCAAGAGTCCAGAGCTCACGGGCTTCTGATGGATATTTCAAGATCCATCCAGTAGAGCAAGTAGTGCATGTTCTTCCCACTACACTAGGTAAATCATTTCCAAGTCTTAGTAAATGGCCCATAAAAACAGTTCACCATCGGTAATAAGTAATTCTATACAACAAATAATTCTCTGTGACTAATGGCGTTTTTATGCCTCTCAGTGCCCCCCCCAAAAAACCCCAGTCACTCTATTAGAAAAAAAAGGGGGGGAGTCAACAGGAAAGGAACACATAATTGATTTTGATTATGGCTGACATTCTAGATGCAGAGAAGATAAATGATTATCCAAGTTGAAGCTGAATGTTTGATAGCACCTTATACTGTCATCTAGTAACGATTACCCCTCAGCTCTCACCTTTCTCCAGTTAAAATTCCCCTAATGGTTTAAACATAATCTTCCAACCTACACACCAAATTAAATGCAAAGATTCAGGAATGTGAAGGAAGAAATCCATAGGGAGTGAGAGCATAATGGTGGTCACCTCCCTAGCTTTTACCCTAGCTTGGTGCTAACCTTTCATTTCATACACTCATTCACCATCTAGAGCCCAGGTAATAAATCTACTTAATCTCTAGGCACTGTATAGACCAGAAAAAAAAAATTCAAGCAATGATTCTCTTTAACCACTTTCTACTACAACAAAGAGTGAAATCTATAATTTGTGATTTATCTTTTGGCCTTTCTGAACTGCAGAGATCTATGTTCAAGGTATCTTAATCTCCTTGATTTTATACATATAATTTTATGTATATATTGCCTAAACCAGTGAGACATAATTTTTTCATAAGTCACAACAGCCTAAAGGATGATACAACGTCCTTTTCCTAAAGCACTACTTCGCATTTACTTGTTTAAATCATATGCATAAAATATAATTTATTTTGCATTTCCATTAGATAATGTGAGAAAGCTTGAACATTGCAGAAGGTAAGGAATCTAAATCTATTTTACGTTATTGTGTTATATATTCTTCCTTTATTGAAAACAGAATTTCTCAACCCTGGCTGTATTAGAACCACCCGGCATCTTTTAAGATAATACTTATATCTGGACATCTCCTTGCTACTCCTGACTGCACCCCCTCCACCTCCCCAGCTGATTCTGACTTCATTGTCTGTGTGCAGATCACAAAATTAAACCCCTCCACAAAAGTCCCCTCCACATGACTCTCACGTGCATCCAGGCTGAAAACCACCGTGCACTAGACCGGAACCTCCCAAAACTGGCGACGTCAGTTTTAGTTACCACATTATCTCCAGTCCTGCTTGGACAATGAGGGATAAAAACTGAGTAAGACAAATTGCTGTCTTGAGGGGCTTGTTATCTAGAGCTGCGTCGTTCAATAGAATGGTCACTAGCAATACGTAGCTACTTAAAGTTAAATTACATCAAAATTTCAGCTCCTCAGCCACACCAGCCACATTTCAAGTGTTCAAGAGCTGTATGTGGCTAGCAGCTAACATACTGGACAGCATAGATAGAAAGCACTTCCATCCCCGCAAAGTTTTGCTGGACAGTGCAACCTGAGAGACTGCATTATTAGAAGGAATAAAAAGAATAGATATTAATTAAACAATTGTGGGATGGATAAAACTACATGTCCATGTAACATACAGGATATCAAACCAGAATTATTTTATCGCTCTAGTGTTCTTAGAAAAATGCCTGTGGCTATATTAATTTGTAAGTTTCATTGTTTAGCTCAAAGAACTATCAAATAGCTTTCACATGTTTTATCAAAACATTTTACAACAGGCTTTTCATTTTATCTTTTACTTTTAAATAATTTTAGTTTTATAGAAAGGCTGCAAAACAGTACAGAATGTTCCTGCATATTCCTCACCCAGCTTTCCCTAAGGTTAGCATTTTATGAATGTATAGAACATTTGTTAAAATATTTCATCAGTTTTTCCACTAAGGTCCCTCTTCTATTTTAAAATCCATCCAGCAGAGCAATTTGAATTTTTTAAAAGATACATTTATTGGTTTATTTATTTATTTGAGAGAGAGATTGAGAGTGTGTGTGGGAAGGGGCTGGAGGAAGAAGGAGAGAAGCAGACGTCCTGCTGAGCCTGAACTCGGGCTCCCAACACAGCACCCTGAGACCATGAGCCTGAGACCATGGCCTGAGCCAAAATTGAGTCTGACGTTTAACTGACTGAGCCATCCAGGTGCCCTTTGAGCAAGCTGTGTTTATTCATCTCTCCTTAGTCTGTGACTGTTTGCATCTTTCCCTTTTCTTTTTTTTTTTTTTTTTTAAGATTCTATTTATTTATTTGACAGAGATCACAAGTAAGCAGAGAGGCAGGCAGAGAGAGAGGGGGAAAGCAGGCTCCCCATTGAGCAGAGAGCCCGACGAGGGGCTCGATCCCAGGACCCTGAGATCATGACCTGAGCCGAAGGAAGAGGCTTAACCCACTGAGCCACCCAGGCACCCCTCATCTTTCCCTTTTCTTTCATGACCTTGATACTTTGGCAGTGAGTTGGTCAGGGATTTAAGCAGACTGACTCTCAAGCTGTGCTGGCCTGATGTTTTCTCATGATTGGACAGTGAAGATGCATTTGGGGGAAGAATATCACAGAAGTCAATACCTTTCTCATTGCATCATATCATCAACCTTATAGGCCTGGAAACAGTCATTTTTCCACCTAATTTGTTTTGTTGTTGTTGTTGTTTGCATTTGTTTTTTGCCTCTGTGGAGTGGTATCTAGAAACCTAGATCTGGACACTGGATGTGCCCATGGCTACCTGGGTGTCACTGTTTCTAGGTCCTTTTGGGGAACAAAGTTAGCCTCTTCAGCTCTGTTTATTTTTAACTTCTTTCTCTGACAGTAAGAAACCTGGTTCCCATTACATACAGTTAATTGACTTATTTGATCAACCCTCATGTACATGTAAGGTAGTTCCAGGAATTCTAACCCCACAAAACTCTAATTTACCAACTGGAATATAATTTCTGTGACAGTTCTTTACTGTCTTTATCCTTAGAATTTGGAGTCAAACCTTGCTTCCAAAGTAACTTAGGTCCGTTCCCTCTTCCCTACCGCCTCCAGTGAGATTATGTAACACATAACACATCTGTAATTGAGTTATAATTTCAGTCTTCATCCCATTCCGGGATCCCCCAGCATCCTAGTTAAATTTTTTTTTACACTTTGTAGCGAACCCCTATTCCCTCCTCAAGCTATGACAGCCACTGATCTGCGTTTAATTCCAATACTTTTCCTTTTCCCAGAGTGTCATGTATTTGTAATCATGAAACAGCCTTTTGGGTCTGGCTTTATGCAAGTAAATGTCCTCCATGTTGTTATGTAAATCAACAGCTGAATAGGTGAATCAATAGTTTCACCTCTTTTTTATTGTTAAAAAACAGGAATACAATTTACTGTTTTATATTGAGTATTTATCTAACAAACTTCCTAACTTTTGTTATTAGTTCCAGGATTTTTTTTATAGATTCTTGGCTTTTCTACATAGACACTCACATTGTCTATGAAATGAGACAGTTTTTTCTTTTCTAACCTGTATCTACTGTATATCTTTTTCTCACCTTATAGTACTTGGTTAGGTCTTCCAAACAATGTTGAATAGGAGCGATGAGACATACTTGCCTTTCTTGATCTTACGGGAAAAATTAAATCTCTCCTCATTGAATATCATATAAACAGGTAGATTTTTTTTTTTTTTTTTTTTTTTTGGTTTGGGTTTTTTGTTTGTTTGTTTTTTGGTTTTATTTTGTAGATGCCCTTTATTAGGTCAAGGAAATTCCTTTCTATTCCCAGTTTGCTAAATGTTCTTATCGTGAAAGAACGTAGTAATTTATTAGATGCTTTTGCTGCATCTATTGAGATGATCATGTGGTGTTTTCCTATATAGTCTGTGAATGCATCAAATTATACTAATTGGTTATCACGTGTTAGACCAGCCTTGCATTCTTGGGACGAACCTCATTTGATCATGATACGTTACACTTTTTATATATTGCTGGATGCAATTTAAAAATATTCTATTGAGAAATTCTGATCTGTATTAATGAGATACTGCTCTGTAATTTTTTTCTGTAGCTTTGGTATTAGAGTAATGCTGGCCTTGTAGAATTAATTAGTAAGTGTCCTTCTATTTCCTGGAAGAAATTCTGAGGACTTGGTATTATTTCTTCCTTGAATATTTGGTAGAATTTGCCAGGGAAACCATATGGGCCTGGAGTTTACTTTTTTGGGAGCTTTTTAGCTACAAATTCAATTTCTTTCATAGATATGAGTTTATTCAGGTTATCTGTGCTCCTTGAGTGAGTTTTAATAGTTGGTGTCTTCAAGGAATTGGTCAATTACATCTAAATTGTTAAATTTATAAACTTTAAAGTTGTTTATATATGACATTATATTTTGACGTCTGTGGGACCATTAGCAATCTCTCTCATTTTCTTTGTGATATTGGTAATTTCTGTCTTCTTTTATTCTTGATCAGCTTGTCTAGAAGGATATCAATTTTAGGATCTTCTAAATGGATCAGTATTAAACTCCGTTGATTTTCTTTATCTTTTTCTGTTTCCAGTGTAATTGATTTCTCCTCTAATTTCCTTATTCCCTTAGGTTGCGGGCTTAATTTGTTTTTCTCTAATTTCTTAAGCCAGAAACTCAGGTTGTTGATTGGAGATAGTTCTTCTACTCCAAACTAAGTATTTAATTTTATAAAATTCCCTCTAAGTGCTGCTTTAGGAGGCATCCCACAGCTTTTGATATGTTGTATTTTCATTATTATTCAGTTCCAAATAAATTTTTAAAATAAATTATTTTGAATTGTTTAAAGTTTATAGAAAATGATAAAAATAATGCAAACAGTTTTCATATATCCCACACCCAGTTTCCCATATGATGAATATCTTGTATTAATGTGGTACATTTGTTATAATTAATGAACAAATATTGATACATAATTATTAACTAAACTCCGTACTTTATTCAGATTTTCTAGTTCCTAAGCAATGTTCTTTTTTTGCTCTAGAATCCCAGTATGTATGCCATATTACACTTAGTAGAAATAGCACCTAGGTTCTTTTTGGCTGTGAGAGTTCCCTAGACTCTGGGTTTTTGATGACCTTGACAGTTTAAAGGATTGCTAAGCAGGTATTTTATAGAACGCCCCTTAGTTGGTATTTGTCCAATGTTTTTCTCTGGCATTATATGTTTTGTGGAGGAAAAACACAGGCTGAAGTAAAATTTTCACTGTATCTTATCAAGGGTATGTATTATCAACATGACTTATCCCTGTTGATATTAATCTTGATCACCTGGTTGAGGTGGTGTTTGTCATGTGTCTCCATAGAAAAATTACTCTTTTTCTCCCCTCTCCTATACTGTACATTTTGGAAGAAATTCACTATGTTTATAAAGCCCACAGTTGAGAAGTGGAAAGTTATGTACTATCTCCTTGAGAATGGAATATCTACACAAATTATTTGGAATCCTCTGTATGAGGCCTTGACTATTCTTCTCTATTTATTCATTTATCTACTTATTAATTTATCAGTGTGACTCATGAATATTTATTTTATGTTTTGAGTTATAATCCAGTATAATTTATTCTGTTGGCTAAGTTGCTTTGCCCACTTGGATCTCTTTCAGTTGACTTTTGTGTCTCTTTCATATATCCCATCATTGTTGGTTTTACATTTTTTCATTTATGGCACTATAAGATACTCAAGACTCATCTGTATTTCCTGCCCAATCGTAGAATCAACCATTTCTCTAAGGAGACCTGTTCCTTTTGTTGGAGAACGATTTTACAAACCCAGACCTGGAGAGTAGGTATATTTGTTGCTACCTGGGTTGCTGTTACATCAGGCCCTCAGCTAAGAAAAAAAGAAAATATATGTGTGTATCCTAGCCTGTGTTAGTATTTCTATATGTAACCATCTGTATGTACACTAAGCTAACATAAGTTCATGCTGATATCTCCAACTCTAATCTATATCCCACAGATCACTTCAATCTATTCCTCTAAACTTCCCTGTCAGCAGTGAAAAACCTATCTCCCACCACTGCTATCCATTTACTTAGTTATTCAATTTCAGTATACATTATGGTGGTATCAGAATTATTAAACCATACCCCTATGGTCAAAATTTTATCAATAAGAGAACAGTCCTACAGATATCACTCATTTCCAAAATTATATAGTTCAGGATCTTTTCCCCCTACACACCTTTCCCCCTTCATAGATCTGTCATACAGTTGGCTTGTCTTGTCACATTCTGCATTCCATCCTGGGTTCCCATGACCTCCTATAAGAATTTTTATAACTTTGCACACATTTAACTTCACTTTTTGTGCTGAAAGTATGATGCATTTGACAGATGCATAATGTCTTGTATCTACTACAAGATCCACAGTGGAATGAAGAGTAATTTTGTTGCCCTAAAAACGCTTCACCTATTCATTCCTCTCTCCTTACCCTGAACTCCTGGTAAACACTAATTATTTTATTGTTTTTATAGTTTCGACTTTTCCAGAATGTCATATAGCTGCAATCATACACTATACACCCTTTTCAAACTGGCTTCTTTCACTTACCAGTATCTATTTAAGCTTTTTGTGTGTGCGTGGCTTGATAGTTCACTTATTTTTACTGCTGTCAATATTCAATTTTATGGATGTACCAAAATTTGTTTATCTACTTACCTAATAAAGGACATTTTGGCTGATTCCTGTTTGGGGCAATTATAAGTAAAGCTGCTACAAACATTCATTTGTAACCTTTTATGTGGACATGTTTTAAAATCAGCTGGATAAATACTTAGGAGTATGATTTGGGAACTCTAAGAGTTGTATAGTTTTGTAAGAAGTCTCCAAACTGTCTTTTAAAGTAGCTGTATTATTTTTCATTTCCACAAGCAATGAGAGTTCCTGTTGTTATACATCCTTGCCAGAAATTAGCATTGTCAGGTTTTATCTTATTATTTTTTATTTTAGCCACCCTAACAGATGTGTAGTGGTATCTCCATGTTGCTTTAATGTGAAAATTTCCAATGAAAAATGATACTGAGCATCTTTTCATATGTTTATTTGCATCAGGATATTTCTTTGGTGAGGTTTCTATTAAGATCATTTGCCCTGTTTTAATTGGGTTGCTCACTTTCTTATTGTGGAGCATTCAAAATATTTTAGAATTCCCCTGAGCCTTCTTTCAGCTTTATGGCTTATTTAGAAATACATTGTTTAATTTCCAAATATCTGGAGATCTTCCAGATATCTTCTTTTTATTGATTTCTAATATAATTCTGTATTGATCTGGGAATGTATATTTGGGATCGTGTCTGTTCTTTTAAATTTGATCAAGTTTGTTTTGTGACCCAGAATATGGCCTATGTTGGTGAATGTTCCATGTGCACATAACAAGAACATGTATTCTTAACTTCTTTGGTGAAGTGATAAATGCCAATTAGGTCAAGATTGATAGTGTTGTTCAGATCATATATATCCTCACTGATTTTTTTTATTATTTTATCTATCCATAAGTATAAAAGAATGTTGGAGTCACCAGTGATGATTGTGGATTTGTCTATTTGTCCTCTCAGACTCATCAGATTTTGCTTCAAGTACTGGGAAGGGCTGCTGTTAGGTAGGTATACCTTTAGGACTTTTAGGTGCACTTGGAGAACTTACCCCTTTATCATTATGTAATGTTCTACTTTAAGTTTGATAATATTTCTTATTCTGAAGTATGCTTTGACTGATTTTAATATAGCAACTCCAGCTGTGGTTCTTTTGTGGGAAAGATAGGTGACACCGTGCATGGTACATGCTTTTACTTTTAACCTATCGTCTATATTTAAAGTGAGTCTCCTATGGGCAACATATAACTGAGTCTTGTCTCTGTATCCTACTTAACAATCCTTGCCTTTTAACTGATCTATTTAAAGTGCTTATAGTTATGATTGGATTAAAAGCTACTATCTTGCTAGCTGTTTTTTATTGGCTCTATCTTTTTCTTTTTTCCTTTGATTCATTTTCTGTCTCCTCTAAGTTATTAGGCATTTGTATCATTCCATTTTATCTCTTATTTATACCTCTCTTTTTAACAATGGATAATTAATTTATGAAAATAGTTGATTAAAGCATCTGCACTAGTGACTTCCATCTCTACTCCTGGCTCAATGCAGGCAGAAGTAGTGCACTTTACAGTTTCAGAAGGACTGTACAAGTCAAAGATTTTCATCTGGAAATGCTGCCATATCTTAGGTCCTTCACCACAGGTTTTGTCACAGTGATTCCCAGTCTTGGTAGGCATCCAACCAGTTCTTTCACTTTAAGGTTCTTTCCTTTGCACCTCTCGTCAAGTCGAACGCATCTCCAGGGATTTTATATCACGGATGGTTACGGGCGATTCTAACTCAATGAACCACCACCTCTGGTTCCACACGTCTTTCCAGTATCCTTCAAACCATGACTGCCCGGGCGCCTGCGTGGCTCAGTCGGTTGAGCAGCTGCCTTCTGCTCCAGTCCTGATCCCAGGGTTTTGGGACGGAGTCCCGCATCAGGCTCCCTGCTGGGAGAGGCTGTTTCTCCCTCAGTTTCCCCCACTCTGTTTCCTCCCCTCTGCTCATGCTCTCTCTCTCTCACTTGCTCTCTTGCTGTTACTCTATCTCAAATAAAAACAAAACAAAACCAAACCACAAAACCATGACTGCCCTGTGGTTGCAGTATGATTTCTTGACCAACATGTTCCTCCCGAAAAAGGAGCAGTGGTGAGCCAGGAGCTGGCCTCAGTGTCTTTTGCACAGAGGCTAGATACCTCCTCTTTAACATTTAACTTTTTTTTTTTTTTTTAGAGGAGGGGGAGAGTCAGAGAAAGGGGTGGAGAGAGGATCTAAAATAGGCTCCATGCCCAATGCAGAACCCTATGTGCGGCTCAATCTCATGACCCTGATATCATGACCTGAACCAAAATCAAGAGTCAGTTAATTGATTGAGCCACCCAGGCACCCCTTTAACATTTGGTTTAATGGTTAATGAGTCTATCTTTGAATATTATACCACTTCATACACAATGTAACAGTATATTCCCAAATTCTCCCATTCCTTATACCATGGTTATCTTGTATTTTACTTTTATTAATAGGATAAACACAGAATTAAATTTTTGCTTTAAATAGCTTTTAAAGCAATAAGAAATAAAAATATGTTCCATTTTGCCTTCATTCTTCATTCTTTGTATAAATCCAAGTTTTTGATCATATCATGTTTCTTCTACCCAAGAAATTCCTTTACCATTTCTTATAGAGCATATCTATGGTAATGAGTTACCTTAAGTTTTGTTTGTCTGAGACTTTTTTCACTTAAAAAGTTAATTTGAAATTTTGTCTGAGAAAGGTACCTGCACTTCACCTTTGAAATATATTTTTAAGTCAGTTTTTTTTTCCTTTTCAGCACTTTACAGATATCATTCTGCTGTCTTCTTGTTTGCATGATTTCTACTGAGAAGTCCATTGTAATTATCCTGATACACTTATGTGATGCCACTTTTTCCTCTGGCTGCCTTTAAGTTTTCCTGTCTTTGGCTTTCTTCATGAAGTTTGAATATGTCGTTCACAGGTGCTGGGTTTGGGGAAAAGTCTTAATTTCTTCAAATATTTTTCTCCTGAATTCCATTTACACATATGCTATATCATTTGATGTCCAATAGCTTTTGGATGCTCTATTTGTCTTTTTGGCATTCTTCTCTTTTTTTCCTCTTTGTGTTTCTGGGCAATCTCTATTGATCTACATTTTCAAGCTCACTGGCTCTTTCCTCAGCCATATCAAATCTACTTTGTTGATCTGTTGAAGGTATTCTTCATCTGTTACAGAATTGTTCTTCTTAGTTTCCATGTCTCTCTGCTCAAAGTATCTACCTGACCACTCATGTTGTCTACCTCTTCCACTAGAGCCTTTAACATACTAACCATAGCTATTTTAAATTTCCCATCTGATAGTTCTCGACATGTAGGTCATATCTGAGTCTGGTTCTGTTCACTCCTTTGTCATTTTAAACGGTGTTTTGCCCTCTCTTTGTATGTCTTGTAAATCTTTTGTTGCAAGTTAGACATATTAGTCAAGCCAATAGATATTGAGATAAATAATTATTATGCTTAGAGATGAGTGTACCTTTCTTTCTAGTGTAGGAGTTCATTTCAATCTAGTCGGGCTTTGGGCTGGGTTTGAAGCTTGCCTCCTAAATGGCTTTGGGTCTCCCCACTGGCTTAGGCATTTTCCTTTGTGGACAGACAGAGAATTTGTCTCTTGCAGCTCTCTTAGCTGTATTCCATGTTTACTTGTATTTGACACCTGATAGGGTGATGGAGGTAGAGGACCGGGGGAAGGAGGTATCCGACATGCTTAGTAAGCCTCATACTTGGGCAGGTATTGTGAAACTGGGTCTTGTCGCTTCGACCTTCTCAAGCTGTGACATTCTTGCTCCTTCTTCAGAGGTTATGCTGGGCCTACACAGAGTCCCACCTCTCTCTCAAGGACCTCTGTCTACACTTTTGTTCCCTTTTCCCTGCATATTAAGGCTCTTGTTTCTGAGATGACACTGATGATGAGTCTGGCAATATGTCGGCAGTGGCTCCTATTCTTTCCCCTTCTTCAACCAATATCATGGGGGAAGTTTTTTTGGACTCTTCCCCAACTTTCCCTGTGAATTCCTAGAGGAAAATCCTTTGAGAGAGTGGGACTTCTTATACACATATGTCTTCAACCTCCAGGAACTTCACATTCCCATTCAGTCTTTAGCAATTCATTTAAAATATCTGGCTGGGTCTTCTTTTTGGCCTAAAAAGAGTTTGACAATATCTTTCTTGGAAAATGCTTGTCTCTCCCTATATTTCAGGACAGTTGTGTTTGCCCTGCAATCTCAATTCTCTCATGGGTTCAGGAAAAGTCATTAATTCCCAGCTTCTCATTTTTTTTTCCTTCTTTCTCCTGTTGCTTGGGTAGGAGTGATAGTCTGTTCAACACTTTTCATCTTCCAGCTGAATTAAGAAGTCTTTTTCTAGACAGAGGCAACTTGACCCATCTCACATATTTTTCATAAAAGAGTAAGAATATGGTAAAGAGACTACAAGTTTCTAAAAAGAAAAAAACAACTTGTTTCCAGTTCCTGCCACGTAATTGATTAACCAGGAGTATGACTCCAAATAAGAAAAATGAACTGATAAGACTTATTAGGCCTGCCCACCACCCCAAAAGGATCAAAATGATATAACCATGTGAAAGTGATCTGAAAAGCAAAGAAAAAAAAGATATGGTATAAATGCAAAGTATGAGCTTATGTCTTATTCTTTAGTTGAAGGTTATATATTTAAAAATAAAACAAGTGTTTTACATCTGGCCATATAAAGATTCATTCAGATCAGTTCAGCATCATTATTGACCACCTACTATCTGCCAAACACTGTCCTAATCATTATGTCATCTGAGGAATGAACAGGACACAATCTGTGCCCTCAAGGAGTTTTTAGTCCAGCAAAGAAGACAAATAATGTGTTTAATCTGATGTGATTCAATCATTTAATTATAAATATCTGAAACAAGTATCTGTGCCTTTCATTTTTAGAAGAAAACTGAATAACACAATATATGAATATAAAAATAATTTTTTTATAATTAGATTATTCCACATAGGTACACTGCTTTAAATTAGAAGAAAATGACAACTGATTTCCCAAAATATCCCTTGATTACAACTTCATTAAGTGGACAAAAACCCTTTTTACAATGACAGGCATATTTTACTTTTTAAACAATTTGTATCTCAGACATTGTAGTAAAATGCTTTACAGAGTTAAAACTTTCATCACCATCTTACTTTAATAATACTTTAAACAGAAAGATTTTTATGTATTACTTAGGTAGCTCTTTAAATGACTTCTTCTCTTTTTCAGTAAGTCATTTATAATTGAGGGGTTTCCAAAGCTGAACAGTTAGATGCAAAAACATGTGTTCGGAGTTGAGACAGAAATGGCAAATGGCCACATTCTTAAGATCATGTAATTGAGTCAAATAGGGAATTCAATACCTCAGCAGATGACAAGTTCAAGGATGACCCTGTTTTAGCAAAAGCTAAGTTGGAACACATGAAACCATCTGATTTTGAGTTTTCATGTGAATCGTTTTGGAGCACAAGGATTAATGAATGTATGAGAATGTGTCCTTGGATTAGAACGCATTCCTACAGAATGAGAATAAGAAACATGAGAAATATTAAAAAGAAAACAAATACAGCATTGTTAATTTCTTATTATGTGACTAAAAGACTTGAAGCAAAGGATTTGTGTGACTTCAGTGGTAGGTTACTTTCCCACAATGCACCTGCATGCAAAAGACAACTGTAAATAGTATATGATCCTGTTCAGAGTCAGAAATATTCACACGCTGCCACCAAACATAGCTCAGTCTTCTGCATACAACTGCTGGGTTTGTCCTCTGGAACTAACAAGATTAAAAATTCAAATCTTCTTATGCTTTGGACTAAAAGTAGAATTATCTAAAAACAGATATCTGTATCTATGCATAAAGATATATTAAAGACATAAACTGCACAATTTGGGAGCATTTTGGATTGTTAACAAATGTCTGAGATTAACTTAACTGTGTAATTTAAAACTCAATTGGTATATGGAAGACTCTACCTTCAGTTCATGTGGATTATGTCATCAAATGTAATAATAGATTATGAGCTAAATAAATAATACAAGTCATTTAGACCCTGCTCTGTTTATAACAAAGACAAGTAAAAAGTCTGTGAAAATTGTGAACTTTTCTATGGTTCTGGGTCAACCTGAACAAGAGTACCAGCTGTTCTATTAGATAATGTCTTGGATAAAGTCACTCTTGAATGAAAATTTTCACACTTTGTAGTAATAATGCATCACTATTGAAATGAGAAAAAAAAAAAGATGATGGCAAATATCTGAGATAGTCTGGAAATGAATTCTCTTCCATGACTGAATTTATCTTCTAAGCCAGCAAAGAATTAATTAGCATTTTGCCAAACTCCATGATTTTGCAATAGTTTACAAATTAACAATACAGTATTGGTACAATGAGAACATGTATCCAAAGTGTGAGAAGAGTTTGTCTACTGTGATCTTACCTCCCATTTTCAGAATAAATAAAAATAAATGAGGAGCTACTTTTAAGTTTCAGAACTATTTGACAATATCTTAGAAAAATTAGGGAGGTCACCCAAAACACAGACTGATTTGGGAATTATTTCTTGTCCCTTCTTCTGAAAGCGTCATTCTTTCATCTTCCAAACACTTATCGATTGGTAAGTTAGAAGAAAGGAAGAATACTCTTGGCCACGATGAAAACACAGGTGAGAATGTTAATGAATTTATTCTGCCAGCACCTGCTCTTACAGTAGTAATAACATTTTAAAATATGTATTTTGTGTACCAAAACATGCTTGTGCAGCCAAAACATGCTTACCAGTTGAAATGGTTAGATATATAAATGAGAGGTTATTTTTAGATTTTCTTTTTACACTGCAGATTTTCTTTTTAGACGGTACCAAATCACAAAATAGTTTGCAAATGTCCTTCAGCCAAGTCATGATGATTGCTGGGATCGAAGTAGCATCGTTGAAGTTTTGCTAACAGTAAATCATGTTCTTTATTCGAACTATGGCTTTACCATGATTTGAATTATGTCAGAATTCTGTTCTAGGCCATTTGAAATTAAACATGAAAATATTAATTTCTTGCAGCCAAGACATCTCATACCACAATATGATATGCATGGCTACTATACAGTAATAGCCGAGCAACATTTTTTAAGCAGAGAGCAGTTAGTGTTCTTTTCCAAGGCAGATGTTTTCCAGATTTGCTATTGTCATTCATTAAGAAAGTAAGAAGTCTGTGAGTTATGATAATGTGAGGTACGATATTATATATGCCATCTCATCCATAAAACACCATAGATTTTCTCGGCTAATTCTTTCTTTTGCTTGCTTTAATTGGTTCAGTATGACTGTTTTTCTGTTAGTGTAGAAATACTTATTTTGTCTGTGTGACAAAATATACTCAAACAGAGAAAATAGGTAGGTAATAGGAATGTTGATAAAATGGAAAGGAAGTAGATATTTTAGCTAACATGACTCACTATGTATTTAAAAATTATCCTGGTTTAAAGTAATTATAAAGGGAAATAATTCTGTGTATTTTATGAGATATTTAGCCCATATAATTTAATTTGTTGAACAATGTGTATATTTTAAGGAATTCAAAGCACTGTACAAACACTATCCAATGAACACTTCCATTTAAGAGAATAAAGGAGGTCTTACTGTGTCCATAGTTTACTGGAGTAAACACAGTTCGCATGTCTTAATAGTGACAATGAAGTACTTAATGAGAAAGAACAAAACTTGATTTTTTTCCATCCTAGAAATTGAGTTTAATGCCTGAATTATCAGAAAAATAATGTGGTAATATACCATTGGCTGACTGTAATTTTCAACCCAATATATGCCTTCTTAAAACGATGTCCTTACCTAGATTGATCTTAAAATTTAAAGATAAATAAGATTATAATACCTTGTTTAATAATCTATTGTGGATCCGATTGACAATACCACCAATTTAAAAAATTATAATAATTTACCATCTTTCTTTGTTTCATTTCTTCCAAATATTTGTGTTGAAATATCCTTACTAAAAATAGAGATTTTCGATAATTACTATTAAAAATATACCTTCTAAAAATTTATTGAATCTATAGAGGTCATTAAGTGGTGGGAGAGGTTTCTATTTTCCCACAGAAGTGGAGCATGATATCTGTGCAGGGCTCCCAGCTGGCCTGCTGCTCAGAACAGAAATTGCAAACCCACATTCCAGATTGCCTCAATATTGCAACATGAGATGACTGAAAGAGGTAAAAACACAAATATATTAAGAGACAATCAATGAAAATAAACGATGACTATATTACCAAACTTTCAATGGAAGCCTTCAAAAGGCACTACCTTTTTCAACCAACTGAAAAATGATGGCAAGACCCATGTACTACTCATAGCACTTCAGTAATAGTATGCAAAACACTGAAAGAATATTAGGCTTTATCATACGGAAGACTCATAATTCATTAACAACACCCCCTACACATAACTTTCAGCAGCAGCACTTAGGAATTTATATACCAAATGCAAGCCCACAGACTCGGCTGAGGGTATAAATAACAATGGCTCCCAGAGTTTAGTAATTCCAAGTATGAGTATTATGCATGTCTCTCCTTTTTTCCCATTATACTAGAACCATAAAATTTATTTCCATCCCAGACAGCCAGCATGTATGGCCAATTTGTTATGATTATAATGACATAAAGAGAGGAGGGGGTAATAGCTCAAGTCAAGGGACTTCGAAAATATAGAACAACCCCCTTTGCCCTGACGTCAATACCAAGGGAATTCTGATGCTGACTGGGGATCCCAGATGTCACGGATGAGATTTCCATGCAGATGAATTGTTGAGCTCTCAAGTGGCTTTTCTAATGCCCTTCAATGACAGCCTATGTTGAACTGTACTCAGCCCCGATCTGAGTGTGGGTTGCGGCAAGGGCTATGGTGAACTGAAAAAAGCTGTGCTGAAAATGAACGGTAGCCCTGAACGCAGATGCTGAATTTGTTACCTTTTGGTGACACTGGTCCTCTATTAAATAAATGATTCTGGCCCAGGCAGACTGATATTATCTGTAACAATCTACAATAATGTTAGCTCTGGAACCAAGAAGAGGCAGCTAGAGTTCATGAATTAACTTGTGACCACTCCAAATTCCTCCACACAGTGAGAGTTGACAGATGCAGACAAAATCTCAGCATACTTAATTATCTGTCACAATTGAGAGAGATTCCTTGGCAGAAAGAAAACATATAATGAAAAGATAAATCCAACCACAACTTAGTGGATGACAACTATGTACCAAGCATTGTCCTAGGGACACTTCACACAAATTACTTCACTTGATTCTCAATGTCTATGAGAAAAGTTTTATTATTCCCTATTTTACAAGTAATCTCAGTAATCACAGCTAGGGAATGATGAAGCTCTTCTTAGACAGGTTTGTCCAACCCTAAAGCTGGAGCTCTTCCCACTGCTATCCTACTTTGTGGCAAATTAAAGATGGCCACAAATACCTTCCTACTCTTTGTCATTGAAACATGGAGTCTAATTATCTAATTCCTTTCCCCCAGAAGCTGAGTTGGCCTCAGTAACTTACTTGACCAATAGAATGAGGTGAAAAGGATATTGTTTGACTTCTGAGTCTAGGTTATAAGAAGTCTTGCAGCTTACATCCAAGACCTCTTGGGGCTATCACTCGTGAAGTCTCCAGCCACTGTGAAAGAATACATGAAGAAGCCGAGAGACTAAATGGGAAGGGGTCCTAGTTGAAGCCAGCCTTCCAGTCATCCCCACCACGATGGCAGGCATAAACCATCTTGGCCTGCCCCAACCAGACCAGCCATCAGTTGGACATCTCCAACTGGCCCCGGTAGATGCCCTTGAAGAAGAAGAGTCATCCAGCAGATCCCCAGACAAATTCCTGACAGACAACATCATCAAATATGATAAGATGATTGTTGCTATATAAGCACAATGTTTTGGGGTGGCTCGTTACACAGCAATAAATAACTGGAAGATTTCTTCTCTGATATTACTATGCTGTGAACCTGATGACAGTCTTGGGTAAGAAACATAACCTAATATTACTGAAAAAAATAGAATATTCTCCTGGTCTTTGATAGACAGAATATGATTCTTTGCTTTCTTATTCAGGTTGGGATATACCTGGGTAGACAAAGAGAAAAAAGGAAGAAGAGGAGAAAAGAACCATGTTACCCACATGAGGTACCAAAGAGAAAGTATATTAGGATTCTTTTGACTTTAGGTGATGGAAATCTTAATTAAACTGCTTTAAACAAAAACAAAGGGAAGTACAGAATGTACTGGCCCATGTAAGTGAAAACTGTAGTGGAATGTTGATCTTGGCTATGTCTGATTAAGATGCTCAAAAATATAATAAAAAATAGGTTTCTCCCTCTTTCAGCCTCATTTTCCTCTGGGCTGCCTTTATTCTGAAGCCAACTCCTTCCTCATGGTGACAAGATGGTCAACAGTAGCACTAAGTTTATATTATACCATTTCAGCTACGAACTCTCCAGCAAAGGGAATCCTCATTTGTAAGAGGTCCAGGAAAGGGTTGTTATTTGCCTAGATTGGACCACATGTCCTCCACTGAATCAGTTCCTGTCGTCAGGGAAATGAAATGTCCTGTCTGGTCAGGTCTTAGTCAGCAGAATATCCATTAGCATTGGGGGTAGGTCAACTGTATTTTTACCAAGTGGACTGAGAGTATTGCTTCCCAAAGGATCCCTGCATATTATTTCTATCATAAGGACTGAGGGTAAATACTACTCTACAGAGAAGAAAATGCACCTTCCAAAGGGCAGTGAGAAGGAAATACCTATTCCCTTTTCACATAATTAAAATCACGTTAATGACTTGACTTTATCTTGATTATCTAAAGCGTAGCTATAATTTAATATTTGAATAAAATTGCTTTAAACAAAATTATGATCTTCATCTCCACCACATCCATTGTGGATTTCCCTCTCCTCTTTAAGAACACATTTTCCCTGTTCCCCAGAGTACTCAGTGGTCTTGTGCTGCTGTAGCCGCTGTAGCCCGTGGCCCCTCACCCTGCCTGGTGAGTGACCTGTTTTCTGAACCTAATCTTTCTGAGAACTAGACAACTGCCATCAACTAGTTGAGCCAGTCACCAACTTATTCTTGGCTCCTCCATACTGTAAAATGAAGGGACCGGGCAAGTAGCTTTTAATGTAACTTATTTAAACAATTTCCTCAGACTTTTCAATAAGACAAACTCTATAATAGCAAACCCGAATCCATTTGCGTATCTCATTGTCCTCCTTAGGTGAGAGGAGGGGACTCTGTTTCTCTCTCATAAATCTATAGAGTGGCAAACTTCCAGTCCCTTCCTCACTTTGGAGAGAGATGATAACATTCCCAAACTCCTTCTCCCTTTTCTTGTCCCTTCCCTCAGGTGGGAGAGGTAATCTGTTTGGTGGGAGCCTGTTTCCAAGCTTAATGAGATCACAAATCACTGCTCACCTGTGGCATGACATCTAGTTCTCCTTGACAGATCTGTACTCACGCAGTGAGATCCCTCTCCTACTCTGATGCAAGCCATAGCACTTCCTGCCTCTCAGTACTAACCCACTTCCAGAGAAGTGTTCCACTTAGGAAGGATGCTTGCCATTCTCTCTGCATCCCAGTCCCTCCTGCCCTCCAAAAGCAGTCTGTGAACTTTCAGTAAGTGGACTGGAAGACTCTGCAGCAGACTCAGCTCTCTTTGCAAATACAGAGTTTTTTTATTTGGGTTAGGTAGGAGGGAACCTGACCTTGGCCTCAGGTCTGAGCCACAACCTCCAATCTAGATTTCCCAGAGCCATGACTTTTATTCACTACTTCTCTGCCTGAAATGATGATACTTTGGACTTTCATTTTGCTAGTGATTCTTCTCTCCATAGGTGAGAACCTAACAGGGAGGAGAGGTAATTTTTAGCTCTCGTCTCATGCATTCTTATCATTTAGTTCTCAAACTGCCTTGGGGTGCTGCCAGGCAGGGGCTGTTCATTTCATTTTACAGCCAAGAAAATAGAGATTTAGAAAGTTAAGTGACTCATTCACGGTCTAGTGAGTTAGTGGCAGAATGGGACTAAGTCGAAAAGAATCTCAGAGTCAGAGGCACTAACATTCTCCCAGAAGAATAACTCAATCAGCAGTTACTATCTACCCCTTGTACCACTCTGGCAAGAAACTGTTATGAAAACTTAAGAATTCCAATCCGTATGTACTATACAGGGTACAGGCAAAAAGAAAATCATGGAGATAACCAAGTATCATAATGTCAGGTGCATGATTTAATTGCTAAGCTACTGTGACACTGTGACCATGCAGATCACAAAAATAACACATTGCAGATGTTTTATCCATGTAGATCTGAGCAAACATTATGGAACTCTATGCCATGGTGAATATGTGCAAGTGTATTGGTTCTGTTGTTTTTAAGGACCTTATTGGATAGGATATTGGATATCACTAGAGATTACGCAGGCCTGAAAGCCTGTCAAATTGAGGCAGTATATGCACCTGCATCCAGCCGTCCACCACCACAGCCGTTCTGGCAGCTGTCTGTGTTCCCACCCTCCCCCACATAACTGGTAATATCGAGCCACATACAACTCTGTCTGCCTATGCACAAAGAAGAAATAAGGTGACAGAGAGTAAATGGGAAAACCTTAGCGACCTCACTACTTCTAATACTAAACCAGGATATTCTGAACTCTACAAAATGAAGTAATGAAATATTTTTGGAAATGATACTCTGAGCATATTTGGTATAGGAGTGAACTCTTTCAAGGGGAAAATTTTCCCACAATCTCATTATCTCAAATTAGTATCTAAGTATATCTCTGAATGTTAAGCAAAAGAGGTGGAGAAAGAACTAACTGAAGACCATTCTCTAGTATTCCTGTTTTGTACTAGGAAGTGGTATGAGGTTAAAAAAAAAAAAACAACCTATTTCTACTATTTCTTGGTTTCATAGGTAGTTTTTTTATTTTACTTTATGTCGGGGGGTGGACAGAGAAAGAAAAATCTTGGATATTTTGTATGACATCTGGGTCGCTTTGTTCTGGGTTTACAACAAAGCAAGGGGCAGTAAAAATAAAGTCAATTCCACAGTCTGTGGTTTGCAACCAGGTTATAGAAGGAATAAGAGAATTCTGGAATTATGGGAGAATGATGACCAAATGCAATCACAGGCATAGTGCACGGTAGGTGCTCACCATGCTTTTGCTGAAAGAATGAACTTAAATTAACCGGGTTCATTACAGAATTTATTGATTGAATATATGCTGAATGACTAATGTTACTTGGTGGTAGTGGTAGACTTGTGCTTGTATGTAAAAGTATTTGGGAGATAAAAATATAAGAAGCTAAATATTTTATGTTTGCTTTTATGCACCTATGGATAGTTTTATAAAAGTATTAGAGAATATCAAGTTGTCATCATCGTAGATGCAAATAGTTAAGCCCACCTCTTCCTCTAAGTAGCTTTCCCTCTTGGATTAGGAGGGAAAATCTTTCAATCACGGTTGTTCCTACACCAGATCCTCTCAAGAGAATGATTCAGTTCTTGTCATGGAAAGTCTCACCACAGAGAAGCGACTGAGGAAGATGGAGAGGCAAAACCGCAAATGCCCAGGAGTGTATTTACATATGAGGCTGTGTTAAAACAAGCAATGTGAAGAAAATATTTTGAATTCCAAAAGCTAGCTGTTCTTTGGGTTCCACTGCTCTGTCTGATTCTTGCACCAAGGGGAGCTGAAAACTTCAGAAAATACTGAATGTGCATTCCTCAACATATGTGGGACCTATTAACATTCTCCTTCATACATGTGAACAGGAGAACTGGTGCTTAATTTATTGAACTTGTAATTGGATCTAATGATATACCTAATATATATCAAAATTCAGTAGGAAAGGGGATGATGTCAGCAAAAATGGCAGATTAAGGACCTTCAAAACTTCTCCCCTCCATAAAAGCTATGAGAAAACTCACCAAAATTGTCAGAGTCAATATTTTCAGAATACTAGAAATTAAACAAAGTCTCCCAGCAAGCTTGGTAGTAGTTTTTAAAGAAAAACAGCTGAATCTTGGTAAGAATAGTGTGATTTGTGCCATGTTAATTTGTCTTATTCCCATACCTCCTAATTCCACAGTAGCCTTGAAAATGGACAGCTCAATATCACAGTGAAAACCAGTAGCCTTATAAAAGTCACTGTGGGAAGAAAAATGGGGTGGGGCTCCTTTAAAGCTTCATTCCAAGAGAACTGTCATTATTTGACCTGTTAGCTCCTAGAAGACCCTAACTGAAAAGAAATCTTTATTTAACCTGACTCAGAGATCACTTGGTGCAAAAAGTCTCTTCCCCAGGCACATTGTCAAAAACAATTATAGGCAATTGTTTAATTCTGAACCTAAAGTAGTAAATAAGAGTAGGGGGAAAATAATAGGCTAATCAAAAATTTAAAAGGGAAAATCTGGGGAATGAGAATTTCACAGGGGCTTTGGAAAGCTCTGAACTGCTTCTGGGAATTAAAAAACTCACAGACACAGATAGGTCTGTGCACATTCCCAATGCCCATGATTAGGAAAGATCTGAAAGGCCTAAACTCTCACCTCTAGCTGACCTAGAGGTTCTGTGCAAGCAGGAAGTGAAGGCCAAGGCAAAATTGTAAATTATCTGGCTAAGTATTGAAATAGTTTCCCAACACACAGAGAAAGCCCCCCAGCAAAGACTGGGAGAGTTAATGGTTCAGGCATTTAAGTAAATCTCTGTCCAACTATTAGTGGACCACTCTGCTAACCAAGTGGAAACTTAGGTGGTCACACATGAATTCACAGAACTGGTGCAGAAAAGTCACTAAATAAACAAAAATGACATAACAACAGTGAACCCTGGCAAGGAGGAAGAATTTGATTTCCAGAATTGCCACATTGTATTATTTTAAACTTTCACTTGCTTGCAAAAAATTATGGGGCAGCACCAGTTTGCATTCCCACCAACAGTGTAAGAGGGTTTCCTTTTCTCCATATCCTTGTCAACATCCTGAGTTGTTAATTTAAGCCATTCTAACTGGTGTGAGGTGGTATCTCATTGTAGTTTTAATTTGTATTTCCCTGATGATGAGTGATGAGCATTTTTTCATGTGTCTGTTAGCCAGTTCTATGTCCTCTTTGGAGAAATGTCTGTTCATGTCTTCTGCCCATTTCTTGACTGGACTTTCTGTTTTTCGGGTGTTGAGTTTGATAAGTTCTTTACAGATTTTGGGTACTAGCTCTTTAACTGATATGTCCTTTACAATTATTTTCTCCCATTCTGTAGGTTGCCTTTTAGTTTTACTGATCATTTCCTTTGCTGCACAGAAGCTTTTTATCTTGATGAAGTCCCAATAGTTCATTTTTTTTTAAAGATTTTATTTATTTATTTGACAGACAGAAATCGCAAGTAGGCAGAGAGGCAGGCAGAGAGAGAGAAAGGGAAGCAGGCTCCCTGCTGAGCTGAGAGCCCGACATGGGGCTTGATCCCAAGACCCTGGGATCATGACCCGAGCCGAAGGCAGAGGCTTTAACCCACTGAGCCACCCAGGCGCCCCTCAGTAGTTCATTTTTGCTTTTGTTTCCCTTGCCTCTGGAGATGTGTCTAGTAAGAAGTTGCTCCAGCCGAGGCTGAAGAGGTTGCTGCTTGTGTTCTCCTCTAGGATTTTGATGGATTCCTTTCTCAAATTTAGGTCTTGCATCCATTTTGAATTTATTTTTGTGGATGATGTAAGAAAGTGGTCCAGTTTCATTCTTTGCATGTTGTTGTACAGTTTTCCCAACACCATTTGTTGAGGAGACTGTTTTTTTTACATTGGATATTCCTGATTTGTCCAAGATAAGTTGACCACAGAGTTAAGAGTCCATTTCTGAGTTCTCTATTCTGTTCCATTGATCTATGCGTCTGTTTTTGTGCCAGTACCATACTGTCTTGATGATTACAGCTTTGTAATACAGATTGAAGTCTGGAATTGTGATGCCTCCAGCTTTGATTTTCTTTTTCAAGATTGCTTTTGCTGTTTGGGGTCTTTTCTGTTTTCATACAAATAAGGCTAAAACAGAACTACCCTATGACCAAGCAATGATACTAGTATGCATTTATCCAAAAGATACAAAAACAGTGATTTGAGGGGTACATGAACACCAATGTTTATAGCAGCAATGTCCACAATAACCAAAACATAGAAAGAGCCCAAATGTCCATCAAGTGATGAATGGATAAAGAAGATGTGGCATATATATATATATATATATATATATATATATATATATATATACAAAATAGGATATTACTCAGCCACCAAAAATAATGAAACCTTGCCATTTGCAACAACATGGACAGAAGTAGAGTGAATAAGTCAGTCAGAGAAAGAAAAATACTGTACGATTTCACTCATATGTGGAACTTAAGATATGAAACTGATGAACATAGGAGAAAAGAAGAAAACACAAGATAAAAACATGGAGTGAGACAAACCATAACAGACTATCAACTACAGGGAACAAATTGAGGGTTGCTGGAGGGGAATGGGGCAGGGATAGGGTAACGGGGTGATGGGCATTAAGGAGGGCACTTGATGTAATGAGCATTGAATGTTATATGCAACTGATGATCACTAAATACTACTCCTGAAACTAAAAATCGTCATCACTGTCATCATGATTAAGAGGCATGCAGAGAAACAATAAAGT
The DNA here is from genome assembly GCF_963455335.1 of Martes martes. NCBI lineage: Eukaryota > Metazoa > Chordata > Mammalia > Carnivora > Mustelidae > Martes > Martes martes. The sequence continues at coordinate 60,564,960 of NC_137891.1, forward strand.
ATGGCCCATACAAGGAGAGGAAAAAAGCTACCAATAGGAAACTATTCCTAGGGAAGCCCAGATATTAGATTTACTAGACATATTCCTTACATTAACTATTTTTTTAAAGATGTTATTTATTTATTTGACACACAGAGGGAGAAATCACAAGTAGGCAGAGAGGCAGGCCGAGAGAGAGGGGAAAGCAAGCTCTCCACTGAGCAAAGAGCCCGATGCAGGACTCAATCTCAGGACCCTGAGATCATGACCTGAACCGAAGGCAGAGGCTTAACCCACTGAGCCACCCAGGAGCCCACATTAACTATTTTAAATATGTGCAAAAAACTTTAGTCTAAAGGCCAAAGAAAATATGAGAATGATGTCTCACCAAATAAAGAATGTCAATATGAACAGAAATTATAAAAAGAAAGCAAATGGAATTCTGGAATTGAAAAATACATGAATTAAAATGAAAAATTCACTACAGTAATTTCAACAGGAGATTTGAGCAACCAAAAGAAAGAATCTAAAACAGGGTCCCAAAATACATGAAGCAGAAACTCTAAGAATTAAAGCAGTAAGTAGCATATTCAATAATAATAATTGGAACTTCAATATCTCATTTCTAATAATAGGACTAGAAAGAAAATCAACCAAAAAAATAGAATACTTGAACAATACTATAAACCATGTAGACCTCACAGACATCTATAGAACTCTGCCACAACAACAGTAGAATACACAGTCTTCTCAAGTGCACACGGAACATTCTCCAGTACAGAACATAGGTTACATCAGAAAAGAAGTCTCAACAAACTTAAAAGGATTGAAATAATAGAAATTGTCTCTCCAGGAATAGAAGGACATTTGAGAATTCAAAAATATTTTGAAATTAAGCAACACACACCTTTAAAAAGAGTAAAAGAAAAATCACAAAGGGAATTAGAAAATGTTATACTTACGTATGATGTGATACACATAACACATAATAAATACCTATGGAAAAAAAAAAACTGAAGACACAACAAACCAAAACTTAAGGAATACAACTAACAACAGTGCTTGAAGGAAATTTATATCTGTTGTATTAATCAGGGTCCTCCAGAGGAACAAAGCCAATAGGATATATATAGGAGGAGATTTATTACAGGAATTGGCTCACAGGATTACAGAGGCTAAAAAGTTCCCGGATTTGACATCTGCAAGACGGAGAATCAGAAAAGCTAGAGTTATAATTCAGCCTGAGTCTGAAGGCCTAAGATAGAGGCCAGCTCATGCACAAAGGCAAGAGAAGACGGATACTTCAACTCAAGCAGAGAAAGTGAATTTGCCCTTACTCTACCTTTTTGTTCTCTATTCACGCAAAGGACTGGGTCATGCCTGTCCATGTTGGTGAAGGCAATATTTTTTATGCAGTCTACTGATTCAAATACTAATCTGGAGATACCTTCCCAGACATGACCAGAAAAAAATGTTTTCCCAGCTATTTGGGAATCCTTAAGTTCAAACTGATACATAAAATTATCCACCATGCCTGTAAATGCCTATATTAGAAAGAAAAAAAAAAACAACTTCAAACCAATAACATAACCTTCCACCTTAAGAAACTAGAAAAGAATAAACTATACTAAATACAAGCAGAAGGAAGAAAACAATTATTAATGTGGAAATAAATAAAACAATAAAAAATAGTCAACAAAATCAAAACTTGGTGCTTTGAAAAGATCAACAAAATTAAACATTTACCTAGAATGACTGAAAAGAAGGGACAACACTCAAGTTACTCAAATCAGGAATTAAAGAGGGAACAATACTACTAACTTTACAACATGATTAAAAAGGAATTAAAAGGGAATGCTATGGACAACTGTATACCAACAAATTAGGTAATCTAGATAAACAAATTCAGATAAAGACACAGGTTATCAAAACTGACTCAAGAAGAAATAAAATTTTAGGGGCACCTGGGTGGCTCAGTCAGTTTAGCATCTGTCTTTGGCTTGGGTCATGATCTCAGGGTCCTGGGATCAAGCCCCACATCAGGCTCCCAGCTCAGCAGGGAGTCTGCTTCTGCCTCTCCCCCTGCTTGTGCTCTCTGTGTGTCTCTCTCTGTCTCTCTCAAATGAATAAATAAAAAAAGTCTTTAAAATAAAAGAATAAATAAAATTTCTGAATAGATCTGTAACAAAAGACTGAATTAGTAGTCAAAATATTTTCCAAAGAGAAAAGTCAATGAATTCATTGATGAATTCTATTAAGCATTTAAAGAATAATTAACAATAATCCTTCACAAACTCTCAAAACACAGAAGAGGAGAGAATACTTCCTAACTCATTCTGTGATGCCAGTATTATCCTGATACCAAAAACAGAAAGTATAATGAAGAAAAATATCTCTTACGAATACACAAATATCCTTAGTAAAATACAGCAAACCAAATCCAGCAACATGTAAAAAGGATAATGCATCATGACCAATTGGGATTTATTCCAACAATGCAAGGTTGGCTTAATATCCCAAGATCAGTTAATGTAATATATCAGTTTTCAATAGAATAAAGTTTAAAACCACCAATCATCTTGATAGCTGCAGAAAAAGCATTTTGCAAAATCCAACACCACTTCAGGATGAAACATTAAACAAACTAGGAATAGAAATGTACTTCCTTTTTTTCCCAAGTTTGTATTTAAACCTCAGTTAACATACAGTGTAATATTAGTTTCAGGTATAGAATTCAGTGATTCATCACTTACACACACCACCCAGTGCTCATCACAAGTGCTTCCTCAATAACCATCACCCACTTAACCCATCCCTCTGCCTACCTCCTTTCCAGCAACCCTCAGTTTGTTCTGTATAGTTGAGAGTTTGTTTTCGGGTTTCCCTCTCTCTCTTTTTTCCCCCCATGTTCATCTGTTTTGCTTCTTAAATTTCACATATGAATTCAATAGGGGAAAGAACTGTTTTTTCAACAAATGATGCTGGGATAAGTGGCTATCCACATGCCAAGAAGAAGAAGAAAAAAAGAAGAAGAAGAACAAGAAGAAGAAGAAGAAGTAGTAGTAGTAGTAGTAGTAGTAATAGTAGTAGTTGTTGAATCCTTACCTCACACCACACACAAAAATAACTGAAAATCAACCACATAAAAGCTAAAACTATAAAACTCTTAGAAGAAAATCCAGAGGTAAATCTTTGTAACCACAGATTAGACAAACATTTCTTAGACATGATACTCAAAGCCTCCACAAAGAAAAAAAAGATAACTAGACTTTGTCAAAGTTAAAAACTCTTGTGCTTTAAAGGACACTATCACATGAAAAAACAACCCACAGAATCGGAGAAAATACTTGCAAATCATATATTTATCCAAAATATATAAAGTAAACTTATAATTCAATAAGAAGACCAATAACCCAATTTTAAAATGGACAAAGAACTCAAATAGCTATTTCTCCAAAGAAGATACTTGGATGGCCAACAAGTACATAAGAAGATGCTGAACATCACTAGTCATTAGGGAAATGCAAATCAAAACCACAATGAGACATCACTTCACAACCACTAGGATGAATATAATCAAAACAAAAACCAGTAAAATGTATTGGTGAGAATGAGAAATTGAAAACTTTCTATATTGCTTCTATAAATATAAAATGGTATAGCTGCTTTGGATTATAATATGATAGATTCTCAAAAAGTTAAATATAGACTTACTATATGACTCAGCATTTCCACTCTGCAATATATACCCAAGAAACTTGAAAACATGTTCATACAAAACCTTGTACACAAACATTCAAAGGAACATTATTCCTAATAGCCAAAAAATGGAAACAAACCAAATGTCCATCCATTGATGAATGGATAAGCAAAATTTGGTATGTAAAAACAATGGAATACTATCTAGCCATATAAAAATGAAATACTATTATATGTTAAACATGGATAAACCTTGAAAAACATCATACTCAGTGAAATAAACCAGGCCACAAATATGTGTGGTTTATAATTTGGATGGCTTATAAATGCAATTAGATGATTCCATTTATGTAATAATGTCAACAATAGGCAAATAAACAGGGACAGAAAGATTAGTGACTTCCAGGATGTAGGGAGTGACTTCTAATTGTTACAGGAATTCATTTTGGGATGATAAAAATAGCTGGTAAATACATAATGGTAATGTTTGCACAACTTTGTAAATGTACTAAAAATCATGGAATTGGACATTTGTAAAGACTGAATTTCATAGTATGAGAATTATAATTCTATCAAAAGAAAATATCCAGTGGTTATAATCATCCAAGCAACGTGAAGAAAAATTTCCAATTAAAATTTATATTTTTTCAACCAAGTTGCATAATATTAAAAGCAAATATCAAGTCAGTGTGTTGATATTTTATAGTTACTCGCAATATTTTCCTCCCTGGTTAGACTAATTTTTCCATGACATCTAAAATAAGGACTAAATTTCAGGAACTATGAGATTCACTATTGCTTCATAATTTAAATATTCCAAATTTAAGCACAGAGTGTCTAGCATATTATTCTGCTTACTAAATTTTCTAGGATTAGCATTCTTTATCCAAAAGCGGTATATGCAAAGCAGGCCAGCAGGCTAGAGATAGAGGGAAGAAGTGGAGTTCAAGTCTGAAGGCGGTCTCCTGGCAGAACTCACCATTCCTCTGGTGAGGTCAGTCTTTTTCTATTAAGACAGTCATCTGATAGGATAAGTTCTACTCACATTACAGAGAATAATTTTTTTTTTTTTTTTTTAGATTTTATTTGACAGAGAGAGATCAGAAGTAGGCAGAGCAGCAGGGAGAGAGAGAGGGGGAAGCAGGCTCCCCACTGAGCAGAGAGCCTGACGCGGGACTCGATCTCAGGACCCTGAGATCATGACCTGAGCCGAAGGCAGAGGCTTAACCCACTGAGCCACCCAGGCGCCCCGAGAATAATCTGTTTTAATCAAAATCTACTGATTTAAATGCTAAGCTCACCTAAAAAAAAAAAAAAAGCCAACAAAACAAAACAAAAACCTTCGCAAAAACATCTAAAATAATGTTTGACCACATATCTGCATATTGTGGCATAGCCAAGCTGACATATTAAATTTCACTGTCATGGGCATAATATGATAAGAGTGCTATGCTCCTGTTCTGGAATTCTGAGTTCCCCTTCAACTATCCCTGTTATTCTCAGAAGGGACTTCACCTCTCTAAACCTCAACACCTTTATTGTAAAATGTGAGGAGATATTGAAATTATGTATGCAGAATAAGAAAATAAGAGTTGTGTGGGGCCAATCTGACCTACCGAATCCTTCCTCCCCTTAAACTGTATATCACATGCCAGTGAGGGCCCTATGGCTAATATTGAGAAAGCAGAGACTTGGTATTAATTTGAAATACCCAACATTTGCTGTGATCTACACGGCTGTGGAATATATTGAAAGAAATCTACTAATACTTTCAGGTGGCCTAAATTATGAAGAATAGTTTGTGTTTAGGTATGTATGTATGTGTGCATTTATATATTTTTGCTTTTTACATAGACAAGGCACAATGGAAAAATATAAGAAATATATAGATTTTTTTTTCACATTGTACTCTGTCATTGACACCCTCAAGACTTGCGCAACAGAGTGTTACTGCATTTTTGTAAATCCTTCCCTCTTCACTTAACCCCAAAGGAAAAAAATTATAAGTGTGCCTTCATTTTGTCTCTCTCTTGCATACCATGCGTCTCCAACTATAGAACCTTCATCTAAATGTCTATAAGTATCTCCCCTAAACACCATGTTCCTAAATTGCCTCTCTACCTCATCAAAACCTAATGAACCTATTAATGGTTGATTCTTGCAAGTTCTTGTTACAAAGGATGTAAACAGGCAATCTTGTTATCAAGATTCAATTATTTCTACTGAAAACCACCATGTATCAACTACTATGTAGATTACTTCACAGTTGTTAATGGGTATAAATGCTCATCAGTCAACCTCATTAAGGCTCCTTACACTCCCTTGAAATAACTTTCCTTACACTTAGTCAGAGCTTTCTTATGGTCTCTAAAATGGTTACTTCTCACATTACTCACTTTTGTTCATCTGGATACCTCATGCCTACTCATCTATTTGAAGTTAATAACCTAAATTTATACTCTACTGAGAAGACAGAGACCTTCAGGAAATAACCTTTTAAACTTCCCATTACCAACTTCTACTGATCTACTGTCGCATCCCACATTATTTTTTTACAAAATTTTTATTTATTTATTAATAAGAGACAGAGAAAGAGAGAGAAGCAGAGGCAGAGGGAGAAGCAGGTTCCGCGCTGAGCAGGGAGCCCAATGTAGGACTTGATCCCAAGACCCCGGGATCATGACCTGAGCTGAAGGCAGATGTTTAACCATCTGAGCCACCCAGGCATGCCCCACTAAATGATTTTTTAAAAGATTCATTTATTTGAGAGAGAGAGAGCATGTGTGTGGGGTAGTGGGGCAGAAGGAGAACGGGGGACAGTTCCAAGCAGACTCTGCACTGAGCATGGAGCCCCATGGAGTGTTTGATCCCATAACCCCAAGATCACGACCCAAGATGAAACCAAGAGTCTGAAGCCCAACTGACTGCACCACCCAGGTGCCCTGCATCCCACATTATTTTCATCTCATTTTAGGCAGAGAGGCATATTTCTTGTTTTTCAAAGCCAACCCCTACCCCCTTTTTTCCACCTCCTCTGGGAACTTGGCCCATCAACATTCCCTTCTGTTTCTCATATTTTCTTAGTGTCTGTAATTTCTTCCTCAAAATACAACCATACTTAATCAACTCTCATCCTTAAAAACAAAAGGAAAATAGTTTCCACCTAAGATGTAACTCCAAAAGCTTCCACTCGTAGCCAAAATAGTTAAGACTCACCCTTCCACCTGAAACAACCACAAAACAAACAAAAGCACAAGAAATAGAAGTTCTCAAAACATTGGTACAAGGTGGTGAAGGTCAGTGGACCCCAAGAGATGGGAAACAAATAAACCAAGCCCTAAAATTGTGACGGTTGCCCCAGCTATCACCATGATGGAGGACTAGAGGCTGAGGAGCAGAAAGGGAGAACCCAGGCAGAGTCCCTGAATGAAGACAGAACTGGGACTGCAGAGAACAAGGCAGCTAGAATTTACAGAACAGAGTACCAGGAAGAAGGGGGCCACGCGCCTGGGTGGCTCAGTAGGTTAAGCATCTGCCTTCAGCTCAGGTCATGATCCCCAGGTCCTGGGATCAGGTCCCACATCAGGCCTCCTGTTTAGCAGGGAGTCTGCTTCTCCCTCTGCCCTTCCCCCCTGCTTGTGATCTCTCTCTTCCTTACTCTCTCCCAAGTAAATAAATAAAATCTTGAAAGAAAGAAAAGAAAAGAAGGAAGGAAGGAAGGAAGAAAAGAAAGAAAGAAAGAAAGGGGTCACCCAGGGAGAGAATTTCGAGACCTGCAGAGGGTCCCCCTGGAAGAGTCAGCTGATTGGCAAGATCATATGAAGAAACAACCAGAGGTTGAGGGAAGAACCACCAAAAAAGATTAAAGGGAGAAGTGCCAGGTACACACAGAGGGCCAGGAACAAGACCTGCTCCAACTGGACTGGAAAATATCAAGGTTCACAGGGCATTGGGTTGAGTGCTCATAAAATTCCTGCCCCAGTAGGGGGAGTGATTATCCCTGGGATGAGCACCGCTCTGCTTCCTTTTACCAGTCTCAAAAGGAAGACCAAAAAGGATTACACCATTTCCAAGTTAACTTAACTGAATCCCAGAACAAAGATGGACAGTCTTTATAGGAATACAAAGATATCCAGCACCCAACAGGGACAATGGACAATGATGGCATCCAAACTAAAGTTACCAGGCATGTGAAGAAGCAGAAAAGTGTGACCCATAATTAAGACACAAAAACAACTGAAAATGACCTAGTCAGAGAGCCAACATGTTGGTTGGGCCTGCTTCCCTTTGCCTCCTTAGAGGTTGCACCCACCAAGATGGAACCCTGCTCCAGCAACCTAATTTAAGGAGAGACCCAGGATAGTCTCCCTCCTCACATGGGACAGTTATTTTCCTCTTATCTGCAGAGGTACTCAGCTCTGGGATGCTCCTGCCTGGAGGAGACTCCGAAAAACTGCTGGGAGCTTCAACCCTAATCAACATTCCAGTTTCTGTTCCAGTCCTGGCCCACACAGGTGTTGACTGGTCTTGCTTTTGAACATGGCTATGTCTTTCTAGTCTTCTACTTTTTGTATCTTTTTAAAAATATTTTATTTATTTATTTGTCAGATAGAGCACAAGCAGGGGGAGCAGCAGACTCCTCATTGGGCAGAAAGTCATATGTGGGACTCGATCCCAGGACTCTGGGATCATGACCTGAGCCGAGGGCAGACACCTAACCGACTGAACCACCCACACATCCCTATGTTTTATGTCTTAACTCTTATGACCACGAGTTTGGAGCACAAGGGAAACTTCAAAATGTGATCTTACCATACCATCTCAACTAGGAATCCCCAACCATTCTGTCCTGAACTCCTTCCCTGCTTTTCAGCGATGTTATTTTCTTTTGCTTTTCTTCTCACTTCTCAGATTACCGTCTTTCCTTCTGCTCTCTGCTCACCCATTAAACTTTAAAGGGCTCCATTCTCTCCTTAGTCTATGATAAAAAGTTTAATCTGAGGTTTCAAAGGTCTGTGATCCCCTGAAAGTTTATAAAAATTCTGATTTTTTTTTCAATCGGGAATAAAAGTTACAAATGGTATTTAAAGCTAGATGGCATTTTTATAAAAAAAAATCTTGTGGCTGGGATGTTTATAATATATGTAATTCTTCAGTTATTTAGAATTAATCCTGGGGTTGTGGCAAGTATAATCTATGAAAAGTAGATAAATGCATAAGGAAAACAGGAAATATTCCTTAGAAGTTCACTCAGATAATAAGAAATGTAATTGGCTCTCTGTAAGTGTTGATAGTAGGGTAGAGTACATAGGAGTAAACTGAGTTGGTTAAATGAAGGGCAAATTATGGGTTGAGTGTGCACCTCCCATTAATTATGGGTGGAAGTTAAACTGTGTTCATGTGTTTGTGAAGGTTTTCAACCATCACATGTTTAGGTAGTGCCCTTCGGAAGCTGCTTGACATTGGGGATGTCCAGATGAACAAGACAGTCTCTGCCTCCACCGGGTTTACAGTTTAGCCTTTCATTCTCTTTTTAATTCTGGCTTCCCTAAAGGAAGTTGCCTGAACGTAGCAATCTAGGAAGGAATGGGGGCAGGGTGATGAAACAAGGCAGGAGGGTACCTTACATGGTTCTCTTTTCAACATCTTTAGGGAGTGCTGCTTGAGAATCAAACCTAAAGAAGAATGTAGCAGGGTGGGTTTTTCCCCTGCGAGCTAATTGGCTCATTATCCTTGCTAATTGGGCAGAGCAGCACAAATAAGCCAACGTTGGTGAGGGGGGGAGAGATTAAGAAAAAGTGGGCACATTTCCTAAAACACCTCCCTGTTCTCTGTTCTCTGATCATCTATGAGAGCCCATTTTAGAATTGGAGGTCAGAGGGGCTTGGGGCTTAGGGAAACAGCATTTGTATGTAAATAAGCGAGGCCCCTCTTTTACAGAAGAGTTGATTAAGGGACTGGTTGACAAAGTGTACAGAATCCCTGCTCTCTGACACCACAAGTATCTATTACATGAGAACTTCCTTCTGGCGCCGGGAGGCATTTAGTTTTCACTTGGGTGTTCTATAGCGGATGAGGCACTAGGAGTGGGGACGGGAGTGGAAGGTGGGAGGGTCACTAAAATGAAAGCAACTCTGAGTAGGGCAATGACTCTATTGGGAGAGGGGGTATGAAAAAAAAATGGGAAGCTAGGAGAGAGCATGGGGACGATATATGTGCTGCCAGAGAGAACAAGGATGGGGAAAATAACATAACAACTAACCTTGAATAATGTTCTGCCGTTTCCAGGGGCGCCTGAACACTGGGCCGTCTCTGCGAGGTGGGCTATACATGGAGAAACAGCTCCCAGAAGGTGAGCAAGCAGCCCAAGGCCACTCCGCTGATGGATGCAGAATCTTCTAATGTCCACAGCAAAGGGGTGGGTGGCGGGGGCTCTTTCCAGTACAAGTCACATGGCAGGATGTTATTCTCTCCTAGGCGAACTCCACAATTAACAAGGCTTGGGACCACATACTGGAGACCAGAGCTGTGTGCTGCACTTCAAGGGATGTTTTGGTAATGGAATATTTTCACACTTCCAACGAACCGCCAATAAACACTAAAAGAAAAATCTGGCACAGACGTTTCTTAGCTTCTGCTTAAAAGTGAACGGCTATCTCAAGGGATTTTTTTTTTTTTTTTTAAACCAGTTTGCCCTTCAGAATGTTCCAAATCAGTGAGGCCCAGGGATTCTGCAAACAGGCCTCCTCCTTTGGAGGCCTTCATCACAGGGCTTTTTCGCCGGGAGCTGGTGTGCTTTAACTCTGCCAATGGAGTAGTCAAAGTCTTTTGCAGGAGATACACAGCGTTCCATTGGCGGAAGAGTTTACACTTTGGAATCGGCTACCTAGAAACCACAGATACTGCTTTAAAAACAAAACAAAACTTTTCCCAAACCCACTTGCATTTTTACTTATCAAAGCAATCCATGAGGATTTTTTCTTCCCTCCTGATTGGCAGAGAAAATCAGGCCTCTGAATCTTGTCACCTCCCCCGTCCCCTTTTTTCATTCTTAACCCAGGCTTTTCTACCGTGAGCGTCCACAGACCGGATGTGTCCAGGCCGTGGCCTCTCTACACGCTAAGGTCTCCTGGGGTTCCAAGGAGGCAAAACTCTTTCCACAACTTTTGGATAAGTAAACCAGCAGTGGAGGACTGGTCGTGTGGAGGATAACAGAGAACTACTGCCATCCATTCCGAGTGTTCCACAGGCGCCGCCCACGGAGCCGGCGGCATCCAGCTGCCAGGGGTTCCTTTCCTTCCAGGGTTGGGAGTGTGGGGACAGCCTGGATGACCCGGGACAAAGGCTGCGGAGGACCTGGAGCTGGACCCCTGGCTTCGTGCAAGAGAAGAAAGGCAGGCCGGGGCCTGGCGTAAGGGTGACCTCCCCTGCCTCCAAGTGACCCCCCACACGACCCGCATGCCACGTGATCTGCCCAGCACGTGACTCGTGCACGCTATTACCTGATCCTTCACCTCCCAGGTCTAGGCGTTCTTCTCCTTAAGTTCTGCTGGTTCGAGGGACTAATGAACTAGGCCATGCAGCTCAGGGTGACGTCCCCAGGGTGTCCGTCCCGCCTGAGGAAATCGGGCTAAGGCTTCCATTACAAGGTGGGGCAGAAATCCCAACCAGAAGTGTTTCTCAGCGTGTTCTAGACTTGGGTGGGTGAGATGAGGTTGAGTACACGTGGTGAGGTGCCAGGAAGATGAGACGAGTAAGGGAGAGGGTACCTACCGTCACCTGTGCTCCCCACATTACCATGCTTTTTCCCTCAGAGTGTGTCTTCTGAGGGGAGTTGGTCTCACCAACACCTGCCAGGGCAAACAGTAGACAATGTATAGTTGCAAAATTAATCCCTACAGTTTCCAAAAGAAAATAATGTGAGCTCATATGTAATTCCGAATTTTTTAGTAGCTGCATTATAAAAAACAGAAGAAATGGCTGAAATTAATTTTAATAACATTTCTTTTAACCCAGTATATCCGAAATGTTAGCATTTTTTGATATGATTTTTAAAACCTATCTCATTTTACTAATGAGATATTTGACATTCTCTTATTCACACTGTCTCCAATATCTGGTGCATATTATACACTGCTGTACACGACTAGCCACATTTCAAGTTCTTTTTTTTTTTCACAGTATCATTTTTAATAACTACGTGTTCTAAACAATTGCATATTTTTCTTAATTTTGCTATGATAAGCAATGCTTCTGTGTAATCCTTTTTTTTTTAATTTTTTTATTTCTTTTCAGCGTAACAGTATTCATTGTTTTTTCACCACACCCAGTGCTCCATGCACATTTCAAGTTCTTGTAGCTTTATGTGGCTAGTGGCTCCCACAGGGGCCAGCTGGACACTCTTTATTTTTCTAGATCAAAGGTATGGACAGTTTCTTCAGCCAACCAGATAGTTCAGGGTATCAGGAAACTTTAGGAAGATACCACCAGGAAAGTCACATGGAGAGGGCTCTATCTGTTCAAATGCATTCCCACAATAACCACATCTTAAGCATTTACTTAGTAATGTTTTGGCTTGGTGTTCACAGAAGGTGGATGAAACCCCTGCTCTTCCTAAACCCTAAACCCACCTGACCTGCCCAGCTTCAGACTTCCTCAATTAGTACTTACAGCAGAGTCTGAAGGGGCGGTAGCCAGCAATGGCTTACTTTCCATGGTCTGTAATTATTAGCCCACCTCATTCTTCCTTTTTAGAAAACCTAAAATTTAGGTATTTTTAATATTATAAAACATTTCAAATATTTAAATATTGCATTTTAAAATATTTTAACATATTAAGTGCCTTTTCTGTGTTACATCTGAGTGTGCTTTCACAGATGTTGCAATCTCATTTAATCTTTTCATTAACTCTGGTTTTGGAATTTTATCCCACTTTTCAAATAGGGAAAGTGAGGATTGGAGAAGTGCTCTGACTTTATGGTAAGAGAACTTGGAGAAAGAAAAGATTTCTAATGCAGGCCTATCCATTTTCCCTCAGTGAGATCTCTTACAAGACCTATGGGAAATGTCAGGCGATGGGATTATGTCCTTCAAACTGTAGATGTGTGCAGTTAAGGCAAATGAAACATCCTGGTTGCCATCCAAAACCCAGAACAAGTCCTGTGGTACAAATCTGGGTCAGTTCCCAACCTGATACTTAGCTGTGTGATGTTGGGCGAAACAATTCACAGTAATAAAAATAACTGGCATTTATCGATCTTCTTCTACATATGGGGCTCTGGCCCAAGCAATTGCTCATATACATACATCCTCTTCCTTATGAGGCAGATAACTCATTTTATAGATCAGGAATCTGGGCCTCAGAAAAAGTAAATTGCCAAAGGTCATACAACCAATAAGCAGGAAGACCAGGATTGCAAGACATAATTAAATGTATTAATGTTTATTTTGTAGTGTAACTTTAAGCCCACCCACTCCGTAATGCATACTTTAAAAGCACATCTTAAAGACCTTCAAGGCCATTAATGGATACCATAAACAACTGTATATTCGTGCTGCAAATCTAAAAGGTTGCAACGCGTGGACAGATAGGAATTGTTTTCAATATGCTTTTAAAAAATACAAAACTAAAGCCTTTATTATTCATTTGCAATGTATGGTAACTTGCCAAAACAATTCAAACAGCCAAGCTCTCAGAAGAGCTAAGTATACTTGTACATTCAGCTCATGGGGCTGTTGCATTGAGAGAGAAGGAAAAGTAAAAGCATGTGCAAAGTGTAAAGAGGTGACAAATGTCAGATATTGCAAACATGTTTAAAGCAAACTACAGTTATATACTAATATGAAATGTATTTGATGATACACTCATCATCGGGAGTCTGCACCTTGAAAAAAAGAGTAAAAGAATGAAAATATAACTAGAAAGACATGGAAGGAAGGGAAAGATGAAAGAAAGATAAAAGAAAATAGTGAAGAGACCTGTCTTTCCTGAAAGAGAACTGGGCGGGGGGGTGGGGGGGGGGAAGAGAGATACAGAGGAAGGAAAAAGAATGGGAAGAAGGAAAAATAGAGCATCAAAAGAAAAGAACATAAAAGAAAAAGGGAAGGAAAAAGCTATAAAAAAAATAAGCATGAACTGTTGGGGTCAGTCAGTTCCTTCAAGAAAAAGAAACTGGCCATGACCTGATTAGCGTTGAGGCTGGGTACAGTTTTTTTGTGACTGTTTAGAGAAAATCTAGCACTTTCCCCACCATTAATCTTTTCTAAAGAAAGACTTTGTTCTGCACCTGTATAAACAATCCAGATTTTTAAAACCTATATGCCTGCCTCTAATGTGTGAGACTATGTATTTATACTGATAGATTCAAGTCATCAATAGGTGATGCAGAAAGCTAGCCTGAGATCTCCTTTTTACATCTTTCTGCTCCCCCTTCTCATTTTTTTCTTCCCTCCTTCTCCTGGTGCACCTAAAGTCAAGTTCAAGTTCAAGCACTCCTATAAAAAACTCCATACTCCGTCCTATACTCCCTGCCTTTTCCCATCCCAGAGAGAACCGAAAATGAGGGGTATTTTTACTCAAATGATCCCAAAAGGAGCCCCTCCCCCATCCCTCAACAAAATGACAAAATACACAGGGAGAAAACCTTTGTAAATGAGGGTGACTGGGAGGGGGTATGTGAAACATCCCCCATGAGGGCGGGCTGGCCTGGGAGACTAAGGTGGAACGCTGCCTGAGTGATGAAGTCAGCCGGGGCCAGCCACCTGTTGTGGCACTTCAAGCAGGAAGCTGGGAGCATTTGTTCTGCTGAGGAGTAGTGGAGGGAAGCTGGCCCCATGGCTTCTGCTCACTCTGTCCTGGGCTGACTGCACATTTGTTTCCTTGCACTTTGCTGGGTTTGGGAACCTATGAGCTTTTAGGGGAAGGACGAGTAAACACATTAGCCGGGTGTGAAGATTCAGTTTCCTCATTGTAAAAGAGAGGGATCATACCCCAACCTCATAGCGGTTGATTATTTTGTTGTTTTCTTTTAATTCCTCACTGGGCACTCATAAGGTGCCTAGCCCAGTGCCTGACACATAGCAGGCACTCAGTAGCTGGCCAATGGTGTCTGCCTCCAACATAAAGTACCCATCCCTAGACCAGGTACTGCAAAGATCCTTTGAGTTAGAAAATGAGACTGCAGTTTCCTTTTGTTTCCTTTGGGGCTGGGGGGAGAGGGCTTATTTTTGGTTGACATAGGACACCTTAGTTCTGGATGCTGTTTTGTCATTTTTATTTTAGAAGACTGTGCTGAGTTAGCATTCTGCATCCTGGAGTGTGCTCTTCAACACACAATCTAAAATAGTAATTGATTCCCTAGACTATAACTCAAAGAATTGGGGCAAGATCCTCTATCTAATGCATTGTGGTATTAAAAACAAAATCAAGCATGAAATTCCCAAGACAGTGGTAAACAGCAAATATAACAGCTTGTCGTGTGTGTAGGGGGAGGCGTGTCGCGACTGAAATATGGAGGAGCCAGGGATGCTAAACATGGAGTTCAAGTCCATATTCTACTTACCAGCCTGAAGATTTGGGGTCCTTTGCTTAAATACCTATCTCTGCGGCTTAGCTTGAAGTTCTGCAAAGTGGAGGTAACATTTAAGTCACAGATGTTGGTTGAAAATGGAACGAACCAATGTAACAAAACGTGTTTTGTAAATCATAAAGCCATATTATAGGGAAAAGAGGAAGAGGAAAATGGGAAGTTCATTAATTGTGGCGGATTGCTCGGTGTCGTTTGCTTGTTTTGCTTTTTTACGCTTTTGTCGGGCAAGCCTTGGGTAGGCCGTCATACATTCCGCGTTTTGAACTTGGGCAATAGAGTTCCGCTGAAAAGATGGGGAGAGAAGCAGAGGTCGCGATCCTGGGGTTTCTCAGTGTCTGGCAATCTTCGCCCTGGCTAAGACTAGTTGGGGGTGGAAGGAGGGTGGGTACGAACAAGGTCCCCTCCTTCACTCTCCCGACGCACGCTCATCTCTCACTGACAATCTGAGGGTCCGACGGACCCGGGGCCCAACCTCAGTGGGTAGAGACTTCCCCTTCCCCGCCCCCACCAACAGATCCCGAGCGCAGAAAAGCGGTCCCCACCCCTTCCACGCCCCCGCCCCACCTCTTGCCCCCCTTTCCAACTCCCTCTGCTTGGCCCGGGTGGTTTGTTCCGAGGAGTACAAATAAATAGTCCTGTCAAAAGGCGCAGCTCGCGGCAGTGCGCGCGGAGCCTGGGCGGGGGCGCCCACTTCTCGGCCGCGCTCTCCCAGGTCAGCGGCAGGGCTCGCTCCCGCGGCCCCGCGCTTCCTACCCAGGTCTCGAGTCTTCCTCGGAGTTCTGCCCGGCCCCCGCCTCCGCCAGAGGGAGCGGAAGGCCGAGACCATTAGGCCGGCCTGGGGACGGAAGGCGGGCGCGCGTGGGCGTGGGGGACGCAGTGATGTCCACCGGCTCGGTGAGCGACCCCGAGGAGATGGAGCTGCGGGGGCTGCAGCGGGGGTACCCGGTCCCCGCCTCCAAGAGGCCGTCCCTTCGCGGCGCCGAGGGCAGCTACATCTCTCCCAGTGACAACTCGTCGGCCGAGGAGGAAGACCCCGATGGCGAGGAAGAGCGGTGTGCGCTGGGCGCGGCCGGCGGCGCGGAAGGCTGCAAGAGGAAGCGGCCGCGTGCGGCTGGGTTCGGCGGCGGCAAGAAGCCCCTCCCGCCCAAGGGCTCGGCGGCCGACTGCAAGCAGTCACAGCGGAACGCAGCCAACGCCCGCGAGCGCGCCCGGATGCGCGTGCTGAGCAAAGCCTTCTCCAGGCTCAAGACCAGCCTGCCTTGGGTGCCCCCCGACACTAAGCTCTCGAAGCTGGATACGCTCCGTCTGGCTTCCAGTTACATCGCGCACCTGCGGCAGCTGCTGCAGGAGGACCGCTACGAGAACGGCTACGTGCACCCGGTGAACCTGGTAGGGGCACCCGCGCGAGGCCCGGGGCGAGAGGCCGGGATATGCTCGGGGAACTCCCGGGCACCAGGCACAGTCAGCCGGCGGGGGAGGAACCTGAAAGGGGTTTCTGGAATGGGTGGTGAGGAGTCCAGTTTAATTTCTTAAAACCAGGGGAAGGGCCAAGCCACTTTCTTGGAGAAGAACCTTACACCCTTGGGTGTTTTCTTCATTCTGATCATTGTACCTGGTACTTTGCCCCGTGGCATCTCTTGGCTAATATCCTACGTCCGGGGTGAGTCTGGGTTCCATCTGCATCCACTACCCGGTTGCAGATCAAATGGCCAATCTCTCTCGCCCAACTTTTTCCAGTTAAGAGTCTGACCGGTTCTATTTAACAAGCCCTGTTTTCTGAAGGGAAGGAGGGAAGGCCCGAGCTCTGTTTAAAAGCCTTTGGATTTTTTAAAAGGTTCTTGCAGAATATGAAAGGTTTCCCCAAAAGGGATTTGTCTGGAAAGTCCCTCTCCGACCTGCCAACTTTCCCGGCTTGAGAAAGAACCTATTCCAGTTCCTACTCGGAATGGAGGGCTGTGTGTGTGTGTGTGTGTGTGTGTGTGTGTGTGTGTGTGTGTGTTGGGGGGAAGGGAATTAAACAGACAAAATCCCAAACTCATGCAAGTTTCACCGAATCATCCTGAGGGCAAAGACCAGAAGGAAGCATGGACAGACGTCTCATGTCTCACACAATCAAAATTCAGAAAAATTAAAATCCTAGTTTAGAGGGAAGACACCCACATTCCCAGAACACTGATAAAATCTGAGCTACTAAAAGAAAGGGATATTCCAGGGTTCACTTAAGAGAACGGTTTCGGTTTGAGACAGTACTTTCTCCTTCAGTATCTGATGCTCTTTTTGATTTTACAGACATGGCCATTCGTGGTCTCAGGACGACCCGACTCGGACACCAAAGAAGTTTCGGCTGCCAACAGATTATGTGGGACCACCGCTTAGATCGAACACGGTTGCTGGGATTATTGTTGAAGCGTCTGTGTTTGGGGGCGGAGAGAAAGGAGCGTGAGAACCACCCCCCCTCCCGCCAGGGATTGCGGGAAAGTTCCATCGGATTCTCCTAAATTCTCCTAGACAGCTCCCCACCCGAACTATGAACACGACACATGGCGGGTGTCGGGATCAGAGCCCGAAGGGTTGGCCGCGCGGCTGTCATCGCAGGTCGCTGAGGGCTGCGGCTGCTGCGGATCCCGGGGAGGACAGTTTGCTTCTCCAAAAAGAGCTTCCTTCTGTCTGTACAGCGCGGAACCAGATCCAACCTCGGACTTTAGCAGTGTAGGATAACCAGGCGCCAAGCCGCCTAGGAGTTAGTTTCCCGACTGAGCCAGATCTCTGTGTATGACGGCACGGCTCTGCACAGCACAGGCGTGTGCTAGGTTAGGCAATGCTTAGAACGTGCTCGGGATGATTGGCTTTAAAGACAGCAGAGTTCGCGGGAGACCAACATCGGGGCGTGTTTTTAAATTGCAAAGACGGGAGAGTGGCGTCCTTGGGCCAGGTTTGTACCCCACAGGGCAGCTGCCTCCTAGATGAAGGGGCTGCCCTCTGCACAGGGAGAGATGGAAGCACGCTTTCAGGGACCACCCGGCCGGAGTTTGCCGGGAGCGCTCTGGGCCCTTCTGCCTCCTCGTGGCAGTCAAGCCCTTCTCTCCCCCCAGGCGCCCGCCGCTTCCTAACCCGGCTTCTGTCTGTGCTCCTACCCACCTCCCCGTCTAGACTTGAGCCTCCCACCCCCGCGCCCCCCACTCAGCCTGGCTCGGGTCTTCTTGGGGCCTCCGTCCACTTCTTCCTCCACACCTCTTTGCAGCACCCGTCCTCCGGCTCCCGACCATCCCCCGCCGGCCTCCCCTACCCAGGCTCTGGTGGCCTCCTCCTGCAGCACAGCCTCCCCGTGCCCACGTTCTTCCTTGCTGGAGGAGTGCGGTGGGTGGTCCGCTGAGCCGGTTGGGTACCTAAGGACCCGGCTCAGGGGGCACGCGCCGCTGTCCCGAGGCTTCTCTATCACAATACTAGCAAATGTAAATAAATTTATTTTTGTATGAATAAAAAAAAGGCATTGTGAAATCTGAGTGGCCCTGGGCGCTGTCCCAATGTGGTCTTTGTTGCCCTTTACCTAGTTTGGTACGGAAGTTCATTTAGACGCGCCTTCTCGGCCCCAGACTGGGATTGGTTCTTTCTCGGCCGAACGGAGCTGATCCCATTGGGATCACTGCATTTCCAAATGTAACTCTCATCACTTTCTATTCTTCTGATTCTTCTGGAGGCCAGGGTTCCTGGGAGTCAAGAACCCAAGGCTTGGTGTGCCTGAAGAGTCTTTTGGGGCCGAGGCCACGTTGAAATTTATATGCTCTACAAAGTAATATAGGTGCGCATCTTACATTTACACACACACACAAACACACACACACGCGATGCTTTCTCTCACATAAAGCACAGTCCAGACCTTACAATTTCAAGTCCTTCAGGAACCCCTACAGCCCACACACCGTTTTGGGGGTGACTCTCAGGTCTAATTGGCAGAATAAAATCGTAATACAAGCGGCAAGTTGTGTTTCAGTTGAGCTTTTTTTTTTTTTTAAATAATGTTTATATAGCGCTTTTAACTTACACCACCTCATTTTCCTTGTTGTTTTCTTCCATTTTCATTGCAATTTTCTTGGGAAGTAATAATCTGGGAAATCATCATATGGTTTTTTAAAATGCCTGTCTTTTTTTTAAAGCTGCATTCCCTGTGTAGAACATTTAGAAAATTTGTGAAAGTGTGAAGGATAAAACTACCTAAACATCTGCCCAATATGGGGTGTGTTCGTTATTTTATAAAATCAAAAGGCAGTTTTCTTGACCAGAAAGAGAAAATACAGCTGGAGTTTAGGAGGTGAGAGGGAGGTGGGGGGTGGGGGGAGCGTGATTTCCTGTTTTGAACTAAACTAAACCCAAACTCTGGAGAACTGCTTTCTGAGACCATTTTCTTAGGCTTTCTTCATAGGAGGATCTGGCCCTCAGGATCTAATCTTCACGAGCAGAAGTGGGCTCAGGGCTAAGCTACTTGGTTTTTGTGGCATCAGAGTCTCCCTGGTAAAAACAAACTCGGGGGTAACTAGTGACAGGAAACCCTAGTGTGTTGGTTTAAGGGCACTTAGCCCCCCTAGTAAGTTCTGGGTGGCCGGCTTCTTGGGGGTGGGTTGTCTCCTGGAGGTCAGCTCTCAGATGATGTCTTTCCCAAAGCTTCCATCAAATGCGATCTTTTTCAAGGGAAGGATGCAGTGTAGTATGTTATTAAGGTGAACCCGAATGTCTACAGAACCCCTCCTGAAAGTAAATCTCTGCTGCCCACAGGCTAGTGGCCATGTGCAACCGCTTTCAGCCTCAGTTTTAGTATCTACAAAATGGGAGTAGTAATAGTGCCTCCCTGGGAAAATTGCCATCGGGTTAAATGTGATAATATTTAAGCAACCCTCCTAGTAGGCAGTAAGCAGCACCCTAAATGTTGACTCCTATAAAAGGGGAGAGACATGCTTTGATGAAGGGGGCACTTTATGCAAGTGAGGTGTTTCAGGAATACAGTCTTTAAGATTGGGGTGGCCCAGGTTTACAATGCCTGGGTTAGAATGTAAAATAGAAGTATCCCACAAAAGCAGACCAGAAAAAGGAGGGGGAGACGACTATATTTGTACTAAGTACAGATAAGAAGAAACATTTGATGAAACAAGAAAATAATTGGGCAAATTTTCATAAAAAATATTTAAATACTTCTTTGTATAATTATATCCTCTTAAGGCACTGCAGGGGTAAATGTTCTGCCCCTACTTTGTCCCCACTCCCCACACTGAAGTGGTCCTCTTCACTGAGTCCCATGTGCAGAGGCTTATATTCTGAAAACTCATTTATATTGCTACTTTATAATCCTATAATTTGTAAAGAAGAAAAAATGTTCTTACAAAGTATTTTCGCTCCCCAGTTTTTGTAAAGAGTCCAATGTCAAGAGTTATGAGATTAAAAAAGAAGAAGAAGAAAAGAGGCCAGTTTCTAGTAAGTTTCAGTGAATCCAGGTAAATTGCTCAAGCTTCTGGGCAAGGGTAGCTCTTGGGAAAGGCTGGAAGCACCTTGACCCAGCCTTTTCTTGATTAACCATGACCATCATGCATGCCGAGAGGTGGAAAGGCATCCCATTCCTTATTTTCTTTTTCCTCTATTTTCCTGTAAGAATTTGGGTTGAAGAAATAGGAGTTGGGGTTGGGAACAGAGGAGGTTAAGAAAAAAAAGAAAGTCTCTCTTTTTGTTATTTCAATTTGATTATACTGCTGTATGAGAGAAGTGGAGGGGGAAAAAGTCTAAGAAATGTAATGTAAAAGGTACTGAGTAGCAAATAAAAATGAGTAAATTGAAAAAGACTCTTCAGGGGGCTTTTTGAGAGACCAAAGCATTATTATTAGTGATACTGACTCAATCAAAGAGAACAAAAAATTCCCTTTCACAGGCTCTTCCTAAGATGAATATTTTAAAAGAAATGCTTTCAGCACTGTAATCTTGAAACACTTGGGCGTTTCTCTTGGTTGTGGATGTTGAATTGATTTTGTGCATCTTCTTTTGCACTGGGCTTCAAGTTACAACTTCACTGAGCCTGATGGCTCCTTCAACAGGTAGTGACATTTACCATCACAATTTGTAAATTGTGACATTTTTTAATAGGTACAGTTTTTCCCCCAATGATAAATGTTTCATAAGTTAACAACAACAACAAAAAAAGACACTCCCCTCCATAAAAAGAACTGAATGTTACACATCCTATTTTAATAGGTGATAGGTAAATAGCTTGGCTACTAATTTTGAAAGAATACATTAAAGTAACAACTGAGAAAATCAGTTTAGCAATGTTTGGAAGAGGAAAAACAGATAATTTTTAAAATATTTTATTTATTTATTTGACACAAAGAGAGAGAGAGCACAAACAGGGGAAAGCAGCAGGCAGAGGGAGAGGGAGAAGCAGGCTCCCCACTGAGTAAGGAGCCTCATGTGGGCTTGATCCCAGGGTCCTGGGATCATGACCTGAGCTGAAGGCAGATGCTTAACCACCTGAGCCACCCAGGTGCCCCGGAAAAACATATAAATTAATAACTGGCTTCTTACTGCCAAGCTTCTGACTTCTGGAAAAAGTCTCTAGAAGTTACAGGCTAACTCTTTGTAACTGAGAACCTGGCCACTTTCCTTGACACTTCTGCTTACCCACTGAGGGCACCCCATGCTTACCTTGTCGCCCTCACCACCCACATTCATCTCCTCTTCTCTTCTGTTCCGACCTTTGCATTATTTTCCCTTTCTCTCCCACTACGGTGGTAGGTGAATCTATGATGCTAAAAAGGTCTAGAAAGTCGCCAAAACCTGGAATCCACCCGTAATCGTGTAAACACTGGTACTACGGTAGGAGTTATAGCCAGTGATCTCAGCCCTTGCTAGTTCCCTTATCACCAAGACAGGTTATGGACCAACGTCGGGATCCTTCACTGCTTGTGGTGAAGAGCATCGTGGAGCAGTTAAGAGCAGTAACTTTCTGTTTGGTGAAAATATGGTATCTGTAGTTACTATTATTTTTAGCAGTACAAATGGAGAGGAGTGGGGGGCAAGGAGCAAGAGGTTTTTGTCTTTTACTTTTCCTTGTGTGTTAAGAGTTTATACATTATTTTTGGAATTTAAAAAAAAATTTGTATTTTTAAAGATTGCAAAACACTGAGTCAGAGGTAGCCGGTTGTAGTCTAGTCTCACAATTCTGCAGCTCGGGCACTTTACCACTCTCTTGTGAGACAAGAATAATATATCTTTTTTTTTTTTTTAATTAAATTTTTTATTTATTTCAGCGTAACAGTATTCATTGTTTTTTCACCACACCCAGTGCTCCACGCAATCTGTGCCCTCCCTAATACCCACCACCTGGTTCCCCCAACCTCCCACCCCCCACCCCTTCAAAACCCTCAGGTTGTTTTTCAGAGTCCATAGTCTCCCATGGTTCACCTCCCCTTCCAATTTCCCTCAACTCCCTTCTCCTCTCCATCTATCCTTGTCCTCTATATTATTTGTTATGCTCCACAAATAAGTGAAACCATATGATACTTGACTCTCTCTGTTTGACTTATTTCACTCAGCATAATCTCTTCCATCAGAAAGGACGAATACCCAACTTTTGTAGCAACATGGACAGGACTGGAAGAATAATATATCTTACCCCACAGAAAACGGATTAAATGAGATAGTTCTATTGGGCACTTAAGAAATGTTCCATAAATGCTAATTTTTAAAAATTGCAGTCCCAATTTTCCTTCTTTCCTCTAACAGTAGTTCAGGTGTCCTTATCCCTCAGCTGCAAATTGGTCTCATCATTCCCCTTTGCCACTGTTGTCACCTTCCTTTTGTAGACTACGTGTAATTTTCCTTTTTTTTTTTTTTTTTTTTTTTTTTTTTGCCACTAAGGAGACATCTTCATTGAATTTCCTCTTGGAAAATAGAGATCATAATACTCAGCATCAAAAATCATCTATGGGATAAAAAAATAAACTCAGGTAGTACGAGATAGACCAATGGATTTTGATGTAAAAGAATACAAAAATTTCATTGATAGTGATTTCAGATTCCACTCTGCAGCCCAGCTTTCAGAAACTACACTTGTAGAGTCTTAGCGTAATATCAATGAATATCCACATGAACTGAAATGGCTGTTAATAAGCTTCTTCTCCTCACAACTCCCTGACAGTGTGAGGCTGGATTTTCTTCATGTTCTTTAACCAAAATAACATACCACAACAGATTCATGCAGAAGGCAGGAGTGAGAATACAGCTGTCTTCTATTTAAGTCAGACATTGAAGGCATTTGCAAACATATAAAATATTGCCACTCTTCACATTAAAATGCGTTGGAGGTCAAAGCTATTTTTCATTAGAAATATGTTTGGTACATTCACATGTAATTAGTTTATTGTTTTCTAAATGAATTAAAAATGTTTTCTTTTGGTTTTGATTTCAAATTCAGTAAATACCAGCAGACATAAACTGTTTAAACAAAAGCTTTTCGGGTCTTTAGTAACTTTTTTTTTTTTTTTTTTAAGATTTTGTTTATTTGCCAGAGAGAGAGAGAGAGAGAGTGTACACACAAGCAGGCAGAGAGGCAGGCAGAGGCATCGAGAGAAGCAGGCTCCCTGCCGAGCAAGGAACCCGACGCGGGACTTGATCCCAGGCCCCTGGGATCCTGACCTGAGCCGAAGGCAGCGGCCTAACCAACTGAACCACCCAGGCGTCCCCTTTAGTAACTTTTTAAAGTGTAAAGAGACCAAAGACGAGAAAAAAACCGGGAACCACTGGCCTGGGTAATGCTTCAGTTCCTTTTCCTTGATAGGATTCCGTGTGTTCTTGATCATGTGGCAATCTCAGCAGGACAGCAGCAAGTAGGTCATGTCAAGGTTGGGTACAGGAGCCAACATTTGATCAGAAAGATTTGTTAGACAGGTTAGGATGGCGATGACCTAGACGGGGCATGCCGTGCCACTGGAGCCTAGCCAGGCAAATCAGCAGGCCAGCGCTTGAACTGGAGTCATATAGGCTGCTCCCAGGATTTCTGGACCCTTTTCTGAACTCTTTTCTACTCTTTCTGCCCTCTTCTTAACTCTTTTAGGCCCCTGTGTTTTAAGCCTTCATAGCCCCAGGGCTGGATCTGGCTTTGAAATGAAAGGGAAAATGATGCCCCAAATTTGTGACTGCAAAAATCCCATTTCTTTCGTCCATGTATTCATGTTCTCTGCGGGCTAGGTTAGAATCTTAGCTGGATCCTTGGCTAGATTAGAATCATTGTTCTAGTGAAGAAATTTATTTGAGGAAACCCGGGAATCATTTCCACGGATCATCAATAAGGAGTCTTTTATCTCCAAGTTTGCCAAGTGGCAGACAAATATATTTACTCATGATAACGTTGGTTAACTCACACAGGAGCAGCACTGAAGTAACTGAATGCCTCAATGTGCAAAATCTGAGTACAAAAGAAACAAAAACAAACAAACAATAACAAAAACTCTGTGAATCCTCAAATTCTTTGGAAGCAAACATCTTCAAATGCAAAGAAAGGATCCCATAAAATAAATAATTCAGCCACATGAGGTCCAAGGGATTTGGATGATCTTTAAGGAAACTGTTCCAAGAGCTAGGGAGTAGAGAGGGAGTATCCTTGTGCAAAAATGACCCAAACTTCTCCAGCTAAATTCAGTTAAGGAACATCTAAATCACAAAGAGCAGTGCTCTAAGAGGTGGAAGCCAAGGCTTCGGGTGCCTGAGGGGACAAGGTGGCTAAACCACGGATACAGAGAAAGGAGAGAGCTGAACAGGGAGGAAAGACCATCCTTAAACATTTATGAAAGCTGCACGCTGCTAGATGCAGGCTATATGTTTTATCCTAAACAGAACAATTTAGGTGTTTCTTACCTGGCACTATCCCACAGGCTGTTTCTGTGCACAAAACTCTCTGGAAATCTCTAACTTTTACGTGCTTTCATCATAGGTTTTCCCTCAACTTGTGGTGAAGAAATAGGCTGAGCTATTATTCTGTTTCCCTGGCTCGGGCATCCTCGAGTAATATCATTACTTTGGAGACTTGGGCAGGGATGGATTTGACTCTATTAGAATAGAGGGACCCAGGCTCCAAAGATGGTTCCCAATGAACCAGGCCTCCATTATCCATGTTTTTGTGTAGTGCTGGTCCTGTGATTTGCTCTAAACAGTGGTAGGTAGCAGAAGTGACTGGCAGATCCAGGTCTAAGCCTTAAGGACTAGAAGCTTCTGTTTTTCCTTATTTGGGATTCTGAGCTTCCATGTAAGAAGTCCAACAATCCAGAAGAGACCACATGAAAGAAAAGTCCTGAGACTCCACACAGGAGAACTCGGGAGCCCAGCTGACAGAGAGGACTGAGGCCCGGGATGGATGATCCTGGTGGAGCCATTATGGCCAGCTGTGGACATGTCTTAGTGGAGAGTGAAGAAGTGATTGAGAACAGCTGGCAAGGGTGAACCATCCCCTCTAGCCCTGTCCGAAATCCTGACTCTCAGAATCCTGAGGGATGATAATATTTTTTTTTTAAGATTTTATTTATTTATTTGACAGACAGAGATCACAAGTAGGCAGAGAGGCAGGCAGAGAGCAAAGAGGAAGCAGGCTCCCTGCTGAGCACAGAGCCCGATGTGGGGCTTGATCCCAGGATCCTGGGATCATGACCCAAGCCGAAGGCAGAGGCTTTAACCCACTGAGCCACCCAGGCGCCCCAGGGATGATCATATTTTTGTCAGTTTTTTAAAAGATTTTATTTATTTATTTGACAGACGGAGATCACAAGTAGGCAGAGAGACAGGCAGAGAGAGAGGGGAAGCAGGCTCCCTGCTAAGCAGAGAGCCTGATGCGGAGCTCGATCCCAGGACCCTGGGACCATGACCTGAGCTGAAGGCAGAGGCTTTAACCTACTGAGCCACCCAGACGCCCCTATTTTTGTCTTTTTTTAAGCCACTAAATTTGGGATAGTTTTTTCCTCAGCAGTAGATAACCAAAACATCTTGTCAAGTAAATTTTCACCTCAGATATTTGTCCAAGGAACTCACTGATCATCTGATATGAGCCAGGGCAGTGCTGGATGAAACGAAGTTGTCTTGCCTCAAGGTGCTCTAAAGGAAGACATGGACAGATGCACCAAAAATTGAACTACAGTCTGCCAAGCACTGTGAGAGACGGTGGCGCTCTGGGAAGAGGGGCAGAAAGCACGCACCCTTGGAGAGCCGCAGAAGGCTTCCCAGAGAGCTGACAGAGGAGGTGGTCCTGGAAGAGCACTGGGAAAACCAAAAGGAGGGCTTACCAGAAAGAATGATAAACAATATTAGCCTGGTGACTGGGGTTAACGCCTAGTATGGTGGCGAGGAGCATGGAATTCTGCCACGAGTTTTGGACCAGTGTGGGAAAAGAGCATGGACTTTCATGAATGACTTAAAATCACTGAGCCTCCATTTGCTCATTTGCAGGATGAGGATATAACAGAATGTCCTTGATGAGGTTGTGGCGACGGAAGGCAATGGTGGATGTCTATCCTTTAGCCCAGTGCCTGGCATGGTACGTAGTCAACAAATGTTGGTCGATTAGTATCCATGTCCACATCAGCATCGCCTTGAGATGATCGCTTGTTCCCTTGGCATGATCTGAGAAAGCGCTAAGGAACACATCCCTGATGATTTAGAGTCCCTTACTTTTCCTCACATCTGAGCCTTGAACTGGGATTCTGTCTCTGCTCTCCTCTCAAGTGTTCGGCATGTTCAGAATTTTTCATTCTTCAAGGTACTGATGTAAATGACAAGCCACACATCGAGCTCGTACTGGAGCGTGAGAAGAGATTGTTGCAGTCCATTTGCATGGTCAGAACAGCTGGATAGAAAAATGTGTAGATTGATTCTGTGGCCACAGGAAGATGGCAGGGTTGAAAACAGCCCCGAGGAGATGCCCTGATTCAGATGAGCCCACAGGACGCCCTCATGCTTTTCATTCCCCTGTGATCTGTTCCAGAACTCCTGCTCTGCAGGGAAATTTAAGACCCTGTGACCAGGACTGTCCAGGATTAGAATTCATAGACTCTGAGTTTCCCCTTGGCATCCAGCCCACCCAATCTGAAGGACACCAGCAGATAAGAATTTGGCACCATGACAGGGACTTCATGCAGCTGCTTTCCATGGGTACCAGCCAAGCGCTTGGGAGCCTGTGGGGGGTGACAAGTAGACCCTTCCGAGGACCTGACTTGTTGCGTGGCCCTGGGTATTCACTTGCTCTTCCAACTTTGGTTTCTCACCTAAAATGAGCCACCCAAACTAGAAGAAACCTTAAGACCTTTCCATTTCTAAAATGCTCCTTTTCTTAGGGGTCTTCCAAGCAGCAGTGATGACTCCTGCTATTGTTGTAAGTTACAGATAGGGAGGCTTAAAGCCTGAGCAGAAGGACAAAGTCAACCTGTTAAATGTTTTAGATGAGCTCAAGACCCTCAGGTGTCCCCAGACTTATTACACAGAATGGTGCTATTTCCATGTGATTTTAGTGTTGACCATATACTTCATCACAGACCCTTCACTTCTATTATGAGTCCTCTGTTCACCACGGTACAAAAAACCCCTTCTCTCCCTCTCCCTCTTTTTTTTTTTTAAAAGATCTTATATATTTATTTGACAGAGAGGGAACACAAGCAGGGGGAGTCAGAGAGGGAGAAGCTGGTTTCCCACTGAGCAGGGAGCCCGATGCAGGGCTCCATCCCAGGACCCTTCCTGAACTGAAGGCAGATGCTTAATGAGTGAGCCACCCAGGTGCTCCTCAAAAAAGGCTTCTTTAGGGGACGACTGGGTGGCTCAGTTGGTTAAGCGGCTACCTTCGGCTCAGGTCATGATCCCAGTGTCCTGGGATCGAGTCTCACATCGGGC
Source organism: Martes martes (assembly GCF_963455335.1). Classification (NCBI taxonomy): domain Eukaryota; kingdom Metazoa; phylum Chordata; class Mammalia; order Carnivora; family Mustelidae; genus Martes; species Martes martes. The sequence goes on from NC_137891.1 coordinate 60,593,129, forward strand.
TCCTTGCTTGGCAGGGAGCCTGCTTCTCTCTCTGTCTTTGCCTGCCACTCTGCCTGCCTGTGCTCACTCTCGCTCTCTCTCTCTCTCTGACAAATAAATAAAATCTTAAAAAAAAAAAAAAAGGCTTCTTTAGGACACTAGAGAAATCAAATAAGCACAGCCATTTTGGTATTTAAGCTCTTTCCTTCTAAAGGCAGATATTCACTAGCATTAAAAAATGATGAAACAAGATTTGTCAGAACTTTAAAAAAAAATTTTTTTTTAAAGATTTTATTTATTTTCCAGAAAGAGAGAGAGAGAGAGTACACACAAGCAGGCAGAGAGGCAGGCAGAGGCAGCGAGAGAAGCAGGCTCCCTGCCGAGCAAGGAGCCCGACTCGGGACTCGATCCCAGGACCCTGGGATCATGACCTGAGCCGAAGGCAGCGGCTTAACCAACTGAGCCACCCAGGCGTCCCAGAACTTTTTTTTTTTTTTAAAGATTTTATTTATTTATTTGCCAGAAAGAGAGAGAGAGAGAGAGCACAAGCAGAGTGAATGGCAGACAGAAGGAGAAGCAGGCTCCCCACTGAGCATGGAGCCCAATGTGGGACTCCATCCCAGGACCCTGAGATCAGGACCTGAGCCAAAAGCATAGGCTTAACAACTGAGCCACCCAGGTATCCTCCTATCAGAACTTTTAATAAACATTCTATGATTGTGTTTAATTTGACCCAGAATAAAAATTAAGTTTAAAAAACATCATATCCAAATAAAAGAATCCCTCAGCAAAATACTAAACAAACGAACAATCAAAGAAGATGGCTTTTTTGGGGGAGGGGGTAACTCTTAGAAGCCTTGGTGGGAAGTAACAAAATTTGGGGGAAAAAATTTGGTCCATTGTTTCGAGAACCTAGCAGTTTTTTCCCCTTTTTCCATGATTTCTCAAAATGTACCGTTGGTGCTTTAGAATCGTCTCCTTTAAGCCTTTTGCGTATCTTGAGACTTGATTCATCTGAGCCTAGGTTTTTAGAGGACTCCCTGGCTGGTGGTGGGCAGGATAGATTGAAGGCCGCAGGAGGACCTGGGCTGGCCAGACAAGACCGACGGAGAGCCCAGGTTGAGAGTAGTGGTGGGGTTACAGGGATGCATTCAAGAGACACGTTACTGCTAGCATCAGATGGACTGTGTTATACACTGGAAGTGGGTGATGAAAGACAGGAAGAAATTCACATTGACTACAGGGTTTCTAACTTGGGCCAGACAGCGAACGGCAAAGTCATCATGAGTCATCATTTATCACTAAAGTTTAAAAGGGCAAGTTTAAAAGAGTACAGAATTTAGAAACGATGCCATTCATTCAGGAACTCCACTGTCTTTTGGCTTAAGGGGATTCTTACCAAATTTTGTCTCATTGTAGGGGTTCAGATTCACTAATAACTAAATACACTAATAACTATAAGCTCAGAGACGAAGACTGTTTGACTCAGAGAGCAAAGCCTGGAAATGATGTCCTCACTGGGTTTTGCATGAGCATGCCTTTTTTTTTTTTTTTTTTCCTGTTGCTGGAGTACAAATGTCTTCAGAATGGGAATCATGGATTTTCATTTTTTATCTTTATGAAATTATCACCTCCATATGTCTGGTAGAAAGCAAGTACTCAGTAAATATTTAACAAATTATTCTTAACAGAAAATAATCATCACTCCACTTTGGCTTCAATTCTGTTTCTGTTGTGAAATGATGATGATTTTGGAAAGTCCATTCTCCGGAGCCACCTGAGATAGTCATCACAGACAAGCAGGACGCTGGTATGATTAGTCACTGCTTCTTTACCGACTATGCTAATTCCTGCTACACACAAGGCATGTCAGCTCTGTGCAGAATTTGGTGGTTCTCAGGATCTCTCAGACTGAAAACGTGAATGAGTACAGTAAAGGACAAAAGCTTTCAAATTGCAAGAGAAGAGTTAATACTGTAGCATGCTAAGTCTCATGCTATATACTTTACAGGTCATGGTCTTTGAAATCTCCCATTAGACCATTAGTAGATCTGTTACTCTTTTAATTTACAGATAGAAACACAGGCTCATAAAGCTTTTGGGGCTCACCAAGGGCCACACAGGGCCCTAGAGTCAGAGTTTAAACCTGGTTCTCTCAAAGACAAATACCATATCATTTCACTCATGGGGAATTTAAGAAACAAAGCAGATGAACATAAGGGAAGGAAAGGAAAAATAAAGATGAAGACAGAGAGGGAGGCAAACCATAAGAGACTCTTACCTACAAGAAACTGAGGGTTGCTGGAGGGGAGGTGGGTGGGGGAATGGGGGAATGGGTGTTGGGCATTAAGGAGGGCACTTGAATGAACACCAAGTGTTACAGGCAACTGATGAATCACTAAATTCTACTTCTGAAACTAGTAATACACTCTGTGTTAGTTCAGTTGAATTTAAATAAAAAATTTAACACACACACAAACCTGATTCTCTCTAATTGGTAGAGTTAGGGTGTAAACCTTGTTTGCTCTAGCTCAGAATCCTAACCCTTAACCAATCCTAACCTAGCACCTCCCCAAAGACTTTTTCCAGGTAGAAAGGAGGCCGGTGGGAAAATGGTGCTCCCCAACAAGGATACTCTAGCTTGGGGTGTTAACTTGGGATAATACATGAGACACAGAGTTACATCTGGCTCCGAGTGCTCAAAATGGCATGGAAGTGAAGAAGGAAGCCATGGTCTGTCTGCTTGGCTGGCAGTACCAGCCAAAACAACCCAGGGAAAGTCACTTGTCCTCTATAAAGAGCTCCTTTCTTTTTGGTCTTGTTTTCCTCTTCAGCTCTTAATGAAGATGATTGGAAAAATGCGAAATATATATGGGCTGAGCTAAAAAGAGAGAACTAGCCTCACCTGGGACTTTTATCTCACAGGATTACATACCCCGGAGAGCCCTGCAGTGGAGGCAGGAAGTGGCCAAGAGAACAAAGCTGGAGGGGGAGAAAAGGAGGAGGGGAGAGGCAGAAAAAGCCAGGATTGCAGGCTGTTCTCACCACAAGTGTCATCCCATGACTTCCCTACTCTGACTAGACCAGCTGATCAGTGTTAGATGTGTGTAATGGATACTTGCTTAACTGAGTTGAGAAGGAGACAACTTCCCACTGGAACAGGCAATTCACTATTTTCCATCTTCACAAGAACAGGGCAAGAGACAGTATGTCTGAATTCAGACATGGGAGCATTAAGGTAGACTTAATGAAATTGCCTGATAGAGAGTTTTTCTGATGACCTGGGGTTAGGGGGTAGGACTTTGTAGAATCAGGGAGGAACCCATGGTATAGATTTCATAGACTCAGAAAGCCCTAACATTTTAGATCCAAAAGGTGTCTCATTAATAATCGACTTTGTGTTCATTCTAGTATGCTAGTAATAATGAAAAAGAAAGATGAATCTAAATGCCTATTGGGATTGCCTGTCTATGGGTTGCTATGCAACAATTACAAACTGTAGTCTACAAACTGCATAACTTCATTGGGAAGGTTTATGATATGATCATGAGAACAAATTACAATTATAATAATGATGGTCAAAACCAAAATAATCTATTCATTTTACAGATAAGGAAAGTGAAGCTGGATCTTCAGAAACTGGATATGGCTTTTCATCTATCTGGGATTAGAAAGAGACTCTGCTTGAAAATTGGGCTTTTATCCTTATCATTCAAGGTCATTTCCTATCTGTCTTTTACCAGCTGGTTTGTCTTCCCTTCCCTTTCATCCTTCCTATGGCTTCTTCTCTGACCCGCAGAATCCATTCTACTTCATTTATATTCCTACAACATTTTATATATGTCTTCATTTTTAAAAACCTTTTAAAAATAGATGCCCAGGAATGCAAAGGTGGTTTTAACAGAAACAAATAACAAATCAATCCATGTAATATGCTACATTATAACAATGAAGGAAAAAATCCACATGATCACCTCAGCTGACACACAAAAAACCATTGACAAAATCCAACAACCTTTCATGATAAAAAGATTCAGAAAATTAGAAAAAGAAGGGAAGTCCCTCAATACCATAAAGTGTGTTTATGAAGAACCCTCAGCTAACATTAAACACAATGGTGAAAGACTGAGGTTTCCCCTGAGATCAGGAACAAGACAAAGATGATGCTTTTACCTATTCATCATTGTACTGAAAGTTCTAGCCAGAGAAATTAGATAAGAAAAACAAATAAAAGGCATTTAAATTAGCGTGGAAGACTTAAAGCTATCTCCACTTGAAGATGACATGATTCTATATATCTGTGAAAGAATCTACAAGAATCCACAAAATACTACAAGAGCTAAGAAGATAATTCAGCAAAGTTGCAAGGTACAAGAGGAACACATAAAAGTCACTTGTGTTTCTAGATACCAGAAATGAATGATCTGAAAAAAACTATTTTTTTTTGTTTTCTGTTTACAATATCATCCAAAAGTATAAAGCACCCAGGAATAAAGTCAACCAAGAGGGAGAAAGACTTGTAAGCTGAAAACTATAAAACACTGCATAAGGTAATTAAAGAACAACTAAATAAATGGAAAGACATCCTGTGGTCCGGTGTTCATGAATTGGAAAACTTAATACTGTTAAGATGTCAGTACAACATAAAGTAATTTACACATTCAATCCTTCTCTATAAAAATTCCAATGGACTTCTGTGCAGAAATAGAAAAGCCAATCCTTAAATTCACACAAATTTGCAAGGGACCCGGACAGGCCAAACAATCTTCAAAAGAAGAACAAACTGGGAGGACTTACATTTTCCAATATCAAAACTTACCACAAAGTTACAGCAATGAAAACAGTGTAGTGCTAGCATGAGGCTATACTTATAAACCAATGGATTAGAATTGAAAATCCAGAAATAAGCCTATACATCTATGGCCAATTGATTTTGACAAGGATGCCAAGACCATTCAATGGAGAAGAGTGATATTGGGACAACTGGATAACCACATGCAAGAGAATGAAGCTGGGTCCCTACCCCACACCATATACAAAATACATGAACGATTTAAACATATTTGCAAAAAGCATTAAACTTTTAGAAGAAGAGTAAATTAAATCTTCATGGCATTGGGTTTGACAGTGGATGTAACATCGAAAGCAAGGGTAACAAAAAAATAGTTACATTTGGCTTCATCAGAATTATAAATTTTATACATCAAATAATATTATTAAGAAAGTGAAAAGATAACCTAAAGAATAGGAGAAGACATTTTTAAGAATGAGCAAAGGTCTTGAATAGATATTTCTACAAAGAAGGTATACAAAATGATCACCAAACATATGAACAGATGCTGAACATCATTAGTTATTGGGGAAATCCAAATCAAAACCACAAGAAGTACCACTTCACACCCACTAGAATGGTAATAATAATAAGGACAATGACAACAACAAGTGTTGGTGAGAATGTGAAGAAATTGTAACCCTCCTACACTGCTGGTGGAACTGTAAAATTGTTCAGCTTGTATGGAAAAGTTTGACAGTTTCTTAAAAAAAGACAAAATAAGACAGAATTATCACACAGCCCACCAATTCCATTTTACGACTGAAAATAGGTACTCAAACAAGTCCCTGCACACAAATGTTTATAGCAGCACTGGTCACCATAGCCCAAAGCTGGAAACAACCCAGACACCCTCAGTGGATCAACTAACGGTGGTATATTCATCCAGTAGAATATTCTTCAACCATAAAAAGGAATGAATGCCACGGTGTGGACGAACCTTGAAAACATTCTGCTAAGTACAAGAAACCAGGCACAGAAGACTCACATATTGTATGATTCAATTTATATGAAATATCCAGGAGAAATCAGTCCATCACGACAAAATGTAGATTGGGTTGGTTGCCAGGGGCTGGGGAGAGGAGAAATGGGAGAAATGGCTTAAAACGGGTTTTCCTTTAGAATGATGGAAATGTTTTGGAACTAGGTAGAGACTGGTTACAAAACATTGTCGATGTACTAAATGCCACTAAATTATTCACTTTAAAATGACTTATTTTATGTCGCGTGAATTCCACCTCAAAACAATGATTTACAACAGAAAGTAATATATGTTACCCAGTATAAGAACGTTAAGAGTGATTTTAAACCCCGCTTCAAGGGCAGTAAATACATTTGTCAATGGACGTTTCCGCACTATATTATTTGCTTACATAACCACTGTTTCTGCTATTTTGGGAACTCTCTGCCGCTCCAGTTCTTACCACAAGATTCAATCGTAAAAATAATGGATTGGAAGGAAGCCAAACGTCTGAACTCCGGGCAACAGGTCCCAGTCCTGAAACGACGAGCTTGGCGCGCCATCTGGTGGTCAGTATCTGAGTAGCAGCCTGTACATATTAACCCCTGAGGTTAATTTCTGCCTTTAAGCTCAGGTGCTTTTGGTCACTGACCTTGAATACAATGATCAGGGTTAAGGCCTTTTTAAAGTCCTCGAGTTCTAAAATAACAAATACTCTGTCGTATCCTGGGTGCCCTAGGAGAAGCAGAAAGCTTGCGGACTAACGCCTTACTAGGACAGCATCCCTGGAAGGAAAGGAGGAGTGAGGCTGAGAAGGAGGTAGAGCAAACCCGAGCAGGTGCGTTTCCACGCTGGCCACAGTTTTAAGACCAGCAGGGCGTCCTCAGAAAGGCCGCAGGAGTTACAGTGTTCCCACGTGGTGGTGGTGCTCGTGCGGGTCCTGTGCAGGGCTGGAGGGAATTTCCTGCTTCCTGCCATCTTCTCCCTTTCCTCGTCGTCGGGGCCTCCCACAGAGGGTCTCCTCCATGCTTAGGCTCGGCGCCAAGTGCGCGCAACCCTGCCCTCTTCCGACGTCCGTGTCCTCCATGATGACATCTTCCACTCCCAAACGCTGTGATGCCCTCCTGGCTTCATGGTCCCTTCCATGAAGGCAGCCACAGAGTGCGATAGGTTTCCTTCCTTGGAGATGGAGCCTTTTCCTCTGCAGCCTTCAAGAAAGCAGCTGGTGAAAGGGGTCTTTCTAAAGACATAACCTTGCTGGAAGGAATCCCAAACTTGCCTGTACACGTGTCTGCATCAGGCACCTTTCCCCCCTCGCCCACCAGGGCCGCCATTTCTTCTGTCTGGGAGCCATCTGCGGATTCTCAGATCCTTGTAGCAATTCTGCAACACTGTCATCACTGCAGCTCTTCTACAAAGGAGCTCTAGGAAGTTACCTACAGCTGTTCTATTTATTAATGAGACACAGATGTGTAGCTAGCCCTCGTGCCTTGCCATTGTCTCATATTTGCAAGTGATGTATAATTCTTGGAGGATTTTTGGGGAGAAGTGGTTAGTTCCAGGAAGGGCCAAAGAAGATCCATTTACTTTGAACCTCCAAGTGTCCTGTGTGAGATAAGAGGGAAAAATTATAATTATCTCCATTTTTCTATGTTTTAAAAGAACACACATTCTAGGGCAGTTCGGTGTTCTGTTCGCTTTTTCCAACTTGGCTATTCACTCCAGCCAAATAATAATATTGTGGATGAAAAAAAAGCACAGAAGAAAAAAAAATTTTAAACCGTTTTAATTAATATGGGGATAGGTGAAATTGTGGTCACCGGTGATGAACACCCATTCAAGTCTGAGTCTATGCTTCCTCCTTGTGGTCAATGGTACTATCGCAGGAATGGGGCCAGCCAGTGAGAAGGAAATGCAGTTATTTGGGGAATCTCCTTGTAGGCACTATGGTTGTTGTTGGCACAGATTTTAGTTATTTCATAATGGCTTCACTTCTCTAAACTTTCAGATTCCACTCCAGTAAAATGGAGTGAATGTGAGAGTCTCCTTGAGAGAGTAGCTGCGAGCAGATAAAGCTTGAAGAGAGCTCCGTGAGGGGCTGGAGGTAAGCACAAAGGGCTAATGCCCTCAGCTGCTAAACTAGATTTATTTAGTTTATTTATTTAAAAATGCACACATCCTATGGATTTTAAAACCTTTTCAAACTAGAAGGAACACATCTAAACATTGTGGTTTTTATTGCTAATTCCTTTTTTTTTTTTTAAAGATTTTATTTATTTATTTGACAGACAGAGATTACAAGTAGGCAGAGAGGCAGGCAGAGGCAGGGGGGTGGGGGAGAAAGACTCACTGCTGAGCAGAGAGCCCCATGTGGGGCTCGATCCCAGGACCCTGGGATCATGACCTGAGCCGAAGGCAGAGGTTTTAACCCACTGAGCCACCCAGGTGCCCCTTTATTGCTAACTTCTTAGGAAAAAGAGCCCTTCAGTAATCATTTTGAGGTTTCTGCCTATGAATTTAAACAATTTTTTATTTTTCCTTCTGTTGTAATCTGGAGTCCTGGCTCCCAGATTTTTTGGATTTTCCAGAAGAAGAAATTAACAAAACAAAACCAAACCCAAATGAGGTTGTCCGTTCTAATTTCACCAGATCATACATTTTAAAAATTCAGTTTCTAACTATCCTCCTGATTTAAAAAGAGCAAGAGCATTTTAACACTCAGAAAAAAAAAAAGTAGGAAGGATGTTATTTCAAAAGGAAAGGTAGTGCTTTCAGTTGGGGAACTTACTGCCCTATCTTTTTTTCCTCTCGCTCTGATGGCCATCAGGAAATTTCCCCACAGGTGGTCAGCAGCCGTGGGTGACCATTTAGAAACCACTGAGTGAAGGCAGAAGCCAGGTGAATTGGGTTATTTAACACGTTCACCAAAACTAAGGCTGCATGGATATGTGACGGTGTAGAAAGTGTAAATGTGGGAGTAGTCAAAGTTTTCTCCCTCCTCGTACCTCAGTTTGCACTGCCGTGGTGATGAGCAGTCCGCAAGGCTCTGGGCATCTTTCTGTATAACTCTGTCAGGTCAGAGCTCTCCTTTGACTTCAAAGACACAACACAGTCTTGGTATTTCTCCCTCCTCCTTGGCCACTTTCTGTTAGTCTGTTTTGCAGACTCACCCTCTTCTACCTGTTTCTGCCCATTGGTACCCAGAGCCCAATTTAATTCCTTGGATGATCCTTGGAAGGCAGGAGGAGTTCATCACACTCATGCTAAAGATTTTTCTCTAAGCTAAGAATCAGTTAGCCTGCATTTGCCCTCATTTGTCATCACACCCACACTCTGGTGTCGTAATTGCCCTCCCTTGGATGGGCTCGAGTTGGCAGATGTCAATCTCAGCGTGCGGTGGGGTCCTAGGAATGATATCAGGCAGAGCAGACCCAAGCCTGCCGCCTTCTTTACTCTGTTCATGAAATCACCTCAGGTTTGTTTCTGTGGACAAGCACACCGTTTTGGATTCTTACTGTTTTATCTTCATTGTTTTTCACATATCCCATTGATAACCTGTTTAGTCTCTGCTTGTACAGTTGTATCTTCTTATCCCTGATTCGTAACTTTGCGTGTGTATCCATTTAGCATTAAACTGGAAAAATTAAAATTAGCTTGTAAGTTTTTCAGCTGTGGGCCCTAACTCGATTAATGTTGGAGTATCCAACTATCAGGTATGAGATTTTATTGGTTTCTTGAATTTGTTTCCCTGTTTGGGAGACTGAAAGAGAATGTCCCCATGGAAGACTCAGATAGCTCAGCAGCTCCGAAGAGTAACAGAAAACAGAAAGGGCCAAATATATAACACTTTCAATATTTGAAATGGCCTGACCAAAAAAAAAAAAAAATCCTAGGCAATGAGAGTATAGTTGGCTTTTTGATAGAATATATTTGTTTCCTAGGAATGTTACAGATTATTGCAAACGTAGCGGCTTCAAAAACCAGAAATTCATTTATCTCTTACAGTTCTACAGGCTAGAATTCCAATTCAAGGTGTCAAGTCTTTGTGTTTTTCCTCCAAAAGCCTTATTTTTTAAAAAATATTTATTTATTTGACAGAGAGAGAGTGAGAACAAGTAGGCAGAGAGGAGGGGGAAGCAGGTTCCCTGGAGCAGAGAGCCCACGCGGCCTCAATCCCAGGACCCAAGCCAAAGATCATGACCCAAGCCAAAGGCAGAGGGTTAACCCACTGAGCCACCCAGGTGCCCCTCCTCCAAAAGCTTTCTGAGAGGACACTTCCTTGCCTCTTTGAATTTCTGGTGGCTCATAGCGTTCCAGGCTCTGCCTCCATGGATACACACATGCCTCTCCCCTTCTGTGCCTTCTCCTTTGTCTCTTCTAGGGCACTAAGAATTGGATTTAGGGCTCACCTGGATAACTCAGGATGATCTCATTTTGAGATCTTTAACTACATCTGCAAAGATCCTTCTCAAATAAGGTCACATTTGCAGGTTTCAGGGAGCAGAATATGGATATATCTTTTGGGGGCACACCATTTAACCTATTGCACTGGGCCATTTTCTGGCCTCAAGTTCCATGATATCAAGGAGTGTGGTTGTTGCTTCAGTTGCCTTTTTAGTCTTATTTTTAAGCTTCCTTTATAAGCCCTTCCATCATCAGAAATTACCCCACAGTTTCTTTTACTGTTGTACCCTCCAGCTTGCCTGATTTGGCTGGGGTTAGAGATGTCGGATTTCTTGGCATAGACAATACATTTTCTGGGTGGTCTCCAAACAAGCTGTCTGAACTTGATCTTAATGTCTGATCTGTTCCCATTACTGAGCAACTGTATTGTGACAGGCAGGCAGCGCAGGTCCCGTGTTCATGACATCATTGTTTGGAGCGTCAGAAGCTGCATTTATACAGAGACCTGAAAAGTGAATGTTGGGGATTCAAGTTTTAATCTGACATAAATCATGAGCTTAGTTTCCAGAGGATCCTTTATTAGTTATGAGTTTTACAAATATCTCTGCCTCATCTGAGGATTGCTCCTTCCGCTTTAAGGATTGCTGTCTTCTGATGATCAGAAGTTAGAATTTTAACATAAGTGAACTTGTGCAGCATGCAGTGATTTCTAGAAGGCACAAAAACGAAATTGGAGCTGATTCTTTTCTTTTTTCTTTTAAAAATATTTTATTTATTTATTTGACAGAGAGAGACACAGCGAGAGAGGGAACACAAACAGAGGGAGTGGGAGAGGGAGAAGCAGGCTTGCCGCAGAGCGGGGAGCCTGTTGCAGGGCTCGACCCCAGGACCCTGGGATCAGGACCTGAGCTGAATGCAGACTTTCACTGACTGAGCCACCCAGGCCCCCCCTATTCTTGTTTTATAATGCCTTTTCTCCTTGCCTAAGATTATAACTGAGTGGCCAGTACCAACTCTTCTAGTAGGATAGTTGCAGAATTGTCAAGGGCAGTCAGGTGTTTGCCCGATGGCTAATGAGTGACCTGCAGTGTTTCCACTTTGAGGAGGGTGGGAATCCAGAGTATGGCACGATCTCTAGAAATTCTACACCATAACCTTTTCTCTTCAGATGTGGCTTTAATTGCTCATTGAGCAAATCATACTCAGCTTTAACTTGGTCAAGAGGCTTCAACCTGGGAATAATGAGATGGATTTTCCCATTAGTTATAACCAAACTGGAAGATACCTTAAGACGGGAGGGATGCCATGACCTGACACATCAGTACAGATTTTCTGATTCCTTTGGATGGCAAAATGGCTTTGGGAATGGATGGACAATGAGTGCACTTTCTCCATTCTGGAAAATGTCCAAATAGACATTCTGCTGAACAGTCTTTTTCTTTTTCTTTTTTTTTTTTTAAGTAAACTCCATGCCCAAATCATGACCCTGAGATTGAGACCTAAGCTGAGTTCAAGAGTCGAATGCTTTACTGACTGAGCTACCCAAGCACCCCTGTGCGCATTTTATTTTATTTTTTATTTTTTTTTAAAGATTTTATTTACTTATTTGACAGAAAGAGAGACAGAGCACAAGCAGGAAAAGCGGCAGGCAGAGGGGGAAGCAGGCTCCCCACTGAGCAGGGAGCCCGCTGCGGGGCTGGAGCCCGATGCGGGGCTCGATCCCAGGACCCCGGGATCATGACCTGAGCTGAAAGCAGATGCTTAACCAACTGAGCCACCCAGGTGCCCCTGTGTGCATTTTAAATAGATATATTATTATAGGGCAATGACAATATATCACAAACATAATTTTGGTTAAATATAAATATAAATATAGATATAAATAAATAAATATATGTGTGTATATTTAAGATTTTATTTATTTGAGAAAGAGAGAGAGCGCACACCAGAGACAGAGAGAAGAGAGCACAAGTTGGGGGGAGGGAGGGAGGAAGGAGAGAGATACGCAGATTGTCCTCTGAGCAGGGAGTCCCATGCAGGGCTTGATCCCAGGATCATGACCTGAGCCCAAGGCAGATGCTTAACTGACTGAGCCACCCAGGTGCCCCTTTCTGTTAAACATATACATGCATATATAATGATTAAAATTATGATGGTTATCAAATATTGTGTGGTAGCACCATGCTAAGGGTGTTTCACAAGTATTTCCATTGAATCTCTGCAATAATTTTCTGAAGTAGAATTAGTTATCCATGGTATTAAAGTGAAAAAACCCAAGACTCAGAGAAGTTAAAGAAAGTGCCCAAGGTCACTATCAAGTGGCCTAGTTGAGATTTAAACCCAGAGCTCCCTGACTTTCAAGCTCATGCTTTGACTACCACATTTTATTGATTTCTCCAAAGATTTTCTCCCAAAAGAAGCTTTGTTTTTGTGTGTAGCCTTTAGTTCAAAGGAACACTAGGGAAGAGAAAATGTTACATTTATTTGTCAAAGAAGTTGTTGGGATACCTGTGGATGAAGGGGTAAAGGAAGTCCATGACTTACTCGGAAAAGAAGCAAGTCTGCCAGGCAATGTTATCTTCCCACTTGTCTCTTGGTGGGTTTCTGCTCCTTGCTGGAGCCTGCTGCCTCTCCCCCTCCACTTTGCTGCCTCTTTTCATCGCAGAAGAAACCATCACTAATTTTCTTTGAGACTCCACACTTGTTAAGTGTCCCTCCCTTGCAATTAATAATATCTATGAACATTGGTCACTGGAGTCCTGACATGCTTCAGTTTGAAGACTACATCCCAAGTGTTTACGAGCTATTTCCAAAAAACGGGAAATGGCTTGTTTTCTCTGAACAGTCGCGCTTGAACCCATCTCCTTGCCAAAAATCACAGTGTGTGTAGTTGGTATGCGGTTTAATAGATAAAGGACAATAGTTTTTGCTTCCTGATCCCAAATTTCAATGTGTTTTCACAGGACGACTCACCGATAATGGCTACAGCCACATATGTAGCTCAGGCATTCTGTTTATTCATAAGCTCACCGAAAGTTGGATTTGAAATCTGGAGAGAGGTTAAAAGTCCTTCGTCCCTTCTCATTTTGCTTGACGGTTCATCTACAAAAGCTTACATTTTCTTTTAATTTCCTTTTGCACTAACCATATTAGCTAATACTCCTTGAGAGTTTGCACTGTACCAAATCCTGAGCTTTGGAGGCATGGGTTCTCAGCAGATGGGCACACTTGAAAAGATGGCCTTGTAGAGATTTTAGTCACCTCCCCAGAATGATACAGTAAGTGGCATCACCACGGAATGAACTCGTGTGTTTGAGTCCAGAGCCCTCCCGTCTGACCACTCCACACAGCTGCCCCTTGTGGGTTGGCACTCCACAGCATTTCTTTTCCTTATTTTTTTAATTTTAATTTTAATTTTTTAAATTTAATTTTATTTTTTCAGTGTTCCAAGATTCATTATCTATGCACCACACCCAATGCTCCATGCAATTGTGCCCTCCTTAATACCCACCACCGGGCTCATGCAAGCCCCCTCACTCCTATCCCCTCCAAAACCCTCAGTTTGTTTCTCAGAGTCCACAGTCTCTCATGATTGTCTCCCCCTCCGATTCCTCCCAATTCACTTTTCCTTTCCTTCTCCTAATGTCCTCCATGTTATTCCTTACGCTCCACAAGTAAGTGAAACCATATGATAATTGACTTTCTCTGCTTGAATTATTTCATTCAGGATAATCTCCTCCAGTCCTGGCCATGTTAATACAAAAGTTGGGTATTCATCCTTTCTGATGGACGCATAATACTCCATTGTATATATGGACCACATCTTCTTTATCCGTTCGTCTGTTAAAGGGCATCTTGGTTCTTTCCACAGTTTGGTGACTGTGGCCATTGTCTACAGCATTTCTTATTTGTAGTTAGGTACCCTCTGTCTGATTAGCCCAAGGAAGTAATGTCAAGGAATTTGGATTTCTCAAGCTGCATGGATGAAAAAGAGAAAGGGCTTGGCAAGTAAGGGGCAAGAAGTGAAAATGTTTGCTGCCCTTTGGGCAGCTGTGCTCGTGATTTTGAGGAAGTGGCCATTAAATGGGTCTGTTAGACCAAAGTACAGGGGATGGGGAAATAAATCAGGGAAGTAAATTTGAGGGGAGGCTCTGGGGCTGGGCCAAGAGTAGTCCTGTTGACTCTTTCTGAGGACCTCCTTTCTCAGACTTTGAAAACAGATTTTTTACCATTTGATTTTTATTTCCAAAAAGATTTGTAGTGAATCATTAGTTTCATTTATTCATCATGCATTTTGACACAATAGTTAGATATAGGGTACCATGCTTGACATTAGGAATACCAAAGAAACTGACCGTGTCTCTGGCGTAAAGGAACTCATCATCTAGGGGAGATGTTGGTTGGAATGGCAGTGTGAGGTGGTGGCGGACAGTATGGCATGGACTGAAAGGAAATGGAGTTGTATCTGAGGTCTCCACACACAAGCTGTGTCATCATAGGCAAACCACTTATTTCCTCTAACCCTCACTTCCCACATCTCTATGATTTCCTGGTTAGTAGGAGGAATAGAAATAACACGTGTAAAATATGCAACAGGATTCCTACCATGTTATATGTGCTTAAAAAATGTCAGCTGTTATTATTCCATAAAGAACCAGTCACCTTTCGTTACAAGAAGTGTTATACTAGAGGTATGTTTTAGGAAAGTGAATAGTGTCGTGATCGTGAACACTTTCTGTGTTAGATGATTTGATCTAAAACATAAATGATTCCAAGTTTGATAGGCAAACAAGATGGGGCTGGAGATGCATTCTGGGAAGAAGCAATAGCTCATCCAGAGGCATGGAAACTGAAGAGAATGATTAAAGTGTGATTAGGGATCAGTGAGTAGCATGGTTGGAAGGAGCAGAAAGTGAGGAAAAAGTGTGTCTGGAAAGGGAGCCTGAGGTTGGATCCTTAAAAGTCTTTTGGGGCCTTGCTAAGAAGTCTTGTCCCTTGAGATCACAGAGTGAATGAAGTTGCAAACGTATCTTGTACATGTCAGAACGCTGATGGGAATAATTTGGGGTTGATAGAGATTTTTAAAACCACAAAGATTATTATTTTCCAAGAGGAAAGTGCTCTCTGGCAACAAGTTTTGACTACTTGTCAAAGGATGGAATATTTTCCGTCATAAGAGAAGGAGGAGGTGGATGTCCAGACTCTCACTGTTCCAAATCTGTAAATTCATTGTGTTATTCTCTTGACGAATTTGTTCTCTTTCTGTATTTGACTTCTTACCCCCCAAATACAAGAAACATTAAATGTCCAGTCAGCAAAGTAGGAATGATGTTGATGCAGTGTCCTGTTTTCCTGAATTATTTCTTGAAAAGAGATGTGGTGGACAGCTTGGTGAAAGTTGATGTTTTTGCCAAAGCACTCATGATTTTTAATTTCTTTTTAATTTTTATTATTATTATTGTTTTTGCTAAACCCATGAACATTTTAGCACTTGCAGTGTTTCTACTGTAGTTATTAGCTCATATCAAACAGTATCTTGGATCTTAAATGACTTGCAAATGAAATAGCAATTTGGGAGGTGAAAAAAATAGTCCCGTGAGCACAACATAACGTTGATTTTCTGCACAAAGTGACCTTCCACTAAGGACTAAGAGTCACTGATTCTCCTGGAGTATTGGCATCAACAAGGACAGACCAACTTCTCTTTTTGTTTATCAGCACTAGAGTCTGTTCTGGCTTTAAGATATGAGAGGCAATCATTGAAAAATAAAAGAGTGAAGCTTCTTTTAATGAGATGGCTTTGAGGACAGGGTTTTGTTGTTGTTGTTGTTGTTAAATTTTCAGCTTAAATTAAGGTTTATGGAACTCCATTTTTGTTGTTTTGGTTTTTTTTGTTGTTGTTGTTTTTGTAGAGAGCGAGAGTGCCAGCAGGGATAGGGGTAGGGGCAGAGCATGAGGGAGAGAGAGAATCTCAAGCAGACTTCCTACTGAGCATAGGGCTCTATGCAGGGCTCTGTCTCATGACCCTGAGATCATGACCTGACCTGAAATCAAAGAGTTGGCCACTTAACCTCCTATGCAACTGAGGGGCCCCAGTGCAACTCCTTTTTTTGCATTAAATATAAATTGTTTTAGGCCTCATTGAAAAAAACTTCCTGAAATGTGTGGGGCCAGCTTGTGAATTGCATATTTGGAGGTACAGGCAAATTGTGCAGAGTGCTTGAGAGTCACTTTATTGTACCTGGAAGCTCATTTTGTTGAGTTACAGACCCAAATGATGGAAGGGCAGGCAACCGCCTTGTCTGTGCATTTCAAGATGTGCCAAGAAATGTTTCTTCCCCTTGTTATTGACTGAACATGTCCCCCACAAAGTTCACATGCTGAAGCTCTAACTCTCAATGTGACTATACTTGGAGATCAGGGCTTTATGGAGGTAATTAAGGTTACTTGAGGTCATAGGGTGGGATCTCCTCCAGGAGGACTCATGTCTTTGTGAGAAGAAGAGACACCAGTGTGCCCTCTCTTCAGGCACACACGGAGGAAAGACCACGTGAGAACATAGCCAGGAAGAGAGGCCTTTCCAGAAACCAGCCTGCAGGCACCTTGTTCATGGACTTCCAGCTTCTAGAACTGTGAGAAAATAGATGCCTATTGGTGAAGCTGCCCAGTCTGGGGGATTTGTTGTAGCAGTGCCACCGGACTAATACGGTTCCTCTTAATATGGTTATGATGAAGAAAGCGATGCTAAGGAAAACTATTTGCTGAGCAATTACTATGCACCAGGCTTTGTGCTTTTGGTGCTTGGCAGAAGTTATTTAATCAGGATCATGGTTCTGTGGTGGACACTTGTCTCATCTGTTGGCTCTTTGTTCTGACAGGAAAGTAAGAAAAATTCTCTGGCTGGTGTCTCTGACCTCCCATTACATAAGATTTTGTCATTCAAGGGATCATTATCAAATAAAAATGGTTAAATTATTTCACTGACTTAACCCACTAGTATGACTCTCCAGATTCTGCCCTTTAACGCAATAAGCTTATCATGTAGAAAGCATGAATCCTGCCCCTTACTGTCCTTTTTTAATGAAGTACATCTGACGCAAGGGTTGTGCTGCTGAATCAGACCTGAAGCTGTAGAAGCTTATTTTTTACAGCAGAGGGCAGCCCAAGCCTATGGAAGGACTGGATTTCCAGTAAGATTCCCATCCACCCCCCTACACCCTTCTCAGCTCAAAAATATTCTGATCATTTTCTCGCTTCTTTCTGAGACAGTTTGTCTGAAAATTCATTGCCAAAATGCAAAATTGTGTTATTAGAGGAGTCTCAGTAGAAAATCATCTTGAAAACAAGTATTTTTGATAAAACAAAACCTGCCAGGGAGCTCTGGACATGGCCCTTCCCTGGAGAATCATTCTCTATTATTACAGAATGATAAATCCTATTTGATTTTGTTTTATTTATTTTTTGCCACAGGCTTCTTTTTTAAATTATGAAAAATTTCAAACATGTAGAAAAGCCCAGGAGACCTGAGAGCAGATAAAGAAGAGTACCCACCACTTGGTTATATGAAGTAAATTCTATTGGGTTTTAATTTGCATTTTCTAAGCACTTGCCGACTTGTCCTATTTACTAACGAGATCCGAATGAACGTGGTGAATGAAGAAGACCTGGAGCAGATGCCAGAAGTTTGGAATTGTCACCTCATACCTATCTCGAACTTACTGAATGCAATGAAATGAAATGTAAATGAAAACACTTACTTACACAGATAATAAAGACCATTGCTGGGTCATAAACTTGGGGACTGGTAACCCTGATTTTGCATTGCAGCCTCAGACTCCCCACCTATGACATGTGGACTAATAGCAGTGCCTACCCCATAGGGTGGTAGGGGTTCAAGGTGAATTGAATATGAAGCATTTAGCCCAGCATCTGGCACATAATAAATGTACAAGGTCATTATTCACTTCTTTGGACTTTGTTCGACTTTTTCATGTTTGAAATGAGGGATTTAGAGGAGATCGCTAAGTCCACTATCAATTGAAAAGGCTAAATTGTATGTGTGCCTAACTTTTATTGCTCATCTCCTGATTGGGCTGGAGGTATTGGAGTGGAGAGAATCCTATATTGTTGTGTCAGGCACAAAAGAAAACAGTGATAGCACATGGTATAAATCTGCCTTATCTGCCTGGTATTGAACTATCTCCAGGGCAAAAAAACTGGTGACTCTCTTTATCATGTTTTTTCACGTATTTTTCCCTCCATGAGTTTTTCAAGAGTAAGGAGTATATTGTATTTTTGTCTTCAACTCAATTCAGTTAGAGTCATTTATTGGGTGCCTAAAATGTATAAGGCACTTGTTAGCCACTGTGGGGAAAGATAAATGAGACACAAATTCTCCCAGTAGCAGAAGATAAGATACAGTTACAAATATCCACAATGTAAGAAAGAGTGTGATGAATGCTCCAAGCAAAATGTACCCTGAAGGGATGGAGAAAAGTACTAATTGAGACTCTGTAAAAATGAGCCTTCAAAGTGCATAGAATCTGAGTAAGATGAGAAGTAGTGGGCATGGCATATAGTCAGGAACATTCTAGATGGAGAGAAGCGTTCAGAATTTGGCAAGGCCATATTTGTGGTCTGGACTGGTTAAAGCAGGGATTTCAGGATGGGATGCAGAATGAGATAGATGTGAAAAGAAGTTGGAGCTGGACTGTGAAGGGCTTTGAATGCCAAGTTAAGGACGTGAAGCTTTATGAGGAATTTTGAGATCAGAACTTGCTTGAAGAGGCAGTTCAGGAAACGGAGGTGGAGAGAAAATAGGAATGGGAGACTACATCAGCTAATGACTTCAGTGGTTTATTCAGAGGGGTTACAGACCTAAATTATAACAAGGGTGGCAGAAACAGGATATGGATGTCAGAGAAACTCTAGGATGAATCACTTATTCATTCATTCATTCTACTTTCATAAAACACCTGCTCTGACCAGGTACCTGCTTCATATGGGGAACTCAAAGAGAAATCAGAGGATCCCTGATGGGTGAGGGGGAAGATAATGTACTCACTGCTTCAGTCTTGAAAGTTGCTTGTATGGTGATGAGAACAGTGTGGCAAGTGATGAAACCAGAGAAGTAAAGGATAATAATGCCATTAACAGAGACAGTCAGCATTGGGGAAGAGGCCAATTTAAGGGAGGAAGATGAGATCATGTTGGAATGGAATTCAGCATGTAAATCTCAGTTAGTAAGTGAATGAATACATACATGCCCAAGAATGGAAGAATGCATCAACGCATGAAAGAATGGATGGAGGCGTGGGAACTTTGCCACCCTCTGTGAGCTGGGCACCTACATATTCTCTCATCGGTCGTGCTGTATGATTAAATCTCTGAGCACAGCAGTATCTCAGCATTCTAAAACATTTTTATAATGAAGGGAAAAGGAAGAAGGAAAGCAGGATTAGGAGCTCAGTGTTAATTAACTCTATAGACCTATATGTCAAAGTTCAGAATGATAGGATTGGCTGCCAAAATGTCACATTTGCAAACAGAAATATTCACTTTATGTCTTTATAATCTCTTCCAACATTTTTCCCATGTTCACATCACAGTTCAGTTGCTCTGGACTTACTTGTTCTTTTTTTCAGTATTTGGACTTTTCTCAAAAGTCTGATGTTCTGACGTTATGACAATTCTCTGTATATTTTTGTATGTGTGTATATGTGTGTGAGAGAAAGAGACAGACTTCATGTGGACTGCTTCTTTTAACTGCCTGATTCATTCTCAGAGAAAGTTTCTCTATAAAATATTTGTTAAATCACATTTGTCTTATTATGCTAACCTCTAATTTAGATAATCATCAATGTGGGCTTTCCATCAAGAGTCCTAGAGGTGAAGAATGAAGCTTCCAGCCATGTCGTACCACCTTGACCTTTACTGAGTCAAATCTAAGGATTCGAGGATTAAAAGGATTGAGCTGAACAACGACCACAGACACAGGATGGCATTCACTTTTGGGAGCTCAAGGTCCCAGAACAGCACAGGTTGTCCGACTATAGTCTCAGAAGACTTCTTAGTCAAGGAGCAAGCCTGAGCCCTCCACCATCGATCTTGGAGCATCACATCCTGCCCTCATGGTGGATTTTGAGGCCCTTTCCCATGGAATAGTTCATTCAGGCCTAGAAGCTGCTGTATGGTATTGGTGGAACCCGGGACAGTGCACTGTCCAACCTGACAGGACGTCAAGCTGAGAAGCTTTGGAGAGTGGCAGAGAATCTGAGAGCATTAAACTCATGTCCAGATAGCCTCATCCAAAGACTATGGTGTTTCCCATAATTTAGTTTTAGATAGAGGAGCTGTAGAGTTATGTCATCTAAACATCTATCCCAGAGAGAAGCTGAAGATAAGGTCTCTGCACTGGATGATAGGTGGCTCTGAGGAGTGATCTTGTCATGGTTTGTTCCCCTGGGAACAGGATTCCCTGGCCACTTGCGTGGTAAAAAAATGTGCTTATCCCAGGAGAAAAGGACCACAGGGCAAGAGACTTCTGTGGACCCTTGCTCTCATGGTTGTGAAACTGGAGAGTCATTACCCTGCCCCTACCTGGTTCTGGCTTGAGTCTGCGAGACTGAGTTCCAGACCATTAAGGATCTGGGCTTTCTCTTTAGGTGGCATTGATTGTGCAGGACTGAAGCTGGGGAATCTGTAGCCCCAAAGTCTGTAGCTATGTGGCCGACTGGTGTCCAGTGTTCTTTGAATCTCAGTTCTGGCATATTTTGTCGGACACAAAATTTTCACCTACTGTGAACATACAAGGGATTCCCAGAGAACATTCTAGTAGATGGAGACCATTACTTTCATAGAGGGGCAGCCTGGCATGAAAATAGAAATTAGAAAAATCTCTGGCACACAGTAGGCTTGAGTAAGCAATACCTAGATTCCAGCTCCATTTCCCACCAAATTATCAATGTGTTACAGAGTAAGTCGTGTGACCTCTCTGGGTTTCCATCTCTACATTCATAAAATGAAATTGTTAGAAGAGCTTTTCAAAGTATACTTCACAGATAACCTGCATCAAAAGTTTCACAATGCTTGTTATAATGCAGATTTCTGGCCTTTCCTCTGATACGTGGATCAGAGCCTCCAAAAGTAGGCTGGGAGACTGCATTTTTACTAGCTCCCCAGGCCTTTCATTTTTTAAAAATTTTATTTATTTATTTGAGAGAGAGAATGAGAGAGGGAGAGAGAGAGCATGAAAGGGAGGAGGGTTAGAGGGAGAAGCAGACTCCCCGTTGAGCAGGGAGCCTGATGCAGAACTTGATCCCGGGACTCCAGGATCATGACCTGAGCCGAAGGCAGTCACTTAACCAACTGAGCTACCCAGGCGCCCTCCCTAGGCCTTTCTTGATGCACACAATACATCAAGAACCATTGGACAGGATGATCTCTAAGGTTTCCTCTGCTAACATAATTACAGGGCAGAACTGAACTGAGACAAAAATAGGAAAGTCACTTTGGACAGATTTTGGTTCTCCCCACCTCCTTTGGGGTGCTACCCTTAATGACAATTCTGACCTACTTTATCCTCTACTCCTCCCCTGCAACTGTTTACTCTCACTTGCAATCTTAACATATTGCCATCGAAATGCCAGTTTTCTAGCACCAGTGGCTCATCCAGGCAAATGAATCCTCAGGGAAATTTCAAAACCATTTAGAAGTGGGGAGGGCAACCTTGTGGAAGATGTGTAGGGTAACTACTTTTTGGGAGACATGACTTTCTGAGGTTTTTAAGATGTCATCAGTAGGCAGATGCTCCTGCCCGAGGTAAATTCTTATAAAAAGTGTGCATAATTTCTTCCACATGACTTTATAGAAAGGAGATTCAGGTGAAATATCTTAAGCCTGCAGAGAAACTCAAAATGCTTGGAGACCAATCCACATCTTCAACCACCCCTCCCAAATGCCTCAACTTTGATGCATGTGAAAACATAAGGATTCAGCATCATAACCAAACGTCATTTCCACGTACCCAAATCTTACGTGTCGTCTAATTCTTTTCAAGGCCTTTGAGCCTACGAGTACCATGCACTAGAGACTTTTTCTCCTTGTCTCGTAAAGATGAGATACTCAATCACAAGAGAGGTGTTCACTCTGGAATTCTCTCATGAGACTCTCAATTAAGTTGCCTGTGACATTCGGCACAACCCTAATGGTTTAAGAGAACTCGAAGGATCCCGGTGAAAAGCCATGGTCTAAATGTTATTTCCTTTTTATTTAATATACAAACATGAGCATATGATTTTCTTAAAATATGAACCAAGGCAGTTTGGTGAGTGGTGAGGATGGGCTTGGAACTCACCGGTTGCACCTTTCCTTGGAAAGACCTACTGGGACAACCGCACCGGTAGGGTCTATGAGCGACAGGCATGTGAGCAGGCAATCCTGGGTCTGGAAATGCTTCTGTTAGCTTCACCAAATAAATATATTTCATCGGTAACAATAACAGCAGCAACATAATAGTACTGTATGAGCAATAGGTAACATTTATCGAGGGCTTCCTGTGAACCAGGATGTGAACTAGGCTTTTTCATGTATCTAACCTCATTTAATTTCATTTTCTAGTGGACGCTATTATTATTTTCATTTGTAGAGATGGAGAAGCTGAAGGTTAGAAAAGTTAATAGCATCTAACATCACCCAGCTATTGAGTGGTGGGGGCAGAACTCAAGCCTAGAGTCTGCTCTCTTAAAATAGTAGGAATTACAGGCAACGAACATGAAAGTCTAACCCAAATCCCACTACACAGAAGGAACTGTTTGTAACATCACTCTTCCTAGCTCTCCAAGTTTTCCCCTGTGAATGTTACATATAAAATTTATTATATATACAGATCTCTCCCTTCTGTAACCTGTTTTCTTTCTTTCTTTCTTTCTTTCTTTCTTTCTTTCTTTCTTTCTTTCTTTCTTTCCCTCTCTCTCTCTCTCTCTCTCTCTCTCTCTCTTTCTTTCTTTCTTTTTCATTTCCCAAACCATGGCCTAGAAATATTGCTCCTCAATCAGAGTTTTCATGACAAGCAGCGTAATAGTCTGTTCGCCCCAGGTCCTCCAAGTGTTGGCAGCAGAAAAGTGCTTATCCAGCACGATGCCCACAGAGCGCACAAGGCAATGGTTTTATAAAATGCAAAGCTGGGCACCCAAGAAGATATCAAGACCGCAAAGTCCGACAGCTTTGAAACCTAGTCCAGCACATTCTCACATTCCTATATTTTACAGACAAGGGTAATGAGCCCAAGAATTACCGCCCTCCAGCTTCAGGGGAGTGAAAAATGAAGGGTTGTTTTCCAAGTAATGTGATGCCAGACAGCTGGCTCAACAGTCAACAGTGCCAGGCCTTCTCAGAAGGCCAGTGTGGGCCCCCGCCTCCTTCTCACCACCGAATGTCACAGAGCACCCCAAGTCAGGGAAATCTGTCCTTCTACAGGATGTATAACTGTGAGAGGAAAGCAGGTTTTACTGGCTTGTGGTTTCCGAGGCTCTTAGAATGTTGAATACAGCTTGTGCGTTGGCCGCTGAAGAACCCGGGAAAAACCACGAGGTTGGAATTGATTAGTTCCTGTTGGTCCCCATCGTCCACCAATATCAGTACCTGTGTCTTGATAAATAGACACATGAACACACTCCAAACACAAGGTCCTTGACAGCAAGCAATAAAAATGTGCCTTGACCCACTGAAATAAATTGCACCAAACGGAGTTATTGTTTCCACTTATTATTTATTAGTCAGGTCCCATGGAGTGATGGGTGAAATAAATATTTTTTTTCCATTGGAAAATGAATGTATGATCTGTGAAGAATAAGTTCACAATCAGATGTAATAACAATCATGGAACAACTGTTCTCCCTGACTTGGACCAAATCTAATGCTCCCTGTCCTGAGCAAAATTTCCTTTGCAGATTAATGTATCTCGTTGGCCACCTGATCCTTTCTCAATTCATACCTCAAGTTGTCTCTCCTTCCTGTTCCTTCCATTTCTGGCCACCATACCAAATTCTCCAACAGTCCCTTCCAGATGCCACAGCTAAAGAAATATTAGAGACTGAGAGGTTTGAAAGGAGAGCAGTGGACCAGGAATGGATCTTGAATTAATTCAAAAGAATGGTTACTTCGATACAATATTTTATTTGCAAGAGGAGAAAATGTCACTTACTGACATTAGCAGTTTATTCAGTCATTGTCACATTTAGACGTCTGAAGATCATATTCAGAATTTGATGAATTCGTCTCACTCCCAAAGATGACCTAGAAGAAGTTGGAATCATTGACATTTATTGTCACTAGCATATACTTGATAATTTGGTAGATATAAGTAGCAGTATTAAAGACTAATCAAGTGGCCTGGAAAACAGCATAGAGTTTCCTCAAAAAGTTGAAAATAGAGCTGCCCTATGACCCAGCAATTGCACTGCTGGGTATTTACCCTAAAGATACAAATGTAGTGATCCAAAGGGGCACGTGCACCTGAATGTTTATAGCAGCAGTGTCCACAATAGCCAAATTATGGAAAGAACCTAGATGTCCATCAACAGATGAATGGATAAAGAAGATATGATATATATATATATATATATATATATATATATATACACACACACACAATGGAATACTATGCAGCCATCAAAAGAAATAAAGTCTTGCCTTTCGCAATGATGTGGATGGAACTAGAGGATATTAAGCTGAGCAAAATAAGTCAATCAGAGAAAGACAATTATCATATGATCTCCCTGATATGAAGAATTTGAGAGGCAACGTGGGAGGTTTGGGGGGGTAGGGAAGGAAAAAATGAAACAAGGTGGGATCAGGAGCGAGAAACCATAAGAGACTCTTAATCTCACAAAACAAACTGAGGGTTGCTGGGGTTAGGGGGGTAGGGAGAGGGTGGTTGGATTATGGACACTGGGGAAGGTATGTGCTATGGTGAGTGCTGTGAAGTGTGTAAACCTGGTGATTCACAGACTTGTACCCCTGGGGCTAATAATACATTATATGTTAATAAAAAATAAAAAATTAAGAAAAAGATTAATCAAGTGGCAAACATTGTTACTGGACTATTCCCTTTGTCGTAGAGGGAAGTACACTTGGGAAGTACTTGTAAGGTTTTCAAGCTTTTTTGCCAATTGGATAACTCATGTGATACCCTCTGCCTTATTGTTTTTTATATTTATCAGAATCAAGAGTACCTTAGAATTGTACATGTTGGTTAAATGGTGGCCTTCCCCATGAGTGTGGTAGAGTAATGCTGAGTTGTCTTCTAAGGAACACAGTGCTTCTGTTGACCTCAGACCTCAACAATACACTGTGTTTAGCTGGAGTGAACTTTCTAAATGATTGTCAACCCCCTGCTTAATCATGTCAGCGGTTTCCTTTGACCATGACGATAAAGTACAAATTCGAGCATGGCTGAAGAATTCATCTCAATCTGGCCTGGGTCATCTCTCCTGCTACTTCCCTTCACTCTTTACTCCCCAGCCATACTGTGAAGTACCATGGGTCCTCCTATATCAGTGTTTGTAATCATGTCTAGGTTTGAGTGCGGACTAGCCTCTTCACCGGAACCCTCCCCCAGTCTACCTTTCCTTATATCTTCACTTAGAAGTCACTTCTTATCAGATACTTTTCCAGACTATACCGGTAAGTAGCCATCTTGCGGTGCTGCCTTGGCACCCTGGGACTCTGTCAGTTGTAGTTACTATAGTACCTGTCAATGGGCCACCTCCCTTCCTTCTCAGACTACCTCCCTCTATAGCTGTTTCTCTGTTCCATGCTTAGCTCCACTGCTGTTTGTCTCCTCCAACTTCCTTATGATAGGAAGCTTTTCCCTTGCATTGGCACTAGAAGGAAGGAACCATTAGGTAAGGCTAGTTCTTCATTCCTCACTAAACTACCATATGAAGGTGAGTGAGTATCTGAATTTACTGAGGATTTGCAGGGGTGTTAGAAATTTACATCATGATCACAGAAACCACCTGTGGAACCAAACATTAAACATCCCTGGCACCCATCCCCCTCCTGGGAACTCTTCACTTCTCTTGACAATTCCAGCCTCCTTCCATGGAGTTGTCTGGCTCCTTCCTTCCTCCCTTCCTTTTTCTTCTCTCTCTCTCTCTCTAGATTTATTTATTTATTTGTCAGAGAGAGAGAGAGTGAGAGAGCCCACTAGCATGGGCAGTGGCAGGCAGAGGGAAAGGGAGAAGCAGGCTCCCCACTGAGCAGGGAGCCTGATGCTGGGACTTGATCCCAGGACCCTGGAATCATGACCTGAGCAGAAGGCAGATGCTTAACTATCTGAGTCGCCCAGGCATCCTGGAGTTGCCTGCTTTCTCTCACCCTACCCTCTCCACATTGTCCTTCTTTCCCCTTTGAAATCCTTCCTCCCTTCTTCCCTTCCCTTCCCTTTCCCCTCCCCCCTTTTCTTTTCTTCTCTTTTCCCTTTTCTCCTCTCCTCTCCCCTCTCCTCTTCTTTTTTCTTTTCTTTCTACCTTCCTTCCTCCTTCTATCTTTCCTTTCCTCTTCCTCCTCTTCTCTTCTTCTCTTTTCTCTTTTCCTTTCCTTTCTTTTTCTTTCTTCTTTTCTTTTCTTTTCTTTTCTTTTCTTTTCTTTTCTTTTCTTATGACTTGCTAGCCAGTGTGATCCTTTCCATACACAAGTCATGGTTCCATCTACTCAAAACTCAACATCTCAGCAGTCAAGTCTTTATTGGTCCCTGATAGGCCTGTAAAAACCTATAAGGTCATTTCTCAACCTCATCTTCCACCACTCTGAGACATTCCCTCCACTCTGCTCACCTGGGCCTCCTTGCTGCTCTCAGGAGATACAGGCATACTCCCATCTTGGGTCTTTGTACTGGCTGC
Organism: Martes martes; assembly: GCF_963455335.1. Taxonomy (NCBI): domain Eukaryota; kingdom Metazoa; phylum Chordata; class Mammalia; order Carnivora; family Mustelidae; genus Martes; species Martes martes. The sequence goes on from NC_137891.1 coordinate 60,620,208, forward strand.
TGCCTCCACCCAGAACACTGTCTCCCAAATGGTCACATAGCTAATTTCCTCACCCTCTTCCTGAATTTCATCCTCTAAATAATTGTCTATGGTCGTCTGTCTCCTCTCACCAGACTGTAAGCTTCACTGGAGTGAGTCTCTGGGGTTTTGTTTACTGATGGATACCAAGAGTCAAGAGAGTCTTGCACATAGTAGGATCTCAGTAAATATTTGTTAAATGAAAATTCTCCTCCTAACTCATACCCCTTTCTGCTTCTCACCTTCAAGGTATTTTTCCTAAACAAAGATAATTCCCACCCTAAATGACTTAGGTAATAACTTTTGTATTTTTTATATTTCATTCTATTGAATTTGCATCTTTTCTTTTTTATAATTCCCACTAGACTGCCCTTACATTGTTGGAGGGTAGGGACCTACACCTCTTACTATTGCTGAGACCATCTTAATAATGCTTGGTTGCTTTTATAACAGATTCTCCTTAAATAATTATAGAATAAATAAATGACAGTAATGCCTGGCTTTATTTATAAATGGAGTACTTTAGTTCTTCCACAGGGTGGTATTATCACTCCAATTTGAGAACAAAGGGAGCTCAGTGAATTTCAAAAACTAGTCCAAGGTCATGCAGTAAGGAGCAAACGGAAGTTGAGCTTTCTACCTCTGAGTTCCTTTTTTTTTTTTCCCCCATTACACTGCATTGTTTCCCCATTCCCAGATCCCTTGAGTTCCTGGGCCTCTAACTCTATTTGTTACTATATTCAAATAATGTCAGGAGGAGTGGTTTGTTACGTCCATTAGAGTGAACATCAGAGACCTTTTCTTTCCCCTAGGAACCATAAATGGGCATATCAGACAACTTATGTAACCATGTCTCCTACAGCAGGTGTGCATGAGGCAGCCGCTCAGCTGGGGTGATATGAATTATCCTAGAGCACTCACCTCCCCAAGGGTAAGGTTGTGATCCCTAAACTTCCTATCTCATGATCTTTTACTTTTGGTTACTATCCAGCAACTCCTCATCAGAAGTTCACTGTATGTGGGAGTGGTGTACATCAACAGGAACTAGTTCATCAGAAAAAATTAATTTTATCTAAGCAAAAGTCACATTACCTTATCTTTTTTTGGTGTGTATGTGATTTTTCACTTTTCCTATTTTTAAGCCATATCCTCTAGTTCTGCAAATGTCTCTTTCTGTAAACATATCCATTTTATTTAAATATTTCTTCGGCTTTCACGTTCCTACAGATACATGTTAAAAGAAATTTTTAGATTTTCTCATTTATTTACAGTGTGCAGATCAACATATTACTTTTTCATGATATTTTGGTATCCAAATGACATGCCCTAGACTGTCTACCAACTCACTGGCAGAGTAAGGATTCCAGAACATAAATCCTCTGAACATTTGACTGTGAGTCCTTAAGAAACAAGCTTTTGGAATGTCAGCTCTAAAGGAGTTGGCTTCTGCTTGGAGACTTTCCCCATACTGTCCAATACTGCCAAACGCATGTTCTGTTTCCCTGGCTCGAAGGAGGAATGAGAGCAGAAACATTCACTTCTAAGATAAGAATAGAGATTTAAAATATGGATTTCATTATAGAATTGGCAATTACTGGTCCTACTCATATTAGCAGTTGTTTCTTTGGCATGTGCCAGTCACAATTTTTTTTTTTAAGATTTTATTTATTTGTCAGAGAGAGAGAGAGTACACACAAGCAGGCAGAGAGGCAGGCAGAGAGAGAGGAGGAAGCAGGCTCCCCGCCCAGCAAGGAGCCTGATGCGGGACTCGATCCTGGGACCCCAGGATCATGACCTGAGCCGAAGGCAGCGGCTTAATCAACTGAGCCATCCAGGCGTTCCTGTTCCAGTCACATTTAAGCATTATGGCTACTAAAGGAGTTCACAGAATCTTTTGTGTGTGTCTCCTTGAAAGATCCTACCCAGAGAGGTAAATCACACCCTACAGATGAGCACTGAGCAGTTGAGTCTCCAAAGCATACTTAGGTATGCAAGGCATTGTGATCCTAGGATTTTATTGATCACTGAAAGTTTCCTATGTTCTCTAACTTGGATCAGTTGTGGAAAGTGGTAGCAAAAACCTTCTCAGTCGCTGTGAGTGTTTCAAAAAATATTATCTTGCTTACTTCTGTGTGAGCACAAGGTTACATCCCAAGCTAATGTCTCTGTAGATGTCAGTGGGAGCTAGGCAAGGGAATGGGATGTCTTAAATGGGATAGGGTGAAAAGTGGCACTGGAAGTAGAAAAAAAGAAGAATAGAAAGGAAAGTCCTGAGATGTGTCTGTCAAGGGCGTGGGCTGATGACATGGCTCCTGGGGTGGGACCAGCAAATCTTTAAGCTGCAAAAAGGAGGCCTCCTACACCAGCTGTGCTACGCTGATGCCATTCATTCTGCATCAGCATGAGTTGCTGCAGACTCACATGTTGTAAAACCACAGTGAGTTTACCATGTAGACAGAGTTTGAACTCTTTTACTGTACCTTCTAATAACCTCTGATATACCTCCTAATCAAAATAAACCTCATAGATATATTTGGATGCATATAGGTGCTTTTTAAATGAAAAGTGAATTTTAAAATCTCGAGTTAAATAACTTAGTGGAGCTTGGATATTGTTGCCACGTGTTAATTATCCCTTATGCTGAATGGGCATTGGATGATAGCTTGCCAGATCACATACAGATGCTTGAAACATCTCATGGGGCCAACAGTAATTATTCTTCTGAAGACTCTTGGTTTCTATTTTATTTCTCAAGATGGATCTATAAATCTGATAGCAATTGTATTACATCAAGTGTATGAAGCTGTTAAATAAATGTAAGGAAAAGACAGGATGTTTAAAATGTCACGTCAAAATAAATAACTGGGTGCTTCACAGCAAAGACAACGTTACATCAGTGTGGATACCGACACATGGAAGCAATTAATAGAAATATTTTCGGCGAGAAATAGAAACATATCTATGGCCATTACTGAAATGCATTAAACAAGATGAACTTTTTGGAGAAAGTGAAAAAATAATATTTTCTAAAAAAATAAAAGCTTTTGGCTGTCATACAGTAATGTGTAATACTAGTGTTTCTGAGGTTCCCAGTCCTTCCATCCTCTTTATTCCCCAATGCTCTGGAAACAGCAGATTTTGATTCAAATCACCTTAAATTCAAGGGCTGTGTTAGTGTCTCTCAGCCTCCTTGGAGGATTTTCCTAGAATGATTGTGTCATCTGGAATTTTATTTATTTGTTTTCAAAAGGAAGAAAAAATAATTCAGAGCTGCATATGGATCACACTGTGTATATGCGTGTTAAGAAATTATTTGCTGAAAAATTATTCACACTCCCAAAAAAGCAAAATTGCCCCCCCAACTCCATTTTTCTTACTCCTTAAGCCCCAAATGACCTAAGCTTAAAGATACTTGAAAAATAAAAGTCTCCAGAGGATATTCAACGTGTGGAATGAATTAACAGGAACCACAATGGCACTAAAGTTAATAATTATATAGTAAAAGAATGAAAAATTGGCATGCTTCTGAAGTTAACATAACAAATAGGGAATATGTAAGGAGCACACTTTGCCAAGTTTAAGATGAGCTCAAAAACAGGAACTTTGAACTAGAATTGTACTTATTTTTTATATTAGTTTACTCAAAGCTGATTTTTTATTTTTAAGGGGCAAAGGTCTAAAAATATATATTTTGCAAGTGACAAAAGCTGTTGGATATTAAATGGCTCTTAGAAAATATATTTATGATTCAAGTGTAAATGAGTCAGAAACATATGGATTAGATTTGCCTTAAATCTGTTCAAATATTAAAAGTGAGGGGGAAGGCACTTGGCAAATGTATTGGAAGTTTTTCAAAACTGTGATGTCTAAATGTATACTTTGAAAGTGCTATGAAGTCTGGATTCTCCCTAGACTCAGTGATTAGCTTAAGCGGGTAGATCCTATAGTCACAGAAGGTTAATTTAAATAATTTCTTTGACAGTGGAAGCTTATGCCTTCATGTAAGAATCATTTATCAACACTCAACTGGAAACTCTGGAAAGAGATTCATCAGCAAAGCAAAATATTAAAAATCTCATATCTAAGTGGACTGAGCAAGGCCAGTTTTAGACATTAAATTCTGAATGTCTGATTTTGCACTGATCTTTTTAAAATCGGGTATCCTTTCCGACTTTCGATAGGTCTGTTCTACTAACAGGTTAGGTTGGACTCTGCAATCACGCAGGGGTATACTCAAATATTTACTAACCTCTTACTCATGGACACCATGTCCAGAGGAGGTATGATGTCCCAGTTCATACCTGCTGTTATCAGCCCCAAGAAGAACTACATTTTTAGAAGTGTGAGTTCAATAAAGGTAAATGGAGTATCCTTTGAAACTCTGGAAATAAAGTTGTGAGGAAGCTGTCAGTTTCCTGTGGTTAGAGCCTCATATCTGCATGGCCAGGACGGGATTTGGACAGCAAGCTGAGCCCCTGATTCATGCTCTGGATTGCACTCAAACCCCACCCGTTGTCCATAAATTCCTGCCCCTCATCACAAGGTGGTCCAGACAAGACTGTGTGAGGGGGTCAGCGCACATTCATCCCCCTTTCCAGAAAAATGAATCAAGATTTATGGGCCATAGCCACAATATGAAGGGCAGATTATTATTTATATAATAAGTCCATGATTATCTGTTTTGGCCTTCATTTCACTCTAAGATCTTTTAACCTGTTTCTTGATGACGTTGGCATTATTAGGAATTCTTTCCCAATCAACTCACTTTTATTTTATCTGGCATGAAACAATAAGGCTTATGAGAGTTTTCCCTATATCATGGCTACATGCGCATTTATTTTTTTTTTTTCCTCATCATTGCAGAAACTGTCAAGGGTTGGGCTCTTGTCCAACTTTCAAGAAAATATGTACATCTCTGTATGTGTATAAATATGAGGGTCCCAATATTTTCTTTAAAAGCACTTAAGGATATTTGGATTCCTCTGATTTATTTTTAGGCTTTTTCTTTTCACTGGAAGAATTTTGCCCTAAAGAAATTTTGCTCTATACTTTTCCCACGATTAGGTGAGAAAGCAAGTCTTTAAAAACCCATGGTGACATGTCCTCTCAAAAACACAGAAAAAAATGTGTAAACATATGGAAGTGAAGTGACCAATTTTAGAGTAGCATAAAAGTAGGTTTTTTTTTTTTAAAGATTTCTTTATTTATTTACTTGACAGAGATCACAAGTAGGCAGAGAGGCAGGCAGAGAGACTGGAAGGGAAGCAGGCTCCCTGTTGAGCAGAGAGCCTGATGTCGGGCTCCATCCCAGGAACCTGGGATCACGACCTGCGCCGAAGGCAGAGGCTTTAACCCATTGAGCCACCCAGGTGCCCCTAAAAATAGCTTTTAAAAATAAAACTGCCCCTTGACATTTTTTGTCTTTGAAGATTTTATTTATTTACTTGAGAGAGAGAGAGAGAAAGAGAGAGCGGGAGGGAGAGCATGAGAGGGGAGAGGGTCAGAAGGAGAAGCAGACTCCCCACTGAGCAGGGAGCCCAATGCAGGACTCGATCCTGGGGCTCCGGGATCATGACCTGAGCTTAAGGCAGTCACTTAACCAACTGAGCCACCCAGGTGCCTCTGCCCCTTGACATTTAATGATGACTCCAAGTAGAGAAAAAAGTAGCATAAGAAAACATTCCTTCGAGAATCTAGTGCCTATTTTTTTGTAAGGGAGGATGACTAGTTTCCAGGATTTAAAATTTGACTTTAGAAAATGGGTATAAAATTACAGTCATACACGAGGAATAAGTTCCAGAGGTCTGCTGTGCAGCATAGTACCTGTAGTTAATATATTATAATATAATAATTATAATATTGAGGTATTGTATACTTAGGAATTTAAGAGAGGTAGACCTAGCATTACATGTTCTTACTACCAAACACCAATCTCATCATAGGTGTTGTCTACTAGTTTTAAGATATATCAGACACTGTAGTAATTGCTTACTTCACAGATTATTTCCATGAAGTAGGTGGGCAATTCACTTAAATTATGTCTACCTCAGTTTCTTGATTTGTAACTGGACAGTAAGAGTACTTATAGTACCTATCTCTTAAAGCTGTTTCAAGGATTACATGAATAAGAGAAAGGATTAAGTGATAAAACTGTGACACAGTGTCCATCACCCAGTAAACAGTCAACAAATAGGAAGTATTGCTATCACTATAATTTCTCACTTAAGGGAAGGCAGGCCATCAAGACTTGGAGATGTTATGGTCACAGACAGACTCAGATCTGCTAACTCCAGAGTCTAGGCTCCTCACTACTAAGCTATGCTGTCTCCCCATTGTGCATGCAAATGCATCAGTTCAGAAATTTCTCTCTCTTTCTCTCTCTCTCTTTTTTTTTTTTTTTTGCCTCCTAATTAATGTCTTCTGGGTCTCATTTATACAGAATCAAGAGAATCGTTTTTCGTCACGTTTCTAAGAACAAGTGTTTCTTCTGTTCCCTTGTCCCAAAAGTAAATATTCTAAAACTGGTGAGTCCTTATAATTATTTTCCCCAAATATGATTCTGTCTACATTGAAAATATTTCCAGGTAAATGCTCTGCTCAATGATTTAAGGTTGGACCATGGAGATCATGTTCTGCACCCATGCAGATTTCAGTGAAGTAGAGCATGCAGTTTTATAATCATGCATAGATCTGATTTACCCAAAACCTCATTTAGTCTCTGTGGAAGCAGCAAATAACATCTGGCTTTACTTTGAAAGTCCACAAAAGGGTCTTGTTTGTGAGTCCACCATACAAAGTCATCCTAGCCATAGCCACGCATCCAAGAGGAAGCTTAAGGGCGTCCTTCCATGGAAAGTTTGAGGGGCTCTAATATTCACTTTGTGAAGACGCCTTCAGAAAAGGAGGTACAACTCTTCCAGTTTGTAAAAGAAATGGCAACTTCAGAAAGGCATGGCATTTTGACTACATCCTTGATTTGCTCTAGTGATCGTAGTTCTCCACTGGGTTTGAGAACAGTGTTGGTATTTTATTGTTTGCTTCCATGTGGTTCTGGCTGCTATGGGAACCACCACTTTGGTGTTCTAATGGTCAGCACGTCTGACTCACTTTGGGGAAAGGTACAGTAACGCAATGGCACTCTTTCAGGAAAAAGCGTGGAAAGCAAAACAGAATCCACGACCCCCTTAAAATAAAGGGACACTGTCTGACATCCAAATCAAGTTAAACCTAAAGGCTTGGCTTGGCAGTGTGTAAAAGGAGCTCAAAGGTGGTGTGTCTGGGAGTCCACACTCTTTTCTGAGTGATGTTTTCTCTATTCACACCACCAACCTCTTAACTACATTCTTAAGCACATAATAAAACAGGCCATGACCCTAGACCAGAGTTCTCAGCACTTCACTTATGTCACTTAGCACCGCATCTTGAAAATAACTGAGAAAAGAGTGGAGATTATTCCCCAATTGGTTCAATTAAATTCCTTCCAGGGAGTTCATCAGTGGCTCTTTTGTGACCTGGCACACCCCAGCTGGTCTCCAGTGTTGGCTCCTGCCCTAGCTCAACCTTGCATCTCTGTGGGAACAGCACACAAGCCATTACATTGGCTTTTTCCAAAAAACTTGGGAGAAGATCTGTTCCTTTTCATCCCTTTTTTCATAACATCACTGCTTACTCGAGTCACTGGAAACACAGTTCTTTATTTTAAGATTTTATTTATTTATTTGAGAGAGAGTAAGAGTGAGAGAGAGCACATGAGTGGCAGAGAGGGGCAGAGGGAGAGGGAGAAGCAGGCTGACTTCTTGAGAAGCAGGAGAAGCAGCAAGCCCAGCTCAGGGCTTGATACAAGGACCCTGAGATCACAACCTGAGCTGAAGGCAGATGCTCAACCAACTGAGCCACCTAGCCTCCCTGGAAATAATTCTTCAATATGAGTTCTCCCATTTTTAGATAACAGGGAAAAGAAATGATAGCTGAGATACCATTAAAATTTCCTGGTTTCATGAGTAATAGTATTCCATAGCAAGAGAAAATGTAGAGGAAAGATCTTCAAAGACTTCATAATAGAAGGGCAAAATGGAAAAGTAGACAACATAGAATAAGTCGGTAAAAACAAAGGTGGTCTATCAATAAAGAGGAAAAAAAAAAAAGAAATGTCTTTTAAATATATCGGTAAAAAAGGAAAAGATCCAGACTGATCTGCCACTGTACTGTGTTCAAGTAAGCCTGGGGTCATAAATTAACTACTGGGAGTGTCAACCAAGACTTTTTTCATCACCAGGGGGCGCAAGGCAGTAAACAATGCCCTTTGTGAAGCCATCTGGTAGCAAGAGTCTAACTCACTCAGTGACATTTCAAAAGCCAAGAAAGTAGTTCCAAGAGGAAGTTGTCTTCCCAACAAATGAGCAAAGATGGAGAAGTCATTATGACTTGAAGACAGAGAGAATGAACTCCTTTTCAAATCTGTGTTTAACGAGAAACTGTAGCCCAGTTGAATACTCAGGGAGCAGGGAATGTTTGTATCAACACAAGTATCTGTGAACAGAAAAGGGATGTTGGGAGACTACCGGAGTGGAAATGTCTTTCTAACATAAGCAATTCTCAGGAATGGCTAAATGACTTCTATTTATTTATTTATTTATTTATTTATTTATTTATTTTGGAGAACTTGGAAGCCCCTAGGAAAGACTGAGTAAAAAACAAGTATGGTCTCAAAATTTAAACAATGGTTTGAATGATTCCCCAAATGTCAAAACCTCATCTTTCTATGTATCCATGATGAATTGGGCTGTGTGTAGGGCTCAGAGGTGTCTGTGGGGTTTTTTTGAAAGAGCACAGGAGCTTTCTTTCTAACTTTGGATGAAAATTAAAAAATAAAAACTGATAAATTTTAAAAGAGGCGATTTCTGTCTTATAGGGGATTCCTTATTTCCTCTCAACAGGTTTTTATTTGCTTGTTCCACTTTCCTCAGAGAAGTTGAAAATGCTCCATGCCCTTCTTAAGAGATCTTCCCTTCACGCACCCTTGACAAATGTCTGTTCCTACAGAGCATTTTCTCTACCTGAAGCTTCCTTCCTCTGTAGGCCCACCTGCCAGATTTCTTCCATCTCTCTCAAGACTCAGGGGCCTAGTCCCTGGATCTGTGAAGGAGAGGGATGAGAAGAAGAGGCAGTGTGATCAGGGAGAAGTAACAAGAACACAGTGATCTCAGAGACTTCAAAGATGTCAGGGGTTTGGTTCTTTTGATATTTGTGTGGAATTTGAGAAATAAAACACATGAACATAGGGGAAGGGAAGGAAAAATAAAATAAGGTGAAAACTGAGGGGGAAGCAAACCTGAACTCTATGAAACAAACTGAGGGTTGCTGGAGAGGAGTCGGGTGGGGGGATGGGGTAACTGGGTGATGGGCATTAAGGAGAACACTTGATGTAATGAGCACTGGGTGTTAAATGCAATGGATGAATCACTAAATTCAACCTCTGAAACTATGAAAAAAATAATTAATAAAATAAATAAAATAAAAATCTCCCTGCTGCTCTATACAAATATGAGGAAAGGGGGGAGAATTTCCAACTTCAGATGCAGACCTTAAAAGCCTGCATCATAATAACTGTTAACTGTATTTAATATGTCCCAAATATGACAGCTGTCCCCCTATATGGAGAAAGACTTGGAGCTTGGGGTGATTCTCAAAGCAGGCTGAAAAAATTCTCATATTATCAGCCCCCCGAAAGATTTCCCAAATGGCATAATTAACCATTGCAGTTTCCATTCCACACTAAAAAGATTCAAGAAGACCAGATTACCTAAAGGTTTATCTATTTCACTTGAGTCCTGTCCAAAAAGGTGGTAAAAGAGGAAAGAGAGGGATTACATACCCAAGTAAATGAGAGTGTGCTGTGGAAAACAGTTAGCAGAGGTGAAAATTAGATCATGGAACACTACATCAAAAACCAATGATGTGCTATATGGTGACTAACACAACATAATAAAGAAATTTTTAAAAAAAGAGAGCTTAAAATTAGAATGACAGTATGACCCAGCCCCTTTGTTCCAGGTATATATCCATAAGCATTAAAAATAGGGATTCATGGGGCACCTGGGTGGCTCAGTGGGTTAAGCCTCTGCCTTTGGCTCAGGTCACAATCTCAGGGTCCTGGGATCGAGCCCCACATCAGGCTCTCTGCTCAGCGGGGAGCCTGATTCCCCCTCTCTCTCTGCCTGCTGCTCTCTGTACTTGTGATCTCTCTTCCTCTGTCAAATAAATAAATAAAATCTTTAAAAAAAATAGGGATTCAAATACTTACACACAAATGTTCATAGCAGCACTATTTACAACAGCTAAAAGGTGAAAACAACCCAAATGTTTATTAGCGGTTGAATAAATAAACACATGTGGTATATCCATATAATGGAATATTATTCTGCCATAAAAGGGAATCAGTACCAATGCTATAGTATGGATGAACCTTGAAAATATTATGCAGAGTGAAAGAACCCGAGCACAAAAGGTCACGTATTAGGTGACTCCATTTATATGAAGTATCCCCAAGCAGGCAAATCCATAGAGACAATTAGCAGGGTAATAGTTGCCTGGGGACTAGTAGGAGAGGGGAAGGGGAGGGACTGCTTCATGGATATGAGATTTCGTTGGGGGGTAATATGTTTTGGAACTAGATAGAGGTGACGGTATATTTTTGTGAATATACCAAAAAGCAAGTGGTGCACTTCAAGAGGGTTATTTTTGTGTTATGTGAATTTCATCTCAATGGAAACACACAAATGCTCACACACACATCCTTAAGCATGTAAAGGTTACACAGGCCCTAAAACACACAGGACAACCGAAGTGCATGGTGCCGCCACAGTCCCCAAAGACGTTCTTCTATTTCAATTCAATGCCAAGACACAGAACTGCAAAAAGCATCTCTGAATTCAACTCCCAGTAGCTCTGTCCTTGAATGATATCTTTGATGGACCACTGAGCTTTTTCTCTTGTTGCTCAGAAGGAAAGTATCTCAGATGTCTCATATAACAAGTATTCTCAGTATTCTCTGGGGCAATTTCTCATGTAGCCTAAATGAGAAAGAGGATTTTTTAAGTGGAAAACAAAGTAAGGAAAACTACTCTCAGAGCGTTCAACAACTTTATTTAAATCAAACTTGGTTTTCACTGCACTTGGATTGTTTCTCTCATCCTGATTTTCATTACAGGAAACTATTTGAGGCCAACCCCCAAATCTAGTATTTGGCTTTGTTTCCCTTGGTACAGTTAACAGAATAATTTAACATCTATTTTTTTTTTCTTTTCACAATTTTGCAGTCCTTACATGGAGGCAAATGAAACGATCTCCACTGATATTTCACTCTTTTTCTAATAGAGCTTCAAATAGACTCGTATGTTCTATAATTCCCATCAAAATCTCATTCACAAACAAATTCATCTGCAAATAAATTTCAACTGATTCAGCCCATCAAGGAGGATTACGGGCACCTATAGTTCCTTGACAGGTTTCTCTAGGCTAAACAGTAGAAATTAATCTGTAGTTGCCAAGTACCAAAGGGTGAGCAGTCTCTCAAGGTCACTGTGAAGAACATTGCTGGCTTTGAGCTTCGAAGAATTAAAAGACTTCCTTCCTGACAAGAGTGGATGTGGTAGAGGTGTCATTCAGGAAGACGATAGGGTTACCAGCCTGGAGGTAAAAAAGTCATTTGGAGCACAGTGTCTTTTGTGTCTGGGCTTATGTTTAGAGAAGGTCAGGCGAAGGGCAGCAGAATGGCATGTCAGCTTCCGGCCCAAAGGGCTTCCTCTCGTGCTATTTGAAATCCAACAACTTGTACTCTTGCAAATATTGGGTCCCCTTGCTGTGGAATTTCTTATCCTAGTAGGTTTTCCTGTTCTTTCAGGCCGATGTAACTGTCACACCTAAGTAGAAACAAGGGCCTTTCATGGTACACAAACGCATCAACAAGACAGTGATTAAGCCTTTGCCATTGACATATTTTGGTCTATGACATAAGAAATCACACCAGTTAGGCTTAAAAATCGCTTTAAAAATAACTCAAATCTCAGTGCAATGCTAACCGAAGATCAATGTTAGTCTCACTTTGATTTTGTATTCGAAGAGCAGTAGTAACATTTGAGAAGAAATATTGCCCAATCACTTAGTATGTCATCTGCATAATTTCTAATACTGATATGGAATCACTGTGTATATTATGCACAGTGAACTTTCCATGATGCTCTGTTCTCCACTGGAGCTGGCTGGATTCCCAGAGTGCAGCACTGCTTATCATGGGGAAAAGTGCAGTAAAATGCTTCCATGTAGGAGAGTAATCATTCCAGTGACATGGTAGTTGTAAATCTGTTAAAGTTGAATTCTTGTTGCTGCACCAAAATGTAAAACTTCTTACAGAACTTTAAGCCTGGGGTAACATTATTATGAATTAGGCATTTCTAACATGCTTTATCTCACCACATTAACGTATGTTATGGAGGCTAACTAGCTTTGCCACTTTAATTTTAATATTAAGATATGCCAAGTAGAATATCCACTAGGAGAGGTAAAGTATTTGAACTGCCTCACGGAGGAAACGATTCACCTGACTTTACATTTCCTAAACACTGCCATATACTTTCTTGTACTTGATTCCTGTGACAGCCTTTAGGATAAATCAGACATATTTTTCTTGTTCTTATTTCATAGATGATGAAGAGAGATAAGAGAACCTGAGACAAGGGACCTCCCTGGAAGCATATCTCCACCCTCCCCCACCCCAAACCCGGCACCCTTACCCCTTTCGTGCTGCCGTTCTGAGCTTGAGGGCAGGATTCTTGCAAGAACTGATGAGTGGGAATCAGAGTACTGTGGTAGGAGATGGCTACCCTGCGTGGTCCTGGTGAGGATCTTTTCAAGTTGATGATTTTCCCTGAAAGAAGAGAGCCTTTCCTTTTCTAAATCAGTCTTGTGCATTTTGCTTTCATGTTAAACAATGATAATTGGAAACTCATTGAAGATAGTGGTGTGTTTTAGAAATTATCAAGTGGTTTCCACTAAGATGATGAGAATAAGTGTGGTTGGAAGTTCTCTTTATGCTTTTGTTCATTCATTTCAACAAACAGGGAAAGATGAGGGGAGTTCTATCCCAGACCCCTGGGTATCTGGGTATTCAGGAGAAATTGGAAAAAGAAGGTGAAGTGCATCAGATCAATACGTTTTAGACCTGAAACCCCAAAGTGCTGGTGTGACCATGGCCAGTGCTGAGTTAAGAGGTAGAAATATTGGGTGCCAGAAACTGAGGGTTGAGACCAGGTGGTGGGAATCTGGCACATGCTTGTTTCACCACAAAAGCACTGGACTGAGAATTAAACTTCGGTTATAGTTCCAAGGCCACCAATTACTTACAACCCAATGACTCTGAGCAAGCCACTTCTTTTCCTGGCTCTGGGTGTCCTCATCGGTAACAACAGGGTTCTACAAAACCTGACTTCTGTCCCTTACAGACATGTATACACTTGTGTTCCCTTTTTTGACATATGACCTGCATACTCATTTATTTAATACTGCTTAGCATTTTTCTCTTAATTTAATTACTATTTTACTTATTTATTTGAAATTTGAGATTTTATTGAAGTGTAATATATGGATAAAATGTGTACCAATCCCAATTATATGTGAGATAAACTTTTACAAATGGAACACACCCTTGCCACCAGATCAGGAAGCAGAATGTTACCAGCACCCCCAAAAGATCCCTCATACCCAGTACAGTCATTATTCTGTAAGGATAACCACTATTCTGATTTCTAACAGAACAGATTGATTTTGCCTGCTTTTGAGCCTTCACGTGCATGCAATCATATAATATGTACTTGTTTTGGTGGGGGGATCTGACTTCTTTCATTCACTATTTTGTTATAGCCTTGATTCATTCTTATTGCTGCATACATTCCATTGTATGAGCGTGTTTGTGTATTTGTTGGTGGATAGTTGGATAATATCCAAATTGGGACCACCATAAACAAGGCCGTGAAAACATTCTTCGCATGTCTTTGGTGAATATAAATACATGTTTCTGTGGGATGAGTGCCTAGAAGTGGGACTGCTAAATCATCAGTACATGTTTTTCAATGTGGCTCTCAAATACATTCATTTTAAAAGAAACCTTTACATCAGTAGGGCAACTGGTGCCATTTATCAGAAACAGAAGACAACCATAAAAAATAAATACCATAAAAAGAAACAATGTTACCAAATAATAGCTAGATAATGTCACCAAAAGCTCTGGGCCTGAGGCCACACTTGCTTTGGTTGCTGTCATAGGCAAATATTGAAGAGGTGTTAAAAATGCTCTAATGCTAAACAGAGGCTCTATCCTCAATGAAAGGAACACCTGAAAGATTGTTGAAAGGATAATTACTTTCTATTTTCTATTTTAGCCAACATTTTATTTTATTTTTATTTCGATGGAGGGGAGGTGGCAGGGGATGTGCTAAATGGGTGATGGGCATTAAGGAGGGCACTTGTTGGAATGAGCACTGGGGTGTTATATACAAGTGATAAGTCACTAAATTCTCCTCCTGAAAGTAGTGGTAGCTGACTAACTAGAATTCAAGTAAAAACTTGAAACTAAATAACTTTTTTAAAAGACAAGATAATTACCTCCTATTATGTCCTTTGATGCCATTTAATGCTGTTTCCTACCTAAAATCATTAAGTAGTCCCAAGTAGTCAATAAATGACAATTTTGGGGGGAAAAGAGTGACAACAGTTTCTTCTAAATCTGACACTTTATACACTAGCAGTCTATAGACTAGCTAGCAGTTGTCAACTGAGAGTGATTTTGCCTTCCAGGGAACACTTAGCAATGTCTGAGATATTTTTGATTGTTCCACTGTGGAGAGGGAAAGCTACTGGCATCCAATGGGTAGACGCCAGCATTGCTCTTAAACATCCTACAATGCACAGGACACTTTCCCACTTCCAAACAAAGAATCATCCCCTCCAAAATGTCAATAGTGCTGAGATTGAGAAGCCCTGGTGTAGAGATGTCACCATTGTTCAGGTTCTTCCATGGGAGCATAATAGAACTCTGCGGTGATCAAAGGGATTCTGCACTGAAAACCATTGACTAGTACTTTCCCAGAGAGCAAATGAAAGGACAAGTGGTCAGTGTAATAGAGCAGTGTGGGTATTCACATCTGAGACCTGCTCCCTGCTCTTTTCACCTACCTTTGAAACCAATACCAGAATGAAGTCAGTTTCATAGCAAGAAGAACAGGTTCTACTTCTTAGGCTATAGACAGGTCCCTCAGATGCCCTCCAAAAGAAATTAGGCTAATTACAACTTCCTACAAGTGAAGAAAGCATACTTCTTGTCATCTAGTTTCTACTGCTGTTGACTTGATTGGCATTTTGGAAGAGAGTTGTTTCCCAGACCTTGCACCCGCACTGAAGTGGAGTGCATTTGGAAAAACATTTATCTCTGCTTAGCTCTTTAGACTAGTGATGCCAAAGGAAACGTACTCAGTAATCTTTACATCTCCATGAAGTATTATAACAATATACATTGTCCCGATTATGAAACTCCAGGGTTTGATAATGAAGGGGAGATGGTGCCAGAGCTTGAACTCAGATTTTCCTGTGGTTAGTTCCCTGGGCTCAATTACATCTTCTTTCATCATGAATTCAAGGTCCCTTGTCACTTCAGTCCAACAAGGAGGAAAAAAAGATGAGGTAATGGAGAAGAATAAAAAGTACTTAAAATTAAGAGAAATACACCATGTATTGAAATCCAGTTAAATAGGGAGTCCAAGAGTAAGAAAAGCATTCTTCAGCACTATCAAAATGATTTGGAAGCAATTAATTAGCCGATCTAACATTTAATGGTATGGACCTTATCAAGATTAAATGAGAATGATAATTCTATTTTACCATATAATAGGTTTGGGAAAGAAAATGTTTGTTGATATCATCTTGAATTGTAATCTTCTTAACTGGGCATCAGAATTCCTATTCAAAATTAAAAACTGGACTTTCAGTTTTATCCAGAAGGAATCTGTCAAAGTAAGATAATATTCCAAAGAGATCTGTTGATTGAGTTGGGAATTTTCCCCTTGAAGTTTGCCAGTAAACATTTTTGAGCACCCACTGGAAGAGTTTACATTGATCATTTCTTCTTTCTGACATCTTAAACTAATGTTTGAGAAACAAGCTCTTGGGTCAGGCCTCGGGATCTGACTTAAAATCAACTCTGGGAAACCCAGAAGAACCTAGGTAATGACAAACTAGGGTAGAACTTACCCTAGAGAAGAACTTACCCTATTAGAGAACTGGTAAAAGGGACAAGATATGCATTCTTACCAATTAGATTTTCAACCAAGTACAAACTCTACAGAAAACCTCCGAGAGCACAAAGACAGACAGTTTCATAGAACATCATCTGAAACTTCTTTGGATGATAACAATCTACATAACAAGTGATGATTTTCTCTGAATTATAGAAGGTGATAAGAAGGGTTCATAGGGCTGCCTATGTAAAAACTAACAATCTATTTATTTTTTAACAGAGGAACTGACAAAGGGTCACAGATTTTTATCTTATCAAATGGGGCAGTTTTAAAGTATTTAAATATTTAACATCTACTATCAACATCATTTAAAAAAAGCATATTTTAACTCTAGCAACTCTAGCACTAGCAGTTAGAAACCACCAAGGCAGAGATGGTCTAGTCCAGCAGTTCTCAAATTTTTGAATCTCAGGATATCTTTTCACACCTCAAAATTATTGAGAACTCAGTAGATTTTATGTGGATTATATATAATGGTATTTGTAGTATTAGATACTAATACTAAAACTAATTTTAAAACAACCAAAAAAAAAAAAAGCATACATTCAGACTGATGATATCATCACATGGCATGACATCTCTGGAAAACTTCACTGTAGCCTGGTGAGAACATGGAAGTGAAAAAGGAAAATAATACCTTTAAGTCATCATGAACATAGTTTTGACCTTAAGGATAACCTGAAAAGGTCTTGGGAACCCTCAGATGTTCCCAGACATTCTTTGATAACAACTGATCTAGTCCAATACCTTCATTTATTTATTCATGAGGAGGCTCAGGTCTAAAAGGCAGGTGACCTTGTCCAAGATGACAGGTGGAATAATGTCAAAATGCACACCCACAAACATGCACACAGATGTATGCACACAAATATTTAGACCTATATAGAGACAGCGTGCTCTGGAACTGCCCCATACTGATGAGATGACAAGCTCCACTGCCACGTAAGGTCCTTTTTAATGAACAGAACAGAACAGAAGGTGAAATGGCTAAGCTGACCTTTAAAATATGCCATGTGCTTCTCACGACCTCCCAGGGAAAGAGATATTTCTTGATGGTAGATTGCAATAATTAAGCTGACTCGGAATGGAATTGCAAACGTTCAGCAATCTGAGGGAGAATCTTTCCATATTAAAGACTGTTCTGCTTAATGCGGCAGCCCTGTGCTGGAATACCAATTTCTCTGACTTGGAGGGTTAGCCCCAGCTCTGCAGAACAAAAGAATAATTTGAAAAGAGAGGTCTTAATTTGTAGTTTGTTGTGTTTTGTGTTGTAGCCAGACCCTGAAGGAAGGACTCAGTGTCATTTAAATTACATAAAAGAAACAATTTCTCAGCAATGCCAATAACAGAGCTTTGTATGCGCTATTTGAATGCATGGTGAGGAAAACATCTCTCTTCAAGTTAATGTTGTTTGCATGGTTTTATTTGTTTGCTTTATGGGTAAAAGAAACATATGGTTTGAAAACATTATTGCTTGGATCAAGCTACCTTCATTCATGCAGACCAAAGAGGAGCTGTTTTTGAGGCTTACTATTTTCTTAAAAATTTACACCCCCAAATCAATCATATTGCAAAAGTTCCTTAGCTGGTCTTAGCTCTGTCATTGAACATTTCTTCTTGTCGAGGGAGATGTCATCGACATTCCTAGTTTTTAGTTTTAAATAAGTAAAAACTGATAAAACATTTGAATGGGATTATAGCAGATAGATAGTAGGAAAAGCAATGAACTTGAGTTCAGAAGTCTAGTTTTAAATCCAGGCTCTCCATTTATCAGATAGTGAGTTTAGGAAATGACTAGTTCTTCTCTTTTATAGAATGGGAACACTGGTACCTGTCTCACATATCCCTAATATTAGGGGGTAGAGCCTACTGCTTAGGCTGCCAGCTGAACCCAGGGATGATTGGTGTCCTTGTGCTGGGTCTGCAATTACAGCGATGGGCCAACTGGCCCCTCATCCCTCTGGACTCAGAAAGATGCTCACCTGCAGGATTGTACATGTAAAACTCTCAGCTCCTGACATAGTAACAACTTAGTAAGTAATAGCCATTTTTGTTTCAGTGATTAATAAAATGGTATTTCCAGTAGGAAATAGTTTACTGGGGCAGTCTGAAATCTGACTTAGTCCAAATCAACAGTATTTCTGGAGCTGGGATACCTTAACTCCACCAGAGCCCACCAATTATGGAAAACCTTGCTCTGTCGTGCTAGATGCATTCTTGTGGTATTTCTTTCATTATGCCAATTAAGGAATGATTTATACAGTGCATAATTGTGTGATTGGAAAATTACACTTTAAGGTTGTTGCCTTCCAAACTACGTGCCAGCTGAGAGCTGAGGCAGTAATGTAGTACCCATAAGCCTATCAGGTGTAATCTTACTCGGACTGCCACCTTGACATCTATTAGGCCACAGGGCAACGCTGAGCTATCTTTTTAGCTCCTTGCAAGATACCTACTTACATTATTTTCAAATATGTCAATGTGTAATTTTAAAAATGGGTAGCCATTTGAAAACATTATCTCAGAACAGTTCCACTACTTGTATGTGTCCTGTGTTCAGATTCCTGGATTAAGGATCTTCCATCATATGCTTATTAGTAGTTAGTGTATGTCAGACTATCCTAGGGCTAGATACAAAGATGTTCAAAACATGTTTGCTGAATTGAAAGGAAGATTCTTTACCACATGTACTTCCTTTTTATAGCAATTATCCTTATATATTTTATTAAAATACTCTGTAGGAAAAATATCTGTAAAAAATCTGGGATCTAAATTTGGTAGCAAAGGCCACTACAGACCAGATTTTTTGATTATCTTCTTAATTCTGAACACGCACAGAATTATACATCACGAGGATGGAAATGGAGTAATCAGGAAACGAAGCTTACAAATGCAAACTTATCATGAAAACTCATGAAATCCTGAATTGGCAAAAGTAATTCTGGGATATGAATAGGAAAACGTGATGCTTGCTTTTCTCAAACAGATAAGACTGAAATTCAATGAAATGTTTGCAAAGTTCTCCTAAAAATTTGGCCCTGGATAATGCATCAAGTTATATAAATATTTATTTGGAAAATATTTATTTGGAAAATTGATGAGTACAGCTGCATTTTGAGTTTGCCAAATCATCATAGAATTATGGAATAATAACAATAGAAGAAAAAGCTAAGCTAAAAAAAAAAAAGCAAAACCAATCCTCTTTCTCCTTGTTGCGATATTTTACTATTAAATAGAGAGTTTCTCCAAAGAGGGTTTGAAGACAAACCTGAAGCCAACCTACCCTTGGGATTTTATATTTCAAGGGACTTTAAAGTCCCTTGATTGTTTATACCTGTCTGGGTTAGGTTTTTTAAATTACTTGCACCTAAAGCATTCTAACTCATAGAAGGACATGTTTTCTCTTAGTTCCATTTTTTACCTTGTAGTGAATACTGGAAGTTCCCTATGATGAATCTTTTATTACTTCTTCCTTTCTTGAAATGGAGAAGGAGGAAGAGAAGGAGGAAAAGGAGGAAGAGGAGGAGGAGGAGAATGAGGAGGAAGAGGGGAAGAAGTAGAAGAAAGATTTTGTTGGTATGTCTCAAGCAAAGCCGATCCCCCTCCAGGGATGGGCGTTTCCCCACCTTTCTGTGGGTCAGCTTCCCTCAGGGTGGACAAATGATTACCAGAATTTGGGGGAAGTCTTCACTTCTCATCCAAGTCCAGGAGAAAACAAGTATTTCTAATTTTATTCCAAACAAGAGTCCCTAGATTCACTTTGACCCAGGTCACATGTCCACCAAATAAATAAACAATACTTGGCCAGGAGGATGCAATGTGTTATGTGTTGATTGGCTTAACCCATGCACATCTGAGGTCAGGTGGAGTCAACTATGGTTGGGGACAGTTCATTAGTAGAATGAAAATCTACGTGCAGTTAGAAAGAGGTAAACAGGGAATAAATGCTGAGTAGATAGGCTTGCAAGATTTAGCAAATAAAAATGCCAAGTACTCAGCTAAATTTGAATTTCAGATAAGCAACAAAGAATATTTAATATAAATATGTCTCCCAAATTGCACTATATATACTTACACTAGAAAGAAGACTACCTATCTGAAATTTAAATTTCAGACCAAACTTAGCTGGGTGTCTGGCTACCATGTTTATAGAGATAAACATCACAATATGTATAACTCTGGGTGGGGAATGTGAGTGGACAGATATAGTAATGATTACAATTTGAGTAATAATTATATGTCAGAGGTCTTATTTAAATCAATATTAATCCTATTAGTATCACATAGTAGATATCATTATCATTATCCCTGTTTTACATATCCCTATTTTACATTAAGAAAAATATTAGGCTCAGAAAGGGTAATTAACTCAGCATCACAGAGCAAGTTAAGTCACTAACCTGGGGTCCAAAGTCTCTAATCTGGTTGCCTCACTCCAAAACTTCCATGCCTCTTTGCCCTTCTAGAAAAAGGCCAGTGTGAGAAGGACATACCTCTGTCCCTATTCAGTCATTTCCATGCCCCTTTCCTATGACCCTAAAAGTTTTCTTCAACTTTAATTATGACTCTATTTAAAATATGGCTCCAGAGCTCAAGAGAAAAAAATCTGGAGAATGGAGAAAATAAGACAATATTCAAAGCCAGCTGATGGGAAGACCCTGTACACTTGAACTTTCACTGAAGATTATTTTTTCCCTTAAGTGTATAAATGTGTCCCAGGAAGTCCTCTGTTGGTGATAGTTCAAAATTTACATGCCTTTAGTGTAAATGATTTCAAACATTCCAAAAGACTGCATGTATCACCATAGCGAAGTTCATTATCCTAGTAAATTGTTCATTTAGGAAAGTCTTGATGTTTAACTTAAAGCCATCCTGCTGCAGAGCAAGGCTTTTGAGCCATTCTCGAGTGCACGTAAAATGGCAGCTGACCATCACAGACTCCCTTAATCAAGTCCTTAGTCGGGATTTTCATCTGTTCATTAAATACATACAGTTCATTTCTTTTTTCCTCTCCAGATCAAGTTCCTAAACCCATAATCAATTTTTAAAAACCCATTGTTCTTGAGCATTTTCCAGGTTGGTTCAGCACACTGAAGTTCCAACCAGGTCTCCGATGACCTGTGTGTGTGTCCCAGGCACCTATGTCCCAGCTCAGTCCCTACATTCCCACTCAGCTCCTTTGTCTCTCTAGTGATGACAGGTGGGAGGCTACAGGGACAAGGTGGGGGTTGTGGGGCATGTTGCTGGTGTGGTGAGATGGTTAAGTGTGCTTTGGTAAGTAACAAAATAATTGTTCCAGCTGCAAAGTTTGGCCACTAATTTCCAGGTGTTATTGGCAAAGCAACTGGACCGGAGAGCTTGTTCCCCAGTTCTCCTCATGGGGCCGTTCCTTCTCACTAAATCTTCATGCACACAACCGTGAGGTTGAACATTAGGAGAGAATGCTGAAGACCCGTGACCACCATTGCCCGGAAAAAGTGGGAACTGTGGGAAAATCTGTGATGCAATGGCCTCATTTTGGGAGATCTCAGCAGCCTAATGTGGTGGGCATGAGTAGCAAAGGCAGCTTGCCATGGCTGATTGACTTCAATCTTAGTCTGAATTTAAAAAATCAAGAAAACAGCACATATATGACTCCCCCGCCCCTTATAGCCGTATTCACGCATTACTGCTAATAACCACTTTCACAAGAGCACATAAGACACTTTTTACATACTGGTTAGTATTTATTTTGCCGTGAACCTCAGATATTTTTCTGCCCAGTTTACCCAGAATGGATCCTTCCTAACCCTTCCTCACTTCTCTTTCTTAATTCAGTTCTTATCAGATTATGACTTTCAATCCTGTCTTGCTCACATATGCTTTCATTTTCTATTTGACAATTTAACAAGGTTGCTTTGCTATATTTAATCTGGTTCTATATAGTTTGCTATATTTAATTATGGTGGCTAGTTTGGGTCATCTGTATATTTAACAATAATATATTTTATTAGATTTTATAAGTCGTTGATTAAAAATGATCTCACACCCAGTCCAGGCCTCCATAGAGTTTTAGTACACACATTTCCTCTGGCTGGCTTCCTTTGAACACAAATTGTGACTCAGAAACACTAGGTGGCTGGTGTCTGTAGATTATTCAGAGCACATTTATATCTTAAGTTGCTTTCTCTGTACCATATTAGTCTCTGGGGTCACTTTTTGTGCCCTCACCGTGAATACTCATAGACAACAAAACTATGTTAATATTAACCTAATCAAAATAGGAAATTCAGAGTGCTGTGGAAAGACTGTCCCATCATGTACTCCAAATATGTCTCAATCCTGATGTCTAAGCAACCTTAATTTTGGAAGCTTTTGGAAGCTTTTCCAAATAATTAGTGAGACAGTTTATCATGTATTACATCACGCACTCATGTTGTCATCTTAAAAAGCCCATACATAGGGGTGCCTGGGTGGCTCAGTGGGTTAAAGCCTCTGCCTTCGGCTCAGGTCATGGTCCCAGGGTCCTGGGATCGAGCCCCACATCGGGCTCTCTGCTCAGCAGGAAGCCTGTTTCCTCCTCTCTCTCTCTGCCTGCCTCTCTGCCTACTTGTGATCTCTATCTGTCAAATAAATAAATAAAATCTTAAAAAAAAAAAAGCCCATACATAATGAAGGAGGTAAGTGACAATCTGAGAAACAAATTCATGCAAATGGCTTCATGCAGATATTTTCTGTTATGCCTCCTTCTTTTTTTTTTTTTTTTTTAAAGTAGGCTCCACATTCCTGACTCAGATCAAGAGACACAGATCAAGAGTTAGACCCTTAACCAACTGAGCCACCCAGGCGCCCAGCCTCCTGCTTTTTCATTGCAAATTAACAAATGCTTTACCTATGGAAGACTCCCGAGAAAGACTTTTTTCAGTACAGGGCTTATTCCTCTACTCAGGACGTGGCCTCCCTGGCTAAACCTCTCTCCAGTGCATTATCCTAATATATAGTCCCCTTCCCAGATGTTTTGCTTCTGTTCTTTTCAGTTTTACCTGACAGCAATGAACTACCTACTTTTTGTTTTCCTCCCTGCAGTTTTTCTGCTGGTTCTTATCTCTTTGTATTTTTCTGTGCCTTGTTCACCAGCTATGTGTATATTTTCCTTGGAGTACATACTGCATCACAAGCAATGGTCTAGGCACTGGGTCTTTAACAAAGTTTATGTATAGTGGTGGGGTGAGGAGGATAAACACTAAAGAAGTTCATAGCACATCAGGTGGTGATAAAGAAAAGAGTGAGGGTAGTCGTGTGAGGGAGTGGACGATTTATCACTAACATCTACCAGTCATCTATCTTTGACCTTCTGCTTGTCCTTCCGTATATTCCAAAACTTGGGACATTCATTGGCTCACATAGGTCCCCCTTAAGGCCAGTTTATAAATTTATGTCTGTATCAATTCCTTTCTACTTTGGATCTTACTGTTACTCTCAGGGGTCATTTCATTCTTCTGGTTGGTTTTACCTAAAATAGTCCTTATTATATAGCAGTTTTCCCCTAGGAAATTCTGGTGGATCCTGAGAACAATACTGCAAGGAAGTTACTATGTTTATATTTTTCTGTATTTGGATATTGGACAGGTCAATTTATCCAGGGTAATATACTACATGTTTTAGTTTTCATTCAGGTGTTTGCTATTATTTAGACTTAGGGCAGTCGTGAAATACCATTGCAGCTATCAGCTGTTACTTTAATTCTTCTTCACTCTACAAACAGCCCAGGAAGGAATTCCTCATGTTCCTTTCAATAGATTTATTAATCCCCAACTAGACAAATTCAAGAAATAAATACCATGGTAGCTTTGAAGCTGTTATAAATTTCAGTTTTCGGCTTATCAGCCTTTTATAGTCAACACAAGTATAGACCTTTGGGCACATCCTGATGTTCACTTTGGCTGTGCTGAATCATTTCCAGATCTGGAAGTGCTCAGCCTCTAGGAACACCTTGGATGGAATGGACAAAATTGGCAGGAGTCAAAGGTGAAGCCGTTTTGTTTCCATGTAAGGATGGCGACCACAAAATAATTATTCTCTATTTACTGGTTATGAGTGTAGAAATTCACACTTTCCTCTGCTTTTCCACAGCACTTTCCCATTGATAGGATGGCTTAGAAGGAAAAGCCACAATTCCCTGATTCTATTTTTATCTTGCCATATGGCCCTGCAGGAGTGTGGGAAAAGGGCTCAACCTGGCCTCTGAGTATAGTCCTACAAATCAGGGCTAGAGCATGGAACTAAGCAGGGCCCTCAAACATTTTTCTTCCTATGTGATAATTTTAAAATATCAATTGGGAGAAAAAGCAAATGTCAGCTGTGAAATGAATACCACTGTGGCGGCTAGGGATTTTGGTGTTTGATTCCAATTAGAGGTAATGGGAATCATGAGGATTCTTGCTATGCCTCTCCTTACTGTAGGTGTTATTTTTGCAATTAAAACACTATGTGCGTCTCTGTAGGGTTTTTATTTAATTGGTATGACATATGTCAAATTTCATCAATTCTTAGAACTTTTCAGGAAAAATTGCTTTCAATTTGCTGATGTTTAACATCTATGTCCCAAATTTCCCATTCCAGACAAAACTGCAAATTGGTTTCTATTGCTTCCCTGTCAGTGGTCCATAGGCTTACAAACAGATTTATGAAGGGCACCCATTAAATAACAGCTTAGGAATAGTTAGAACAATTTCAGAACTTCTTTTACTTTCCTTCCCCTCCCCCCCCCCATGCCAAAAGTTATATACACCCAAGTCTTGTCTACGTGAAAGCTATAAATGTAGTTGAACACATCTGGAAGTAAAATTCATTCAAATGTTATTTTTGCCCATTATTAACATTTCTCCTTGCACATTATCCCTGAATATTTATTCAAGGTGACACTTGACCAAATCGTGGTTACCTTAGGGAGAAGAAAAGTTGATGGATAGCATAGCACCTTCATACTCCTCTTAGAGAGAGAGAGTGTCATGCGTCTAGAGGTTTGTGTTTGAAAATGTACAATAGGCCCCATTTTCCCTTAAGCCCACCAGGGGGCACTAGTTTAACACCTTCCTGGATACACCACTGAGCGGGATGAGCTTGCCAGAGGGTAGCCAAAGCTACAAAAAAGATCTCCCATGGACCCATTTTGAAATTACTACGGGAAGGAAGAAGCTGTATGAAAACTTTTATAATGTCTAAAGACTCATCACCCTTAGAGACAAGGAATAGAGTTTACAAGCCATCCGGAATAATGTCTGCCCTTTACAATCCTTTGCCCCCAAGTATCACTGTGATAATCTCACTGTCTCCTGTCTGGTCTTGGCCTCTGTCTCTGAGGAGAGGAGGCCACTCCTTCCTCAAAGACTAACCTGTGAATATTCCAGTCTCCCAGGGGCCATGTTCTCACTCCCATCTCTCCCTCCTTCACCATCTTCAGTCACCTCTTTTCTCTATGAATCCTTTGCCCCAGTATCCTATATTTCCAGGTTTATCCCAATCTTGAAAAATCTGTCTCTTGAACCGGAAACCCCATCTAGGAAATACTTTAGTCCTTTCTTATCATTGCCAGACTTCTTACAAAAATGGTGATTTAAATGTCAAATTCATGTATTACTGACCTAGGAGAAGATAAAGTAATTGCTAGATGGAGTCATTCTTTTGTTAAAAGAGCTCTTTCGAAAGTCAACAATAACTTTTTTTTTTGAAGAGTTTTTTTTTTATTATTATGTACAGTTAGCCGACATGTAGTTCATCATTAATTTTTGATGAAGTGTCCTATGATTCATTAGTTGCGGATAACTTTCTTTAACATTAAATATGTTTGCCAACGTCTGCTTCTAAAAAGGCTCTTTTCTTTTTCCTTCCACGACCGTAAATATTTTTGCTTTTCTTTCTACTTCTCTGAGGTCTCTCCTAGTTTTTACCCTAATCCTTTTTCCTTTTAACCACTTCAGTTCAAAACCTCGATGATTTTTGTTGTTGTTGTTTTACCTTTATTCTAGTCACTTTAAAAAAATGAAACTGCAGGAAAATTAACTGTGTTTTTGGCGTACAGATCTATGAGTTTAGACAGTTTAGGCATACAGTTGTGTAGCAATCACCACAATCAAGACACAGAAAGTGTCCATCACCTCCCTAGATTTCTTCCTTCAGCCCTTTTGTAATTAACCCCTTCTTCACACCAATCCCTTAGCAACCACCCAGCTATTTTCTGCTCCTAAAGTATTACCTTTTTCAGAATGCTATATAAATAGAAATATATAGTATGTATTTTTAATCTAACTTTTCTTAACATTCATGTCATTCACATTGCTTTATTTATCAAAATTTATTTCCTCTCTGTTGCTGAGTAGTATTCCATCATTTGAACGAACCATAGTTTATCTGTATCTTAGTTGAAGGGCATTTGGAGTCTTCCCAGGTTCTTATATGTGGTTATGAATAAAAATGCTATAAACATTCGTGTACAAGGTTTTATGTGTCTACATAAGTTTTCATTTGTCTTCTGTTTGTAGTGCCGAATCATATTGTAAGTATATGTTTAATTTTACAAGAAACTGCTAAGCTCTTTTTTAAAATGGCTATACCACTTTGCATTCTCACCAGCAATGTATGAGTTTCAGTTGTGCCACATTCTCTTTATCACTTGGTATTGCCAGTCTTCCTAATTTTAGCCATTCTATTAGGTTTGTAATTATATCTCATGAAGGTTTAAATTTGCATTTCTCTAATGACTAATGATGTTAAGCATCTTTTCACGTGATTATGTGAACCCATCATCTTCTTTTGTGAAATGTCTGTTAAGATCTTTTGTTTATTGGGGAACGTGGGTGGCTCAGTGGGTTGAGTGTTGGACTCTTGATTTTGGCTCAGGTCATGATCTCAGGATTAAGCCCCGAGGAACGTGTGGTACTCAGCACAGAGTCTGCTGGTCCGTCTCCCTCCTCCTCCTTGTTCTCTCTCTTTCTCTCTCTCAAAGAAATAAATAAAATCTTTTAGAAAAATCTTTTGTTCATTTGTAAAAGTTAGGTTGTTTTCATGTTGTTGAGTTTTGAGAGTTCTTTATATATACTAGATAAAGTTGTCTGCTGAATATATGATCTGCAAATATTTTCTCCCAGTCTGTGGCTCTTTTTTTAATTCTCTTAAGGATTTAAGAGATAGAGGTTTTAACTTTGGAGTTTCAAAATTTGGAGTTCAAAATCTGATTTATCAGTTTTTTTCTTTTGTAGATTGTACCTTTGGTGGCATATCTAAGAAACTTTGCCAACCAATACAACAATCATTTTCTCTTATATTTTCATCTAGAAGTTTTAATTTTGTGGCTTTGGAGTTTATATATTTAAGTCCATAATCCATTTTAAGTTAATTTTTTATGGGCAAGGTATGGATTGAGATTTATATTTTTTACATTTAGAGATCCAAATTGTCTTATCACCATTTGGAAAAGGCTATTTCCCCCCATTTCCCTTTTTATCTTGGGGAAAATCCATTTGCCAAAGTGGATCATTTATATGTATATCCATTTTTAGGGCCTTTTTTCCTTCCTTCTTTCCTTCCTTTCTTCCTTTGGCATAGTTTTTTTGTTTTGTTTTGTTTTAAGAGACGGGGGGGGGGGTTGGTGGAGGAGTGTTGGGGGGGGTGCTGCCTGGGTGGCTCAGTAGGCCTCTGCCTTCGGCTCAGATCATGATCCCAGGGTCCTGGGATCGAGCCTCGCATTGGGCTTTCCGCTGGGCAAGGAGCCTGCTTGCCTTCCTCTCTCTCTGCCTATCTCTCTGCCTACTCGTGATCTCTGTCTGTCAAATAAATAAATAAAATCTTAAAAGAAAAAAAAAAAAAAGAGAGATGGAAGGGGGAGGGCAGAGGAAGAGGAAAAGAGAGAATATTAAACAGGTTCCATGCCCAGAGAGGAGCTGGAGGCAAAGCTTGACCTCACAACCCTGAGATCATGATCTGAGCTGAAATCAAGTCAGATGTTTAACTGACTGAGCCACTTGGGTGCCTCTTTGTGGTATAGTTCTATGTGACTTTTTACCAACACCATTTGTCTTGCTTTTTCTTGTCTTTCTTTTTCTTTTTCTTTCTTTCTTTTTTTTTTTTTAAATTTTTTGGATTTTTTGATTTATGAGGGGCAGAGAGAGAGGGAGAGAAATTCTCAAGTGGACTCCAGACTTTTGGAGGCTCATTTCTTCAAACTGTGTATCCTCCAGTTAACACTGGATTATTCTAGCAGTCTCTGTCACTGGCTTCTGTGTCTTCAGTTAGTGTACTCACCATGTCATTTGCAGCTGGTTTCCTAAAACTCAACTTTCCTCCTGTTACTCAGATAAAAAAATCTTTGTGTAAACCTCTGCAAAGTAGTGTTCTCTTGTCTTTACAAACATTTTTTCTTACACCATGACAGAAAATTCTGAATGATCTGGATTCATCTACTCATTACATATCTTTTTTGACCTCTGGAGGTGAGAGATGTAATGGGAAAGGGGAGAAAGAGCAATAATGCCTTAATAGTTAATAACAACAAAACAATAACAACAAAAACAAACACTCAGGGCCTTGAAAAATACTATACGCTTTGCCGAGTAACTGTGAGGAAGACTTGGACATTTCCAAATAAAAATAGAAGTTGTAAGACATTGAACATTGATTTTGTTCTAAGCCATCTGTTAATCCCTTTACACATTTCATCTCATTGATCTTCATGATAGCCTCTAGAAAGTGTAGACATATCATTATCATATTTTAATAATGAGGAAACTAAAACATGGAAAATTTAAGTATTCAACTTAAAGTCAGTCAACTACTAAGTGGTAGAGTTGGACCTTAATTCATGGCCTGACCACTGAGCCTATGTTTAACTTTGCCAGGGTGCTATGTAGCAATCATTAGGTGCCAAATGTTCATGAATGTTGAGGTAAATGGTCAATGAATTCAACCACCACAGAGATGAGTTTTCAGCTCTTTTGGAACATTCCTAATGCTACTGATTGATATTCAAAGAATTGTTCTTTTTACCCCTTTCATTTTCTTCTCTTCCTTTACTGCATTCAAACATCTCTAGACGCTGGAAGGTTATGGTAGGTATGGCACCAGTTAATAGCAGCAGTACTTTTCCCAGTGCATCTAGTGACTCATGCGAGCTGTCCTTGCTAGTGAGAGCCTCTCATATTTTGTAAGGTCAAGCATTCCTGTGAACTAGGACATTGGTTTTCTGAGAACTCTGGTAATATAAAGTTAAGGTTGTAAAGCACAGCATTCACTTTGAGGAGATTGCTTATGATATTTGTAAGTTCCATTGATGAAGCTATTACAATTCATGGAATACCCTTCACAGCACCCAGTCCAGTATGTGAAACATTGGAGGGGTTCAGAAAATATTGTACTAAGTCGAATTGACATGAACATTGACCATGTAAGTATCACAAATGTAAATGTGAATGGTCTTGGGTCTTTTGCTGAGCACACATTGCAACTATACATTACTCCTCAATTGAATAGGAAAGATCGGTTACATAAAGTTAAAACATGAATTTACCTGCTCAACTGAAGGCAAAACCAAACTAAGAACTTGATAAATGGGATTGCAATCAGGTTTGCTAAATAGAAATCTTAATAATCATCATCAGAAAGTAAAGAACATTTGATGTCTAGAAAATTTTATTTTGTTCTGAAAAGGAAACATCAATCCCTTTCTGAGAATGGAAGTTCTTTTCTCCATCTTTTTCACATATCGTGGGAAAAAATATTTAGTTTCTCTCATTGTACATATTATATATGATTTTAAATGGCCTCATTCAAAATACTTGATGAAACAATTGGCCATTTACCAAAAAAAAAAAAAAAAAAAAAAGGAGGGGGGAGATTTATCTGCCATAAAATGCAAATGAATTTTTCTTCCCTTCATTGTTAGTAAAGGATTATTTTTTGGTAGATACTTGTGCACTCTTGAAAGAAAACATATTAACACATATGGAAAGCAAGAGCTCCGAAAATCAGTTTTTAATTCACATTTATCTCCACTTAGAGTTCCATTAAGTCTATGAATTGGCTCAGCAAACTGTATCAAGTTATTCCTGTTTGATAGATAATCAGTCTACCTGGAGACGGCCTCCTCCATGGGGCCATTTGTCTGATCAGATATCAAATAGCTTGTTGATTATTCTGACTTCAAAGGCTACTGGCACTGAGACCTTCAAGGTGGTCTGTAATGCCTTGAGTGTTGAGGCCACCTGTCAGTGTAGCTTCCAAATTAAAGAGAATCTGTTGGGGAACGAAGGGTAAACTTCCTTTTCTTCAGATTAGGCTGATTAACCTTGAGCAATTTTACTTTTTCAGTACCAGTTAGTGTGGGGAGAATATCACCAAGACATTTCCAGTTCTCTTTATTGTTTGGACAGATGCATTTGCTGCTCAAAAATATATATAAATATCCATTTACAAGGTTGTAGAATTTCAGGAAAATTTTGAGTAAAGGATTACAATCTTCTATTTTTATTTAGTTTCTGGAAATATTTTGATACTATAGTTGTATTAACAGAAAGTAATCATTTGAGTTGTAGAGATACATTTTAAAGAGAAAAAAATTGCAAATACTTATCAGATACTTTTTTTTTTTTTTTGGCTTCACAAAACTCTGATAAGAATTATCTATCTTTTCCACTCATCCTTGTCAGATGATTCTTTTCAAATAAAAAAATGAGGTTCCTATGGAAGCTGAGAACAGTTTATAAAACTTGTATTTAGGCTGACTCATGTTATAAAATACAAGACTTAGGATAGACTGTTGAATTCTGCACTTTTAAACCTTTTAATCAAATAAAAAATTAATTAAAATAAAAAATTAATTAATAAAAGTGATAAAAAAACTAACAAGTCCATATTGAATTAAAATAATTTATATTGTTTGGGCATTTCATATAAACTGCCATCTGGATATTTTAAAAGGTTTTACCAATTTTGCATATAAGTTTATCTGTAGAATCTCCATTTTCTTAAGTATATATGGCTTCTGGATAAGTCTAATGATAAAACTGAGGTTTGCGTCCTTTATTTTCAGGCATTCAGGAGAAAAGAAGAAAACAATTTATTTAGGCTTTCTGAAACTAAGTGACATTGTCACAAGTTAAGCTTAACTAGAAATAAATATTTTAAAGCAACTCTTCACTGTCCAATTTTATATACAGCCTTTGTAGTACAGAATTAACTTAGTTTTTTTTTAAATTGTACTGTGAGCTGAAACTGAATAGAAATGGACATTTTAAATATCTGATACTGGTTTCCATCATGTACTTCTGACGTTTCAATGTTAACAATTCTCTCTTGTTTTAATAAGCCCCAGAATAAGTAATTATGAAACGTTGCTTGCATTCTAATGTTTTAGGAAACTAAAATGGTATTGGTCATTGCATTATGACTGTATGCTTATCATTAAATTAAAAAAAAAACTTCTTATTTTGACATAATTTTAGACTTGGGGAAAGGTTGCAAAAACAGCCCAGAGTTTCTATATACCCTTCATTCAGCTTCCTGTAGCTTTCTCTAAAGTTAACACCTTACATACCATGGTACGGTTATCAAAACTAAAAAATTAACTTTGGATATAATACTATTAACTAACCTACAGCCTTTATTCAGATTTCACCAGATTTTCCAAGAGTATCCTGTTTCTGTTCCATAGTCTAACCAAGAATCTAATGTTATGTTTAGTTATCATGCCTTCTTAGTTTTTTGTTTTAGATAAATTTTAAAATGAAATTTCAAAGCACTTTTTATTTTATTTCTTTATTTTTTATTAACATATAATGTATTATTTGCTTCAGGGGTACAGGTCTGTGAATCATCAGTCTTACAGAATTCACAGCACTCACCATAGCACATACCCTCCCCAATGTCCATAACCCAGCCACCCTATCCCTTTTTCCCTTCACATGCATTTTTTTAGCTTTATTTATTTATTTGAGAGACAGTGGGAAAGAGAGAGAGCAAGAGCATGGGAGCACTAGGATGTGAGTGGGAGGAGAGGTAGAAGGAGAGAATCACCAAGCAGACTCCCCGCTGAGCTCGGAGCCTGGATACTGGGCTCAACTGACTGAGCCACCCGGGTGCCCTTCACATGCATTTTCTTGGGTGATACTCAGAACAATCAACGATAGGTCCTGTTACTATCATGCCATTTTATTTGTAAGGAAACTGAAACTTTGACAGACTTTTTAACTTGCCCAAATTCATAGAGCAATATACCAGGAATTTGAACCTAGGTTTTTCTGAACTACACAATGCTAACTTGTTTCCCAAAGACGCTGGTATGGTTAAATTACACTTGCCTAGATAAGGCTGCTTGAGTAATGAGAAATAATGTTTTGATAGATTTACCATAAGGCCAAAGGCCATTAAACCACCATTACTTTTGTAACCCACACTTACGGAGGCCAACCATTCAGGTTTGCTGGAGATGTCCCTGGTTTAGCACTGGAAGTTCTGCCTCCTAGGATACCCTTCAGTTATGTGCAAACCATGATGGTTTGTTTCTCAGCCACATGCCAATTTTAGAAGTGAATGTTTAGGGGTGCCTGGGTGGCTCAGTGGGTTAAGCGTCTGCCTTCAGCTCAGGTCATGAATCCAGGGTCCTGGGATTGAGTTCTGCATCAGGCTTCCTGATCATCAGGGAGTCTTCTTCTCTGCCTGTCCCTCCTTCTGGTTTTGCACTCTGTCTCTCTCTCATTCTCCCTCATAAATTAACAAAATCCTAAATTAAAAAAGAAGTGAATGTTTAAAATTTAAACACTGTGTCCGCAGTTCCAGTTGGGCTACACATCCATGTAAATATGTTCTGGAACAAAAAATATTAAAGGAAACACAGGGGAAGACAGGAGAAGAAAGAGAGGAATAATATTGTATTCAACGTGTGCTACTAGAAAAAAAAAATAACAGTATACCTGTAAGTTTTGTTTTGTACTTGTAGAGCGGAGTAAGCCTTGTGTTTAACAGGCAGTGCTGCCTGGTCAGCCAATAGTGGGTCTGATGATCTTAACTGCTATCCTGTCTCAGACAGAAAATCATAGGATTTGGAAGAGTACATTTTCACAAAACAAAAAGATCACTGGAGCGTGACTGAGTCTGAACTCTGGAACTACATTCACACAGCGGGTTATGGCTTCCAGAGGAGGAGGAACACCCCCCCCCTTCACAAGCCTGGTCCCCCACTTTGCCCTGGATTCCATCCCCTCTGCTGCTTAAAGATGCAGCTCTCTGGTTGTCCTCATCTCTTCCTCTTCACCCCTCTCTCCTCTATTGGATAATTTCCCTCAGTATGCAAAGATTCTCTAGTATCTCCCATATTATATTTAAAAAATCAACAACAAACATAATCCCTTCCTCAGTCTTTTTTCCAGCGGTGACCCTATGACTCTGCTTGTGTCTGTGTCAGCCATCTTGTAAAAGGGCTCTTTCACATGCTAGCAGCACTCCCCCATCTTCCGTTTTCTCTTCAGTTCCCCTCAGTCAGCTTCCACCTTAATAGTCTGCCAACATCGCTCTTTTCAAGGTCACTGGTGGCCTCTGTTTGCCAAATCTGGTAAGCACATCTTTGTCCTCAACTTTCTTAACTTTTTAAAAGCATTTTAACTTTTTAAAAGTTGACCTCAACTTTCCTAAAATGCTCTCTGCTTGGCCCCCTTGACATACATTCCCAGTTTCCTGCTGAAACCACTGGCCTCTTCTCTATTCCCTTTCCTATCTCCCTTTCATTAACCTGAGCCTTACATTTTGGCATTGTTCAGGGTTAGTACTCAGTTTCCATTGCTCCTGTATACCTTCTCCCAGAGCAACCACATTCCACCCAGAGGTTCAATTTCAAACTAGTTTATCACTTTCTCAGATTTGTACCTTCAGCCCACACCTTTTCTCTGAACCTGATTTTTTTTTCCTCTTCCTTTTTTTTTTTTCTTTTCCCATTTACGTGCTTGCTTGGCAATGTCACTCAACCATCTCCCAGGTATTCGAGACTTCACATTCCCAGAGGGACTTCTGATTTTCCAATCTGTTGCTCCATGATTTTCCCCAGTTCCCTGTGGCCCCCATTTTAATTCCTGCCTTTCTCCCAATTGTCCATTCCAATTCAGCGAGGTCTAAAGATTCTACTTTCAAATATATCTTAAACCTTGCAATGCCTGCCTAATATCAATTTTTCTCTCTTTCCTTTAAACAAAGTTCTGATTCTTTTGGAGGTGGCAGTGTGCCCAGCTCAAAAGCTGTATTTTGCAGCCTCTCTGGCAGATTCGGTAGCCACAGTACCGGTAAATAGAATGTAGGCAGAACTGGGTAGGCTGTCCAGCAAAGATCTTTAAAAGGGGAAACATGCCAGGGGAGACTATTTTCTCTGCCTCTCTTTTTCTGCCTGAAATGGGCAGACCCTGGGCAGGGCTGCATCAGCCATGATACATTCATAAAATTATTTTGAGGATGTAGGCACACTCTAGGGAAGTAGGGTTGAGAACTGAAGGAGCTACCATTTTAGTCCCGAGGTTCTCATCATGTAAGAGAAAACTGAATCCCCATATTAAATAACTATTTAAATAGCATTAAATAACTATTATTTTAAATAATTTTAAATAACTATTATTCTGGGTCTCTGTTATTTACAATCACGGGCAATTGCTAGCTAATAGGAGACATCCTTTCTGTGGCATCTCCCTCATCCAAGCCAATCTTATATGCTGACTGATCTTCTCAAAAACTAAATGCAAGCATCTCCCATCCCTGCTTAAAAATCTCTGAAAGATTCTCATTAAACTTAAAATGAAATACAAGTTCTTTAATATGGCATGATGAGGCCCCTGCCTAATTTCTCCAGGTTTTCTTATATCACTGTTCTTATCTTTGTTCCCTGCTAGGCAGAAGCTTGCCTTGAACATATCTATTTCTGTCCCACCCCAGGATCTTTGCATGTGCTATCTGGATAAGCTAGGAATAACTATTCTTTATTCCTTCCCTTCCTTGCCTTCCTCCTATTCCAAATAGCTCTTTGTCTTCCTTTAATTCTTAGGTTAAATGTCCCCTCTTGGATCATTCTACCTAAATGTGATCATCCCCTCATACTCCACCATTATTTCCAATTATCATCACCTTTTAGTTTACATCATTGCAGTTTACCATAATTCATTTGTAACATGACCTTTGCCTCTTTCTCATTAAATCTTGAGTTCTCTGAGGAGAGGGGTGATGTCATATTTGATTACTAGCTGTTCTCTGTTTAGAAGTACCAAAGAGGAGTGCCTGGTATTGGTTGGTTCACAGACTTGGCTGAACATTAGAGTCATCTGGGGACATTGGAAGTACTGATATCCAGGCCCAACCTTCAGCTTTAATTGTTTGGTGTTGGGGACCTAGGGGCAGTACATTTTAGAAGCTCTCCAGGGATTCTAATATAAAGCCAGGTTTGAAAACCACTGCACAAGAGCAATGTTTCTCAACTCTTTGTCATACATTCAAGGCATGGGGTGAGCTCTTAAAGTCATGAGTACCCCTACACCAAGATTCTGATTTCTTTGGTCTGGGTCAGGGCCTCTGAATATCACATCTTTCCAAGTGATTCGAATGTTGGCCAGCGGTGGAAACCATTTGTATTAGTGTGCAATGTTTATCTGTTGCCAAGGGGAATGCAGTTTATCATACAATTAATTCAAGCATTACCATACACAACAAATTATATGTGACAGTGGTTTAAAGGTAATTTCTATTCCTCCTCATTAGGAATTGGTTGAATCTGTTTGCCAGCAGCTGTCTCTATTCAAGTTGATACTAGAATTTTCTTATCACCTCTTCCCTCTTTTTTCTCCTTTTATTTACATTATTAACTGGTTCTTGGTCACCCTAGGACACATTGGGATACTCGCTTCCTTATATCAGGACCCTTGTAACTATTACATGATAATTCTCAGTTTATGTCTGTAACAATACCAAGTTCACACTTTAAATTCAAAGTTAATTATATCCCTACTGAAAATCCTTATTTCCCCAACCCACCCTGCCCACAGCACCTGGCACAAATCCTGTCACAGAAAGGGGCTTGGAAAGTGCTTATTAAATGGGATGAATTCATTAGCTGTACTTTAAAAGGGTTGCTATACCCTCAAAATTCACTGTGTTTGCCTTATTTACTTGAGTCCATAGTCTTTTTAAAGATTTAATTTCAATTCATTTAACATATAGTGTATTATTAGTTTCAGGGGTAGAATTGGATTCATTAGTTGCATATAATACCCAGTGCTCATTACATTAAATGTTGTCCTTAATGCCCATCATCCAATTACCCCATCCCCCCACCCACCACCCCTCCAGCAACCCTCCGTTTGTCTCTTAGAGTTAAGAGTCTCTCATGGTTTGCCTCCCTGTTTTTATCTTGTTTTATTTTTCCTCCCTTTCCCCTATGTTCATCTGTTTTGTTTCTTAAATTCCATATACAAGTGAAGTCATATGGTATGTATCTTTCTCTGAATGACTTATTTCGCTTAGCGTAATACACTCTAGTTCCTAGTCCATAGCCTTTTCTTCCAGAAACCTCTGTTCTGAGCCACGCTGGCTCAGGTGGGAAAAGGAAGGAAAAAGATCAACTTCCAGATTGAAGCTACACTAAAAGGCTTCTCCTACGATACAGGAGTCATGGAGTCCACAATTCCTTTGTGCAAAGAGGTTTCACACCCGCTCTCCACTTCATCAGTCAGAATGCCACCTTTCCTTGTTTTCTGAATTTAATGTTTATACTCTGCTGTATACCTTTTAAGGCTTTATTCCAGCATTACTTTATTGTAAGAAATGTTAACCCAAAAAAGTGGGGGGAGGGGAATTTAAAGAAATCACACTATCTGTAGTGACATGGAACATTCTGAGAATTTCTGAGGACTAGAAAATAGAATACCTCTTGTCACAAAATGGCAGCCCATGCAGAGACAGTGCCTCCTACTGGGAAAAATCAAATGACATGACCAGAATGCTTTCTAAGGCTTATTATGAAGTATGGTACAAGTGATCATTGGTATTGAAATTCACATTATCAACAAAAAGAAAACTAAAAAACATCCTGTCTACCATCATAAAACTTTTCATTTAGCTTGCAAAGTACTGATGCAAAGTACCGGTCACATAGTCACGAGGACATCCGTAGAAGGTCAAGGACTTGGTCCACTCTGCATCCCAGCACCAAGAAAGGTAAGTGCTTAATAAATATATGCTAAATATTGAGTTAGTGAGCTAAAATTAATCTAAACACAATGGAGCAAAAAAAAGAATGTACAGGATTTTTAAAGTAAATTATGATGTGAGACAGACTGGGAGCAAGAGCCTAGTGTCAAGTGAGGGTTTCAAGAGTTGGGTGTCTAGACAGAAGTAAAAAAGACTCCCCTTTTCCACTCTTCTTTTGTGTGTGTGCCATTGTTCCAGAGATGCAGCTCTTACAAGGGACAAGGACATAATTCATCCCCCTGCATAAGGGATGAGGAGGAAATATGACCTGGGTACATTATTAATTGCTTTGTTTGTGACTCCTAACCATGTAATTGTTTTAACGATTAGCAGGTGGGTAAGAGTTCCAGCTTTTCAGTACCTCAAACTTTTATAAGTGGGGAGATTAGTGAATAGGAATGAATTAGGGTAGGATTCAGGTTGGGACCTCAAATAAGTTACTTTAAAAATAAATGAGAAAAGGGGTTCACTGGTAAGTGAAAAGTGTGAAAAAGCAACACTGGGTTCAGTTCAAGCAAGCTGCAAGTAAGAATTTCTTACTGGACTAGTTGATCTTCACATGCTCCAAGGTCAGATAGAGCTTAGGTCATCACAGGTGCTGTGGGTCTAATCCCTTTTTGCAGAATATCCAGCTGTGGAATGCACACCTGAGAAACAGAATTCAGCTGGTGTAACCAAGACCTAGAGAGCAACACAGGCTTCCCCTGTGTCTGTAGCTGCAGGCCTTCTCTGATTCCAGTGAATAATTCACTTCTTTTCCTAATATCTACGTCACTACTGGGGTTTCTCTTTCTTCTCTCATTGTGTAATTACCCCCTCCTCTACAGCATCAGCAGTGGGGGTTTCCAAACATGGCATTCACCCATTTCAGGGTGAACAGAGAAGGTACCTTTTTAACTAGTATCATAAAGGGTTGCCTATCACAAATCTGTCAAATGAGTGTGTAGATACTGCTGGATGACCATGTAAATGCTACCCAATGCTAAAAAGTGGTATTGTTGATTCCCATGCCCAGCCGTCACCTTTGATTAAAGTATCCACTTGTTTTCTTTATATCATCTTTGAAAGTCTCACCTCATCTCCAGAATCATTCTAAATTGTGTACACCTATGGAACATCTGATACAGACAGACATTGGCTCCCAACCAACCCCTGTTTCTTCAACATCTGTAACCTTATGTACTTTTAGTCAGAGAGAATTCAGAGTCTTCTTCCTCAGCAGTTTGGCTATTCCTGAATTGTAAATGTTTTACTCAAGAAACTCTGGTTTTAGCAGAGGAAGCAAATGGTACCCTGGTTGGTATAAGGAGTGATATCCCTCTTTCAGAACCCAGTGAATTTATTCTAGTAACAAATCAAGGAGACACTAGAAAACTCTTGAAAGCTCACGTAGTCCCCTCCCAATTCTGCATATTTTCTTCTTAATAAAGTTTCCAGTAGGTTCTGAGAGTCATGAGACAAAGCTTTGAATAACCTTCTATGCAGCCTCCAGACACTGAGATGAGTACACCCAGTGTGATGCCCGGTCTCTCTCTGGTGAACATCTGTTGAGCATGGACGTTGTTCCAGGCAGTTCTGTAAGTGCTTCACAAATACGAATTCCTTTAACAGTCACACCACTATCAACTCTACCAGTTGGGGAAATGGAGATGGGAGAGGTTAACTTGTTCAAGTTTCCACAGTTAAGAATCAGGAGGGCCGGTATTTGAACAAAGGCTGCCTGGCTCATAAGTTCAGGCTTGTCATCACCATACCACCTGCTACTTTACTGACTGAGTAAGATACTATAGTAGTGTGATTTTGTCCTCAACAAACTTCCCCTGTCCCAGAACAGTCTCTTTGCCTTCCTACTGCATCTATAAAGCTTCTCAGATTAACTGAATTCCGTGTTTGTTTGTGTATTTTATGTTGGGTGCTACTATGCATAGAGTTCCTGTTCTTGTGTTCTTTTCGTCTCCATAAGCTAACCAGTCTGTAATGTTCTATAGTTCAACTTTACCCCACTTTACCTTTTTGAGCTACAAAGTCTTTTGAGCTACAAAATCTAGTTATGTTGCATGGCTGTCATGTCTCTGTAAGTCCTAAATTTCACTCAACAATGCTGTTCACTAGAGTGACACAATAGCCCACAAGTTCCTCTCTCTCCCCTCTTCCTCTCTTTATAACTATCTATCTATCTTCTCATTATATGTATTTACCATTTATATATCATTTATATATATTATATACAAAATGTTTGAATGTGGATTATGGAACATGTATATATATTATTAGAATATTATATTGGAATACATAAAACAATAGACTAAGGCATCACATGTGCCATCTTGGTTAATCCTCATGATGGTCCTGGGAGGTAGGTACTCTCCTTATACCCATATTAGAAACAAGGATCCAGGCATATTCCATAACTTGCCCACGGCACATATTAACATTGGCTTTGATTCCAGAACCCTCAGTGAGGCTACCTCCATCAGCAGGGAAAGCACTGGGTTGCCATGACATGAGCATTACATTAATGAGTAGATCTCTCCAGTCCTTCATTTTGGGGAGTGTAGTACAGTCTTTTAAAATTCTTTAAGTAGAACTCATCCATTCCAGTCGATTTCACCAGGACAGTTGTCAATTCCACAGGAGACAAACCTGGTTCACATCTTTTTCTTTGCAACTCACTAATGAGCTGCATGTAGTTTAAAAAAGAGGAATAATAATACCTGCCTCATAGGCCCATTGTGAGAATGAACTGACGTAAACATGACTCATCCCCCTACATAGTGCCTGATACACATGAGACGTCCTCAGTAAATGTGGCTATTCCACACTGTCACAGTGAAGTGCAACATCATGAGATCATTAATGACCTTGGAAAATAGCTACAAAATAATTGAGTATATCTCATATAAAAATTTCTACATTTAAAATCCGTAGCACCTTTAGATGGAATTTTTACTTTAATTCATGAAAGAGCATATGTAAAATACTTTCCATGTGTAAATTCTACTCCAGGTTTGAGTCTGACCTGCTCATGATCATCTTTTCCCCATTTGTGTATGACTAGAACATTCTCTCAGGGAGCCATGTGAGTTCTAAAAAGCTGTTTCTACCCGCAATTTAAAACATTACATTTCCAAAAGCCCACTCCATGGTGGTGCTTTCTGACTTACATACAAAATTTTCTTCCTGTCAGGAAGAGACAGTGAATTTGGCCTCTGAATGTTGCATTTCTGAAAGACAAAATGGCACATGGCATGTTCTGGAGGAGAGGATCCCTGAAAGGGCTGGTTGGTCTGAGGGCCACAAAACAAACAAATGGTGGTGGAGGGAGGGCAAGGTAGCAGTGAGGAATGAGGATTAGATGTGACCCAGAGAGAATAAAACCCAAACTGAAATAGGCCAAACACATAAATTGCTATTAAATCACGGCTTTTATTTTCCTGCCTTTGCCCTCCTAACGTTTGGTTTCTCAGTAAATGAAAGGAATCATTTGAAGTAAGGGCCTGGAGAAGGCAGGCCTCTGACCTCTAGCTCGACCACAGAGATCAAAGGCAAACCCCATATGTGTGAGATATTATCTTTTCCAGGCAAGTGGGCATGATGTTTTGTGATGCAGCAGTGTGGAAACAGACAAATAGCCAGGTTAGTGACCGCGGAGAGGGACGTGATTGACGTGGGGACTGAGCACGAGGAATGGGAGAGTCAGAAAGCACATTGCCCTTCTGGTGCATTTCCATTTGTGTTTCAGCTCTCAAATTCTCTAGTGTTGTTGTTGTTGTTGTTGTTAATTTTCCTACCTGTGACTTTGGTCCAAACCACATTTTTCAAGTTGGCAATGAATGTTGATCCTTACTTATTTTTTTAACCTCCCTTATTTTAAAATGGAATTGGTCATTTACTTTGTTTTTCAAGGCAAGACTTTTGAATGCAGACTGTTTGCATAGAGAAATTATATGGCTGAATCTTTACTAGTACATATTGTATTAAAATACTTTTAATTAAATCTCAATAGGAAAGCAGGTAGGACTAGTCAACAGCTACAAAGGCTTTCAATGTATGGGGAAATTATGCTTCTCTTTCCCAATATTGTTCTCTCTCTTCCACCTCTCCCCTCCCCTCCTTCTTCCCTGCCCCCCCCCCACCCCCACACAAGGAATTAATCCCAGGGCAACTCTCCTGTTCATTCTGGAGCCAATGCTGTGATGACATGAGGACGTGTTGTCAAGCCCCAGGAGTTACCAAAAGGCTTAGAGCTTTCAGGCCTCTCGGTCTACACACTGTCCTTCATCAGGCTTATCATTACTGTTCCTCAAAGGAGAGCAAAACAGAGCCAAGGTGAGATGGATTTCAGCCCATGTGGTTGAACTTGACCTTTAAATCATTTTTCCTCACACGCTCTATGGTAATCGTTCCTCGGGGAAGCTGGAGACATCCATTGGCCCAGGTAGAGCTGCTGCCTTTCCTCTGATTTCTTTCTCTCTCTTTTCTTG
Organism: Martes martes; assembly: GCF_963455335.1. Lineage (NCBI taxonomy): Eukaryota > Metazoa > Chordata > Mammalia > Carnivora > Mustelidae > Martes > Martes martes. Next base: position 60,662,299 of record NC_137891.1, read on the forward strand.
TCTAGCGCTCTCTCTCTCCTCAGTCTTCCTCTCTTTCAATTTATCTCTCTCTCACCAACTTGTTCTTTGCGCCAGTGCTTTATTGAATATGTCTAACTAATATCTTCATGGGGGAAAACCCAAACAAACAGAACACAGCTTTGTTTGATTACTATGTTCATTAAAATTTCCTATTTCTACTTGTCAGTTTATCCTTACCCCTATTTTTGCAACACACAATGTACACTGATACACATGCACTAATGTACTAACACACCAACACACACTAACACAAATCTGTGCACAAGACACATAGCAATACTAATACACATGCATCATATACATACTAATACATATAGATCCACCGACGTATACCAACACATACACAGCACCCCACACTAATATATATACACAGCAACACACACACACACACACACACACACACACACGCACGTGCACATGCAGAAAACAGTCACTTCTGAACCCTGGAACATATTTCTTCATTATTCAGATGACAATCCTCAGGAGTAGATTCAGGTTGCTGGAGAGTTTACGAGGTCATCTATTATGTCCATCGATAACTGAGCTGAGAGGAATTCCTATTACTTTCTTTGTGTATAAAAATTACTATTAAAATCTTTCCAAGCCAAAAAACTGCCAGAAGTGTAAAATTAAAGCCTGCATTTCAACTAAAATACAGGAATGTAATGATTAGGCTTTCTGCTTTCCCAATAGCAGAAATATGCCTGTGGTTTAGAGCTTTCTGAAGGGAGATTTAAACAGTAAGATATTCATCCAGAGCTAAGTGGGAGGTTTTTCCTGCTAACATGATATTCATAATGTTTAGGTACCCCAGATAATGGACAACAAGAGCTATAGTTTTAGCAAAATAAATGAATTTACATTAGCAATTTAAAAACTCTTTTTAGTAAGAACTGGTATGGAGTAAGTTAATACAGACTCAATTATCATGCTAGAAAAAGGGATCTGGCGTTCTCCCTGGTCCCTGGTATCTGTCTAGACATTGTAGACAAAAGAAACTCATTTGCTCTTGGAAGTGTTGAATGAAAAGTCACTTGGGATTAGTTGAGGGAGCGGGGGGAAAGGATGGAGGTCAAAGGACTTGCAGCAAAGAGTCTGTGCTTTGTGGGATCCAGAAAACAGGGATGTGCTGTGGGCAGAAATCATCATAGGAATAATTAGGGGGTGGTTCGATGGCTAAAATCAAAGGAAGAATTTATTTTCTAAGTTTTTCTCTCCATCTTTTTCTTTACTCAGTTTAGTACAAAATAAAACAACTTTATTTTCATACACGTATATTTTATCTTGCCTAAAAAACATGCAAATACACTTTTCATTTCTAAATCACTTGAATATTTTTTTTTAAATTAGTATCCTAGAATCTTATTTTAAAAAACATCTTTAGGAGACATGCTGTGGGCTCTAGGGCCAGATGTTTTATAAGACCAGCTTATAGTAAGGGCGACTTTTCTATTTCCGAAAAAAATTCCCACTTGACCTGTGCTATACAAAACATTATGACAGAAATCAGCTGTGAGCTTCCAAGACGATTTTTCAAAGGTTACTTCCATTCCATCTAGGGCACAAATAGTCTGTTATTAAAGCAGTTAATTAAAAGTTTTATTCCGAATAAAAGGCAATCTGAGAAGAAATTGATTATTAGTTAAAATGTAAAGGATGTTTAACTTGGCACAAACTAGTGAGTAAAAATGCAGACCCTATTATTTATTTTATTTTATTTTTTTATTAACATATAATGTATTATATGCCCCAGATGTACAGGTCTGTGAATCATCAGGCTTACACATTTCACAGTACTCACCATAACACATACCCTCCCCAATGTCCATAATCCAGCCACCCTATGCCTACCCCCCAACCCCCAGCAACCCTCAGTTTATTTCCTGAGAGTAAGAATCTTTTATGCTTTGTCTCCCTCCTGATCCCATCTTGTTTCATTTTTTCCTTCCCTACCTCCCACAACACCCTGCTCTGCCTCTCAAATTCCTCATATCAGAGAGATCATATGATAATTGTCTTTCTCTGATTGACTTATTTCACTTAGCATAATACCCTCTAATTCCAACCACATTGTTGCAAATGGCAAGATTTTTTTGATGGCTGCATAGTATTCCATTGTGTATATATACCATATCTTCTTTATCCATTCATCTGTTGATGGACATCTAGGTTCCTTCCAAAGTTTGCCTAGTGTGGACATTGCTGCTATAATCATTCGGGAGCACGTGCCCCTTCATATCACTACACTTATATCTTTAGGGTAACTCCCCAGTAGTGCGATTGCTGGGTCATAAGGTAGCTCTATTTTCAACTTTTTGAGGGAACTCCATGCTGTTTTCCAGAGTGGCTGCACCAGCTTGCATTCCCACCAACAGTGTAAGAGGGTTCCCCTTTCCCTGCATCCTCACCAACACCGGTTGTTTACTGACTGGTTAATTTTAGCCATTCTGACTGGCGTGAGTTGGTATCTCTCTGTGGTTTTGATTTGTATTTCCCTGGTGCCGAGTGATGTGGAGCACTTTTTCATGTGTCTATTGGCCATCTGGATGTCTTCTTTTCAGAAATATCTGTTCATGGCCTCTGCCCATTTCTTAATTGGATTATTTGTTCTTTGGGTGTTAAGTTTGATAAGTTCTTTATAGATTTTGGATACTAGCCTTTTATCCGATATGTCATTTGCAAATATCTTCTCCCATTCTGTCAGTTGGTTTTGTTGACTGTTTCCTTTGCTGTGCAAAAGCTTTTGATCTTGATGAAGTCCCAATAGTTCATTTTTGCCCTTGCTTCCCTTGCATTTGGTGATGTTTCTAGGAAGAAGTTGCTGTGGCTGAGGTCGAAGAGGTTGCTGCCTTTGTTCTCCTTAAGGATTTTGATGGATTCCTTTCTCATATTGAGGTCTTTCATCCATTTTGAGTCTATTTTTGTGTGTGGTGTAAGGAAATGGTCCAGTGTCATTCTTCTGCATATAGCTTTCCAATTTTCCCAACACCATTTGTTGAAGAGGCTGTCTTTTTCATTGGACGTTCTTTTCTGCTTTGTTGAAGATCAGTTGACCACAGAGTTGAGGGTCTATTTTGTTCCATTGATCTATGTGTCTGTTTTTGTGCCAGTACCATACTATCTTGATGATGACAATCTTGTAATAGAGCTTGAAGTCTGGAATTGTGAGGCCACCAACTTTGGCTTTCTTTTTCAACATTCCTCTGGCTGTTCAGGTTTTTTCTGGTTCCATATAAATATTAACATTATTTATTCCAATTCTTTGGAAAAAATTGATTGTATTTTGAAAGGGATTGCTCTAAATGTGTAGATTGTTTTAGGTAGCATAGACATTTTCACAATATTTGTTCTTCCAATCCATGAGCATGGAACGTTTTTCCATTTCTTTGTGTCTTCCTGAATTTCTATCATGAGTACTTTATAGTTTTCTGTGTACAGATTCTTCGCATCTTTGGTTAGGTTTATTCCTAGGTATCTTATGGTTTTGCATGGAATTGTAAATGGGATCGACTCCTTAATTTCTCTTTCTTCTGTCTTGTTGTTAATATACGGAAATGCAGCTGATTTTTGTGTATTGATTTTATATCCTGACACTTTACTGAATTCCTGTATGAGTTCTATGAGTTTTGGAGTGGAGTCTTTTGGGTTTTCCACATAAAGTATTATAACATCTGCAAAGAGTGAGAGTTTGACTTCTTCTTTGCTGATTTGGATGCTTTTTTGGCAAAACAAAATTTTTGTTTTGGCAAAACAAAAATTTCTTTTTGTTGTCTGATTGCTGAGGCTAGGACTTCCAGTACTATGTTGAATAACAGTGGTGATAGTAGGCATCCCTGCTGTGTTCCTCTCAGTTTTTCCCCATTGAGAATTATATTTGCTGTGGGGTTTTCATAGATGGCTTTGATGTTATTGAGGTATGTATCCCCTATCCCTGAACTTTGAAGAGTTTTGATTAAAAAAGGATGCTGTACTTTGTCAAATGCTTTTTCAGCTTCTACTGAGAGTATCATATGGTTCTTGTTCTTTCTTTTATTAATGTATTGTATCACATTGATTGATTTGCAGATGTTAAACCAACCTTGCAACCCAGGAATAAATCCCACTTGGTCGTGGTGAATAATCCCTTTAATGTACTGTTGGATCCTATTGGCTAGTATTTTGGCGAGAGTTTTCACATCCATGTTCATCAAGGATATTGGTCTGTAATTCTCCTTTTTGATGGGGGTCTTTGTCTGGTTTTGGGATCAAGCTGATGCTGGCCTCATAAAATGAGTTTGGAAGTTTTCATTCCATTTACTTTTTGGAACAGTTTCAGGAGAATAGGTATAAATTAATTAATTCTTTAAATGTTTGGTAGAATTCCCCTGGGAAGCCATCTGGCCCTGGGTTCTAGTTTGTTGGGAGATTTTTGGTGACTATTTCAATGTCCTTACTGGTTATGGGTCTGTTCAGGTTTTCTGTTTCTTTCTGGTTCAGTTTTGGTAGTTTATATGTCTCTAGGAATGCACCCATTTCTTCCAGATTGTCAAATTTGCTGGTGTATGGTTGCTCATGATATGTTCTTATAATTGTTTGTATTTCTTTGGTGTTGGTTGTGATCTCTCCTCTTTCGTTCATGATTTTATTAATTTGTGTCCTTGCTCTTTTCTTTTTGATAAATCTGGCCAGGGATTTATCAATCTTATTAATTCTTTCAAAGAACCAGCTTCTAGTTTCATTGATTTGTTCTCCTGTTGTTTGGGTTTCTATTTCATTGGTTTCTCCTCTGATCTTTATGATTTCTCTTCTCCTGCTGGGTTTAGGCTTTCTTTGCTGTTCTTTCTGCAGCTCCTTTAGGTGTAGGTTTAGGTTGTATACTTGGACCTTTCTTGTTTCTTGAGAAAGACTTGTATTGGTATATATTTTCCTCTCAGGACCACCTTTGCTGTGTTCCAAAGATTTTGAACTGTTGTGTTTTCATTTTCATTTGTTTCCATGAATTTTTTCAATTCTTCTTTAATTTCCGGGTTGACCTATTCATTCTTTAGTAGGATGCTCTTTAGCCTCCATGTATTTGAGTTCTTTCTAACTTTCTTCTTGTGACTGAGTTCTAGCTTCAGAGCCTTGTGGTCTGAAAATATGCAGGGAATGATCCCAGTCTTTTGGTACCAGTTGAGACCTGATTTGTGACCCAGGATGTGATCTATTCTGGAGAATGTTCCATGTGCACTAGAGAAGAATGTGTATTCTGTTGCTTTGGAATGGAATGTTCTGAATATATCTATGATGTCCATCTGGTTCAATGTGTCATTTAAAGCCCTTATTTCCATGTTGATCTTTTGCTTAGATGATCTGTCCATTTCAGTGAGGGGAGTGTTAAAGTTCCCTACTATTACTGTATCATTGTCAGTGTGTTTCTTTGATTTTGTTATTAATTGGTTTATGTAGTTGGCTGTTCCCATGTTAGGGGCATAGATATTTAAAATGGTTAGATTTTCTTGTTGGACAGACCCTTTAATTATGATATAGTGTCCTTCCTCATCTCTTATTATAGTCTTTGGCTTAAAATCTAATTGATCTGATATAAGGATTGCCACCCCAGCTTTCTTTTGATGTCCATTAGCATGGTAAATTGTTTTCCACCCCCTCGCATTAAATCTAAAGGTCCCTTTGGGTCTAAAATGAGTTTCTTGTAGACAGCATATTGATGGGTCTTTTTTTTTTTTTTTTTTAAATCCATTCTGATACCCTGTGTCTTTTGATTGGGGCATTTAGCCCATTTACATTCAGGGTAACTATTGAAAGATATGAATTTAGTGCCATTGTATTGCCTGTAAGGTGACTGTTACTGTATATTGTCTCTGTTCCTTTCTGCTCTGTTACTTTTAGGCTCTCTCTTTCCTTAGAGGACCCCTTTTAATATTTCCTGGAAGGCTGGTTTGATGTTTTCAAATTCTTTTACTTTTTGTTTGTCCTGGAAACATTTTATCTCTCCTTCTATTTTCAATGACAGCCTAGCTGGATATACTATTCTTGGCTACATATTTTTCTTATTTAGTGCTCTGAATATATCATGCCAGTCCTTTCTGGCCTACCAGGTCTCTGTAGATAGGTCTGCTGCCAATCTAGTGTTTCTACCATTGTACGTTACAGACCTCTTGTTCCAAGCTGCCTTCAGGGTTTTCTCTTTGTCGCTAAGACTTGTAAGTTTTACTGTTAGTTGATGGGGTATGGACCTATTTTTACTGATTTCGAGGGGGGTTCTCTGTGCCTCCTGGATTTTGATGCTTGTTCCCTTTGCCATACTAGGGAAATTCTGTACTATAATTTGCTCCAATATACCTTCTGCTCCTCTCTATCTTTCTTCTTTTTCTGGGATCCCAATTATTCTGATATTGTTTTGTTATGGTATCACTTATCTTTAATTCTCCCCTCGTGGTCCAGTAGTTGTTTGTCTCTCTTTTGCTCAGCTTCTTTATTCTCCATCATTTGGTCTTCTATATAAATTATTCTTTCTTCTGCCCCATTGATCTTAGTAGTAAGAACCTCCATTTTTTTATTGCACCTCATTAATAGCTTTTTAAAATTTCAACTTGGTTAGATTTTATAAATATAGAATAAAATAAATATAGAATAATAATAAAATATAGATTAATAATTAATAAAATAAAAATAATAAAATATAGATTTTATAAATATAGAATAAAATCCAGAAAGGGATTTTATTTCTCCAGAAAGGGATTTTATTTCTCCAGAAAGGGATTCTCTAATATCTTCCATGCCTTTTTCAAGCTCAGCTAACATCTTGATAATCACCATTCCGAACTCTATTTCTGACATATTACTAATGTCCATATTGATTAGGTCCTTAGCCATTGGTACTGCGTCTTGTTGTTTGTTTGTTTGTTTGTGGTGAGTTTTTCTGTCTTGTCATTTTATCCAGATAAGAATAGAGGAATGAGCAAACAAAATACTAAAAGTGGCAAGACCCCAGAAAAATATACACTAACCAAATCAGAAGAGACCCAAAACCAGGGAGAGAAGAAAGGGAAGAAAATAAAAAAATGAAAAATAAAAAATAAAAAACAAAAAAATATATATTAGAGTGGTGAATAGAACAGAGCCTCCCACTCCATTTTGGGCATATTCTCATCTCTTAGAAGAAAGTACCTCCCAAAATTTTAAAGAAAGAAAAACTTGTATATATACAAAAATAAGGTAAACATGATGAAGGGATAGAACATGACTGTAAAGATAAAAATTTAAAAAGATTCTAAAAAAGGAATTAATAAGATAAGAAGTTGGTTGGAAAAAGGAAAAAAAAGAGAATGTGATCAGGCTGGAGACTAGAACAAAGCCATGTGCCAGATTTAGGATGTATTTTGATCTATTAGAAGAAACAGTATCCCAAAATTTTAAAGAAAAAAAACCTATATGTATACAAATATAAGGTTAAATACAATGAAGGGATAAAATATGACTATACCAATGAAAATTTTAAAAGATTTTTAAAGATTTTATTTTTATTTATTTGACAGAGAGAGAGATAGATCACAAGTAGGCAGAGAGGCAGGCAGAGAAAGAGGGGGAAGCAGGCCCCCTGTTGAGCAGAGAGCCCAATGTGGACCTCAATCCCAGGACCCTGAGACCATGACCTGAGCTGAAGGCAGAGACTTAACCCACTGAGCCACCCAGGTGCCCTAAAAAGATTTTTTAAATAAGTTATTGATAAGATAAAAGAGTTTAAAAATGTTAAAAGAGGAAGAGGAAAGGTTAAAAAATAGAATAAGAGGGGCGCCTGGGTGGCTCAGTGGGTTACGCCTCAAGTCATGATCTCAGGGTCCTGGGATCGAGCCCTGCATCAGGCTCCCTGCATTAGCAGAGCCTGCTTCCCCCTCTCACTTGCCTTCCTCTCTGCCTACTTGTGATCTCTCTCTGTGTCAAATAAATAAATAAAATCTTAAAAAAAATAGAATAAGAATAAAATAAATTAATAAAATAAATAGAAATAAAATAAATAGGAGACAAAAGCTCGGTGCCTTTTGTATACCCTCAGAGAAAAGCAGTCAATCCCTCTCATCTCCCTGGTCTCCAGCCACACTCCAAGCTCAACCAGCCTATGACCAAGTGTTTCTATCTCTGGCACACAGCATTTCTATCTCTGGAGTTTCCAAACCTAGCAAATTCCTGCAGCACACTCCTGCACTGCTCCTCCCGGAGGAGGAAGGAGGGGGGTCTCTCTGGATCTGCCATTTGTGGGGTCCCTGCTCAAAGAGCAGTGGCTTGAATGTGACTTGGATCACAGTTTAAGGTAAGCCTGAGCTGAGAGCCCACTCCTTCGCCCTGTCTCTGTAGCTGGCCTCATTGCTCTGATACCTGGGAGCTCTGCCACAATTAGACACCCTGATCTTTTTGTGTCCCCTCAGGTCCTAAGACCACACTATCCCTGCAAGAGCTCTTACACCCCCCCCCCCATAGGATCTAGAGTGACATCTCTTAGTGGAGTTCTGATTTTGTGCTCCACTACTCTACCACTTGCTGGGAGCTGGCCACTTCCCCCTGTGGTCTATCTTCCTGTCACTTTGGATTCACTTCTCCCCACATCCTACCTTCCAGAAAGTGGTTGATTTCCTTTTCCTAGAATTGCTGCTCTTATTTCCTTCTATCTCCTGTTGAGTTTGTAGGTGTTTAGAATGGTTGATAACTATCTAGCTAAACTCCTGGGACCTGATGATATTTCAGTCTCCTACTCCTCTGCCATAGTGCTTCCTCCCCTGTAGACCTCATTTAAAATGACCTCCTTGTCCACTCATATCACAGTCTAATAGGAAGATTTCACTGGAATCCCTTCTTCATGGATCCATTAATTAGATGAGGACAAGAGTCTATCATTGAAATCTGGCATTTCATCTATTTACCTGCATCTTTTACCAACAGTGAGTTCCTGAAGACCTGGGATTATTAATCTTTATATCCCCAGCACCTAGCAGGATATCTAAAACATTGTAGAGACTCAATAAATGCTTGTTTAGGTACATTTTATGTCTTTCAAAGTAAATGTAAGTGAGCTCAGTTGATCAGATTCTCAGTCATTTATTAGTTTATTTTTAGCCACTGTGCATCAATTCCTCTAGTCATAAACTTAGAAAACTTAGAAGAAAATGATGTACAATGATTTATATTGTGATTTGAGATATTGATATAATTTGTGAGATTGATCAGTTGCTTCTTCGCCTTAAAATAGTTCTTTAATACTCTAAAGTAGTGCTCCCCAAATGGAGCTGTGAAAGAGGCATGTCCCCAGATGAAATAGTAAACTTGATCCATTGCGGTGATGTTGGAGGGTCACAATGTCTGTTACATGTATTTTTATCTCATTCTTTTAACTTCTCATTTCTATTTTGTGGCATATGTTAAAATATTAATATAAGCATTTATGTATATATAGGTACATACACATATTTGTGATGTACTAATGGAATTGTGTGACAAAAAAATGTATGGTCACACTAGTTTAGAGAACTGGACTAGATGATGCATTTTTTTGTTTGTTTGTTTTTCTTGTTATGTGTAAGATTAATGAAATAATGCAAATGTTGATTTATTTAACTAGCATTTATGAGAACCTTCTATGTTCCAAATACTGTTCTAATGACTAGGCATAAGCACACAAGGATAAATAAGACATATTTGTCTCTCTCAAAAAGCACAGTCTAATAGAAGAGGGGAGACTATAAATCATATAAATAAATGTCGCTTTGCTGATTCCTCCTGTCCTTAGGCCACCATAATGCTTGATGTCTATTGAAGTGACTTAATACTCAGTCAGTTGGGAATGCATTTGGCTACATATAACAATATTCAATTAAAATTAACCTAAACAAATAGGACTTTGTTTTTCTCACAAGTCTGGAGGTAGGCAGGCCCTTACTGGTGTTGATTTAACTGCTTACTGATACCATGAGGCACTGAGGTTGTACCATCTTTATTTATTGGCTTTTCATTCTTGTTCTTGTTGCCTCTTGACACAACATGGCTGCCGAATCTCCATAAATCATATTTCATTCCAGATAAGAAGATAAGAGAAGGACAATAAAAGACTGTGCCTATGGAAAGCAAAAACTTCGGCAGAATCTTCCTCAGTACACTTCACCTTGCATCCTTTTGGAGAAAACTGTCACAAAACCACCTCTAACTGCAAGGGAGTCTGCAAAATCAAACGTTTGGCTTTCTAGTTTCTAAATTTTCTAGTTTCTAAATAAATTAGGAAAATGAAAGAAAAGCGTTTGGCAGTGGTGGTATTTAGACAGCCATCCTATAGTACCTGCCCCAGGCACTGAAAATAAATTGCCTAGTATTTTAGATATTGGTATGAACTGATTTTATTTCCTACCAATCCAAAAGCTCCCTGAGACTAGATGTGGCCTCGCCTCTCTCTCAATAAATATTTTTTGATTGAATGAATCAATAAATGAGTTTGATTCCATCAGGACACAATAAATGTAGATACTTCTAGTTGTTAAATCCAGTTTCTGAGAAACTGAGCCAAATGAAGTTTATTTTATAAGCCTCGGGAGGGAAGGTTTCCTGTTTTAAACTCCTTGAGTCCCATAGAACCTAACAACTTCGCAAATACCCTAAGTGCTCAGTTAATACTCAATTCTAAATGAATAAATAAAGTGAACTAGCTGGTCCTGTGGCAATTCTACATTCCACCACAAACAAGGCCACCAATGATATCTGAACATCTTCAGAATGAAAGACTAGTTTTCTCAATACTCAGACACTTGATCCTGGGTATATTAAGTCAACAGATACTTTTGAACACTTCTCATTTCATAAACTTCACACCAATTTCAGTCTGTTTCTGGTTTAATAATATGAATTTTTCCATCAAAGTCTCAATTTATAATCTCTCACCCTGAATTTTAAAATATCCCCACTGAATGTTGTAGGAGCCAAATAATCCTGTATTATCACTCATATTCTGGATAAATGTATCATGATTGTCTCCTTTTAAGTATAAACTCCTAAAGGTATTTCACTGACAAAGTAAGTCTGTCAGGTGAATGAGCTCAGAGCAAATTTACATGAAGAAATAAAAGATTTCCACTGAGAAACACTCTTTCATTATCTAACTCACTCTCATCATTCAGTGTAAAAGTTGAGGGCCCTGGGGAGGTCACAGAGGCCTTTGTCATAGACCACCCCTCACTGAATTCCCTAAATCATTTCATCCCAGTGAAAACAGATCTGTCCTTACAGACTTTGTGGAGGGACCTGGTGTCATTAGTAAGTTAGTCCAAGGTTTGAAAAGCTCAATTTCAAACAGTTATCCTTACCTTTAACATAGATTTCACATGATTACACTTTGCTCATTTTTATTGCTCTGGCAATAAAGAGTTGAACAATAGCCCTCTGAAGTCTCAGTGTCAAAGTTTTTATGTGAAGGCGGCTATTTCTTTCCTTGTTCTTAAAGTTTAGTGACACTAGTCCATATAACATTTTACTTAAAGCATTCATTTTCAATCCCTGACTCATTCCTCTGATTGATATTCTTTGCTCTGATTCAATGTGCTTCAAGTTGTAACTGTTTGTAGTAGTATAGGCAGATATGGATGTGTTTCTTTCTCTCTGAGTGGCCATTTGACAGTCCTGGTGCTAGTCCCCTAATGGAATTGTGGGATCTAAGTGTTGGGCTTTAAATAGTTGTTTATCTTCTTGGCACCCGACTTCATTCATGTCTTGCAAAGATGTATCTAATGCAAATCATTCACATCATCTCATTGTACATTTTGTTTTAACCTTACTGTGTGTTAAGATTTTGTTTTTTGTTACCATACTAATTTTAAAGGCTTACTTCACATTTTTATTCTCTTTAACAAAACATGTATATGCTATGCCAAGATTCAGTATATATTTAATGGCAAATATTATTAATATCTTTCTTCTTCATTCATTGATATATTCATTTAGTTATTCTTTCATTCAACTATCTGAGCCAATTATATGTTGGTTAATTAAATTACTTGAGAGCCAATTATAAGGTGAGTACTATGCCAGGTACTAGGAATAAAATGATCCACCTTTAAAGCTTTCATCCTACTGAGGGAAGAGACATTAATCAAATCATCCCATAAATAGGGTAACATTGCAACATTGACAAGAGCAGTGACAGAACAGGTAGATATCACCTAGTCCAGAGAATCAAGGAAGACTTTGTTAAGAAGTCAAGCTCTGAAGGATGAGGAGGGATTAACTAAGTGAAGAATGGAGGTAAGAACATTCTTCCAACCCCCAGATCATTCCTTCACTAAGGAAACACTTAAGTTCCAGGGACCGTGTTGGATACTGGAAATAGAGCAGCAATCCAGTCAGGAGTCCTGCCTTCACTGGGCGTTCCATCTAGTGAAGACAGATACTAAACACATCATTACACCAACAGTGATTTAAATTATAATAATAATAATAATAATAATAATAATAATAAAAAAAACCTGGCTAAAAAAGAGAGGCAGCGGGGCAGCTGTGAAATCAATTAAGCTCAGTCTATGGCTTCGCTGAGAAAGCAGCATGCAAAAGTCATTTGAAAAAAGCACTGGTTTCACAAGACCAACCCCTGCCTGCTAACTCCTGTGATGTTTCTAAGATTGATGCTGATATGCTGCTACCCATTTTCTCAGGAAGAAGTGCTTTGTGGGTGTGAAAATTCTTGAGTTACATGGTCTCAGGTACTTTTAATGAGTATGTCGTGTAGAGGTGTGTGGAATTTTCTTAGCCGTAGGCTGGCTTTTCTTTTTGTCGTAGGCGGAGATTCGCACAGTCTGACAGAATTTGTTCTTGGTGATTGTAGACCCTTGTCTGTGAGTGCAAATGGATTTTGTGTTGATTTCTTTTCTTACTTACCAGTAGGAAAGGTAAAAGTTTTTCCTTTGCTTCAAAATTATGAACAGTGCTGGTCCTTCCTATCTCTGCAATGTTTTTTCAAAGACATCGGTCATTTATTTTTAATCTAGATTTTATCAAATGATCTCTTACACAAAGTGATTTCCTGCCCATTTAAAAAGCATTATTATCTTTAGGGTAAAGATATTATTTATTACCTTTAAGGTAAGGATTTTATTTTAAAAAATACCTGTTCCTTTTTCTGTGTATCTAAGTAGAAATACTACCATTTATCAATTAAATAAAAAAGAAATATTTATCATACTTTTGTTTTCTCTTCTCTCTATCTCTCTCTCCTTTTTTTTTTTTTTTTTTTAGATAGAAAGAGAGCGGAAGTGGGAAGGGGTAGAGGGAGAGGGAGAGAGAGAATCCTAAGCAGGCTCCATACCAAGCAGCTAGACATGGGGCTCAATCTTACGACCCTGAGATCATGACCCAAGCCAAAATCCAAAGTCAGATGCTTAACCGACTGAGCCACCCAGGGAACCCACATACTTTTGTTTTCTACACAAGCTCGGCTTTCCATTTCCTTTCCTTTTACTCTTACACATCTTAGCTTTCTCTCTGGATTTATCCTCGGTAAATCAATGCCAGGTTTCTCCCTTTTTGGCATACATACTTGCATTGAGGTTTCTTAGACTGCATGTTTGTTGTTGTTGTTGTTATGGAAGTTTTCAGGTTTAACATTTTTTTCATATTCGCTCAGTGTCGTGTTGTAGTTATTATCGTTCTTAATGTTTATCACTTAAAAATACCTCTGTAATATTTTTGCCATGCATTATTTTTAACTTGATATGCATAAAGAATCTGTATAATTGAAATAAATTTTCCTTATTTCACTAAATTTCCTCCTTCTTGCAAGCTTTAGTGCTAGCATTTATGTCTAGAATTTAGTTTTTTACGTCCTCCCACTTTTTTACAAAATAAGATTAAGAAATATTTGAATTAAGTTCTTTATGATCTGTTCTTGAACACAGTCTATAGCAGGGATAAGGTAAAGTTTGTTGTGTCTTCACCCTCTCCCACAATTTATTTGTGCATGGTGCATACAGGCAAGTGTTCAAAACTTTTTGACACACGTGGTCAGATTTTGAGCACTAAGAAAAACTGTGTGACTAACTATGAGCTCCAACCTTGTTAGTGTGTGGGGAGGGTGGAGGAGGAATGGAGACAGGCATAGATATTTTCTTTATATTAGTTCATTTCTAATACTTAAAGTCTATCATTAACATGTTGACTACCTTAAAAACAAAAGCAGCCAAATAACCCTTGGAGACTTCTAGCAAGTTCCACAGAACAAGATTTTTCTTTTTTGTTTTCTTTTTTTTTGTTTGTTTCTTTGTTTGTTTCTTTTTACTATAGGTCTTGCCCCAGTTTGTGATCCCTAGAACAAGTAAATAAGTGTTGAATGAAGACAGAGAGAGAATGAATGAATGAATGAACGAATGAAAGGGAATGACAGGGAATGAGAGAGAGAATGAGATCTTTATACTCTGGTGAAAAAGGCTACCTGTCCACTAGGGTTTCCTGTTTGCCTTCATAATAGGAAGCTGCTGAGTAAGAGCTGCCCAATCAGAGATGACATTCAAGAGCATTCTTTGAGTTTAGGTCAGACTGTGACTGAGTGACAGTGGCGTGTGGGTGAGTGGGACGAGCACCCCAAACACCTCCATTCTCTTCCTCTCTTAATGGGTATCATCTCCTAAGGCTACTTTAGGAGTCACATGTTGAGGATGGTGGAACCACAGGACTGAAGAGGCATTGGCCCCTGAATCACCACTTGGGGTAGAATGATTTGAGCAGGAAGACCCACATTGGACTGCGATGTGAAACAAACCTTTATTGAGCCATTGAAGTATTAGTGAGTATCTCTATAACAGTTAGTGTTAGCTTTATAAATGCAGTCTTTATCACACTGTAAACAATGAAGCAACAAGAGGATGTATGGTTTGGCACAATGTTGGACAGGAGCCATCTTACCACGCTTGCAATATATACACGAAATTTATCTTCCTACTCTGCTGCTTTTAACTATTTGGTAGTGAGATAAGATCTTTATAGGAGATTAAAGTTGGAAATTTAGTGTAGAGTGGTGTAGGTGGCTCAGTCAGTTAAGCATCTGCCTTTGGCTCAAGTCACTGAGGAGTCCCAGGATCAAGCCCCACATTAAGCAGGAGTCTGCTTCTCCCTCTACCCTCCTCCCTCTCATGTTCTCTCTCATTCACTCTCTCTCTAATACATACAATCTTAAAAAAGAAATTAGTGTAGAGTACTAGTACAATACTGTCTCACAATCAAAGTAAGGCAGTGAATTTGAACCTTTTAAAGTTCTAAGGCATAGATCACGACACTAGATCATTACCCAGTGTGCTAAGAATGGCCCACAAGATTTCTGTGAAAGAAATATACAAACCTGCATCTCTAAAATTAGCAATGGAGGGCTTTCAATTTTAAAGCCATTTATCTTAGTTTTTTTGTTTGTTTGTTTGTTTCAAAATGACACTTTCATAAGAAGAACCTCACAAGTGGGTCTTTTTCTCTCTCCTCTGTCTTTGATATAAACACATCTGCTTCACAAATACAAACTTCACACAACATATTTTTGTGGTACATTTCTCCCCAACTTTTATACACTGAATACATAGTAACTGGAGCAAATATGCTTGCACGAGGCCACTCTTCACCACCCACTCAGTGTGGAGCTGGAAAAGTCATAAACAGTCCTTGGACACTGCAATGTGATCTTTCAATCTGCACTAGCTGACGACAATTTTCTGCCTGATTGGGAGCATAATGTCTTAAAAGAAATTTCAGAGCCCGCCTTGGACAAACTCCGCTGTTGGTGACATCTGCCTTATTACCAATAAAAATGATGTATCGTGTAACAGCAAATTACTCAGCAAACAATTCCCAGAGATCACCTTTGCTACAGAGTGTGAAACAGAACTACTCCCTTTCCTGAATGTCAGGAGTTTTACAGAGGAGAAATGACCTACCGACAGTTACTCAACGGGAAATGTCCCTCTTCAAACAGATATATGATGTTTAACTTTACACACTTGGTACCCATGGAAAAAGCAAAATACATTGGTTCAGTTCTTGCAGAGCTTAGTAGAATATATATACATAAAGCATATTCTTCAGTGAACTTATATATGCAGTAAATACATAAATGATACATATGTATTTTATATATGTAATATACAAATACATGCTTTGGAAAGAGTCATGTGCCATCAACAAAGCCTGCTTCCAAAGGATACTATCTTAGCAAATGTATGCCCTAAATAAATATTATGACAGCAAGCTGGTTTGAAAAACCCCAAGGAAGAAAAATTTGAAGCAAAGAAGCCCCTAAATTTACTGCAATATCTGACTGCCCAAGCACTGTCAGAATAAAATATGAGGAACACAAAAATGAATCAAAAACATTTTTTAAATTTCTTGTTCTGATTCGAATATGGCTGGGAAACATCCCTGAATAAATTAGTCCTGGGCAAATGTATTAATTGTAATAAGACCCACACTGAAGCAATTAGGAGTTGCCAGTTCAACTCTGAAATAAAAGAGTGCCATGAGTCCCAGTCTCGTCCGTAAATAGATGAATACTGTTTACCAAATGAATGAGTTGGAGTGCCTTCTTTTATTGTCCACAGCCACTTATTTCTTGCTCGTATACAAATGGGAGCTCTTTATATTTGTTCATCCGCAGTTTTGAGATTAATGAACCTAGAGAAGAGCATGTTCTTTCCCAAACCTGAGAGGGCACTGTTATGGGTGTGCTTAAGAAAGTATTCCCATAGCCTAAAAGGACACTGGCCCTTTAACTTTTAACACACTTCCCCAATTAAGCGTTTTAGGCTCCAGACTTTAACAGCTGTCTGCAGCTGTTGAAAAGTGATTTATCATTGTCAGAGTTCGTGACCAAAACATTAAAAGAATTTTTTTTTTTATGTGTGGCAGGGTAACTTTCATCTATAGTCATTCATCCTCTTTAATGCTTTCTTATTCACAGTAGCAATAAAAAATGAAAGAAAAATATTTTACTGAATAATTTTGAATTTTATTTTCCTCACACAGAACGCTCTAATGATTTGTAAAAATCTTTTGTGTAAGAGAATATTGCTCTGAAAAATATTTGTTTTGTTTTATGGAGTAAAGTGTGAAGTTTTGCTTAAAAGCCTTTTGATGAAAATCGGATTTTATTCATGCATGGGAAATTCTTTTAAATTCTAAAATGTTCAAGGAAATCCAAAACCATTTCCCTGTTTTTGAAATAATGAAAGCTTTTTTTCCCCTTTTTACTGATGTTAAAAAGGCTTCCACATCAAACATTCAGTGTTTTCATAGAGTTATACTTTGTTTTTAAAAAGAAGCTTTTCCACCTTAAAAATTGCAAGTACAAGGAACTTGGAAGGACCTGTAACCTTAGGCTTATCTTCTACGGATCATGTGTCCACTTACCTTGGAGAAAGTCAGTTGAATAGAGGACTCTTTCACTTCTTTCTAGTTCTCTTTTCTGTAGCCATTTGCCTAAACTTATTTGGAGTTCACTACTATTCAGTTATCAACTCAACAAGCATTCTTGAGTGCCCACTGTGTGCCAAGCCTAATGTGACCCAAAGACAGAACCTACCCTAAGACAGAACCCTTAGCCCACCTGGCATTCATTGTGCAGGTCCTTTATACTCTAAGCAGACTACTAGAACCACATTTTCCCCATATCAGAGGGCCAATACCACATGTATTATGTATTATGTATTATGATTTTATCATTTACTTCTTCAGATTTCTGTAAAATGAAAATGTTCAATTCTACTCCAAAAGAGATTTTAACACTGAATCTGAAATCCACTTACATCCTTTCCAACCTTAGTACAAGGACTTTTAATATGCCCTTCGAAGGATTCCCCCGACATCCATGTCTGTCATGGGCCATAGACAACAAAATTAAGGAATTTTCAAGCCCTAAAAGAGTAGAACATACATCTGCAGGGGCAAATGGAGATGATCTGCCATAAATTGACTCCTTGTCTAGGGAAAATCACCATTTTGAGTACTATATTAAATCTCTGATTAGATTTATCTATGGCTAGATTTAACAAAATGTCTGCCTCCTCAACTGGGCACACTCCTGCCTGCCTCCCTTACACCCCTGGTGATCATAAGCCAAGTGCATGGACACGCAGGAGCTGTAGCTCTCAGTGGCCGATGAAGTGGAAAAAGAACTAATACTTAAACAGAAAATTCTTCGTGACACTTGCCACTGAACCACGGGCAAGGTAGGGACATAGAAGGA
Source organism: Martes martes (assembly GCF_963455335.1). Classification (NCBI taxonomy): domain Eukaryota; kingdom Metazoa; phylum Chordata; class Mammalia; order Carnivora; family Mustelidae; genus Martes; species Martes martes. Next base: position 60,680,543 of record NC_137891.1, read on the forward strand.
AAATGGAGAGTGTATTTATAACCTTTACTAAAAAATGTGAACTAATTCAATGGAATGGGACAAGTCTACCTTAACAACTTGCCCTAAGTGAACAACTTTTAGTTCAGCCTGTGGCTTCACTGAGGAGTAAGAGAGAGATGAGAGGAAGCAACAGCCTTCTGTGGTTAGCTCTTCTGCTCCCAAAGTGTGCCTCTGTCTGCTTGTCTCCCTGAAGAAAAGGCAGTTGGCCTCTTTAATGCTTTGGCCATAGATCTGTCCTCCTAAAGATAATAATTTGCTTGAGCAACTTCCTGTTTTAAAGACACTCCCTGGGGCACGAGTGGCCCTGAATTATAGATGAGATGAAGTGCCATAAGAATGTTAGAGATGCACACTCCAGGTTAACCACGATCTGGAAACTCCTTGAGAAACAGAAAGAGCATTGAGAAAAGCTGAAAGAAAATCGAACTCTTATTTTCTTTCTCTATTTTCTAGTTTAGGGTCTGTACAATAGTCATTGGCTTTATTACATGAGGGAAGCAAAGAGTCTGGGGGGAAAAAAGTAGAGGAGCCAGAATCAGGACTCAAGATTAATAATGGCATCATAATGTATTTGATGACTTTATAGGCTAGCATGAAATCACTTAGTCATTTCCTCTTTCTCATACAGAAATTGGGACACCTCGGAAACCCTTGTCATTGTTTATTACCATTGTCTTACATTCTGATGGCCAACTATGAATTAATGTGAGGTTCAATAATTTAAGCTGGGAGGAAAAGGAACCTTATCATAAATTTACCTGGTGAGGTCTCATTATTTTAAAAAGGGCAGGAAAGCTTCTAGTTTAAAGAAAGACTCATCATGGTAGAAAGCTTTACAAGCTCAGCCTGAGCACCTGGAGAAATTATGTCTAAGAGGAAAGGCATTGGTGTAGCAGGCTTTAAAAAGGTAAAAAGATTAAAAAAAAAAAAAAAGCACCCCTATAAAAAAGTACCACAGGAAATGTAGTAAATTTCATCTGTGACTTTCTCTGAGGACCAGCTAAAATATGTCAAACAAACTATTTCCCTTTTTTTAAAGAAAGGAAGCAATTGAAACATTAATATCCTCAAAAAGAATACTTCTTAAGAAAAAGTATCTTAAAAGTGACTGTCTGTATGTTTCTGAAATCATGAGTTAATTGCTAAGAGATGCATATGTGAACATGGTTTATATAAGTTCAGTTGTTGAATATCATCTTGGAGGAAGAGAGTGTTTGTAGTTCAATTCCTAAATTGGAGGTTTGTTTTATACATTTATTTTTCTAAAGGCTTACTTCCTTTGACCAACTCTGTAGAGGCAAAATTACCTATGTAATTGAAGTAAAATATGTGAAGAAAAAAGAAGCTCTAAAATGTGTGGGTAGAAAGATTTTTTTTTAAAGAAGGTGACTGAAAACCATAGTAAAATAACTGGACTTTGTAGAGTAATTTAGTCCCAGAAACCAAAAATCTAAAATTCTTGTAATTATATCACAAAAGACTGCCTTTAATCAGGAACAAGTTCATAAGTATATGTGTGAGTATTCTGTGCATTGTAAAATATTCTATAAATTTGAATTATTGCTGTTAGTATGGACCCTAGTGTGGGAGAAGCGTGTGTCAAGTGAGAGAATGAAAGCTCTAATCATAGTCTGGCCATGGAAGTGTAGTCAGAGATGGTGGGCAGTGGTAAACAAAGGATGAAATCCTGGACCTAAGCTAGACAAAGGAAAAGAAGCTTAAAATAAAAGTGTAGTGAAATCTTGTTATTTAAAAAACTGAAGAAAGTTTCCCAATTAATGATACTACTGATGTTATTCCAGATGGCAAAAACAAACAATGTCTGTAGCAAACATTTTCTGGGGCTAGTGGGGAGTAATGTGTTCAATAAAACATGGAAACATTTCATTCAAGGTTCCCTCGACCAGGGACAAAAAATAAATGTACTTGTACTTGTACTCCAACTCTAATTGATTGATATGATTGCTAAAGCACTAATTTAAGAAAGATTCTGAGACTGCATTTTAGCTAATCAGGAAAGAGGACCAAGTTCAACTGATGATTCTTGCCATGGGCAAAGAAAGGGGAAATGACATAGAAGTTCAGATTTGAATAAGGGGAATGGAATAAGGATGCATTGAAAGCAGGATTGCCTCAAGCAAATGGTGCATGGTCTGTTTTCTTATCCAGAATACAGATGACCATGTGAGGGATTTCTGGGGATATGCAGGATTAATTTAAATTTAAATTTAAATTTAAATTTCTGCCTAGAAGTATAAAATCATGAGAAGTGCATCTGATTGCTGATAGTGTCAAAGTCAGAGATTTAATATAGTATTAAAAATGATAATTTTCTCCAGACAAGGGGTGGGTTTATGGCAGATCATCTCCATTTGTCCCTGCAGATGTGTGTTCTACCCTTCTCTACCCTGCTAGTTTGCTGACATCACACCAGGAGACTGAACTTTATGGACGGTCTCAGTGGGTTCTCTTGACCTGTGGCTTCCAGTTGACTTCAGGACTGGCTCATCCAATGGGAGGTGATGAAAGGAGGTCAGAAGGTCAGGAGAGAGAAGGAGAAAGACATCAATTCTCTCCCTGTGAGATTATAGCTCGGCAGTGATGGAATTTCTCTACTAAAGGACACATCTGTCTGGGAATTTTCTTCTACAGTTTCATCTACACCTCTCTCTGGATTCCAGTGAACTTTCTCTCCCCTTCCCTCTTCAGCTTTTGGGTAGTAAGGGCTTCCTGCTATTGCTAACTACCAGGTGACTATCATGCCTGTTAACTTTCCACATTTTGTGAATTGTTCCTTTGTTAAACTCTCTTCAATTGCCTTTTGGAATGTAGCATCTTTTTCTTCCCAAGATTGATATAGCAGCCCAAAGATACTTTTCTCCATTGTCTAGGTCTATAGTTGCATTATGTTAACTATAGGACATTAGAGAGCTTTAATACTCCTCTCCATAATTTCAATAGGGCCCCTCTTCTATGATATTAACAATTGCTGTTATCTCAACAAATTATAAAGAATTCTCTAAGTGAAATTTCATTATCTTCTCTTTTTTAACAATGACACTCTGGGGGTGCCTTGGTGGCTCAGTTAGTTAAGCATCTGTCTTCAGCTCAGGTAATGATCTCAAGGTCCTTGGATTGAGCCCCACATCTGGCTCCCTGCTCAGTGGTGAGTTTGCCTCTTCCTCTCCCTCTGCTCCTGCCCCCCTGCTTGTATTCTCTCTCTCTCCATCTCCCCCCAATATGTACATAAAAATCTTATTAAAAAAACCCAACACAAACAAAAACCAATGACATTTCTGTCCTCCAAACACACGCATGTGCTCATGTACACACACACACACACACACACACACACACACACACCCCAGCACATGCTATAGAAAAGTCTGAATCTGCACCTGCTCCACGGGATTAGCAATGTCTACACACAGGAAACATTATCTGCTTTTCCTGCCAATGTTCTTGGACCAATGAAATCAGGTTAAAATTTCATTAAATGTAATCTTGAAGGAGAAAAGAAATCATAACATATGTGCACGAAAGAAGTTGTTAACACAAAAGTATATTGAGTGGGACTTTTCTGTTGTCCCATGATTGGCATCTAAGACTGAAAAATGAGAGCAAGAAGATGTCAAAGTAGCCCCATTCTAAAGAAGTTTACAAATGACTGGAACCAGAAATCTTTGCCAGGTTTATTATACAGCAGACTGATCTTAACCACAGCCCTTCCAAACCTCAGTTTATATAAGCAGAAGACTAGAAATTGAAGAGAGAGAAAGGGTGAAGGAGAAAATTATGGAAATTAGCAATCGTTGACTTGAATGAGGAGTGCTGGCCTATTCTTACCCATCCTGGAATGGAACAGGAAAGAGAAGAGATGCTTCCACTTCTCCCAAGCCAAAGTTGGAGGGACTTTGAGGGACTTGAAGTGAATTGCTTGCCAATGTTGAAAGAGCCTTAGGAAGAGAAGAATGTCACCTATTTGTCAGTTATATAGACATCAGATCCAATAATTAGATGAATATAGGCTGGCTGATAGTCCCACTTCAGAAGGGTAAAAAGAGAAAGACAGACAACAAGAAAGCCAAAATAAAGGCAGACAACAGACTGTATTCATATCCACGCTGGACCCATCCTAATGGTACCACACCTGAGAAGACTGGCTGCTTGGTGAATAGACCCCAACTCCAAGAGTCTGTTAGTGTCTCACTGAGATCAAGAACCAGAAGGTTGTGGATGTTTACAGTCTGTAGCGTCAGCAGATCAATGTCAGTTCCAGAGTGTATCAGTTTGCTGTCAATATTATCTGAAAGAAGCAGCAGTGAACAACAAAGAGGATTACGTCTAAGGCCAGGTAAGTAAGAAACCCATGTGCCCAAATTTATCTCCCCCCGCCCACTGCTGCAGCCTAGTACCAGAAGAGGGAAGGAGTGATGAATAAAAGAGCAGAGCACTGTCCCTTCCCCTGCTGTTCCCCCAGCAGATGGGAAGGAGAGCAGGAGAGGAAACAAACATCAAGTAGGATGGAAATGTAATGTGTTAAATTGGACCGGACTATAATTCATGAAAACTGAAAATGATCAGAAAACAATGGAATGTGCCCAAGACATCATTAAGGACAGAGAAGAAAGATTTTACAGAGCATGTTCGGAAGTGGTGATTGAAGAAATATAAAACTGAATCATGGCTGATGAAATTTGTTACTTCCTCGTGCATATGTGAGATTGTTCTTTTTCAGAACTACCTGACAGAGACCCCTCCTTTCTTCCCATCTCCTCTCTTCCCAAGTTGAAAGCTGAAAGAATTGCTGGGTCGCAGAAAACTGCCCTGTCCTCCGCTCTCTGCTCATCCTCCCCCAGCCAAAAGCAGAGCTATTGCTAGCTACTGTGTGAACTAGAAAAATGCACCCTCTCTGGACAGATGCATCCCTGTGGGCACGTACTTGATTGTTGCTATCTCTGTAGTTTCACATTCTTGTATGCCTTTCTTTTCAAGATAAATATCATAGACTCTAATGATGTAAATAAATTTCAAAGCCTACAGGAAATTGAGCTTCTGTCAGCCTTTCTCTACCTAATGCGAAGTCACATATAAAACCAAGGAACCTCATTTATTTACTCTTCCCTTAAAGACATGGGAGCCCTTTTCTCACCAGCTGGCTTTCTCTTCTAGTGAGTTCCTCTCTTCTCAAGAACATGTTGGAATAAGTTCAGTGGTTAAGGGAAGTCCACTTCTTAGCCCAAAACTTGGTTAGAAGAACTCAACCCTGGATTTTTAATTAGCATTTTAGGAGAATGTTTCAAAGAAAGTGAGGACTAAGCACATTCTTAGTATTTTGCAGTGACATCTCATTGATCAGTAAACTCTAAGTCTTCTCAACTACTCTAGAGTCTCTACTGGTGTTTTAACAAACTTGGAAACGGGTGCGGGGGGGGATCATATTGCAAAACAACTTCTTCCTCTTCCTCCTTTTCTTCTTCCTATTCCTCCAACTCATCCTCCTCCTTCTCTTCTTCTTTTGACTCCTCTTATGGTAGTTTGCATATACTGGAGCATGTATTATAACACTGGGCATGAAATTATAAGTAAAATAAAAAATACTTCATCCTATGAAGCTGTAACAATGTTCTACTTGTATTATCAGGCTACTTTATACTAATTTAGGGATCTGATTCTTTCACCATTAGTTAAAAATAGTGAGGTTCAGGTTGGAACAATTTAGAAAAACAGGAAAGAAAAGTGCTTCATGTATTTTATCACGAATTGAAAATCTGGCACTACTTTAGACAAAACAGGACAGGTAAGGGAAATGTAAGCTATTTTTAGTTTGAGTATATTTTAGAGCCCAAATAAATGTGATAAAATAATTATTTTATTTTAGTTTTATGTCTCTTATGATAATATAATCTGTTGTTGAAGATAAAAATTATAAATCAAGAAACAAATATAGAGAATTAAATAATGAAGCAATTATAAGACAGTTTCATAACATAAAACCATTTGCATTCTGAAGGATATTTCAGGAGACTTCATGCTCAGTAGAACTATAAGGAAATGCTCATTAACACGGGCATTCACACTCTATTCTACTAAGCCGTCCTATACTTTGTCTTATAATCTTTGTGTTGAAGTCCAAGATAAGAAGATATTGAATGTATGTCTATTGGCTATGTGTAGATGGAATACTCAAAAAATTAACTAACCCTGGAAACTATAGGTTCCTCTCCTGTTTTGTTCTTTGCAGTTTACTAGCTGATTAAAATGGCCATTTGTCCTAGAGAATTTCCCACAGTTAAATTTGGTGATTGTATCTCTGTAGTGTCATTGAACATGTTCCTTGGTCCCCTATAAACAGATAGTTAGATTTAGGGGTTGATAAGATTAGATGGGGGAGGAGGTGGTGGCAAGAATAGTTCAAGTGATTCTATGCAATTCTAACAAGAGGGACATAATTTCCAATTGATTCTCATTTTATGATGTTACGGCCTTTGATGATTATTGTTAAGATCCATTAGTTAATAAGCATTTTGAGAAATGGTGATATTCTGTCATTCCATGTTCATTTGTTTGGCAGAAAATTTCTATTAAAAAAAAAAAAAGAAATGTCTCCCCATAAACTATTTGTTTACCCTGAGGTACAGTTCATGCAGGAAAAGCAGACTAAATGTTCAGATCCTCCCTTTATTTATCAGCTTAGAGAATAATATTTGTTCTTTAGCATCCTCTAAAGATAACCAATGAAGTTCCTTACCACCACCACCCCTAACCCTCCCGTATCATTGTAAACTCATGGATTCAAACATATTAGTTATCTCTCAATCCACTGAAGTTGCTACTAATGGTCAAATTGGGACTCTAGTCAAATAATCTTCTGAGTCCTTTTCATATCACCCCAATAGTTGCTATTACTACCTTTCTGTCTGGTACAAAAAGACCTCCCAGGCTGATCTTATACATTTCTTATTCCAGATATTCCAGATATCTCTGAATATTTCTCTGAGCCTGATTCCTTTTAGTGCAAAATAGTATTTAAAGACTACAAACTGGGTACTCTTATTCCTTTAAAAAATAGTTTGGTTCTTTTACTGCTAGTTACAACATTGTACAATCTGTTAGAGATTAACCAACAAAGATATTTAAATTATGGTCAAGAAAAGATGCTAGGACAAATAAAGCAGTGTATTTTAATGTTGTCTAATTACATATCAGTTCGCTAGTGAATGCTGGCTCATTTGTATGTTTTCTTTTCTACACAGTCTTAGAATTGCTAGAACTGAGATAAAGAATACTGTGAGAATAAGAACTGCCCTTCTCATCCCACACATGTTAAAGGCTTTAGGACAGTACCTAGTGTATAACAAATGCTCAATAAGGCGATTGTTTTTTATTATTATTGGCTGGATTCACAAACCCTTTTTCCCATCCAAAAAAGAGAATCAAAAATAAAATAATTTTAAGGTAGAGGGAAGAAGGGACACCTGGCTGGCTCAGTCAGTAGAGCATGTGACTCTTGATCTTAGGGTTATAAGTTTGAGCCCCACACTGGGTATAAAGATCACTTTAAAAATTTTTCAATAAATAAAGTAGAGGGGGGAAAATGTGCTCTCTGAAGGCCAAGTAAAGGCTATTTAAAACCTGCTTCCATTCTACTTCATAGTAAGTTTTCTTGTGTATCACAGAAAAGATCTAGTGATTACATTTTCTGGAATCCCATTCTCCACATGGGGAACCAAGGTTTTTGTTGTGTAAGAAAGTAAATAGAGCTACAACACTGATGAGGTTAAATAAAAACCCTGTATCTCTGAGTTTGAATTGGAAGTATCCATATAACCTAAGAATTTATTATGACGCACACATGCATACATTCCCTAATTTGTCCACCGAAGAAACCAATGGATCATGACCAGTGCAAAAGGAATGAATGGCTTTATTGCACAAATTATGGCCTCTGAATTTAACTTCCTACTGAAAAGAGCGAATACTCCTTAGAGAAAGAGCTGATTCCATGCTGAGGGCAGAAAGTGGGCAAGATGAAGCTACTGCATCTTGTCACAAATACAAAGCATGGAAGGTATTTAGTGTTTTGTTGAAAGAACCAAGAAGCCAGCTTGAAAAGGTTTCCTTTCGCCATGGGTTAGACAATTGGGCTTTGATAAGAATAATAAATAACAGCAATAATAATTCACAGTGATACCAGAACCAAAAGTCTCATTGATTAACTTTTGAGGAAAACCGGAAATAAAGAGATATGCTTAGTGAATGAAGGCTTTGTACTTCCTTTCTTACATTAAACCACTTGACACTTCTTTAACATTGCCTCCATATCGGTGTTTTTTCTGAGGTTTGTTTTACAAGCCAGAGTTCTACCAGCCTGATCTCATTACACATGTAGCCATTACTGTCCTTATCTCTTAATATGTATACCATCTTTCATGACATAGAGTTCACAAGAAGCCACCAGTGGAGAGACTTCCAAAACACTCAGAATTTGATAAACATATGATGAAGACCTATTAGGAACAAAACACCTTTCTTGAGATTATAGCAAAGACCAAACCAAATCCCTGGAATCCAGTAGCTTATATTCTGAGAGGACACAATTTACATAAAGGAAGGAAAAAGGGGTTGGAACGGAGGTGGTCAAAGGTAATCAACAGGCCAACAGGCAAATTATTTAAGTAAAAGTATACAATAAAGAGACAAGTAGGTCATCAAAGTGAAGCAAGAGAAGTTTTGTAAGCATATTTTTCCAAAGCGATTTCTCTTTTTCCTTGTTAAAGAAAACCTTTAACAGGGTGTTAACATTATGCATTCTAAATGTTTTGTCTCCCCTTCTTTCATTCAGTTCAATGCTGTATTGAACAAAATCTGGATTATTCATCTCATCACCCCCTGGCTTAAGCAAACGTGAATGTGATTACCCTGGTACGATAGGAAGCTCCATTTCATAACACACTACTTTAGTATAATGACTCTTTTCCTCTGAGAATTGGTTTTGAAACTCACCCAAACTTTTTCAGAGGAAACTCATTTTGACTGTAATGGCTACATGTGTAATGAGATTAGACTGACAGAATCCTGCTCGTTCCCTCTCTCTCTTTTTTTCTTCTTTTTACAGACAAAAATATATCAGATTTAAAAGCCTTCTTTTTTTTTTTTTTCAATCTGAGAGTAAAACAGGAATAATAACTATTGAGCCAGTGGTGGTTTACAAGTGTACAGAACTTGCAGTTTTATTTCTGCACACAAAGACTGCTTTTATTACAAACAGTGTGCTCTCACTGGGGAGTATCAATTCTAGTGTCTAAATCTCCAGGTAGAGGCATTTCCTTGCCCAGGAGTCTAATAAGCATGCCAGAAAACCACACTGAGCAGAATGCTATATGGCTCACACTAACATGGGACCATCATCTTGTTAATTTCCTGGTGCTCATGTGTATTTTGTTAACTCATCAATTCAGTGGTTTCTACATATTTTATGTTTTACCATATATGTCAGGATAATGGTACATGGGTGGCATTTGTAGGCAGGAGGGGAAAGACTTGTCACAGACAGGTCTAAGGGCTTCCAAAAATGGGCTCAGAAAGAATTCTTTTTAAATAACAAACTCTGGTGGTACTCTGTCATTCTGGGCTGAAAGGTGAAAGTTTCTGCTTTTTAAAATTCCTGCACGGTCCTTTTCAATGTATGTCACACACGCACACACATACACACATGCACATGCACACACATGGGCACACACACACACACACTAGTTATCTGAACACCTGGTTCTCTGAACTCCTTTGGATCACATAGTTGCATAATTCATTTTGACCTTAATCATATATTTTTATTGTATTGCTACTTAATAGTTTTATGTCTGTAAATTCTGTCATCCCAGAATAAAATACTTATATTAAAGAGGGCTGGGATTAGGTTTTACTATTTCTTTAAATCACTGTCTTCCCTGCCCTGTTCCCCCCACCCAGTTTTCAATACATTCCTCTGTCATAACTATTTTTACAGAAATATAGTAGCCATCATTGGCAGGCGGCATCATCATTATTAACAATAATAATTTTCAACTAGTAAGCCATGTGTTGATCTCAGTAGTTTGCATTAAAATCTTATGTTCTTACAAATATTACATATGTCTAAACCACATATTAAATTTTTAATAAAATATATAAGGAACCGATTTCAACTGAAATGTGGGACTCCAGGACAAAAACATAGACTACAGAGAAGTGGCCAGATTTAGCTATGTGGATAATGGTAGTATGTTTCCTGAAAGGGTTAAAGCAGTTTCCAGAATTATCAAATGTTTGCTTATGAGTTGTGAAAGTCTGGCTCACTATTTAAAAGAACTTATTCCACAACTATCCCAGAGGGCCTCATTGATCACCCACTCCTTCCTCTTCCTTCTTATCTCATGGTTTGGTGATTTTTATAGCATGTTTTTCTTATTTTCCATGAAACATTTATGAGATCCTGCCACTTTAAAATGTTGCCTTAACTCCAGAAGGCAAATGTACTGTTGCTACAACTGAAAAGCTAGTTTGATTTTACCAATGCTTCAGATAAATAAAAGTCAAAAGAGTTGGAGTTCTTGCTTAGAAGAGTGTTGGACTTTTGGGGAAAATTATCTTAAGAATTGCAATATCTCCAGGCTATAAAACTCAATTGGAAAATACTATGAAAAGGGTCTTTCTAGTCAGAGTTTTCATAGCCTTACTTCTGACTGTGACTGGAAATACCACAGAATAATTAGAATGAAAATTACTTCAATATTTTTAGGCTTCACTGGAAAATGCAATGCAAAAAACCGCCCCCCCCCCAAAAAAAACAACAACCTAAAAACCCAAACCCACAATAGTTAAAAAACATAGGACTTCACAAGCATTTTAGATAATAAGTGAAGTATATCTTTTGGGGGAAAATATTTGCATTTTCATGATAATTCTTTTAAACCCATGTCACCATTACTAAACTTACTAGAACAAGACAGCAGTTACTATTACTCTAAATATGTCTTTCTAAATATTTTACCAATATTTTCATTGAGTGGGAATCTTCTCCACAAGTAATAGTCTATTGGTCATTCAGTTAAATGGCATGCTTTCCTAATAGACTCTCTGCTCTCTATTTACTATAGTCTGGATTTCTTTTAATCCATTCTTCAAACACTTATTTATTAAACCAGTATCTATTGAACACACAGTATGCCTCATGCGACTGTACTAGAACCTAAATGGAATACACAGAAGACTGTGTAAATTAAGCCTTGGTCCCTAAATTAAGAAGTTTACTGTGGAAAATAAAGCATGTACCTATAAGCTATAATATAAGATATAAAGATAAGTACCATAAGAAAAGGACAGATAATGTTTACAGAAGATCAAAAAAAGAGAGAAATAACTTTTTCCTAAAAGAACATGGAAAGGTTTTTGGAAACGTTGGAATTTAAACCAGGCCTTAAAATATTGATGGCATTTGGATTTTCGGGTCTAGCAGGGCACTGCAACCAATAGGAAAATATGGGTAGAAGTGCAGAGGAAGTAAATGGGGGGCATATACCAAGACTCAATGTAGAACATGTCAGGTCCAGGGCATGGATGAAAAGAAAATTATATCCAATCTCACCAGTCCTAGACAAGGACAACATATCCTAATAAGTCTTGAATACCATGCTGAGAATTCACACTTCATTCCTTTATACATAGGGCTGTACTTGCTTCAGAGAGATTGCTGGGGGATATATAAGATGGACAAGAACAGAGCAAGATTGGACACAAGGAAGGAAGTAAGGAGGCTAGTATCTTTTTTTCCAAATAAATGGTAATTAATTAACTCTTCAAACATGTTAGGAAAAGTAGAAAACGATGAGGCTAAGCTAGAAATAGGACAGAGGAAGATGATATAACACTTTGGAAAATTGTGACTGCTATGGGGAGGGAATTAGAAAAGTTTGATTAAACATTAAAGATATCTTGGGTATTTTAAAACAGAGTGGCTGGAAGGATGATAGTGTTTTCTATGTAAGTATGAAATACTAACCAAGAACCAGATTTAGAAGGACATATAATAAGAATTATTCCAAACAATGAATTTCAATGTTTTGCACAATGTGTAGCGCTAATAAGAATGACAGACACTAGTTGCTGTCTGCTCCCACCAAAAAAAATATGTTCTCCCCTTCTTCTAATGCAGTAGAGTTTATCAGAGTGCGTGGACATCCAGCTGAAAACTCAGCTTCCCGGCCGCCTGGGTGACTCAGTGGGTTAAGCCTCTGCCTTCGGCTCAGGTCATGATCTCAGGGTCCTGGGATCAAGGCTCGCGTTGGGATGTCTGCTCAGTGGGGAGCCTGCTTCCCCCTCTCTCTCTGCCTGCCTCTCTGCCTACTTGTGACCTCTCTCTCTCTGTCAAATAAATAAAATCTTAAAACAAAACAAAACAAAACAAAACCAAAAACAACTCAGCTTCCCTTAAAAGTTAGGTGTGGTGATGTTACCCTGAGTCAGGGTAATGACACATGAACTGAAGTCATGTAGACAACTCTTCCATTTTTTTTCTTTCTTTTTTACACATACTGACAGCAAAGTGATACATTTGTAGACAATACCTTGGAAGGACAGAGCTACAAGCTGGAAGGGCCCTGGGTCCCTGAATGATTTTGTCAAATATAGGTGTTCTGCCTTCTTGTTAAATAAGAAAAGAATAAACTTCTACCTTTTAAAAATCATTGTATTTGGATAAGAGCATTACCCTCATCTTGGCTAACCCTTAAATATATATTTAATGAATGAATAAATTAATGAATAGAGCTAAGACTGAGTTAGAACATTAAAATAAAGATATCCAGGAGACTAATGGACTGATGGAAATGCATGTCCAGAATGTAGAAGCATTTAAAGTTAAGCAAAAGATTTGTTATTCACCTATATAGGTCAATAGTTGACACTGGATGAGATTACAAAAAAAAAAAAAAAAAAAGGAAGGAAAAGCAGAAGAAAAAGAGGAAAAAGAAAAAGAACGAAAAAAAAAAAATGATCCTCAGACATAGAAGTGGAGGGGCCAAGATGGATCCTTGTAGACTGAATTCATGTATGAAATGGCAGGTGGAAGAGGACACAGAGAAGTCATGGTCAAAGCAATAAGAGAACCAGGGGTGATGAGTGACAGTCCTATGTGCCAAATTAAGTGAGTTTTGGAGAAAGATGTTTCAAGAAATTGGGAGGATCAGATCAGCGGTCTGAGTAGATGCTTAACAACTGTGGTCAGTGAATGTGGACAATCATCTTCCCAGAAGTTTGGCAATGACCTGAAGGAGAAAAACGGAAAACATGGGATAGTTCATGATCAAGAGAAAGTTAGGTTTGGACAGAACAACAATAGCACGTTGGCAGGCTGAATGGAAGGGACTTTGAAGAGGGGAATAGTAACAAATGTTAGTGGGGAGTGGGTGGGGGCCAGTTAATTGATTCAGCAGTGTTTCAGGATGGGAATAAGGAATTAAAAAGAAGGATTAGAGTGGAATGGAAGGAAGGAGGTGAAGTGGGGGAGAAGTTGGATGAAGATGCAGGGAAATTTTGAACAGGAAAGCCAGGAAGTAAGGCGGGAAGCTGAGGGAGTTTGGTCTCCAACATTCTTCTTTTTATCCACAAGACACAAGAGCAAGGCTTACAACAGTATTCCCTCCAGTGCTCTAAAATGCTCTTGGCAAACTGACATTAAGCTTATGTCTACAGCCACAAAGCAGTTTGATTGCTGTATCAAGACAGCAGAATAATAATACTGATTTGTGTGTGCTGCTGCCCTATCAAAATAAAAAATACGTTTTACCAAACTCTTTCTTTCACTTTTCTCCAACATTAGAATAAAATGCTTACTTTTATATTTTCCCCTTCACTGTGTTGTCTTAGCATTAAGTAGTAATGAGACATGTAATTTTGGATTCAGTTTCTTTTGATTGATTGTACAATATAATTTTGTTGACAGTCTATAGCTCTTTTCCTTTAATTTGACAAGTTATTAGACATTTATCTTTACACCATCACTGCCTTCAGACAAGTCCTATCTTTCTTAGCAACACTCTTAGTAGAGAGCATTATTCATACCCTGAGGAATGTAGGCAAATATTTTTACCTAAGAACCTTAATAACATAAATAATAAAGAGCTATCAAGGAGGTGCTAAAGCAGAAAATAAAATGCACTTTTGTGTACCATATTTTTGAATTTCTGAACACATTACATAAGCATGTAACTTAGCCATGATGTTTATACATTATAAAGGCCAGATAGAGAGATGGTCATTTATTTTTTAACAGTTTTACAAAATAAAATTAAAATTAAAAAATAAAATAAACAAAGATAATTACTTTCAGTGTCCAGTGGTTTTAAGTGCAGAATCTATCTTATGGGTTCATTAAATGTTACATCAATCTCACATAAACTTACCAGCAGGCCAATGGCTTTTGAAACCGTAAAGTGGACTATAGCAGAATAGCTCAGTTAGAATACTTAAAATGATAAAGTAAAAGTAAATGTATCAGTCTTTTCTTTTTCCCTTTTTAAGATTTTATTTATTTATTTGACAGAGAGTGAGAGACCACAAACAGGGGGAGCAACAGAGGGAGAGGGAGAAGCAGGTTTCCTGCTGAGCAAGGAGGTCCATGAGGTGTTCAATCCCAGGACCCAGCGATCATGACCTGAGCCGAAGGCAGATGCTTAACTGACTGAGCCACCCAGGCGAGCTGATGTATTATTCTTTTATGGAGTAGGATTTGAAGTCAGAGTACCTATGGCTCACATGTGTGACTTTTGGTAAGTTATTTACTTTCTTTGTGTTTTATTTTTTTCATTTGTCTAAAGGGGACTTATTTGTTTGGTGAAATAAGCCATAGGTTATTTTTAAGCATTTAAGTTCTAAAAATTCCATTTAGTCATTCATTTATTGGTTCATTCATGCAAGAAATATTTTCTGAAGAACTGCTCAGTGCTAGACTCTGAGCTAGGCTCCTGGGTGGTTGGCAGGTTGGTAGGAGCGAGCCCTGGAAGGTCTTATTTATCATATTTTTTAAAAAGGTTTTACCCAGAAAACCGAAAGGAGCAAGTGAGGAGATTTGCCTTTGAAGGAAATTATCCTAGCTTACCAGAACCGATCTGGCGATAAGAATAAGAATAAGAATAAGAATAAGAATAAGAATAAGAATAAGAATAAGAATAAGAGGGGCACCTGGGTGGCTCAGTGGGTTAAAGCCTCTGCCTTCGGCTCAGGTCATGATCCCAGGGTCCTGGGGTCGAGCCCCGCATCAGGCTCTCTGCTCAGCGGGGAGCCTGCTTCCTCCTCTCTCTCTGCCTGCCTCTCTGCCTGCTTGTGATTTCTGTCCGTCAAATAAGTAAAATCTAAAAAAAAAAAAAAAAAAGAATAAGAATAAGACCAGAATATAGACTTCTATCTATCACATTCCTTTATGATAGCATCTGCTTATTGCAGAATCTGTATTGCAGAAAATTTGGAAAATACAGATTAAAGAAAAAAGCCAAACCTGTTAATATATTGTTATATTTTCTTACGGCAGCCAGTTGTCAGCTTTTCTAGAATAGACCTGATTTTAAATATCCTGTGTCATTATTCCTCAAAGTACACTTGCACTGGTCACATTTGTCCGACTACACCAAGTGAACTTCAGGGATAAGCTGAGGCCATGTTACCTGTAAGTGTTATCTTTAAGTTACTTGGAGGCAGAATCTATGTATTATTCCAGAAGCAGAAACAAGAATTGGATGAGTAAAACTATAATGAGAAGCAGCACAGTTGCTCAGTTGCTAGAGGACAAAGGGCAAAAATAGGGACTGGTAATGTCCCATTATAGAGGAATTTGTATCCAGAACACCAGTGATTTTGAAGCACTGTTTGGCACAGTGGTCAGTTAAAAGCAATATGTATCAACAGTAATAATGTGAATCACTTACTTTTTTTAAAAATTAAGGCATATTTGATTAATTGGCTTGAGAAAAAGAAGTAGAGGGGTAGTCAGTCCACATATCACCTGGGCACTCCAATACACTGTTGTCTCACAGTGAACTCATCTATTGTGTGTGCTGGCAAAAAGATGGCGAACCACTGCTGAGATAACAAGAAGGAGAGAGAGATGGTGAAAGTTGCCTTTAAGAGGAATCACTCTGGACAGTGGAGGAACAGACCTGACAGGATGTTGTTGGAATAGTCAGAGGGAAGTGGTGATAAAGAACTGAATTAGGGCTGTGATAGTTAAGATGGAAAGTAGAAGATATGAAAAAATAGGAAGAGTGACCCCCAAATTCATGTCTCCCCAAAGCCTGTGAATATGACACTATTAGAAATAAATTCTCTGCAGGTTTAAGAAAGTGAAAATGAGGCCATACTGGATTTGGCTCTAAATCAAATATGACTGGTGTCTTTATAAGAGGGAAATTTAGATTCAGAGACTCAAGGGAGAAAAACTTGTGACATGGAGGCAGAGATTGGAGTGATGCAGCCGCAAGCCAAGGAACCTCAGGGATTACTGGCAACCCACAGAAGCTAGGAGGCTGCAAAGAAAAAAAGCAAGAAAACCTCTCCTTGAATCTTCAGAGAACATGGCCTTGCCACCATCTTGATTTTGGATTTCTGGACCCCAGAACAGTAAGAGAAAATATTTATGTTGTTTTAAGTCATCAAGATTGTTATAATTTGTTACAACAGCCCTAGGAAGTTTGGGTATGAATGGAGATAGGGAACTTTGAATATGGTAGAATGAATGGATGGTGATGGAACCCACTAAGCCAGAAGAGAGCTGGGCTTAGCATATAACAGCCCTCAGTCCATATCTATTCTCTCCTGGACCTGTCCCATGTGTTTGCTAATCACGTTTTATTGAGACACATCCATGTCCATTTGTTTACATGCTGTCTCTGTTTTCTGGTTACACCAACAGCGTTGAGTCGCTGTGTCAGAAATCTCATGGCTCGTGAAGCCTAAAATACTTAACTGTCTGAGCCTTTCCTGAAAAAGTTGCCAATCCCTTAGCATAGAGAAAGAAGAGAAGATTTAGCTCTCTGATCAGTTCAAGGCCTCTCAGGACAGCTGGGTAAATATGTTATGGCATCAACTGGAAATAAACTCACAGAAATATTTTCGGAAGTTCTACATTCCTTTGACCTATCAGGAGATAAAATCTCTTGTAAAATCAGAACTGGGATAGTGATATTAAGTCACTGCCCCTTGACCTATCAGGAGATAAAATCTCCTGTAAAATCAGAACTGGGATAGTGATATTAAGTCACTGACCCAGAATGACTGGGTCCATCCCAGAATGACTGACACTTGCTTCACTCAAGATAGGGAGAGAGGGGGTAAACCACCATGTACCTCCTTCAAAAGCAAATAAGTATTTCAGTTCACTCTGGTACTGTCTAATTTCTACCACATTTTTCTTCCATAAAAGGCAACCATTGTAGAGCCTCACTACCGCTTGCAGGAAAAAGGCATTCCGTGATATTGGATTGCAGTCTAAGGATAATTTTCTAAACTGTGAATTATCATTCACTTCTAAGTTTGTGAACACATTGGAATTTCTTATCACTAGTAATTTAACATAAAGCAGTGCTTCTCAGCCTTTCCCACAAAGTATCTCTAACAGCACATAGGAGATTACATATATCCTAGGTCAGGGGCCCTGCCAGAAGGGATGCATAGCAAGGTAAGAACTTCTTTGAAATCTCATGTTTCAACTTTTAAATATATTTAAAATTGGGTTCTATTCTGTAATAATTCTGTTTCAACACAAAATGTATTTTTTAGGAAAACTGATATCCGAAGATGATCTCACATATAGAATTTATGGCTGTGCACATTTCAGCATTACCATGTAATCTTTTTCATTTATTAAAGATTGTATTTATTTATTAGACACACAGAGAGAGATCAGAAGTAGGCAGAGAGGCAGGCAGAGAGAGGGAGGAAGCAGGCTCCCTGCTGAGCGGAGAGCCTGATGCGGGGCTCCATCCCAGGACCCTGAGATCATGACCTGAGCCAAAGGCAGAGGCTTAACCCACTGAGCCACCTAGGCACCCCATTACCATGTAATCCTAAGAGGGCCCTACTACTGGTGTGTTGGAGTTATGTTTTGCTACACAATGCTAAGAAAATGTGTATTAGTCATTATTCAAGAAACAAAAGCAGACAGACTAGAATCACAGACCCTAACACAAGTTGACAAAACTATTTTTGTCAGCATCAGCAAGTTCTACAGTTGCTTTTATGTTCTTTTCTTAAAATTTATAGTGATCAAAAATTGTATCTGGACTTTTCCAGCCTCTCTATTTTATCTTTGGCTTGGGTCTTCTGACTACAAAACCACCCACAACTCTAAAGAACAATAGCAAATGCACTCAGTCCGCCACCGAGCACCCAATTCATGTTGTGCCACTATCATTGGACATTTTAATATTAAAATAAAGTCCAGCCCATCTTCTATAACAAATCAAATCACATCATTGTTCAAGGTTCAGAGATTTGGTGTCTTATGTTTACTATGGAGACGTAGTAAAGAACCTGCCAGGGAAGTTAAACCTATCCCCAAGTGATAAACATGAATTACTTGAGCCATAAAACATTGCATTTGCAGGTGGACTGCATTGACTGAAAGCGACCATTACGTTGTCTTGGTATCTGGGATTTCTTAGCTTAAAAGCAAAGATGGAAGGAAGCATCATTACTTTGTCAAAGGCTTGTTCTTTTCCCTGAGAGTGAATTAAGAAACCTTGGCCAACTCCATTTGGGTTTTGCAGAATGAATTTGTATTTCAATAAATCAGCTCAAGTGGTTCATAGTGCTTCTCCTTCCTGAAGGTGGAAGATACTAAAATGAAATCAGGGCCAGTTATTCACAACATTCAGACTTCCTGGGGCCATTGTTTCTGACAATTATCAGTTGGATTATAGGAATTCATGGGTAAAGCTTTGCTCAGGTGTTCGCTATCATACCTTATCTTTCTGAAGCAAATCATTAGGGGGCTGAGGGAGTACTGCTGACTTAAGGATACTGTAAGAACAATTGTTCTAAGATTGATGCTGCATCTGTCTCCATGGGAATGAAAAAAAGAATCTGTTTTGCTGAGATACACATCAGGAAGAACCTTGGCTAACTCGATCCAGATTTATAGCTGCATAAGTATCTAAGACAAGAACATATTTTAGTGGCTGCTTTCTTCACTAATTTGCCTGTGCTTATTGCAAACGAGAGGTTTTGTTAAGAACTGTGGAACTGGACCAAGGGTTTCTGTTATTATAATTGAAATCATTTTTTTCCTATAATTTTCCTTTAGGAAAAAATAATGTTCTGGATGAAAGAGCTTAAGAGAAGTGAGGCTCACTTTGAGTAGGGGAAAGACAAAATAGCACAATTTGTGTGCCAATAAGAAGCTGTAGAAATTAAGAAGGGCCCTCACTGGAGAAATCCACTGCCATCTTTTCAGGTTGGACTCAGGAGAAGCAGCAGTCTGTCCTCAGGAGATTCTAGGCCCAGGAAAAATGAAAGTTTCAGGACTGTGAGATTCCAGGAATCTTCATAAAATATCAGAGCATCCCCCAAAATGCTGAATAAATATTTGTTGGGTGAGTTGATGACTTAAGTGAACAAACCATCCTGTCCATCCATGACTCATGAAAGAATACCTGGTTTTGATGTTTGTGTTGATGTATATTAGGGGATATAAGATTGCGAGCCTTCCAGAAGCAAAGCTGTTCTCCCTACAGTCAGTGTGAGAAAGGTACAGAAAAGCACTTATGATGTGTAAGGAAAGTGGCTTGTCTAATCTCAACAAGTAAGATTTTGTAGAGAGATAACTTGAGTCCCCCCGAAGTTGATTCATTCACAATTCTCTGAATGCTTACATGACCACAGCAAAGGCCCTGCCCTCATGGAGCTTATATTTTAGCTGGTGGAAAACTGTCAGTAAACAAATATATAAATAGCGTACCCAGTAGTGAGAAGTGCTCTGAAGGGTGAAGCTGGGGAAGGGAGAGTAGAGGGGAGGGGATGAAGGCTGAAGGGAAGCTTCAATATGGTGACATTTAAGCCCACACGAGGAAGGGAAGTATCTTCTCCAAAGCAGTGAAAAATGGCTGACCTAGATTTTTTGTATGTTTGTCTGATTTCTCAATTTGTCCACTTCCAAAGTTGTAAGCCCTGCTGATGGTTGAATTTCTATTTCCTGAACATCTTTGAGTGTCTTACAACAGTCCAAATGGGCCCTTGAGATCTGATCATCTCCAAAGGGGGTCAATTCCTGGGCTTACTTGGTGCTAGGGACCAGTCTGCTTCCAGAGCACAAGTGAGCTTTCAGGCACCATCATTGTGGTCTGTGATTTTAAGCCAGGGTATGGAATTCAGTCAACATCTGGTAAATGTTATTCTCCTTTAGAGTTGCTGTTGCAATGCAAAAACAGAGAATTAGAATAGCAATGATGGCCTTTTGTCATTGTAAAATTTTATTTAAATGATTTAAAATAAGGTTTTGCATAGTCCCTCTTCTGTAGGTTTGTACAGCCCCCTGCTAAAACTTTTAGATGGACTGGAATCATTCTTTCCTCCTATACCAAACAGGAAAAACACTATTCCATTAATATGATGGTGACTGACTCTTCTGCCTAATTCCAGGAGAGCCATTGTTGTCAATGATCAACCAGGAAATAGGTGTTTGGATCCGTTATTTTTGAGACAAAGAATAATTATGCTCAGTTAAACCCATTTTTTTTAATATCTAGTTGGATGGTATAAAACAATTCCACCCCAGATGTTAACATAGTATTTATCTGAAGATGAATTTGGAGGTTATTTTCTCCCAACGGATGCATCAGGATGAAGCCCTGTACAAAAGGAAATGCTCACTATATGTCTCATTTGAGAAGCAGAAACTTGATAAAGTATACACTAAACATTTCTTTAAGGATGGTTGTTTCTTTCATGCTTTAAACTACAGAAACCTGGAGCTTCAATGAAGTTCTTATTCAGGCATTAGATGAAACCAAATCTCCTCTTTAAGTAAGTCTTGACTGCCAGCTATTAGAAGATAAAAGAATTAACCTTCATTAATGTTCATGTAAATTAACATGGCTGGAATGGAATTCAGAAATTACAGATTTAAAATATCACATTTTGTGGCACATAGTAATTTTGGTCAGTTTTCCCAGTAAATTATGTACATAATACCCAACTTACCAACTGGTTGTGTGTCAAAATTATATTTGTAATTTGATACAGAGTCAGAAAGCATTTCCAAAAATAATGATATAATAATGGTTTTAAATAATGGAAATTAGGTTATTTAATATTTATTTAATCCATATCAAAACTAAGTTAGTTTGTTTAGTCCATATCAAGACTTGAATAATTTTTATTTGCGAGTTTTTTAAAGTTTATAATATATGGTATTTTAGGTTATTGTATCAAATGATGAACTACTAAAAGTCTATAGGTGTCAAATTGCTAGAAGACAAATTCTACCTACTAGTTACCAGCAAGCTTGGGCAAATACTTACCTGCTATGCCTCAGTTTATACAACTAAAGTTTGATGATGATGATGATGATGATGATGATATGTGTTTAGAGATTCTAAGTACATAAGTACAGTGACTCTCATAAGTAAACAGTCAATAACTGACTAAAATTGGCCAAAGAGTATTATCTCATTACAAACCAAAGCAGTTTCATCTTCCTTCTATTGTGATATCACTCTGAGAAATTAGAATCAGGATAGGTCTCATGAATCTCTTTGTGGGTCAGTGTAAGGACTTAATCAACAATGTGTTTGTTTTTGGCAAATCAGCTTCCTTGTGAGAAGGGAACGTGTAACTGAGAGGGTCTGGGGACAGGGCTCCCTCCCTTTTCCTCTTTCCTCCTCAAGCCATCAGGACAACTACCAGGAAAAAAGGGCAGGAAGGGCTGAGCCATGCCTAAGAGGACCTCCCACCCCTGCCCCATCCCTTCAAATCTCATGGCGTTAAATGTAAGACCACTCTAGATCCTGTGTGTTTCATCTAAAGATTCCTTCTGAGGCTAATTTCCTGGTGTCTGTCCCCCGTTTGCCCAGTGTCGTCTTCTTCAACTCATAGGCATCTTGGTGGTCTTTAGATCCTAGTTCCTTTAGATGAGGTCCTGTCGTCCCCTCCTGCCTCAGGTCAACATCTGGACCTACCACTGCCACCCCTTTGCTTTATTCAGTCAAATTGTACCTCCAAGACAGGGCTCAGGATGGAAGGGCCGAGAAGGTAGAGGAGAAGAAAATTCTGAAGAAAGTGGGTGTTAGAACCAGTGTACCTATGGAGACTGGGGGAACAGATGCATGTGTCATTTCCCATTCCAGATTCTGGTCAGCTCTTTCTGCATCCTTCTTAAGGACCTTCCTAGTCTTCTGGAGCATATAGCTCCTTATTCTTTCTCAGCTGTCTGTCCTGTGATCCTACTTCCCCCAGAAACCACAATAATGGCAGCTGAGTGGGAAGAAAACAATGGCTTGGGGACTCTATCTCATATTCATCCTTCTGTGCAGGATCTGCCCCTATGCCCAGCATGGCCTGTGTGGACCTTTAAGAAGTTAGCATAGGAGAGACTAGACAAATGACAAACTAAAGTAGATAATATCCTATATTATATATGATTCTAAAATCTATACAACCAGTATCAAATTACATATAATATATGTAATCTATAATATAAATATGTAATATATAAAAATTTAAAAATATGTAATATAGAGAAAACCGCTATTTATAAGCTCATTAAATTTTTCTAGAGAAAAATAGAAGGCCCATTAAATTGAGGACATTTTACTTTGCCTTCAAAAAATGACACAAATCCTTGATGTTAAATGTATTATATATGTTACAAATATTAAGAGAAAAAGAGAGAACCTAGTTTAAACACACAATAACCGGAGAGTTAATGAGTTTTGTAAACTGTGGGGCTAAGAGAGGTGTTGTCATACACCCACTTTCTAGTGAGTTTGAGAAATGAAAATAATTGCCTGGTTGATCTGCTCTTGTCTTTGTGGTTATGGAGTTTCTCAAGTTCTGTCTTAGAATGGAACTGGAGAAAGGGACTAGACAGTGTGTGATGGAACAGGGGAAGAGGATTAAGAAAGAGGAGGCTGAGTGGTCCTTGTTACTTCCTTGCTGTTCTCCACCATGTGCCTGTGGACCCCAGCTGTTTTTTGAAGATCTGATTTTCCTTATTCACAGATAGGATTATTTGCAATGTCTGGATGTCTGGAAGGAACACATCATCAGTGGCCGGGTTTTTGTGGATGGAACAAAGATCTCTGAACAGATATATTGTTTTATTCCTACGTTTAATTTAAGACTTCAGGCCTCACGACTCTTAGCATCCTTGGCCCCGCTTTCCCGGGATCAGTGGCTGCGTACCACAGACCTTTTCGAAAACCTGCCACTAAGTTAATCACTGGGTGGCACCCAAGAGCCAGAAAAAAAGACGGATTGAATTGCAGACACTCTCTAATACACATATTTTAACAATTTCCTCTGTCCTCAGCGAAATTATGCTAATATTTTAGTTGAGTTTCCTCAAGTCTGGAACTCAAATTAAGTCTGTCTGTTTCATTTTTATGATAGTGCTTGAAATCACTTGCAGACAAGGGGTTGTTGGGCCATGAGATTTATAGTGGCAATGCCACAAAGGTCAAACACATCCTGAGGAAGAGGAAAGCAATCTGTAGAACCAGTGTTTTCACTGCAATAAAGTTTATAGCAGCATTAAGGGAATAGTTACAAATCAGTTGGATGGTGTTGATTTCATTGAGAATAAGTATATTTACACTTGTAAGCTTTCTCTCAATAATATTCTGAATGTTTTACACAATGGGGTTAGTGAAGGTTGGATCTGGGCATATTTCACGAGTGACAAAATGTGTTTTTCTTTTTTCCACCCATCCTTCTACTTGTTACTTTCACAAAATGGGTTTATAATGGCTCTGTAGGGGCTGAGCAATTTTCTAAGATTTCTAACAAAGTCAAAGATGCTGCAGAAACTTTAAAAGTAAAATGATTGGTTGTGTGTATGTATGTGATTAAAGATGAGATAAGAGTAGAGAAATAAAATGTCCCTGATACTAGAAACTATTTCTTCCTAGGTAATTAGTAATTAATACTTCTTACACAGCTAATTTTGTATCATTAGAATATCTCATTGACTATTCAATCCCCACCTTTAAAGGGCAACACACAACTACCACAACTTTTGTAAGACCTACAAATAACTACGCTCAGCATAATCTTTATGTTAAATGGGTTCCTTCTGTTGTTTTATATCACAGTACCCAATTTCCTTCATAGAACTAAGTACTATTACTTTTTGTAGTTAATTATAAAACAATTATGTGATCATACTATCATTCATACTAGTATAACAATTATAATTATCTTACCTACTGTTTATTTTTTTATTTGTTGTCTACCTGTCCGTTAGATGGTAAATCCTGCAAGGGTTAAGAACCCTGTCTTATTCCTTATCATAGTCCCAGAGCTTGTGACTGTGTCTGGCACTTAATCCTCAAAAATGTTTATTGAATAAATGAATGAATATTACTATATTTTCTGGATTCTTCCATACAGTGAAGAGATCTTCTTACCTTCACATCAGCTCTACAGAAAGTAAATATTTTCAAACTCTATTAGATATGTTCTAGAAACTTCTGTTTTTGTCTTGTGTTCTTATTCTCTTAGAGCTGGTATGGCTCTAACAGACAAAGGAGGAAACAGAAGAGATAGATCTTATTATCCATGTTTTAAAGTGAAAAACTGGGGCTTTAGCCTATAAATCTAGTAAGTATAATTTGTTGACAAGGAATCATAAAACGTGCCCTGAAGCAATTCTCTTTGAACCAGAGTACAGTTGTCTGTGTGCAAAGTATGAAAGTCTGTAGGGGTCTTGTGGGTGCATTTTATTTTTTCACAATTGTCTCATATATGTATGTTTGTGTTTAAATGTCATTTAATCTTGATTATAATAGAATTTAGTTTAACCATTTTAAGGTCATATAAAGTCTTGCCACTTTAAAAAACAAGTAGACCATAGAAGAATATGCTAAATAGTTAACTTGATATGACCATTAAAAGTTAGACTGACAATGTATATATTTTTATTCTGTTCTAAAAACAAATTTTCCTATTTTTTCTAATTATAAAATTAAAACATACCATTGTATTGAAAATATAGGAAAGAATAGTAGAAGAAAATTAAAATTAATTTTAGTTCTTGCCATCCGAACTTAAGCAGTCTTAAGTTTTGATGTGTTTTGATTTGTCTTCCAGGCATGTGAGTCTGTATCTTTTACCTGGAGGAGATCATGCTACATTTGCATTTATCTTAGTAAAGGGATTTCATTGGTTTCTCATTAATATAACACGTCATTGGTTATTAAATCATAAACAGTTTTGACTTAGAGATCAAGGGGAATGAACTATATTAATTTTTTACCAAACCATTGCAGAAAAGATAGATGATCACACTAATCAAAATGTTTTCTTTAGTCATAAAGATTACTGAGTATAGAAATTAACATTCTCAAAAATCATTATAAGGGAGGTGGAGGAGTCAAGATGGCGGAGAAGTAGCAGGCTGAGACGACATCGGGTAGCAGGAGATCAGCTAGATAGCTTATCTAACCATTGTGAACACCTACAAATCCAACGGGAAATCAAAGAGAAGAAGAGCAACAATCCCAGAAACAGAAAATCGATCACTTTCTGAAAGGTAGGACCTGCGGAGAAGTGAATCCAAAGCGACGGGAAGATAGACCCCGGGGGGAGGGGCCGGCACCCGGCAAGCGGCGGAGCGACGGAGCACAAAATCGGGACTTTTAAAAGTCGGCTCCAGTGGGAGACATCGCTCCAGAGGCTAAACTGGGGGGAAACCCAGGCGGGGTCAGCATAACCCCAGGACCCGCAGGGTCACAGAAGGACTGGGGGTGTCTGAGTGCCGCAGAGCTCGCAGGTATTGGAGCGGGGAAGCCGGCTATAGCGACAAAGCCGAGGAGTGAGCTCTAAGCCCAGGGTTACCTTGTGCTGGTCGCAGGCTGGGTGGGCTCGGAGCGCGGCCGGAGGCCACAGAGACAAAAGCGACCCGGCGCTTTTCTCCAGCTCCAACAATTGACTGCTTTCCTCGAGGCGCGACCGCAAGCCAGGGAGGCGGGACTGTTGGGCGCTTTGCTCTGAGAGCGCACTGAGGAGCGGAACCCCAAGCTCTCGGCTCCTCCGGGCCGAGAGATTGGGAGGCCGCCATCTTCATTCCCGTCCTCCAGAACTCTACGGAAAGCGCTCAGGGAACAAAAGCTCCCGAAAGCAAACCCGAGCGGATTCCTTAGCCCGGCCCCTGGCAAGGGCGGTGCAATTCCGCCTGCGGCAAGGACACTTGAAAATCACTACAACAGGCCCCTCCCCCAGAAGATCAACAAGAAACCGATCCAAAACCAACTTCAGTCACCAAGAACAGCGGAATTCCACAGCAGGAGAAAGCAAATCCTACCTGGACAAAATGACAAGGCGGAAAAACTCACCTCAAAAAAAAGAACAAGAGGCCGTACCGAAGGCTGGAGACCTAATCAATACAGACATAGGTAGCATGACAGATCTAGAGTTCAGAATGACAATTCTCAAGGTTCTAGCCGGGCTCGAAAAAGGCATAGAAGATATTAGAGAAACGCTCTCCGGAGAGATAAAAGCCCTTTCTGGAGAAATAAAAGAACTAAAATCTAACCAAGTTGAAATCAAAAAAGCTATTCATGAGGTGCAATCAAAAATGGAAGCTCTCACTGCCAGGATAAATGAGGCAGAAGAAAGAATTAGTGACATAGAAGACCAAATGACAGAGAATAAAGAAGCTGAGCAAAAGAGAGACAAACAACTACTGGAACACGAGGAGAGGATTCGAGAGATAAGTGACACCATAAGACGACACAACATTAGAATAATTGGGATCCCAGAAGAAGAAGAAAGAGAGAGGGGAGCAGAAGGTATATTGGAGACAATTATTGGAGAGAATTTTCCTAATATGGCAAAGGGAACAAACATCAAAATCCAGGAGATGCTAAGAACGCCCCTCAAAATCAATAAAAATAGGTCCACACCTCGTCACCTGATAGTAAAATTTACAAGTCTTAGCGACAAAGAGAAAATCCTGAAAGCAGCCCGGGAAAAGAAGTCTGTAACATACAAGGGTAAAAACATTAGATTGGCAGCGGACCTATCCACAGAGACCTGGCAGGCCAGAAAGAACTGGCATGACATATTCAGAGCACTAAACGAGAAAAACATGCAGCCAAGAATACTATATCCGGCTAGGCTATCATTGAAAATAGAAGGAGAGATAAAGAGCTTCCAGGACAAACAAAAGCTGAAAGAATTTGCAAACACCAAACCAGCTCTACAGGAAATATTGAAAGGGGTCCTCTAAGCAAAGAGAGACCCTAAAAGTAGTAGATCAGAAAGAAGCAGAAACAATATACAGTAACAATCACCTTACAGGCAATACAATGGCACTAAATTCATATCTCTCAATAGTTACCCTGAATGTTAATGGGCTAAATGCCCCAATCAAAAGACACAGGGTATCAGAATGGATAAAAAAACAAAACCCATCAATATGCTGCCTACAAGAAACTCATTTTAGACCCGAAGACACCTCCAGATTTAAAGTGAGGGGGTGGAAAACAATGTACCATGCTAATGGACATCAGAAGAAAGCTGGGGTGGCAATCCTTATATCAGATCAATTAGATTTTAAGCCAAAGACTATAATAAGAGATGAGGAAGGACACTATATCATACTCAAAGGGTCTGTCCAACAAGAAGATCTAACAATCTTAAATATCTATGCCCCTAACATGGGAGCAGCCAACTATATAAACCAATTAATAACAAAATCAAAGAAATACATCGACAGTAATACAATAATAGCAGGGGACTTTAACACTCCCCTCACTGAAATGGACAGATCATCTAAGCAAAAGATCAACAAGGAAATAAAGGCCTTAAATGACACACTGGACCAGATGGACATCACAGATATATTCAGAACATTCCATCCCAAAGCAACAGAATATACATTCTTCTCTAGTGCACATGGAACATTCTCCAGAATAGACCACATCCTGGGTCATAAATCAGGTCTCAATCGGTACCAAAAGATCGAGATCATTCCCTGCATATTTTCAGACCACAATGCTCTGAAGCTCGAACTCAATCACAAGAGGAAATTTGGAAAGAACGCAAATACATGGAGACTAAACAGCATCCTTCTAAAAAATGAATGGGTCAACCAGGAAATTAAAGAAGAATTGAAAAAATTCATGGAAACAAATGATAATGAAAACACAACAGTTCAAAATCTGTGGGATACAACAAAGGCAGTCCTGAGAGGAAAATATATAGCAGTGCAAGCCTTTCTCAAGAAACAAGAAAGGTCTCAAATACACAACCTAACCCTACACCTAAAGGAGCTGGAGAGAGAACAACAAAGAAAGCCTAAACCCAGCAGGAGAAGAGAAATCATAAAGATCAGAGCAGAAATCAATGAAATAGAAACTAAAAAAACAATAGAACAAATCAACAAAACTAGGAGCTGGTTCTTTGAAAGAATTAATAAGATTGATAAGCCCCTGGCCAGACTTATCAAAAAGAAAAGAGAAAGGACGCAAATAAATAAAATCATGAATGAAAGAGGAGAGATCACAACCAACACCAAAGAAATACAAACAATTATAAGAACATACTACGAGCAACTCTATGGCAACAAATTTGACAACCTGGAAGAAATGGATACATTTCTAGAGATGTATAAACTACCACAACTGAACCAGGAAGAAATAGATAACCTGAACAGACCCATAACCAGTAAGGAGATTGAAACAGTCATCAAAAATCTTCAAACAAACAAAAGTCCAGGACCAGACGGCTTCCCAGGGGAATTCTACCAAACATTTAAAGAAGAATTAATTCCTATTCTCCTGAAACTGTTCCAAAAAATAGAAATGGAAGGAAAACTTCCAAACTCATTCTATGAGGCCAGCATCACCTTGATCCCAAAACCAGACAAGGATCCCACCAAAAAAGAGAATTACAGACCAATATCCTTGATGAACACAGATGCGAAAATTCTCACCAAAATACTGGCCAATAGGATCCAACAGTACATTAAAAGGATTATTCACCACGACCAAGTGGGATTTATTCCAGGGCTGCAAGGTTGGTTCAACATCCGCAAATCCATCAATGTGATACAATACATTAATAAAAGAAAGAGTAAGAACCATATGATACTCTCAATAGATGCTGAAAAAGCGTTTGACAAAGTGCAGCATCCCTTCATGATTAAAACTCTTCAAAGTGTAGGGATAGAAGGCACATACCTCAATATTATCAAAGCCATCTATGAAAAACCCACCGCAAATATCATTCTCAATGGAGAAAAACTGAAAGCTTTTCCGCTAAGGTCAGGAACACGGCAGGGATGTCCGTTATCACCACTGCTGTTCAATATAGTACTAGAAGTCCTAGCCTCAGCAATCAGACAACAAAAAGAAATTAAAGGCATCCAAATCGGCAAAGAAGAAGTCAAACTATCACTCTTTGCAGATGATATGATACTATATGTGGAAAACCCAAAAGGCTCCACTCCAAAACTGCTAGAACTTATACAGGAATTCAGTAAAGTGTCAGGATATAAAGTCAATGCACAGAAATCAGTCGCATTTCTTTACACTAACAACAAGACAGAAGAAAGAGAAATTGAGGAGTCAGTCCCATTTACAATCGTACCCAAAACCATAAGATACCTAGGAATAAATCTAACCAAAGAGGCAAAGAATCTATACTCAGAAAACTATAAAGTACTCATGAAAGAAATTGAGGAAGACACAAAGAAATGGAAAAATATTCCATGCTCATGGATTGGAAGAACAAATATTGTGAAAATGTCTATTCTACCTAAAGCAATCTACACATTTAATGCAATCCCTATCAAAATCCCATCCATTTTTTTAAAGAAATAGAACAAATAATCCTAAAATTTATATGGAACCAGAAAAGACCTCGAATAGCCAAAGGAATATTGAAAAAGAAAGCCAAAGTCGGTGGCATCACAATTCCAGACTTCAAGCTCTATTACAAAGCTGTCATCATCAAGACAGTATGGTACTGGCACAAAAACAGACATATAGATCAATGGAACAGAATAGAGAGCCCAGAAATAGACCCTCAACTCTATGGTCAACTAATCTTCGACAAAGCAGGAAAGAATATCCAATGGAAAAAAGACAGCCTCTTCAACAAATGGTGCTGGGAAAATTGGACAGCCACATGCAGAAAAATGAAATTGGACTATTTCCTTACACCACACACGAAAATAGACTCAAAGTGGATGAAGGACCTCAATGTGCGAAAGGAATCTATCAAAATCCTTGAGGACAATGCAGGCAGCAACCTCTTTGACCTCAACCGCAGCAACTTCTTCCTAGGAACATCGCCAAAGGCAACAGAAGCAAGGGCAAAAATGAACTATTGGGATTTCATCAAGATCAAAAGCTTTTGCATAGCAAAGGAAACAGTAAACAAAACCAAAAGACAACTGACAGAATGGGAGAAGATATTTGCAAACGACCTATCAGATAAAGGGCTCGTATCCAAAATCTATAAAGAGCTTATCAAACTCAATACCCAAAGAACAAATAATCCAGTCAAGAAATGGGCAGAGGACATGAACAGACATTTCTGCAAGGAAGACATCCAGATGGCCAACAGACACATGAAAAAATGCTCCACATCACTCGGCATCAGGGAAATACAAATCAAAACCACAATGAGATACCACCTCACACCAGTCAGAATGGCTAAAATTAACAAGTCAAGAAATGACAGATGCTGGCGAGGATGCGGAGAGAGGGGAACCCTCCTACACTGTTGGTGGGAATGCAAGCTGGTGCAACCACTCTGGAAAACAGTGTGGAGGTTCCTCAAAAAACTGAAAATAGAGCTACCCTACGACCCAGCAATTGCACTCCTGGGTATATATCCTAAAGATACAAACGTGGTGCTCCGAAGGGGCATGTGCACCCGAATGTTTATAGCAGCAATGTCCACAATAGCCAAACTGTGGAAAGCGCCTAGATGTCCATCAACAGATGAATGGATAAAGAAGATGTGGTATATATACACAATGGAATACTATGCAGCCATCAAAAGACATGAAATCTTGCCATTTGCGACGACGTGGATGGAACTAGAGGGTATCATGCTTAGCGAAATAAGTCAATCGGAGAAATATAACTATCATATGATCTCTTTGATATGAGGAAGGGGAGATGCAAGGTGGGGGGGTTTGGGGGGAGGTAGGAAAAGAAAAAATGAAAAGATGGGATTGGGAGGGAGACAAACCATAAAAGACTCAATCTCAAGAAACAGACTGAGGGTTGCGGGGGGGAAGGGGGACGGGAGAGGGTGGTGGGGAAATGGACATTGGGGAGGGTATGGGCTATGATGAGTGCTGTGAAATGTGTAAACCAGATGATTCACAGACCTGTACCCCTGGGGATAAAAATACATTATATGTTTATTAAAATAAAAAATTTAAAAAAAAATCATTATAAGGGAACTTAAAGGGGAAATCCAAATGGGCTACTTAAGGTTTTATTATTATTAATAATACAAATATAATTAGGTAAACATTTTTGAAACTTAAAATCATAAAGGAAAATAGTTTTATGCAATAGCAATACCAAATTCTTTTTAGAAAAAAGAATTTTTAATGCAGAGTTCCATGGAGGGATTATTCTGTAGAGCTAAAACTAGTGCAGATTCTAGAATACAGATACCCACAGCACCATATCAAAAAGAAGATTTGTGGTGGCACAAACTTGTATTGATAAGTTATTTTTTTATGGTTTTATTCTAGAGCAAATGTTTTAGCAAAGTTCCATGGTGTAAAACAAATATAAGCCATGTGTCATTGCCATGAGCTCTATAAGCTACCCAGTGGGGTTGGTCCCACTGAACATGGCTTGGACGGAACAGAACAATTTCTCAGGCATTTGTGTGTCTGTGCCTAGGATTACAAAGTTAAATGAAATAGATCTCACAAAATGACCCAACTCCCTTCTTAGTCACCCACCAAATTACTCTGATATGAAGTGGAATACAAGAGAAGTGGATGAATTTGAGAATTTGAAAATTTCTTATGGGATGAATTATATTCCCCCCAACCAAATTCACATACTGGCACCCTAACCTCCAGCACCTCAGAACGTGACTGTATTTGGAGATAGGTCTTTAAAGGAGTAGTTAAGTTAAAATGAGATTCTTAGGATGGGCCCTAACCCATCATGACTAGTGTTCTTATAAGAAGACTTGATTAGGACAACTGTGTATGTACCCAGGGAAGACCGTGTGAAGATACAAGAAGATGGATCTTGGTGCCAAAGAGAGAGAGAGGCCTCAGGAGAAACCAACCCTGCTGACACCTTGATCTTGGACTTCTAGCTTCTAAGATTGCAAGGAAATGAATTTCTGTTAAGACACCCTGTCTGTGGTATATTGTGATGGCCGCCCTGGCTAACATATCATCTGACTTTATTTCAGAATATACATACTATGAGAAGTAGCTGGATACAGAGTGTGGCTGATATCAAAGGCCTCAGATGACCATTGGCCTGTGTGACAAAATTTCTCAATATGTATGAGTTGCTCCTTTACATTTTGACATGGCTTGCAGAAGGCCCTGCTATAGTGCATATATTTGTAAGGAGCAGGAACACCCTTTCCTTCCCATAGTCGATCACAACCACGGTCCTCTGGAGGAGACTGAAGAACTGAGTCACAAGGGTAAGGTAATGGTGGTGTGGGCAGTGCAGCAAGGTGCAGGTCAGAAGAGGTCAGCAAAGTGCTGGAATGTGGAAGGTTGAGAGATAAAGTAAACCTGTGTAGGGTTGTCATGAGAGATCTGAGAGCCAGAGGAGGATCTCAAGGAGGCACGGGCCAGTGGAGGACTCCATACAAAGGCTTTTGGGCTCTGTGCCCTCTGACTGCAGACTAAGAGCAAGCTCCACCCCAAAATTTAGAGTGCAAAATAAAACAATTAAAAGTTAAATTAAAATCTGGAAAGAGTGGCTGATCCCTAATTTTTAAAAACATT
Organism: Martes martes; assembly: GCF_963455335.1. Lineage (NCBI taxonomy): Eukaryota > Metazoa > Chordata > Mammalia > Carnivora > Mustelidae > Martes > Martes martes. Next base: position 60,713,769 of record NC_137891.1, read on the forward strand.
CGTGTGCGTGTGTGTTTGTATGTGCGTGCGTATTGTGTGTGTAGAGTGTGTGCTGGTAAGTTAGCAGCCTCATTTAAGAGAAAAGAAACAAAGAAGTTGTCTTTGGAGTACATTTTACTATACCCCATGATAGGAAGTTACCTCTATAGACACTTCTAACACTAACTTGCTGTGTGTCTATGTAGAAGAGGGGTTAACATCTCATCACCTCTATGTCTCAGATTCTCCACTGAAAAAACAGAGTGATGGAAAATGGGAGTGTTCGTTCATGTGCTTTCAGCAAAGCAGGCACCTTCTAGTGGAGGGGGGTGAAATTGTATAGGCACAGCAAAGTATATGCAGTACCTCTCCTATTTTATGAATGATGTTAAGTGGCATGTTGCAAAAGGAATGGTTCTGCTGGGCTGTTAGAAATCGGATGGCAAGGGTGATTGGAAAAATCTTGTCCACAGTTGACTGTGAGCCCGTGTTGAAGAAGGGATGTACAAGGCTTTGTCAAGTGGCTAAGAAGAAGAAGGCATTGCAGGAAGAGACAACAACATGAACCAACGCTTTGAGTGGTAACAACGTGTGCTCTGAGCAAACTCCAAGTGCTCAGGGTTGCTAGAGCCCAACTCTGCAGGTCTGAAGCTACCAGCCCTTGTATTGGAAATGGTTCACCAACATGGCCAACAGAGTGAATAAAAATACCCTGCCAAATGTTAGAAAGAGATTAGGATATTTCAAAATTAAAATAACCATCCTTATGCCTTTTCTTTAAGAAAAGTAGAGGATCTAGCAACATTGGATTCTCCTCCCAACGAGGCAGTAATAGATGTAACTGAGCCAGTGTCCACCTCTTAGAGGCATCTTTTCCAGCCATCACTTAAGCAATATGAATGTATCCATTTTCTGGACCGCTTCATCCCGGTGTGCTGCCTAACAAGTCCTCTGGCATGTGAAACTGTCACCTGTGGTGAAGGTGAAGGCAGACAGAAGCAGATGCAAAGGTAGGAGACAAATTTGAATTTTGTTCTGTGGTCAGTGTAGTCTCATCAAAACTGTTCAAGTGTGAAGATGACATGGATAAAAATCAGTCCTAATAATAGAAAGGCAAACTTTCTGTAAACTAGCCAGTTGAGTACTTCCTTTACAAGACTAAGCAAACAATTGCTCAATATACCGTATGTGGGACCAACAGACTGGGAGATGTCCATGCTTTTGGGGTGTGTTTGAGGTATTTGCAGGAATAACAGGCACGAAGGGTACCACGCATGAAAAGAAAACACACACTGCAATTTCCCCAATTTCTTGTTATAATTTTGGGATTGGAAGAAAAGTTGTGTCTTGAAAATATCTTTGAGAGATATTTTATGTTTTAAAAAATGAAGTAAAAAAAAAAAGTAAAAAAAAATAAAAAAAATAAAAAATGAAGTAAAATATAAAAATATATACTTAAAAGAGCTTAAAATTGGCATATCCCAGGTCATTTTTTAAGCTAGAAAGAACACAATAATTTGTTTTGCACTCTGAACATTAGAGTTATCTTCTTAACTTACTGGGTACTCTTGACCAAATTTGACCTCAAATCGACATCAGCTATGATGATGATATGTTGAGAAAAATAAAACCCATAGATGGAAAAAATACAGAGTGTAGAAAAATAGGAATCGAAAGGCCAACACTCATCATTGGTGTCCTACAGTTTATCATTTCTGAGTTCTCAGCCCAGCTCTGCTGTGGGAAATCCACTTAAACTTGGCTTTTTTACCTCGAATGTGAAGATAATATACTTAAAAATATATGCTCAAAATCTCTACCTCAGACTGCACTTTTTGCCCTGGTCCCTCAGAAGTGCTGAATGAAAGAATTGATTGATATACGTGTTTCAAGCAAAAGAAAAATAAGTTTTCCTTTGTTGTTAAGGCTAAGGGAAATGACTCCAGCTTTTTCCGAGAACCTGGCCTTACAGGGGAAAAAAAAGATGCAAAAATCAAATGAAAGGTAGGGAAACTGAAAAGTAAAGCAGACGATGAATGTCTCAAGTTCATTTGGGTAGTTTCCTTGTTTGCCCAGCAAACACATGGTACCCAAGTAGGGTATAACTACCAGGTAACCTCTGTAGGCAGTTTGAAAACATAAGGCATTTAAGCGACTATGGAATGTTTATTGTTTAGGCTCATACTCTGTAAAATAAGTGTATTAGAATTATTCAATGGCTAGACATCCCAATTAGAAGTCTCAATACTAAAATACTGTAGTTTTAAAAGTTAATGAAATTGGATAATGCCAAGTATATTTTGGAAAAGTATCTACTGCCTGTTATATGTTGACTTCTTAAAAAAAAAAAAAAGAGGGGGTATAAGAAATATAGCTTCAGTTTTGTCCAAGAATGAAATACAGTGTGTTGAAAATTGCTTCAGCCAATTTCAAGAACTCCCATAAATTTTTCCATTGTGTCTCTTTTATTGGGCTGTCAACAGTAATAACACTTCATATTCAAGATATATTCCCCCCTTGTAAAATTTATCAATTCAGTAGTTCCCCTTTCCCAATTATAGATGAAGTGTAGATGAAATAAGGAAGGCAGTTTTCAGAAAAATCAATAAGGAAGAAGTCTTCATTATTTTAGTAATGCTGCTTTGTGAATAGTAATATGATTTTAAATCCACACAAAAAAGTTGTGAAGAGACAGCAACTTATATTTTCGTGGGAAATATTCTCTTATGGCATAAGAGAGAAAAGAAACCATTTTATCAGTAATTTCAAATACTTTCCTAGAAATTATAAATTATTTTCATATATAAATTATATATATTTTCTTAATGTGTATGTATGTATATTTATTTATTTAGGCTTGTCCTCCAAAAATAAAAGCTTTGATAAGCCAAATACCAGCCCATCTTGTCCACCATTTTATCTTGCATGTATTTTATTCAAACATTTAGTTTTGGATAAATTAATGTGTGTATATAGATCATTTCAACAAGGGTTTTATTGATTTTTCTAAAATGCTTTTAAATTTTCTTTTGTTTTTAAAGTACTAAATCATATGGAATTTTTTTCCCTTTTCCCCCATCCATTAGTCCGGTCTAACTGGCCTGATCTTTGCTTATACCCAACCCAAAAGAGCAATCTCACTTTCCAGTGATTTAATGTATGAAATATGAAGCCTAAATTTTCAGAGTTCACAAATTCTAAATTTGTAAATGATTTATACTGGAGAAGTGAATTAGTTTCCTAGATATCTACGTGTATCTTATATGTAGATGATGATCTATTCTTTAACCTGCTGATCCTCAAACTCTCACACTTATCCTAAGCCCCAAACAATCTTGAATTCACTCTTGATTTCTCTTTTTTTGTACTTTTTGCATAATCTGTCACCAGGACTATTCTTCCACTTCGAGTTCCCCCTTATTCTCCATTTTCACTGCTATCACCATGGTCCCCCATAACTATCATCAACAAACACTGCTTAGTGCTTCTTGAGTGCTCTGTATTGGATGTTCTGTTGATCACAGTGCCATCCAGGCTTTAACTCCATCCTCCTTCCTACTATCTCTCCTTTTCAATCCCTTTCAGTCCATTGTTCATACCACAGGTTTTTACTTTCCCCAAACCTTGCTTTTAAAGAAGTTTCCTCTACTTTATGGAATCATTCCCAAATGCCAAGTCATTCTTGTAGTTAGTAATTTATTCAACATATTTTTAATGGGGTGTCAACTATGTTAATTACCACTCTCTTGGCAGATATTTCCATAACTGAATTCAACATGATGTCATTTGTTGGCTCTTCATTTATTTATTTATATCTTACTCTAACTCCCAAAAGGATTTAAGATAGTTTGTATAAAGATGAAGTAAGAACAAGTAACCAAGGAAAATGGAATTTATCCAGAAAATACATGTTGTCTCTAAGCATTTGATAAAGTTAGAGCACAGATTTCAGTCTGAAATTTTCAGGAACCAAATAGAAAGTTAAGAGGAAAGATGTTTATTTATCAGATTCATAATATGTGTAAGATTAAATTTAGACAAAATTAGAATCTGCTGCTCAGAAATGCAACTATTTTCCTATTGAGATTGGAAAGAAATTTCTTCTGTAGGTCCTTATCAAGAGCACACACATACTATAATAAACAATGCCTCAACAACACCCTCACAATCACGAAACAACTAGTTTCATAGGCATTTCCAGGAAATGCTTCAGTGTTTGAGAATTGTATAATACCAAATGGAGATTCAATTAAAGTGCTTCAAAGATTGTGGTTAACTACATAAATTTTCAGATGTATTTTATGCACAGCATAACACTGATAATAATAGCGATGACAATTACAACGGTTTGAGCAGATAACAGATGTGCATCACTTTACATACATTGTTATTTAATCCTTACAGTAACCTCTTGAGGTAGACATAATTCTGTTCCACAAGTGGAATTTAAAATGTCTAAGGAGCGCAACCATGAATACTCAGTAAGTACTGGTCAAGAAATACAACCCTGCCATTATTTTAGAACAATTTATGCCAGCTCAATCAGTTTTCTGTCCTTTAAAGTAACCATTATCCTTACTTTTAGCATTATGGATTAGTCTGCCTATTTTAAATGTAATATAAATGAAATCATACAAAATGTATTATTTGGTATCTGGTGTCTTTCACTCAGTATTGTTTGTGGAACTCACGTTGCATGTAGTTGTCATTTGTTCATTCCCAATGTTGTGTAATTTGCCATTATATGAAAATGCCACATCTATTTAACCATGTAGTGTCAGTGGATATTTTTTCATTTCCCATTTTTTTACTATTATGCATATTACTGATGTAAGTATCCTTGTACCTAGCCCTTTGAGCACATGTGCTCACAATGTCATGGTATATTCACCACTTCAGAGTAGAAACATTAGATCATGGAAATGAATACCCTCCACTCTAGTAGATAAAGCTGCACTGTTTCCCTGTGTGGTTACCTTCTCTTCCTTTCTGCTTGTAATTTCATATTTCATCTATATCAGAAGTACAGCTCAAATCAATCAAAGGCATTTCCTAATGAAAATACAACAAAATAAGTACCATGAAAATTTTCATTTTTAAATAAAATTGTAGCATATGATGACTACATTTTGAACAAATTTTAGTGCCCAAAAGAAGTAAGGGTGACTGTTACTCTATTTTAATTATAGGATATAGTGAATGAGCTACTGCATGCCTATTGCTGTAGGCAGGAAACCCCCTCAAGGGCTCTTTGACACCACCTATCAGACCAAAGCACTAAAATGTCTTTGAACTTGAATTTTAAGTGCTTTGAAATACTGTAATCTTAATTAGCTATGACACATAAATTACTTCATTTTACACCCACAATGATTAGCATTCAGAACCCTTAGTCAAAGTTTCTGAGTTCTCAGATTAATGTGTATGCCACGGAGAGCTATTATTGTCCCAGGAAGGAAATGTCTTTTGCTTTCAGTAAAAAGGTAGAGAACAGAAAGTGAAGGTTTCCACTTGGTAGATCTCATGGAATTTATCAGGAAAATTGCTTTACCATCGTCTAACACTGTTCCCCCAGCATTTTACAAAATGATTATTCAATTTCAACAAAGATCTATCAATTTAAATATTTTCAGCTGAGGTCCATGTAACCCATTTAGGAGGTTTGCAAGTTTGCCATGAGAATATCTTAATTCTATGTATTTATTTTTTGGATGATTATCTTAAAAAGTTAATGAGACACTTTATGGCTCACCTAAGTGACTGTCTTTCTCTGAGCATTTGCACTTCTCAGTTTCAATATTTGAGTTTGTTTTTACTTGCTGGATATTGTCAGCCACCATTGTGTTCATTCTGAACTTCAGGCTAGTGAGAAGAGAGGAGAACGTGGTATGTTAATGAGTTCTTCAGACTTGTGGTTTTCAAGTAATTTGAATAGATTTTAAACAATAGAAGAATTGAAGAATCATTGTATTTTTTTCCACTAATTTTGAGTGTTTTCCTCATAAAATGAGATGCCCATGTTCTAGTAATTCTGCCATGATAATTTTTCCCTGAATCTTCTCTAATTTGTAGCTTTTCCTCTTTTAAAATTTGTTATGATATTTTTTATATTGTTATGTTAGTCACCATACAGTACATCATTAATTTCTGATGTAGTGTTCCATGATTCATTGTTTGTGTATAACATCCAGTGCTCCATGTAATCCATGCTCTCCTTAATACCCATCAACAGACTCACCCATCCCCTACCCCCTCTCTTCTAAAACTCTGTTTGTTTCCCAGAGTCCAGAGTCTTTCATGGTTCATCTCCCACTCCAATTTCTCTGTCTTCATTTTTCCCTTCTCCTAATGTCCTCCATGATATTCCTTATGATCCACAAATAAGAGAAACCATATGATAATTGACTTTCTCTGTTTGACTTATTTCACTCAGCATAATCTCTACCAGTCCCATCCAAGTTGATGCAAAATTTGGGTATTCATCCTTTTTATGGCTGAGTAGTATTCCTTTGTATATATGGACTACATCTTCTTTATCCATTTGTCTGCTGAAGGGCATATTGGCTCTTTCCACATTTTGGCTATTGTGGACATTGCTGCTATGAACATTGGGGTGCATGTGGCTGTTCTTTTCACTACATCTATATCTTTGGGGCAAATACCCAATAATGCAATTATTGGGTCATAAGGTAGCTCTATTTTTAATTTTTTGAGGAACCTCCACACTGTTTTCCAAAGTGGCTGCACCAATTTGTATTCTCACCTATAGCGTTAGAGGGTTCCCCTTTCTCCACAACTTTTCCAACATTTGTTGTTTCTTGCCTTGTCAATTTTTGCCATTCTAACTGGTGTAAGGGGGTATCTCAATGTGGTTGTGATTTGAATTTCCTTGACAGCTATTAAAAACCCACAGCGAATATCTCTGTCAATGGGGAAAAGCTGAGAGCCTTCCCATTGAGATCAGGAACACAAGGATGCCCACTCTCGCCACTGTTGTTCAACATAATACTAGAAGTCCTAGCAACAGTAATCAGAAAACAAAAAGAAATAAAAGGTATTTTTTCGTGTGTCTGATAGCCATTTGTATGTCTTCATTGGAGAAGTGTCTGTTCATATCTTCTGCCCATTTTTTGATATGATTATCTGCTTTGTGTGTGTTGAATTTGAGAAGTTCTTTATAGATCCTGGATATCAACCTTTTGCCTGTACTGTCATTTGCAAATATCTTCTCCCATTCCGTGGGTTGCCTCTTTGTTGTGTTGACTGTTTCCTTTGCTGTGCAGAAGCTTTTGATCTTGATGAAGTCCCAAAAGTTCATTTTCGCTTTTGTTTCCTTTGCCTTTGGAGACATATCTTGAAAGAAGTTGTTGTGGTTGATATCAAAGTGGTTACTGCCTATGTTCTCCTCTAGGATTCTGATGGATTCCTGTCTCACATTGAGGTCTTTTATCCATTTCGAGTTTATTTTTGTGTACGGTGTAAGAGAATCATCAAGTTTCATTCTTCTACATATAGCTGTCCAATTTTCCCAGCACCATTTATTGAAGAGACTGTCTTTTTTCCACTAGCCATTAGGGAGATTCAAATTAAAACCATATTGAGATACCACCTTACACCCCAGTTAGAATGGCCAAAATTATCAAGACAGGAAACAACGTGTGTTGGAGAGGATGTGGAGAAAGGGGAACCCTCTTACACTGTTGGTGGGAATGCAAGTTGGTGCAGCCACTTTGGAGAACAGTGTGGAGATTCCTCAAGAAATTAAAAATAGAGCTTCCCTATGACCCTGCAATTGCACTACTGGGTATTTACCCCAATGATACAGATGTAGTGAAAAGAAGGGCCATCTGTACCCCAAAGTTTATAGCAGCAATGGCCACGGTCGCCAAACTGTGGAAAGAACCAATATGCCCTTCAATGGATGAATGGATAAGGAAGGTGTGGTCCATATACACTATGGAGTATTATGCCTACATCAGAAAGGATGAATATCCAACTTTTGTAGCAACATGGACAGGACTGGAAGAGATTATGCTGAGTGAAATAAGTCAAGCAGAGAGAGTCAACTATCTTATGGTTTCACTTACTTGTGGAGCATAACAAATAACACGGAGGACATAGGGAGATGGAGAGGAGAAAGGGAGTTGAGGGAAATTGGAAGGGGAGGTGAACCATGAGAGACTATGAAAAACAACCTGAGGGTTTTGAAGGGGCGGGGGGGTTGGAGGTTGGGGGAGCAAGGTGGTGGGTATTAAGGAGGGCACGTATTGCATGGAGCACTGGGTGTGGTGCAAAAACAATGAATACTGTTACGCTGAAAAGAAATTAAATAAAAAAAGAAAGAAAAGGTATTCAAATTGGCAAAGAAGAAGTCAAATTCCTTTCTTCATTGATGACGTGATACTCTATGTGGAAAACCCAAAAGTCTCCACCCCCAAGTTACTAGAACTTGTACAGCAATTTGTAATGTGGCAGAATACAAAATCAATGCACGGAAGTCAGTTGCTTTCTTATACACTAAAAATGAAACTGTTGAAAGAGAAATTAGAGAACTGATTCCATTTACAATAGCACCAAAAACCACAAGATACCTTGGAATAAACCTGACTAAAGAGGTAAAGGATCTATACTCTAGGAATTACAAAACACTCATGAAAGAAATTGAAGAAGGCAAAAAAGATGGAAAAACATTCCATGCTCATGGATCAGAAGAATAAAGATCATTAGATTGACTATGCTGCCGAGAGCAATTTATACTTTCAATGCCACCCCAATCAAAACACCAACAGCATTTTTCAAAATGCTGGAACAAACAATCCTAAGATTTGTATGGACCCAGAAAGACCCCGAATTGCCAAGGAAATGTTAAAAAAAAAAAAAAAAAAAGCTGGCAGCATCATGTTGTCTGATTTCAAGCTATATTACGAATATAATAAGCTGTGATCACCAAGACAGCATAGTACTGGCACAAAAACAGACACATAGAACAATGGAACAGAATAGAGAGCCCAGATATGGACTCTCAACTCTATGGTCAACTAATCTTCAACAAAGCAGGAAAAAATATCCAATAGAAGAAAGACAGTCTCTTCAATAAATGGTGCAGGAAAATTGGACTGCTATATACAGAATAATGAAACTGTATCATTCTCTTACACAAAGATAAACTCTAAATGGATGAAAGACCTCAATGTGAGATAGGAATCCATCACAATCCTAGAGGAGAACATAGGCAATAACCTTTTCAACATCGACCACAGCAACTTCTTTTAAGACACATCACCAGAGGCAAGGGAAACAAAAGTGAAAATGAACTTTTGGGACTTCATCAAGATAAAAAGCACAGGAAAGGAAATAGTCAACAAAACAAGGAGGCAACCCACAGACTGGGAGAAGATATTTGCAAATAACACTATAAAGGGCTGATATCCAAGATGTAAAAAGAGCTTCTCAAACTCAACGCCCAAAAAAACAGAAAATGAAGGGGAAAATGTGCAAAAGACATAAGCAGACATTTCTCCAAAGAAGACATACAAATGGCTAACAGACACATGAAAAAGTGTTATGAGATTTTTTGAAACACATGAAGGTAAGTGTGATATGTATGTTTATATTTGTATGTAATGAGACAGAGAGAAGGGGGAGAGAATTATCTCTGTATCCATTAACCAAACTGCTCAAGAAAAAGAATATTGCTCATAACATCAGAAGCTCTTTGTGCACAGTTCCATAATAGTACTTAACATCATCATTCCCAAAGATACATTATTGTGAAGTTTTTGTGTGTTCCCTCACTTTCCTTCATAGTTTTTTAACATGCATGTATAACTCAAAATAATATCTTGTGATTAGTGATGTATTTGGATTTGTTTCTGCTGATGTCTTTTTGTATCCCTTTATTCTACTTTCCTTTCTTTTAAAAAAAATTCTTTGATGTAGATTGAGTCTTTAAATTTTTATTCCATATTTTCTTTATAATAGCAAGGAAGTTTCACAATCTATTACATTTCCCCCATCCCCAGTGGCTACTCTTCAAATTCTAACATGAATACTTACTGAAATATAAAATTAATCAAAACCTTTATCTTCCTACCAAATAGTACAAGGATTTTAAAATGGATTAGCTTGGGGCGCCTGGGTGGCTCAGTGGTTTAAGCCTCTGCCTTCGGCTCAGGTCATGATCCCAGCGTCCTGGGATCGAGCCCTACATCGGGCTCTCTGCTCAGCAGGGAGCCTGCTTCACCCACTCTCTCTCTGCCTGCCTCTCTGCCTACCTGTGGTCTCTGTCTGTCAAATAAATAAATAAAACCTTTAAAAAAAAAGATTTAAAAAAAATTAAAAAATAAAATGGATTAGCTTGATCACCCACCTGCATCCAGCATATATGTCATTGTATAAAGCTTTTGATTCTCTTGCATTTTTAATCCCATTTCCCCAATTAAACATTTTTCATAAACATATAGTCAGTGTGTGTTTAGAGGCACCTGGGTGGCTCAGTCCTTTGAGCTTCTGACTCTCAGTTTCAGCTCAGGTCATAATCTCAGGGTTGTGGGATTGAGCCTCATCATGGCCTCTGTGCTCAGCTCAGAATCTGGTTGTCTCTGTTCCCCCACTTGCTCTTTCTCTCTCTTTTATTTTTTATTTTTATTTTTTAAAGCTTTTATTTATTTATTTGACAGAGACAGAGCGATCACAAGTAGGCAGAGAGGCAGGCAGAAAGAGAGGGGAAGCAGGCTCCCTGCTGAGCAGAGAGCCTGATGTGGGGCTCAGTCCCATGACTTGAGTCATAACCTGAGGCAAAGGCAGAGGCTTAACCCACTGAGCCACCCAGGTGCCCCCCTCTCTCTCTTTTAAATAAATAAATAAAATCTTTTTAAAAATACAGTCAATGTTTATTTAGATTTACACATATCTTTGCCATTTTCTTTGCCCACCATTTTTTCTTGATTCTCTGACTTTGCCATTGAGATCATTTTCTTCAGCCTCAAATAAATATTTTAGAAGGTTTTTAAAGACAGTCTTCAAGTATAAGTACTCCTAGTTTTTGTTTCTCTGGTAATGATTTAATTTTATACTTGTTATTCAAAGGTGATTTACTGACTATAAAATTCTATGTTGACAGTTGTCTTCCTTTCAGTGCTTGGAAAATATTATTAGGTTGTTCTCTTGCTTTTATTGTTGCTGTTGCTGTTGAGAACTCAGCTCTTAATATAACTATCCTTTCTTTTTATTGCTTTTTAAAAATCCTTTAAGTTGTGTCTTTAGTATGCTGTTTCACTACAAAGTATGCAGTACAGAATTATTTTTATTTATTTTGTTTGGATTATTGTATCTTCTCAACCTGAAAATCTGTATCTTTTATAAATTTTGCAAATTATCAATGACTTTTTCAAATACTACTTTTCTCCATTTTCTCTATTACCTCTTTCTGGAATTCTAATTAGATACATATTCTGCTCTCTCATTCTAGCCTTTATGTCTCTTATATTTTCTCTTATATTTTTCATCTCTTGGTGCTCTGTGCCTCATTACATGCATTGCTTCAGGCATAACTTCCTGGACACTAATTCTCTTTTCAGCCATGTCTAATCTGCCATTTAACCCATGAGATTAAAACCCTGAGATTTTAATTTGAAATGTTATCTTTTTCATTTTTAGAAATTCTTCTTCTAATAAATATAATCTTAAATAGGGTTCTTGTTAATTTGAGTCCTTCAAGAAGCAGGCATGAAGATAGACTTAGATGTACAGGGGGTTATGATGGAAATGCTTGTGAGGAAAAATGAGCAAGGGATGCAGGGAGAGCCATCAGACTGCAATGCTGATAAAGCCCGCATGGAAAAGAGAGGGGAGGAAGGAAGGTGAAGTGGAAGTCACATAAATTGAAGTGAAATTTGAAGAAAGTTTGACAAGGCCCAATGGGAAGTCCTTGAGCCAAAGTCATTAATCAGAGGGATCTCACATCTTCCAGAAACAGGTAGTAACCTTAATAATTTACTCTACTCTGCCCATTGACTCTACTCTGCCCACCAAGATACATTATTGGTGAGACGATGATGATAGACTTCAAAGTGCTGCTGCTGGGCCATTGGTCAATTACTTTGCCTATAGTAGGAGATCTGCAATGTGCATTTTCATTGTTCCGGAGTCACAGTCTTGTAACACACAGATCTACTCCATGCAGGGTTGGAGAACAGTTCCTTCATGATTCCTGTGCGGCCTCTCTCCTTGAGGGAACCCTCAGAAGAGGAAAGTTGGTGGAACCAATTATATCTCTTTTTTTCTGTGGTTGATATTGGGTTTGGAACTAGCTATCTTCTTTTCCTTCATCCATCATGTATTATAAATCCCCCATTATAGGTGGTGTAACATATATCTCCATACTTGGGGCGGGGGAAGTGAGTCTGAATACTTGATAATCCTATTCTTTTTAGGTAATGGTTGCTGTGTGCGTCGATTTATAATTACAATGGGGCAAAGAAGTACAAGGAGGTGGTCAAGTGGACCACCTACATTCCACACATGTTCTTCCTGTCCACATTGTATAAAAGTGGAGCAAACATTTTCCTTCTGACTAGGGTAACATTATGGTGATGCATCTCCTCCTTTACTCATCCCTGGGGACAAAAATTCCAGAGTACGTTGTCCTTAGTCACAACTTGTATTCAATGAGATCCTTGTACACTAGAATGAACATATCCGTTTTGGAGGCCAGGATCTCAAACACTCCAGAACTCAGACTTGTCGAAGTTAGAAGCACAAAATTCCCTAGTGAGTCATTGAGAACAGCGGTGTTTCCCTCCCTTAGTTCCCTGGCTCATATAGTCTTCCTAATGAGATATAGTATCATATAAGGGTCTCTGGCTTAATGCATGTACTGCATCTTAAGTGTATATCATCCTTTTAGAGTGTTGCCTCCAACCTGGTGCTTAGTTCTACCTCTAGATCATTCTTTCATTCTGTGAGGTTATCTGCTTATTGGCAGTGGTATATGTGAAACAGCCAGTAGATACCATGGTAATAGGCCCATCTCTACTTCCTTTTCTGCAAAATGAGTGTTGTAGTCAACTCCTAGGTTGTGTGGGATTTCATGCTTGTAGATCAAGCTCTCCATTGCCCTCAGAAAGTGCTGGCTGAGGCTTTGCAGATAGGAAAGCAAGCCCATGCCCAGAAATAGCTATCTATCTCTGTCAAAACAAACCACTGTCCTTCCAGGCTGAAAAGGCCTGATATGGTCAACTTGTCACCAAAAGGCCAGCTGGTTCCTAGATCAGTAGTGCCATACCAGAGACTAAGTGTTGTTCTCTATTGTTGGCATGTTGGGCAGTCAGAGGCAACAGGAACTGGATTGGCCTTGGTAAGTAGGAGTTTTTGCTGTTTAACTCATATAGAACCTCTATCTCCAATCCTATGACCACTAGGATCATATGTCCTTTATTCCAAATTTGAGATGGCTAATAAGAAAGTTGGCTAACATCAACTGGCTCAGTCACATTTTTAGTGCCTCTTCTATGTAGGGCATTAATGGGCAGTAGAAAAATATTCACATACATTACCCACTCCCACAAATTCACTCATATAGCTCCATCCCAGACTTTCTTATCTTCAATATTTGGGTCCTTTTCCTTCTAGATACCCAAAGATCTAGGCCTTGGCCACCTTCTAGGAATCTGAACATATTTCACTTCAGCCATTCTTCCTTCTACAAACACTGTATGAACCAGGTGCACTTCTCATAGCTCTGCCCATTGAAAATGTTTTTTTCTTTCCATGGTCTTTAAGGACCAGCCCTGAATGTGGATATAACATAACTGCCATCTATTTTTAGCTTGCCCCATATACCTAGGAACCCCATCTATAAACCAAGCTTAAGCTTTTTCCTCTTCTTTCAGCTAGTTATATGGAACCTACCCAATTGGCCATAGGTTCACATGGAGGGAGAGGACTGGTGCAATTGTCATTTGTTACAGAGAGGCCTGGGCCACCTGCTCATGGAGTTTACTCATGCCTTCTAGTCTTGCCTTGGATCAATTGCAAAAATATCATTTCCATCTAGACTCATCTTATTTTGTGACTTGGTTGGCCTGACTGAGCCCAACTCATAATGGTAAATTTTAAAGTTACATGACAACTTCGTGTCTTATGGTCAAGCATCCCATCTCTATAGGGCCCAAATAACACGCCATGAACTATTTCATTTTTTGCTGCAGATTCATAGCCTTGCTCTGAAACCCATGTGCTTACATTGTGATTCTCCCATTGGAGTTCGCCCAAAACTTCACACTATAGCTTTTCCAACTGATGACACTTCCAACACTACAGGGTCACCAAAATTGTATGGCCCACATAGCAAAGCATATTATATCACAGCCTGGACCTGCTACAGAGACATTTTATGTTCTGGGCCCCAGTCAAAGATTGGAGCCTTCCATGTCACATGGTATATGGGTCAGAGCACATCGTAACCCTCTGTGTCTGCTATGGACTGAATGTTTGTGTCTCCCCAAAATTCATTTGTTGAGTTCTAATTTCAAATGAGATAAGGTTTAGCAGTTAGGCCTTTGGAAGGTGATTAGGTCATGAAGGCAGAGCCCTTATGAATGGAATTAGTGCTGTATAAAAAAGACCCCACAGGTCTCCCTAACACCTCCTGTTAAAAGGCAAACATCTATGAACCAGGAATTGGGTTTGCACCAGACACTGAATCTGCCAGTGATTTGATCTTGAACTTTCTAGCCTCTAGAACTGTGAGAAGTAAATTTCTGTTATTTATAAGATACTCAATCTATGGTATTCTGTTATAGCAGGCTGAACAGACTGGAAGTGTCATTGCATTATAACATATATTATTAAATAATATTATACATAATATATTATTATTATTATTATTTCCCTTTCCCATGCCTTTGTATATGTTTGTCATATATAACATAACTCAAAAGAGTAACGGTGAGGATAATGATATATTGAGCTTCTTCTCTCTATTACCATCCTCTACTTGCAAACTTACTTAGTTTTTTTCATTGAATTATTTCACTGTATTCTCTTTTGCATTTGTACTCAATTTTTATAAATTTATTAGACCCTAACACAAATTCTTTTTGCATAGTTGCTATTTATTAATTACATATTAAAATTATGCAGTCTCAGAGATTTATGCTCACATTTTCAATGTAACTGACTTTTTTACATGAGTCTCTAAACAGACTTGCAGTAGCAACAACACTGTATTAATTGTCTCTTTGTGTAATTGGTATACAATATTTAAACTTTAGTGGAACAGCAGATTTCTCCCACTTCCTAGGTGTCACATATGTTATTAAATTGTCTTTTAAATTCAACTCAACTATGCCTATATCAGAATAGGAGACAGATGGAACATTTACTGCATGCTTATGAATAACTTTATTTTAGGGATATAACAACTTAGTTATCTATATAATTAACCATCTATATAATAAAGAAATCATAAAAAGAAAATAGTTGTATAGTATACATTAACTCGTCCTTGGCATGCAAGTACTTACCAACAGTGCTCAAAAAATTGTTTCTTCAATTTTCTGCCATATACTAAATTTAATGAAGCAGCATAGTGTATGTGATATTTTGGTGATAAATAGCAGTTAATCTATATTGTATATAATTTTCTGCCTGAAACTAAAACACAGTCTGCAAGTTACTACTTAAATAGCCAGAAGATTAAAAATACTATCTACTTTGGATCTCCTTAAGCTTAACATATTTAGTACACACCAACAGAACAGAACAGCTTAGAAATGTAAACTCTTCTGTACTTAATTTATCTCATCCAAACAGATACTTTGGATGAGGTCTGCGCTATGCAATTTCCATTTAAAAGAGACACCCAGACTTACAACAGACATTATAAGCATCTTGGATCCTTCAAAAGAGGATAAAACACAGTCAACGGACATTTTAAATAAATACTGGTCTGTCAGCTGATATTCATAACAGCATGCAGAATATTTATTATAAACTGGGGGTCTTTCACATTTATATTATTTTAGTCTTATTTAATACTACTTTAAAAAAAACAGCAAAGTAACATTGAAACATGTACCTTATGTCTGAAAGAGCATCATTTTTTTGGATGTAGAAATGCCTTGTTCTTTTTTAGTTCTTTTACAGCAAGGAGGTGGTCAAGGAAAATAGCCAGATAAAATTAATGAAGCTGATATTAAAATATGCATGAAAATTGGAATTATAAACATACTGTGCTTTACAGAAGATCTTAACTGATAAGATTTCACTAGACACTGTAACTTCTTTCTTCTTTCTAATCCTAGTCACTCAGCATGCCCGGAATGGTAATTGCTTAGCTATTAAAAACAATTTTGTTGAAATCAGACCCAAGAGTATGTTATTGGCTCATGTGTATCTTGAACAAGTTGAAATATTTGTCTATAGATTTATCTTTAGTTTCTTGTGATTCTTCCCACTTTTGTTATATAGTACCTTCATCTGTCCTTAACACAGCCACACTCTACTGCCCTTAATGGCCAGTTCTGGAGTGAAAACCATCCCTCTTTTTGGAATACAGTGATGTGAGAAACTATCCAATCATTTATTGAAGATCTTTTTACTGATCATTACATAGCAATATCTTGCAAGACATCAGGGAATCAAAATGTAAACAATACAACTCCTCTTAAAAGGTTCTGGTAGAGCAGAGAAAATTTCCAATCCTCTATATTAGTACAAAAATAGACACGTATGCAAGATTCAAGGGGGGCATGTGGGAGGGAACGATGCTAGTGGGGAAGTGAAATTTTCTCAAATGACTAAATACATAAACTCTGATGTAAGAGATGAGTAGGTTGGGCTTACAGGCAAGGGAAGGAGAAGGAGGGGCTTCCAGAAAGTGGGTACTATATGTAGAGAGGCGCATAGCTTGTATATACAGAGTACCATCAGCGGATTGATGTAGCTGGAATACTGGATTCAAGGAAGGGAAAAATGTGCTATAGAGGTAGACATGAGATATATAGACATAGATGGATAGATATGTAGATAGATAAATTGTAACCCATCAATTCTAAGATGTATATACTTTTACATTTTAACATCCCTAAGTTGGGCATTCATCTTTCACATGGTAGCATTTTGCCGTCTCTGTCATTTAGGAAGTTGTTATTGCCAGCATAGGTACAAACTTGGTCATATTTGGCTTGGTCCAACCTTGCTCCTGTTGAATTATGTACAACATGTATAGTTAGTGCCATTAGGCATTAATGGGATCCAACTGAATTAGGTTACAGTTGAAGTATGTACAACATGTTTAGTTAGTACCATTAGATTATCTTTAAAAAGATCACGCATAATTCAGTGTTGAAATAAAAAAAGGATTATTGTTTATGCAGAAAGTCACAAGAGCAGAGCAGCAAGGCTTACATTTGATGTTAGAGAAGCAAATAAACCTAAAAGTATTTTTGCAATAAATAATATTAAGAATTCTAAGTGATGGGGTGCCTGGGTAGCTCAGTGGGGTGGTTTCAGCTCAGGTCATGATCGCATGGGTTGCAAGCCCCACATCAGGCTGCTTTAAAGATTCTCTTCCTCTGCCCCTCCCCCTGCTCTCTCTCTCAAATGAATAAATAAATCCTAAAAAAAAAAAAGAATTCTACATGATAAAAAGCATTATGCCACAGTTTAATTGACATTTTTTCTTTCAGAGTTTAATTAGCATTCTTTTTTCACATTTACTTTAGTACCTAAAGTAATTATGCATCCTATAACTAATAGTATGTTGGGTTTGATGAAGCATTGGTTATTAATAACTGAATGCAGAAATACTCTGTACTTATTTTATTAATTTTTGTTTTGTTAGAATAAACTATCTTAAAATGTGAAGAGGGAATTTACTCCTCTGTCTATAAAGAATAGGCCATTGAGTCTTGTATTGTTGATTCTGGGACTGCGTCCTATAAGAAGATATTATTAGACTTGGCATTCAGATGAGGTAGGCAGTCCTGAGGACACACAGACACACACACATACCACGCAAAGGTCTTGACTCCATGACATTAGGATAAATGGGATAAATAGGCTTTCCAGAGAAAAGGCAGACAGATGGATGGAAGTTCCTGTGGAAGGTAGGGTCTTCTAGGCCATTTGCAGTTTTGCCAACAGGCTGAATTTCCTATAGGGGTAAATGAACATGTCTATATGGAGACTAGGTCCAAGCTCTAAAATCTCATCAAATGCCCTGGAGGCCAAACTTAATGTGGAGCAAATGGAGTTACTAGTCCTTAAGCAGACCATGGAGACCTAGACAATGAGTATCTTTAGCATGACCAGGAAGACAGATATTCAGAGGCTTCTTTTCCTATGTGTCCTAAGCTCTTCAACTCCTAGAATCTTATTACAGTGCAAGGTGGGTAGCATGAACCAAAAGCATGAAAACTTATGGACACTGAATTTTTCAACAACCTTGATTAGTAGAGGCTCAGAGATTGGTGTGTTGATTTAAAAATGAAATAAATGTGACATCTTATCTGCTATAAACATTGAGAAGAAATGTATTTCTGTGATCAGGCCAAAGAATTCTGAAAGCAGAAGGGAACCATTGACTAGAGTTTAAATTAGGAGAGTAGGTTAATTATATCCTCATTATTGTTCTGACAGCAATCAAGGCAATGGAAGTAGGGAGGGAGAGAAATGGGGATGTCATCGTTCAAGTAGGATGTATTTGGCAAACAGACACAGAAGTGTCAAACAAAGAAGAGATCTCTGTGGCTCACCTAGGTGGCTCAGTATCTGACTTTTGATTCCAGCTCAGGTGATGATCTCAGAACCATGAACTCAGGGTTGTGAGGTTGAGGCCTTCTGCACTGAATGCAGAGTCTGCTTAAGTCTCTCCCTCTCCCTTTACCTCTCCACCCACACAGACACAGGCTCAGGCACACACAGGCACAGGCTCTCTCTCTCCCTAATAAAAAATAAATTAAAAAAGAAGAAATTTGTATAAGGAAAGAACATTTTAAGTTAGGAGATTCTGAAATTACAAAACAGAGGCAGCTGATTACTCAAATGATCTGTAAACCTATACTTTATGCAAGACATTTCTATATTTAAAGAAGCTGGATATCAGTTCCTGGCTGAAACACACATTTTGTCCTGTCTTATTATACAATCAGGAATTCCATGTAATATGGAGGGTGTGTGGTGAAGCTTTTACCAAGCTTAGTCATCAAGTAAGACAACATTAAGAAAAATGATTGTCTTCTCTCTCATGAACCACTGAGCCACAGTGTGCAGCCATATATCATATAATTGGATATTAGAAATAATCACATCTTACAACTTTGAACTCCGGATTTTGCAGGCCTTTATCTTGGTTTTGGTTTTCTTCTATAGGATTTAGTTTATTTTAATCATTTGTTTTCAAATGAGTGGTAAGGGGCATCATTTATCCACAGTGTAATCTCCCTCCTCTTAGGCTCAGCCCATTGGAACACAATCCCTGTTCTAACAATATGCTCAGCAACTGGCTGATCTATCCCAACATATCTCAACCTGACCCTCAGTATGGAAAGATAGGAGAAAGACTGAATCAGTTATATGTTCACCAAAGAGGAGATTGGCAAGCAAAACTTGGCTTCCAAGGCAACGGCAGCTGTTACCCAGGAGAGCAAGAGTCCTCAGAATTTTTACACATAGCATTTGGATTTCCCAACAAGTAGACTGAATGCCCAAAACGTGTGGGAGTGGGAATCAACATCAGAAAACCAGATGAGTAGTAAGCCTCAGGAGAATCAGTCAGTTCATGAAGTTGATGAATTCAGGGAAGAGAACTGGAAGCAATTAAAGAGGGCGGGCTCTTGCCCTAGAAGAGAATTTAGGTACTCAGACAGGGGCTAGACCAGAGGCTTGGGAAGAGTACCCCAGTTAACAAATCAAGTGAAAAGACTAGGTACCGCATCTCAAGAACAAGACAAAACACAACATCCTACCAGGGGAAAAGTTTAGAATTACACTAATTATCAAGGGCAACTTGACCTTGGATGAGAATAAAGAGTTTGAATGACTGAAGTATCTTTTATGTCAGTGTCATCAACATCATCACAGACAACAGTTATTAAGTCTTTACCATGTCCTAGGCATCATGCTAAGTGTTACAAATACTTTATCTCATTTAAACCACAGAACAAATTTATGAGTTAATGCTATTAGTATACTGGGTTTACAGTTGAGATAACTGAGGGACAGAGAAATTAAAGAACTTACAACTGGAATAACTAGATAATATGTGGAAAAGTAAATGTGAATATATGTCTCACACTTTACACTAGGATAAGTACCAAATGTTTCAGGTATTTAAATGTAATTTTTCTTTAAAAAAATTAGAAGGAAAATAAGGTGAATTAATTTATGACCTTGGGATGACACAAAATCCAGAAGCAATAAAGAAAAATATAGATATGCTTAATTACATAAAATAAAAGTTCTTGGATAGCAAAAGATATAGTAAGCAAAGTGAAGAGATGAGAGCAAACTTAGGAAAATATTTATAACAAACCACAGAACAGGGGATATCCTAATTTATAAAGAACTTTCAAAAATGAAGAAAAAGAAGAGAAAATCCTATAGAAAAATTGATTGGAAATACATACATAGAACACACAGAAAGTGAAGGTAAAATTTTTTCTTAATCATATGAGAAGAAGCATAAATCACTCATAAGAGAAATGGAAATTAAAAGTGTATTGAGACTAGCAAAAATCCAAAAGTTTAACAATATAGCCAAATGTCAAAGCACTCTCATACATCAATGGTATGAATACAAAATGATATAACTATTTGGAAGGAAACTTATAGTTTCTAGAAAAAGTATGTACTTATTTTACTCTGATTCAGAAACTCACTTTTAGGAATGTATTCCACAGGCACAATGGAAAATACAAAAATATAAGTGCACAGGGCCATTAATATAGGATATTCATAATAGCAAAAACTAGAAACAAAATAAAATGTCCATTAGTAAGGGACTGGTTGGATACATTAGTGTATATCTTAAGTCTACATAGCTATACAGACTGAGGAGATGGGAAGTATATCCATAAACTCCTATGGAGTGGATGTACTGTTAAATGCAAAGAGCAGGATGGAGAAAATGTGTATAGTATGCACCTACTCATCTAAAAAAATAGGGAATCGTGGCAGGCCAAATAATGGTCTCTCCACCAAATATGTCCTGGTCCCAATCCCTGGAACCTAAAATATATTACTTTACATGAACAAAAGGGACTTTTAGGATATGATTAAATTAAAGCCTTGAGATGGGAGATTGCCTTGGATTATTCAGGTAGGCCCAATGTAATCTCAAGGGTCAAAATGGATGCAGAAGATGGGGATATGACTAATGAAGAATGGTCAGAGAGATACAACATTGCAACTTCGAAGATACAGGAAAAAAGCCACTCACCAGTCAAGGAACATTCGAATGGCCTTTGAAAGCCATTTGTGGCAAAAAAGCAAGGAAATGGATTTTCCCATGGAGCCTCCAGAAATGCACACAGCTTTGCTGACATACTGAGTTTTGCCGAGTGAGAGCCATGTACGACTCCTAACCTACATGATTGTAGATAAAAAATTCGTGTTGTCTTAAAGCCAATAAGTTTATGGTAATTTGTTATGGCAGGAAAGAAAACATAAAATGAAAAGAATAGTTGTGCATGATCCATGGGGAAAAATAGGGCAAAGTAGTCAGGGATAGAAACTAGACTTGTTTCATAGATTTGACATGGACCATACAAGTATTTTACATAATCATAAAAAAGCTAAAGTAAAAAAATCAACCTATAAAAACAGAAATAAAATGAAGCAAATCAGTTGGTAGCATAACGAAATACATTCAAAGTGACTTAAAATAGAGTTATTTGGCTGAAATCTCTTATATCCTAAGAACAAAATATTTTAAAACCACAAGGATAAAAGTCTTATACTATTTTCACTAATCATATGGCAGGTAGAAAATTTTTTATTATTCCGAGAATATTGTGGATATATTGGGGATAAAAGAGATGAGAAATACTTGATATTCTAATTCTGTCATTCTGCATAACTGGAACTCAGATTCTGAGGATGAGGAAAGGAAATTAAGATTTAAGATCAAAGAGATTAAATAAAAATTCTGCACTCTTTAATCTGAATTCAAATTGTCAATCTAAACTTGTAATGAATTCTATTTAAAACAAAAATTTTCCTTGCATTGCTTAGTGAAAAGACCTAGAAATAATGACCAATCCCACTGGCAATAAGCACTCTTAGTGCCCAGATTATAATCTCCAAATATTATTTCCCACTATAGGAACCAGAACTTCTTGGAGATTTCAGCTTTTTGGTCTTGTAAATAAATGTGTGTACTTTCTCTGGTCAATTTTTTATGCTACATTGCAATAAAGCTATAAAAGTAGAAGAAAATAATGTCAAAGTACACAGGAATCACTTCAAAGAGTTACCCATTGGTCAAAAATGGGTGAGAATAAATAAGGTTAATAATTGCAATTAGATTGAAGCATTTCAAGTACATTTAAAGTATATGAAATCATAAGGATAAATTATTGGTCATTGTTAAATGCTTCTGAAGTATCAACTTCTTATTTTGAATACTGGTTTTTATGCAAACTACACCTTTGGTTAACCCAATAGCAGATGAGGGAAAGTTTCTCTTTACAAAGGTATTTCAGCTAATAAATGAAGAAGGAGAATTAGATTTTGAATATCACCATTTTGCAACCCCTCATGAATTAGTGGCTCTAACCATTGAATCGTCAATGGCTGTTGATATCACAAAAACAAGAGAAACAGAAATTATGTGCTTGTTGATGACAAAGCACAGCACTACTTATGAAGTACTCTTGCCAAGAAAAAAGTACTCGAAATGATCAAGATTCTGCATCCAAATACCAACAGTAATTGGTTAAAGAAACCTGATAAATGGCAGCATAGTTCTGCACTAAGTAAAATGCAAATGATGGCAAAGTCTACAGATAACCCAGTTTCTTCAATAAATAAATTCAAGGGAAGAAATGTAATGGAGGAAAAAGATAAATTATAAAAGACATGAAACATTTTTAACCAATCTCAGTGTTTCGATCTTATTTGGATCCGCATTCAAACAATGTAAAAAAAAAATATGAGACAATTAGAAATTTGAACATTTACTAGATATTAATCATATTACAGAATTTTAAACTTTGCTATTAAAGACATTATGGTTAGTCTTTTTAAAGAGACTTTGTCTTTCAGAGATGTATATACTGAAATATTTATTCTTGAGCTCATGTGAGACTTAGGATTTGCTTCTAAATAATACAGAGAGGGAAATGAATGAGGGTAGAGATGAAACAAGACTGGCCATGAGCTCATAACTGTTGAAGCACAGTTATGAGTACACAAGTATTTTAGGGCTTGTTATGTTATTTAGCATACATGCAAAATTTTTTCCACTATAAGAATACCTTATTTTTAAAAGGAATTTATATACTCTTCAGCTTAGTTGCTTTCCAACTTCCAACTCTTCTGCCTTCTCTAAACTACCATTGATTTTTTTTCTAGAATTTTCTAGTATTTTTTCCTAGTATTTTCTAGTATTTTTTTCTAGTATTTTTAATTTCATTATGGTGTTCTTCATCTCTGATTGGTTCTTTTTAATATTTTCTATCTTTTTGTTGAAGGTCTCACTGAGATCCTCCACTCTTTTCTCAAGTCCAGTAAGTGTCATTAAGACCATTACTTCGGATTCTTGATCAGGCATATTGCTTATCTCTGTTTCCTTTAGCTCTTTCTTGTGGTTTTGTCCTGTTCTTTCATCTGGGACATATTCCTGTTTCTTCATTTTGTCTAACTTTCTGTGTTTGTTTCTATGTGTTAGGAAAGTCAGCTATGTCTCCTCATCTTGAAAGTAGTGGCCTTATGAAGAAGGGGTCTTGTGGTGCCTTGCAGTGCAGTACTCCCATTCACTAGAACCAGACACTTCAGAGGTGTCTCTTATGTGGGTTGCATATACACTACTATTGTGGCTGAGCCTCATTTGCCTGAGGTCCAGTGGGCTGCAATGGCCCACACTGCCTGTTGTGGGCAGGGTTTGGTCTCTGGGTCATTAAGGGGCCAGTCTGGGGCTTTCATGGGCTTCTAGTTGGGTGGAATCAGCAAGTTAGACCAGATGCCTATTTGCTGGGGCTGTTGACACTCTGAACTACAGGGTGCTCTCCTTGTGCTCCTTCCTGGGGAGTTTTCGTTCGTGAATAGGGATGGCAGTCAGATCAGATGCTTGCCCTCAGACTGTCTGCTAGGGCTGCAAATCCAGTGATGGGAAAGGTACTCTCTCTGCACTGCTAGTTATAAGGTTGGAACAGTGGGGCTGCAGTCAAACTAGTGTGTATGGTTATCTTCCTTTCTTCCCAGAGCAGGAGTCACTTTGGAGTGGCACTGGTCCCTGCAGGGACCACTTGCAGGATGAGCAGAAAGCAAAAGGAAAAAAGAATAATAAAAAACAGGAATAGATTAAGGGAACTCAATGACATCATCAAGCATAATAACATTCACAATATAAGGATCCCAGAAGGAGAAGAGAGAGAAAAGGGAGCCGAAATACATATATTTCATATATATATATATATATATATATATATGAAATTTCACATACATATATGAAGAGAAAGAGAGAGAGAGACAACTAAAAATGAAAACACAGTGGTTCAAAATCTTTGGAATATAGGAAAAGCTGTTCTAAGAGGGAAGTTTATAGCCTTACAGGCCTCCTCAAGAAGTAAGAAAAATCTCAAATGAACAACCTAACTTTGCACATAAAGAAGCTAGAAAAAGAAAAAAAAAGGAATATATATGAGCATATAAATGCACATTTATTTGTGTGTATATATATAATATATATATATATCATACATATATATGTAATAACTTACACAAGTTCTCATAGCTAGTAAAAAATGAAGCTGAAATTCAAATCCTGATCTAACGTGATGCCGGGCTCCCTGCTCTTTGCATTGACTGCAGTGTCTCTAAACATGAATGAGAAAATGTTCCCTAAATGTCTATCAATTTGTTCTACCTCACCAACCTATCAGCTACAACTCCAAATGGAGAAGTTGCCTTCCTCATGAAATTTGCAATATCATATTGCCAAGGACACAGGGTAAGGTCTGTGGCTCTGTGCCTGACCACCCAACACTACTGAAAATCAGGTGACGTCTCCATAGAGAAAATACATTATAGACTCCTGTGGATCCTCAGCTGCTGATCTACTGTGGCCCAGATCTTTGAATAACTTTCACTAGACAAGTGTGAGTATCAGAACATAACAGGATAGATGTCAGCAGCTAGTATTGGGGCTCAAAGCATCACTGAACTAATTCCACTGAATATGTGAGAAGTAGGAGGTCAGGAAGGCTGGAGAAGGCTTAGGGCTGACACTGATAAGTAGCATACTGTAGGTTTCAGAGTTAGAGATGTTGTGATCAAGGTAGGCAGAGCACCCGAGGGGAAGCTGTAGACAGGACACCATCAGATAGGAGTGAGGAGGAGACAGGAGGCTGATTAATGGGGAGGTGTTTACTTTCAGATTTCCTTTTTCTACTTGTTAGGGATAATTGGGTCTAGCAGACAACAGGGCACAAAGACCTCATATACCCCATGGGACAGTCAAAGGACAATAGGATTGAAACATTTCTGATTGAAACAGAGGCAAAGGAGCCAGACTTGGCTCAGAAGCCTTTTTGAAATCCTAATTCACTGGTAAAGGTACAGAGGGGACAAACTGCTGAGTATAAACCTAGACCTGTAAGCAAGTAAATTGTCAACAGCCTTCTACCCTGACTTCTATCCCGGTTGTTTTGGTCTTTTGGAAGATACAGACTCACGAAATCCCGTAGTCAGAAACTGGAAGGCAAATTAACATATGACTGACAGTGAATCAGAAAACAGACCGGATTGCCTACAGTTAGAGAAAATATGGTCCATGGATCAGAAGCATGGGCCTCACCGGAGAACCTGTTAGATAGACAGAATCAGACTCATCCAACCCCACTGAATCAGAATTCATTCTAATACCAACCCTGCAGGTGATTCATATGCAAGTAAAGTGTAAAAGTCCCTCCAGACCAGTCAGCACTATCACCACCATCATCATTTGGTTAGCACTCACCACATGCTATCTCTTCACATAAATTACCTCATTGCAACTACGTGAGCAAATCACGGTTATTACTCCCATTACACAGATGAAAAAGGCTGATATAAAAAAACTTTTAAAACTTGAAAATTTACATGGCTTGGAAATGGTGGAGCTGGGTTTCAAGCTCAGGTCCTTAGAACCCTTCATTATGAGCCTTAAATAGTTTTCTTAATCTCAACACTGGTCACAACCATTGATAATAATGTCATTGGTACCATTATGTTTGATTAAGAATGAATACATTACGGCTGCCTGGGTGGTTCAGTGGGTTAAGCCTCTGCCTGCGGCTCAAATCATGATCTCAGGGTCCTATGATCGAGTCCTGCATCTGGCTCGCTCTCTCTCTCTCTCTGCCTGCCTCTCTGCCTACTTGTGATCTCTGTCAAATAAATAAAATATTTAAAAAAAAAAAGAATGAATACATTACAAAGAAGGGAAGGAGAGAGAAAGATTCATCATCACCACCAAAGAATTTTCAAAATGAATTAAGTCCAGATTTAAAACAGTGAAGCAGAGCAGAAGGGCAAGGCACAATGAGAACTGCTAGAAGCCTTTCTTCACTGATTGTTACAACATTATAAGATTCCATGTTCCACAGAAATGCTTATCTGAGAGGAAAACAAAACTAATATTTTATGTTTCATCTGTTCCGACAAATACATAATTACCCTTAGCCTGGCAAAGATTTTCCTTGCTGTCCCAAATGAAAATGGACTAAACGTGACACGATTTTAGAATTAATCCCTACTATAGTTAGGATTTGCTACAAAGCAGCTGTTTCTTATTCTTGTTTCTTGAGGATCATGGGCTGATTATGACAGACTTATTAAATGTCTTTAGGAGGCTATCTGTGAAGCTGTTTTTGGCTGTTTGAGAATAGTTCCTGAGTTTTATCACAAAATTTTTGCCTGATTCTCTTGATCTAGGAGTGGTTCATATTAAGTAACTGAGAGATAATAATCAGAAAGAAACAGCGTGCCTTAAAATCTGAAACAGGGCTGTTTTAATCAGCGTATTTTAATTTAAATTACTTTTAGCTTATTTTTCAAAGAGAGATTCCAGATTTCTAACATTTATAATTCTTTCCCTTTAAAATATGGCTTTGAAGTGTGCACAAAACACAGGCAGCGGCTATGTCTGCATGATACAAATCACAGGTTAAAAAAGATGATATTCTGTCAAAATGGCTCCTTGCCACTGTCCAAGGCAATCCAATGCATCTTGAAGAGGTTTGTCCTCAATCATAAGCTCCTGTACAGGGGGACTTTTAAAGAACACTTCACTGTGAGCCAGGCAATTTCTTCCACTGGTTCCCAAGCATCTTATCTTGATTTTTTTCCCATTCCCTGTTGCTAACCTTTCACTTTAAATCCTTTCTTACTCTGTACACTCTACTGAGGACTTAATTCAGACTGTTTCTACATAGGGAGTTCCCCATCTATTACTGGTGTTTATTCTTTGTTTTTTGCCCCTGATAGACTGGTAGAATTTTCCTGAACACAGGTAAAGCCCTTGTGTGGTTCCTAGATATCACCACGGCATTCCTAGTTGAGCTGACCACAACCCAAGTTGGTCTGACTGAGACCTTTGCCCCCAACTCAGTGCCTCTGCACACAGTTACCTACTAGTTCTTGTAAGGGTGTTCCCAACAGAGGTCAACTAGTTTACTGGGAAATAGGAAATATTTGCTCCAAAGCATACCTTATAGGTTGAAGATTCCCATAATCCAGGGGTGGTGTAATCCATTCAATCACTGCAGTCTGTTGAGCTGAAACAGACCTGGAAACTCAGTTGGTTATAGGCAAGTGGAGCTTTCTTAATTGTTTACTGATTTGCAAGTTATTTTAAAAATTTTGATGAGGTACATTTATACACAGTAAAATGTGCAGATCTTACATTTACATTTTTTATATACACCCATGTAACCATCATCCAAATGAAGATATAGAACATTTCCATCATCCCCTGAAGTTCCCCTTTGCCACTTTTCAGTCAATATCCCTACCCAGAGACAACTGATATTCCTATTTCTATATATGTGGAGACATACAGATTGTACTCATTTAAGTTTCTTTTGTTCAATATAATGTTTCTGATATTCATTTTTTGTGTGTACTTAGTTATTTTTCACTATTGATTAGTATTCCATTGTGTAACATATAGCATGATTTATTTATTCAACAACTGATGGATACCTGGGCTATTTCCTTTTTTTTTTTTTTGCTATTATAAATGAAGCTGCTGTAGACGTAATGTATAAGTCTTTTTGTGGACATCTGTTTTCATTTCTCTTTGGTCTATGAGTGGAGTTGTTGAGTCATACTATAGTTATATGGTTATCTTTATTAGAAACTGCCAAACTATTTTCTAAAGTGGTTTTGTTATTTTTTTACTTACACTAGCAAGGTTTAAGAGTTCTGATTGTTCCTTTTTCTTGCCAATACTTGGTACTGTCAGTCTTTTTAAATTTCAGCCATTCATTCTAGTAGGAATGCAGTGTTATCTCATATGGTTTTAATTCACCTCATAAATAATGATTTCATGTGCTTATTGGCACTCATATTCTTATTTTATGGAGTGTCTGTTCAGATCATTATTTTAAAGTTTTCAAGTTTAGTATCTTGTATCAGCAAACTAGGTGATACACATTCCCTCCCAGTAGCCAGAAAACTAGAAAGTGACATACATTGTATGGAGAGATCCTCTGCTTGAACTTTCTTGAAACTATTCAGCACTACCAGCTGAGTTATTTTTTTGAGGGAAACAAACAAAAGCCTCTTTCAGAGTTCCAGGGATGTGCAGGGGCTATGCTATGATGGCCTTTGTCCATTTCCTCCTTTAGTCAACTATAATCATTATTGTAACCCTTGTTCTTAGTAGTAGATGAGCCGTGTCCTTGCCTTCCTGGAGTTTACAGTCTAGTAGAAAAGTCAGAAATGGAACAAATGATTAAAAGGAAAATAAATGTTTCAAAGGACATTTATTCAAAGAACAACAGAAGTGGGGGACACTTGAAGTTCATACAGCAAAGGAGACTCATACTCTGGGTTGGTAGAGGACATCAGGAGAAAGGGTCAGAGATGGCTTCTTTGATGAAATTATCTTTCAAATGAGCCCTGAAAAGTGAGTCAAAGTCATCTTGGGCAATAGGAAAAGGAAATGTGTTCCATTCATATTGCTGAAAGGATTGGTGATATATATTCCAGGTGGAAATACCTATAACCACATTTTGCACTATGCAATGGCACCACCCCAGAATGCTACTCTAGACCATTGCACTTGATAAATTGAATGGGGGCTTCAGGGACCTCTAATTGTACTGTAGCAGTAACAACACCCTGTTATGTAACCATGTAAGCCCATTTTCAGCTTCCTCAAAAATTACCACATTTCCTTTCTACTTCAAATACCCTTGTGACATAATATCCTTGATTTTCTCTTACCTACCTCTTCACATTGACAAAACACCAGCCTCGTGATGGTAAATAAATTCACTGAGAGGACAGGCTTTGTTTCTATACTGGGTCTCTCTTTTTACCAGTAACTGCCAGCCTACATATTAATATGATCTTCCCACTGAGAACTTAGCCACAGCTCTCAATTATTCTCCAGGATCTAGAAGTCTCAGTAAAAATATTTCAACTCTAAAGTAGCCTATATACCACTATCATTACCACAGGGTGTCGATGAAAAATAGCAGGCTCTTAAATTCAATTTATATTGCTTACCATTGTACCAATAGGTTAGTAAGTCTAACCATAGAGTTTTGGTATATTGACGTGCTTCATTTGTCTGCATGGAACACCCTATACCATCACCGTTACTCTCACTACTTACTTGATTCCTTTATACCACTGATATCCTGGATACACATCAGCACTTAAGCAGACTACAGAACCCTAATCACATATCAAGGATGGTTTCCCGTATGTTAGTGGCCAGAATAATGAGTAATTGGTAATGTGGAAAGGGGAAATTGGGCAAAAGATGCATATTTTTCTCCTTCCAGAATATACCTAGTATTTGATGGTACTAGAAACACAAAGAGCAACACTTAGAGACTACCAAGCTGGCAACGATGAGCAAACTGAAAACTTTCCTAGCCTGTGTACCCTCTTTTCTATCTCTACCTGCTCTAGATGTTTATGGGAACTTAACATACCCTCCTAACTATATCACAGTTGTCTGACCAGGAAATCCACCACACAGAGCAGGAGTGTATTTTATAGCAAGAAAACCCAGGAAACATCTAATGAAGACTTTAATCCCTTATTTCTCCTGCCTGAACTTGAGGTCCAATCTCATCGTCTCTCCTATCCATCCCTGGTTCCCAGTCCAAGGCTGTGTCACCTGCCCTGACAGGGTGGAAGAAAAATTCAGAGAGTAGATAGAATGAGACTAAACTTAATATTTAATGAGATAAATGGCTAAGAATTTTCTAGAATTAAAGAAAGATAGAAGATAGAAGTTCTCAGATTAAAAGAGTATATTGAACGTGAAACAGAATAAAGAGTAATAATTTACAACCAGAAACACTCAATGCAGAACATTAACGATAAAAATTTGAAGTCTATTAGAGAGAAAAGATAAATGATATATAAAAGCATTATAATCATACTGGTAACATTCATTCGACCTAGAATAGAATTACATGCAACCAAAATATTTTTCAGATATGGGAGTCTGTTATCCGCAGACCCTCAGTAAAATAACTTCTAAATTGTGCACTGTAGCCAGAAGAAAAAGGAACTCAAATATAAGAACTAATAGTGAAAAAAGGTGTATATCTAAGTATTCATTATAGAAAAATAGTAAGTCATATCCATTAAGATAATAAAAAGAGGATGTACAACTTGGAAACCAGTAGAGAATTAAAAAGGAATCATGACTATTCCAATAATCTGTAGAAAGAAGAAAATAAATAAAAACAAAAGAAAAAAATCCAAAAAAGGCATAGTAAGTAGAAAATACAAATAAGTTAATAGAAATAAATAGATATAAATAATAAATAAATAGAAATAAATCCCACTATACTAACAATCCCAGTGAATGTAGATGTTCTGCTTGACAAAACATAACAGAGTCATAGATGGAAATTTTAAAAAATACTACCATATTCTGTTGTTTTTTTTTTTTCATAAAGAGACAAACTAAAAGATAAGGACCAAAAGGAAAAGGATGGAATAAATTAGGATTATTATATCTGGGGATAAATTATTACTTTATGTATGTATGTATGTATATATGTATGTATTTTTTTCTACATGATATGCACAGATCTCCAGGGCATCTTTTTTTTTTTTTTTTCTTTACAGGTTTTTATTTCAATTTCAGCTAGTTAACATACAGTGTTATATTAGCTTCCTAAACCAAGCAAAAATAGCAAAACCACAATGGGCTAGATTTGGCTACATTAGACAAATGCATAGGATGAAATACACATATGCATATACATATGCATATATATACATATATAGACACATATACATATGTATATGTGATTGCTCAATGTCACTAGCAATCAGGCAAATACAAATTCAAACAATGAGACATAAGTTCAGACCAAATTTTTTTAATTTTGTAGTACCAAGTGTCAATAAGTATATTGTGAAATGAGCACTTTTACACACTGCTGGTGAGGACGAAATACAGTGCACCCACAACCTGACAAAAATCAAGGAAAGCTGAAAATGTGCTCACTCTATGACTCAGAAATGCCACTTCTTATGATGCAGCACCAAGAGATTGAACATGTCGCAAGGTGTTCAAAGATGTTCTTTGCAGCAAGGTTACACTGACAATTAATAAAATAATGATATATCAGGTTGAAAATACCTACATATGCAGTACAATGATGAAAATATCGGTGGGTAGTAACCATGATAGTTACTACTTTGAGAGGAAGGGAGGAGATGGATTTAGGGAAGGATATAGAGAGGTCTTCAATTATTTCTGCAAAGTATAATTTTCCTTCTTGAAAAAAATAAATATGCAAAACAAATACAGTAAAGTATTAATATAAACTTGAAACTTAGATAGCAAGCATATATTAGACTTTTATATTTCCTCTGTATTCTATATGATTTGAATTTCATGATAAAAAAAGAATAAAATTCCATTTAGAATGGCAACAAAATATTACTAAAAAATAAATCAAATAAAAGATCTGTGTTGTGGACACAACAGAGATTTCCCCTTGAAGCAAAACCTTGATTTTGTTCAGAAATTATTTGAAAATAATAAAATTGAAAATATGCATACTCTGTATTCCAGCCATTAATTCTACTTCTTAAATCTCTCTATATTCTTGTGTACATGTAAACTTGTTCGTGTGTGGATATTCGTTGCAACACTGTATATACAAGGGTGAAAACTATAATGGGAAGGATACATTCCAGACTCACATAAATATTTATCTTTGAATGAAAGGATTATAGGTTTGGAGATGGGAGACAAAAAGGAATTCAATCTGTAATTTTTTAAGGTAAAGGAGAATTTAAAATATTGATGATTAATCATTTTGAGTTGTGGATACAAGTATTTTGTATTGTTTTCTTATTTTTCTGTTTTTAAAATTCGTCCTTACTGGAAAAACTTTTAAATAGGAAAGAAAGAAAAAAGGAAAGCTCATAGAAGATAAAGACAAACCATCCTTCACCCATTTTGCCCAGCCTCCACACCTCTCCTCTCTGGCAACCATCTGTTTGTTTTCTACATGTATTGGTTATTTGTGCTTTTTATTGATTTATTTATTTGTTTTGTTTTTTAGATTCCAAATATAAGTGAAATCATATGGTATTTGTTTTTCTATGTCTGACTTATTTCACTTAGCATAATATACTCTAGGTCTATCCATGTCATTATAAATGACAAGAGCTCATCCTTTTTTTATGACTAATATTTCATTATATATATATATATATATATATGTATGTATACGCATACATACACACACACGCACACACACACATTTTTCCTTATCCATTTTAATGACTATATAATAGTCTTATGTGTGAGCCAACATTACATAATTGAGTTTTTATTGGAAATTTTGACCTTTTCAGATTTCTACTGTTAAAAGCAGTGCTCTGATAAACATTTGTGTAGATAACATTCGTTGGGTCATTTTTCTTTCCTGGGCCATAGTTTTTAAATGTAAATGCTGCTGGGGCACCTGGGTGGCTCAGTGGGTTAAGCCTCTGCCTTTGGCTCAGGTCATGATCTCAGGGTCCTGGGATCAAGCCCCGCATCAGGCTCTCTGCTCAGCAGGAAGCCTACTTCCTCCTCTCTCTCCGCCTGCTTCTCTGCCTACTTGTGATCTCTGTCTGTCAAATAAATAAATAAAATCTTTAAGAAAAAAAAATGTAAATGCTGCCTCCAAGTACACTCACCAATTTAGGAGTTTTGTTGCCTATTGCCAATCTGAAATATAGAAAGATTCTGTCAAGTTTCATTCACATCAGCAAAATATGAGTCCTAGTTCCCGAAACTTTTGCCAGTCCTGGGCATGACTTTATTTTTTCCTTTCCTTTTTCTATTTTCTTTCTTCTCTGTTTTTCAGACTTTCATTATATAAACCTTTCTCATTTGTAAATGCATTTCTTTGTATTTACTTTTTGGGGCAATTGTCTATGACAACAATTACTCTTTTTTCAACGTCATTATTCCTTCTTTTATGTTTTTACAGCGAATACATGGTTAGGATTAATATGGTATGCCAAAGAAGACATCACTTGTTAAGTATGAGAAACTACAGGGGTTACATGTCTAAACATACCTAGACAGGATTGATGTCAGCATTTAAAAACAGGAATTCTTGGTTTATTGAATTTTGCCTTTTTTCCTAGATAACCATGCAACACAGGGGCTATTGAGATCAGCTTTTTGGTAGAAAGGAAGAAAATCTTCTGTTTCTCTCAGTTCTCTGTGTGTCTCTCTGGTTGCCTCATCTGCCTGGCAGAGGTAACCCCAAAGTAGAAAACTCAGTATTGGGTTGCACACCCTCAGGGATCCTGGACTTGGGGGTAAACGGAACCTGAAGGGCGCACCCCATCTCACAAATGCAGCTCCTCTGGAAACAGCGGGGCATATGCCTTTTGATACCAATGGGGATGGCTGGGACAGAACTTCTCTGTGGAGCTCTGAGCAGAACACAATTTAAAGTGAGGCTATCTTCTGGGCTAAGCAATACAGACCAACAATGAAGTCAGGTTCACCTGGAATTAATGAGTGAGATATTCCTAAGTTCCCGTAGCCCCTGTACAAGCCTCAGAAGCTCCTATGAATCTAGACATGGACCTCAAGGCCAAGGAATCTTAGCCTACTTAGAAGCTAACTGCTATTTACGTCAAGAAGAAGGGTTATGATTGCATATAGCAGTAAACAATGAATCCAGTAAGAATTTGTTGAGCACCTATGTGCCTGACAAGTTGATGAAATCTGAATAAATGGCTTTATTCTTTCTAATGTCAAGTCACTGATTTGCACTTAACCACTGAAGAGCATTAACTCTTAATGCAGTATGAGGAAATGCACTAATGAACATCTGTGTGCAATGTTTTTTTTTTTTAACATATAATGTATTATTAGCCCCAGGGGTACAGGTCTGTGAATCGCCAGGTTTACACACTTCACAGCACTCACCATAGCACATACCCTCCCCAATGTCCATAACCCCACCATCCTATCCCTACCCACTCCCCCCCGCCCTGGCAACACTCAGTTTGTTTTGTGAGATTAAGAGTCTCTTATGGTTTGTCTCCCTCCCTATCCCACCTTGTTCCATTTATTCTTTTCCTACCCCCCAAACCCCCCCACGTTGCATCTCCACTTCCTCATATCAGGAAGACTATATGATAGTTGTATGTCTCCGATTGACTTATTTTGCTACGCATAATACCCTCCAGTTGACCACAAATTCACATGCGTTACAGAGGAGCTCAGCCTTGTGGCCAGAACTCCCAGAGTTGCCTACATAGGAAAACTGAGCAGAGCACATGAAGTGCATTCTTTAATAGCTGAGCAATAATCTTAGAGAGTCACTGAACATGGCTCTAAGAATTTGGAGGAAAAGCTGAGGGGCTATCTAGAGTGCTTACTATTCCCCCCATTTAAAACAATTCTGTTTGGGTATCAGAAAGCTTTCTAAGATTTTCTGTTATCTGGTTTTTATCACCTCTCTAAATTAGTTTTCCTGGGAGTTTGACATCACCTTACAAGCATGGCTTTCGAACTAGGTGTGCGCAAGTTCTGTAGGTATGTTTACTTCTCCAGTTAGATCCTCATTATCTGATAGAAACTCTTCTATTTCTTGAGAATCTTGGACAATGTACAAATTAGACAACAGACTATCTTCTGGGAGGAAGAGACTACAGTCTGGAGAGGGGCAGCTAGAGGAATGTTTTTAGTTTGTTTTTATATCCTTTTATTCTTTTTCTTTCATCCTTTAATGTAAGTACACCTATATTACTTATATAAAAAAAATTTGAGTACTAAAATAAGTCAGCAAACAAAAATATGGTCTTGAGGTCAGGAAGAGTAAAGTTTAAATTCTAGGCCTGCCTTTTGCTTGGTCTGTGAGGAGAGATAGTTACTGATGTTGTCCGACCATAGATTTCTTCATCTGTTAAAAAAAAAAAAAAAGGATATAATTCTTACTTCCAGGGGTAGATTCACATTTTGTAGGGCCTGTAGTTTGTAAAATTTTGCAGGTCTTCCTTAAGAAAAAAGAATAGGAAATATGAATATAAAATTGGTATGAAAGTGAGTATTTAGAACGAGAAAATACATTAAATTTTTAAAAAAATGACAAATACCACAAACATCAGAAGACTTGTGACACATGAATGCATTTCCAAGATGCCTCTCCTGGCCTTGGAAGAAGCCAGTGGAAGGAGAAGCCTTGAGACCGAAGCTACATTAGCTTTAGGTAGAAATGCCCACACTCACTTCATAGAGCCATTGAGAGGCTTGAATGAAATGCAGTTAGTGTCTGCTTAGCACTGAGTCTGACACACATGACAGCTCCCATAGATTTAAATCTCTATCCCTTTTCTTGTTTCCCTTTTCTTTTCTTTCCCTTTTTCTTTTTTTCTCAGAATTGCTCAGGCAAAGGAGGCTTTAAGGAGATGTAATCGCCTAACTGTTCATCCCAAAGATTCCTACTTTTTTGTTTTCTACGCCAGATTGAGGACATGATGGTAAAATTATTACCAGGAGTAGCAAGTGAACTAAATTAGATAAAGCGTGTGGAAGGGCCTCACATATAGTGCCTGGTCTCCATTAAATTAATACCTGACCGCTGAAGTGGATTATGGCTCGCTGAAAGCAGACACTTCTCAGTAAGGCGAGCTTTATCTAAGCTACTTGTGAAATGAGGTACATGCACGATAATAGAGATGGAAACTTAGGTCTGAGAAAGTGTTTGTTATCCTCAAAAGATCTGTATTAACTGTTTTGGAGGAATCCTGCCACCCAATTTAAAAGAGCACAAAACAAGCATCTTGGTGAATCGCTAGCAGGTGAATCGAGTTTTGTGACATTATCCTCCACCATGCGTTCTGTCCTGTGCTCATTCTTTCTCCAAATGACATTTATAGTGAGTAAATAGAGCCAGACCAAACAAGCCCAGCATTCAAAGGATGAGTTTTGAGAGTGTTCTCGTACAGCTGTGTTTTGTATGTCCTTTACTCAAGTGACGTAGCTCACATTTTATATAGTTCTGAGAATCAATTTAGAATGATTTTTGCTGACCTATGTATTTGGTTTTTCTTTTTAGTCAAACTTTTTTCCCACTTTTTGTTCCCCCTTAATCTTTCTTGGAAAAGTGATAATGTAATTACTTTCTCAGGAGGTGGATTGCTTTATTTTTTGAAGAAACTCAAAACAGGATACATAAAATATCTGTGAGAATTTAAACAAAGGACTTTTGCTGGTGAATCTGTGCCAAAAGAGAGCAAGTCACTTCAGGAACACATGAGTTTTGCCTGGAGAATTAGCAATCAAAGCAGTCAAATATAATTTTGACTCAAAGACCAACCTCCCCAGCAGACCCATATCACAACCACTCTATTTCAGAAAATGGAGCTTCCATGTGGACAGAAAACACAAAGTCTCCCGAATCTGTTTGGCCAACAATGAGATCTTTTCTTAAGACAGTTTCCAACCCGGTGACCGAAATCAATGGCTATAGCCAAATAAAGATAGACGGAAATATCTGTAAAAAAAAAAAAAACCAAAACATATTTTGATTCTACACAGAGAAAACATCAACATGCTTAAATATAAATTTTTTTTAAAGATTTTATTTATTTATTTGACAGACAGAGATCACAAGTAGGCAGAGAGGCAGACAGAGAGAGGAGGAAGCAGGCCCCCCGCTGAGCAGAGAGCCCGATTCGGGGCTCGATCCCAGGACCCTGGTCATGACTCAGGTCATGACCTGAGCTGAAGGCAGAGGCTTTAACCCACTGAGCCACCCAGGTGCCCCTAAATATAAAATTTTTGAACAAAATTCAGTTAAATATCAAAGAATTGGAAGTGTCTATTTTTTCTCATAGTGTAGACAAACTGTGAAATAACACCTTAGCTTTTCTGCATTGTTTTGGTATCGGGCAAATGCAAGAAAAATGAACATTTTAGTCTACAAAATGTTACTGATAAAGATCAAAGTAAAATCTAGTTTTCTGGATCAAGAAGAGCAGGTGTGATACATAAGAAAACAAAGTCACCTTTAAAGATTACTCGAGAAAAACTGAAAAAGTACTATAATTTATCATTTTAGGTATGGAGATAAATGCCAAGGGACTGTAATTAGGCTGACTATGTAGCATTAGCTAGTGGTGGGATTCTGCTCGATGGGTGGCTTGCACCTGGCTCAAGCTAGCACATTTAGGGATATATACTAAGGGCTCTTGGAAAAATCATTTGATGCGTCAACTTGGATGTTTATTGAGCAGCTGATTAGTTAAAAACACTGCTTAATTTTGTCATATTAAAATAATCAAAGCAATCTTGTCATTTAATTTTAAAAAGGCCACCATTTAACACATCTTTACTATTTGTCAAGCACTGTAAATACTAGGGCAGAAATATCCACGACCCATGGAGCCAACACAACTACTGTATTACAGGGTCAACTAGGTCAGTGGCAGCCGAGGCAGGGTCCTTCAGTCTGCTGGACCCCAAAGTCTGTGTTCTCCCCTAACACAGTACATTTGTGAGCATGAAGCATTGTCTATACAGATGTTCATTGGCACACTTCCTTACAGCGCGTTAGTATTTACACTCCTGATTCATTGCAAAGCAATGATTTGGAATTAGAAATCATAAACCCATTTATTATGATTTCATCAATTTCCAGACACAGAGTTCCTCAATAAATGCCTCGCCCTGGTATTCATCTGGTCTTCATTCCCAGGTCTTCATCTGAAGCTTTCAACCAAGGCTCTCTTCGGGTGTCTCTACTGAGGCCTCCTAATGGGGGGAGACTCTTTATGCTTTCCCCAGTCTCACTCAGTACCCAGTACTTTCCCACTCCTAGCTTTCCCACTCGGACTCCAGAGTCCATAAAACTGTCAGAACCTTTTGTTCAGGGCTCCCTCAACAGTGGGAGGATCCCCACATCTGCACTAATCCACCTGACTCTCAACCAGGACACTCTTCCATGGGAAAATAGACCAGTGTGAGTCAGCGCTTTCTCTGGTTTTTGCCTCTTGCTTATTACACCTCTGCAGCAAGTGACTGAGAGCTTAGCTTTTGCACTTTTGGCTTGTTGCTTTAAATGGCTACTGCAACTCCTGACAGCTTCTCTCACTCTCTCCAGCTCCACTCAACAGGATGGCTCTTCAGAGTGGCTTCACAAGGGGGCCAGGCAGCGTCTTCACATCAGCCATCTGTTGACTATGATCCACACTCTGGGAAGGTGCATAATCTGGGAAGGGCCATTCCCTGTGGCTGGAGGCAATGCCTAGGGAGGGGGCACAGTTGTGAAGCATCAACTCCCAATATTCATAGCATCTGGGATGGTTCTTTGGCTCTGAGGAAGGATCTTTGTGGGGCACCACGGTACCAACTATTGTCCGCTTTTTGTACTGCTTGGGATCCTCTTTCCTCTTTTAGCAAGTTTTATTCCAGCTGGGAATAAGGTCTTCAGAACTCCAGTTTGCTTTTTTCCTGACAAAGTTGGGGTTTAAAAGGAGGACTATATCTCCCTCAACATTTCTCCTCAAAGGTGTAACTGATACCCACCATGGCCCTTCTCAACAGCTACTCTGGATTCCCCTCCCCCCACCACCCCGGCAAGCACTCTTGCTAGACTGGGCAGTTAGTTGGGGGCCCTGATCCAGACTCTCATCCCCGAGGGGTCTGAGCCCCTGGTTCACAGGCACTTGACCGACTGTGGTGACTGTAT
This sequence comes from Martes martes, assembly GCF_963455335.1. Lineage (NCBI taxonomy): Eukaryota > Metazoa > Chordata > Mammalia > Carnivora > Mustelidae > Martes > Martes martes. The sequence continues at coordinate 60,753,374 of NC_137891.1, forward strand.
TCATTCATTGAACATTAAAACTAGGCACAGGAATGCTAAGAGATACACTTGGTGTTTTGGTGAGTACCAAACACCTTCTCTGTTCCTGTGTCTGAAGGCCATTCTCAGTGAGGGGTACATCTGTGAACTTTCAGCAGCAAATATTCCCAAGAGCGAGGAGATACGTTAATTGGCCCTGAGGCAGGGATCTAAATGAAGTACTACAGTATCTACTGGAAAAAGAAGTCAGAACTTCTGGGAATTTTCATGAATTCATGAATTCCAAAAATCTTAAGTCACTGCATATTTTCAGAATGCTTTTTTTATATGTTTAAAAAAATAAGAGTTCCACTTCTAACCAAGATGGAGTAACAGGAACCAAAATTACCCTACTGCCTAAAATAACACACGCACCCCCCCACCCCAAATAATTGTATATACCTCATGAGGTTATGTGAGATTAAGTGGGTTGATACAGGTAAAGGACTGACAACCCTGACTGGCCCAGTGTAAGTGTTCTATAAATATTAGCTATTACTCTTCTCATTACCTCATTTAGAATTTCCATTGACCCTAAAAAGTAAGTATTGCTTCTACTTTGCAAATCAGAAAACTGATACTTTAAAGGGTCAAATAACTTCCCTAAGACCACCTAGATTGGACATGGGAGCTAGAGTCAGAATCCAAAACTGGGTTGGTTTGTGCCCAAAGGTCATTTGTAGGATTAAATAAGTTATTGTTGTTTGTTTGCTGCTCCTACATTACCGATGCAGATTGTAAGTCTTTTGAGTTCTTGTCTTGTCTCAGACCCAGGATGATATCTTCAGAGTTAGGCACTCAGTAAATGTTTGCTAACTGGAAAGGATGAAGAGCTGGTGCCTTCCTTTGTTTCTAGAGACCAGCCTGTTGTACCTTGTCTTACTATTCCCTTGTTGATGTAATTTTTTCTTATTTGATGTAATTTTTTCTTGCTCTAGGATTGTACTTTCTACACTGATATCATCCTACACAAATAAAACCATTAATAAAGTTAGATGAGGCGCAAACATTTCTGAAACTTGGTTCTCTCTCCCTGAAGAACTTCAAGCATATAACATAATTAAGTTGATCTGCTTTTGCCTTCCCATAAATGTGTCTCCATTTTTATTTTTAATTCAGTGACTATCACTAGAAGATCTACTTATTTTTTGAGTATGTTATTTGTAGTAATTTAGATAAGTAAGGCAATTGAAAAAATTTAGTCAAGTAGGTACTAATTCCCATCTGATCCCCCAAACCACTAAAAGAATAGGTGAAAACATTGGGTGTGCAATATGCCACTTGGAGATTCTATAAACAACACATGAAATATGAAATATTTTAGCAAGATTATGGCATAATGTGTCATTGAATATGTGAATAAGCTGACATAGTGCCACAACTTTGGTGGTAGAAAGAAAATTTGGTCTGTGTCACTCGTTAATGTCACTATACAGTTTTCACTAATAAATTCATTAGGGGTTAATGGGAGTCTCATGTGAATAATCAAGACCAGGATTTTCTTTCCTGGTAGGTTCACTGATCCATCTTAATGTTTAAGCAGCAATCAGATTTCCTGGAAAAACAAGGTCCCCCCCACAAAAAAAATGGTCTGGTTGAGTGAAATGTAGTGGACACTTGTGAGTTTTGCTTATCCCCTTAAAATTCCCGATGATTTTGCCTTGAAAATCCCCTCCCCTATTCTTTGTTATGCAGTTGGAGTAGAGGTGTGCCCATGTGTGGGCTTGTGACTTAGGTGAGGTTCAGATGAAGCACAGTGAAGCAGTTGAAACCAAGTGGGCTTTTGTTGGCTTGTTAAAAATAAACAATTTCTCCTTCTGTTGGGGTGGATGAATGGATAGGCTATAAGGTGGTTGTTTCTAGCAGTCATTGTACCATCATAAGCCAGCTGTCTTCCAGGAAATATGGAGTCCACATAGGAGGGAAGCATGAATCAAGAAGGAGAAGGAAGGCAGGCAGGGAGGCACATCCAATGACATTGTATACCCCTAGAATACAGCTGTACTTCAAGTTTACTCTAGCGTTTTCTAGTTGTATGAACCAATATATTTTCTTTTTACCTTAAGCCAGTTTGAATTGAATTCTTCATCACATACAATTGAAAGAGTAGCTATTACCTTATAAAAATATCAGTTTCCATTAAGTTCTGAAGTATTTGACTCTTGGATGGTAGCAAATACATTTTCCAAGTACTTGAAGTTATTTTCTTCACAGCTCAGATGGCCAGTTGGAAAGTGATGTATTCAATGATTCTGCCAGGCTGACTTGTATTTCAATACTATCAATAAACTACTTAGTGTTTTGGAGTTACTGGTCACAGTTTGTGTGCTCTTATTTATTTTTGTTTTTGTTACTATCATTAAGATATGCCCAGTTAGACTATTAAACCTAATATGATAATTAAGTAAAAATGACAGTAAATAATAATCCAAAAATTTTAATAGGAAATCACAAAAAGAAAAGAAAATGGAATTCTGGTACTGTTATTACACAATACACTGTAAGCTTTCCAAAAGCAACCAAAGCCAAAAGAAAATTAGATGAGTTTTGATAATTTCCATTATCTGTTAAAAGGAAGCTTGTCAATTATTCAGAATTGAAAAGCTTAACAAATCTTTAGAAAATTTTTTTTCTATACCTGAAACTAATATAAAACTGTATATTAACTATACTGGAATTAAAATAAAAAAGAAAAGCTGTAACATCTTTATTTGCAAAATGTTTATATTGAAATCAGGTGATTGATGTAAAATAAATCTTGCCATCCACTTTAAAAAGTTTTTTTTTTTTCCCCTCCAAACTAAGAGCCACAGGTTTTTGTTTTGTTTTGTTTTTTTATTTAGCAGCCTGGATTTTTGTTAAGGAAGTTTCATTTTGTTTGTTCCGTTTTTGTTTTCTTCCCATTCATCATGTGGCTTGGTAGCGACTTGAGTAAAATGCGTGATAACATTTTCATGGCTTGCCTAATGTCTAATGATTAGAAAAGAAGAGATAGAAACCAGCTGGTTTAACCCTCCACCAGGCCAAGACTGCAGTGAAGTATCTTATCAGACAATTGAAACCACGTGCTCCAGCTCTGACCTCCTGCTCAAAAGGTCGAGGAGGTAATGTGCAAATTCGGGACGCTTCTGAAAGTCTTTTAAAAGGACTTCTGGGTGGTAAAAGCTTGGCTGAAATGACTTCTTCATGTTCCCTGGAAACTCAAACCGAGTATTTTTGCGGAGTCTGGGCAAAAGTGGTTGAATTTGACCTTGTTACTTCAAAGCCTCTGCTGCAGTCTTAAAGATAAAGGAAAACATCACAGCCTCGAAACAAACGGACCGCTGGCTCCAAGCAATCATTTGAAGGTACTTAAACAGTCAAAAGCCATTAATATTATCACCAAGTTGTACCTTTCTTGGGAATCCTAAAACTACAACACGGTTTCCTTTATCAGCATCTATGTTTGGCTCCACCCCCCCCTTTCAGTCACAAGGTTCTTTAAGTGTTTCGTCAAACAATTTATGGGGACTCAATTAGTCCCTTTCTCATTCTTCCAAAAAACTGTATTCTCTTTTCAAAAATTAGAAAAAGCAAAATTAAAACCATGAGCTCAATCCACGGTGTTTAGTAAGAACTTACTGTGCATCTAAGTACAGTTCTCGAACAGGCAGCTTTCAAATTTAAAATGGTTAAGCTCAGGGGCACGAAGTCACTGGTGGACTCAGTGAAAATGAAGAAGTTGTTTCATCTTTACAGCGATTGGTTCTTAAAATGGAAGCTTGTGGGGCATCTGGGTGACTCAGTCACTTAAGCGCCCGACTTTTGATTTCAGCTCAGGTCACAGTCTCAGGGTCGTGAGATCAAGCCCCGCACTAGGCTCTGTGCTCCCCTTCCTCCTTTGCCCCTCCCCCCCCACACTCCCCCTCTCTCTCAAATAAAATCTTAAAATAAAATGGGAGCTTGAAGAGAGCAGGGGATTGGTTAAAAGGATTACCTCTTTATCAATTTTAAGAAGATGACTTAGGTTTCTTTTATGATTTATCAGTCACTTACAAGAAATAACCTAAGTTAGGTTTTGCTTATGTTCATGAAATAAGCTAGATTTAGTTTTGCTTACATGGCTCAAATGGTTTTATCTGCTCAGTGAATTTTCAAGTCTGGTCTCCTTTTTGTGTTTAACATCTGTGTGAGATCCCAACTTACTCAGTTTTTTCCCCTCTGCTTTTTAAGACCTTGCCTATTTTATCTGCCTCATTGATAATTTATACATATATACCCTCAAGGCCTGAAAAACAGCTTAAATTACATCAAATTACATTTTTCTCAAAACAAACGTTAAGTTTTTGCTTAGAAATGCCTGTGTTTTCGGTTGCATGAAGTATTGTCCTCCACAGGACATTTACCGTGAATGATTTCTAGAAACAAAAATGGGAGACTATGGGAGAAGAATAACAAGATACCCTCCACAGATGACAGAAACAGTTATACGAAAAATGTTAATAGCAGAGATCTCCTTTGTTTAATCTTTTTGCACTTGGCTATGCATTTTTTAATGAAAATTTCGCTTATTTCTATTGATGAATGCTTGCTTTTCCCAAGTTTCAGAACCTAGTAATGTTTACAATTTCCCTATGTAGAGATGATGATAATTACAAGATGTATATTACAGAATAGCATTCTGATAGCTTCTCTTACGTCAAAGACCATAGATCTGGAGTATGCATAACACTGTCTGTGACCAGCATGTATCAGAAAAACACCAAGACATCTCAGAATGCCTCTGCATAAGGAGTTTAGGAGACACAGTTTTGGGTTGGAAGGGAGCACTGGAGGAATTGTCTTGGAAGCACATTACTTTACCTTAGACAGTATTTTTATGTTTATTTTGTCTGGCTTAGGGGTCAGAAAGATTAGTAAGGTTCTAAAGTCCCTGGCGAAGGCCAAGCAGCTCCTGACTGTATGACTCAGCTAAAAACATAGGTGCTCAAAAAGAAACAGGCCCGTAAATATTTAGAGATAAGTGCAAAAATCACGGAGCTTCTAAGTTTTTTATTTGTTACCTGACTGCTGCCATTCACAGCTGTGTGTGGTGAGATAAGGACTCTATCCCCCATCCAAGCAAGCACCCTTCGATTTGTCACTTCTCCAAACCCTGATCGACTACGTGTTAAGATTTAACAATGATCATATATTGTCTGATAATATTCCCCTGTTTCTCAAATCTCTATTCAATAAGGAATGAGATTTCCTATATCTGTGATTCTCCAAGTGTGGTCAACAGCCATATGCTAGGAGAGTCCTCGTCAATGGGTAATGATAATAATACAAATCCAAGTCTATTCTTCAGCTGTGCCAGGGGAAGGACCCATGGCTGCCCAGAATGTCGTTGTTAACCAACGCCTCACGACTACACCCTTAGCGAGTCATCAAGGGCTCCTAAACTTTGAAAGCCATGATCTAAAATTAGCACCAAGTTTAGCTGCGTTGCCACACAAGCCTGACGACACTGTGAGGCTGCCATAGCACCTGTGCCTATTTGGGCCACTGGATGATGCAGGAGTCCCAGAAAAGAGGTTTGGCTCCCAGTGAGTCATCGGTCTTCTTTGGACCTGCTCACGCTTTTCCATTGCTTCCATTCTTGCTGGTCATTTAGATAGGACATTTGATTTGTCTTCGTCCTTATCCATTTCATTTACTGAATTGTAGCATCAATGTAAAGTACATACTTGATAAATTGGCAGGGTCTGAACCACGGGTGGGTGGTTTTGAAACCTAGGTGTTGGGGGGTGGTTACAGAGAAGAGTATCACTGTGAGACCCTCACAGCAGATGAGGGAGAAGGACAAATAAATCCTCAATCGACATCGAAAAGGAGAAGGGTTGCCCTAGAGTTTTCCAAAAGGCGCTGTAAATGAAAAGGGAATACCTTTAGGGACATGTTTTGTTTCTCCTCCTAAACTCTTGAGGCCCACATCTATGTCTGATTTGTGCTTTTCTGCCACCGTGTCTTATGGCTAGTGAGGACTGAATAAATGTTTTAGTAATTTATGCAAAAACCTTTCCTGTCTAATTTTTAGTAATACTAAATCCAAGGAATATCTAAAATTTTCTACGTTGAATATCACAAACCATGTATAGCCCTGAAATCCTACAGATTTCTATCACGTGGAATGTGTTGGTTCAGTTTCTTGATAGGTCTCTTTATGACAGTGCTATAAATGCAGGTGTTTTTCACACCCCATATCCTTCAGAATCCTTTATAGAGAGATCTGAATCTGGTCATCCAAGTGTGCTAGTTCTTGTCAGAGCACGAGAATGGCCACCTTCTGCTGCCTCCTCTATTATGCTTTTCTGCCGACAACCTATTGCCAGTCCAGTTCCATGTCTTTCTTATGAAAATCCTTTCTCCGAAATGTCAGAAATCCATCTGCCACTGGAAAAGTATTGGGCGTTAACAAACTTGACACAGACAAGAATTCTTCCCTTAAAATTGTTCAATTGGGTCTTAAATTACTTTATAATTTAATACACACTTAGATGCAGGATCTGCATTTGTTCACAAATATCCTTAAGGGAACCGTATACCTCCAACCGTATACTTGTCTGTTGCATTTCATGGTCCTTCCTTCCTAGAAAGGGGCGGATTTTGTTTTCACGCTTCCTGCTCTCCCGTGCAGAGCTGTTCTTCCGGAAGATAGAATCACTTCTTTTCGAGTGGTCTGGTGAGATTAAGGGGGTGCATGACTCAAATGTGGACAATGAGTTGTAAAGGAAAGTCCATGTCGGGACAGCCTCGAATGAAAATTTCTACACTAGGAAAGAAGGCCATGAGCAGGGATATTTCTTTTTGTCTTTCTGGGTGTTGTTTTTCTGCATGTGATTCCTAGGATGCTACTCTGGGCTCTCTCTCAGCCTCAGAACAGCAGAGCTGTGAAGAAAAAGGACGGGTTCTTTTGGCGGGGCGTCTAAATTTACTGACCCACCAGGCTGCACACCTCGGGACTTCCTTTATGTGAGATAAATATATATACATATGTATATATCTTTATTGAACTTCAGCGCTTTTTGAGTTGCAGTTATGAGACCCACAGTTTCTGAAAGTACCCTGATAGGGCCTCTGAGTCTAAGTATAACCCCAAGCTCTGCCCCTGGATTATTTGCTTTGGTTTCCTAGTTCTGGATGCTGGGTTCTGGTGTAGTCTTAGGTTTTTTCCTCTTGATGTTCTGGGTTCTTGTCATAGGTGTCTCTCCTCCCTTCCACGTGCTTTTAATGAGCAGTGACTTGGTAACCACTCCTCCTCTGGGCTTTGTGGGCGCTGAGACACTGTCCTGATCCCCATGTGGGGACTCAGGCCCGCTGGCCCTGGTGGAGAGTGGCTCCTTGAGTTTGTGCGTGTTGTGCAGAGGCTCGCGATGCTCCCTATTGCTGATCTTTCCAGGACTGCAAACATAGGTACGTTGACATCCACTCTGCTCTTCTGTTTTCTGCTGCTCTGTTTTCCTTCCTCTGCCAGTTCATTGCTGGTTCTTTCCTCCATCCATTCTTGGCGTTATTTTTCTCTTTCCTCCACCTTGCATGGACATTTTGGTTTTTTCTCTTGGGTCTTCCTCCTCTGAGCACAATGGAAGGAGCTATTAATCATCCTCTCAGGCCATTGTGTTTTGGGGAGAAAGACTGGTTATCGGACATTAGCAGAGATGCCAAAGACACAGAGCCATTTACGAACCAACAGTGAGTCTGGGCAGATAGCTGCAAAAGAGGGCCCTAGGAAAAGGTCATGGGAGCCATAGTGCAGGGACTGAGCACGAAGATTCTGGGTCCTCAGAGCTAAGGTTCAAACCCTAGCTCTACCCCTTATAGATGTGTGGTTCTGATTGAACCTCCTTGTGCCACAGTACCTCATCAAATGGAGATGATGATAGTTAGTGCTACCCCCATGCTTGTGATGCAGGCGGTGTGTGTTCATATACAATAAGCACTTAGCAAAAACTGTTCCTGACCCATAGAAAGTGCTAATACTTCTATAATGGTCATTACCATTGAGCCTGCTCCCTGCCCCCCTGCACTGTGAGCTCTTTTATAGCCCTTTCCGGGGACTACCGGAATGCTGGGGCCTCGTGAGAGCAGAGGAATGAGGATGAACAGTCAGTCCGTGGCTGTTCTACCCATGCTCACGGTGATTGGCTCAGTTGTGTGATTTGGGCCAGAACTAACCTGTCTTAAAACTAAGTGGACCTTGTCCAGTGTGACACTGGCTCTCCCGAGCCCACTGCATGCGGGAAATCCTGCCTGGTGACCAAGACTTCTGGAGAAATGGTGCTCTTTGGTTCCATATCCCAGATCTGAGCAAGTACCACACCGCAAGGGGTTAGATAAAAAATACATGTCGATCACACCACGGACTGTGCTCTGGTAGGTACCTCACATAAACCACAACCCATTCCATGCCTTTTATAACACCGGATTAAGTTCTATAAGCTCATCCGTACAACTTCTCCATAAGCGAGCTGAATTGAATTAACTAAGGACATGCCTTGATTACATGCAACAAGGATAGTTAAAAAGGTAAGCCTTAGGGGCACCTAGATGGCTCAGTCGGTTAAGTGTCTGCCTTTGGCTCAGGTCATGATCCCATGCTCCTGGGATGGAGTCCCACACTGGGCTCCCTGCTCAGGGGAGAGCCTGCTTCTCCCTGCCACTCTGCCTACTTGTATATATTACCAGTTAAAATATCTTCGAAAATGAAGGAACTACATTGTTTGGGAACTTTATGAAAGGGAGGCTTTTCACTATTCAAGTTAGGCCAGGCTGCATTGAACAGAAAAATAAAAATAACAAGGGCTTATAAATGAAAGAAGTCCAGGGTAGGTACTGCGGAGCTGAGGCTACAGTCCCATGAGATTAGAGCCATCCAGACACTTTCAGGCTCTCTACTCCACCCCTTAGGTTGTCACCCATTTTCATGATCCTGTCATCAGGCCCCCTTGTGGGAAGTAGGAAGAAGGAAGGGTAGAGAAGTCCTTCCGTTTACAGAAGGCCTCTCGGATTCCTACCCACCACTTCTGCCACAGATCACTGACTGGATCTTAAGTGTGTGGCCACACCTTCTTTCCAAGGAGTTTCTGGGAAATGTAGTTTTGGGCTGAAGTAAAGAAGAAAGCAAGAATTGGGAGGCTATTACTATCAGTCCTTCTACACTTTTGAATTATGGAATAAGAACACCCATTTAAAAACTAAGTAGAAATTACATTTAAAAGGTAAAAAAAAAAAAAAACCACAAAAAACAAACAAGAAAAACAGCCTACAAATTTGTGCATGGGTAATGCCAGCCTCCTTTGGGGACTTATCTCTAACCCCACTCTGGAGCTGATCCACTGAGGAGTTGCCCTTTCCCTATGTCCCATTTTGTCCCTGTGGACCCAGGGCTCCCTAGAGTTAGTGCCCCCTAGTGGCCATGTTGGTGGCCTAAGGGTCAGGAAGTACCTATCAAATGCTTGCAAAATTTCCCTGAAGTCCTATTTTTACATCTCTTAAAAGTCACTTGCAGAATTCAGTCCGTGAGGTAAATTTAGAACCATTGGTCTTCGAGTATTATTTTAAAACATTGTCTTGATTTTATTGATGAGAGCAAAAATTTTTGCCACATAACTAACTATGCCTGCATCGTTACCTGACTTAAAGTTAGTTTGTGTGTTCCAAAATAGAAAAACACAAAGTTTTAACTTCAAGCTCTTTTAAAATGCTTAGAGATGAGGCGTACTTAGGAGAGAATATAGTTAGCTTGAGCGTGGCATCCCAAATACTAGAGAGGAGTAATTCATATGATTTAATATGTAGTTATTAATGTATGCAATGTACATTCTATGTAGAGGTTCATTTAATCTTTTTTTATAATCAACTTAATAAACATTTATTTTTTTAAAGGTTTTATTTATTTATTTGACACAGATCGAAAGATCACAAGTAGGCAGAGAGAGAGCAGGAAGTAGGCTCCCCGCTGAGCAGAGAGCCCAATGCAGGGCTCGATCCCAGGACCCTGAGATCATGACCTGAGCCAAAGGCAGACGCTCAACCCACTGATCCACCCAGGCACTCCATAAACACTTATCAAATACTTTACAAATAATTTTGTAACTGAAACCAAGCCCTTTGCCATCCTTTAGGAGTTGCAGCCGTTAAAACAGAGTAAATTAATTTTTTTAAAGATTTTATTTATTTATTTGACAGAGATCACAAGTAGGCAGAGAGGCAGGCAGAGAGAGAGGGGGAGGCAGGCTTCCTGTTGAGCAGAGAGCCTGATGCAGGGCTCGATCCCAGGACCCTGGGATCATGACCTGAGCTGAAGGCAGAGGCTTTAACCCACTGAGCCACCCAGGCGCCCCAGAGTAAATTAATTTTTAAAAATGTCCTAGTCAGCACATTTTCCTTTTGTCTTGACAACATCAGTTGTGAATAATAAATGCTAGTAAGCACTCCACCGAATAATAACGATGATGATGATCAGGGGACTATTTGCTTCATTGAGTGTAATCATCTACCCACAGATATTTAGGCCTGGTATTCACTGTTTGTATTTCCTAACCATTCACAAAGTAGGGCTGTTTAGCAGAGTTTGTACTTAACATTGTGGCTTCTCCCAGCTACTGGCAATCTATGAGCAGTTCGTTGATTCTTTAGATTTGGACAGATGAGTTCTGTTGGAGGAATCCCTTAATATCTACCTCTCCGTTCTCCATGTGAGAGGGGTTCCCCTGCACCCCACTCCTCCAGGAGGAGCCAATATTCACAGGGAAACTTGATTGTGAGACCCTTATAAATATAAGTGGCTTATTTGGCCTCAGAACCAGAAAGCAGAGCCTCGGCCCCAGACCTCACACTTCTGCACACTTGAGGCAGGGCCCACTTCTTACCTGCCGTCTCTTGCTGCCCATTTTGCCCAGTGGCCTAGGCCTGTGGGACAGGTGTCTGGGCATATGTACAGGAGTGGTTCTGAGGACCCAGCTGCCACCAGCTAGCGGACAGATGTATACAAATTATTCCCTCTTTCTACAGCAAAAGCATGATCCAAAGACCTGAATAAAGCTTACATTTTGAGGTTGGTGTGTACTGGGGCAAATCCATAGGGAACTCCCCAATCTGCCCCCTTCTCTCAAAATTTTACCCCTTTTAGTATCTGACAATATTATTCAGAAACCTGGGGAGTCACCTTTGCCTCTTCCCTTTGCCCCACTTGCTCTACATGCAGTCCATCAGCAGGTCCTGTCTGCTCTGCCCTCACCTGTATCTGAAGCACACCCACTTCCCTCCTTTCCATGCCTCCAGCGCCTCCCAGCAGATCACCACCCAGCCTCCTAACCTGCTCCAGCTGGTGCTCCCCGCCAGCCCACCATCATACAGTGCTGACAGCAATCCTGAAACAGGTAGATCCCCTGGTCAAAAGTCTCCAATGGCTTCCAGTTAAATGGAGAATAGAATCCAAGCCCCTTTCCGTGTCCTGCAGGTTTTGCATGGTCAGGGCCCCTGGCCAACCTTTCTAATCTCCTCTCATCAGGTTCTCCCCCTGGATGAGTAAGCTCTGGTTCCTAGTACTTTCTGTCCATTCCCACGATATGCTCTGCTCAGTCCTGCCCAGGGACCCTGTGCCTGATTCTTCCCTCCCCTCTTCACAGGGCTGGTACCCTTCTTACCTTTGAGGATGTGGCTTAAACGCCTGAATACAAATGTCTTAGTGGCTTAAATGGCTCAAATAAGAAGGCTTAGAGAAGGGTTCTTGGGCCATCTTATCTCTACTCCCTTCACTGAGTTCCCCCCATTTTATATTATCAACAAATCCTGTTTATTTTCTTCCTAATGCTATTAAGAACCCAGGGTTATTGGGTTTTTAAAAAGATTTGTTTATTTATTTGAGAGAGAGAGTATGTGTGTGTGTAAGCGGGGTGGGGAGCAGAGGGAAAGGGAGAAGCAGACCCCCTGCTGAGCAGGGAGCCCAGAGGGGGCTCAGACTTCACCCCAAGACCCTGAGATCATGACCCGAGCCAAAATCAAGAGTCACGTGCTTAACTGACGGAGCCATCCAGGCACCCCATGATTATTGTTATCCTGGTCATTATTATTTTACTGTCTGATCCCCAGGCAAAGCAAGGGTTTTGTTTCATTCCCTGCTCTATCCCTGAAACATAGCGCTTTTCCTGGCACGTGGCAGTAATCTGATAAATATTTGCCATGGGAATAACTGAGGAAGTGAGTATGACTGCTGCAGATCTTCTTGTGCAGAAAAGCACTCGGAGGCACTAGATTCAATATTATCCCATTATCTCCCAGACAACGTGGCCAAAAGCTTTTATTTGCCACTGAAGCATTTAACACAGTACTAGGGATGACCCATAGAAAGCAGTAGCAAAATCCAGGATATATGAAAGTCACTAGCAAGAATATCACCACCTCATGGACTAATCTTTTAAAAACAAGCAAGTCACATGTCTTTTGACTTAGGGACACACTTAGGGACCATCGTGCCACCCAACACAGTGTCAGGCTTGCCTGGGGCCTTTGAACTTGTTCACTCTGCTCAGGGTGCTCTTCTCCCAGATAACCATGTCCCTTCTTTCTCCTATTGTCAGGTAGTGCTCAGGTATCATGTTCTCAGTGAGGCCTTCTCTGTCCCATTTAAATTGTAGTCCCTCTCCGCCAGCACAGGAACATACACTCCCCCAACCCAACTTCCACACTCTCCTTTCCATGATGCTTGTTACAGTCTGATATGCTATCTATATTCCTTCTTCCCTTCCTCCCTTCCTTCCTCCCTTCCTTCCTTCCCTCTTTCCTTCCGTGACATCTCAAGAATGTTTGTTGTTTCACTGTTGAATCCTCAACCCCATAACATGATGGCCTGCACCCTGTTGGTGGTCAATAAATATAAATAAATAGGAGGTGGCATACTGCAGGAATGAAAAATTTTTTCACTTTCTTAGTCTTCGGTTCTATGTTGAGATCATCTACAATGTGTCAATGTAAATAATCCAACCAGTTAAAATTTACTTTATTCACAGACCAGCATAAGGCTGTTCAGGTTGTGTACTGCTCAATTCCAATGAGACACATTCACAGAGACTTACCTCCTGGAGCTGGACACAACTTGCAGAGCCCCACAGGAGTGAATGCTTGTTGTTGTTTGAGAGAAGGAAAAAAGAATAAAAGAAGTGGGGGGGGGGAGGCAGGGGGTGTCTGGGTGATTCAGTTATTTAAGCATCCAGCTCTTGATTTTGGTTAAGCTTATGGTCTCAGGGTCATGAGATTGAGCCCCTTGTCAGGCTCCATGCTCAGCAGGAAGTCTGTGTCTCACCCTTTCTCCCTCTGCCCCCCTCCCCTTCCCGCTCTTACATATGTGTGCTCTCTCTCTCTCTTTTTCTCTCTAAAATAAATAAATAAATAAATAAATATCCTGTTTGAAAAAAAGGATAAAAGAAGTAGAAAGAGAAGCTGAAGAGGAGAACAAGAGAGGAGAGTGTGTACTAGAAGAGAAAGAGAAGAAAGAGAGAGCTAGAAAGGCCAACAGAGGAATGAGAACCTGACCCCATACATCATTCCTCTCTAGCTCTCCCAGCCTTAACGTTGAGGACCTCCTATCCCCTCACTGCAGATTTTGTATAAAACTTGAAAGTCAACCAGCCACTTAGGCCACCTGTAGCTTCACCTGTACTAATACCTAATAAAGACAATAGGTACAGAGACTGTCCACTTTAATTTTAAAAAGAATGCCTCTCTCCTATAGCCAAGATTCAATTCATCTATGGAATGCCTGCTCTTGATGGGTTAGGGTGACTGAGCCTGGGGCTGTATGAAGAAGAGATGGAGAATGGCAGTAGAAGCAGGAGGACTGGCCAAGAGATTGCAGGTGTGGTCACAGCGGGGGTTTGCAGTGATTGGAGCATGGGCAGGAGTATGATCTGTGGCAGTGGACATGAAATATAAAACCAAGAGATGGGAATGAAGAGATAGCAGAATTTTATAATGATTGCATGTAATGATAGAAGGAATAATACAGGATCCCAAGGTTAGAGACCTGAACAGTGCTAGCTCTACTGTTATTAAAACTGATATTTGAATACGAGATTCTGTATGGATCAATTGGGTAGAAGATGGAAAATTCATTTTTAAATATGTTTAGAGGAAATTAATCTTTTTGGAATTATAGGTAAGTACTGTTAAATGGAAAGATTTATTAATAAAAACAACATACTATAGAGGAATTGACATAATAAACTTCATTTTTATCTTAATTATGTAAGAAAAAGCTGATTTTGACTATCAATTTCCAATTCCCCTTTCCTAATGAGGTTATACAGGCAAAATAGCAAAATACAGAAATTTGAACATAATTAGGAAAGGAAATTTTTAAACTAAACCTCACTAGTTTCCAGAGATGTTTGAAGAAGGAAAAGAAAGAAATTGCACATATTTTTTTTGGCCCAAAGAACTGTACTCCAAGCTTCATAAGAAATTGAAGTAGGGAAAAAGCTGGCAAATGCAAAAATAAGACAGGGATTGGGAAATTTTCTGGTAGGGGTGTAGCTTGGTTGGAAATAAAAAGCTAAGAAAAAAAGTTGCATTTTATAAGAACTACAGTAGTAATGAAATCTTTAAGCCTCATTTATAAGAAACAGGTTAAAAAAATGTAAAGGCTTGACTGATGTGGAAATAGAAAACTATATACCCTTCTCACTTTCTGCTAGTAAATCTTAAACCAGCTTCTCCACTTATGTATTACCATGTAACACTGGACAATAGAATATCAACCTCAAAGGTTGTCCTGAAAATTCGGTGTAATAATCTTCACAAAGGCACAATACCTGCCATTTAATAAGTTATTCAATAAATCATTGCTATTCCAACTCTTCAGTGATTTTAAAATGAGATGTCATTTTTGCTAAAAAACTAAATACTGATTTTTCCCAGTTTTGTCCCTTGTTCATTTCAGTCCTGGGAAAATGTCCATCCAGCATTATAGAAGAGGGCAGGATAAAATATCTGGCTTCGACCAATGCTTACTTGATCTTGGGCATTTATCAAGAACTTTTATGCTCTTCTGGGTAGAATCAATTACTATTCTTCTCTCAGTTTCTGAAGCAATGACCAAATATTGGAAATATTTCAATCCATGACACCTATGGTACTGCCTTTCTCTTTATGCCTTTTCTTCTGCACTGTACTGTGGGGACTACACACGGAGGAAGGCAGAAACCACCAACCCCCACCTCCATCTCCCTTTCTCCCACCCCATCTACCCATACCTCTAACTTTTTATCTTATATTTTCTGGAAGCTTCAGTCTTCCAATGTATACGGAAGTATTTAGAATTGAAGTAGTCAAGGATAATAGTAATAAGAGTCAAGAGTGCTGTGTGCAGGGCTATGTTCTAAGCATTTTATATACCTCTTGAAAACCTCATTTTATCCTCATACCATCCTTATACAGTAGGTTATAATATTATCTTCATTTTATAGAGGAAGAAACTGAGGCATAGATAAACTCCTCATAGTGAGTAGTGAGTAATGGAGCTATAACTCGAACCAGGAATCTGATTCTAAAGGCCACTCCATTACATTAGCTTATCCCCCTAATGAGAGTATTTCAGCACCAACTGGCAGAAAAATGGCAGGCAGTTGTATTGTACATTCTTGGGGTATGGGCTGCAGACTCTGCTTGGGTCAGGGTGGTATCTCCCCCATTCTTTTAGAAGCACAGGCAAGTCATCATTTTCTCAGTTGAAAGTTCTCTGTTACTGTCAGAGAAAATATCCCCTACGTCTCCTCCACACATTTTTGGACTGTATCTAAGATTTTTTCTAGAAAATTGGATGAGGACCTCTTCTTTGGTCCTTGGTTGCTTCCATTTTCAACATTGTTTCTTCTGTTACAGGATGTACTCTCAAACATTAGTTACGTTCCCAATTCTGCCATCAAGGTGCTGCCCACTGCTAAAGGCACAGCACAGAGGCTCTCCTCATACTTCCAAGGGTAGAATGGGGGCTGCCATTCATAGTTGTGCAGTTGGGTACCATGACTAAGGAGGTACCACACTCATTGTTGATGTCGTAGATATACATATTTATTACAACAGTTTTTCAGCAGATGGCAGTGAAGACTTCCGTTTTAACAAAATTTGTATAAAATCAAAATTTTTTCTGACAGAAGGAGATAGTGTCTTGAGGAAAGAGTCCCATCCCCATTCCTCAATTTTTTAAGAAAATGTTACAGGGATGACTGATGGTACCAGCCAATGTGGGCACTGTTCAATTTCTCAGGCAGGCTTCTTCTGAGTCCCAGCTATCTTTAAAACACCCCATAGCTCTGGTGCCTTCCCATTTACCCTGTTTAGACTAAACACACTAATTTTCTCTCCATAGCCTCAAACTAGCCTAGTCTTCAAAGACAGAAGGTTACGTTCCAAGAAACTCTATCTCCACCTAGCCCTAGAAATACAACTATCCCTTTGACACAAAAGGGATACAACTATCTATCTACAACTATCCCTTTGACACTACCCCTTCTTCCTAAAAAGGGGTAGGGTAAATGGGTAGAAGAAATACTTCAATTTTTCATTTTTCTTAGGTGAGTATCTAAATAAGAAAAAATAAATAAATAAAAGGATGCAGTTTATCTGCTCCCTTAAGGGAATCTCCCTACTGGACTAATATCTACAGTTCTTCTTTCCTTGGTTATTAAAGGAAGATGAGTCCAAGAAAAATTCCCTTAGATTGGTGGGAGGGTGAAATAGATGAGAATGCACATAGGGTAGATCATTCAATGTTTCAGAGTCTGCAAATACTTAAAAGGGAAAAATATCTGAGAGGGATAATGGACGGTGGGTTGGGTACAGGAGATAAGTTAAAGATTTGGAGTGATGAGTATTAGAAATTTGATTTTTGGAAAGGTTTGCTGTGTTTCATGCTCTGCAACCCTCTCCTCAATTTCCTTAAAGAATCTCAGGAAGGAATAACGCAGAGGACATTGGGAGATGGAGAGGAGAAGTGAGTTGGGGGAAATCGGAGGGGGAGACAAACCATGAGAGACTGTGGACTCTGAGAAACAAACTGAGGGTTTTGGAGGGGAGGGGGTGGGGGGTTGGGTGAGACTGGTGATGGGTATTAAGGAGGGCACGTATTGCATGGAGCACTGGGTGTGGTGCATAAACAATGAATTTTGGAACACTGAAAAAAATTAAATTTTTGAAAAAAGAATCTCAGGAAGAAAAAAACATAATCACTTTGAAAGGCATTTGAGAATTAGATTTCTTTCTTTTTAACATCATTTGGTTTTATTGGAGATTCACATCAATGTGTGCCCAAATGGATGTCCGTTTGGTAAATGACAAACTCCCCACTCTGTGAGGCTGCCTTGAACCACAAGTTTATAGGACCTCTGCCTGCGTTCTACTCCATGATTATCCTTTTATGACAAACAATACATTCAGAGGGAGTAACACAAAATAGTCACAGGACAGCAAAACAAGATGAAAAAGCATGATCTGATTTCACCAATGCCAAACAACTGAAAATAAAAGAGCATAACCTGGACATTCAGCTGAGAATAGCATAGGAAATGAATAAATGGTGAGCAGAATTAGAGTTTTCATTTTAGATATCTATCTATCTATCTATCTATCTATCTATATCCAGAAGAATTGCTGCATTATATGATAGTTCTATTTTTAATTTTTTTTTTTTTTTAGAAATCTCCATACTCCTTTCCTTAGAGGCTGTGCCAATTTACATCCCCATCAACTGTGTACAATAGTTTTTTGTTTTGTTTTGCTTTTTCCTCCATCTTTTCACCAACACTTACTAGTTCTTGTTTTCTTGATAATAGTCATTCTAACAGGTCTGAGGTGATAACTCATTGTGGCTTCAATTTGCATTTCCCTGATGATGAGTGATGTTGAGCATCTTGTCACATGCCTGTTGGCCATCGGTATGTCTTATTTGGAAAAATACCTACTCAGATCTGATCATTTTTTAAACAGGTTTTTTTTATTTGTTGCTATTGAGTTGTATGAATTTCTTATATATTTTGGATATTAATCCCTTATCAGATATATGATTTGCAAATATTTCCTCCCATTCAGTAGGCGGCCCTTTTTTTTTTTTTTAACTTCTACTGTAGTTAGTATACAGTGCTACATCAGTTTCAGGTGTACAATATAGTGATTCAACACTTCCATACATCACCCAGTGCTCAACACCACAAGTGCACTCCCTAATGTCCTTCACCTATTCCACCCATTCCTCTACATCCTCCCCTCTGGTAACCATCACTTTGTTCTCTATAGTTAAGAGTCTGTTTTTTAGGTTTGTCTACTTTTTTTCACTTTGTTCAGTTGTTTTGTTTCTTAAATTCCACATATGCGTGAAATCCTACAGTTTTTGTCTTTCTCTGACTGGCTTATTTCACTTAGCATTACTCTATAGATCCAGCCATGTCATTGCACATGGCAAGATTTCATTCTTTTTTATGGCTGCGTAATATTCCGTTGTATGTATATACCACATCTTCTTTATCCATTCACCTCTGGGTGGACATTTGCATTGCTGCCCTTATCTGACTTTCGTAAACAGTGCTGGGGGCATGTATCCCTTCAAATTAGCATTTTCATATTCTTTGGATAAATACATAGAGGTTCATGTGGTAGTTTTATTTTTTAGTTTAAGAAACCTCCCCTCTCGGAGATGGAGAGGAGAAGGGAGTTGAGGGAAATTGGAAGGGGAGGTGAACCATGAGAGACTACAGACTCTGAAAAACAACCTGAAGGTTTTGAAGGGGCGGGGGATGGGAGGTTGGGGGAACCAGGTGGTGGGTATTAGGGAGGGCACAGATTGCATGGAGCACTGGGTGTGGTGAAAAAACAATGAATACTGTTATGCTGGAAAAAAAAAAAAAAAGAAACCTCCCCTCTCTTTCACAACAGCTACAACAGTTGCACTTTCACTAACAGTACATGAGCCTTCCTTTTTCTCCACATCCTTGCCAACACTTATTTCTTGAGTTTTTTATTTTATTCATTCTAATACATGTGAGGTGATGTATCACTGTGGTTTGGATTTGTATTTTTCTGATGATGAGAGATGTTGAGCATCTTTTCATGTGTCTGTTAACCATTAGTATGTCTTCTTTGGAAAAATATCTGACCATGTCTTCTGCCCATTTTTAATTGGATGTGTGTGTGTGTGTGTGTGTGTGTGTGTGTGTGTTGAGTTGTGTAAGTTCTTTATATATTTTGGATACTACCCTTTTATTAGGTATATCATTTGGCAAATACCTTCTCCCATTCAGTAGGTTCTCTTTCAGTTTTGTTTATTGTTTTCTTTGCTGTGCAGAAGCTTTTCATTTTGATGTAGTCCCAACAGTTTATTTTTGCTTTTGTTTCTCTTATCTCAAGAGATGTCTCTAAAAAGATGTAGCTAAGGCCAATGAGAGAGATATTACTGCCTCTGTTCTCTTTTAGGATTTTTATGATTTCAAGCCTAACATTCGGTCCTTAATCCTTCTCGAGTTTATTTTTGTGTATGGCGTAAGAGAGTGGTCCAGTTTCATTCTTTCACATGTTGCTGCCCAGCTTTCCCAGCAGCATTTACCCCATTTCATATTCTTGCCTCCTTTGTAGAGATTAATTGAGCATCCAATTGTGGGCTCATTTTTAATTTCATTTTCTTTTCTGTTCCATTGATCCAAGTGTTTATTTTTGTGCCAGTACCATACTGCTTTGATCACCACAGCTTTGTAATATAACTTGGTATCTGGAATTGCAAATCCTCCAGTTTTGTTTCTCTTTTTCAAGATTGCTTTGGCTGTTAGGGGTCTCATGAAGTTCCATATGCATTTTAGGATTGCTTGTTCTAGTTCTGTGAAAAATGCTTTTATTATTTTACTGGGGATTGCATTAACTCTGTAGACTGCTTTGGGTAGTATGGACATTTTGACAATACTTGTTCTTCCCATCCATAAGCATGGAATGTCTTTCCATTTGTTTGTGTCATCTTCAATTTCTTTCATCAGTTTTTTACAGTTTTCAGAGTACAGGTCTTTCACCTCCTTGGTTAAGTTTATTCCTTAGTAATTTATTATTTTTGGTGTAGTTGTGAATAGCATTGTTCTCGTAATTTTTCCTTCTGCTGCTTCATTATTATTGAATAGAAGTGCAACTGTTTTCTTAGATTTATTTTTGTATCCTACAACTTTACTGAATTCATTTATTTTAGTTCTAACAGTTTTTTTGGTGGAAGCTTTCAGGTTTTCTATTTGTGGTACTATGTCATGTGCAAATAGTGAAAATTTTACTCACAATGGTGACAGTGGACATTCTTGAATTATTTCTGACATTAGAGGAAAAACTCACATTTTTCCCTCCTTTGTATATGATTTTAGCTGTGAGTTGTTCATATAAGATCTTCATTATGTTGACATGTGTTCCCTATAAACCTTCTTAGTTGAGGGTTTTTACCATGAATGTTGTACTTTGTCAAAAGCTTTTTCTGCATCTATTGAAATGATCATATGGTTTTTACCTTGTCTTTTATTGATATGATATACCACTTGATTGACTTGCAAATATTGAATCATCCTTGTATCCCAGGAATAAATTCCACTTGATTGTGGTGAATGACTTATTTAATGTTTTGTTGGATTTAGTTTGCTATATTTTGTTGAAGATTTTTACATCTATGTTTATCAGAGATATTTGTTTGCAGTTCCTTTATTGGTGATGTCTTTATCTGGTTTTGGTATCCGCATAATGCTGGTCTCATAGAATGAATGTGGAAGTTTATCTTTCCCCTATTTTTTGGAAAAGTTTGAGAAATATAAGTATTAACCTTAAGTGTTTGGTAGAATATGCCTGTGAAATCATCTGTTCCTGGACTTCTGTTTGTTGGGAGTTTTTTGATTACTTGTGGAATTTCATTACTAGTAATTGGTGTGTTCAAATTTTCTATTTCTTCCTACTTTAGTTTCGGTGTGTTATGTGTTTCTAGGAATTTATCCATTTCTTCTAAGTTGTCCAATCTATTGGCAAATAATCTTTTTACAATAATCTCTTATCATCCTTTGTATTTCTGGGGTTTTGGTTATTTCTCCTTTTTCATTTCTGATTTTGTTTGAGTCCTCTCTCTCTCTCTTTCTCTATTTATTTTTTCTTGATGAGTCTGGCTAGAGGTTTATCAATTTTGTTTACTTTTTTGAAGAACCAGCTCCTGGCTTTATTGATCTGTTATATTATTTTTCTATTTCATTTATTTTTGCTCTAATCTTTATTATATCCTTCCTTTTACTGGTTTTGTTTTGTTTTTTCCTAAGGTTTATTTATTTGCCAGAGAGAGAGAGAATGAGCACACAAGCAGGGGGAGAGGCAGGCAGAGGGAGAAGCAGGCTCCCCGCTGAGCAAGGAGCCCAATGTGGGACTCAATCCCAGGACCCTGGGATCATGACCTGAGCCAAAGGCAGGTACTTAACCAATTGAGCCACCCAGGCATTCCTAGTTTGGGTTTTTTTTTTTTTCTTGCTTCTTTAGGGGTAAGGTTAGGTTGTATATTTGGGATTTTTCTTGCTTCTTAAGGTAGGTCTAGAGTGCTATTAACTTCCCTCTTAGAACAGCTTTTGCTATATTCCCAAGATTTTGGACCATTGTATTTTCATTTTTATTTGTCTCCATTTTGATTTCTTCTTTGATTTCTTGGTTCAACCACTTATTGTTTAATAGCATGTTATTTGATCTCTATGGATTTGTGGACTTTCCAGATTTTTTCTTGTAGTTGATTACTAGTTTCATAGGCCTGTGGCCAGAAAAAAATGCATGGAATTTCTTTGATCTTTTTGAATTTGCTGAGGCTTGTTTTGTGTCCAAATATGCGTTCTTTTCTGGAGAATGTTCTATGTGTACTTAGAGTATGTATTCTGGTATTTTAGGATGGGATTTCTGAATGTATCTGTTAAGTTCGTCTGGTCCAGTATGTCCTTCAAAACCACCATTTCCTTGTTGATTTTCTGTTTGGGTGATCTATCCATTAACTGGTGTTAAAGTCCTTCACTATTACTGTGTTATTATCAATTAGTTCCTCTATGTTTGTGATTAGCTGTTTTATGTATTTGGTTGCTCCCATGTTGGGTGCGCAATTATTTACAATTATTATAACTTCTTGTTAAATTATTGTCTTTATGATTATATATATTCCTTTGTCTCTTGTTATAGTCTTTGTTTAAAGTCTATTTTGTCCAACCTAAGATTTTCTACCCTGGTTTTCTTTTCACATTTATTTGCATGATAAATATTTCTCCATCCCGTTACTTAGACTGCATGTGTCTTTAGGTCTGAAATGAGTCTCTTATAGGCGGCATATAGATAAGTCTAGGTTTTTGTTTTGTTTTGTTTTTCTTTTTATGTAATCTGTCACCTTATGTCTTTTGATTGGAGTATTTGGTTCATTTACATTCAAAAGAATTATTGATTGGTATGTACTTATTACTGTTTTGTTATGTGTTTTATGGTTGTTTTGGTAGTTCTTCTATATTTCTTTCTTCCCTTGTTCTCTCACAATAAGTTGGTTTTCTTTAATGATGTACTTGGATTCCTTTCTCTTTATTTTTTGTATATCTATTTTTGGTTTTTAATTTGTGGTTACCATGCAATTTGTATATAATATGTTCTGCATATAGCCGTCTATATTAAGTTGGTGATCACTTAAGTTTAGACCCATTATTTACTCCTCTCCTCCCCATGTTTTAGACATATGGTGTCACACTTTACATCCTTTTATTTTATGACTCCTATGGCTGATATTTACAGATAAACTAATTTTTACTGCTTCTGTGCTTTCAACTTTTCTTACTTTTACATGTGGTCTTTTTTTTCCATTCAAAGAGTTCCCTTTAACATTTTCTGTAAGGCTAGTTTAGTGGTCATATATTTCTTTAACTTTTGTCTGGGAAATTCCTTAATTCTTTTTTTTTTATTCTGAATGATAGTCTTGTTAGATAGAGTACTATTGGCAACTGATTTTTTCCTTTCAGCATTTTGAATAGAATTCAGCATTTTGAATAGAAACTGCAAAGTTTCTGCTGAAATATTAACTGATAGCCTTATGGGATTTTCTTGTATATAACTGTCTTCTTTTCTCTTACTATTTTTTTTTAATTAACACAAAATGTATTATTAGCCCCAGGGGTACAAGTCTGTGAATCGTCAGGCTTACACACTTCCCAGCACTCACCATAGCACATACCTTCCCCAATACCCATAACCCAACCACCCTGTCCCTACCCCCATTCCCCCAGCAACCCTCAGTTTGTTTGGTGAGATTAAGAGTCTCTTAGGGTTTGTCTCCCTCCCAATCCCATCTTGTTTCATTTTTTCCTTCCCTACTCTCCAAACCCTCCACTTTGCCTCTCAACCTTCTCATATCATGGAGATCATACGATAATTGTTTTTCTCTGATTGACTTATTTCATTCAGCATAATACCCTCTAGTTCCATCCACATCATTGCAAATGGCAAGATTTCATTTCTATTGATGGCTGCATAGTATTCCATTATATGTACATACCACATCTTCTTTATCCATTCATCTGTTGATGGACATCTAGGTTCTTTCCAAAGTTTGGCTATTGTGGACATTGCTGCTATAAACATTCAGGTACACGTGCCCCTTCAGATCACTACATTTGTATCTTTAGGGTAAATACCCAGTAGTGCGATTGCTGGGTCATAGGGTAGCTCTATTTTCAACTTTTTGAGGAACCTCCATGCTGTTTTCCAGAGTGGCTGCACCAGCTTGCATTCCTACCAACAGTGTAGGAGGGTTCCTGTTTCTGCACATCCTTGCCAGCATCTGTCATTTCCTGACTTCTTAATTTTAGCCTTTCTGACTGGTGTGAGGTGGTATCTCATTGTGGTTTTGATTTGTATTTCCCTGATGTCGAATGATATGGAGCACTTTTTCATGTGTCTTTTGGCCATCTGGATGTCTTCTTTGCAGAAATGTCTGTTCATGTCCTCTGCCCATTTCTTAATTGGGTTATTTGTTCTTTGGGTGTTGAGTTTGATAAGTTCTTTATAGATTTTGGATACTAGCCCTTTATCTGATATGTTGTTTGCAAATATCTTCTCCCATTCTGTCAGTTGTCTTTTGGTTTTGTTGACTGTTTCCTTTGCTGTGCAAAAGCTTTTGATCTTGAGGAAGTCCCAATAGTTCATTTTTGCCCTTGCCTCCCTTGCCTTTGTGATGTTCCTAGGAAGAAGTTGCTGTGGCTGAGGTCAAAGAGGTTGCTGCCTGCATTCTCCTCAAGGATTTTGATGGATTCCTTTCTCACATTGAGGTCCTTCATCCATTTTGAGTCTATTTTCGTGTGTGGTGTAAGGAAAGAGTCCAGTTTCATTTTTCTGCATGTGGCTGTCCAGTTTTCCCAACACCATTTGTTGAAGAGGCTGTCTTTTTTCCATTGGACATTCTTTTCTGCTTTGTCAAGGATTAGTTGACTGTAGAGTTGAAGGTCTATTTCTGGACTCTCTATTCTGTTCCATTGATCTATGTGTCTGTTTTTGTGCCGATACCATACTGTCTTGATGATGACAGCTTTGTAATAGAGCTTGAAGTCCGGAATTGTGATGCCACCAACATTGGCTTACTTATTCTACATTCCTCTGGCTATTCGAGGTCTTTTCTGGTTCCATATAAATTTTAGGATAATTTGTTCCATTTCTTTGAAAAAAATTGATTGTATTTTGATAGGGATTACTCTAAATGTGTAGATTGCTTTAGGTAGCATAGACATTTTCATAATATTTGTTCTTCCAAGCCACGAGCATAGAACATTTTTCCATTTCTTTGTGTCTTCCTCAATTTCTTTCATGAGTATGTTATAGTTTTCTGAGTACAGATTCTTTGCCTCTTTGGTTAGGTTTATTCCTAGGTATCTTATGGTTTTGGGTGCAACTGTAAATGGGATCGACTCCTTAATTTCTCTTTCTTCTTTCTTGTTCTTGGTGTAGAGAAATGCAACTGAGGGGCGCCTGGGTGGCTCAGTGGGTTAAAGCCTCTGCCTTCAGCTCAGGTCATGATCCCAGGGTCCTGGGATCAAACCCCACATCAGGCTCTCTGCTCAGCAGGGAGCCTGCTTCCTCCTCTCTCTCTCTGCCTGTCTCTCTACCTATTTGTGATCTGTCAAATAAATACATAAAATCTTAAAAAAAAAAAAAAAGAAAAGCAATGCAACTGATTTCTGTGCATTGATTTTATATCCTGACACTTTACTGAATTCCTGTATGAATTCTAGCAGATTTGGAGTGGAGTCTTTTGGGTTTTCCACATAAAGTATCATGTCATCTGCAAAGAGTGAGAGTTTGACTTCTTCTTTGCTCATTTGGGTGCCTTTAATTTCTTTTTGTTGTCTGATTGCTTAGGCTAGCACTTCTAGTACTATGTTGAATAGCAGTGGTGGTAATGGACATCCCTGTCATGTTCCTGACCTTAGTGGAAAAGCTCTCAGTTTTTCTCCATTGAGAATGATATTTGCGGTGGGTTTTTCATAGATGGCTTTGATGATATTGAGGTATGTACCCTCTATCCCTACACTTTGAAGAGTTTTGATCAAGAAAGAATGCTGTACTTTGTCAAATGCTTTTTCAGCATCTATTGAGAGTATCATATCATATCATATCATATCATATCATAGAAAGAACATATCATGTTCTTTCTATTATTAATGTATTGTATCACATTGATTGCTTTGTGGATGTTGAACCAAACTTGCAGCCCTGGAATAAATCCCACTTGGTCGTGGTGAATAATCCTTTTAATGTACTGTTGGATCCTATTGGTTAGTATTTTGGTGAGAATTTTTGTATCCATGTTCACCAAAAATATTGGTCTGTAATTCTCTTTTTTGGTGGGGTCTTTGTCTGGTTTAGGGATCAAGGTAATGCTGGCCTCATAAAATGAGTTTAGAAGTTTTCCTTCCATTTCTGTTTTTTTGGAACAGTTTCAGGAGAATAGGAATTAATTCTTCTTCAAATCCTTGGTAGAATTCCCCTGGGAAGCCATCTGGCCTTGGGATCTTGTTTGTTGGGAGATTTTTGATGATTGCTTCAATCTCCTTACTGGTTATGGATCTGTTCAGGTTTTCTATTTCATCCTGCTTCAGTTGTAGTAGTTTATATGTCTCTAGGAATACATCCATTTCTTCCAGATTGTCAAATTTGCTAGTGTATAGTTGTTCATAATATGTTTTTATAATTGTTTGTATTTCTTTGGTGTTGGTTGTGATCTCTCCTCTCTCATTCATGATTTTATTTATTTGGGTCCTTTCTCTTTTCTTTTTGATAAGTCTGGCCAGGGGTTTATCAATCTTATTAATTCTTTCCAAGAAACAGCTCCCAATTTTGTTGATTTGTTCTACCTTTCTTTGGTTTCTGTTTCATTGTTTTTTCTCCGATCTTTATTATTTCTCTTCTCCTGCTGAGTTTAGGTTTTCTTTGCTGTTCTTTCTCCAGCTCCTTTAGGTGTAGGGTTAGGTTGTGTATTTGAGACCTTTCTTGTTTCTTGAGAAAGGTTTGTATTGCTATATATTTTCCTCTTAGGACTGCCTTTGCTATGTCCCACAGATTTTGAACCATTGTGTTTTCATTATCATTTATTTCTGTGAATTTTTTCAATTCTTCTTTAATTTCCTGGTTGACACATTCATTCTTTAGTAGAATGCTCTTTAGCCTCCATGTATTTGAGTTCTTTCCAACTTTCTTCTTGTGACTGAGTTCTAGCTTCAGAGCATTGTGGTCTGAAAATATGCAGGGAATGATCCCAGTCTTTTGGTACTGGTTGAGAACTGATTTGTGACCCAGGATGTGATCTATTCTGGAGGATGTTCCATGTGCACTAGAGCAGAATGTGTATTCTGTTGCTTTGAGATGGAATGGAAATATGAATATATCTGTGATGTCCATCTGGTCCAGCATGTCACTTAAAGCCTTTATTTCCTTGTTGATCTTTTGCTTAGATGATCTGTCCATTTCAGTGAGGGGGTGTTAAAGTCCTGTACTATTATTCTACTATTTTTGATGTGTCTCTTTGGTTTTGTCATTAATTGGTTTATGTAGTGGCTGCTCATATGTTAGGGACATAGATATTTAAAATTGTTAGACCTTCTTGTTGGACAGACTGACAATTTAAGTATGATAGAGTGTCCTTCCTCATCTCTTATTATAGTCTTTGGCTTACAATCTAATTTATCCAATACCAGGATTACCAGCTTTCTTTTCTTGTCCATTAGCATGGTAAATTGTTTTCCACTCCCTCACCTTAAATTTGGAGGTGTCTTTGGGTCTAAAATGAGTTTCTTGTAGACAGCATATTGATCTTTTGTTTTTGTTTTTTTAACTCATTCTGATACCCTGTGTCTTTTGATTGGGGCATTTAGCCCATTTACATTCAGGGTAACTATTGAAAGATATGAATTTAGTGCCATTGTATTGCCTGTAAGGTGATTCTTACTGTATATTGTCTCTGTTCCTTTCTGATCTACTACTTTTAGGCTCTCTGCTTAGAGGAGCCCTTTCAATATTTCCTGTAGAGCTGGTTTGGTGTTTACAAACTCTTTTAGCTTTTGTTTGTCCTGGAAGCTTTTTATCTCTCCTTCCTATTTCCAATGACAGCCTAGTTGGATATAGTATTCTTGGCTGCATGTTTTTCTTATTTAGTGCTCTGAATATATCATGCCAGTTCTTTCTGGCCTGCCAAGTCTCTATGGATAAGTCTGCTGCCAATCTAATATTTTTACCATTGTATGTTACAGACTTCTTTGCCCAGGCTGCTTTCAGGATTTTCTCTTTGTCACTAAGACTTGTAAGTTTTACTATTAGGTGATGGGTTGTGGACCTATTTTTATTGATTTTAAGGGAGATTCTCTGTGCCCCTTGGATTTTGATGCTTGTTCCCTTTGCCATCTTTGGGAGATTCTTTACTATAATTTACTCCAATATACCTTCTACCCCCTCTCTCTTTCTTCTTCTTCTTCTGGAATCCCAATTATTCTAATATTGTTTCATCTTATGGTATCACTTATCTCTTGAATTCTCCCCTTGTGGTCCAGTAGTTGTTTGTCTCTCTTTTGGTCAGCTTCTTTATTCTCCATCATTTTGTCTTCTATATCACTAATTCTCTCTTCTGCCTCATTTATCCTACCAGCAAGAGCCTCCATTTTTTATTGCACCTCATTCATAGCTTTTTTTATTTCAACTTGGTTATGTTTAGTTCTTTTATTTCTCCAGAAAGGGCTTTTATTTCTCCAGACAGGGTTTCTCTAATATCTTCATGCATTTTTTGAGACCAGCTAGCACCTTGAGGATCATCATTCTGAACTCTAGATCTGACATATTACCAACGTCTGTATTGATTAGGTCCCTAGCTTTTGGTACTGCCTCTTGTTCTTTTTTTTTTTTTGTGGTGAGTTTTTCTGCTTTGTCATTTTACCCAGATAAGAATATATGAATGAGAGAATAAAATACTTTAAAAAAGTGGTTGATTTTCTGTTTCTAGAATTGCTGCTCTTCTTCTCTTCAATATCCTGTTGGATTTATAGGTGTTCAGAATGGTTTGATAACTATCTAGCTGAACTGCTACCTGATGTCATCTCAGCCTGCTACTCCTCCGCCATCTTGACTCCTCCTCTGGGGTTTCTTACTAGTAAGTATTCTCTTGCCCTCCTTTCATTTTCACTGTAATAATCTTCAGATTTGCTTGGCCATGCACAGATGTCATCCTTTTGTTTCACACATTCTTTCTTCTGGATTTCTCATCAAAGTGTCTGTGCCCGGGCACCTGCCTCGCATCCTCCCATGCTTGAGTCCTGCCCACCTGCTCTCACTGTCAGCCCAGGCTCCTCTCTTACTGCTTTTAAAATCATCTTTTTATTACTACCTTTTACCATTTTAATTCCTGCATGTCTTGGTGAGGACCTCCCTGGGTTGATTTTATTGAGGGATCTTTATGCCTCCTGGATCTGGATTTCTATTTGTTTCACCAGATTTAGGAAGTTTTCAATTATTATTTCTCCAAATAAATTTATCTGCCCCCTATTCTATCTCTATTTCTTCTTGGGATCTCTGTAATGCAAATATTAATACCCTTGATAATGTTACTGAATTCCCTAAGTCTATGCTCATTTTGCATTTTTTTTTTCTCTTACCTGCTCAGCTTGATTACTTTCCATTATTTTTAACTCCAGGTCACTGTTTCATCCTTCTGCTTATTCTAATCTGGTATTTCTTACATATGGTGTATCTTAAATTTTGTTTCATCTCTGATTCTTTCTTATCTCTTTGTTAAGGGTCTCACTGAAGTCCTCCACTCTTTTCTCAAGTCCAGTGAATATCTTTATAATCATTACTTTGATTTCCCTATCAATTAAATCACCTATTTCTATTTTTTTTAAAGATTTTATTTATTTGAAAGAAAAGGAGAGAGAGAGAGAACAAGTAGGGGGTAGTGGCAGGCAGAGGGAAAGGAAGGAGCAGGCTCCTTGTGAAGCAGGGAGCCTGATACAGGGCTCAATCCAAGGACCCTGGGATCATGACCCAAGCTGAAGGCAGATGCTTAATGAACTCAGCCACCCAGGAGCCTCTAAATTACCTACTTCTATTTCACTTAGATCACTTGCTGTGTTTTTGTCCTGTTCTTTCATTTGGGACATATTCCTCTGTCTCCTCTTTATGTCTAACTCTCTGTTTCTATTTCTATGAGTGAGGAAAGTTAACTACTTCCCCTGCTCTTGAAAGTAGTGACCTTATGAAAAAGAGGTCCTAAGCACAGGGTCCCCTGTTTATTGGAAACTGGCACTTCAGGAGTGTTTCTTTTGTATGCTGTGTCTGCTCCTCTGTTGTGACTGAACTGCTTTATCCTTCGGTGGCTCTCTTTACCTGTTGCAGTCAGGTTTTGGTTCCTGTGGTGTTAGTGGACCAGTTTAGGGCTTCTTGGGCTTGAGTCTACTCAGACTAAGCATTTGCCAGAGATGGAAGAGCACCAAACTTCATGGTGTTTTCCCTATGTTGTCTCCTGAGAAACTTTTGTTGGGGGGCAGGGCCCACAATCAGACCAACTGTCTGCCCCATCCCACTCCTTGGGCCACAGTCTGACTGGTCTGTGTGTTATCTTTCCATGTCCCCAGGGCAGGAGCCACTTTGGAGTGGTACTGGTCTCTGTTAAGGTTGTATGCACACTGCCAGACTGGTGGCCCCACTATAAATGGGCTCCAGTCAATAGCATATTGAAAGGGGCAAATTCAAATTTTGCCCAGGGGTGGGGGCATAGCTTCCACAAGTTTTATGCTCTGTCAGAGGGGACATGCTGCTGCTGCCAAGACAGTCATCCCTGGCCCACCCACAAAGTATGCATGATCAGTGCACTCAGTTTTAACAAGAGAGGGGACCCACCACCATCAGGACCAAGGCCCCACAAAATGTGTGGGTCAGGAGACAGGTGTTTGCAAGGTTTGTGCCAGTCTTCTGTAGAAGGAGACCTACAGTGCTGGAACTGAGGCAAGCCTGGCTGGAGGAAGTGGATCACCAAAGCCAGAGGCAAAGTGTGGGGGAGAGCAGGCACAGTATAAGCAAGTCATGCAGTGGATGTTGGGTCAGTAGTGCCGTTTCCAGCAGGTGGCTATGTGTTTATGTTGGGAACTGGGGGAGAGAAATGGTGCCTGCCAACTTCTTTGTTCCTGGAGGAGTCTCTGTCCCTCTGTCCCTCTGTCCCTCCAGGACATATTCTAAGATTAATAGATAACTTTCCCTCCTGTATGTCTCAGGCATTTTTCAAACTGCTACTTCTATGCTGCATCTCCATGGGCTTTTTAAGGAAAAGAAATCAGTTTCCTATTGCCCTCCAGTTTCCCTCAGAATAAAGCCTGCTGATTTTTAAAATTCCAGGTTCTTAGTCTCACTGCTTTTAAGAGCTCCTGAAATTATAGCCCATCTAGTTTCCAAAGCCAAATGTTATGGGGATTCATCTTCCCTCTGCATGGTCCTCATTGTGATAGTCTGTTTCTCTTCCTCCTTAAACTTGCAGGTACCTCTGTCCCGTGGACAGTCCAACAGCCTATTTAGCTCCCCATTACATCTCTGCCCTTCCTACTATCTTTGATATGACCTCTTCTCTACCTTTAGCTGTAGAGTTCATTCTACCAATCTTAAGGTCATTTTCTATAGTATTTACATGATGTTGTATCTGTAGGATGAGAAGAGCTTAGGGTCCTCCTCCTCCCCCATCTTTCCAGCCCTTCTCTCCTATATTTATTTAAGAATGTGACACAGTGTTGAAATGAGTCTTAAGGAGGAGGAAAAAATGTCCATAAATTTGGTGTTATGTTAGTTTTTGGTATTATGTTAGCTTTTCCTGTATCTATATTGTTCAATCATTCCTAAATATTGTTCCTTAAAAACTTGTTTCTAGAGCTATTAATAAGTGACAACAAAGAAAAGTCATGGTTAAATAAGGGTAGGTTATATCACACTATATACTCCTTTATTCCTCTTACCCTGTTATAGGTGCACAGACATCCTAGAGAAAACTCTGTAACACTTGTTCCTATCCTGAACTGTTCTATGGGATGCTGACTTGAGAAATATAATGCATATATTAATAGAAATTAAGGAGTGCCTTAGTGGCTCAGTTGGTTAAGTGCTTGCCTTCCACTCAGGTCATGATCCCAGGTCCCAGGATCAAGTCCTGCATCAGGCTTCCCGATTAGGGGTGGGAGAGCTGCTTCTCCCATTCCCCCCTACTTGTGTGTTCTGTCTCTCTCTCAAATAAATAATAAAATCTTAAAAAAAAATTAAAAGTGGCTTTATCAGGAACTACTACCTGATGTCATCTGAAATTGGAAGACAATTTTTTTTAAATGTGGAGTAATGTGTTTTTCAAAAACACTATGACCAAAGATTGTTGACTCAAGGATGTCATGTCAAATCAGGTAAAATTGGCCTTGGGAAATTTCAAAATAACAATAATGGTGAAGAGTGGGGAAAAGAGAGTAATTATAAATAACTTATAAATTGAAGTTTGGTTTCAACTATAAGAAGTTTATATTAAGTGATCTGTGATTCTCTTAATCATATATGCAATGATCGGGATTGTCTCCTTTCATTTAGTAACAATGCTTTCTTAAATGTACCCCTTAGAAATTACTAGTAATGCAAAACAGCTTCATAGGTCAGCACTCTATCATAGATGGCAAGCTTTAACAAATGTTGCTTATTAATATTATTTAATGAGGCATTGTCCTTGACATTGTTAATTTTGGGTTTTCTGTGATGAGTAAGATCTATTAAGTTTCTGAGTAATTGCCCCAAATTCACCCATAAGTCCAAATGTTTATGTGTCACCTAAATGCATATATGTAGGAGATAAAGGAAAGAGGAAAGGAAGGATAATGACCTTAGGGTTATGGACAACATTTAAGTTCATTTAAATCAATGGCTCCTGTTTATTTTCCTTCAGGACTGTGGGCTTTATCAGATTTCATCACATCCACACCTGCATCTTCTTGGTTTGTTTACTTTCCACCCCATGACTACATTCAATAAACAGTACTCAGAGTGAATAACAACAGGAATTGGATGGAGAAAACCAGTGATATTCTTGAAATCTAATTTGAGTAAATAAAAAATTTCATTATCTTAATTTTGGCTAGTTGAAATTTTACATTAACTTTACAACAGAAAATAAATGCATTTGAAGGGGGGCTTCTTGATGATTCTTCTTGCATATAATCACTATTGGTTTAATTTTTAAAAATAAGGAATCCTAAAACTTATTCATTTCAGTAGAAAGCTGAAATCAGTCACCATGTCATTTCTCAACAGTGTTTCAAAGAGGAAACATACCATTTTTTCCTTGAGGTTTAGTTTTTCGGGGACACTTTTGAATAATTATTTATGTGAATATAATGCCATTCATGTCTATGCAGTCATGCAGTTGAAGAGGTTTCTGTGACTTTTAAGTTTTTACACTCCTGTCAGAATGCTCTCTTCAAGAAGAAATGTACAACAAGTAATTAACTATTTGGTGACATTGATCAGCATGGAATATCTGAGCCCTTCTAGTAACAGAAAGTGTGCATTTTGGAATGTACTAGTTTCTGTTTTTCAAAGACGTTAAAACCAGGTTGAGGATACATCCTCATTAACAAGTTATATGCTCTTCTAAGATTGAAAGCCTGAAGAGATGAATGAATCCACAGTCTCTGTACCTTGCATGATGCCTGTTACATAGTTATAAGCAGTGGGTATTTGCTGAATTGATCTGAAATTTGATTATACAAAATCATCCTATATAACAGATTAGAGGATAGGGAGACCTTAGAACTAGAAAACCAATAGTGATTACATTAACATTAGTCCTCTCACTTTATCAATGGGAAATCAAGGCAGTGAGCAGAGTCAAAACTACTAACTCAGCATGTAAAAGCTCACTTACCTTCTCAAGTTTACAGAATCATGGAATCTCAGAGCAGGGACAAGTCTGAAGTTAGAAACAGCCTGTGATACACAACATTTCTTTTACAATATGCTCTTCAGATAATGACCTCAGACTCTTTGGCACATTGAGGTGGGGGCGATTTCACTTTGCAGCAGCCCATTTGATTTCCTAATGGCTAAACTTTTTCTTTTTATTGAGTCAGATCTACATTCCAGCCAATTTGCACCCATGGTCCTTGTTCTGCTCTCTGATATGAAATTTTAAAAATAAAATCTCTCTTTTACATGTATGTCTTTTAAATGTGTAATAACCTTCATTATTCCAGTTCAACAGAACAGGCATTGATTGAGTTCCTAATACATGCTGGGATCTTAGAAATGGAAAACTAAGTGTCCACATTTCTTTCAAACATTCCTTCAAAAAAGTACAAGCCAAAAGTCGTATCTGTTTTAAATGTCTATAAATTCAGTGAAGTTATTGCAAATGGCAAGACCTACCAAATGCAATTGTGATTTGTGTTGGTACAGAGCTTACTCATTATAAGCCAAATCAACCTCTGCTAAATAGCTCACTGCTAACAAAGATTGCTGATCCCCCTGAATGGAAATTAGGAAAATTCTTTTATGAGATGTTATTTGACTCACCCTGCATCTTCCAAAATTCCCAAATTGAGGATTGACTTAATTTGGGGATAAAAAAGATATATATTCATCATGAAAAAACAATTCAAGCAATGTAATAAAGTATATCCAAAATTACATGATCAGAAATAGCCATCGTTAACATTAAGTGGCCATAATTCCAGATGTAGTTTGTATTACATTACATTCCTGTGAGAATATCCTATATGCCTGGAAGACTGAAAGAGTGGTCTGTGGGAACAGATTGACCAAAATAGTTGCATAACATGAGACTATATAATACACACAATTTTGACAAGTTTTTACTTAGCAGAAGACATGTAAAAGAAAATAAACTTGAAAAAATTATTGATCTTAAATGTTTCCTTACTAGGAGATTGAGTCCTAAATATTCCTACTAAGGTTAAAAAAGAGTTTGGAACTACATGAAGAAATTGGAGTTATTATGTGTACATTTCAATTTTAGACAACATTGATTCATGACCAAAAAATCATGAGATGATTTTTGTGGTGTTCTCATTCTTATTTTTATTTGTAAGATATATAACATTTCCATTCTGTCCTATCAACATAATCCCAACAGCTACTTGGTCTTATTTAAAGGGACTCAGTATTGACTATTAATAATTCATATGAGCTTCTGTATGTCTGAGTTTTTTATTTTAATTCACTTTTTGATTTTTGAATAGCTGTATGTTATTGTCAAGTAGGTTTTCCATGAATAACTTTTGAGTGTTATACCCTCAGAACTCTTAAATACTCGAAACTGCCTGCTTCCTTTATGTTCAAATGACCTCTTGCCTGGGTATGACATCTAGAATCACACTGGAGACATTGTGACACAGCTTTTGTCATGTGAATATCATGCATGTTCTTTATTGTGGCTTCTGTTCTTAACTGTGGTTTTTTTTGTTGTTGGAAGGATTTTCTAAGTTTCTTTGCTTGCCTTTTAAGCATGTTGAAAACGAGGTGAGAAAAATAAGGCAAAGACTACAGGCCAAGATTTTAGATCTGAGAAATTTGGGGGGAAAGTAGGGAGACAGAGACCAAATGAGTTAGTAGGATGCCAGATCTCTCTCTCTCCATATCCATTCTTTCCTCAGAACCACACTTTAGGCAGATTGGAGCTTGGACTTTAGTAACAACCAGATGGGTATAGGGGTTCTCAAGAAGACTAAGGCAGGTGATTTGGTTCCCTGGACATATGGGGGGTGGTTAGAACCCTCTAGAATAAACTCTACATGGCCACATCTGACATGACACAGGAGCCAAGGTGAGGAAGTGTTGAAGGCAGACATGTAGATAAAGATGAAAGGTACATTTGTGGCTCTCATGGGCCCAAGAGCAGGTAATAGAAAAGGCTTATGATCACAAGATATAGAATGAAATAGGTAGGAACTTGGACACCACGGACTCCAGGAGGTGAACCAAAACATTGTCCCTAAAGTGCCAGATGAGAACAATAGCATCCAATAGGCACTGGTTTACAGAACCGTATCAGCCTACCTTGCAGGCATCCAGAGGACACAGAAGGGAATCTAAGGACTCAGACTCTACTACAACATTAGATTATGGAGAACATAGACCAGGCGTTTTCCACAAAGAGGATGAGAAATCTCGTGCCAGCCAAGATGGAGTAAGCCTACTACAGCCTCTTTCTCTTACTGAGTCCAGCTAGTGGCACTGGACAGAATAAAAAGCAACCAGATAAGAGCTCTGAAAAGTAAACAATAGTGAGCAGACTGGGAGGGAAGTCAAAACTTGGACCCGTGTGACAGTGAGTTTACTAGGTATCCCCCCCCCTTCCTTTATATTTTGACTTTGACCCAGGAGCAACTGATATCTTAGATCAGAGTAGTAGATGCAGACAACAAGACCTCCAAGAGAGACCTCTCTGTTTCCAACCAGATGATAGAGAAATGGGAAACCTGTGAGATAGACAGTGTGTATATGAGGAGGATCTCCTTCTCTCTCTGCCTCTTTCTCTCTTTTTATCCTGGTTCTTTCCTGAGGGCAACACAGCCATGAGATTGTACTACCAGGTGATTGTGGCAGGAAAGGCCTCTATAATCTCTAAAAGAAAGTGCATTTCTCTGGTCAGAACTGGGATGGGGGACCCAAGGAGTCTGAACAGAGTGGGGGATCTCATCTCTGTTATTTTTCTCTCTTCTTTCTATCACAGCTTAGCACTGAGAGTATTTCTGGTGTTGAGGGCTAAATATATAATAGAAACACCAGATTTCTAGCCAAAAAGCTAAAAATTGGACTTCTGAAAGCCAGGGAGAGTGGGGGAAGTTTCAGAAAGGGGAGAGCTGGAGAAAGGAATCCCTCTCTGTTATCAACTAATCGAAGTTCCATATTCACCCCTGAGCTGCAGTGACAAAGAAATATAACAAAGGCATTAGGGTCTGAGCTATGATTAAAAACTACCACCCAAGTCTCAGACTAACCACTAAGTCACACATACACAGAATAGATCCAAAAAGCATAGCAAAGTTTCTGAAAACCTAACTGGAACCAATTGCCTGGAGAAGGCAGAATAGAATATGTGAGCTGAATACAGATAGGATTATTCCCTCCTAAAACAAGAAAAGAAGCAAATCAATGTTCCCCAGAGGGTTTTAACAGATCTCAAAGCTCATAATATTATATCCAAATCCCCAGTATAGAATCCAGAATTATATGACCAAACCAACCAAACAAACAAAAACCCCATGAATATCTGACAAATTCCCAAGAATAAAGAAGACCCAAATATTGGAATTACCAAAGACCTTAAGAGTGAGAAAAAGCTGAATACTCTCGAAATGAGT
The DNA here is from genome assembly GCF_963455335.1 of Martes martes. Classification (NCBI taxonomy): domain Eukaryota; kingdom Metazoa; phylum Chordata; class Mammalia; order Carnivora; family Mustelidae; genus Martes; species Martes martes. The sequence continues at coordinate 60,790,339 of NC_137891.1, forward strand.
GGAAAGAAGTCCTTAACAAAGAACTAGAAACTATGAAAAAGAGCCTAATAAAAATTTTAGAATTAAAAAATAGCTGAAGTGGGAATCGTCTTTGGATGGACTCAATAACAAAATGGAAATAACAGAAAAAGAAGGCAGCAAACTTAAAGCTAGGTCAATAGGAATAATCTAATCTGGAAAACAGGAAAATATTAAAAAAAAGAATAGATCCTAAGGACCCATGGGACAAAAACAAAAAGTCTAACGTTTGTGTCATTAGAGTCTGAGAAGGAGAGGACAAAGGTAGAGATGAAAAAATATTTGAAGAGTTATTTACCAGGTTTCCAAATTTTGTAAAAGGCATCAATTTACAGATTGCAGTAGCTCAGAAAACCCCAAATAGGACAAATTAAAAGAAAAGCATACCCAGTCACATTATAAACAAACTACTAAAAACCAAAGATAAAGACAAATCTTGAAGCAGACAGAAAATGATACATTACAGAGAAGGAAATAATTATTTGAATGATTGTGGATTTCTCATCAGAGGCTCTGGAAGCCAGAAGACAGTGGAATAATATCTTTAGATGGCTGGAAAAAAAACTGTCAACCCACAATTCTATGTTCAGCATAAATATAGATACATACCCTTCAGGAATGAAGATAAGACAGACATTCTCAGGGGAACAAAAGCTGAGAGAATGTCTTACCAGTTGAGATGCCCTAAAATAAAGGCTAAAAAAATTATTCAGGATAACAAGGAAATATGGCACATAGTAAAAAAGAAAGATCAGCAGAAATGGTAGATATCTGGGTAAATATGACAGACGATTTTTCTCCCTGAATGGTCTTTAATATATGTCTGTTGAAAGCAAAAATTACAACAGTGCCTGGTGGGGTTGTCACCACATGTAGATGTAAGGCTTGTGGCAACTACGACACAAGGGACAATATTTACTTGGGGGTCTATTTGAAGTCCTGTATCAGGACACTTTACTGACTTTTCTGCTATGACCTACTGGGGTGCTTGTGGAAAAGGACAGAGCAGTTACAGAGAAAATAAACAAACTGAGGTTTCCTGGCACAACTCAGTCCCACATATATTTTTCTTTCTTTGTAGAGAAAGAGTCAGACAAAATATTTTCATGATTACCATGTTGTTTCCAGTTACCTTCATATCTCAAGTGGGCAGCTCAGTTCAGAACTTCTGAAGTTTAATGTAGGTTGAAAATTCTTCTGGACGTACTTTCCTTTAGCTGATCCCTGTTTATTTCTTATTCCAAGTAACTGCATTTGTGAACAGGCAAATTATGGTATTACTTTTTTTTTTTTTAATAAATCAGATAACCTTTGTGAGATGACTTAGGGTCTCTGCTCTCCCCTTTGTTAAGTGCCCTTACCAGTTTCAGTTCTGCCATGAACCCTAGCCCCAATTGAGGTGTATCTTATTCCTTGGGTATGACACTCCTGCTTTGGATCTTTCATTTTAGAACATGGACTCCTAAAAATGACTGAACATGGAATTTTCTTCACATGGTAGATGATGCTAGTAGCTAGGGGCTCCTACTCCTGAGAACATTCCCTCTAATTTTCTAAAATTTCACCTTTTAATATATAGCTCTTCCTGAATTTATGATGGGTTTATGTCCCAAGAAACCCACCATAAGTTGAAAATATGGTAAGTCAAAATGCACTTAATACATCTAACCTACCAAACATCATAGCTTAACCTAGCCTGCCTTAAATATGCTCTGAATACTTATATGAGCCCACGATTGGGCAAAATATCTAACACAGCCTATTTTATAATAAAATGTTGACTATCTCACATAATTTATTGAATACTGTACTGAAAATGAAAACCAGAATGGTTGTATGAGTACCCAATATTGCAAATATATCTATTATTTACCTTCATGAATGTGTGGCTGATTAGGACCTGTGGGTGCTGCCGCCTAGCATCACAAGAGATTGTCTTAGCCCAGGGAAAGGTCAAAATTCAAAATTCAAAGTACAGTTTCTATTGAATGTGTATCACTTTCACATCATTGTAAAGAAAAAAAAAAAATCATGAACTGAGCTGTTATAAGCGTGGGCCATCTGTACTTCCTTTTATATAGGGGTATATAAGAGAGAATTCTTTGGATTTTCTTGTCTCATCTTCTTTCCCTCTTGCGTTTTTGGAAGCACAGGGATGATATTGGAAACCACAACAAAATATTCAGTTCTTTTCTGAATTTTATGTCATGGAATTTTATTAGTTTCCTTATCAGTTTCCTGTTGGTAATTGTCTTCTGCTGAGTTTTTCTCCTTTTGTTTGGGAATAAAGGAGGATCATTTTGTAAGGTATCAGGGGAGGAATTATTAGTGATCCGGTTTTATTCTGCTATCTTTACTCAAAATCCTGAGCATGAGATAAAGGCTTTGGCTATAACACAATGTATGCATTTCTGAATAACCCCACATCCTGCAAACTTGTACTAAAAATAAGAGGGCTAATAGAAAAACTAAAATTAGGTATCTATCACTCAAAACCTATGCAACTTTGTAATTAGAGTATCAACAAAAAATAATAATTCAATAAAATGCTGGCAGAGTTAGAAGCCTGTTAATTTTTTTAAATAAATGGTTAATATAGCTTGGTGGGAGGAGAAATAAAGAAAGGTTGAGGCTGCAGAGTTATGGAGGCCAGGCCAAGATGCTCTCATGTCAGGAGACATGTGACAAGTGGAGAGGGAGGCCATGAGGTGCATCCCACATACTACTGAATGCCTCTGCGGCTTGCATTCAGTGGTGCTCATATTGTTTGCATTTAACTGCTATTTGACAGTGTGAAACATTATCATGCTGGAGAGAAGTCCATATAAAAATTTCAAATGAGGGACACCTGGGTGGCTCAGTAGGTTAAGCCTCTGCCTTTGGCTCAGGTCATAATCCCAGGGTCCTGGGATCGATCCCCGCATTGGGCTCTCTGCTCAGCAGGGAGCCTGCTTCCCTCTCTCTCTCTGCCTGCCTCTCTGCCTACTTGTGATCTCTTTCTGCTGAATAAATAAATAAAACCTTTTAAAAAATACATGTATTTTCGTGGAAACATATTTAGGTTCTATTATATAAAAATGTATGTAATATACATATTTGGTGTGTACACACCAAATACATATACATATATATTATACATATACATATTTGGTGTGTACACACACACACACCAAAATGCTAGCTTTGGTTATTTCAGTTGGCAGGATTGCATCAGATTTTTATTTTACTTTTCCCCTCCTTATCTGTATTTTCTTTTTTTTTTTTCTATAATAAACTTGTATTTCTCTTGCAATAAGATGAGGGAAAGTTATTATGAAAACTCACATCTGAAAATATTTTAGCTCTCATAGTATTTTATAGCAGGAAACAGCAAGCAATATAATTTCAAAACCATGGGGAGCTATATTAGAGTCTCTTCTGCTTCAACCTACTAGGCTGGTGCAGCTTGGTGATGCGTGGATGTGGCACGAAATGGGGTGCTGGGGTCTGGAGAGTTTACGCCAACACTCACTTATAGGTCTGTCGGATTTGGTCTGTTGCAACATCCTATGCTTATCAATAAACTTCATTTTCAGGGACCATCCATCTCTTACGGAAACACTGTTTCCTTGGAGGCACATATGGATGGAACACAATCCAGGGTCTTTATTGGGGGAAGGAGAGAGCCATCATAACAGGAAAGTAGGTTAATGTTACATCATGAATCAAGCCACCATCCTCCTCTCCCCAAAAATGATTTCTTGCACTTGCGAATGTGGCCACATCTTGGTTTGGGCCATCAAGAAAAGGGAAGATTCTGCTGGGTGTCTCTTTTTTCTGAGACCGAGAAAACAAGGCTAGATCATAGTGGCTGTAACCCAGTTATGATTCTTTGTGTTAATAACATCTGTATAAGCCTGGGCCAGTGATGTACCACCTCCGGGCCCCAGGTTTCCTAGCTGTTAAATGGTTATGATGATCTCAGAGGTTCTCCTCTGTCATGGAAATTATACGGTGTTATAATTTAAGGGCATTCAATTAATAATAACTGAGCACCCACTATGTGCAAGTATTATGCTAGATGCTTCAGAAGGCATAAAATTGAGTAATATGTGGTCTTTCTCCTCAGGACACTGATAATCTGAGAAGATACAGACATGAAGGCATTAGGTCATTAAGGCAAAATGAAAGTGCCATGAGAGTAGAGTATACACAATGCTCTTAAAGTCAGAAATAGCATAGACTCAGTAAGAGTTCTAAAACTGTTCTCCTAAACTTCTTCAGTGGCTTTCAATTTTTCAGTCATCTAGCTCTCTCACATATGAACAAATTATTTTCAAAAACCCTAAACTGAAACTGTAACAAGCCCATAGAATCTAATTTGTTGCAAACACTAGTGGAATTTCCTCTTATAAAATAGAATAAAACCTTAGTAATTCAGACCAAAGAAAGTAAGAATAGAGATAAAATGTAAATCCAGTATAGAATGTGGACATTACTTGAGTTTTACTTCCAAGCGTATAAAGAAACATTGCCTAGAAATCTTTATAAAATAGCTTTTGGGGAATGTACAGTTTTGTGGAATGTAAGATATAAAACTACTCTAATCTTCTAGTACACATAGGAGAACACCTACAAATGAGTTACTTGAGGCCCCAAAGAGAGGAGTCATTTTAAATGACACAGGGAATGTTTTTAAGTGGTTATTTGATGCACTTGAAATTTCTTGAAAGTGCCTTGTTCTCCAATGTTCTTCACAATGCCTATACCTATCTGTCTATTAGTTCAAACTTTATGTATAAGAGAGATGTTTGGTAGCAGATGTAAGCTTTCATCTATTCATTGTTTTTCCATTCGGTATGGCTCCAACCAGGCATTTTCTAGCCTACATCATTAATGTGAAGTGTAAAGTAGAAGAAAGTCAACAAATATTAACTATCCAGGTAGTACGTTTCCAGGATACGAGCCTGCCCTTCTGTATTAGCAGATTTAGTAACTGTCTATCAGTTTTATTTTAATGCCTCCTGCTATTCTGCTAAGGCTGCAACACACTGTTACAAATTCATTCTTCTGGAGAATAATTTTGGGTCACCAGATGTCACGTAGGAGAGGTAAGGCCCTAAGACTTCACCTATTCAGGTCCACTATGTGAATTGTTGCTTTGGTAGGTCGTAAAAATTGGCAATTTAATATGAGTGAATTCACGTTCTGTAGGATTAGTTAGATATTAACCATTCTCTCAGAGAGCAGGTAATAGGACTCTAAGAGCGAAAAGACACAGAGAAGTTACATTGACAGAAGAAGGATTTAGAAACAAAAAGGTTTAGGACCAGGGATATTGCTAAGATAACTGATATTAGGTGAAGTGTCAACAAGGATACAAAGTAGACAAGCTTGATACACTCTATAATTTCTTCATTCCAGCTGTGTTCAGAGGTGCAAAGAGAGGAAGAGACATGATCACTGCTCTAACTGGCAAGAAAACAGCATCCAAAACACCTAGCCTGTATACAAGCCTGCACAAAGTCAAAAGCTGGATTATTTTCAGACCACACTTATTATAATAATTCCAAAACAAGAAAAACCACTCTGGGTGGTCAGACAAGAGTCTAAAGACATAATACCTTCAACTGAGCTTTGAATGGTCTGGATAAACAGGGGCAAGTGTACTACATGCAGGGCAGATTGTATCCCAAAAGAAAATCGGCAGCTTGTAATGCGGATATGAAAAGGCATCCCTTGTCCTCCAAAGACCTCTACTCTTCTCCCTCCCCTTGTTTGGGGGAGTGTAACATTGCATCATTTGTTATTTAACTTCATGTGAATTAATTTATTAAGTCTTTCCTTTGGGAGGCAGAGGTAAAGGGGCAGCTAGAGAGAGGGGAAAACCTCACAAAACGATGCTTATGTAATCCCCCTCTTCAAGTTCTCCATCATTGAGCAGGAAAACTCACAGGAACCAGAAGGTAGCAGAAGGTCTCATCTCTCAAGCTTGCGAATCTGATTTCAGTTCAAATTGATTGCTAGAAAATAAATGAATAGAATGAAGGCAGGGCCAAATCCTCAACATCAGCATATTGTGGTTAGTGTGTAAGCAGAACATCCAAATAGCTCAAGAGGGGGGGAAAAAAAAGAGTGCATTTGGCTTCAGTAGAGGTGATGTAACCGGGCATCCAGGAAAAGATAGAAATATTCTGAGCAGGATTCAGACATGATTCTACATAAAGACAACTCTGCCTCTATTTCTGAGAATATATCAGATAACTTGTCAAGAGCATTTGAACTATCTTTGAGACCTGTTTTTACTAAGAATCAGGTGTAGAAATTAAAATATTTCAGCAATAAAAATATATTTTAAGATGACAGCAGAAGCCCAATAAACTCCACAAACATTATTTATTACAGTTCCTAAACTTGCACCATGAAACACACCTTTTATTGCTCTTTTCCCCATTCCAGGATTCATTGCTTTATTAGACAGTTACTGTTATCCAATAAAAATCTCATTTCATCCGTGTTTCCCATAACTTTTCCATTTTAGTTATATTCTAGATTTTAATAAGCCATACATAAGAAAGTCACAATATTATAAAATATTATAAAATCATATATATATATACATATATATATATGAGAAACAAGAAAGTTGTGAAGTTAAGAAATGATAATGCATACTAATCTGTTGTAGATCTGACTGTCCCTCTGTATTCACATCCAAGACTCATGGCATCCTCTCATATCCTCAACAACTTATCAGAAGACTTGATCAGGGGGGAGTAACATTTTCTTATTCTTTCCCCCTTCCTCTTTATCTCCAGCCCTATTTTTAATATATTCTGTTTTCAGTCTTTCTGTTCAGGACCTCTTTAACTCTAAACAAGTTGTATGTACTTCTTTGTTCTAATTAATCAAGTTTCAATAGAAATGAGAAAATCTTCCTTATGCCAGATGAGGAAATTGGTTTACAGTAATTCTTCTCTCTTTCCCAAGCTTCCACCAATTTTGTTATTTGTATTTTGATGTTCTCTCTGTGCCTGTTTATAATATAATTTTAAGCAGTAAGCCTAAACTTGCAATTCTTGTCACATCCGTCTTCAACAGAATGACCTGAAACCTCATTAAAAATGCTCTCACACTTCCTTCAATCACCTCTCTCTAGTCCATCTTCCATCCTGTCAGTCCTACCATTACTTTCCAAATTTCCTTAACTTCTTATCATAAAATTTTCAAATATGTGCAAAGTAAAAACCGTAGTATAATGAACTTCCATATACACATCACCCAGCTTCAACAATGGTCCATTATCCGCTATTCTTGTATCATGTATACGTTCAGCCATTCTTCATTTTTTCACTCACTAATATTTTCCCCATGACTTGAAATTGTCAATTTTATAACATTTGTCTTCCCCTTGAGAAGTAATATAATTCTAGAAAAAGTGGAGAAGTTGCTGTTAGCTTGCATGGACTATTTGCAAATGAATATACAATTCCTGTTAGATTCTCTGAAATTATGTTTCCCCCATGATGACCAGGGTCCATACTTCTGGTCCCTAATTCCCCTGAGGGAGTCCCTTCCCCGAAACTGGATACGAGATCCTTATAGCTCAAAAGTGATGGGAGGGGCATCTGGGTGGCTCAGTGTGTTAAAGCCTCTGTCTTCAGCTCAGGTCATTGTCCCAGGGTCCTGGGATCAAGCCCCACATTGGGCTCTCTGCTCATCAGGGAGCCTTCTTCTCTCTCTCTCTCTCTGCCTGCCTCTCTGCCTATTTGTGATGTCTGTCTGTCAAATAAATAAATAAACTTTTTAAAAAATTAAAAAACAAAAACAAAAACAAAAAAGAAAAAAAAAGTGATGGGACCATGTACTTAGGAGAAGCATTCTTGCAGAATCAGAAAGGGTGAGGGAACCCAGGTCCCTCAAACTGTCCCCAGCTTGAATTGTCTCTATTAATAAAAACAGAGCCAGAGGACCTTCTTTTCCCTAGGAGGCTTTCCTATTTATTAGACTAGCTGAACATGTAAGCCATGCACATGTGAATATCAGAGAGCTTTAAGATCCCAATATTCCCAGATCTAATCCTGGAATTTAAGAGACAAAGTAGAGTTAAGCACGGGAGAACAGGAAACCAACGGTCGATGGGTTGGTGTTAACACTTACCAGTTAGGTCCATGAAGTAAATATAGGCATAAATATAGACTTTAGGGCCACCTAGATAAGCAGCTTTAGCAAGATTTCTAAACTCTTCCATGCTCAGGTTTTTCTTTTGTAAAATGGAGATACTACCAGCCTTAGACTTTAAAGCAAACAAAGTGTGTTGCGTTCTAGGCATTTGGAAATGACGTTCCATAAACCATATCCTCCTCTACATGCAAAAGCACACACGGAAGATAAAACCCTTGCAGGAGCCCCGAAAGGCAGATTTCTAATATCCTATCCCACTCCCTCACTACTGCAAATCTTTGCTACAGTTTTTCATGACTGCTTCTTTTTTATTATGTTCTTCCCCTTTGTTTGAAGATGAAAATTATATTACTATCTGCTCTGGTAAAAAGTCCCTAGAATGTGGGTGCTCAGTAAGCATCAATTATATTTAAAAAATGATGATTGCTATGATGGTGCAATAAATTTTTGAAAAACAGAAACATCGGACTTTCCTACTATCCTGAGTCAATGACGGTCAGAAATAGATTCTAAAACTGCTGACCCATTGTCCTATGGTCTGCTAGCTCAAGGGATCTTTCTTTCAAGACCTCTATATGTAATTAAGTGTTCAGTTCTTCAATCATGTATTTTTCCTCTGCTTGTAACTTTTTTGCTGATGGCCAAGGGCATTCACTCCTTCCTTCCTTAGGCAGTGGAGCCTTGGGGGGGGGGGGAAACTCAAAGAGAAATTCTATAACCCTGAGAATGTACTACAAAAATGTAACTGAGGAGATTTTTATTGGCTAATGATAGAAAGAGTTACCCAGCAGGTTTGAAACTGAAGATGTGCCTCTAATCTCTGTGATACATCAAATACAAAAGTTACGTTTCCAAATTCCTGGAAATATCACATTTCCTCGTGGTCTTTCATTGCTTTCTCTTCCCCTTCCCCGGCGATAGTTTTTCCCTACTTCTCAGAATGAGTTTACTTTCCCCCCAAAGACCCTCATAAAGTTATTGTTTCATGATAGAAAAAATTCTCTGTGCAGGAGGGTGAGAACAACAATATGTCACATCCCCACCCAAGTCACATGGAATTCCTCAATATGTGATATGAAATTCAAGAAGTGAATATACCCTGGATTCTTATCTTGTATGTCGTCTTCCAGTGGAAAGGGGCTTAATCTCCAATTAAGAGAACTTTCAATAGTGTGTTGTCATCATGCTGGAAAGGACCATGAAAATTCAGCCAAACTGAATTAATCCATTGTTGAGAGGTAGCTGGACAAGAGAGTAGGTTAGGAGACAAACAGTTTTGAGAAATTATGTTGATTCTAGCAGTCAGTCAGAATGTTGGCTACTGTGTCTAAAACAGAAAGAAAAAACTGAAAATGTGTTCAAAGTGGGTTGCTAAAGGAAACTCTTTTTCTTTGTTGGTGTTTCTGGCATTTAATCTTCACCTCTGTTGAGCACTGTGGCCTTGTTGGAACTGGAAACAGCACAAACCTTCTTCTCCCCAGTGAAACCAAAATACTAGCTATAGAAGTGATCATGGTCCCACTTACTAAGACTCCTTCTGACCAGCCAGAAGAGAATTTCTGTTTCTGGCTGCATCTCGGTGACTTTTTCTTACCTTCTTTTTCTTCTCTGCCTAATACATCCTTCTCGAAAAAAAAGGAGCACTGATCAAATCTCTTATATGATATACTGCCATCTTGACATAGATTATCATCCACATCAAACAGAATCAAACTATCAAAACTAAGTTGGGTCCTCCTCTTCTGCTCCCTCACTCTCCCTTCTGCTGGAGCCTTCAAAGAGATTGTGGTTAGGGAACACAATCATTTACCAAGACACCTAGATATGGGTGGTAAAGTAAAGCAACTAAAGGTAGCAAACCATCTGCCTTTGGAAGAGCAGCACAAACATGTATAGCATTAAATCCAATCCCAAAGATACTTGGACTCGAACAAACATAAATGTCCCATGGTCCCCCATGGCCAGCTATCTAACAATGGGCTTCTTCCTTTGGCTTTATAGGCATTATATCTATAAATCCATATTAAGCATTAAAATAGATATATATACATATATCTACATATAGATAAATAGCTATTTAGATAAAATAGGTAATTTGTTCATAGGTAGTGTGCTCATACCTTCATTTTAGCACTCAAGAACATACCTCGTTCATTTTCTTATTGGCTACCTAGTGTGTGCTTGGTACCAAGCACCACCCTAGAGAATTTGTGTGTGAGTTTGTGTTTTTTTTTTTTTAAGAGATCAAGGCCTTAAGTAAAAGGGACAATGGTTAGAAACATATTAATGGTGAAAAGAAAGGCAAAAATAGATCCAGAAATAACTCAAATGTTGCCAAACTGGAAAATGGATAATTACAAATTATATTGAGTGAAAAAAATAAAAAAGATAGTCACAAAGTTTACTTAAACTGTAAAAATCTACTTTTGCACATTAGACAAGAAGGGAAATATGTTTGAGAGGAGGGAAACAGTGCTTATTGCTCATTAGATGTTTATAAATCAGACTATAGTAATCACTTTTCAAAAATATAATGGGCAGAGTCCAGGCCATGGCGCTCTGTTTAGAGGGGGTAGCCTAAGTGGGGACCCTAACTTCTGGTGGTGCTGAAGCCTACATATCTAAGAGAGCTAAAAGGAGAGGAAGAGAGGGCATACAGATCTTTTGGTGTGAAGTTCACTTTGAATCTGACCTTGAATAGTACACAAATAGTAACATTTGCTTCCATTCTCACAGAGTTTCTACTTCTATTCATAGTACAAAATGTTTTCTCAGTAAGATATGAACAAGGATACCGAAGGTCCATCATACTTGCTCTTTGAAAAATAGGCCATGAAAATTAAAAGTGGATATGTGTTAGGTATAAAACCTAAAACTTACTAGGAATGCCTTCAACAAAAGTAACAAAAAACCCAACAGAGAGTAACTTAAGCAATAAAAACACTGAAGCTGGGTGGCTCAGTGGGTTAAAGTCTCTGCCTTTGACTCAGGTCATGATCCCAGAGTCCTAGGATCGGGCACTGCATCTCTACGGAGCAGAGAGCCTGCTTCCTCCTCGCTCTCTGCCTGCCTCTCTGCCTACTTGTGATCTCTGTCTGTCAAATAAGTAAAATCTTTTAAAAACAAACAAACAAACAAACATTGAAGCAGCTCCTATAAAAAGTCTGGAGGGTGGGTAGGCACTTCCCAGTTTGGTAGGCCAGCTCAGTAACCTCATCAGCGTATTACTCGCTTTCTATCCATTCTGTCTTACTGTCTTTGGCATGTTGGCTTTTTAGTTTTGGGTCATAAAATGGCTGCTGCTGCTGCAATCAGCATGACCTTGTTCCCGCTTCCCAAGCAGGAAAAAAAGGGTGGAGAACAAAAAGCTGTCCTCAGCAAGGTCTGACTTTTTAGTTCCAACTAATTTCCCTTATATCTCATTAATGAAACTGGACACCATGTCCACACCTAAACTGGCTAAGGGACATAAATGGCCATAACTCATTTTACTCATATGAACTAACCAGTCATGACTTCTATTCCCTGGGACTGAGGAGTGTGATTTCACCAAGATAAGGGGACTCCTCTTGCTAACTGAATAAAATTTGGATTTGTTTTTAGCTAGGAAGAATGATTGTGAAGTCATCAATATACCAAGGTCTACCCCAATACTCCCTACCTATCAGACTGAAAAGGGTAGCATAGTATATAGTTGATGTCTCTAAAGTTATTCAATCCATGTATCCAAGATCAAGGGTACTTCGCTGTTTTTTTTAAAAAGAATTCCTAAAACAGAAATTATGTGATTCCTTTCAGGAACACCTTACTGGGACTAATTTTGTTTCTTGGGATATTCATTTATTTTCCCTTTGAATTTTTCCAGAATTCACTTAAAAATATGAACTGACACATGTGGTTCAACTTGTTTAACAAAGTTCAACATTTTTTTGAAACCTGTAACTGTAAATTTTTTTACAAAAGAGATCTATTTGAAATGTGGTTGAATAAATGTGCCATTTGTTGTACTGTGAAATGTCGACAAATGACCCAGCTGAAATATTGCTCTGTTTTTCTTAAAGGATTCTTTGTTCCAGATCTGGATATAGGTGATGTTTTTATTTTTAGAAATTTTCACCCAGATATAAATCTAAGATAATACTTCTACTCAAACCCTCTTCAGAGACCATTGTAAGTGATCCATATAAGCTATTTTAAAGTTTCCCTCATCTCCATATAGAGTATTTAATTAAGTGGCATAGGAACTGGAGATATTTCTTCATAGCTATGACTCATAGTTGGTTTTTCCATAAAGCATAGTGTAAAAATTTACTTTGAAAAATCTCCCTAATATATACAGAAATGCCATAGGTATTTTTTCTGATAATCATTTAACTTGGGGAGAGGGGAGTACTGTCTATAAAATTACACATATGACAATGAGTTTCATGGCTTTTTTGCCTTAAAATTACAATGCAAAAACTTAGGCCAACTCCCAACAGAAGCACAAAAGTGGTGCTTACTGTAAAGAAAAAAAAATGTGAAACTTAGAAATTTTCCTTTTAGAATAACTATCTGGGCACCTTTAAGATATTTTTCAGATTTCTTTATATTTTAATCATGGAACAGTACAGAATTTAGAAGCTTGGGTTTGGGGTCAAATACATGAATTCAAATTTTGCTTCTATCTATTATTATTTGTCCAACCTTGGACAAATTGATGGGTTTCTTTAAAACTTAATTCCCTCTTTGGTTAAATGAGAATAACAAATTGCTGAAGAGTAATTGTCTCAAAAGGTAAAATCATGATTCTTATACAAATATAAAATGAATGCATATCAGAGATTTTTTTTAATTAATGAGGAAAACAGCTGTTATAACCAACATAAAGCAGAATTCAAATTCACATCCATGTATATGCCATTACAAATTCTCAAACAAATTTGCTAATAGATGCAGAACTAGTCAGTGGGCTTTAATTAATGATTAATTTCATCTCACTTCCACCAGACAAAATTTATTTGCATTTTTATTAACAAAAATCATTTATATTGTATCTAACTTCTACTACTTACAGAGTTATAAAGTGATTGAGACAATGGGAGACAACCCGGAGAGACGCGCTGGAGGGAATGTAATAGAACTCTGTAGGTCCCTATTGCTTCAAGGGAAAATAGATGTAATTGAAAACATGAAGACAATTTTAGACAATCAGGTGCCTGAATCCAAAATGAAATACCTTCTGGCTTGCAAGAGTTTGGCTCATGACAATAAAACTTTTTCCTGTATTCTAAACATTTCTTTAAATTTGAGTCTTTGCTCCAGATCAGATAGAAGAGCATACTGAATACGATGCCTTTTTCTCACTCTTACCACATCTGACAGGAGGATGCTGAAGTTCAAGGGAGAAGAAACCCAGACTGCAACTGAATGTGTTTCTTGGCACCCACCTCTGGGTATTACCTTAGGAAGGACAAGAGGATCTCCAAGATGGGGTTCAAGATTAGGATGCTAAGCACAGAAGACAGTTTGGTACTGCTTCCCTCCTGAAATTCTGGGAGGAAGGAGTCTCACAATGTTTGCTATTCCTATCTCAGGTTATTGTGATAAAGAAAACATGGCAGCATGGAATATTTAGGGCGAGAGAAACCCTAATATACCAACCTGCGTCCCCGACACCCTAGACCTGGCTTAGGGAGATCTCACGCACCTACATCCCTATGCACACAGCTAGGGTATGCTCAGTGCAGGGTGAGAAGAGGTGGATGCCAAGTCCTAGACCTCCTTTTCAGAGCCCAGGGCTCAGGCAGCAGGAGATGCTGGCACTGTCCATGGGCAGATGGGGCTAGACACTATAGGACAGAAACCAGAAACACAGACCTCTCCACAGAGACCAGACAGGAACAGAGGCAACACTCAGACATCCAGACAACTTCCTGAGGTTGAGTAAGGGGCAATATCCTTGAGAGAGGAGAGAGGAGAAAGGTCAACATCAAGTTTGTGTTTTCCAATGACTGAGTCTAAACCCAAAACTGATTATTTGCCCTAAAGTCTGTAGTCCAAACCACCATGACTGACTTGACCTGAGCTGAACAGCTTCAGTTATTTCTACTATAGACTAGGCCTTAAGCACAATGGTAATGCATGTGAGAAGATACAATGTCGGTGTTCTACAAAAATATTATGAGACACCTTGCATCTTGCAAGGAACTCTACTGAAAGTTCTCTCACATTTTCTCATATTTTGCAATTAGTTATTTATGCAGGAATTTCCCCTACTAAATCCTGGCGAGGCTTATGTTTCATACATCTTTTTATAGTATCAAGCCCGCACATAGTAGGTACTCAGTAAATGTGGGTACTCATGGAACTGAGTTGGATTATTTTTCTAAATTAAAGCTTCAGTGTTTTTTTCCCTAAGGATTCACATATTCCCTATTCTGCAACAATTTCAGAGCTAAATGGTATCAGTGATCTTTAATTTTATCATGTATTTCCTAGTTGCAAAATCATTAAAAGTCTGTGTGCATGCACGTACATATAGAGTGGTGATATAACATGGCTCATAAATGGCTTGGTTGTTTCCACATTGACCAGGTGCCTTCACCACACATGCCCCATGGCCATAGTCTTGTCTTCTGCCAGGGTATTTGGGCAGTAGTGACCTATCATTTGGGCATCCACACTTCCCCTGCAGTAGAGGTGTGCCTGGCTCTCTTTTCATGCAGCTGGCCACGTTCAGGTTGCTGCCAGCCACTACATACTAAACTTCCATTGAGCTGTCAGAGTAGTTTCATCATGCATGGCTAGATCATTTTTTTTCCCCTGCCACGTTAAAATTAACCCAGAACTCCTCATCGTAGAAAGTCGCTGAATTGTTCTTTCCAATAGACATTACCTCTTACTGAACAGTCTTGTTTTTACCTGCCTGAAATTGCAACGTCTGGCGTACAGAGGTACAAGCTGTGTGAAGACAGGACAACACAGGCACGCAGATCTCGGCATCACAGAGCAGCTCCTTGACCCATGATTCCATTTTCCCCAAGGACCAACAAGTACCTCTCAGAAGGAGAACCTGCTGACCAAGCACACCAAGGAGATTGGTGCAATGGCATGGACCCCTGAGGTTGCTGTGACATTGTAGAGAATGACACTGAGCGCTGCCTCCTCGCCTCTGGTACCTTCCCGTTCTTGGTGACTTTTGCCTTACCACTGATTCTGCATGCTGATTCAGTGTCCTGGCTTTGTTTGCTGACACTGATCATTCTTCTTTTAAACTGTTCTCCACGATTCTTGACTGCATCCTCATAAGCATTATCCTGCTCCAAAGGACTTGTCTCCTCCTTACTGATGGTGATCTCAGGCTACAGAGGTGAGTACCATTCTGGTTTCCCTTTCACTAACTCTCTCCCTGGGTACTAATGAAATGTCTGAAAGTGCTGACTCTGTTGTCTTAGCTTGCTAATTGCCTGCTTTAAAACACCAGTCAAGAGAAGATTTCGTGACCCATTGTGTCACCTCTGCCCTAGCACCAATTCTAATGGCACCTTTAAGCATTCATGCAAGAATGTGCTTAAATGTGCCTTACCAAACAGCCAGAGATATTGTCAAGTTTTGGTAGACTACTCTCAACACTGTTAATGGATTTTTTTTTTAACACCCGGTTGGCTAAAATGTGAACTCTTAGGGCTACTGAAAAATTCCGAGCCTCTGTAATCTAAAATACGGAGTCTTCATAAAAGCTTCTTGACTTAAACTATAATAACTTGAGTTTAAAATGCATAATAAGATGATGTTTAAACAGAATTCTAAACATATTTATTGAAGTGTAGGACCACATTACCCAACTTTGCACAACATACTCTTATTTCAGATTCTATTACAAAAGATGACTACCACACATGGGCAGGTTAGTTTGCCTCCTTGGCTTCTAGAATTTAAGTACAGGCCAGCTGTGAGCAGAAAACTCACTGCTTACAAACAGGAAGATGCAGATGGTTTACATCATACCTACAACCTAAATTATTAAAGTTAAAATATTTAAAACAGCACCTGGACTTTATAAAAACTCTATGTTATAGATGGATTCCAAATTGTTTAGCAATACAATCATAATGGCTTGTATCATTTTCTAAGAAATTTTCTTTTACAATTAAATTACTGTTTGATGCTTCCCAAAGTTGATTTGTGGGTAGGGTTCTAGCCTGAGAAAAATCTGCTTTTATTTTTGAGTGATAGCAACATGAAAGAAACATATTTTTACCTCCTTTGCTGTTTTTCTTTAAAATTGCTCAAAACCATCTAAACCTGAACACCAGGCAGTTCTTGTAGGTAGAGCTTGATGAGAAAAGCAAATTGGAAAAAGGTCTCCAAGATTCAGTGAAGTGGTTTGAAAAGGCCAGACTACATTCATGGAATAGAAGATTGTATTAGCTGAAACAATAAAGATTTTGGCCCAGTTCATTATAGCAAATCAAAAAGTTTGCCGACAGTCACTCCCTAGATACAAATGCAGAAACAATCAGTCTAGATAACTGGTTAATTTGGACTTTAAAAACATTAAACAGAACATTTGATTGAAATGGTTGTTGGGTAAATTGTTTACAATGTCTTTTGGGCTTTGCCTGTGCCCAATAGGTCAGGAGTCTTGTGCAGAAAAACTGCAGGGCGAGCAGTGACTTAAGGAGGCAATGCCTGGGGGCGCCTGGGTGGCTCAGTGGGTTAAAGCCTCTGCCTTCGGCTCAGGTCATGATCCCAGGGTCCTGGGATCGAGCCCCTCGTTGGGCTCTCTGCTCGGCAGGGAGCCTGCTTCCCTTCCTCTCTCTCTCTCTCTGTGTGTGTGCCTCTCTGCCTACTTGTGATCTGTAAAAAGGAGGCAATGCCTGTTACTCTGAGCTCCAGGAGTATGGGCCTGCAGATGTTCTTGGAAAACAGTGAAGAGAAAACAGAGAAATGTGCTGTGGGAGTCACTTGATGCCAGTTTATTCTTTTGCATAATTTGCTTCAGTTTTGTCAAATTCACATAGACTTTTAAATAAGTGTGATGATAGGAAATAGTTCTGGCCAATTAATTTTCAAAAAGGTATTTTTGTTTGTTATTGCCTTTGTTCAGATTTAGGTAACAGAGTTTTTATTTCTTGTTTAGAATCATTTAGGGTCTCCTGGTCATAATTCTGGACTTGAGTTCTCTTTCAAAACACCAGATGTGTGTTTGATATGTAGGTGATGGGGCTGAACATGGACTTCAGGCTACAGGCTGGGAGACATTTTGGCTTCACTTTGATTTTCCATCTTCTTCCCTTCTTTCCTGTAAAAGTGAATTGGACTGTACAATTATATGACCCTCTCCAAAAATATTATGTATTTGTAGATAGTACATGTATCTTTATGCACCAATTGTCTAGGTAGCATAATCAGTTTTACCAACATTTTGTTTAACTTGACAAATTGCATTCAACCTATTGAAGGAAGGGGTTACGACTCCAAGCTGAAAGTACACAAAATCTGGAAAATACTGGAGTTAGAATTTTGTTGCCAGTGTTTGCGCAGATACAGTAGGCACACAGAGAAAACATATACATATGACAGTAAACTTTTGTTTTACTTTTATAAACTTTTGTTTATTTTTCCTAAAATACTGATTCCTAAGGAGTATAGGGTGAAGTGAGCAGTATGATAATGATGCATTCTTCTGATCGGAGATTAAACTGTTATTCCATTTGCAAAGCTACTGATTGAAGATAACCAGCCTAGCTCAATAGGCAGAGTAGTAGACTTGAGGTTGAATTTCCCCTGTGTTCCTCTGCTCCTTTCAGCTTCACTCATCTTATAAACATTGAGAGCTTGCTGAATGTCAGACAAGTGCTGGGCACTGGAAATACAAGGTTAAATAAGACATCATTCCTACCTTTCAGAACTTATAGTGGTGCTGCAGGAAGAAAAGGTAAACTGATAAATAAATGCAGGCAAATGGATAAATCACACTGAATATGATCACTCAGACTGACTCGGTGAGCACACGCGCATGTACACACACACACACACAATCAACCTGATCTACCTCTAACTCTTAACTTTTTGCACACTTTAATTTTGCTTTTCAGAATGCAAATCCAGTCACATCATTACTACCACTCACCCCTGATTAAAATCCTTGTATAGTTTTCTTCTTTGAGGATAAAAACGAAGCTCCTTAGTACAACTGCCTACCAGAGGGTGCATCACCCAGCTTTGGTGTCCTTCATGCTCTGGGTTCTGGCCATGCAGGCTTATGATTTTCCTGAATAGTTTTATTGAGATATCATTTATATGCTGTAAAAATCACACTCCATCTGTTTTAGAATTAGAATTTAGAATTAGTTTTAGAATTAAAATAATTCTAGTATGTCACCACAATCTGAGTTTAAAACATTTCTGTCACCCTAAAAGGAAACCTCATATCCATTTATAGTCATTCCTCAGTCTAAATCCACCCCCGCTGCCACGCCCTGTGCAATCCTTAATCAACTACCTCTCTTTATAGATTTGCCTTTTCTGGACATTTTATATAATCATACGAAATCCATTCTTTTGTGACTGGCTCCGTTCACTGAGGATTTTTTTAGGTTTATCCATGTTACAAGCATATATCAGGACTTTGTCTCCTTTTAGTTTAGAATAGTATTCTGTTGTATGGATTGACCATACTTTGTTTATCCATTCCTCAGTTGGTGGACATTTGGTTGTTTCTATTGGGGGGGGGGGTATGATGAATAATGCTACTATGAACATTCATGTACAAGTCTTTGTGTGGACATATATTTCACTGTCTCTGGGTAGATACCTAGGAATGTCATATACTGGATTATATAGTAAGTCTATGTTTAACTTTTTATGAAAAACTATTTTCCAAAGTAGTTCCACAATTTCCACAATTTCATATACTCCTACCAGCAATATATAAAGGTTCCAAGCTTTCCACATCCTTGTCGTTGTTTATTCATGTCTGCCTGTTATAGCCATCCGTATGGGTATAAAGTGGTATCTCATTGTGGTTTTGACTTGCATTTCTCTAATAAAGAATGAAGTTAGACATCTTTTCATATGTTTATTGAACATTTGTATCTCTTCTTTGGAGAAATATTTATTCAAATGGTTTACCTATTTTAATTGGATTGTCTTTTCATTCTTGAGTTTTAAGATTTCTTTATGTATTCTGGATGCAAGTCATATAACCGATATATGGTTTATAAATATTTCCCCCATTTGGTGGGTTCTCATTTCACTTTGTTCATGATGTCTTTTGAACTACAAAAGGATTTAATTTTTATTAAGTCCAGCTTATCTATTTTTTATTTTATTTGTACGCTTTTGATGTTATGTTTAAGAGATTAGTGCCCAACTCAAATCTGTTTTATTTTTACTCTCTGTTCCTGGCTTGCAATCCTCCCCCACCCCATGTCAGCCTTTGTACATGCTACTCCCTCAGCATAGAACACTCTTTTGTTCAGAGAAGGCTTCCCTGACCTCTCCCTTCTATAGCACTGACACAGGTACAGCTTTTCCAGCTTCCCCTTTGTTCAGATAATTATTTTATGAATGCTTGTCCCTCCCACTACACTTTAAGCCTCTCAAAAATTCAGCTGACCTATTTTTGTGTACTATAATATCCCCACACCAAAAAATTCCTCTTGGCATGTAGCAAGTACTCGATATTTGTTGAATAAATGAATAAATAATAAAGGAATGAAGTCTTAGATGTCACCGGGAAGGTGTCATTTAAACTGGATACTGAAGGACGAGGTAGAGGCTTAACAGGCAAAAAGGCAGGACAGAGAACTCAAGGCTGAAAGAGTAGGCACATACAGAGGAGTTAGAAGTGATGAACAGTGAAGGAGCCTGATGTGATGAGAAGTTCACTAAGACAAAGCATGGTGTAGGGGAGTGTGCACGTGTGGAGGTCTATGCCACTGAGCAGTGAATGGCAAGAGATCACAGATAGGGTGAGGCATTTGGATATATGTAGGACAGTGACTGGCAGCAGTCAGAGAAGCAGGGGGGCTGGGACAGGAGGAACCTATAGACCAAGAGATCTATGCAGAGATCATGCAGTATTCTAATATTGCCTTCTCTCTCTCATCCTGACATCTTGGGGCACACTAATGGAATGTGTTGTACCTCTTAGGTGTGATGCTTTGTAAAAGCAGGGTCAAAGAGAAGAATCCCAAGAGTCTTCCTTAATGATGGAATATCAAACACCATAGCTCCTGTTTAGGGGAGATAGTTTGGCTAGCAAGCCCTCCATATCATTTGGATTACAACCTGTAGGGCACAGCGTACAACCCTAGGTAGGAATAAGAATACCTGTGTTATTTCTAGATTCACTATTCAGAGTTCAATTCAGAAACCATGCAATTCACAAATGGCAACCTCAGGCACCTATTTAACATGGGAACAAGATTCTTCCGGCCCATCTAATAAGGAACCAGAGTAATACTAAGAAAGTTGAGTTGTGGTAGCTAAACTGCACAAACTAATCTTCCAAAAGAGAATGTCTAGGGGTGCCTGGGCACCTCAGTTGGTTAAGCACCTGATTCTTGATTTTGGCTCAGGTCATGCATGATCTCAATGTCATGGGATTGTGCCTTTGGCCAGGCTCCCAGCTCAGAGCAGAGTCGGCTTGGGATTCTCTCTCTCTCTCTCTTCCTCTGCTCTTCCTCCTGCCCCCTCCCCCTCATGTTCTCCCTCTCTCTCTCTAAAATAAATAAACAGAATCTGTCAAATGGCAGTGTGTAGAATAATTTAGGTTATCACATATTTCCACTGTCGTTTTTTTTTTCTTTTGGAAAAGAAATTTTGATCACATTTAAGAAAATGTTGTGAAGTTTGTAGTTTCAGTAAGAAGAAAAAGATTGTGTTTGCGAAATTTTCAATCCTTTCTGTTTATACTCTGGCAAAAATCTTTTAGGTTTACCTTCTTAAATTGGATCTTCTTGACTCATTGCAATGATTTATTTATGTTTTTGTTGTTTCTATTGGCGTTGCAAAGATTGGATTTTTAAGATGGTTAACATAGAATAAACTCACACACTGATAAGTTTGGAACCCAGCAAAATTTGACAACTGCGTGTTCACAAAGAAACAGGGAGAACTCTGAAATTAAAAAATCCAAGCTAAACTTAGGATGAAACCAGAAGAGTTACAGAAATGTCCCTGTGTTCAACAGTTTGGGTCTGTGTGCATTGGTTTACCTTCTTTCACTTATGTGATGGAAAATACCGAAAGCTACAAAATGAGGTCATATGGAGAAATGAAACCTCCTGGAATTAAAGGTTCCCATCTAGCCTCTAAATATCCTTTCTGGTTATTGCTCCTGTTGTCTAATTCCACACTCTGTGAAGATATTTTCCCCTAAAAAAAAAAAAAAAAAAAAAAAGGCCAAACTCTACTTTCTTAGATTTGTCAGCTAATTTGGATGATGTGGAATAGAAACGTTGCTAATAATATCTATGTAACAAAGTTTATTTCTGTGTTTTCTTTTGATTTGTATTAATCTTCAGCTGAGTTAATTGTTCAATTTTTGTTTAAGATAAATATGTCTGCAGATCTTTGCAGGTTTGCATTAAGAAAAAAATAAGGCTCTCTAGACATTTTTCTGGACCCGACAGTTCATAAATTGTAGGCTGGCATTTTTAGCCTTAATGTGTGGTAAAAATAAGTCTGTGTTGATATCTCAGTCATGATTTAAAACTACTGTCTTTTATTTTTAGCATTGTTGGAAAATGAGTCCCTTTATCTTCCGTCATTCCAGTTTATCTCATATGCTTGCAACTTAAAAGGCAAGACATGCATTTTCCATTCTGGCCACTTGAGGGAATCAGACTTTAGAAATGGCAGATAATTGAGATCGTTATTTCAAAAGGGAGGAGAGTAAATATTTATTTGTTGACAAAATGGTTCTCATGTCACTTAGACATCAAGAAGATCACAGAACCCCAGTTCTGAGATAAATTACTCTTTATATACTTTATATCCAGGTGGAAAAGAGGAATTGCTGATGAATGGGAGTCCAGGGAGGTACTAAGTGAGGGCCCCACATACAATTTATGATCAGCACTCTTGGACTTCAGAATGATTAATATCGTCAATTCTCACTGGAATAAGAGCTGTTTTAGCCCAGGAGAGGACTGTATATTACTGTTTATAGAAGCAGATAACATCAAAGTAACCCATGGCTTGTGTTAAGCAAATACAAAATTCTGGGTCAACGCAAATTAATCCTAAAGGAGTAAAGGAAAGTTCTTAATGACTGTGAGATCTATGCATTATCACTTTTCATTCGAGTGGTGGAAAATGGTAAGACCTATTGATGAGATTTGCAACTGGCCTCCTTCACTGCATTGTGCTAACAGCTGCACAATAACATATTCTCTGATAAAGAGCCTTATTATCTATACATCTGTAGTTTGTTAATGAAGTGTAGAAGTCTATGCAATTTTAAAATTACATTCAGGAGCTTCTGAACCATTTTAATATTATGTTTCACAACAAAAATGCAGCAAATCACATTATACTTTATATATTCTTACACTTTAAGTGGCCGTGTGGATGGATGAATTAAAGACTGTTCTCTTATCTACATTATACAAAACAGATGTTATTTCAAGAGCATATCACAAAGAGATTTTTTTTTCTCCCCAAATGATGTTACTCAGTGAATAATGATATATTCCTTTGGTTTTAGGAAGATGGGAAATTTGTAAACAAAATAAAAATATATGTGGATATTAATATTTATTGCCATATGTACACATTTAAAAAAACATTTTGGGGATTTTGAATACAATTCAAAGGAAGTTCCTCGATAAATATTTTTTTATTTCTTCTCCTATATAGTTGCTTTTTGCTTTAAAACATCTTTATCCCCAAGTTTTTAATTATTTCATTGCCCCATTTGGGTTATGTCCATATCCATCTTATTATTTCCAAATGAATTAGGGAATGCCAACCTTTTTTAGATAAACATAGTAATAAATTACAATTTATTAAAATCGGCCCCATGTCCTCTGCCTGGCATAGGGTATATAAAGTAACATTTCCCCTTTTTTCTCCTACTGCTTCAGGTCATACCAATTTCAAAAAGGTGGGAATCTAATTGACTTGAATTTCATATCCTTTTTCTTCTTGTTTGGATGTTGCTAAA
Organism: Martes martes; assembly: GCF_963455335.1. Taxonomy (NCBI): domain Eukaryota; kingdom Metazoa; phylum Chordata; class Mammalia; order Carnivora; family Mustelidae; genus Martes; species Martes martes. Next base: position 60,813,680 of record NC_137891.1, read on the forward strand.
AGTTGCAATAGAAATTGGCAAACTAAATAAATTGCTAATTACTTAATTCAGTCTCTGATAGAGCAAATAGATTTCCTTTGGAAAACACTCATAGGAAAAATAAACTAGTCAATGAAATTACCCTGTAGTAAAGTTTTTAAATTTTTTTGATATTTATAGATTATCTCACTTAAATCCGTGTCTTGAACTCAGAGTCCTAAGATTAGTATTTGACCATAGGTTTTATTATAAAACTTAGGCCAAGAAGATTATCTTAGTCTAAATGATACTTAGAGAAATTATTTTATCCCAATGAGTGTTCATATAGCATTTTTATTATTCAGTGTTTACTGATTTGTGTGTATTTCTGACAAGTCATGTAAAATTAGAACTCCCTTTGTTCTGCCTAGTCATGAAATAGTCCAGGCTTAACCACCCTGAATTTGAGCATTTGAACTATAGTCTTTAAAGTGCTGACTGCTCACATTTAAAACGGCTGCGTGCCATTACAGCATCATGAATATATGCTATTTCTGATGTGATTTTCTTGAAACCTTGAGGCATAATGTTAGAGATGTTATCGCATTAGTTTGTTTACATTCTTTCTCTTATAGGCTACATTTTTAGCCTCATGATCCAAACACTTCTAGATGCTTCTAGTGATTGGCAAGCAACTAATCAGCTTGGACAACTAAAGCAACCGGTCCAGGGACGTCTTTTTGACAGAGTGTTATTGTTACATTGGTAAGCTCTTTGTATGCCGTTTTTATTTGTCAAAGCAAGTCACTGTTTTGGAGTTTTGAAATGGTATGAGCCAAGCAGGGAAGATAGAAACCCATTTAACAGCTGAGAACCCTGAGTCTCAAAGGTCCACAGTTAAGCCTAAGTCACAGAGTCCAAGGTCAAACAGCAAGTTACTGTGCTTCAGGAACTTAGTGCAGGTATTTGCACACCTAGTGAGGGGTTCTTTTTCTAAGCCAGTTGCCCAAATGATCTGCAGCTTTAGCAAAGCTATTTTATTTTTTTTTTTTAAGATTTTATTTATTTATTTGACAGACAGAGAGGCAGGCAGAGAGAGAGAGGGGGAAGCTGGCTCCCTGCTGAGCAGAGAGCCCAATGCAGGCTCAATCCCAGGACCCCAAGACCATGACCCGAGCTGAAGGCAGAGGCTCAACCCACTGAGCCACCCGGGCACCCAGCAAAGCTATTTTCAAAAAGCCCTGCTTGAATAATAGATTATTTCAACATGTCTATAAATAACATTATATTAGGTAATAGAATAACTATTGAGATTCTGATCTGACCATGATCGTTGTTGATAAAAACCCAAGATAAAGATACTGCCCCAGAAATAGTAACCAGGGTATTTGACTATGAGAATGACTTTTTTTTTTTTTTTTTGGTTCTGTTTTACTGCTATTTTATATCCAGGGGAGAAAGGGACTCCTCCAATATCTACCAATTTTTTTTTCTAAGTAACACTTTATAAACTGTGTGTTTATATACGGATTTACCTACTGTGTAAGTTTCTAAACCAGTATCTTTAAGTAAGTAATAGCAATTTACCTTTCAGTTGTGACATGGTAGAGCATTAGTTCTTTTCTCAAGCACTTCTTCCATTATTCTGCCCCCCCCATAAACACACACACACACACACACACACAGAATACCTTATATTTTTCTACCGCTTATAAGGGGTAATAAAAACAATGCTCCTTGACTGTGATATTGTAGGATGCCGCATGCTGTTTATTAACCCCTGTTGCGATTTGCAACTATGCCTTTTCTTGGGTCCTTATCAGTCATTTTAACAGTACTGGCCACTTGGGCTACTCTATCCATTGAGAGTTTATAGTGACTGTAAATCTATTAAGCCACAATTTGCACATAATAAAATGAAACAGCAAGTAGTTAAATGAAAGGCTCGATTCTGAGCTGCCGAACCTTTTCCAGGAAAAGTCATTGAAACTGCTTCTGCCACTGCTCCGTGCCTTTGAGAAATTCAATCATGCTGATTGAGGAAACCTGGAGAGAGTTGGCTGTTCCTTCCTCCTGTTCATAATTGCCCTGTAGACCATTTAATCATCTGTAGATGAAACAAAGCTGGTGCTGTAGAGGGCCGGAAACAAAGGCATGCGCTTATCAATTGCTTCCTCCCCACCCTGCAGAGCCAGCACCCATCTCTGAGCCGACCTGCCGTTTGTGGGGGTGGGGGGGGGTGCAGGCAGACGGGATCTTCCGGTTGTCAGGACGGTGGCCTTCCTGAATGCCTTTATTTTATTACAGTAAAGCACACACCAGCCAAGTTTTTAAGAGCTGAGTTCAGAGCAGAGAATGAAGTCTTTCTACTTGCTGGAGAATGCAGATGGGTATAGATAGACTAGCAAGACAAGAACTTGCTGGGTACCGACTTGACAAGAAGAAATTAAAGAAATCCTGGCATGGACTAAACAAAACAAAATGACTTACCACGAATGGTCAAATAAATTATGGCCACGTGGTCAAATAAATTGCGATAGAAGCATGGCACACATCTATCCTACAGATATTATCTGTAACAACCAACCAGGGGCTATGCATACAAATTTTGGCACATCACCCCGAAAGTTTAATTTTTGTGTTAGCAGCCCATTTCATTGTCCTGTGTTGGTGGGTGACCCCAGCCCCTCGTGCACAAAAGGTCTGGTCAGAAACCACATGCCCAGTTTTATTAAGTAAGAAAAGAAGACAGGCTGGCAAGTGGAGACACTGAGAACCAGAAAACCTGATACATCACACTAATTGACTTGGAATATTAGCTCTGTGTAGAGCCGCAAAATGCCTCTCCTCCCAAATGCAGACAATGCCGCCAACAACTTAAGCCCACAGGTAACTGTGTGAAGCTGTCATAAACTACCATACCTAATTTTCAGAGTGGAGTGGCGTGACAATTGTGTCTACCAAAGAATTGTGTAAAGAATAGTTACATTGTTTGGAGCTGTCCATTTGATTGTTACAAGACAACTTTCGCATTTTTTTCATTTTGAAGCTTTTCTTGTCAGTAGGAAATTTGTAGGGAATTTTAATTCTAAAAAACACTCACCTCTGGCTAATGTGTGCCAATTAAGTTCTATTCATCGAATCAACAGTTTTCTGTTACCTGTTCCTTCAGGTAGAACAGGGTCTGATAGCCCTGCTCTTTCCCAGGCTTCTGTGCAAGGACCTTTGCTGCCTGCAAACAGTGGGGACACCTGTTTTCTGAGCAGGGAAGGCCAGCATCTGAAATCTTAGGAATGGGGCTGCTATTGAAAAAGGGGTGCTTGATAAGGCAGCCACTGTGATAGGCAGCGGAAATTTGATAATGAAAGGAGATGCTTAATAGATTAATCTGGTGTGATTTGCCAAAACACAGGGTTTTCTGGAAGATTATCCACACTCCCAATAGGAAGCCCTTTGTTTTGTGAAAGTCTCCACTTATCATTGTATTCTTTATCTCAATAAGAAACATAATGGTTTACTTGTTTACATGCATGGTGGATATATTCAGAGCCGGACTGCGGGGCTGTGAACTCCCTCTCATTTGAAATGTTTCCAGCACGCAGGTTATTAGCTGAGGGGGAACAAGCAGTTGGACACACATAAAATTTAAATCTGCCTTGCTTAGATTGGCAGAAAGGACTGTTATTTCATCCACTGGGAAAAGGTTTTATTTCCTGCTCAAATACTTTCGGAGGAAAATCACAAGCTTATTTGTAGCCATCACATAGGAGTGTGTATATATAGCTTAAGAGGTCTGTCTACAGAATCGGACTTTTGCTGTCAACCGGTTATTTTCCACTAATTTTAATTATTTCATTAGCTTGTCTTGCTCCTTCTGTTTTGCTCAGCTTACCCTAAAGCGTGACTTCCGCCTTTACATTATTTACATTGACGGTATGGCTCAGATCAAGCCCTTGATGCATCTTGAACAATACCGCTTTGGTTTCTGGAATTGATTTTTAAATATCTCACATATCCGGCAGGACAGGACTTCCAAAGCACAGTGCTCCTACTCTGAAAATAAACAAAAAATGTCCCCACCGTTGACCACAACTTGATTAAAGCTCTCACACCTTTTTTTTTTTTAAAGAAATCCTCTCTATTGACACTTTTTTTTTTTTTTTTGGTTCTCATACAAAATAAAGCTTGCCAGAGGAAATAGATATCTATATGTTTTAGTACAGATACAGATTTTCATACGTCATACTCCCAGGGTCTCCCTGCTGGGGTTCAAATGATTGCATCTCTGACCTTTAGTAAGAACAGCTAACGTGTATTGGCTGGTTGGACTATGCCAGCCATTGTACAGGGGAAATTTTTAGGTCTGTTTTGTTTTGGTTTTTTTGTATTTTTTTTTCTTTACATAATCCTCACAACAATGTGACCCTCACAACACTCACTCTCCCCTTTATAGGTAAAAAATGAATGTAAGAAGGTCAATCATTCCCTAGGCTTGCCATCGAGCAGTAACAAAATGAGGGCTTGAACCTAGGTTGCTTGCCCGTCTGGGGACTGTGTTTCTGGCTACTCCATTTCATTGCTTCTTCCGTCACTCGACTTTCCTTGTTATTCAATATTTAAGGAAACTGAGAGTGAGGTAGGGGAAGGTTATTTTTATAGAAGTGTGTGACGAAGAAATGATTCCCAACAGGAAAATTTGGGAGGCCTGGAGAAGACACTATCCACTTGGCTTTTCTTCGCTGCTTTCTTGGCTTCAGTGGGACAACTTAGGGCATTGAATGATTGTTGCCAGGAAAGGTCGTCATATCGCATGTGCAAGAAGGAGAGACAGGAGGATATAGAAATGGATAAAGGAAAAATGAGGGTGAGAATCTGATAAACCTATCAAAAGACAATGAATCTCCAAAGAATTGTCTGTCTAGACCAACGAATGACTACAAACAGCAGTTGCTGGCTCAGGCCGCTGGCAGTGGATCCAGTGCTGGGAAAGATTACCTCCAGGTAACACATGGCACCATGTGAAAAATGGCACCGTGCCTTCTTCAAACACGTTTAGAAGTTGAAAGCCCTGGAAATCTAGTCTTCCCATTTATAGTTTTTGTTTCATATTTCACAGTTGGTTGAGGCACATATGGCTTTGCTGTCTTTCTTTTCCAGTCCTCCAGTTAACCTAAATTGGGGTTATTCTTTTTGAAAAATAACTTTTCACTGGGGGATAAAACTATATCACATATTTTGAAATGGCAGTCAAGTGGTCAAACTTGAGCCTGTGATTTCGTTTTTCAAATGCTTTCTAAGATGTTCCCTGATTAACATATTTGCATCAGAATGGTGTCTTTATGTATTCTCATTTATTCAGCGTTTGGTTTCATTTTATATATATGTAGAAGTCCTTCTATTTTGAGTCATGTCCGTGAATCTAAGAACAGTAACTGCCCATCGTTTTGGTATCTCGTGTAGTACATATTTTCAGTTTATTTATGTAAGGAATACGCCTCCTCTTAGTTGTGTTTCTGAATGGAAACGTATGGCTGCATGACCAGACCTGAAAACCGTGGTATTTCCTTTTCATAGATGTTAAAACACCATGAATAAGCAGGATTCCTCACCATCAAGCACCTTCATGGTTAATTAAATCTCTGCACAGAGACACATAGAAGACTCGTGTCTCTGTGGTGTGGTAATAGAGTCCCAGGGATAAACACAGGAACAAAATTGCTTGTTGGGCTTGGAATGTTTTCACTAGAGGCTGACTCCTTCAAATAGCTTATTTTTTGTTGACTATAATTATTTACATCTACTGGAATGATTTTATTTTCAGGAATAGATATAGTCATTTGTGCTCCAAAATATCTTAGAAATGAGGAGTCCCATATGAAAAAAAAATTAATGTGAACAGCCACATTAAATTCAGGTTGCATATTTATAGAAAGCTTTGAATTACACTAAAGTCTCCATTTTATGACCTTTTCTAGTTCAAGAAGTAAACTTTTCCAGTTTTAGAATTAAGTACAAGCCACATGAGGCAGGATTGTTTTTGTACCTTGAGGATTCAGCTCATTCTGCTTAATGTAATGTCTTATTTCTTTTCTTTATTATGTTATTATTTATAATGTTTTATTCTTTATTATTTTAATTATTTCTTAAGTTTTGTCTTTTTGGGGGGGACAAATATGCCTTTCCCCCCTTCTGTATAACATACTGTCAGTTTTCCACACAAGGATCACATCCTATCACACAAACATTCTCAACAGCTTTCCCTGGGAAAATACACATCTACATACTAAATATTTCTCCAATCTCTCCCCTTGAATATATCTCTTCCACCATCAGTCTTGTTCATTCCACCTCATTTGTTACTGGGGCCACTGTAGCCTCCTGCCTAGTTCACTGCATCTACTCTGGCCTCCTCCAATCCATTTTCCCCCTTGCAATCAGAGGAGGGATTATGAAAGTATAAATCTGATCACCATTTTGTTTAAAACCCTTCTAGGCTTCCCATTGCTCCCAAGATCAAGCCAAATCCCTGTAATGTGGTAGAACCCCTCTCGGCCCCTTCTCATTCTACCCTCTTGCTCCTTCCCTGTTCTCCAGGGACACCGGCCTTCTTTCAGGACCTTGAGATCACTGCCGTTGTCCTCCTGAGAAGATTCTGCACATGCTCTTCTATCAGCCTGGAATGTTCTTGCTTCTTCCTGTCTCCTTCCTTGGGGAAGCTTCCCTTCACCTCCCTGATTCAGTCACACCTTTGTAGGATCTCTCCGAACCCTGGGGAACTTCTTCTGTAATAGCTATTGCAATAGTATCTTTATACTAACTTATGTGTCTCTCTCTTCCTTACTCGAGGTAAACCCCAAGACACTTCCACAAGGATATGTCCTTCCTGTTGTCCTCATATCACGGACACTTAATAAAGATATATCGAATGATCAATTCGCAGATTGAAAAATGAATTGCAAATTTTTCTAGAATATTTGAGATAAGTCGCAAATTAAATTAACAACCTAAGCTGACAACTCTTTTCACTACCAAGAATAAGACCAGTCTCATCTCACAGGTACTGCTATCTGAGGTATAGGCAACAGATGCTGAAGCAAAGTAGAGTAAATATCCCTCTTGTACATCAGCCTAGAGCTTGGGATCCCCATCAATAATATCTGGATCAAACAGGTTTGTCAGCCCTCCTCAGGGATGCATCTTACTGCTCCCAGCCCATAAGTCCCTGGAGCATACACACTACACCTTCTAAATACGTAAACACCAACATTGTGTTAATAGGTGAGCAAGCACAGTAAATGTTTTATGAAATCATGTTCTGCCATTTTGTTTATCCAACAAATTGGTTCTGTGCACACTGTGTGCCTTGTGATGAAGTTAATGTCCAGGAATTATTAAATTTGGGAGGAAAAATAATTTTTTTGACAGTTTCAATGAAGGCAAGGGAAAAAGTCCTTGCCCCACCCATATATCCAAGCTGCAGCACCACTGAGAAGGCTATCAGCTGGGATGATAAGATCTTGATACCACCAGAGTCATAAACTTCTTTTACCCAGTGCTGCCAAGAGGCATGATAAAGCCAAGTGTACTCAAGAAGTCTAATGCCCAGCCATCCCAACTGATGACCTTCTGTAGTGACAATTCATCAAGACTTGGAGTAGATGTCTGTTTACCAATCCCAAGATGTTCTAGGTCCTGTGCTCTGATCAGAGCTCCTCCCCTCAAGATCCTTATTATCAACCAGGGAGTTGTTTCTGAAACACAGAAAGATGAAAAACATTTATTGAACCAAGGGCAGAAAACCGAAACAATTCTTCACAGAGGAAATTACACTTGAGCCAAACCTTGGAGGGAAAGTAGAGTTTACCAGGTAAAGTCAGGCAGAGGAAAGAGCTTAACCCAGAGCAGAAAGGTGTGAGACTATAAGGCAAATCCAGAGAGCTGAAGCTGACTCATTGTGGCTGGAGTTTAGTGAGAAGAAAGGGCCAATGAAGCAGTTAGAAGGATGCTGCTAATTACCCATGGTGGATCATGGATGGGAAGAGAAGCTGTTGTCCTCTCTATGTTGTGTCCGTGAGTTGTTGTCTTTTCTCTTCAAGTAATCTGCCCTCTTGTGTCCTTTCTTGCAATATGTGACAAAGGAAATGGACAATCTTGAGCTCATACTATTAGTACGTTAGTTTTGTATTATTGCATGATGAGTTACCAAAACTTGGCTGTTTAAACAACAAAAAGGTATTATCTCACAAATTCTCTAGATCAGAGGTCCAGACATGGTATAGCTGGGTTCTCTGCTCAGGATCTCACTGGGGTGCAGTCAGGGTCAGCCGGTGCTGCTGTTTTTGTTTGAACCTCTGGGTTCTCTTCCAAGTTCACAATTATTGGCAGAACTCAACACCTTGAATTAGCCAGACTGACATCCCCATTTTTTCTGAAAGATTTTTATTTATTTGACAGACAGAGATCACAAGTAGGCAGAGAGGCAGGCAGAGAGAGAAGTAAGCAGGCTCCCCGCTGAGCAGAGAGCCCGACGTGGGGCTCGATCCCAGAACCCTGAGATCATGACCTGAGCCGAAGGCAGAGGCTCAACCCATTGAACCACCCAGGCGCCCCATGACATCCCCATTTTTTTACTCACTCTCAGGCAGGGGACCCTCTCTAGATGTAACACATAGCCCTTGCCTCCTGGCCCCTCCATCTTCAAGTCGGCAGGATTGCTTCAGATCCTTCTCATGCGTTGGGTCTCTGACTTCTCTTTCACCAACTGGAAAACACCCCCTCCTTTTCAAGGGTTTGTGTGATCTGGTTATTCTCAACCAGATAATCTGCCTATTTCATGAGCATATAACATAACCTAAATAGGGGAGTATAATCCATCCTATCCATAGGGATTGTGCAGGGTGTGGATAGCAGGGCAGCCAACCTTGGGAATGTTAGAATCTTCTAATTCTACCTACCACAATGAGCCACTACAATGGCTGTGATTCAGCTTTGTGTAAACAGAGGATGCAATGACAATAAAAAGTCCCCTTGAAACTACTGCCCACCCCATAAACTTTACCCCATTGGCCTACCATCCCTAACACTGAAGTTCTTCTACAGATGTTATTACTCTTCTAGGTTAACCAACAAACCAAGGGCCATGGTGTCTAGAGGCTACATATTGACCAAGAGAAAAAGGAAGGCAATCGCTGGAGCATCCTTCTCCAGTTTTCATGCCGGCATATTCCCCGTGCATTGATCTAATGGGGTCATGGGTTACCTGCTGGGATACTCTAGTAGAAGTGTGTTGCTTTTCATCATCATGTGTTCATTACCCTTCTTCTGACAAGAACACTCTTAGTTTCCTTAGAGGAACCACCCCTGCCCCTACTCTAAACCTGTGAGAATTGGGTGAAAATAGGCCCTTACCTAGTAGTCAGACCAAGACCTGCCTATGTGGCTTGAACTCACTGGCCACAGTGATTTCCTCAGGGGTGTGCATCTAACCCAAGTTGAGCCAACTAGTACCAATAAGTCCTGAATTTTCACTAGCACTCTCTGGAAAAAGAAGCTCTTATCGGTGATAGACTCCCTCAAGCAGGGTTTCTTCAATTCCAACACTTTGGGCATCTGGGGCCCAATAATATTTTGTTGAGGGAGGGGGCTGTGTACTGAGGACATTTTGCCGCATTCCTAGCTTCCACCTACTAGATGCCAGTAGCGTTCCCCACTCCCATCCCCAGTTACAACAACCAAAATTGTCTCCACAAATTGTCAGATGTCCCTTGGAGGGCAAATTCACCGACTACGAGAACTTCTGGCTCAGAGCTACTTGTGTCCGTCTTGCCACCAGGAGAAGAGACCCTGCTTGAGAGTGAAACCATTATAGAGAACAAAGCTGGGACATGTTGAGGAACAAATTCTGATGACATCAGTTGAACAACTTTGAGTCTTTTCTTATGAGATATACCCTAGACTTTTTAGTTATATGCAAAAATAAACTCCTTTCTCTGTTTAAGCCTATTTGATTTAGGCACTTTGGATGAATGTAGTCTGGGAAAAAAGATGCCAAGATATCAATTTTAATCAATTCTAGTATTGTGAGCCTAGGTCAAATGCACAGGAAAAGAGCTTCTTAAAGGAAAAGTGTATGGAACTAAATGATAAACTTCATAAAATTCATAATGTTGTCTTTTCCTTACCTACAATGTTTCATCTCAAATCTGTCTGCATAGTCAAATAAGTAGTAATTGCCCGACTGATAGCCATCCTAAAGCTCTGAAAGGAGAAGTTCCCCCAAAGAGGTACTACAAGGTGTATTCAGTAGGACTTTTTCAGGTGCATCTTAGAAAAGCAAAACCTTAATTGGCTGAAAGAAATGTATTTAATCCCTCTTTCTCTGTCTCTCTGTCTCTCTGTCTCTCTCTCTCTCTCTCACACACACACACACACACACAAACCAAGGAGGCTGAAAGATGGACCTGGTCCAAGAGTAACTGAAACAATTCTCCTAATTCTCCTCACTTTCCCCAAATCTCTGCTACTCCCTGAACATCAAATTGTACCTCCCTTGAAACAAAATAGCTTCTTAAAATGACAAAAATATAGGTACTGATGGCTCCCCAGTATTCTGTCCCCAGCCATAGAAGAGGGACCTCTCTGCATTTCTGTATACCTCAAGTTCAATCATTTTAACCCAGTGAATAGACTTGGATCTAGTATCTTTCCTCGGATCAATCAATGGTGGTCAGTGGATAGGCTACCTCGATGGCCCCTGTGCCTACTCTCTCTAACCAATGCTTTGGGGTCATATAAGGACAAGGACGTGGCCAAACCCTATAGTAACCAAGTGGACCCGGGAAGGGGGCATTCCTGGAAAAAGTGGGAAGGAGTATTGAGCTGTCATTTTGGAAGGAGAGCACTCAAAGGAAAGTTCTTTGAAACCTTTTCCTTGAAGTCCAAGCAATTAATATTAGGTTTTGCTGTACTTCCATTGTTTCTTCAAGGTTACTTTAGTTCAGTCCATTAGCAACTTGGATAGGGCATAATGATCCTAAGATGCATAGCCCCGTGAAACAAAATAAAAAAGAAAAGAAAAAGGCTTCCCCAAACACATAGCAGAGTCGCATTAATGGTGGCCTTGTTCAATAAAGCTTATAGATATAACAGATAGGACCCAGCCCAGACATTGAAAGTAGTATCTGTAGCAGGTCCAGATATCAGAGCCTCATAGCCTTTTTGGACAGATCCATTGTTTGTAGACCTTTAGTGGGATCTGGATCTTGGTGCCCTGTTGATGCCAGAGTCTGTCTACTTCAGTTCCCAAAGGACTTGCCGGACTGTTGGATGCAGTACAAGTTCCCCATGTATTAATGCAGTTGAGAAACATTTACATGTTCCTTTTTTTAATTTTGATTTTTGTAAGCCCAATTACACAATGGCTGGGGCAAGAGTGCAGGAGGAGAGGGAAGGAAAGAAGAGGGACAAGAGAGCTGCTGGCCTAACAGATCTGTGGAAAACTCTGGTTTCCCACAGAAAAGAACAAATCGTCCTAGTAAACCCACACGCTGATTCACATCTTCTTGACCCAACAAAGATAACCAGAGGCAAAATTTTTATTTGATGAGTTCTGAGTCTTGATCCTGAAGACCCATTAGGAACTTGAAGAAAGAAAGGGGGGGGGGACCCAAACCCTCAACTATTCCACTTTTTCTTACTACTTGCACATAGGTCAACAAGGGTGGTTAAAAAACTTGTAAACTACAAAGCAGCAATTACTAAATATTTTCTCTGCAAGAACAAATGAGCTTGACGAGGATTCTAGCCCAAACCAGAGCCAAAAGAAATTTTAACAATCCAGGCCAACACTCAGAGCCAAATAGAGGAGGATGTGTTATTCCTCCCTTCCTACTTGTGGAGAGAAACAGTATATAGATAAGGACAGTATATAACATTTCTCCACTTCAGCTTCTAGGTCTGACCTTACTTCTCTTCAAAATGTATCTGAGGTGAGTTAAAGTTCTAGAAAAGGCACAGATCGAGTTGGTTTTTAACCTGGTTTTTCAAGTCTTAGATCTATTCATCCAAACACTGCTTTTCAAACATTTTTCTCTGGCAGTTCCCTGTGTAACCTCATTTCGAACCCCAAAATATAAACCAGAAAATGTGGAGCTGCTCTAGCTGAAATGCAGGGGGGAAGCCCAGAGTTCTGCATGCTTGGCTTCACCTCTTCCTTCTGGATTTCACAGAAAACCACTGACCTGAATCACCCTTGAGTACCTGGACAAAAGTCACAGCTCGTTCACTCCTAGACACTTGAAAGATCTGGGGCAGAGTCTCCAGATGGTGCTGCGGTTCAAGCCTGCCCTTGTCTCTGGGAGTCATGACACCTTCATGAAGATGTGAGTCAAAGCTGGAAACCAAAAATGGAGGACTTGAAAATAAGGACTGGACCACGGGCCAAAGCAAGCTGGCCAATTTCCCACATCATGAAATGAGGCTACATTTGCAAAGAAGTAATTGGCACTCCTTCTCACTCCTGGAAATCACAAAAAGACTGCGCTCCCACACGATCACCAGCTCTGCCCTTAGTCACTGTCTGGGAAAATCCAGTCATTGTCCCAAAGACTGAAGATAAAGGGTAGAGGAATTGAGAGTCCCCTTGTCAATGTGGCCCTGGTTACTGAGCTTTCAGATGAGGCCTTCCCTGAGGTGCTAACTGTCAGGCAGCAGTGAAGTCATACTGAGATGATGAGATCACAAACAAATGGAATTTGTAGGACTTGTGAATCATCTTGCCACCTGATGCCTCGCTACCAATAGGCTGTAAGAACTGAAATTTGATTGACAGAAAATCTTGCAAGAATAGTTTATTCTTTTTTTCAGAATATAGATTCACTAGGCTAGAAATGCAAAATTTTAAATCCCAATCCAATTACATTATAAGTTTTATTTGATTTAAATTTAAATTAGTATATAATCTGCAAACCACTTTCATTTTCTCCCTGCAGTATCCTTGGGAAGTAGACAGTTGATAGCTGCTATTGATTTGCTCATATTTAACATACCAAAGACAGAATTCCTTATTTCTTCCACCCAAGTACTTCCCTCCTTTACTCACCCAAGAGTCTCCAGTTACTTAGGCTAAATCTTGAGAATCATCCTTAACGCTCTCCTTTCCTTCATAGCTGCATTCAGTGGGTTAGCAAACCTTATCAGTACTACCTCCAGTGTATATTTTTTTTCTGAAATTTTTTATTTATTTATTTGACACAGAGAGAGAGATCACAAGTAGGCAGAGAGGCAGGCAGAGAGAGAGGGGGAAGCAGGCTCCCCACTGAGCAGAGAGCCTGACACGGGGCTTGATCTCAGGACCCTGAGATCATGACCTGAGCCAAAGGCAGAGGATTAACCCACTGAGCCACCCAGGTGCCCCTCCAGTGTGCATTCTTAATCTGACCACTTCTTGTCATCCCAAAACCCTAGTCTGAGGCATCACGTCTTTTATTTGTTTTGCTTTGCTGCCTACTCTCCATTCTTCAGTTGGCCATCAGAGTGATCTTCTCAAAGCCTAAATCTGATAGTATCATTACCCTGCATGAAACCTCACAGTGGCCCATTACACAAAGCATAAACAAACAAACAAATGAAAATCCAAACTATTTACCATCCTCTAAAATTCTTAATAATGCAACCAGTCATCACCTGCAAGTCTTACTTTCTACCCCAAGCTTTACTAGACTCCAGCCAGATTGGCCTTCTTTGTATTTCTCAAGCTCACATTAATTAACATGCTGGGTTTGGGCAGTGCTATTTCCTCTACCTACAAAATTCTTCCCTCTGGTCTTTGCATTTCCATCTCCCTTTTATCATTTCTATTTCAGGACAAGTTATCACACCCTTAAAAAGTTATTTTTGACCATGTGACTATGGCCTTTGCTGTAGTACCCACACATGCTCTGTGTCATTGGTGTGTTTTATTTCCTTTATGATATTAATCACCACCTAAAATTTTCCATATGTTTTTATTGACACTTATTCCATGACCCACTTAGCACAGTACCTTGTCCATAATAAATACTTAATAAATGCTAGGTATTATTATCACATTATCTTACTTTATCCTTACAACAACCCAACAGTAGTTATCTGCATATTACATTTGAGGAAAAACCCTCATCCAAATAAAATAATTTCAACCCTAGTCCGTGGAGCTAGTACCAAGTAGCACTGAAGATGAGATCTCTGCCAAGATTGTACTTTTAATACTCTACCATTCTGCTTCACACAATGGGCTGTTTCCATGATTCTCAAGATTTCCAGGTAATCAAGACCCTGCTGGAGTTCTCTTGTTATCTAACCCTTAAATAGGTTTAGATTCCTCCTTAGTAGACCACCCATTTAAGAGGAATTTGCCCTTATTGTCATGGTTTCAGTGAGGACAGATTTTGTAAAAATTTAATTGACCCCCCTGGGCACAAAGATGGTCACCTCATCTCAACTAGGCCAATAAAACATGCCCCAGGATATTTGGACTTGCAACAAGTGAAAGTCTCAGATCAATTTCTGTATAGTCTTTGAAGCTATAAAATGCAAAACGTAAGAGTTACCAGCATTTACCCAGAAGTTTTCCAGTATGTTTAAAAAAAGGGGGGGGGAAGCCATCTGGAGAGAGAATGCAGCCAAAAATGAAAGATAAAAATGTCTTGATGGCCTTTGGTTTCCTGATTCCTGTTGTTCCTGAAGCATGGTTCCTTCTCTATCATTCACAGAATGTGAATGTTCAACTCTTCCTTGGATATCATGAGCCAATTCCTATCAAGTTCAAGTTGAGTTTATAACTTATGACAAAAATAGTCTCAAGAAAGAGAAGAACATGAGTCCATGTGTGAATACATATGTGTTGTGAATGCCTAACCTATTGAATACTTACTAGATACTAAATGTGTCTTCTGTGCTATGAGATAGAATGATGCCCAAGGTCTAGTCCCAGTTCAGTAGGATCCTTCACTCTGGTGGGAAAGGATAGATGTAAAAGGAAGAACATCAATATCATCAGAACTATGCAGTGGGTATTATAACAAAAATATGCTTATGTTACAGGAGCACAGAACAAAAGCATATAAGGGGGAGGTGTCAAGAGGACACCATACTTTGACTATATATATCCCTTACGCTTCTCCAACTATGCTTTCTCTCATTGGAGAGCTCCCTTTCCTTCTCCCAATGTTCCTTAAGGTTCTAAGTATACCCATTGTCCTTGGATTGCATAACCCACTCAATTTCAGTGACCACCCATTTGGGAAACATTCTACTTACAAATTACACTCATCCTCCATGTTAGGGGTAAAACTCATGCACATCACCTGCATTTATCTCCATCCCCTAAAACTCAATATATTCCAATCTGAATTTGTCACCTTCTTCCAGAACCTATTTCTTTTACATTCTTTTGCCCAAATTGAGGCATCATCTGTCACTCAGTTATTCAAGCCAGAAAATAGAAACATCTTTGACTGGTCTACCTTCCTTGCCCTTACCTGATCCCTACTGGAATAGCCTATGGCAAAACTTCATGGTCCCTCTCCCAGGACTACTGTAAAGATCTCACTAACCATCCTCCACACACACAAGAGAGACCCCTGAATACAAATTTGATCACATCACATTTCTTCAACCCCTCCATGGTTTCCCATTGCCCTAATAATTAGATGCCAAGTTTCTTTGAACGCATCCTCTGGCCACAGCCCATTTTTTTCAAGCTCATCTCCTGTCATTTCCTACCTCAACTACAGTCTCCGTAGGCTGAAATTCAAGTAGTTTTCTAAATATGTCGGCTGTGTCATGACTATACTTTGGCATATGTCTAATTTCTATGTGGAATGTTCTTCTACCCTCCAACTTTTTCTCTCTTCTTATATACATAGTTGACTAAGGTAGACTCAACCTTCATCACTTAGCTCAGGCATCTCTTTCACCAGGAAATCTCTGATATTTAGGGCTATGGTAAGTGGCTCTAGTCTGTGGTCTCAGAATGCCCTTGTTAGTTCCATTTCTTTGTCCTGGCACTTAAAACCATAGTTTGTGATAATTATTTCTCTCACTCGACTGAAAATCTCTAAGGACAATGGCAACATCTTATTCATCTTTGTACCCCTAGTCCCCAGAGCAGTTACTGGAGTGCATGGCAAGTCTTTGATAAACGTTTCATGGATTAATGAATGGGTCAATGAGAGGAATAGTGATTGGGTGGATACATTCATATCCCCCTAAGTCTTTCCTCTCTTTCTGTGATCAGTCCTGCCCAGACCCAAGGGATTCCCAGATTGTCATGTGCGGTCCTCTAAAATTGGGTGGGGTGGGAGAATAGGGCTTAGGGTGAATATAGACAAGTTCTCCAGATTGTTCATACACCACAACAACACTCATCTGTGTCTCAGGCTTTTTTCTCACCAGCCTCTCCAGCAGTACATTGACTGCAATCTCTTAATACATTTTATTTGTAATGCAACATTCAAATTTTCTGCTCACACCACCATTCATTGTACAATCACATACTGAGCAACAGCAATGTGCTGGACAATATGGTGTAGCCTTGCAGATACAAGTATGTATATTTTAGCATTCATGCTTTGGAGATTACATTTTAGAGAGGATAACTAGGTCTGATTCTGGCTAACTTTCTGATAAAGATGGAAAATGTCTCTTGTAGTTCCCCACAGTCTGAGGGTAGGAGTGGCTGTGTATTCCCTTTGGGCAAAAGACCAGTTTCCTCCTGTCTTCCTGAGGCTCACAGATTTCCCTCGGTCCCTTCATTCCCCCAAACAAGTCTTTGCTTGAAACCACCCTGACAGCCCCCTCTACACCATCCCCCTCTACACCATCCCCCTCCACAAGTACAGGCCTCGCCCCTGCCTTATCTGGTCAGCCAGGCTGCTCAGATGGAATAATAACCTCTACCTGGAGCTTGATGGTTCTAGAATTGACCAGAGGCTACACTGGGGCAAATAGTGACAATTGTGTCAATTGTATCAGTGTCAATTGTCAGTGTCAATTGTCAGAGAAACTCAGAGAAACTGAAGACAGGAAAATTGAGCTATGTTGTTCCAACAGAGAGCAACTTCCTTCTCTGTCATCTTTTCCTTGGAGCAACCACCAAGCAGAGGAAGGAAAGTTTAATGATGCCATTTAGCTATTAAGGATTGGAGTCTATCTGTAAAAAGATATTTGGAGCTATTACACATAAATGGCACAAGGTGACAAAAACCATAATTCTTTACAAAGATTCTTGTATGAAAATAAAATAGATACATGGAAGGACAAATAGATATATGAATATTTTGATGGGTGGAAGGATGGATAGATAATGGATTTATGTCTTCCTCCTTTCAAAAATACCGTGTCATCTTTTTAACATATTGTATACTACCATAATGTTATATGCTTATATATAAAAAAGTCTCCGTATTGTAACAAATGTTGAAAATGGGCAATTAACCTTTCGATTGAATCATTCATTTGTTTCTAATCTTACTGATCTTTTTACAATAATCTCTTCGTTCAGATATATTTTAACAACATAGTAGTTTCAGAAACTTGAATATTAAAAAAGAAGTGTCCTTATTTTGGCATAATAGGAAATCAAACAAGATTTTAAAACTTCCTTATAATCATATAAAATGATGACCGAAATGCCTTCCTGGCACAATGCTGAGCACATGGCAGGTGTCCAATAGGTTTAACATTGTTCCTCTCAGTCCCTTTAAATAACTAAGTCATTGTGATCTTGTGTATATCATGAGACTTAAATAGTAATTAGAAACTAAATAAAGAAATGTCTTCACTATTCCCCATGATGGTTTAAGCTTCCAGATGTACTTTTCTCCTCATTATGATGGATTTTCTCAAGTCAGATTTCCTTGATGCCAAATTATGGTTCTACTGTTTTCTAGTTTTGAGACCCTGGCCAAGTTACTTAACATCTCTGGGCTCAGTTATTTGTCTATAAGGTAGGGATAAAGAGAATTGTTCTGGGGCACCTGGCTGGCTCAGTAGGTTAAGCATCTGCCTTCAGCTCAGGTCATGATCCTGAGGTTCAGGGACAGAGCTCCGCATCAGGCTCCCTGCTCAGCAGGGAGTCTGCTTCTCCCTCTCCCTCTGCGTTTCCCCCTGCTTATGTGCTTTCTCTCTCTGTGTCAAATAAATAAATAAAATATTTTTTTAAAGAGGGAATTATTCTAATTAAATAAGGCAGTAAGACATTTAAGGACTGAGAGCACTGCCCTGAACATGGTACAAATTCTCTGAATACAATGGTATGATTTTTCAGGTTACAAGCTATAGCAGAATGGGCTTCTTTATCAGAAAAGCACCTGGGATTTTGCAATGTATCAGCCACAGCTCATAGACTAGAAACCATACACAGATACCACAGCACCAGAAATAAAGCAATGTTTGAGGTACATAAACTACTTTTACAGACTTCATGGGATTAACTGACTTTATGTCTCTAAAATAACCAATTAGCATTTTAGGAATATCTGAAAATATGCCTAATGCAAGTATAAAATAACATTTCCCCCATTCTGCATGATGGTTTATGGTTGTAGAATTGAATTTCATCCAAATAATATCAACCAAAAAGTAATTTCAGAGCAATCCAGAATATGTGATAGAGAAATACTACATGCAACTAGAAAGTAAATTATGCTTTTCCGCGAATGAGAGAGAACTCCACAGTCTGGATTTTTTTAATTATAAAGAGCTGCTAGAGACTATTTGAAATAATAGGTACAATAGACCACAGTTAATCCCTTCTTGAAATTGCCACAATAATATACTAGAATAGTTTATGATACCCAGAAAACAAAGATGAAGCAAAGACAATAAAAACACAAAAGGGATCATAGGAAAAAAAAAACAACAATGAAATTTATCATTTCTACACTTGAAACATGCATATCTTGGACTTTATTTCACAATTCTAATAAGCATGAGACCTGTTTTTCTGAAGATAAGGATGTCACAGCGCAGGCTGATGTCTCTTTAAAAGGGTAGATGGCGCAGTTTGTGTACTTGCTGCCCCATGGTTAGCATGGCCCAAGGAATAATTTCAGCCAAGAGTCTGGTCTTTTAGGTCAAAGTTTGAGACACAGAGAGTATGCAACTCAGAGCTCATCATTAGGGAAGATAAATAGGACAAGGAATCATTTTATTTTTACTTGAATTCCTAGTTTTTCATACTAACAGGCCCTAATAGCACAAGCACAAAGGAGACCAGGGGAAAATTGGTCAAATAGCACAGGGAAGGGAGACAAAAACAACCTGGAAACAACAACAACAAAAGGCTCCTTTCTTTTGGCATTGTTACCTTGGATCCCCATTTCTGTATATTTTAACTTTTATTCTGTTTATCAGTTTCCATCTAAAAAATAATGTCTGAGCCAAATTTCATCCTATGTAACTCTATGAGGATTCTCTTTGCTTTCTTGGAGCCTAATTCTCCCATGGCATTGCAGTGAGATGTAAATCTGACCCTAAGGGAATATTATTTCAGTGAGAGGAGAAACTGCCTTTTATGGCAGCATGGTATCATTTAAGTGGGTTTTTTAAATGTAATCTTAAAGAGAGATATAAAATTTATAAGTGGTAATGATATCATTTTAATCATTTGAAGATAACAGACCCACACAAAATGAGGGTGTTTTCTTCTTAAGTGGACTTAATCAAATGCAGAGTTCGAGAGTCTCCAATTTAGAGATACTTCTTCAAATAAGCATTTTTCCTGCTGAGTCACTGTGGTTTTCACGGCATTGGTTTCTGAAGGTTGGAATTTACATGGTTTAACATTTTTCCTGTCCCTCTGACCCTAACTCCAACCCATGTTCTGGTTCAGTTGCTCTCCTGAGTCACGAGCCCGAGGACATCCCAGCAAGACCAACCTGCAGGATGATTTTTTGGCTCTCTTTCTTCCCACTTGACCATGTGAAACTCTTCCTCAAAACAGCAGTGGGATCTAAGGCAGGCCCGACTACAGAGATCCAAGTCCATTCTCAATAACTGAACTATCCATCTCAGTGCACATATACATTTTGTACTAATGATTTATTTCCTTACAATTTTAATGATCTAGTGTCAAACGATTCTACTACTAAAATGCTGGTTTGCAAAATAGTAGTGGCTTGTCAAATACTAAAGTTTTAGGTTTTTTTTTTTTTTTTTTTTAAAGAACTGGTCAGTTTTTGTCAGTAATGGTTGTCCTTAGCAAAAATAGACTTTTTTTTTTTTTTTTTTTTTTGAGAGAGAGAGAGAACATGTAAAAGAGGGGCAGAGGGAGAAGGAGAGAGAGAATCTTACGGTGGCTCCACACAAAATGGAGCCCTATGCAGAGCTGGATCTCAGGACCTTGAGTTCATGACCTGAGCTGAAATCAAGAGTCCAGCCCCTAACCCACTGAGCCATCCAGACACCCCCTAACCCCTCTCCCTTATTTTTTCCAAAAGAAACAGAGAATGACTGTTCGGAATGTATTGTTTTTCTGATTAAATAAAAATTGAAAGAGGAAAAAAAAGAATAAAAGGACCAGTTGGGCCATACATGTTTCTGCATAGGGGAAGTATCTCTTCAATAGAATTTTCTGTGATGATGAAATGATTTATAACTGTGCTGCCCAATACAATAGTCACTGGTCATATTTGGCTACTGAGCACTTGAAATGTGCCTAATGCAATGAAGGAAATAAATTTTTAATTTTATCTGATCAATTAAAATTAAAATTTATGGAGCCACACCTGACACTGTTTTGGTTAGCACAGTTCAGAATCTTGAGTTGTGTAGTTTTGAGTTCATTTTCATTACACCCACTAATTAGATGTTTACATTTCTTTATGTCATTTTCAAATTTAATTGCAAATCATAAAGCACAAAAATTCTGAATTATCTTCTTTTTACACATCCTGTGAAAGAATATCTCTTTAAAACCCGACTCTATTGCTAAAAGTTCATTCAGTTTTGATTTATTTAGGAAATAAATTTATTAAATGAAGATAGACAAAAGACTAGCTTGATTTTTGTTCTGGGAAAACCAGCTCCTAAGGATGGTTTTTGTCTCCTTAGCATAAAATTACTTATAAAAAAAACTTATAAAATTGTATTGTTTTTCTAACTAGTTCTTGATTTTTTATTGTTCTTTATTGCTCTAACAGTGCCCTCGGGGTCTATGCTATAGGACCAGGTTGGAATAAATTTCTTCCAGCATTTCTAGTAACTAATTTCTCTTGGCAGAAATCCAAAACATTTTAACATTATACCAACGTTATACCAAATTCTACAAAACATTAGGTTATACAGTAAAACACCCATGCATTCTGAGTCTTTCTAAATGCTTTGTGATTTATTATATACAATGCAACTTCATTTCACAAAATTATAATATAGGTGCTTATGACCTACTTTGTGAAATTCTATATAGATGAATTTGGAGGTAATTAGAGACGTGTATTACTAAAGTACCTGCTTTTAGTCATTCAAATGTTTCAATTTGCAAAGATTTTATAGAGCTCAATCATGTAAAAATCTATAATATGAGATTTTAAGTGTTAATATTTCCTACAAATATCATTTTATGGGCTACTAGTGTGTTATTTAAAATATTGTGCACCATTTAAGATTTATATTAGCCATAATAATAGCATACTTTCAGTATTAGCTGAAATTTTTAGGTAATTTTAAAAATAAATTAAGAAGGATTCCTTAAGACTACACACACACCTGCAGTAATATTAAAATTTATATGGGGGTAAAAACAAATACTGATCTGAAAAGAAGTAATCCTCAAAAATATCTTTAATTGCACTTGAAAAACAGGTCAGCATTAACAATATATAATTATTCCTGTCAGACTAAAAATTAAAGTTTGATAAAGTTGTATGTAAAATAATAAGGCATAAAGTAATAAATATCTATTTGTTAAAATAAAATTATGTATTTAAAACAAGAGGACAAATAGTCTCTATTCATAAGCTTTTCTCAACCAGAATGGACATACAGTAAGAATTATAACTAGGGAAACAAGTGATATTAAATAATGACAATCTGAATAATCCATTAATCAAAGGATAGCAAAAAAAAGGTAGTCATGGGTGTAACTCCTTTTGATACGTTACTGGGATTCAGATGAAGACTGCTAGCCTTGACATTAACTGTTGTCTCAATGCTTAGACGTTTCTGAAGAGATAAAACATGAGACTGGGAAGGTTTTCAGACACTGGACACAGCATCGGGAAGGTCTTCCAACCAGCACTCATTTTCAGGACTTGACTTCGTGATTCACTCTCCCTACTGAGCTAACAAAACTTTTGCTTGAAAAGAACCATTAATGGCTAGGGAAAAAGAGAGGAATTCACAACTTCTCTAACAAGATGTTAGAACCACCTAGATATTTTTATGGAACTGATATATATATATGTGTGTGTGTATATATATGTATATGTATGTATGTGTGTGTATATATATATATATATATATAGCCATATTTGATAGCAATTCGAGGTGTTCATGAGCCACCAGAAATGGCATACAATTTTAAAGGAACACAACTCAAATAAGAGATAGTTACTATTGAGGAAAATAAGTTAGGCATGTATGTTAAGACAGTTAAGAAGGTGATGATTCTCAAGAAATTTAGATGAGAAATTTTGTTTAAATGCTGTTTTTGCTGTTATTTAAAATTTGTTAGAGTGATGTATGAAAGCCAGTTTATAAATAGAACCAGTTTCAAAAGCAGCATGATATACAAATAATATGCATGATATGCAAATGAAGTATAGCAGATGAGAAACGTTTAAGAAATCATGAGCAAATCCAGGGACGTTGAGAAACCAGTTTAACTTCCTCGAGTTTTCCATTCATTAAGCGTCCTCACTCCAAAAGGAGAGTCTAAGCGATGGACCTCTAAACCCATGTTTTCCCCACTATCCAAAAGTACAGCATTCCTGTGAAAACTTTCATGAGCTGAAATGGCATATAAGGAAGATGTAATAACCATTAATTTATTTAGAAACATTTCTGAGAATTCCCAGACTTCAGAAAAAAAAATAATAACCTGTCTTAGGCTTTTCGGATACTTTCAGACACACTTCGGTAAGGACTGCCCAAAATAAATGGAGACAGAGCACAGGTGTTCGCTCCGGCACAGTTCAAAGCCACGGCGGCTCCCTGCGAGAAGCTGCGTGTAGTTCCTGGGGAAGGCGCTTGGGGGCGCCACTCTCGGTGGGCTGACTGTATGCTGCTTCTACAACGGCTTGTAGTCAAACGTTGAAGAAACACTATTTTTGCTTTTTGACTTTTTTTGTAAAAGGGAAAATTTTCGGATTTCTTTTGCTTAGCAAAAGCGGGTACTAATGTTGGTCTTTGTGAAAGCAAAGTGGCATAACATGAACTTTCAAAAAGCGGAGGATACCTGTACCATATGCAACGTTCTGGTGACTGACCTAGAGTCTAACTAAAATCCCTTCAGAGTTTACCAATGACAGCGTGAGCAAAATATCCTCTTAGAGAGTGGGTTTTATCAGTGATTTCAAACAAAATTCAGAAAAGAAGAACAAAGCAATGAACACTTGGGACTATTCTGGTATGGATGTTGTGTTTGCTGCCATAAGCATCATGTTGTAAGCTTGCAACGGCCTCTTTGTAAAAAGCATTAAAATTCTGATCTATGATTATTGAATTACAGAATCTTGGGGTTCGAAGTCATTTTAGATGCTAATTCAACCCAATCCTTTCTGTAATATCCTTGCGGAAGGCTCATCCAGCTTCTTAATAAACACTAACAGCATCAGAGAACTTAGCAGATGGTTCTCATTTTCAGAGTTTTACTTGTTAAAAAGCTCTTCCTTGTGCAGTTCCTAAGTGCATCTATCTTTAACTGCTTTCTTCTAGTACCAGTTATACTCTCCCCTAGATACTCAGAGTAAGTTTAGATCTCCTCCCCAGGAAACACTGGCTACTTGTTAAGTCTTCTTTTTAGTTGTTTCCACCATTGCTCCCTTACCATAATTTATGGCATTCATCATCTTTTGGGTCTCTTCAGTTTGCCCATGTTCCTATTAGACTTGGGACCCAAGAAACCAGCACAATAGTTCAGGTGTTATCTAACTTAAGCAGGGGATAGCAGGACTAGCCTTCCTGGAGCAAAACACTGTGCTTCCTTTAAAGACTGGGTCAGGGATGCCTGGATGGCTCAGTTGGTTGGGCGTCTGACTTTGGCTCAGGTCATGATCTTAGGGTCCTGGGATCAAGTCTCGCATCTGGCTCCCTGCTCAGCGGGGAGCCTACTTCTCCCTCTCCTACTCCCTCTGCTCGTGTTCTCTCTCTCTCTCTCTCTGTCGAATACATAAATAAAATCTTTAAAGACTGGGTCAAGTTCTTTGACAGCTACATCACACTGCCAAATCCTATTGATCATGTGGTCAGTCTACAGGGTGATATTAGCTGCAGATGTTTTAGAGATAAGGAGGTTCCCTCCTAGTCCTAGTTTGCTAAGAATATTTATCAGAAATGAATATAAATTTTATTAAATATTTTTCTGCATCTTTTGAAATAGTCCTATATTTTTTCTCTTTTACTCCTTTAAAGGAATACGAAAAACCTGCCCAGAGACATTTTACAAATGATGAATCAGCATTATATTCTTGGAACCAATCCAATTTGGTCATAAGCTATTGGCTAATTTATGTATTGCTGGATTCTGCTTGCACATATTTTGTGTAAAATATTTTTTTAATCTATACTCATAAACAACACCAGCCTAAATTACTCCTCTCTTACGATACGTTCATCAGGCTTAAATGTTAAGGTTATGCTGGCCTCATAAAAAGAAGATAGGAAGTGCTTCCTCTTTTTCAATTCTCTGGAAAAGTTTGTGCCTTAGTTCTTCCTTAAATTGAAGAGTTTGCACTGATCCATCCAGTCCCAAAGGGTTGTTTGGTTTGGTTTCATTTGATTATTGTTGAAGGTTCAAAATTACAGATTCTACTTCTTTAATAGCTATAGATATTTTAGATTCTTTTTTCATTATAGCTATTTCATTAATATTTGCTCTTATTTTTATCACTTGTTCTTTTTGGGTTGAGTTGAAGTTCTTTTTCTAACTATATGAGGTAAATGTTAGGCCATTTATTCTCATTTTTTTTTGTCATATATGTCTGGGCTTCAGTTAATGCAGGATAACCTTTGTCTTTTCATTGCATAATTTAGTATACTTAATTTTTAATTACTAATGCAATTTTTAATGTAACATAATTTAAATGTAATGTAAGTCTGCCATAATTTTGCTTTTGCTTGGTCTTTATTAATTTTTCACTCCATTCTTGCCTTAGTTTAGATTATTTTTTCCAATATAATTTCTTTATTGATTTGGAAGTTGCCTGGGCTTTTTGGATATTTTATTAGTTCTTATCCTAGAAATTATGATATATACCCCTGAGTCATCAAAATCTCATGTTAGATTTCTGCTTCCAGCCAAACTTGGGTAAGAATGGTTTAATTTATCCTCTGACCTGAAACAACTGAAAACCAGATGAAATATATATATTACAAAAATTTTCTAAAGACATTGGATATATGTAACCTAAGATGTGTGATCCTCAAACACAAGGAATTAATGAGGTGAACCTTGCAATTACTTCTGCTTAATGCCTGGAGAAAGCAGTACAGGCTGTGGTGAAAAGAGGGCTATCCAAAGGAAAGCTAGGTGGTATTTCTAACTGTAAAGGTGGGACTGAGAGTGGAGGGGAGCAAAAGTTGCTAG
The DNA here is from genome assembly GCF_963455335.1 of Martes martes. Lineage (NCBI taxonomy): Eukaryota > Metazoa > Chordata > Mammalia > Carnivora > Mustelidae > Martes > Martes martes. The sequence goes on from NC_137891.1 coordinate 60,839,424, forward strand.
GTTCCATAAGGCAGAGTACCAAAGAGGAGAGAACTGCACAGAGGAGGAACTCAGGAGATATGCAGAAAGTTTGTCTCCAGTATGCCCTTGAGTGCCTATGAGGAAATTTCCCAAGGCTGGGGGAAAAAAAAACTGCCCAAAATGTGAGAGGGGAGAGTACTCTCAGATCACTGGGGACGGGAATAATGTCTGCTCCTGTATTACTCTATTTTCTTATTTTCCGTATTCTTGATGCACTGGGATCTGGGGTTTCCCTGACTGAGAAGGGATTACCCCTTCCAGGGCTAGCTAATTAATTCCTAGAAATAACCAATGAATCCTGTGCAAGCATACCTTTTATATGCAAACCAAACAATAGAGTCCAAACCTTCAACTATCTCTTCTATCCAGCACTTGAGAAGACAATATTTCTCTGTCCTAATTACCCTGGTTCAGGTACCAGACAACTAGGGAATACCCCTCTAGCCCAGAGCCCACCATGATTATCCAAACTATTCAGTCCTAAAGCTGTTCAGCAGTTTACTTTGCTTCACTTATTCCCTCCCATGAAAGCCACAGTGAAGACTTTTGCCCACGCTTCCCCATACTCCTTTTGCTTCCTGACTGATCTGGTGCTTTCCCATGTCGCCCTGCATGATGGGCCATGCTTCTTGTCTCTAGAGAACTGTCAGTAAAAACAAAACAAGACAAAAACAAATGTAAAAAAAACTTCTTTCATGACAGTCATTTCCATGTCTGTGGGGTCTTACCATAGCTGATTAAAACAAATCCTAACAGCCAAAATGGAAAATCTCAAATTCATGAATCATTTAATTACTAAAAAGAGTCTCACCTCAGTGCTGGGGACAAATTACCATAAGCTAGTTGCTGCTCTTGTCCCTTGTAACAAAGGCTAAAACAAGACTACAAAAATCTAACTGATTTCAAATAACTTAACCATATTCCAGAATAAAGCTCAAGAAAATTTATAAAAATGCAGAAATAGCTAGTACCCCAAAAGTAAAATACCCAATGATGGGCATCTAATTAAAAGTCTCTGGGCATGAAAAGAAGTGGAAAACTCTAACCCATGATGAGGAGAAAAAAAATCAATCAATTGTACCTCACTCTGATATGACATGAATGATAGAATTAATAGAAAAGTACATTAAAATAGTTATTATCTTAGAGGAAAGACTGAATATGTTAAAACAGGAAAAATCTAAAAAACACAAATGAAATTTCTTTTAAAAAAATCACAGTGATTGAGAAAAAAATGCACTAGATTAGACTAATGACAGGTTAGACATTGCGGAAGAAAATATAAGTAAACCTGAAGACATAACAATAAAAACCATCCAAAGTGCAACAGAAAAACGACTGAAAAAATGTACAGAGGATCAATGGCCATTAAACTTTAGGACAACTTTGTACAGCCAAATGTACCGGATACTGGAATGTCTTCAGGGAAGAAAGAGGAAAGGGGAAAGAAAAAATACTGGAAAAATAATGGCCAAAAATTTTTAAAATTTGGTGAAAACTGTTAATCCGCATATTCTTTTTTTTTTTTTTTAAAGATTTTATTTATTTATTTGACAGACAGATCACAAGTAGGCAGAGAGGCAGGCAGAGAGAGAAGGGAGGAAGCAGGCTCCCTGCTGAGCAGAGAGCCCGACGCGGGGCTCGATCCGAGGACGCTGGGATCATGACCTGAGCCGAAGGCAGCGGCTTTAACCACTGAGCCACCCAGGCGCCCCTAATCCGCATATTCTTGAAGTTCAACACCATCAAACACAAGAAACATCATGATCAAATTGTGATCTTAGTGATAAAGACAAAAATCTTAAAAGCAAGCACAAGAAAAAGAGAGGAGCAAAGTTAAAGACAGCAGACCTGCACACACACACACAAAAAAAGTCCTTAAAAGCTGAAGGAAAATGATACCAGATGAAAACCTGTATCTATACAGAAGAATGAAAAGAATCAAAAATGGTAACTACATGGGTAAACATAAAATAGTTTTGCTTCTTAAACATCCTTAAAAGATAATAAACCATTTAAAGCAAAATAATAACGATATATTCAAAGCATATACAAAAGTAAAACATATGCTACAAATAGCAGAAGAGCTGGAACAGGGGAAATGGAAGTATACTGTTGTAAGATATCCTTAACAGTATGTATACACACACACGTGTACACAAACACACACACACACCCCACACACAAACACACACATTAAAGTAACCACTAGGGATGCCTGAGTGGCTCAGTGGGTTAAAGCTTCTGCCTTTCCACTCAGGTCAGGATCCCAGGGTCCTGGAATCAGCCCCACATCAGGATCTCTGCTCAGCAGGGAGCCTGCCTCCTTTCCTCTCTCTTTGCCTGCCTCTCTGCCTGCTTGTGATCTCTGTCTGTCAATAAATAAATAAAATCTTTTAAAAAAAAAGCAACCACTAGAATAACAAAAAAAAGCAACCACTAGAATAACAAAGCAAAGAGTTATAGTTAATACGTCAACAATAGAGTTGAATTCATTTTTAAAAAATCATTCAATCTAAAAAGAGTAGAAAAAACAAAAACCGAGAAAAAAGAACAGATGGGAGTAGAACCAGGTTCGTAGACTTCTGACCTGTGTAGTCATTTGAGGTCTTGCACTTAGAAGGGAACTGAATTCGGGTTAATGCTCTGTTGTTACTATTTTGAAAAAATAATTTTTAAACAAAGACCCTACAATTTCACATTCACTGGACCACACAAATTATATAGTCAGTTCTGCATGGGACAAATAGAAAACAAATAATAAAATGTAGATTTAAACCCAGCCATACCAATAATCACATTAAATGTAAATGATCTAAGCACTTCAACTTAAAATTGCAGATTGTCAAATTAGATTTTTAGATTTTAGATTTTATTTACTCAATTGTGCACTTCCTACAAGAAACAAATTCTCTCTATGTAAGTTTTCTTAGATATGACAACAAAACCCTATCCATAAAAGAATAAATTGATAAATTGAACTTTATTAAAATAAAGAACTATGCCAGTGCCTGGGTGGCTTTTAGTGAGTTAAGTGTCTGCCTTCAGCTCAGGTCATGATCTCCAGGTCCTGGGATTGAGCCCTACATCGGACTCCCTGCTCAATGGAGAGCCTGCTTCTCCCTCTACTGCTTCCCTCTTTTCTTCCCTTCCCACCCCCTGGTTCTCTCTAATGCTCACTCTCTCTCTCACTCTCTCTATGTCTCTCAAATAAATAAAGTCTTTTAAAAACAAAATAAATAAATAAAAGACTACGCTATTTGGTTTTTTAAATGAGTTTTTTATTTCATTTGTTTTAAAGATTTTATTTGTTGTTTGAGAGAGAGAGCATGAGGGGGGAAAGGGGCAAATGGAGAGGGAGAAGAAGACTCCCCATTGAACACGGAACCTGATAAGGGCTCCATCCCAGGACCTGGAAATCATGACCTGAGCTGAAGGCAGACACTTAACTGACGAGCCACCCAGGCATCCCAAGACTCTGCTATTTGAAAGACACTGAAAATAAGCTACAGACTGAGAGAAAGTATTTATAAATCACATATCTAAAAAACAACAAAAAAAATCAAAGTTGTTTCCTGAAAATATAGAGAGCTCTCAAACTCAAGAAAACAATTAAATTTTAAAAATAGACAAAAGATTTGAACAGACCCTTAAACAAAGATATACAGATAGTAAGTAAATTAATGAAAAGATGGTCAACTTGCTTAGTCCCTAGGGAAATGCAAATTAAAGTCACAATGAGCTATTACTACACACCTATTAGAATGCCTAAAATTAAAGACTGACCTTACTATGTGTTAGTGAGTATATATGGTGCAGTTAAAACTCTAATGCAGTACTGACAGAAATATAAAATTGTACAACTTTAGAAACTAGTTTGTCAGTTTTTTTTTCAGTTAAACATATATGTACCATATTATCCACCTATTCTACTTCTAAGTATTTACTCAAGATAAATGAAAGTATATATATATGTGTATATATATATACTTTATCTGAGTACATACTTTATAGTATATACTGTGATAAATAGTAAGAGTAGTAAACAAATATTCATAGCAACTTTATATGAAATAGCCAAGAACTAGAAACTAGCCATATATTTATCAATAGATGAATTAATAAACAAATTGTCCTATATCCATGTCCTATATCCATGCAATAGAATACAAATCATCAATCAAAAAACTACCGTTTCATGAAACAACATGGATAAATCATAAAATAATTATGCTGTGTAAAAAAGCCAGAGGAAAGGGAGATATACTCAATGGTTCCATTTATATAAATATCTAGTAAATGCTAACCTATAGTGATAACAAGCAGATCAGTCGTGGCCTGGGAATGGGGTGGGAGGCCGAAAGAGATTACAAAGAAGCACAAGGAAGCTGTGGAGGTGCATGTGTAGTTCATTATTTTGGTTGTGGCAACTGTTTCATGGGTGTATACACATGTCCAGTCTAACAAAATTTATTACTTTACTGTATTATACTTCAATAAAACCATTTTTTAAAAAGAGTCCTAAAGATATTGCATGTACAAGAAGGAAACAATAAAGAAAACTTTTACATTAAAAAAAAATCATGTTAATTGATACTCTTACCCTTATTCTGGACAAAGCAAGAATTTAATTTATTGCCCTCTCTATTTAGGTAACTATTATGTATTTTAATTCTCTGCATAACTTTGTCCTCATGGCACATTTTTATTTTTGTTTTATACAGTCAGTATTTGTTTACAATTACCTGCATTTTGTAATTTTTGTTCCTCCTCATCTCTTCTTGCATTTCTTATCTTCTGACTGGAATCCTTTTTCTTCTGCCTGAAAAAACAAAAAACAAAAAACACCAAACAAAACAAAAACAAAAACAACAACAAAAAACTTATTTATTCTTCTGCCTGAAACAAATAAACAAAAAAACAACAAACCTTTGTTTTAATGCAGATCTTCTGGTAGCAATTGCTCTCATTTTTTGTTTGAAAATATTTTGTATCACCTTCATCTCTAAAGTAATTCTTTACTGAGTAAAGATTTACTGGATAAAGAATAGGTTGGCAGGGGGATTTTTCATATATTACTGAAATTATTCCCCAGTCTTCTAGCTTTGTTGCTATTGAGAAGTAACTCTCAGTCTAATGTTACTCCTTAGAGTAATCTGCCCTGTACCAGCGCCACACCTGCTACTTTCAAGATTTTCTCTTTGTCTTTGGTTTTTGGCAGTTTCTCTACTGATTCATCAAGGCATGGATTTCTTCTTATTTTCTATGCCTTTAGATTTGCTAAACTTTAAATTTAGTGGACTGGTAACTTTCACCGCTTTTTAAAAAATTAAAATCCATAGTCACTTAAATATTGTACCTTCTACACTCTTCATCTCCACTTTAGGTCCCCAACTGAATATGTGTAAGAGCAACTCACTGAATTTTTCTTCATTAACTGTCATGTATCTCTTTTATTTTGATTATTCCATGCTTTATTATATACCATTTATTCTTAGTTATCAAGTTTACTGTTTCTCTCTTTTGCTAAGTTTATTTTGCTCTTAAACTCAGCTATTGTGTTATCAATTTTAGTGATTACAGTTTTCAATTCTAAAACTTCTATTTGGTTCATTTCACATATGCAATATCATGCTTCAATTTAAAACTTGTTGCTGAATTTAAGTTGAGCTCTTTTTTCTCTAAACAGCAACCATGGTTGCTTTACAGTCTGTGTCTGGTATCTCCACCATGTGGAGTATCTGTAGGTCTCCATCTGTTGTCTGTGCTTGTTCTTGTTCCTGTTGTCTTAACTCTTTGTATGCCTCATCGTATTTGATTTTTTTTGGTGGACATTGTATTTGAAAAATAATTTTGGAACATGATCTGAGACCTAAGCCAATATTACTTTCCTTTACAGACAACAGTTATCTTTTGCCAATATTTTATTTTTTAAATATTCAAAATTACAGAAAAATTTGATTTTTATAGCAAACATTTCTATATTAACTACGAAATCTATACCTTTCACATTTTACTACACTTTTCCTTATCACATATCTATTCATCTACTCATGTAAGAGGTTTTTGGTTTCAGTACTTGCTTCCAACAAATACATGAGAAAAATAACAATCTGGGGTCATTTCAATTTAATTTCAGGGCTCAAGATTTTTCTGGACTAAGGAGATGAGTTGCATAGGGCAGTCATCACAGAAACTGTTTTACTTTTCCTTCCTTTCTCTTTTTTTATTGTGCTTCCCTTCAGGGTACTAACTCAAAGCCCATGGTGGTTTACTAACACTCTCCCTTGGAAGATTCTAGAGTAAAATTTTAGATCCCCATTTGTTGAAACTACTAGATGTACTGATTACTCTCTTGGTCACATTTTCATAGTTTACAAACACCCCTAAAACAAAAACAGCCCCATATTACAGACTTCCTTCTCTGGATTCATACTTTCTTCTCCTTCTTACCCCTGCAGTTACTCAATACTCTTTTAGCTCTTTAATGATTTGAGAAGATTTTATGAATATTTCATCCAGATTTTTAAGTTTTCCTAGGGTGAGGAAATAAATGGCTTAAATTACCATTACCAGAAGTACGAATCTCTCATTTTCTCATGAACCCATTCAAATCACAATTTCATTCCTACCACTTCACTAAACCAGGCTTTCTCAAGGCCACCAGTAACTCCCAAATTTGTAATTCCAATGGTTGACTCCCAGTTTTCACCCCAACATTTCAGTAGCATCCAGTATTAGTGGTCAAAACTTGCTTTATTTACTTGATTTTTGAGGCTTCCCACTCTCCTGGATTTTCTCCCATCTCAACTGGCTGTTCCTTCCCTAGGTTCATTTGCTGGAATCTCTTCCTTGAACTGGATCCTATGTATGTGTGGCCAGAGCTAAATCTCTGGAAAATTTCTCATCTTTATGTCTACTTTCTAGGTGCTCCCCTCCTGTTTTAAATAACATATACATCCATCCTGACTGTCAAATATTATTTACCAAATCTTAAATCTAAATACTGTAGAGACATTTACTTTTCATGTTTTTGTGAGTTCTCTAAGCATTATATTTTGACTGGCTTAATTTCAAAGAGTGGCAAAGAGTGTACATATTCAACAGAACATTAAGTACTCAAATAGTCTTGTAGTTTAATGAGGTTTTTATCCTTAATGAAAAATGAGAAGTCATTCTTAGAGAAAGGAAATGACAGTAATTTAACTATAGTCACAAAACATCCTGGTAGATAGAAATTGAATAAAAACCTATGGGTTCTGATTTTTTTCATACATTTGTTCTATATCAAATTGCTTATGAAACATTTTTCCTAGAATATCTAAGAGACATCTTGACATTAACATGTCCAAAACTGAATTCTTGATTCCTTTAATCCCAGCCCATTCAAGCTCCTCAGTGTTACACGTACTTAATAAATGGCATTATCATTTGCCCAGGTTTTTAGATCAAAACTCCATGTGTCATTATGGCATTTATAAGTTTATGGTTTTTGCTTCTTTGGAAAATTTTTTACTTCCATATTTTCAAATATGGCATCAGCCCCATTTTCTTTTCCCTCCTTCTGGGACTGCAAAACCAAAATGCTTAAACTTTCTACCAGGTTTCACATGTCTCTTACACATTTTCCATACTTTTGCTTCTTTATGCTGAATTTCTTTGACTTATCTTTCAGTTCATTAATCCTCTTTTGGCTGTGTCTAATGTACACTTAAACTCAACTATTAAGCCCTTAATTTTGATTATTTTGTTTTTCAGCCTTAGAATCTCTATTTAATATATCATTATATTTGTCTATCTACTGAACTTCACAATCTAGTCCTCAATTTTTTGAGCATATTAATGGCAATGAGGTTTTTTTCTTAAGATTTATTTTAGAGAGACAGTTGGGAGGGATAGAGGAAGAGGGAGAGGAAGAGAATCTCAAGGAAACTCCCCGCTGAGTGCAGAGCTGATGCAGGGCTCGATCCCAGAACCCTGAGATCATAAGCTGAGCTGAAACCAAGAGTTGGCTGCTTAACCAACTGAGCCACCCAGGAACCTCATGTTCCTGGGAAAGTGTTTGGTTTTGTTTTGTTTTTTAAGTTCATGTCAGATACCCAGATAACTTATTACCAATGGTTATCTGTTTCTATTCTGTGATTTTCTTGGTTTTTAGTTATTTAGCCATTTTTTATATGCTTGCTTATTTATTAACTGAATATATGAAATTTGAGACTCTGGATGATGTTATTTTCCTCCAGAGAATGTACCCTTGCATTTAGCAGGCAATAGGAGAAAATCTTAAAGAAATCAGGCCTTAAGCTGATTTTGATTTGATTTTTAGTCTTAGGAAATCTGGTCCATTCATAGTTCACATTTACTTATGGGGTATATCACTTCAGTGGTCTCAATAGAACATCTGAGGTGTTTTCCAGGATCCCTCCCTCTTGACGAGCCTTGAATTCCCATTTTTATCTTACTAGCCCCATGAGAGTGCTAAGAGTTCTGCTCAACTTGCCAGCTTCTGTGCTACCCACATGTGGATCTGTAAATATCACAAAGTGGAAAGCAGCACTGAATGTTGGGCTCACTCTCTGTACTCTTTTTTTGGGGGGGGGGAGAAGAGTCATTCCTAGAACTTCATATTTTGGCTGACTTGGTAGTTCTATGATGTCTGTATACCCATGTGCCTAGTAGTTTATTCAGCTTCTCTAGTTCTTGGCGCATGGTCTGATAAATTCTAATCCACCACAGCCCAAGCATAACCCGCAGGAGTGAATCTTGATCTTTTTCTTTCCCTTATATCACTCCATGTTTTATCCATTTTGAAGTGCTGTGGGTCCTTCTGCCCAGATAAATCCTGAATATAACCAATTATCACTCTCTACTCTAAGCCAATATCACCTTCTCCTAATATAACTGTAGTAGCTCCTTAAACAGTAAGGGATTTACCTTTAGGTTAAAAGTCAGAAAAAAAAGTCAGATTTTATTTTGAAATAGAGAAGAAATATAAAATGGATATGGAAAAGATACTTTTGTATATTTGGTGTTGATTCAAAACATGAGAAGTTTCCTCTTTGGTCCCTTTTATTTTCTCTGTAACTTAGAAGGTGAGGTAATGTACTAGGGAAGGGACAAGGGTACAAGATCAGAGGTTTAAGAAGAGTAAGAAAATGATTTGGTTTGATTTAATGATTGAACCAATATAATGCAACATTGTTGAGACCCCACCAGGTCATAAATGTAGCAGAACCAAGCTGCCATGTTATATGACCCAGAGGAAGTAAATGGTTGGGCTCACCAAATTTAATGATTTGTGAGTAAATAAAGTCAAAGTCAAAGGTTAGAGGAACTTTAGGTCATTGGAAAGATTGTTTTAACTATTGGAATGACCTGCAAGCTCTAATTTAGATATGACGGAAATAAAAAAAAACAGCAAAGGCTAATATACTTGTATAAAATAAAATGCTCAGTGACCAAAGTTTCCAAGTGAGATGAAAGAAGCATTATGGCGTGGAGTACATGAACAGACAAACCAAAAACAGGAGGGTTGTGATCAGATATGGGCTTAAAGCTAGTGATATTAGAGGTGAAGAAAATGCAGATGATGACAGCGTCTGAGGTGAAGCTGTGGAGTGGAGTGGAGAGTGAGATGGGGAAGAGGGAAGGGTGATGGGAGTAGATCTCTGAGCCCTGAAGTAACTCAAGGTGATGGCAGGGCTTTGGGTGGAGAGAAGGACCATCAGCCAAGGTTTTTCGTTGGCTGAGAGGTTGGAAGAACGACTTAATGGAAAGGCATGAGCCTCAAACAGTAAGTCACTAATAATCTGAGAGGATCAGTGAGAGAAAGACCACTCCTGAGTAGTGTCAGGTTTTAGAAAAGAGACAACGACTTGCCGGTGCTTCATGAAAGTAGCTTCTTTGTTCCCCGAGTCTCAGAGCTGGGTCAAGGACAAAAATGCAAGGACATTTGGGGAATGACTGTTGAGTGGAAGAGGGAGGGCCAAGTGTCTATAACAGATAGCTTCCAGGTTGCTTCCTAGCCTTGAGACCCAGGATAATAAGGCATCATCAAATATTTGTATTGTCTGAACCTGATGTTTTTAGATAAAGTATAGCAAGAATTCTTATTTATTTTCTGGAAGATGAAATTATTTGTGGCATCAAAAGTCTAAATATGGGAAAGAAATACTGCCACTAACTTACAGTCTCTACAATAAAAGATAAAAGGACATTATTAGATATTTATTATATCTGAAGAATTTGAAGGAACATGTTACACATAAAAATGACTCCTTTAAGATAAAACAGCAAAGGTACTCATTTTGCTGAAGTGGCATTTCTGTGTCTATGGTATTATTTGTGTGATTTCTCTTAATGATGTGCCCACCATGGCTTGATTTTTTAGTAAACAATATGGCCATATTTATGAATGCGTACCTTCCAAAAAGGGATAGAATGTGGTCTTTTTAAATAGAAATTTGGAACTAGAAAATGCTTTCATTTGTTTATTAGGTCAAGTTATCCAGAGAGCCCCAGATTAACCAAATATTTTTTAATTCACTTTTTCATTTATTCAACTGGTATTTAATAAATAACTTGTAAGTGCAACATACTGTTTTAAAACCCAGAGATATAATGCAAAAAACAAAAACAAAAAGACAAAAAAAAACAAGTTTTATTCTCTAAGACATTTATTTTCTTTCAGATTGTACATACATGTTCTCAAAACTAAGACCTGTTAGGGGCACCTGGGGGGCTTAGTTGGTGAGGCGTCTGCCTTTGGCTCAGAGGATAGAACCACCATCCAGCTCCCTGCTCAGTGGGGAGTCTGCTTCTCCCTCTCCCTCTGCGCCTTCCCACTGCTTGTTTGCTCTCTCAGATAAATAAATAAAATCTTTAAAAAAAACAAACCAAACAAAACTAAGATCTGTTAATGAAAAGACAAAAATGGTCATGTAATTTGATACAAAGATCAGCAATAGTCTAGGATAATGTGGATTTCTGGCAATTCACTAGATAATTTAAAAAATTATTAGGTTTTAAAGATCCTTGCACATTTGTTTTCAATATGCTCTGGTATCAATATGGTTATTAATTGATAAAAATAATGGTTTTTGCGTGTGTGTGTGTGTAAAACCACCAACTTATTCCATAACCTAGAGAATTAAATCTTTAGGTTGATTAAATCTATGCTCTTCAATAGGGTAACTTTCCCTCCCTCAATTCCCAGGACAATCCCTGTTGTTCTGGACAACACTTTCAAAAGTATCCTGGTTTGAAAAAATATAGAGTCAGGTTACTTATAGATAACTAAGCTACAGGACAGTACTTAGCACTAAATTTCAAAGGAAACAAAATACGTAGGCACTAAATACAAATTCATAAAATTACTTCATACAAATTAAAATTTTCTATTGATAACTAGTTGTGAATTCTTTGTAAGTATTTTTTGAGTGTTATTTCTTGCAGTAATGTTTGAAAATACAGGCAGTGTTGATTAACGGGAACTTGAGTTTTAGAACAGATTTTTAATGAGTGGTGACATATGATATTTATCTGCAGAATCAGTAAAAGCTATTAGCTTTTGGTTCCACCACCGCGAGACAGCAGCATGTTATGCATGATATCCAGAAAAAACACTAAAATAGTTTAACGAGCAAATTTCATTGTACCCTCAGGGATGATTTTTTAGTCAAGATCACTCCAAGTCTGCTATAACAAAGGTCATAACATAAAGAAACAGAGGTACTGTCCAAAGTGACTTGATCTTTTCTTGGTGACTTACAGTGTAACTGTCACCCACAACGTTCTCAACTGACAGTCTTTCCTTTAAGTCTGGAAATATTTTACATTTTCTTTCACTTATTTTTCCCACTGGCATTTGTAAATTGTTGCATGAAAATTATTCATACACACAATTGGTTTTAAAAGAAGGAAAGATTTGTCCTGAAATTCTTTTTAGAGTCAAATCTATTTGGATTAAATTATCATCCTATTCAAGCCAATGAAGGAAAATTACCCCTGGGTTTCTGGGGTTACGAATTTGGCCTAACAAAATGATAGCTCATGTCTCACTAAATGTCAGTTCATTAATAATTTTTATGTGCAGTACCAGAGAGGTGAAAATCTCAAGAAATTCAATTCTGTCTAAAAAATGTTCTAATGATATTGTAAGAATTTACCACTACCGGGGTTAAGAGTGGAAATGTACCCATTTTATAGATGAAAAGGCTGATGTTCAAATATAAAAAGGACAAAGGAGGAAAAAAAAAAGAAAGTAAGAAATGTAGAATCCAGACTTTTGCTATATGGAAAATAGAAATTTATTATTTGGCCTTTTTTTTTTTTTTTAAGGGATGAGACAGAACATGGAGATTCAAATTCTATTGCTCTTGTTTATTATTATTCAAATTTATTGCTCTTTCTCAAATAACTGGTACTCATTGAGCATCTACTTTATGACAAGAATTCCAGTAGGTGCCTAATCTACATTACCTAATTTAATTCTCAATACAATATTGTGAGGTTTTTGTTTTCACAACCACTTCACAACATGAAATGAAAGCTAAAAGTTGAATCTACCTCAGTCTTCCAGAGTTAAGATTCAGGCCCATTCAGAGCACCTGCCATAAACCAGGGTGCTTACGCATTTCCCAAGGTGAGATTGCTCATGACACTCAAAATTCCATGACTTTGGACCACCCCCATTTTGCAGATGGAGACACTGAGACCTTAGACCTATACAAGACCACAGGTTTGCTTGACTTCAAAGCAAAGCTCTTTCTCCTGTACCAGTCTTCCTCCTTAATCCCACCCCCACCTTAAAATTATTTTACTTTTAGAAAATGTAAATAATCAATGTTCTTCCATTCTCTTTTTTTGTAGTCTATTACTTTTCCTTGCCACTGAAAAGAATTTCTCCATCTCAATGAGACCCTTTTATGCTTGTAAAGTGGCATGATGTATGCTCACATGATGCGCATATATGAAAGACAATGTGGCTGGGGGGGGGAGATGACACCATATCAAACTGATATAATAACATATTACCATAGTGGCTATTTTTTTTATTTGCCCACTTTTTACCTGATATTATTTTATTATTTTCTGCACACTTTTTAGAGTAGTGTGGACAATGGTCCCAATATTTTATCCTTTCTCAATAAATACTTAGGCTCTGATTTCTAGCTGTGTGACTTCAGACAAGTAACCTCTCTGTGACTCATAAGATTGGAGTAATCAATGCGCCTACTCCAGAGAAGTGTTGTAAGAATTACGTGAGTTAGTCCATATAAAGATTTGGAATTAGATCTCAGAATTCATATAAAGAACCTGGCAATCAGATTTAGTTTACATAATAGTAGGATTATGATTTAAACATACGAACACACACACACATACACACACACACACACACGCGCACACACACACACACATCAGAGCCTCCCAATTATTTGTTGCTTGTCCAGCTCCCCCTTTCCTTTGGCAATATCTTCATGGTAAATCTAAGTTTCATGAACACAAATTATATACCTTCCCTCGTTGCAATCATTTTGTTTTTGAAATTGGAGAAAATGTTGAACTACACTAGAAGTGACCCATGACAAAGAAGACATTTTGAAACTAACAAAATAAAGAAACTTACTACTAAAAAATGGCAGTAAACAATGGACTGAAAAACGTGGCAAGAAATCATCTTGTCTACATTTAGCATCGGTTGTCTTCTGAAGTAGAATGGTTATTGTCCCCTCCCTAATAAAAGAAACCTTGACTCAAATGACAACACAGTGTAATGCCTTCCAAAATACTTAGGTAGATGAAATATAGCATGTTCCTCATAATACTGGGAAAATCATATTTTTAAAGAAAGCAAACCAAGTAATGATTTTAGACCCAAGAATATTAGCAACAAGTTAACCTTATCTATAAAGCAGATATGATTGGCAACCATAACATTGAGACAGTTGTTAGAACTAAGGGCAAATGTTCCATGGGAGGGCCTCAAAGTAATAATATGATAGACTGTGACAAGAACAAAGGGAGGATAAGTTTCCCATATATGCCATATTTGCATAATTTTTAAGGATACCTGAAGTAGAAATGTTGTAGCATACTCTTTCCCAAAGATTTGCTGGCAAAATCAGATTTGTGTGTGAGCTTGAATACTTACAGTCTATGTGTTTTGTCCAATATCATGAGCAAAAAAGTTCCCTGGAGTTCCATTATTTCCAACTATGTTTTGTTTTGTTTTTTTCCTGTAAACTTTACTGTCATGGCAAGTACCATGAACTTTGTTGATTATCATTTTAAACTGGCAATGCTTGGATTTTCTCTGCTCATGAGGTGTTGCCCAGAATCTACTCAGTGAAATCTGCCCATTCTGGAAAGACTGTAGATTAAAAACAAACATATAAAGTGAAGGAGGACAAACATGCTCCTGAATGGTAATGAACACAGTACATCACTGAATAACCCATACAAATCTTTCACGTCCATGTGTGTATTATGCCTATATTTGTAGTCCTGAATCAACAATGTGACTGTTATCTTTTTCTATGTACATTGCATGTTCTGATTTAAAATTTCAAAATGCTTTCCCATGTCAATGACAATCTTAATAGAGTCCAATTAGTTCCACAAGGCACTTTCTGATGCACAAGCCTCTGGCTTGATTGCGGTGAATGGTGGGTATTTCCTGTGTTTAAGCCCACATATGGATTGAGTAAGGTAGTGGCAGAGAGACTACTGTTTTCCTTCACTACATCTTCATTTCTTTTTCACAGGCTAAGCCTTTTTTGTTTTTCCTGGCTCTGTTGTCAAAATACTGACCAAAGTTTTGGCTCATGGTTTGGAGCACCAGGCCAAAACAATCCTCTGGAAACTAGTGTGGCAAAATGCATTTTAATCTATACATTCACCATTCAACCATGTGCATAACCACACCCAGTGACCCACTCTGTGGTTTAAAAACAACACGGGTTTGCCCCCAGAACAGTTTGATTTATATGACAAGTTTTTTCAAACCTGCTCTATCAACATTAAAAAATGTTCTGAGGCTTGGTTTCATCACATCTCTTGTGGAAAAAAAAAAAAAAAGTATTAACTACACTAGGATCATTTTTGTTTCTGTTTTTAAAAACAAGGTGAATTCCATGTGCATTCTGCAGAATTCCTTTAAAATGTATTCAAATAATAGGTTATTTTGATAATGCCTGAAAAAAATGTCTGAATCAGAAAATAGTTAGTGCAATTATTGAAGGCATTTCCTAGCAGGTTACAAATAAGAAAAGATTAAGAATTTTCCTTGAATGAGTCATCATATTTTTCCTTTTAGATGAATTCACAGTGATTAATTCCTTTAAGTGTCAGAATCCATATTTTTCCTTGCCTTAGCAGAAATGCTGGATTAGTTCTTTGTTAGCTCTGTTTCCCAATACAAAAGCATCAAGAGCTGATCTCCCATCCAAGTTTGAATATTGCTTGAGAGATAAGATTGTTCAAAGGTGTTCTGAAGAATTTTACTAACAGTGGCTCCCACTCTTGATATTGATCCAATTAATTTCCTCTTCTGTAGATCTACTGAATCTACTTTTTAAAATTCTGAACTAATTAATATTTTAATGAATGTTGATTGTTTCATTGTTCAACAAAAACAGATTTTGATTTGTGTCTCAAAGTACCTGCTCCCCTCAAGATGTTTGCCTCAAACAAGGCAATACTGGAAAATTTTACTGAATTACTTAAATTTGCCACCTGGATTTTCTCCCAGATGAACAGCAAGAACTAAAGTAGTTAAAAGAATGTCCTTTGACTTTAAATTAAGTATTAAAACTTTCAACAAAACGCAATTTATGGTGTGTGCTGCAGAAAATTTTACGGTTCCCCCTCCCTCCGCTAAAAGAGAGAGCAAGGGTGAGAAAGGAGGGCAAAGTCCTTTAAAACACCAAGTTTCTCTTCTCTCCCTCTCTCATATCCGACTACCTAAGTTTTAGTAATGTATATCTTAGTAGGTCTGGCAGGAGAAGGATTTCAGTGTTCCAAAATCTAGATCTTCCTTTTTGAAAGTGAAGAAAATGTTGATTCGGGAACTTGGCAAAGGAGAGAAGGGTGGGGGGAGAATGAGAGTGAGGGAAAGGCATATCTTTCTGATGGTTGGTGACCTACGTTGGGCTCTCTGCAAATTTTAAATGCATTGTTCAGAATGTATTTTATTCAGTTAAATTTTTAGACTTGATTGTTCAGTTCCCTCTTCTCAACCCAATTACCATTTCCTAAACTGTAAATTTCCGTAAATCAGAGATATTCCCAGTTCCAAATACATTTGTACTTTTCGTTTCCCAGACTACTGATACCACCTAAAGGCTCTCACATGCATTTAGGACAAGGATTTAAGATTTTGAATCGGAGGCAACTTTTGACAATGCCACTGTCTGCGGGTGCCTAAGCCTATAGTTACCAGGGTACCCACCCTCTCCGCGCCGGAGCAGCCCGCCCTGCCAGCTGTCATCTGTAATCCCTTGAGGCTACACAACCCACAGTCAAGGTGTGCCAAAGCGAGGATCCCTCCGCCCAAACCCATGCACCCGGAGGTGGAGGAGGGAGTCATGACGACGTCACAGCTTTTCTCATATCTCTGAATCGAAGACAGGCTGCTAACCCAGCCTGAACCATCCATCCACCCCTCAAGGCAAATCCACAAATGCATTCGAAGTCCAAAGGTGTCCCTACACCTCCTACCAAGATGAGATGTAATTTTAATAAGCTGAATCATTTTTGCAGTACCTCTCATTTCATAGGAAACAGAGAGAAACTGAAAATACAACAGTGTGATTTGTGGACAAAAAAGCTTTTATCTATGATCTATGATCTTTTTAAATATTGGTCCTAGAAACAGTGGACATTGGATTATCAAAGTTTTTGTTAACTCTACGACTAATGAAATAATCCTTGAGAGGCTGAAAAGAATCAGAAAATTATTATATTGCACTTATTTTATTAGGATTATGCACTTTACCACCTATTAATACATTCTTACTCTGTAATGCCACAGAAATACATCTGTTTTTAATACTTTCTGTATAGATCATTAGCCTACCGGTCTTTCTGATCTGTTTCTGCGGTGGCAGAATAAATATCATAATTAGTGCTATTTTTGTACCTATATGTGCCACTTTTGTACAAGTTCGGAGATGTTATTGGGTCTGCTAATGTGACCCTGGTTTTCAACTCAGGTGATTAGTGTAGGGAATTAAGTGTATCTACTCATTATCCTTTGGAGATTGCAAAGATACAGCAGACAATCAGAATCATAATTCCAAATGAAAGTAAAGAATGATTCTTTAAGGGGCACCTGGATGGCTCAGTGGTTTAGACCACTGCCTTCAGCTCAGGTCATGATCTCAGGGTTCTGGGATCGAGCCCCGCATCGGGCTCTCTGCTCAGCAGGAGAGCCTGCTTCCCCCTCCCCTCTCTCTGTCTGCCTCTCTGCCTACTTGTGATCTCTGTCTGTCCAACAAATAAATAAATAAAAAAAAAAAAAGAATGATTCTTTAAAAGTGTTTGGAAGGGTGCACGGCAGGGCATATTTTCTTTCTTACTGGCAAGAGTTTGTAACTGGATACGTTAACATTACTGAGAACATGAAAACATGAAACAAAAGTATTGATTCAAGAATTCACTGAAGAATCCAAGTGCACACTGGCTGCTTTTATTTTATTCTTTCAAAGTGCCAGTTATATTGGTTGTTTATGGCGGACAGGTACAAGTAGCTGGTCCTTCCCTTCATGCATTTTTCAACATACACGAAAGAAAGTGTTATTTGTATTGTTAAATTTACATTATCTCCTCTTTCAATGCATCAGCTGCTAACTAGATCTAGAAATAATGACATTTAAAGAGAAAATGGCAACCATCTCCACAAGACTGGGGTATAATGGAAGAACCTAATTAATTTAACCTCATAATCTTCCATAATGGCTGAGTTTCATCATTCCCACAGATGGATCTTGGAGGAATTAGGAGTGCTGTTCATCCCCACAGACTCCACAGATTGGCTGGCCAAGGGGAGATTTTTCTTTATATTGCTTCAATTCACATATTGGCAATGTCTGCTTGAAGTGTACTAGGAAGACAAAGTGTGTGGCATTAAAAGGTGAAAGTGAAAACCCCATTATTGCAAAATGTCTTGCCTCTAGTTTTATACAGTAAAGGCAAAACAAAATCTCTTTGTTGAGAGACGTGGGACCAAGAATTTAAGATTACCTATAAATATTCTTTTAGGTTTAAATTGCAACAGAAAGGGAAACAAGGCTTAACCTCAGGAAAATGAGAGATTTGCACACGTCTACAGCTAGTCTTAGAAATGCCGTTATTCATTTCTTTCTTTCCAGAATGATTTGTAATATTACCTGGAACTTTTCCTATTATAAGAAAATGGAAAGATGTGGAGGTCCTGTGTGAGCACAGGTACAATACAATAGGGGATTTAAAGAAAAAAAATGCATCATAAGAGTAGTTTCACTGTTTGATTTCTCTGCTACAGTGACTACTACCTTAGACACTATATACTGCCCAAATTCATTGTTGGTGAAGAAATCAGAGAGCATCTCTCTTGGTCATTTTGTTCCAAAGAAGCCAGCTCCTTTCCATTGTCAAAAAAAAAAAAAAAACCTGTATGTTACTTTACATACCTTAATTGTGACTATAAGCATGGGTTCGTATTTCTCTGATCACACTGAGCACTTAATCTCAGGATATATTGACAACTATGTCTGAGGGAACGCTAGTGTCAGATCCTATCCATATTGTACATGTATTAGATGGGCTGAGAATCATGAAATTGAAATTATTTGCTTGGGTCTCATACAAATCTTAGAAAGAGAGAAGATGGTAACTGCTGAGGGCTCCCCAGAGGGAGGAAAAAACCTTACCCGTATTATTGCGAACACTGGCACTTACTCATTCGAGGATGCTTGCACTTCTATATGCCAAGCCCTATGTTAGAGGTGAGAATCCACCTTTCCTGCAGGTGCCCCCACGATGACTGTCCGAGCGTTACAAACATTTTTTCTGTCAGGTTGTGATTTTTTTTTTTTAAGTTGCTGATCTAAATCTCGCAAATACCCCAAATCACTCTACCTCCCGAAGATTTCCAAATCCACCTTCTAGAGCAGTGTATCTTGACCTGGAAAAAGCCCTATGTGTCTTCAGGTAGCACTTGGCTGACGACTAACGACCTCCCTAAACGCATTAGCAAAGGTGTTTCTCCAGTAAATGGCAGCTGGGCATCGTCTGACCGCCTCCAGCAAGGCCAGTTTACTGCCTTGGCAGAAAGAACCCGAGACAGCTGGGGCGGGGCTGAGCAGTCTAGGTTTCTCCGCACTTCGCCGCGTGCGCCTCGCCGCGTTCCTTTTCGGGACTGGGAACCGCGGTTCCCCCACGGTAGTGGCGGCCCCAGAAATCCTACAAGGCTTTAGCTAAAGGCAACAATGACCTTGCGGTGTGTCTGGGCTGGAGGTGTGTTCTTATCTTGCAGTTGTGAGGCACTGCACGCACGCTTTTTTCCACTTCGATTATTTGTTCACGGTGGGGGTTTGGCGGGAGTGATGCTAAAGCCTCTCCGGGCGACCTTTAAAAGCTCCACCCCTGCCATGAAGTGGACGGTTTGTACTTGACTGCGGTTAAGCCCACCAAAAAAAAGGAGGGGGGGATGGCCATGGAGGAGAGAGGAGACTGGGGAGAAAGACTTAACTCATAGGAACTTTCTGCCTACGGCAGTTTTTGACACCAAGGAAAGGGGACTGACCACATTAAGTCCCCAGAACGGCAGGATGAAAACTGAGGTGGGAGTGGGGGTTGGAGACCGCGGATTCTCAGAAATCCCTATGGAAGGGTGAAGGGTGAAGAACCTTTGGTTCTCCGGAATCTGTCCTCAAAAGGGCGTCTGGGTTTGGGAACGCTGTGCCCTGGCCTTGGACGCGCGGGATGGGAGGAAAACGCTCCGGCTTGTGGTTAGGCTTCGGTGAAAGGGGGTGCACTGGGATTCCGACCCGGCCTCAGCTCCCGAGTCTGCCTGGATATTCATTCACTGAACACATACCCACCGACGACTCGCCCCGCGCCAGGCACTATTCTAGATTCCGGATGCGACAGCCCTGTCATCTTAGGCAGGTCACTTAACCCCTGGGAACGTCAGTTTCTTCCTCCGCAGCACCGCACGGTTGGACGGTTGCAAGGCCTCGGAGATCCCGTCCAGCTGTCAGATAGGACACAGGAGCGAATGGGTGTGCCCTCCGCTGACGGATGAGCCCCCTGCTCTCGGCGGTGGGCGGGGAGAAGGACCCGATAGGCCATTTGGCTTCGGTCACTTCTAGGCTGGTGAGATACTATTGTTCTTCTTGCTTAGCCGGCAAAACAAAGTTATGGGAGGGTGCGGGAACCTAACTGATCTCAGCCCCGAGAGCCTAGTTTCCCAAAATATTACGGCAAACCTAGGCGAAATCTTTCTTCAGAAACATATCTTTATGTATCTGGCCACCGTCTGGGGCAGAACAGGCCTCTCTGCAGCAAGCGGGCCAGCATTAGGCCCCTTACCGCCCCGGGGCCAAGGGCCCGGCAAGCCGTCGGCAGACAGCTCTTATCGCGGCCCGGGGTCCCACTCCCTCTCGGCGCTCGGAAGAGAAACCGAATCCAGCCCGCTGCAGCAGGGCTCCCTTCGTGGCGCGGCCCGCGGCCTGCACCGCCGGACCCTGCAGAAACGAGCCCAGTGCCCCGCGCCCACCGCGGCATTCCGAGCATCGTCGGCTTGCCTGGCTCAGTTTCCACAAAGTCTTTTATGAGCTCCTGCTACCACTTCCCGGGGCGCTATTTCTAGCCCCAGCTGAAAGTGCGGCGCGCCACGCGGGAGTGCGGGGGCAGCCCCGACGAGCTGTGCCTCGGATATCGGCGCGCACTCTCCAGCGTCAACCCGGGCCTGCTTTACCCCAGCTCTCGGGCCCCGCGCCAGGGTCGCGACACCCTGCATCCAGTTCGCGGGTTCAATCCCCGCGACGCTACAGGTGGCGGGTAGGGCACCCCGCCTCTCTCTCCCGCCCAGGCCTCCGACCCCTTCCTCGGCGCGGGTGGAGGGGCAGCTGCCTGCTGGAAGAGGAGCCCGGCGCCCTTCCCGCCTATGGCCTCCTAATCTCACCGCCCCAGAGCCTTCCTCCAACCTCCCTGGGTGGGTTCAAAGCCTCCCGGTCCTTCTGGTTCATTCCTCGTACTCCCTCCCCCAGTGTCCCATTCTGGAGCTCAGAACCTGCGCGCGTGACTGCGCCACCGCGAAGAATAGCCCGGGTCGCTGCGTAGCTTTAGGTGGGGGAGGCGGGGAAGGGAAGGGAGGGGTGGGAGGAGATCTAGCCCATGGAGAGGCCGTGGGTTGGGGCAAACTGATCCTCGCGGGACTAAGCAGAAGCAGCTGCTGGTAATAGGCGCCGCCTGGGAGGGAGCGGGTTTCCCAGCCCGGGTGGCTCGCGGCTGCAGCGGGTGCACAGGCGGCCAGAGCAACCGCCGGCGGGAGTGACCCGTAACGGAGAAACGGAGACACCCATTCTACAAGCAGGCCCGGGTGCTCATCCACCTAACCCTCAATGGGACCGAAGAGTCCCAGAGGGCTGTCCAGGTCAGCCTTCCTCACCGAGGCGGGGTAAAATGCCCCCGTACCCCGCCTTCCACCCCCGCTCCGGCCCGAATTTCTCCTTTTCTTCCTCGCACCCAAAGTACGGTGCTAGATGGGCGTCAATCAAAGCTTCTTAAAGAGGTGGGATGGGGCACGGCAGTTGAAGTCCCCTCGCCTGCACCCCTCACACCCAGCATCCTGGCAGAGATAGCCAAACACTTCTCATTGTTTCCGGAGGTCAAGCAGCAAGGACGCGCTTCACTTAGAAGCATCTCTGGCTGTCTTTTCCCATGTACTTCTGAGAACTGAAGCAAAGAAATGATGCCTGCTGCAGTTTCAGAAGCTTATATTGGACA
Organism: Martes martes; assembly: GCF_963455335.1. Taxonomy (NCBI): domain Eukaryota; kingdom Metazoa; phylum Chordata; class Mammalia; order Carnivora; family Mustelidae; genus Martes; species Martes martes. The sequence continues at coordinate 60,861,441 of NC_137891.1, forward strand.
AGTGTTCGTAAATGAAAAAAATTGGAACCTTAGGAAAATTAAAAAGCACATGGAAATCCACGACAAGTCATAACAACTGATTTTTATCTATCATTTTATATCCGTCTATTATCCATCTAAATATAAAAACCCCGTGATTTTATGTAGTTTACATAAACCACAGGTATTTGGCACTTGCTCTTGTGTTTTATTCTGATACATTCATGAATTGGCAACGGGCCTTCCAAACCGACTAAATACATATTTTAATCTTGGAAAAATAAAATTCCGCTTAACTAATTCCATTTACATTTTATGAAGTTTTTTTTTTTTTTTTTAATTGGGAGATAGTTCTCTAAAACCCCTCACCACCCAGTTAGAGTCCTAAGGCTTTCGGCCTCTGGTTCCACTACTTCAGTGATATCTAGTAATAAAATCTTTGCGGTCCCTGAAGATAATCAATCTAGAATTTCTTTCTTTGGATGTTTACATCATGAAGAGTTTTCGTTACAATCTTGTTAACATGTTTTGTTTAACTCAAGACATGTTAGAAAAAAAAAAAAAAACACCTGAACGTTCTTATGGAGGGAATATTTTTTTCTTAACTCGTGACTTAACTGAGGTGTCAGCGGTAACACTCTGTTTTATTATCCCTTTCCAAAGAAAATTTGCATTGGATTTTGTCAAATGATGCATCACACTGACAATTTGTCTTTTGATTTTATTTACAATAATATAAACTTCTAGCAAATAGAAGGTATATTCCATATACCTTCTGGAAGCAAAACAGCTTCCAGAAGTAAACGGTTTTTTCGCATATCTGCCTACCTGTTTAGCTACTCAAAACAGATCATAAAAGGATGTCTTTTCATCTTGTCTAATTCTTAAAGGTTTCAGACATCTCTACATACATGAAATATGAATGTCCCGTTTTAGGGAGCCTATGCATTACAGCATCTTGGATTTGAACAATAGAACTGTTCATAATCTTTGCAGAAATAATGTACATTTATTTAGAAACAGCCCGGGAACGGCATCCCTCTTTGAGGTTCTTCTGCAAAAATCCCTGCCAGCGAGCTGCTTGTACATTTACGTCCGTAGGCACGTCACTATTCAGGCCATTATCTTCCCTCTTCCACTTTTATTGGCTAAGTGCAGCTGTGGAGAACGAAAAACAACATATATTGGAAAAGAATAAGGGAGATTCTCGAATTCTAAAGCCGCACCATAATTTCTAGTTTCACTTCTGTCTTCTCCACCTCCCCCACCCTCTTATCCCATTTGCAGGACCACGTGTGCGATTCTGCATCCCACAGTCTGTTCTCGAATTTCTTACATAGTTTTTTTCCCCCCTCTCAAGTAGTCAAAAAAAAAAAAAAATTGCCGAGGGGGGAAAAAGGCCTGAAATCAAATTGCAAAGCGACCAGGCAGAGCGACCGGACGCGCCTGCACACGGTACCAGCAACCCGGAGTCTCCCGGGCTTTTCCGAGAGCATCAAACTGTGCCGGCGTCCTAGGCTTGAGGAAAAAGACGAGGCTTAGGAAAGAAGCTAGACTTCCGTAGACCAAGGCGAAATCGACAAAGAAAAACCTCCTGCCTGTGGTGAATTCTGCTTAACTATCCGAATCCAGCTCACGTCGTTTCACGGTCTTTGGTCAGGGGATTCCTCCGACGTCGCCCCAGCCCCCCGTGCGCGGGACCCCAGACTGTCTCTCTCGGTCTGTCTCTCTCCTCAAACTTCCTAGCTCAATTTCCACATCAAATGAGTCATCCACGTTTGACCCTTGCAGCCGCATTCGCAACATGTCTTGAACGGTAAACACCTCTTTCCGAGGCAAATGGTTTGATCAGTATTTGTAGCTCACGTTTAATTTTCTACATTCTTTCACACCCCCGGCGCCTAGTCTCACTCGCTATCCAATCCCACCGGCACTGAGGGCAGGTAAATGCATGGTGTGTTTAGCCTCCATCGATGTCACTGTAACTGATTGTGCCTAAGAATTCTCCGTGTGGCTGGAACGACACCCAAACCTATTGAATGAATGACTTGAGACTGTTAACAAAATTTTACATAACTTCAAAGATCAGGAATTACTACAAGTGGTCACAGTGCAGTCATCCCAGGGATCATGTTATACACATACACAGAAGAATAACCCCTTTTTCACTCCAACAAACATTTTGCCCCAGCTAATCCAGTAGTTTCCTTAGCTGATTGTACCATGATTTGAGTTTTCCTTTTGAATATATAAATAAATTCTATAATGTGAAAGGAAATATCTGTATCATGTTAGATTTAGGCAAATTATTGAGCTAGGCATTTATTTCAGGATCTACAAGCAAATTAAAAAATAAAATCCAGGGACAAGGATTTCTAGAGTGAAATGGCCATTAGCTGGCAGTATGCTGTGCACTCTGAAAAGTGAATAATAAAATTTATCTGTTGGGATTCCCCCCGTTTCATACTCACCATAAGCATCCTGGTTTGGGGCTATGATTTAGTTCATTTATAGATTTAATGTCATGTAAAGGTAATGGCTTAAACAATGCATAAAGCAGTTTTAGTTTTATTCCTTCAAGAATTGCTTAAGCTATCAAACATTTCTTTGATAAAATGGAATACTCTAGCAAAACAAGGCAAGCAAACAAAATGTCTGGTGTTAGGAAAGAACCCACATGGAGGCAAAGAACAAAACAAAACAAAGAAAATAACAGACAAAAGCAGAAACAGAAGACGTCAACCCCAATCAGCAATTCAGCTCTCTGAATATCTGACTAATATTCAAGGGCACATTAGGTTTTCATTACCAAGAACAGCTCTTCAGTGCCTCTTGTTACATGTTAAGAAATAAAGACAATTACAATGTTGGAAACATAATTTTCCTCACCATAAATATTTTATGCTTATCAAACAAACAGTGGATTGTTTGCTTTCTCCTTTCCACTACTCCTTTGGCACTAATTTTGGCATTTAGATGGTACTTGGTTTGGCAGGCAAGGCAAGCAGTTTGAAAATTATCTTTACAGCTACCTCTAGTACCGTTCTTCATGCTTATTTTTGGTCAGTTGAGAGCTGATTGTTTCATCTAAATGGCCTCAGTCCACAGTCTATGCTTTTATAGGGTAAACCCTTTATGTTACATCTTTTCAGTGAATCCATGTTTTCTTATCTGGGCTTTCTACCCGTTTAGTTTTGTTTTTGCCTAATGACAGACTCACAAAATGGAACCAATTTTAAGAAAATGTTAATAGTAATTCACAATTATAAACCAAAAGTCAACAAAAGTACTATCAGCTATCTGCCAAAAACATGGTCAGGAAATAGCAAATGAGATTTAACCTAGATAAGCACAAGTCGTATGTCTGGGGAAATATAATCTGAAAGTCATAAACTTGAGGTCCAACTTCATACTCTTCATGAGTCAAACTCCCAAAAATTTCCGTTCTGCTGGCCATTAGAGTTTACTTATAGAGCATGCAGTTCTGTTCTAAACTATGTTGGAAGAGCAATTACATTTGATTTTAAAAAAAAATACACCTGCAATTTTATTCTTGGGGGAAAAGGTGCTGTTTTAAAAAGTGCCTAGTTGTGAGAAAGAAGAATAAATCTGATGCTTGTTTGTCATATGATATTACAGAAATGTAAAAAGAACAATCAAGCCATTGCCTTTGGAGTAGGGGCAAGAACAAGTGACTGCCACATCCAGGAGTCATATTCGCCCAGAGCACTTGTTAGATATCATCTCTTTATAAAAGTAAAGGCAGCTCACAAATGGATATATGTTAATAAGTAGAATGATCTGGATAAAAGCATATTGGAAGCTCAGGAAAGCTCCAACTCTAACAGTAGCTGAGAATGAAAAGTATATATGTGCCAAGGAAGAAAAATGATAAAAAGAACAGAAAAATCAGACATATTAGATTAAATATGCAGAAAGACTGAATCTCAATAACTTCGGAAGATTCACCTAAAAGGAAAAGAGCAACAAAACAGGTATTTTTTTTTTTTTAATAATCAAATGTACAATGAAGTTTAACAGAGTACTTATTTATGAGACCTCAGACACCGGTAAAACATCACGTGAAAATTAACCTTAAGTCTTTGCTTTAGTAGAAAGCTGGCCAAGAACCCTTGTATTGTATCCCACACTTGGTTTCCCAAGCTATAAGTGCATAAAGCATCCTCTCATTAGATACTTCCAAAATGCATGGTATGATTAAAGAATTTGATGATGTTCTTTGGAAGTCTTGATAGGGGGAAATGTATTTGCTAATGTTAGTCAACAATAAATGGATTAGAAAACCAGTCCTAATGTAACAAGAAATTGGATGTAAAAGTCAAAATTTATGGCTCACATAATAAGTTCCTGTCTAGTGAGTAAATTTCTCCAGGGTTTACCTCATACTGTGTTTTTAGAAGAGCAATAGGCATAGACATTAACTTTCAGACCACAGGATATTACAGTCGACTAAAACTCACACGTACTTTTTATAATATACAGGCCCTAGAGCATAGAGATCAGTCTTGTGCATCATTTTTCTTGGCACTATTATTCTAGAGCCTTCCATTCATGCTCTCTGGCCAGACACCTCCTACCCTGAAGGAGTTAACATAATGCTAACAGTACTAAGTGATTTAGCTAAGTGAAAAAAGACCAGTACTGGGGGAAAAAGTGACTGATCTAGTGAAAGTTTCTTTAAATGATTCCTGCACATAAGAAAATTTGTAACTCACACCTGAAGAGTTGGCTTGACTTTTGGCTATTCCCACATGGTCTGGTCTTCTCCCACTGATGCTCCGAAGTAAATCTCCATCTAAGCCAGTGGCCTGGATCTTCATTGTCTTTTAAGGAAAACTCCCATTAGGTGCATTTGACAAGTTTTTCTATATGAAATTACATTGCCAAATCAAATAATAAAAGGAATTTTAAAGTGTGTGTGTGTGTGAGAGAGAGAGAAGCATAAAATTTCTTTTGATCAGGAGTGTTCATAACACACCTAATCTGTCATTGTAGACAGAATACAAATGCTCAATGAGCTAAAAAACTTCTGTTGATTTTTGCCCTCTGTCTTTTTTGAAAAGATTTTATTTATTTGACACAGAGAGAGATCACAAGTAGGCAGAGAAGCAGGCAGAGAGAGAGGGGAAAGCAGGCTCCCCGCTGAGCAGGGAGCCCAATGTGGGGCTCTATCTCAGGACCCTGAGACCATGACCTGAGCCAAAGACAAAGGCTTAACCCACTGAGCCACCCAGGTACCCCTGCCCTCTGCCTTCTGTGGATCTGTATTTGAGAGGTTGAATAGGACCTGGGTTTAAATATACATTTCTGTCACATGTGTTCTGTGTTTATGCCACAAAGCTAGAGTATAACTCTACACTTAAGCAATTTTTGTTCCCTCACGTGCAAAAAACCCTATCATTTCTTTATTGTACATAAGGTAGGTTAGGATAGCAGTGAAGATTAGTATTTTATGACATGTAAGCAACTGAATGTTCTCAGTCCAATATAAACCAACAGATACATAATTGATTCCTTATGGTATTTACTTGTTACATGGAAATTCAACAGATACATATATTTATAAATACACCAATAGATGAATAGAAACATATATGTTCTCAAGTGGATAATTATGACTATTATGTCTTATAGGGTTTTGGCTTGGTGTGACAAAGGACATTTAAATTTTTACTGAAAAGTTTATTCAGACTTACAGTTGTGTCAAATGAAAAAATAAGTACATTTCATGTTCTTAGGTGGTATAATGCATTTGCCGATTGTGACCCTATGCCTGAACAGGACTATAAATCCACACTGTGCCTGTGATTGATTTGGGATTTGGTTTTCTGATCTGGCAGAGAGATGTGTAAAAACCTCAAGCAGTCAACAGCTCCCTATTGGCTGTGCATCTGAGGGACTCGAGAGCATTGTTTATTCCAGCAAGTGTCTGGAATACATTATACTCAATAAATTGGCTCCTGTTACTCCCGTTTTGGAGAATATGAAGAATTTGTATACTGCACAAAAATAAGTGTACATTGGCCAAATAACAATTTTCCTTAATAGAAAATTCTGAATATGACTTTATCTTCTGAATCTAGTACTGCCAATATTTTAAACACATGGCACTTCCTAAAGAGCAATAATGAAATAATTCTCCACACCTTCAAATTCAGAAACTGGTTCAAAGTTTAGATCTGTTTTCATCCAAAGACCATATGAATCTAGGTTTTGAGAAGTTAAACAAAATAATATGGTCGGATATTTGGGCTGGGAGCTGCCATATATATATATACACACACACATACTTATGTGTGTATATATATATATTTTTTAAGGAAATTTTAGGATCAGGGATCAAAGGACTGTATTAATACATAAAAATTTTAGATTATATGTTACTTCTAAGTTATAGAGACTGACTTTTTAAATATGATTTTCAAATAAATACCATACCTGTAGACAAAAGAAACTTTCATTGACAAGAAATGAAATGAAAGAAACTTTCGTTGCTTTTGGTGAGTTCATAGCAGACACTTGTATTTGGAAGTTTATGGTTATTGTTGCTTTAAAAGACTCTGGATTTGCTTTTTTATATTATAAAAAAATTTTATGTCATAATGGGTAGAAAGGATAAGCAATGGATTTGCTGATTTGGTTAATATTTTTAAAGACAAGATACTGGGGTTTTTAGGTTAACAAACTTTATCAGTGCACTGACTTCTACAAGAAGTCTTCTCACCTGATATATATGGTCTATTTTGGAAAGTTTCAGGGTCTGCATCCATATAAACACCCAGCAGTTTAGGGCCAAAAATCAGTCTGTGCATGTTTCTACTTGTTTCCTGTGTGTTGGTCTTATCTCAGAATCTATAACCTATGGTCTTTGAAGGTGAAGGATTCTGACTCTAACTCCATGGTATGTAGTACAAGTCAACAGATACTTGACTGATAGAAACAACAGGAAAGCATGTGACTCTAGATGAGTTTGAAGAGTATGCACAATTATATTTGTATTCATGCCACGCTTTATACTTTCCGAGGGCCTTTTGCCTACATGATCTCATTTGATGTGAATAATTGAGTGAGGAAAGGGAAGGCATTTTATTTGAGAGGGAGAGAGAACTGCAACATTTTAAAGCTCCCTGAGAAGCCAGAGTCCTTATAAGAGCAAATCATCAAAGTATTTGCATATCTTTCACTGCTTGTGATTGGATTCCCCTAATCAAGTAAGCGGAAGTTCCCAAAGAAGGAGTATCTCGGGTTACAGGCCTGTGATGGATGCCTCATCCAAAGCCGAAATACTTCACAGGTTGAATCCAGGTTGGCTCCAGCCCTCATTAACTCACAGATACAGGGATTTTGAGGTTACAGAAACTTCACCCTACTCTCCCAAAGGGTTCCGTGATGCAACAAAGGCAAAAGAAAAAAAAAAAAAAAGAAAGAAAGAAAGAAAGAAAAAAAAAAATTAGTAGAAAGGGCCAGACGGGACATTTAGTCCTGGCTGAATGATTTGGGGGTAATCCACTTACTCCTCTTTGTCTCAGTTTCCTTAAGTTAAGAGTACATACCTTTAAGGCCACTTATAAAATTATTTGAATCCCAGGTGCCTTAGTAAGTTTCAGTCTGACTGCTTATCCCTTTAAATCCTCCCCACCCCAGCAGGGGGGAAAAAAAAAAAAACCACACCATGTCACTCTGCCTGTCCTCCCTTAAGGTCCACCTCGAGCACACCTAACTCCCCCATGTTGACAGACCAACCCCCACCACCTTCTCCTTCAGTTTAAACGCTGCAAGGGCTGAGGAGTCCTAGACACCCCGCGGGGCGTGGGCAGCAGGCCCAGGCTCCGGCTCGGGTGCGGAGGGGAGTCGGGGCCCAGCGAGGGGCTGGGGGCCGAGAAGGGGGTGCTGGGAAGACCGGGGGTGCTGGGAAGAGGGTTGCCCTCGCCAGCGTCGGCCCTGCTGTCGTTGCACACTCGGAGCCGCGCAAAGGGCGCCTCTCAAACCCGACGCACAGGCGCATTTAAGAAGGAAAGAAAGAAAAAAGCCACCACTGGCTCGAATTTCTGGAAGCCAGAGCAGTTTTTGCCCTAAACACGGAGACAGAACCCCTCTTAGCGCTGCCCTGGCCTCTCCGTTACCCATTTTCGGTTTGGTTTTTGGAAGAGCCGTTTCCTCAGCCCCTCGTCGCCGCAGTTGTGACACGAGTAAGTCCAGCCGCCGGGGACCCTGTCGCCGGTCACCCTCCCCTCGCGCGCTCTCTTCCCACCTTGGGCCCCGGCGGCGGCGCTCCGGCCCCTGCCCGGGCTGCCCGGCCGCTTTGGCCTCCAGGCGGATCGCAGTGACGAAGAGACTTTGTTGTGAAACTAAAGCTGACCCTTTGGCTCCCAGGCAGCGGCCGAGAGCCCGGGGCCACTGCCGCCCGCGGCCCCACCCGGGGCGGGAAGGCGGCGATCGGTGCCCGGGAAGAGGCAGAGGGGGCGCAGACACCAAGGGGCCCCGATCCCCGGGCGAGCGCGCGCGTCTCCCGCACCCCAATCCGCCCACTGCGTCCAAGGTGCGGGCACCGCCGCCAGTCACGCGAGGACTCCTGGAAGGGCGCGGCGGCGCGCGCAATAATGGGGACGCGCGTCGCCCCTTTGCCTGGAAGCCTTAGGGCGCCCGCTGCACGTGGAGGGATGTGTATCGGACGGGTTTGTTTTCCTTCCGGGAGGTGGTGACTGATTGGGACGTCGGGGGACGGGGGAGGGGGGGAGCGGTCATCTTGGCCCTATTTGATGTGATTGCTGTCTTGGATGTGTGCTTGCGCTCGAAGCCCCAGTAATGGGAAACATTTGGGGGAGCAGTCGGGGCAAGTAGATATTTATATTTAGCGCTTTCTAGTCCCTGGAGTTCCTTAATTTGGCCGAAAGTGAGTTGGTTGGTCCAAATCAAGGAGGCCAGTTAAAAGTAGTAGCAGATGACTTGGAGAGGCCAACGATGGTGACACATTATTATTTCTAGGAATAAGTAAAAAAGCAAGGAAAAATAAACAGGATCTCTGCTTTACCTTTGGTGAGGTTAGGGGGAGGTAGGAATAATGCATACAGTATAAATACTTTTTATCGTTTTGTTAAGACCCACCCAACATTTTCGTTCTGGTGACCACGCTGGTGAATGCGAGCTCCGTAAATAATCTCATAAAACTCAAAACCTCTTGGGAAAAAAAAAAAAAAATTGGGTGGGAGGAGGATTCAAATCTGTAAAGAAGTGTGAATTAATTATATGTTCAAAAAAAATCAGTAGCAAGTATCTACTGAGCAAACAAGATGCCAGCTATGAGTGAAAAGTGGAGGAATAATCAAGAAGCAGGATGTCCAAGTAGAACAAGGAAGGCATTCTTCCATCCTGTGCAGAGACCCCCAGTGTTCTGTGTCTCAAGCTCTGAACTGTTCATTCAGCCGTTGCAGGGAAAGGGGCCATGTACCAAGCATCTTGTTACATGGATAAAAATGGTTTCTGCCCTGAAGCAGCGGCATGGTGGACAATTGTGACCTAATGTGACTAGTACTCTGCTGGGGGAAATCATAGGTGTACAAGGCTTCCTGGAGGGGAGGACTGGATGAGCCCTGAAAGCTATGTAGGAGACTGGGTGAAAGGTATATCCTCCAGGCAGAGATCTGTTGGCATCAGAAGCATCTAAAAGTAGCCAGGAGCAGCTGCAGGTGAGCAGGAGGGACCTGGGATGCAGGAGAGATGCACAGAGATGGTAGCTGGGGCCAAACTGGGAAAGACTTGCATGTCAGACCCATCAGACTAAATCAGACTTGTTCCCCACTTTGGGAGAGAGTACAGTCTAACAAGTTTCACAATTTGGAACATGTAAATACCTTGGAGAGCAGGCAGAGGACTAATTAAGATAATTAAGATAAATTACAAAATAGGAACTATGAAAAAATCTATTAGTGGAATTATTTCCCCTATAAAAAAGTGGAAGAGTTCACAAAAGGTAATCAAAGAGAGGGTAAAGAGAGGGAACACTACAATAACAATACAGTTTTACTAATTATTATTTTAATAACCTGAAAGGCAGCTTCTACAAGTGTCTAATTAAGCAGTTGACTTACATAATAATTTTTGGATATAAAAACTAAAGACAATTAAGCATATTGGATTATGACCTTTCATAATTTTATGACCTTTCATCCTTTACAAAAGGCTTATCATCTGCTCAACATAAATTTACTGAACATGTACTATGTGTAAAATACAATAATCTCTCTGTCCTATTGAGTGATATTAATAACATTGTATAGATGAAGAAACAGGCTCAGGAAGGTTAATTTTTCCAGGATCACAGAGTTAATAAATGCCAGAGTTACCAACTACAACTCTTACCCTCCAACCATGATCCTCCAGTAGACTCTCTCACCCTTTGATTCATCAGGACTAGCTCTGTTTTTGGCTTTCTCCTCTTTATCATTTCTATTAGTGACTTTATTTTTTTAATATTTTATTTATTTATTAGAGAGAACGAGAGAGAGAGAGAGAGAAAGAGAGAGAAAGCAGGGGCAGAGAGAGAGAGAGAGAAAAGCAGACTCTCCCCTGACCAGGGAGCCCCATGCGGGACTTAACCCCAGCATCCTAGAATCATGACCTGAGCTGAACACAGACACTTAATTGACTGAGCCACCCAGGTGCCCCATTATCAGTGACTTTCAAGTAGAAAGCTAAAGTAGTGGTTTTTAGGTTGGCATATTACACAAAGCTGGAATGGTTACATTAGTCATTCCTTGCAGAATCCTGAGTCAAAGAGAATCTGAGTGAGCTTGATTGACAGGCAGAAACTAACACAATGAGAATTTCACAAGGATGAGTCAGTTCCTCAAATATAGAAGGATTGGGACTTGAAAACGGGTCATTTGCAGAATAGTTTGAGTGTCCTGAACTCAGTCAGTGCCAGTGGTCTTGGGATCCAGGCAGGGTCCACTGGCTGACAGACACGTCCTGTGGAGGGAAATCAGAAGGTTAGCCCATTTTTGAAAGGAAATTTTGGGCCTAGAAAGGAGAGCCCTAAGGGGGATATTATTCATCTTAAATATTTCAAGAACGACTTTATATATAGGATGTATAAGAAGTATACATAGAATAGTATAGGAAGGCATTGAATTATATTCGTATCACTGCAGAAGAAAAACTGATGTTAGAGAAGGGGCTTTGATGGGTCTATTTCAGCTCAGTCTAAGAGAAAATGTCCTCGAAGTTAAACCCTCCAGCTGTGGACCAAATGACTTGCCAAGCTGGTGAATCTCTGTCCCCAGAAGTGTTCTGCAGAAGCAGCCTGGCTATCTGGAAAGGATGTTTTCGGTGATTCCCACTCTAGATGGGAACTTGGATTCCACAATTTCCTTCTGCGGTCCCATCACAGCATCTCATACCACCTGTATCCCAGTACGCATGTCACTTGTTAATTGTTTGCTTGTGGAATTGAGGGGAGGCAGATTTCTGAAATGTCTCTAATGTTGAACTAATGTAAGTTATCCTTTGATTTTAAGGAAAGAGTGAAATTCATGAAACCCTGAATCAGTGCCTCTTTTCTGACAGCTTCGTGCTTTCTCCATTACTGTCTTTGTTTTCGGTGTTTTGGCCTCTGAGATTGCAGTCCTGACTCTGGTCAAGAAGCAAGTAAAAGTAAGAGTCAGCATCCAGGAAATGAGGAAATTGCTTTGCTAAGCTTTAGCTGTGACTGTCAAGGGTAAAGGAGTAGTGTTGGAGCAGAGCAGGGAGGTGTTTTTTTTCTCGTTTCTCCTAAACTGGCATATGTAATATGCATTAATTCTAAGGTCTAATGATGAACTTGGATCCCCTGTACTAAATATGTTACCTAATGGGCTGGATATTGAAGTCTGTGCCTATATCCATGGCTAAAATTGCCTTTGAATTTTAGCAGAAATGGCATAAGAGTCTGAGAAATAAATCTTTCCATGTATTTTTTAGAAATAAACCTGCTTTTTAATTTTGACAGCTGAACTTTTTTTGTAGGCTAAGCACAGACCAAGTGCTTAATGAATCTGACCCAGGGTATTACTGAAAACCCGACCACCATTCCACATTCTAATTTGTCTTCAAAAATTAAATCCTTCAGGATCATATCAATTATTGACATGCCAATTGAACCTTAATATTAAAGAACATTGTATACTTTTTTTAAAATCCTCACCCCTTAAACCATCTCCTTAAAGGAGATGTCTTAAAGCCCCTTTTTGCTTTGATACCTAAAAATGAACATTATTAATTGTTGGACCCATATGGTTTACTCAGGTAGGAGTGAATGTCAGCTGCATTAGAGAGGAGTGTTGGTGGATAAATGGCTAGACAAAGATCAGCACTAACATCGTCAGGTTTGATTTGGAGGGGCAAGGACAATTATATTAGCAAAATGTTGCTTTCTTGATGGTACTGGAAAAAAAAGAGGTTAACAACTAATAAGAAATGTGAATTGTGGCACTTAAAAAAAACTTTATTATTTTATAGTTCAGTGAGTTTTGATCATTATGTTCACCTATGTCACCACCACAATCAAGATCTAGCACTTCTAGTGCCCCAGAAAGTTCCTTTGTACCCCTCTACTGTTCATCAACCACTCTCCACCCCCATCCTGGGCTCTGGTTCCAGGCAACCACTGTCTGCTTTCCATCCCTATCGGTGAGTTTTTATGGTGTATTTTTAACATCTTAGGAGGTATCCAATGGTAGATCTTTCTACATGAAAGTAAAGGAGTTGATGTTTCATATCTCCTCTTTGTCTTTTGAATAAAGTGAGAAAATTCATCACTTAGTTATAGCCATTTACTTAGACACCGAATAGCATAGTCACTGAATGGTACCAGTGCAGTTTGCTACTAGTTATTCCAGACCTTGTTATTTTAAAAGTGAACCTACAGTCTCTGTAGGCTGAGAAACTATTTCTGTGATACATTGTATCATAAACTACACCTGTAGAGGATTGACAGTACCTACAACCAGCAGATGCAGCAGAATTAATATACCGGCCTGGTGAAATTTTAGATACTTTTCTCATTTGCGTATTATATTTTAGGTTACTTTCCCTTGGATGTCTGCATTTGTTCATTACATATGAGATTTATAGGCCCGTGGTTCTCAAGCAATATACTACCACACAAACCACTGTTCCTCAAATCCCTCATGCGTGTTCCACCAATCATAATTAATGGGCAACATTTATTATTTTTATGCTTGAGTATAAAGTATTTTATTACAATGGCTGTCAAACTCAACCAACTGAGTCCTGTGGCATGGTGATTTACCTTGCTGAAAGACAGGAGAAAGTGATCAAGATGGTAATGAAAGAGCCGATGTTTATTGGAAAGAGGTTTGACTTTTCATCTTGAGTCCATGAGAGCAAGGTTGAGTGGAAGAAAGAGCAAGTGAGCCATGTGTGATAACCATGCATCCTATTGGCACGGTGATGGTGCACATCAACGATGTAAGACTTTCAAATGTCCAGTCATGGTCTTTAATATTCAAAAGTTCTTCCATGAACAAAAAAATTTAGTAACCTTTGATATAGGGAGAGTCATGAATGCTGTCAAGATCACAGGTTCTGTGGTGGTAATTTCATTGGAATATTCTTAAGATATGACTCTCATGTTTCATCCTTCTACTAGGGTCAATGTTGTATGGAAGAGAGATCTGAGTAAGTGAATTTGACCTCACTTACTAGTTTCAACTATCTTACCTTTTGATCCTCTAATTGCAGTTTGGAATTTATCCTTAAGGCATTTAAAAGAGGGAAAAGAACTTGATGAATAGAGATCTTGAAGTGTTATATGCTATAGTGCAAGAGTGTAAAAAAACCAAATGTCCCACTTTATAGGAATATTGCCCCGATGAAATATGAATTATATGGAAATTAAAAATGATTAGTACAGACCATAAAATGTTTATGGAAAAATGTTAAGAGAAACCAGAAAAATAGAAGCATGATGATTCACTATGATTATAGTTTCATAAAAGTAAGTCAGATTGATGGGATTATGGGGGCCTTCCTTTAGAGTTTTCTTAATATTGTTCACGTACTAAGTGATGCATTAAAATACTTTGTAGGTCTACTGCTCTTGAAAACAGAGTTTGAATTGAACTTTCGTTACTGAATAAACACATGCTGTTAATTTTCCTAATTTGCCTCAACTCATTCAGTTGCCCCCTTGCCTTCCATTCTTCATCTGAAGTTAGTAGGAAGTTGCATATGGTGCAGGCAGAAATCTGGTCATATGCATATAGAAGGTCTATGATGAATAGATAGGTTTCATACATAAAACTTTAAAACAGTTGCACCAGTAATTAGGTGGAACAGCTATAAAAGCAAACTGTTGTAGACATTTATTTCTATAGAAACTCTATCTCCAGCTGTAGAAGACTTCCACCAATGTAGAGCTGAACTTGGTTTTGCATTAGTGGCTTCAGCGGTTGGGATGTGCTCCTTAACAGTCTCAGAGCTCATTGAGTATCTGGTTTCTGAATCTCGTTCACCTGAGTATGCCCAATCTCTAGTTTTCTTGCTATAACCAAATTTCTTAGGAAGGTGGCACAGCACAGAAGAGGCAGCAGTGACGCACGGCATCTTGTGGCTTTGGGAGCCATGGAATGGTGAGTCTTGTGGGTCCCCAGAGGACACTCATCCAGCAGTTCATTTCACTGCAGGCTTCTGTTTGTAAATTTTCTTAAAGACCCCTTGATTTGATATATTTATTCAATCTGTCGTTGTAGTCTTCTGGTGACATACTTCAGAATAGCCCTTTTCTTTTCTAAAAGCATGTTCAACCACCAGTTTCCTTCTGCTTCTCAGGAATGTTAGAAAACTCAACACTTGGTGAGAAAGCAAAGATTAAAGTGATGGTGTGTTGTAACGAAAATACTCTTTCATGAAAGGAGTCACAAGTTATTAACAGTATCTGATGGGTCTCTGGTTCATTAGAGGTGATTTATGTGTCATCTAAAACATAACCCATTTTTCAAAACCAGCAGGAAAAATTAAAATATAGATGATGTATAAAATTTTTAAAAAATATTATTTTCTTCCAAATCATATTAGTCTCTACCTTATTTTTCTTCAATCTAGAAGATCTGTCTGATGAGCTTGCCTGACTAGACCCTTTCCCCATCTGTGTCATGCCTCCATAACTTATACACTTAATGCCAACGTAATGTCTCCCCCTATTTTGTTTTGACAATGGCCAGGAAGTTTGTGATGATCCAGAACTAAGGTAAAAGCAGGATGAAGTTTACGGGCAAGATGAGACGTTATTGCTTATTTTATAAACCACCTGGTTTTGCTGATGGATAGAAATGAATGGGAAGAACCTATGTGGAATGAATATGGATTTTACTGAACCCAGGAAATTTTAGGTTCAGAGTTATTGAGTATTTTTCTTTTCAGCAGCAAGGGCTGTTCATAGACATGGGGAGACAAATTGGCATCCCGGGGAAAGTTTAAACTAGAGCAGGAGTGCGCAGAATAGATTTTTTTTGCCTCACGTGCATTAAAGTTGTATTTAGAACTGTTCAGTATTTTAAAGAGTAATAGGCTTGTCAGTTGCCATAGGGCCTAAAATGTCACCTCCAGGTATCACTGAACTCTACAGATGTAATTATAGTGCCATCACTAGGGGCCCAATTTTGTTATACATCTGGGCCCCCAAAGGAAATTTCGTACGATTGCGATATTTGTCATTTTGAGTCTCAATTTGTTGCTTTCTACAGAGTCTGTTTTATCAGTGTATATGTCTGACATTTATTTGCTATTGTCTGTTTGCTAGTACCTATACACCAATTTTAGTCTCTTCCTAACCCACTCCCCCCAAGAGTGGCAAATCGAAAGGGAGTTCCTAAGGCTTCCGTTACTCCCATGTCCAGTGAGCCCACCCATCAAAGTTAGCTTTTCAGTGGTGTTTCATTGATAGTCTGGGGGGTTGGACTGAAGGAGGCATAGTCCCTTCAGTTGTTGAAAAGACCAAACCGGGCCAGTGCTCCTTGTTTCCTTCTTGCCCAGCATGGCTCCCACTCTCCCTCTTGCTGAGCAGAACCACCTGCGTGATTCCGTTCAACACTGCTTGCCTAGGCTAGCATCTGGCCTGGGCCTGTGAGGGCCCCTAGCCTGTCTCCTGTCTCCTATGAGCAGCAATGACCTTGGAAGGGGATTACCACTGTCTGCCCCGGGAGAGCATTTTTCTCAGGTGACCTCATGCAGCTAGCGAATAGGAAGAGTCAAATCACATATATTTAAATGTATGCCCAGCTGTGCAGCTGTTTCTCGCTATTTTGTTCTGTTGATCTTTTCCTCCTACTTAAGGAGTTGTTGAAATACATTTCAGGAAGAGGCTTCCAGGCTTTTCCTCTGTGCTCAGAGTGGATCACTGACTCCAGAATGATGACGTTGGTCCGCAGAAGCCTAGGCTGTCTCTCAGTCCCTTGTCTTTTTATCAGGGAACTTTGCACTTCAGTGGCTAACAGAGGGATGGCCTTCCGTGGTGTATAAGTCCAGGGGGCACCCCTCACATGGGGGGGTGCCATGATAATTGACTTGGTAGCGGTTAAGTAAAGGATTTGGCCTTTTGTGGCAAATGCAACTTGCTTTGGCAAGGTGAGTGCTGGCTGGCTGTGTGCATGGGTGTCCAACCACCACCAGACTCATGGTGCCCTGTCCTTGCAGGGAAACCTCTGATACCAAGGCATCTGCTGCTGGTGCTCCACAAATCTCCTAAAACAAATCTCAACCCACTGATTCTTCCATCAGTGTGCACCTGCCCTCACCATTCTGTGTCTAGATGAGTCCCCTTGAATATTCCTCTAGTCCTTCTTTTCTAGGAGCCACTCCTTGGTCTAAACAAAGTCCCTGAGAATTTCATCTCTGAGTACTCCACATGGGTTTATATGTAGGTCTAAACAGTTTTATGAATAACAACTCTCTGTACTGTAAGTAAGTAAATAGGTAGGTAGGTAGATAGATAGGAATCAAGTAACCTATTTTTGCTTGAGCCTGTTTCTTAGGTAGTTGAAACCAATGTTCAGGACCAGAAATTTGATGGGTACTTTTCAGGTGGATTGAATGATAGCACCACCATTTAGCTGCCCACCTAATTCTGACTCAGAGTTCACATGTATTAAAAAATTGCCATGCATCGATAACATTCATTCATTCATTCATTCATTCTTAATATTTAATGAGTGCCATATGTACCCTGAACAAGAGAGTAAGGCGTGGGCCTAGGCCTCATGGAGCTACAGTCTAGTGGGGGAGACAAGTAGAGAAATAATGACAGTCCCATTAGGTAAGTGCTATAATGGGGGCAGGCTTATTCATAAACCATGAAAAGATCAAGTCCAGCAAGGGAATTAAGGGTTTACTAAAGCCAGGCTCCTAAATATCAGTAGAACCAGCCATGGCCTCTATTGCACGGTTTGGATTGACATGTAGAAATCTGGAAACAACTAGGCTGATTTAGCGAGCAGCGGAGGATTTGTAAATAAAGGCCATGGCTCTCCGTGATTTTTTGATTTTTGAGTGGTAGTCTTTCTCGGTGGAGGCATCTATCTGAAGTCGATGAATGCTGACTCTTTTGACTTCTCAATAAGCTCAGTCTTTTCTTTTTCAGCCCGGGAAACAATAACAAATACAGCATTCGGTACAGAACAGTTTCATCTTCAGAAGACATAAAATTACGAATGAAATAGCTTTCATGCTTCTGTAACTTGACCATTCTTAATACCTTAAACTGTTCAGTAAGTTCAATATGGAAATATGGGAAAGAAACACATGGGAAATAATCCTGGAATATCAAATATACAGATTTTGATTGAAACATGTTCTCAGGACAGGTATGGAGAGGATGGGAGTTTAGGGGAAATCGGAGGGAGCTTTGTCTTCGGCCTGCTCCCTTCTGGGAGGAATGAGACCGGACTTTGTCTCACCACATATAGGTGCACTGTGGGCAATTCACGTGAAAGCACTTTGGAAACTGTAAAATGTTTGACCAAGGTAAGGAGGATTATTATTATAATTTTTAAAAGTTGCCTTATCACCCTAGAAAAGTTAATGTGCCTCAAGAGAGTTAACTCAAGCAACAAAAAAAGTATAGTTTCTGTAATAGCTCTTCCTTGATTATGCAAGGAATCCTCCGACAGCGATGATGGGGTGATTTTAAGATTCAGTTCTGAACTTATGAGCAATTTGAAATAGAGTACTATGTTGTGTTTTCTTGGTTTAGCAGACTGTAAATACATCCACAGGATTTTTATTTATACATAACCTGAAGTTATAAAATTGTTGTGAAAATTTAAAAAAAAACAACACTGTGCTCTCGTAAGGATTCTCAAAATTTGGAGAGTCTAGTTATTTATGAGTCTTAAGTTATGGAAGAAGAATCACCTTTGTGCTGACAGTGGTTAAGGCATATATTTTCCAGCATTGATAATTATGAGGGAAACAAACTTAAATGAATATGACTCTAGTATTTCAAAGTTACCTCCCAAATCATCCAAGCTTGGGATCTTTTACCTGAAGATTATGTGTGTAAATGCGTGCATTCATGAACTTACACATATAAAATATACGCCTGTAAGATAAAATCCAATTGAAAACTCCCATTTCACAGATAGTAAAACTGAGGCTCAGAGGGATAAATTATTTACCTCAGATCATTCAACTAGTTAGTGGCAGAGTCAGAACCTAAATTCAGATCTCTTGACTTCTGGTGGAGTGGTTTTCCTACCATCTAACATGCAGAGGTTCAAGACTTTATAAAAAGTGGTACTGAAGTCAGCCTACCACATACTCATGGTGCCTAGGTAGCTCATTGGTTAAGCATCTGACTCTTGGTATTGGCTCTAGTCATGGTCTCAGGGTTGTGAGATAGATCCCTGTGTTAACTCTGGGCTGGGTGTAGAACCTGCTTAAGATTCTCTTCCTCTTCCTCTCCTTCTCTCCTTCTCCCCTGCCCCTCACGTGCACTCGCTCTCTCTTTCTCTCAAAAAAAAAGAAGAAGAAGAAGAAGACTACTACATATTCTCTGTTCTGCAATTTTGTCTTGGGTGATACTAAGATCATGTCTTTTTCTTTTTTTTTCTTAAAATTCCATAATATTTAAATATCTATGTTGGAGTTGATACAAGGCACATAGAAAAATGTCTTAGTTGCCAAGCCCAAGTAAGAGAACCTGAGGATCTCTTTTGGGTTCCTCATTTGAAGATGAGCATGAAAATCAATTCAGAAAGTTAGGAAATGAGACTGGGAAGCCAGAAGACTATGTTATTTTTTTTTTTGAAGATAGCTAATGGCAGAATATATTTCAACATACTATATTTATTGTCCACACCTTGCAGCATCCCCAAAGCCCATTATTCTCAAAGGTGTTGAGTCTCTGAAGGTTCAGAATTGATCAGCCGTGAAACTGTGACCTAATGTAAACTTGCTAAGAAATAGTATAATAATATCCTTGCCCTGAGGCTAAAACACTCAACTCTAGATTTTCTCTTTTATCCTCGCTCAGACTACAATCATATCTCTTTGTTACTATTTCCTCTTTGCATTATGGTGCAATTGACGTTGATAAATAGCTTGGAGAAACTGAATTCAAAAAGAGAAAAAAAAAGCTCTTGTACTGCTGGCTCAAAAATAATGTGTTGTAGAAAGCCCTCTCGTTGGCCTCTCCATTCTTTTTTTTTCTCGGGCTGCAGCTGCTGACAGCAGACACACTGAGCTATAATTTGGCCACATTTGACTCATGTAAATTGTGATAAACAGTGAGCCCATAATATTTATTTTAAAGATTCATTCAGTGAAGGTAAGCATTCTTGACTTGTGTATGCATGCAAGTAAATGGAAAGCTGCAGAGGCAAAGATCAGCTCTTGATTTCATGCCACACAATTAATACGGCCGCTTGGTGCTCTGTTCTTCACAGGTGCAGGGGTGTTGGAACCCTTTGAAGAAGCGTGTAGCTAATAGCCCATATATAATTTAGAAGAAAAAGTCTTCAATGGAAGACCCCCGGGGGATAAATGGACAGTCTGTAAGTAAACAGAATGTCAATCCTAAGGAAAGAGTTACTACTCTTAAAATCGTAATTACTATTTTTGTTGTAACCTGAGTGTCTGGAAATTCCTCAAAAGCTCTGTACCCATTTTTAATGATTTTAGAAGTTATGAATTAAGTAGTACATTATTTAATCAGCTTAACCTAATTTATTATCTGTCTTAGAGATATCAGTAATCAAAAGTAGAGTTCTGGAAGAAAAATGCCAACTTTTAGTATGACTTAATTACACCAATATGAATAATGTAGTTTTAAGGCTTACATTTTTCCTTACCTCTGGGAAAACATACATTTGTCTCATAAAACTTGAAATTAATGTCTAAGTTTTGGATTGCCTTGTGTGTATTTGTTTTACGAATATGTGTGTGTGCATCCTTTAAACCTTTAAAAGTGTTCATTGTTTATTTCCCAGTTTAATAAACTCTTGAATGCACTTTAAGTTAAGGAGAACTTTAGGTCTCTTCAGTTTTATTTCTTTTGTTTATCCTGTGAGCAGAAGAGAAAGGATTCAGAAATTTTCCTCAGGTTCATATCAGGAAGAAAGCAAGCTTCCTTTGGCTCATCAACAAATATTCCCAACTAGAGGTAACCTTATAAATAACTTTTGAGGTATTGAATAAGGCAATGGATATTAATTTTTAAAGAGCACACGTCAGTAAGTTAAGTTGGTTGTTATGGAAAATGTCCATAGCAATGTTTGGGGTGGCATTCGTGACTTTGTCTTTAAGGTTCTCTGATCAGATATGATGCTTTTAGACCTGTGGTTTCATAGCTCAGCTCTGTCCACGGTAGAATTATTACAAACCTAAAGTGTGATCTTTAGTAATGCAGTTGTGGTTCCTGTAAATGTGTGTTTTACAAGACCTGTTGGTGTTATGCAATAAGCAGTAATGGCTAATGGATAAGGATTTTAATAACAAAGGGTCAAGTGCCATCAGAGTACTTTTGTAGTCACACTGTATGCAATTACAGGGTGTATTTTTATGGATCTCCTCAGTCATCTTGTGAGGTAATTCACATGAACACTTTGAGATCATTCCATAAGGTGTAGCTTTTAGCCTAAACAGGCAGAGGAGAGGACCTTTAACCCATTTAATTTGTTTGTTTGTTCTTTTAAATTCTTGTAATGCGCCTTGTGCATTTGATTTTATTATTATGTTAAAATATTTTTGTAGTGCTTATGAAATTAATGAAAAATTTAACTCGCTAATAACTTCCTACTTATTGCCCTCTTTCATGTAACTTTTCTCTTTAGGTTGATGTAAAGTGATACGGTGGAAACTCACTAGGAAATTTAACAGTATCTGCAAATAAATGCTGATAGGATTTCTTTTAATATCTTAAATTATGCCAATTCTAATTTAAGAATTAAGATCTGGGACTAAAATTAAAAGAATAGGTAAAGAATATGATTAAAGATGTTTTTGCGGGGGGCACCTGGGTGGCTCAGTCAGTTAAATGTTGGACTCTCGATTTCTGCTCAGGTCATGATCTTTGCGTCCTGAGATGAGCCTCTCATGGACTTCAAGCTCAGGGTGGAGAGTCCCTCTACTGCTGCCCCTTCCCTCTCAGCCCATGCACACACATTCTCTCTCTAATTAAAAATGATAAATAAAGTGGGGTTTTTTTGCATATCATAACAGTTGTGCTTACAGGGCAATCTCATTACATATCTTTTTGAGGTTTCCTCCTTTTTGCTATATTAGAGTGAAACAGTTTTGCTCTTGAAAGCTATCTTGTTAGCATGAGGGTAGCGAACCAGGTGGGATGTTTCTCAAGGGCAAGCCACGTGGCACTGGAGACGCGTTTCCTAGCCGTTTGGCTCCCGCCCATGGCTTCAGTCTTTTCAAAGACCCTGTACAGAGGCTTGGGGTGGGCTCCCGTCCAGGCTCACGTTCTGTCACTCTCAGGCTCCCCCATTTTCTCAGGAGGGTGGCTGTCCCGGGCGGGCTACAGAGGTGCACATACTGGAGTTGTGTCTTTCCACAACGTCAGCTTTATTCGGTCATCAATCCAAGTTAATCGCAATCATAAAGCAGGTTCAGGATCCCACACTCAGTGACCATGTGTCTCACCATGTGATTCACGGCACACAGAGCAGGACAGAAGACAAGCCACACCACAAACAAGATAACAGAGGGCGCAGGACGTGAGGGAACCAAACGCGAAGTCAGTCTGTGGGTGCCTGGTTGAGATAAGGCCTTGGTCTGGTCTGGGTCAGCTCTTGGCCCTCAATGCTTCTGATGTTCAAGCAATGAAGGATCTCAGTTCTGTTCAGAGATCGTCGGACAGAGCCTTCTGGGGCAGCTGCCTGTTTTAAGTGATCAGACACAGAGGGGTCCGGTCTGAAGAGTCTGACAGTTGGCTACAAGCATTCCCCCCTTTTGCTTGGGCCCCTGGAGTCCTCCTCTGGTTGCTTGTTGTCAGTTCTGGGGTGTCAGCTGGCTGATGCTGGGCCCGGCGAGATCTAACCTCGACGCCTTAACGGCTTGCGTCACTGCTTGACGTGAGAGACTCCACTGTGCTCTCTGCAGTGGGGAACAGACTCCAGATGGGAAGAGGACCTCAAACATAGCTGAAAACATTCGTGTAACTCAGGAAAGGAAAAGGATCAAAAGCAGACCAGGAACAGTATCAAGAAGAGCTCACCCTCTCGAACATGAACTGAACTTCCCCTTGATTGGCTTGTTCACCTTTCAAAGTCTTTGTAGAACAAGTTTCAACCATCTCCAGAGCAACCACAAGAGCATGTTGTACCCCCACCGTACCCGTGTCACCATTATCAATTGCAGCCGTTCTCGTTTCGTCTTCTTTCATTCACGGCCATGCCACCACTGAGACACGGTTCTTCTTTTATAGTTTTTTTTTTTTTAAGATAAAATTTATGTACACTGCAAGGCTCAAATCTTAACTGTACAGTTTTTATGAATGCAAATACCCACATAATCCATATCCTACCACAAATTAGAACATTTCCATCTGCCCAGAAAGTTCTCACCCAAAACTTTCTCACTTGATACTTCCTAGTACCCATCCCCCATCCAAGTCAACCACCCTTCCAATGGTTTTCACCTTTGATCAGTTTTGCTTGTTCCAAAAGTTCATATACATTGAGTCCTCCAGCATGTTTACTTTTGTTTCTGCCTTCTTTCATTTAGCTTTAGGCTTCTGAAGAGTAGTGAGTGTCGTTGCATGTACTAGTATTTTTTTTTTTTTTTTTTGCTAAGTAGTATTTCATGGTACACATTCTTTTTATACAATATTAAATATATTCTATGCATTTCTCTGGGAACCTCAATTTCTGCATCTATAACATGAGGACAGAGAACTCCCATTTAACCTGGTGTCCTTTACAGCTTTATTTTTGTAGCTCTTTCTTTCTTCTTCTCTACAGACCTTTGCTCACAGAATTACCTCTGCTGATGGCCCATTTTAGATTGTGCCTCTTCCGATAAGACTGCATACTTGTTTCCCTCAGCATATTTCTGATAGGAGTAGGAGCTTTAGTTCCCTCGGCAGAGAAATGGTATTTTTTTAAAGAAAAACTTCTTGAGAGGTTTCACACACCAGTTTTTAAAACTTATCTGTAAGGCTCACCATGTGTAGTCATCAGCGTAAAATTACGAATCTCTATTGTCTTTGCAAACTATAATTCTTTCTCACATCTCAATGGTTCTTTCTCTACTCCCTAGATAAAAAGATATGTGACTAGGTGGGAGAAGAGACAGTGGAGCCTCTACATCCCTTCTTTGAAGCCTGGACATCTGGGCTGGGCAGGAGACTAACGAGAGGGCTGTCTCTTTTAGCTTCTTGACAGCTGTGAGCCCAGAGGGTCTCTGTGTGTGAGAGGCTGAAAAGAAATCCCAAGGCCTCCAGTGGGCAGTGAAAAGGGAATGCTCTTCATCTTGGTGCTGCCATGCAATGTGAGATTCGAAGCTAAGTTCTGAGGTGGCCCATGATTCTTTGAGGGAGAGAAAATGATGAGCTGAGCATCAGAGAGTATAATATTCCTATATTTAGCCTCTTGACCCTCAAGGTACTTTGGAAATGAATCTGTCATGTAACAAGGGACTATTGGCAGAGGTTCAGGAACTTCTCATTTTGATCCTAAGTAGACACGGCACTGGACAAAAATGTTACATTGTAAGTTCCACCTTTCTTATTCTGGAATGTTCTATGTATGTGCTTTCCACATCTAGAAAGAAGTAGCTCATGTGATTTTGTAAGTTTTGTCCACCCTTTAGTTTGCCTCATGAGGACGGAAAGGAGAGGAGGAGGAGGTCCATCATAATGCTGGCCACTCCTCCGCCACCTCTTGAAGAGGATCCATTCGGGGAACACAGCTCCACTCTCCCTCAGTAGAACCAAGACTGGCCCTCTCTGAGGTAAACACCTCTGAAATACAAACATCAAAGATCCAAACAATGGCTGTGTCTTTCAATTTCTTTAGTGTATGAGGATTTCTGGAAGGAGATCATGTCAAGATAAAAAAAAAAGCATCTGCTAGCTCTTTGGGGGAAAAAGTGAGTCAAAAAAATATATCATTGTGTTTTTCTTATGAAGCTGTGAGGCCAGCAGTTAAAAACCCACCGTAATCACCTGATCCTTGTATCCAAATTAGACAGACAGCCTGGTATCTTGAAAACCACATTTTAGATTCAGTCAGAAGACCTGGTTTTAACTGTTACTAGTTGTATGGACCTGGGGTAGATTTCCTAGCATCTGTCCCTTCAGCAATAAAACAGAGATGATAATTTTTGCCTTCTTCTATTTAAAATTGCAATTTTGTAGGTAAGTGGAATCATGTATTTTAAAGTTCTTTGAAAACTGAAAAGTGCAATGTAACTCTAATGCACTTTTATTGGAAATATCTCTAGGAAAATGTGGTCATGGATAACAAATTATCTGGCCACCTGCAAGTTTGCAATAAAATTTTAAAAATGCAACCATCATACAAGTGCCAATTATAAGCACTAACACTACCTATATTTGCTCATGGTGGTGTCAGGTGTGGGGGGAATCAGGTCTCCCGAGACTCTTCTAGAGAAAAATTTTATTATAAATACTAGATTGTTAACTTGCTTATATTACAAAAATTTCAAATGATGATATTCTAAAGCTTTTAGGAATAACAGTATATTAAGGCTCCATTGTATTCTCTTAAATGTACCTCTTATGTCTTAAATTATAGTAAATTTGAAATGCTAACTCCAGCTTTTTTTTTTTTTTAAGATGAGGGAGATTTTTTTTTTAAAGATTTTATTTATTTATTTGACAGAGAGAAAGATCACAAGTAGGCAGAGAGAGGCAGAGAGAGGAAGGGAAGCAGGCTCCCTGCCTAGCAGAGAGCCCGATGTGGGGCTTGATCCCAGGACCCTGGGATCATGACCTGAGCTGAAGGCAGAGGCTTTAACCCATTGAGCCACCCAGGTGCCCCCTAACTCCAGCTTTTGCTGAGATGTTGGATTTTGCAAGAAAACCATTAAATAACATATGTACAGACTTTATTCCTATACTTGAAGATTCTCAAAATGAAAAGTGACTTTTAACCAAAATGGAAAAATGAAATATTTATTTTATTAAGAGAGAGGCACACTGTTGAGCAGAAGTTACTAAAAGTAGTTGTCCAATACATATGTGTAAGCCGAATTAACTGGGAAATTATAAATTAAATCAGGATTTCACTTATGCAGCTTCACCATGAATGAGAGGTTTTATATCCATGAAATTTTTAAGTAACTTAAATTTAAAAATATGGAATTCACTGGTTTTCAGTTTCTTTTCTTTTTTTTTTGTTCTCTTTAAGCATATTTGTTATTTGTTTCTTCAGGTTGCTGTAACAAATTACCATAAAGTAGGGGGCATAAAACAACAGAAATATATCATCTTATACTTCTGAGGCTCGAAGTACAAAATGAAGGTGCTGGCAGGGCTCCTGCAGAAACCTGGAAAAGACTTCTTCCTTGCTTCTCCGGAGCTTCTGGCAGTTTGCTAACAATCCTTGTCATTCCTTGGCTTGTAGCTGCAGCATTTTGACCTCTGCCACATGGGCACATGGCATTCCCCCATTTATATCTGTGTCTCTTCTTCTCTTTTTATAAGGACAATAGTTATATTGGATTAGAGCCCAACCTAATGACTTCATCTTAACTTGATATTTGCGAAGACCCTATTTCCAAATAAGGTCACGTTCACAGACACTGGGAATTAGGACTTGAACAGACTTTTTTGGGGTGTGGGATGGGATACAACTCAACACATAATGAAGCCCAGTAAAAATGTGAGACCTAAAATAAAACCTTATCTTTGCCTACCCATCCCGCCTCGAATATCTGAACAACTCTGGTTTATTTGGTCTAAAGTGGGACAATCACCACGAGCTGGCTTAAACAAACAAAAGGGAAATCGGAAAGAAAGGAAGGAACTAGAAAATCTAGGCAGTTTTCTTTCTGTTTTTCTCTGCACATTTTCTTCAGTCCTGTCTCTTTTTATGGACTGGCTTTGTCTGTTCCCCTTGTACATTCTCTGGCTTACTGGGCCATCCACCATGCAGAAAGGGAGGCTCTGATGAGTACTGCTGGGGTTTTGATTCTGTGGTGGGTAGAGCAGGGGGCTGCAGCAGAAACATGGAGATTCCCAGATTAGGGAGCTTGGCAGACCACCCAACAGGTACCTCTCTGGCCCTTCATGAAAATTTGTCAGGGAGGCACCAGTTTGAAATCATAGGTCTACTCCTACCTCAACATTTATAGTTGGGAAGAAAGAGCCCTGATGTGCCATCACTTACATTCTGATCATTTTGATGGAAATATCTTTTTTTTTTTTTTAAGATTATTTATTTATTTATTTGACAGAGAGAGAGAGAGAGATCACAAGTAGGCAGAGAGGCAGGCAAAGAGAGAGAGGGGGAAGCAGATTCCCCACCGAACAGAGCGCCCTACATGGGACCCGATCCCAGGACCCTGAGATCATGACCCGAGCCGAAGGCAGAGGCCTAACCCACTGAGCCACCCAGGTGCCCCTTGATGGAAATATCTAATAACAAATAATTCTTTCCTGATGACTTAAGGTTCCTTTTACGACTATGAGCTATAAGCTGCATCCCTAATATCCTAGTTTTTCTTTTCTCCCTTGACCCGTCTGAGAACAGTGATGCTTAGCCTTTTCCGTTGTGGAGCGTAGGGCTGGGGCAGAACTGGTCGGGATGGGCGCACAGCAAATAGATACCAACTTCTAAGTTAAGCAAGGAAACCCTGACACAGACTCAGAATACCTGGTTTTGCATCACAGCTCAAATATGGGGCCTTGGGAAAGTTATTTCAATTCTTCTTAGCTTCAATTTTGTTTTTGTAACAGAGATCATAAGATCTATATTGCTGGGTATCTGTGATGAGGAAATAAGCTTGCATGTGTCAAGGCACTGTGTAAACTGTAAAACGATATATACAGTCACCTGTGCCAAGCCCTGTGGGGCATCTTTCCCCAGAGCACAGGACATTTTGAGTCAAATATGTCTGCTTCTGTCTTTTCTCCATCTTTGGGCAAGTTTTTAGCCCTCTCTCAGCCCCAGTGCTTCCTCATTTGTAGAGTGGAGATAGTAATACCTTCCTTGCATGGCTGTATGGTTCAAAATAATGTATAAAAGACATCTAGTGACTAAGATCAGTTTCTGGAGTCCGACTCCTGGGGTTCCGGTTTGAGCTGTGGTTCTCACGTGCTGCATGACACTGGGCATGTCTGCATGCCTGCCACAGGCCATTTTCCTGGTCTCTAAGTGTTGATGAAAGTCATAACTGACACCACGGGTTGGTGTGAAGATTGAATGAGAGTGTTTCCGTGACGATGCTATGTTAGTGTTTTCTGTTGTTACTGACGTGTCGGGCAGATGTAGGGTAAGCACTTAAAAAACGTGAGTTGTTATTTAATTAAAATGGATTTGATTGGGGAGGATGAGTTACTACCTCTTAATTTTATTTTAATGGACACACATCCACAGGGTTACGATGAATGATGACTCGGGATGTCAGATTCATGCTGGAAGGAATTAGGCACATTTTCCCCTTTGCACGGCAAGCCTGGTGCGGGCACCTTAAAGAACCCACGCTGGAATGTGATCTGAGCATTTGGAAGAGACTGGCTGTTAGAGTTCAAATTGGGCACCAGGTTTTATTACCAGCTGGGTATTTTAGGTGAAGAATAAAACCTAGACAGGAAAATTGCTCCAGAGCCGGGACAGTGACTTGTTTATATTTCTAGGGCCAAACACAAGGTCAGGCCCTTTACATGCACTCAGTAAATGTTTGTTTATCTGAGTTGGCTGGCAGCTCATGTCCTGGTATAGCTCACTTGGTCCATATGCACCAAACAGATGGAGTGTGACAGGGATGAAAATTGCTTGTGGCTGATGCTGGAAAGAAAGGAGAGAGGAGTTCTGACTATTCAGACTCCCTGCCTCTGGTCTGTCTCTCTGCACTCTTAATAATTCGGGATCAGATCCGGATGTATATGACTGTTAGCAATGATGCTATGTGCGTCTCTCTTTCTGAGTAAAAAGCACAGACTCTGGGACTTTTTTTTTTGGAGGTAGGAAAGGCAGCTTAAATCCTTAACAGAGACAGAGAAAACCTCCTGGTTTATATCTCTGTAAACACCACCCAAAGTGTCGGCTGGAATAAGAAAGCCCTTCCAATATAGCAATAATATAATAAACATTCTCATTTACAGAGAAAGTAAAAGACCCGAGAGTAAGTATTTTGGACTTTGAGGGTGAGAAGGTCTCCTCCAGTCTACAGCTGTGGCATAAAAGTCTGGGAGATAGGGAACCGAGCCACAGGCTGCGGTTAATTCCCGAAGAGAGACTGAGGCCCCCCTCCTTTGTTCACCTGTTAGCACGTGCAGGTGAGGCTGCACTTGTACCTCTACCCCCTTTCAAGGTTTCTCATTTTGTCCCTCTCAAGCTAGCTCTGTCATCTTGGACGTGACTTTTTCCTCCCCCTGGCCTCCTTATTCTCATTTATAAAATGAAAGATTGAGGAGATCTCTTTTGGTTCCAACGAAGAATGATTCTATTAGTGTTCATAATGTACTGGGTAATCAAAGTTAGTAAAGTTTAGACATCACAGAATAAATACGTGTGCTGGTCGCCAGGGGATGGGCAGAAGGACCCATCACTTTCTGCGACCCCACCAAGCGCTCTGTTTGATGACCTCATTCTGTAGTTCCCAGGTTTGAACCGTAATGTGATGTGTCTTCCCATTTCTAAGGCCTCCTGTTTTTTTTCTTTTGCAACTTTCTTCATCCCTCAGTCAATGAATACTATTGTTTGTGGAGCCCATAATACATCTTTATTCTGGCACTTATAACATGATAAGGGTTTTTTGCTGCCCATATTGCTGTATACGTATAATTTTATTTTATATGTAATATCATATACAAATGTTCCTATGATTATTTTTAAAAGATGCTGGGAAGAACAATAAAGAAGCACTTCTGCATCTTGTGTCCCATTCCTGAATGTGTTTATAGTGATTTTAATATAAGTATACAAATTCTTTGATACTCCTCCCTTTAAGATATGAAGCCTTTTGATGATGAACCCTTTGAGTTGACCCCTCCTCTTGGGTAGGGTCTGGACTTAGTGACTCACTTCTAATAAGCAGAAACATGAGCAGAAATGGTATGCCACCATGGATATTAGGTCATAAAAGTCACTCTGGCTTCCTCCTTGCTTTCCCCTTGAATCACTCACGGTAGGGAAAGCCAGTGGTGAGGATGCTCAGAGAGCTTCATGGAGAGGACCAGGTGGCCAAGAACGAAAACCTCCTTTTCCCTCCATGTGATGGCACCTTCTTGGAAGTAGATTCACCAGCCCTAGTCCAGCCTATAGGTGACAGAGCCCCAACAGACAACCTTGGTGTATCCTCATGACAGCCCCTGATATCTAGATATCTCAGTACCCCCGATACTTAAGATAAACTGCTCCCAGACTTCTGACTCTCAAAAATTGTGTGAGATGATAAATGTGTGTTATTTTAAGAGGTTAAGTATTGGGGTAATTTGTTATGCAGCAATAGATGACTAATACAGTGATCCCATTCACTTATTTTTGCATTAAAATGATCTTTACTCCATATTTGTGAATAAAAGTGAAGCTTGATAATTTATATAATTATATAAATAAATGTTATATTAGTTACAGATAATATAGTTACATGAATACATATAATTGTATAAATATAGCTAATATAACTTGTTTTTCTGATTGCGTTTCATGTAGAATCAATCACAGGGTGTTTTTATTTTTTTCCCTTTTGCCGGCTGGGTACCTTCAGATGTCAATTTATTAATCTTTATCTGTCCCCCCCATTAAACAAACAGAACTTTTTCTTCTTGATACAATAAGTGCTTTGAACTGCTAATTAGGGTATATTTTATACTGTGTTATATTGTCAACACATACTCACAAATCTGCTTGCCTTCTTGATAGTGAGCTGTCAGAGGGCAGAGAACCCTGCCACCTGTCTCTTTGACAATCAGCCCTCTGTTTTGTACATTGTAGACGCAAACGATGTTTTGGTTGATTCAGTGAATGAATGAATAAGTACAATTGCCTAGAGCGAAGATTCTGTAAACAGGGAGAAATCTTTCCAATTTCTGGTTGGGCAGCTTTTACTCCACACATCTCCAGGGAACCAAGCACCTTTGGAAACAGACCAGAACCAAGCTCAGAGCCTTTCTTGCTCTGTCAGGTTTCATGAAGGTAGCAGGACACTGAAAACAAACACAACAACTGCTGTGAAATGTCTTCAACTGGACCTCCGTTAATGGAAATTTCTGATAATTTAAGCAAAGGATGAAGCTAATTCTTATGTGTGTCCTTTTATGGAAACAGGATTATAAAATGACACTATAGTCCTACCTATGTATATGAATATAGAAAAACAGGTGGGCAAAAGAGGCTGACAATCATATACCAAACATTTCATGTGCTTTTGTAAATAAACCTTATTCACTTAGGAAATTTTCCAAAGTGTTCTGCTAGGTTAAACTAGATCAATTAATGTTTATATTTCAAAGGAATTCTTGAGATCTCTGTAAGAGGGCTCCCAAATTCAAACTTAACATAAATCAGACTAACATTCTCTTATTTTTAGAATTTTGACTCACGTGACTCTATGAACATATATACAGCTATCTCACATCTCAGTTCAATAACTGAGCCTGTACTCTTCCCAGTTTAAGTCAGGAGATAGCCGTGAGGATACAGGAGTGAGCATGGGCTTAGCAAGCCTCAGAAGTCTTGCGTCCTGACTCGGTGGCCCCTCTGGGTGTGTGCAAATCTCTGATCATCTCCGAGCCAGCGTTTTTATCTCTTAACAGTTATAATAGTTCAGTCCTGTGAATCTCAGAATTGGTGTAAGGATCAAAAGAGACTATGAATGCCTTTATTAAGCAAGATAGCAAAATACCTACACCTGTGCTTACCAAAAGCACATTTTTTTTTAAAGATTTTATTTATTTATTTGACAGACAGAGATCACAAGTAGGCAGAGAGGCAGGCAGAAGTAGAGGGGAGGAAGCAGGCTCCCCGCTGAGCAGGGAGCCCGATGCAGGGCTCGATCCCAGGATGCTGGGATGCTGGGAGGCTGGGATGCTGGGATCATGACCTGAGCTGAAGGCAGAGGCTTTAACCCACTGAGCCACCCAGGTGCCCCCCAAAAGCACATCTTAAAAAACAGCCAAAGCATGTTACTTCTTCTAGGTGGCATTCAAAAACAAATTTCCCTTCTCTTTGAAAGGGAAACAAAAATGGGAAAGTTTAAAATTCCTTATTTTATTTCATTAATTCTTTTTTATTTTGAATTAATGTGCATAAGACAAGGAGATGCAAGGGATAATTGTTATTGGGCTGTGCAAATGTTGAAATGGATGACTGCATTCACTAGTTCTTGCTTTTACTTAAATCATATCTAAACTAATATTCCTTTTAGGGATCCCAGAATTTAAGATAATTTGATATCTAGAAATTCTGTAATTATTTTATTATATCAGAAATCATTTGGAGAGGTATATAGTACATGATGATTTTGTCCTTTATCGAAGCTTTTGTATTTCTTTCAAAGTATTTGGGTGTTGTTCAAGAATGAAATTTTTTGCTTTCTGTAACCAGCTATTAACCTTAACAGCAGTCATGTTTTACAAGGATAAAAATAAATCCTCGGCTTTTTATAATCTAAAAATAGTATCCAGAAAGAATATGCTAGAGTATTTATTATTCAAACAATCTATTATTTAAAAGTTCATCTGTAGTTTCCATTTACAAAAAGAAATAGATTTTCTCGACGTAAGAAACAATGGCCAGATACACATTTATTTCTTTCACTGTCAGTGCTCATATTGGTAATTTTTAGTCATCTGTCCACTCAGGTTTCTGTTAAACATTTAAAAAACATACATTTGTCTGGCTTCATCTGGTGGGCTGGGAGCGTAAACTTTAAAAATGGGTCCAAAAGGGGGGAGGAGTCAAGATGGCGGAGAAGTAGCAGGCTGAGACGACATCGGGTAGCAGGAGATCAGCTAGATAGCTTATCTAACCATTGTGAACACCTATAAATCCAACGGGAAATCGAAGAGAAGAAGAGCAACAATCCCAGAAACAGAAAATCGATCACTTTCTGAAAGGTAGGACCTGCGGAGAAGTGAATCCAAAGCGACGGGAAGATAGACCCCGGGGGGAGGGGCCGGCACCCGGCAAGCGGCGGAGCGACGGAGCACAAAACCGGGACTTTTAAAAGTCGGCTCCACTGGGAGACATCGCTCCAGAGGCTAAACTGGGGGGAAACCCAGGCGGGGTCAGCATAACCCCAGGACCCGCGGGGTCACAGAAGGACTGGGGGTGTCTGAGTGCCGCAGAGCTCGCAGGTATTAGAGCGGGGAAGCCGGCTATAGCGACAAAGCCGAGGAGTGAGCTCTAAGCCCGGGGTTACCTTGTGCCGGTCGCAGGCTGGGTGGACTCGGAGCGCGGCCGGAGGCCGCGGAGACAAAAGCGACCCGGCGCTTTTCTCCAGCTCCAACAATTGACTGCTTTCCTCGAGGCGCGACCGCAAGCCAGGGAGGCGGGGCTATTGGGCGCTTTGCTCTGACAGCGCACTGAGGAGCGGAACCCCAAGCTCTCGGCTCCTTCGGGCCGAGAGATTGGGAGGCCGCCATCTTCATTCCCGTCCTCCGGAACTCTACGGAAAGCGCTCAGGGAACAAAAGCTCCCGAAAGCGAACCCGAGCGGATTACTTAGCCCGGCCCCTGGCAAGGGCGGTGCAATTCCGCCTGCGGCAAAGACACTTGAGAATCACTACAACAGGCCCCTCCCCCAGAAGATCAACAAGAAACCATCCAAAACCAACTTCAGTCACCAAGAACAGCGGAATTCCACAGCAGGAGAAAGCAAATCCTACCTGGACAAAATGACAAGGCGGAAAAACTCACCTCAAAAAAAAAGAACAAGAGGCCGTACCGAAGGCTGGAGACCTAATCAATACAGACATAGGTAGCATGACAGATCTAGAGTTCAGAATGACAATTCTCAAGGTTCTAGCCGGGCTCGAAAAAGGCATAGAAGATATTAGAGAAACCCTCTCCGGAGAGATAAAAGCCCTTTCTGGAGAAATAAAAGAACTAAAATCTAACCAAGTTGAAATCAAAAAAGCTATTCATGAGGTGCAATCAAAAATGGAAGCTCTCACTGCCAGGATAAATGAGGCAGAAGAAAGAATTAGTGACATAGAAGACCAAATGACAGAGAATAAAGAAGCTGAGCAAAAGAGAGACAAACAACTACTGGAACACGAGGAGAGGATTCGAGAGATAAGTGACACCATAAGACGACACAACATTAGAATAACTGGGATTCCAGAAGAAGAAGAAAGAGAGAGGGGAGCAGAAGGTATATTGGAGACAATTATTGGAGAGAATTTCCCTAATATGGCAAAGGGAACAAACATCAAAATCCAGGAGATGCTAAGAACGCCCCTCAAAATCAATAAAAATAGGTCCACACCTCGTCACCTGATAGTAAAATTTACAAGTCTTAGCGACAAAGAGAAAATCCTGAAAGCAGCCCGGGAAAAGAAGTCTGTAACATACAAGGGTAAAAACATTAGATTGGCAGCGGACCTATCCACAGAGACCTGGCAGGCCAGAAAGAACTGGCATGATATATTCAGAGCACTAAACGAGAAAAACATGCAGCCAAGAATACTATATCCGGCTAGGCTATCATTGAAAATAGAAGGAGAGATAAAGAGCTTCCAGGACAAACAAAAGCTGAAAGAATTTGCAAACACCAAACCAGCTCTACAGGAAATATTGAAAGGGGTCCTCTAAGCAAAGAGAGACCCTAAAAGTAGTAGATCAGAAAGAAACAGAAACAATATACAGTAACAATCATCTTACAGGCAATACAATGGCACTAAATTCATATCTCTCAATAGTTACCCTGAATGTTAATGGGCTAAATGCCCCAATCAAAAGACACAGGGTATCAGAATGGATAAAAAAACAAAACCCATCAATATGCTGCCTACAAGAAACTCATTTTAGACCCGAAGACACCTCCAGATTTAAAGTGAGGGGGTGGAAAACAATGTACCATGCTAATGGACATCAGAAGAAAGCTGGGGTGGCAATCCTTATATCAGATCAATTAGATTTTAAGCCAAAGACTATAATAAGAGATGAGGAAGGACACTATATCATACTCAAAGGGTCTGTCCAACAAGAAGATCTAACAATCTTAAATATCTATGCCCCTAACATGGGAGCAGCCAACTATATAAACCAATTACTAACAAAATCAAAGAAATACATCGACAGTAATACAATAATAGCAGGGGACTTTAACACTCCCCTCACTGAAATGGACAGATCATCTAAGCAAAAGATCAACAAGGAAATAAAGGCCTTAAATGACACACTGGACCAGATGGACATCACAGATATATTCAGAACATTCCATCCCAAAGCAACAGAATATACATTCTTCTCTAGTGCACATGGAACATTCTCCAGAATAGACCACATCCTGGGTCATAAATCAGGTCTCAATCAGTACCAAAAGATCGAGATCATTCCCTGCATATTTTCAGACCACAATGCTCTGAAGCTCGAACTCAATCACAAGAGGAAATTTGGAAAGAACGCAAATACATGGAGACTAAACAGCATCCTTCTAAAAAATGAATGGGTCAACCAGGAAATTAAAGAAGAATTGAAAAAATTCATGGAAACAAATGATAATGAAAACACAACAGTTCAAAATCTGTGGGACACAACAAAGGCAGTCCTGAGAGGAAAATATATAGCAGTGCAAGCCTTTCTCAAGAAACAAGAAAGGTCTCAAATACACAACCTAACCCTACACCTAAAGGAGCTGGAGAGAGAACAACAAAGAAAGTCTAAACCCAGCAGGAGAAGAGAAATCATAAAGATCAGAGCAGAAATCAATGAAATAGAAACTAAAAAAACAATAGAACAAATCAACAAAACTAGGAGCTGGTTCTTTGAAAGAATTAATAAGATTGATAAGCCCCTGGCCAGACTTATCAAAAAGAAAAGAGAAAGGACGCAAATAAATAAAATCATGAATGAAAGAGGAGAGATCACAACCAACACCAAAGAAATACAAACAATTATAAGAACATACTACGAGCAACTCTATGGCAACAAATTTGACAACCTGGAAGAAATGGATACATTTCTAGAGATGTATAAACTACCACAACTGAACCAGGAAGAAATAGATAACCTGAACAGACCCATAACCAGTAAGGAGATTGAAACAGTCATCAAAAATCTCCAAACAAACAAAAGTCCAGGACCAGATGGCTTCCCAGGGGAATTCTACCAAACATTTAAAGAAGAATTAATTCCTATTCTCCTGAAACTGTTCCAAAAAATAGAAATGGAAGGAAAACTTCCAAACTCATTCTATGAGGCCAGCATCACCTTGATCCCAAAACCAGACAAGGATCCCACCAAAAAAGAGAATTACAGACCAATATCCTTGATGAACACAGATGCGAAAATTCTCACCAAAATACTGGCCAATAGGATCCAACAGTACATTAAAAGGATTATTCACCACGACCAAGTGGGATTTATTCCAGGGCTGCAAGGTTGGTTCAACATCCGCAAATCCATCAATGTGATACAATACATTAATAAAAGAAAGAGTAAGAACCATATGATACTCTCAATAGATGCTGAAAAAGCGTTTGACAAAGTGCAGCATCCCTTCCTGATTAAAACTCTTCAAAGCGTAGGGATAGAAGGCACATACCTCAACATTATCAAAGCCATCTATGAAAAACCCACCGCAAATATCATTCTCAATGGAGAAAAACTGAAAGCTTTTCCGCTAAGGTCAGGAACACGGCAGGGATGTCCGTTATCACCACTGCTGTTCAACATAGTACTAGAAGTCCTAGCCTCAGCAATCAGACAACAAAAAGAAATTAAAGGCATCCAAATCGGCAAAGAAGAAGTCAAACTATCACTCTTTGCAGATGATATGATACTATATGTGGAAAACCCAAAAGGCTCCACTCCAAAACTGCTAGAACTTATACAGGAATTCAGTAAAGTGTCAGGATATAAAGTCAATGCACAGAAATCAGTCGCATTTCTTTACACTAACAACAAGACAGAAGAAAGAGAAATTGAGGAGTCAGTCCCATTTACAATCGTACCCAAAACCATAAGATACCTAGGAATAAATCTAACCAAAGAGGCAAAGAATCTATACTCAGAAAACTATAAAGTACTCATGAAAGAAATTGAGGAAGACACAAAGAAATGGAAAAATATTCCATGCTCATGGATTGGAAGAACAAATATTGTGAAAATGTCTATTTTACCTAAAGCAATCTACACATTTAATGCAATCCCTATCAAAATCCCATCCATTTTTTTTAAAGAAATAGAACAAATAATCCTAAAATTTATATGGAACCAGAAAAGACCTCGAATAGCCAAAGGAATATTGAAAAAGAAAGCCAAAGTCGGTGGTATCACAATTCCAGACTTCAAGCTCTATTACAAAGCTGTCATCATCAAGACAGTATGGTACTGGCACAAAAACAGACATATAGACCAATGGAACAGAATAGAGAGCCCAGAAATAGACCCTCAACTCTATGGTCAACTAATCTTCGACAAAGCAGGAAAGAATATCCAATGGAAAAAAGACAGCCTCTTCAACAAATGGTGCTGGGAAAATTGGACAGCCACATGCAGAAAAATGAAATTGGACTATTTCCTTACACCACACACGAAAATAGACTCAAAGTGGATGAAGGACCTCAATGTGCGAAAGGAATCTATCAAAATCCTTGAGGAGAATGCAGGCAGCAACCTCTTTGACCTCCACCGCAGCAACTTCTTCCTAGGAACATCGCCAAAGGCGACAGAAGCAAGGGCAAAAATGAACTATTGGGATTTCATCAAGATCAAAAGCTTTTGCACAGCAAAGGAAACAGTTAACAAAACCAAAAGACAACTGACAGAATGGGAGAAGATATTTGCAAACGACATATCAGATAAAGGGCTCGTATCCAAAATCTATAAAGAGCTTATCAAACTCAATACCCAAAGAACAAATAATCCAGTCAAGAAATGGGCAGAGGACATGAACAGACATTTCTGCAAGGAAGACATCCAGATGGCCAACAGACACATGAAAAAATGCTCCACATCACTCGGCATCAGGGAAATACAAATCAAAACCACAATGAGATACCACCTCACACCAGTCAGAATGGCTAAAATTAACAAGTCAAGAAATGACAGATGCTGGCGAGGATGCGGAGAGAGGGGAACCCTCCTACACTGTTGGTGGGAATGCAAGCTGGTGCAACCACTCTGGAAAACAGTGTGGAGGTTCCTCAAAAAACTGAAAATAGAGCTACCCTACGACCCAGCAATTGCACTCCTGGGTATATATCCTAAAGATACAAACGTGGTGCTCCGAAGGGGCACGTGCACCCGAATGTTTATAGCAGCAATGTCCACAATAGCCAAACTGTGGAAAGCGCCTAGATGTCCATCAACAGATGAATGGATAAAGAAGATGTGGTATATATACACAATGGAATACTATGCAGCCATCAAAAGACATGAAATCTTGCCATTTGCGACGACGTGGATGGAACTAGAGGGTATCATGCTTAGCGAAATAAGTCAATCGGAGAAATATAACTATCATATGATCTCTTTGATATGAGGAAGTGGAGATGCAAGGTGGGGGGGTTTGGGGGGAGGTAGGAAAAGAAAAAATGAAAAGATGGGATTGGGAGGGAGACAAACCATAAAAGACTCAATCTCAAGAAACAGACTGAGGGTTGCGGGGGGGAAGGGGGATGGGAGAGGGTGGTGGGGAAATGGACATTGGGGAGGGTATGTGCTATGATGAGTGCTGTGAAATGTGTAAACCAGACGATTCACAGACCTGTACCCCTGGGGATAAAAATACATTATATGTTTATTAAAATAAAAAAATTAAAAAAAAAAAAAAAAAAAAAAAAAAAATGGGTCCAAAAACTTCTTCTATTTGGGTGTGTGAAATTATGTCCCCTGAAAAATGTTTATAATTGGTTAAGCATGCCTGTGTTTAACCACTTGTTTTCTCAAAATAGGAAACTACTGGTGGTGAAATGGAACCCAAACAACTTAAAATAATTTCATCCACAAAGCTGACTTTTATTAACACTCATTTGTTAAAATGTTCCCTTTAGTCATTAGGATGACTTATTTAAGATTTCAAATTATTTGGGAAACATATACTTAACTGTTTACTATGGATTAACAAAATCAGATCTACATTTTAACTTAATCAATTAGCATTTTATGTTGTCTTTTAAAAAAATGCTTATCTTGGGGCGCCTGGGTGGCTCAGTGGGTTAAGCCTCTGCCTTCGGCCCGGGTCATGATCTCAGGTTCCTGGGATCGAGCCCCGCATAGGGCTCTCTGCTCAGCGGGGAGCCTGCTTCCCCCTCTCTCTCTGCCTGCCTCTCTGCCTACTTGTCATCTCTCTCTCTCTAATAAATAAATAAAATTTAAAAAAAATAAAAAAAAAATGCTTATCTTTCCATTTGCCCAAGGATAATTTTTTAAATACGATGACTGATTTCTGTCAAAATTGATAAAACTCTTACTTACATTTTAAATTTAAATGGTGAATCAGGCTGCCATCTTAAAACACTGTTGTCCACAGATATTTTCGAATGAACTGTGTGATCCATTTGTAATATTGAATGAGGACAATAACTCACAGAACCATCAACAATGGCCACAAAAGAAATAACTACACTAATTCATGCAAGTGTGCTTTGAGATTGTACTGTGAACTTCTCAGTACTTGGAGCATTAAGAAAGTTGCATTACCTTCTTGGACAAAGGTGATCTACCGGAATTGTGACTGAAGTTAGTGGCTTTTACCTATAGTGCTAATAAGAGTTGAGTAGGTTTTGATACTACTTTGGAAGACCAGGCCCTACAATCTTGTGATGCTCTCACCAACCTTAAAAAGTGAGAAAAGATAGGGTAATATACAAGACATTTATAAAAGTAAAGTTTGTAATCCTATAATTTAATGAAAACTTCTAAGATGATAAATATGTTTTGCTAAAAAAAGGAAAAAATATATTGCATATTAAATTGATCAAATTATTGTTCCAAGAGTCCCTTTATGTTGTTGCCAAAAAAGTTGTTTGCATTGATAGCTAAATTCTCCATACATTGTATATTTTTAAGTCATTATACCAGGAATCGTTCTTAAATACTTCAAGTTACAGGGAAAGATGAAATGGGCTGATCTTCTTGGCAGTATCAGCTTTATGTCCTTGGAGATGTTCGGTGCCTGAATATCACAACTACGAATAAATAACATTTATTAGGCCTTTACTACAGAGGAGGGGGTGTTCTAAGCACATTACCCATCTAGCTTTAGCTCATTAGTACTTGGTGATAGTCTGTAGTAGACTCCTGCATGGGAATAACGTGGAATTGGATTACCTCTAAAATCCCTTCCACTGCTGAGATTTAGAATCCATGATTTATTACTTAGTGCTTAATGAAAGAGAGGAAGCAAGGCTGTAAGGATCAAGGTGGTTTTTCCATATTCAAGGAAGTAAAATGCATAATGCTCTCTGTGTTCCTTTGGGGTTAGCATATAATTTTGAAGAAAACTTGCTATATTTTCCCAGAAAGGTTCACACAAAGCACATACAGATTAGAAATTCTTCTATTTCTTCCATTTTTCCAAGCCCTCTGTGAGCCACAAAATATAGTAATCAAACCTCTTATTTCTTTATAATATCTAACAAAATTACTTAGTGACCCATGGTTAAGTAATACAAGCTTTAAACTTGTTATACATTCATTCAAGGTAATAATGTGTTCCTTTTTTTTTTCCTTTCCCCTTTTCTCTTATTCTCTCCTTTAACAGAAGTTCAGATCAGTAGTTATAAACTTGATCTTAAAATGGGAAATGTAGCTAATTATTTGTTGAATAAGTAATAATCTTTGAAAATATTTATCTAACTTTTTTTGCACTTAGGGAGAAAAATAAGTTATGTTTAGATTTTGATCATTTAAAAAAATATGTTGAGACCATATTTCCCCCATCAGAAATTTTACAGAAATCCAGGAATTCCGCAATTATTTCTACAGGTAATAGATGCCTGCTTTTCCTGCATCCTACTTTTACAAGTCTCTATAGGGAATCTCTAGATGAATCTTCATTTTACCGTGAAGTCTTTAAATTTCTCTTATTTGAATGAATGACTTTCCATGGTTCTGAATTTTGTAAAATTAATTAGTCTGTGAATATTTTCAGTTAAATGAGAATAAAAATCATAAATATGATCATCTTATTAGCTTTAATTCCATGTTACTGAAATGTGAGCATGATACTAAGCACAACTTTGGATATACTGAAAGCATCAGTTTTAGCCATTTTCATATGTTTTTTCTCATTATTTGTTAATGTTGTTTCCATCTACTATTAATTATACTGTATATATTCTTTTTGATTCAGCTCCGAGTAATGCTGGCATAATTTGTATTAGAAAAGAAAGATTTTTTTTTTTTTTAAGGAGGGCTCTAACTATAGGATTAGGTGAAAGTTAAGCTATGTCCCATCTTGTGATAAGTATTTTTTTAAACTTTTGCAAATTTAATGACATGTTGAGTTTCATGGAATCTTGGAAACCAGAATATATTTGCAACTAACTACAAAAGACCATTTACTGCAATTGCTTATGCAAGTTTTAGAAGGACATGCATTTTTAATACATTTTAAAAAAAATTTTCTTGATACTATGCTTTAGGTTCATTTATTTTATGTACACATACTTTCAGATGGGAAAAAAAGTGTTCCCGGGCTTCAGCCTTGATTTCTAATCCTCATTTACCTCTTTGATAGAATTAGCACAAATTGACTGGGAGCTCCATTCAGCTCACTCAAGCTGAACTCTGGCCCCCAGGGGGTGTGGAGGTGGGGAGAGGAAGTGTTCTTCATCTCTTTCTCAGAGGTGTGGTTTTGTTTACTTTGGAAAGAAAAGATACAAGTATCTCCTAAAGTGGATTAGACATGGCAAGCCGAGATGATACATTTGCACTATAAACTCTCAGGCAGCTGTGAGAATGCCTTACGTGTGAAATTTCTTACCTTCTTAAAAATCTTGATAGAGTTGTAGCTAAGCTCTTAACAGTCGAAAACAAACTGCCAATGAAGTTTATTTTCTTTTTTGCTGAGTTTTCTGGACCATTGTTCCGCTCGAGGGGCCCTGTTTGTTAGTCTTGGCTCGGAGACTTCTCTTCCTTCAGGATAAGCTCTCCTTAGGCACTTGTACAAGGCGTACTCGGGGGCTGTCTGACAGTTTATTCACAGCCCCGGCTAAAGCATAATTCAACTGCGTGACTTCCTGTCTCAGAGGAGGGGGTGGCCGGCTTTGGGGTTTGTATTTGTAATGTAAATATATAGTTGATTTTGTGGAAAACTGGGACATTTCTGTTTGTTCTCAGAAAAGATTCCTGCTCTAAGTTTTATTTTAAAGTTGGCTTTTAGCCGTTTTCACTGTGACTTGGATACTGATCTGATTTTCTGCTTTCATGGCCCTCTGTAAAAAAAAATAATAATAATCTAAAATATTTAATTCAACATTAACTGTGCTTACAAGCTACATAGCAGAATAAAATCACATTACAAACATTGTAGTATTAGATTTTATCACCATTTATTTCTTCTAGCCTGTCCAGGGATTTCTTCATGTTCAGTAGAACTAATTTGCAGTCAGACATTGAGGTCTTCTAGAAGGCCAGCAGGCTCCAGAAATTAATTTATCCAAATAACCGATCCCTCCTAGGCCAACCATAGAGGGACACCAAAATGGCCTAAGAAGGCAGAGCCTCCTTTTGAAGTCTGGAATGTTTTGACTGACTTGAAACAGGCGGCTGGAATGAAAGGATAATTTTCAGTGACCCAGGGGATTTTTTTTGCCATTTTCAAATATTAGGTAAAACAAAGAGAAATTGCTTGCTCTAATTTAGAAAGACTTAGTAATCAGGAAGGCAACCAGACTGAGAATAAAGTTCTGAGGTATAGAGCAGAAGCTTATTTACTAAACCGAGATTGCTGGCAAAAACCAAATTTATTATACCCTGCAAGAAAATCTTACAGGGGACACATTTTAGTCAACATATCTGTATTTTCATCACCCCTACCTGAATTATATTCTTCATATTTAAAGAGAAAGTTAATTGCTTTGAATTATTGCCATCTAAAAACATTACTGTTTTTGATCTTAATTTTAATAAACTAGGTTATCATTTGAAATCGCCTGCTATACTAAATTAGTTTACTAGAAACACTGGGTAGATATTTCATATTTGTCTAATTTTCAAAAAAATTAATAGATTTTAAGGCCATCAGTTTTTTAAAGCAAACTGTCATATGAGCCGAAGCACAGGACAGTCCAGGTGTAACAAATGTTTTTTGACTACCCAGTCAGAGGAATAGATCAAAGTCATTTTGAAAAGATTTCTTCCTTCTACTGTTGATAAATATTCATTGTCACAGAAAAAAAAAAAATAATACCCTTTCTGTTTTTAGTGAAGAAAGGGAATTAAAAATAAGAATTAGCAACCAAACCACTTCACATTAAGGTAAAGACAGGAAATGCTTCTTTTTACACAAGATGCTCCCTGTCGCCTGTAGTGCTGTTATGCTCATGTAGTGGTATTTAGGGAAAAAAGGGCTGAATGATACTTGTAATTTAAAAGTTCTGGATATTAGATGCCAACGGACTTTATGAATGTAGGTTTTATTTGGCAGTTTTTGAGAATCACAAAATAATATACATGTTGATGAGACCACAAGCATGTCAATCTTGCGGCTGCCAACTGGTCATTCTTTAATTGGTAAAATGTGGCCTGAATTAATTTAAATAGGACATCTATTGTAATTTTATTTGTTTTGATTTATTTCCAAGTTTGTTTGCTTGTTTCACATCGGGTTGATCGGGGTTTGATATTTTTACTATAGAAGTTGTCCGCCCTTTTTTCTCTAAGTTTCATCTTTTCGGATCAGCTTTCCATTTAATCAGCTGCTCTTGCAAAGCCAAAGTACACAGTAAATAGAAGAAAACCTCTGAAGGCAGAGGGTTCTAATGGGAGGCAACAGTCACATTATTCTAAGGTGTTTCAGAGAGAAAATAGCATTGCCATTCACTTTTATATCATCTTAAATTCTTCTTTTAGCTGCTGAAATTCTGAGATTTAAAAAAAAAAAAGTCAGCTTTTAAATTAGTTGTGGAAAATAGCCTTTGGGAAAGAAGGAATGTGAGAGGTTTAAGTAATGGTTCACTGGGGCCAGCAATGTTGATGGATTTCAGAGGGACGGTGAGTTAAGCTATCTTTGGTAATAAGAACTAAGACTACATAAGTACATGGCAGATTTGAGAAATGTGTGCAGCTGAAAATGTCGGGGGGACATGTGGGACACAAGAC
This sequence comes from Martes martes, assembly GCF_963455335.1. NCBI lineage: Eukaryota > Metazoa > Chordata > Mammalia > Carnivora > Mustelidae > Martes > Martes martes. The sequence continues at coordinate 60,905,572 of NC_137891.1, forward strand.
TTGCTCAAACCAGTGGACTGCAAAGAAGAATGTCGGCTGGGTTGTATGATCCATTGAGTCATGGGAAGCAACTAGAATTTTTAATTTCATCCTTTTAAAGAGCATATATTTTGTGTAGGTTTTATACGTAATATTGTAGTAAGGTGCTATTTATGTAGAGCATATAGATATATGTGTGCTCACATTTTGTTTTATTGATGAGGAATTAATGTTTAAAAAAACATTTAGAGGTGGTTAGTTTGGGCAATAGTTAGCTTTATATATTTTACCCTGAATATTGTCCATTAGGAATTAGCCCTTGTACATGTTGATCAGAAATCTGAAGTATCATTGACCCTTGAACAACACGGGTTGGAACTGCGGGAGTCCACTTACACGTGGCTTTGTGCTGTAAATGTATTTCATCTTCTTATTATTTTCTTTCTATTTTTTTTAAAGGTTTTATTTATTTAATTGACAGAGAGAGAGTACAAGTAGGCAGAGAGGCAGGCAGAGGGAGAAGGAAAAGCAGGCTCCCTGCTGAGCAGAGAGTCCAATGTGGGGCTCGATCCCAGAACCCTGGGATCATGACCTGAGCTAAAGTCAGCCATTTAACCGACCGAGCCACCCAGGTGCCCCATTCTTATGATTTTCTTAATAACATTTTCTTTTCTCTAGCTTACTTGTGAGAATATAGTATATAATACATATAACATACCAAATGTGTGTTAATCAACTACATGTTACAGTAAGGCTTCCCATCAACAGTGAGCTATTAGTAGTTAAGTTTTGGGGGAGTCAAAAATTATACATGGCTTTTCAACTATGCAAGGGTGTCAGTGCCCCTAAGCCCTGCATTGTTCAAGGGTCAACTGTAATTGAAATATGAAATCTGTACTCATGATTAATGTATGCATATAGATATTTTCGTTTGGCTAATACCGAGTTTGTATTTTTCTGTATGTGTGAACAACATATCTTGGTGGGACTTGACCATATTTTATCTCTAAAAGCTAATATTAGTTTTTTGTTTGAATAACTATAAGGTAAATGTATGTCGTTGCATAAATGCTACCTTATGTGTACATATAATAAGGAGGTACCTTGGGTAAAAGGTAGTTGATTTTTCTTTGAAATTAGGGTAATGGACTTTACAATAACTTTTTTCCCCCAGTATTCATTGTTTGATCATTTCTTTCTCCTTGGAATCACCGTAAATTTGACATCTGCGTAAACAGAACTATAGTTACTTGGTGATAAAGACTTAGTGATGACAGAGTGCTTTTTTTCTAAACATTTTAAAGGTTTGCATGCAGGAGAAGACTTTGTCTTACTATGTTTAACTGCAAATGGTGGAGAATAATGAGTTCAGTTTGAGATATTTTGAACCTGAGAGATTTTGGAAATATACAGGTGATTTCCATAGACCATTAAAAATTTGCATACGGGTTGGGCTGCCTGAGTGGCTCAGATGTTAAACGTCTACCTTCGGCTCAGGTCATGATCTCAGGGTCCTGGGATCAAGTCCCACATTGGGCTCCCTGCCCCGTGGAGAGCCTGCTTCTCCCTCTCCCACCCCCCCTGCTTGTGTTCTCTCACTGTCTCTCTCTCTCTCTCTCTCTCTGCCAAATAAATAAATAAAATCTTTAAAAAGTTGATTAAAAAAATTTGGGGGGGTACGGGCTTCTGGAGTGGACTGGGTACCAATAAGTAGGTGGTACTAAAGCCCATATATGAGGTAACTCAGGAAGAATGTGATGAAGGAGAAAAGGACCAAAGAAGAGAAGATTTAGGGGGCTGTCAGAACCAGGGAGGAGAGGAGGAGCCAACTCTGAGGTCTGAGGTGCCGTTGGAGAGGTAGGTGATCCAGAGACCCTGAAACAGCTCCCAGAAGAGGAATGGCCAGTGGTGCCAGGTTCCTTTGAGAGATAAAGTCAGATGAGAAATAGAACAGATAGGATGTCATTAGTCCTAGCAGTTTGAGTGGGATAGTGAATGGTAAAATCCAAATTACTGTGTTGATAAGTCAATGGGAAGTGAGATACAGGGGATGCGGTATTGAGAGTCAGCTACACTCTCTAGAAGTTCAGCTGAGAAAAAAGAGTTGGGGCCGTAGCTAGAGGGAGATTAAGGATTGATGGAAGATTTTTAGAGGAGAAGATGTTTATGCAGAGGGAATCCAAGGAAAGCCTACACTTCCTCCTCTGATCCTGAGCTGCTATGTCTAATGTCACGTTGTCTCATATGCATCTCCTGTTCAGAGAGTACAACTTTGTAGGAAACGGGAGGAGTACTAATAAAGTTATAGCTATAATAAATATCTGTAATAAAGCTGGATTTTGGCCATAGGACATTCATATTTGCATAGTAGCAAATAACCATTTATGTGTTACTGGCTGAGGATTAATTTATACTAACTCTCCTGGCCCTAAAGGCCACACCTTCAATCTTGACTTCACATTTTCTCTGCCTGTTTCTCTGCTTGGCAAGAGCCTTCTCCTCCTGTTTTGAAGTCAGAGGCCAACCCTATTTGAAGTCTACTTTGGCAACTTCAACTAGTTGTCCCCTCTCTTCTGTGATCCTTTAAGAGCTCTACTGTGACCCTTTGTAAGTTGATTTACAACAAGCTATTTACACATCTCTCTTTCAACGACCTGTGAATTCTCAGAGGAACTCTCTCTTAATCACTAGTCCATCTCCTTGCCTGGCACTTCATGGCTCCTCAATCGATATAGCTCGAATGAATGAACTAACAAAGGAGGACTTGAATAAAGACAGACTGTAAGCATTAGGAGAGGCAACCAAACACTGTCTATTGATATTTATTATACTCATCTCTGTGTAACTGGCTCAAGGCCAACTTGGTCTATAAAGAGGGGACAATTATTACAGTTAATTGAGATGATTGTACACATCATGACCCCTGCTGACTCAAGGTAGGAACACACTTAGTTTATTAATCTCATCCTTTCGAGAAGTATGTATCTGTGTAGGATTCCTATTGTATATAATAAGTTGAAGTAGAGATATGCTCTGTTTAGCATATTCACTATTTGTTAGAGAAGAGAAAATAAATGAGAGTTTCATAAGGAAGTTTGAATTGCCAAATATCTTGTTGGGAATATTTTGAGGATACAATTATAGTTTTAATAGAGGCCATCATGTTCAACGGACTATTGTTAAAACATTTTTTTGTTTTTAATTCTTTTCTTTACAACGGTTCCCCCCATTGCTTAAGAATCTTCAAAGTAAATGCAATTGAAAACTAATGTTAAAAAAAGACTTGGGCTAAGAAATCTTTTACATAATCTATGTTTCTCATCATTTATTCCAACAATACTAGATTTGGCACTTTCCTGTCATGGTAATGCCCTGGTATGAACTGTATCAGTAGTAAAAATGTGCTACCACATAATTAATTAGCTTTTTCTTTTGATGTTGTTCAGATTCAACTTGATTTTGAGCTTGTGGTTAACTGCATACTTTTACAGAGCCAGCAACTAAGCACTTTATTTATTATAAAAGGATAATGAGATTAGTCTCTCTTAGAGTCAAGAAATTGGGCAGCAGAGGACTGGAAGGGGAGAGCGTGGCTTTGGAGTCATATGACTTGGGTCCTCATTCAGACATTGTCACTGGCTGGCTGTGTGGCCCACATCAAATTACTTATTTGGCCTTCCTCTTCCAAAAAATGGGCTACTAAAATGTTATGGAGTTGCAAGTCACACATTATACAGTGCTTGGCATATGGTACCTACTCAGTTAATATTTGTCTCTCTCTCTTCTGCTGGTTTTATTCTACTTTCTTTTGAAACTGAATGTATGTAACTCATTGTCCTTTCTTTTTCACCTTTCCAATAGGAAGGAAGATCAGAGGCAAGTTTAATGCCAATTATTGGGAATTGTCTAATTCTAGATCCTACTATAGCCTTCACTTTTTGTCTTCTTTACTGATCTTTTATGTCTTTAAGTTTTCTTAAAAGGCTGTGCTATTTCTACAGAAGTAGTACATTGACAATAAAGCTTCAAATGATACAATAAATTATTGAAAAATAAAGCAAGAGAAAACCACCTTAAATCCTACTATTGAGAAATAACCATTGATAATATCAGATACTTATCCTTCCAGACTTGTCTTAATGCATATGTGCAGATGTAGAAGAATTTTATAAAAGTTGGATCATTCTATTTAATTCTATTTGATTTCAATTAAAGAAAAAAACTAAAGTGAACAAAAGAATTGTTGAACTCCAGGAAGATGTTACTTTTCCAAATAATACTAGCTTATAAAAGACAATCTCAAGTGAGAAAAGATGAATATAAAACTCAAGTTATTTTTTAACTACATGTATTAATTTTAGACAGACCACTGACTTTTTGCCCTAAAACCTGAGGAAATTAGCCCACTTCTCACTTCCTCTTTCTCATTTGACAGTTTTTGTTAGTTATTCTTTTGACATTGTCTAGGCTTATAATGTTCTGTTATAAAAATTGTGATAGTTTTAAAATCTGAAGTATTAAATGCTCTTTACTAACTCAGTAATCCAGTGTCGCCACCATTCTTTTTGTTTGTTAGTTTTGAAATTTTTAGTAAAGTAATTTTTCAAGAAGAGCTCCCGGGGTGCTCTGCTCCCTGATTTTGTGCAAGTTTAGTTAACACCTATATTGCCTTCATACTTAAAAGGCAACTTGGAGGGGCTCCTGGGTGGCTCAGTGGGTTAAAGCCTCTGCCTTCGGCTCCGCCGGTCATGATCCCAGAGTCCTGGGATCGAGTCCCGCGTCGGACTCTCTGCTGGGCGGGGAGCCTGCTTCCCTCTCTTTCTCTGCCTGCCTCTCTGCCTACTTGTGATCTCTGTCTGTCAAATAAATAAATAAAACCTTAAAAAAAAAGGCAACTTGGAAGAATGTGAGATTATTGGGTCTCATTTTTTTGTCTCCTTAACTTCGAGACATTGCATGACTTTCTTCTGTTATTGCATGCTACTGTGAGTGATGGTATCAACTTGATCTTTAACCCTTGTGCGTGATTACATTCTTTTCTCCTTGAATATCCTTCTTTGAGATTTCTTTGTCCTTGAGATTTAGTAAAAACATATATTTGGGAATTGGTTTTTCTGTACCACTATTTTGCCTTTTTTGGTGGCACATAGTGTGTCTTTTAAAACATTTACTAGAAAAACTTCATAAATGCTCTATGAGATTGGTGTGCCCTTTAGATTGAAAATTTCAAGTATAGATTTCAAGAGCGATTTTGTTTTATTGTATTTTAAATTTTAGTCTTCATTTGCTGAGTGAATTCCTTCTGGATACTGATTGTGCATATGGGAGATATCTATCATCTGCTCTTAAGACATTCTCCGTAAAATCCATTTTTAATTATTTTCCATTTTGTTTTGAATGATTTTCTCCAGCTTCTCTTTGGTATCTCTGACTGGTCCATTCATATTTATTCTATTCGTTGTTTCTTCTCTTGTAGATTTGATCTTTGTAAAGAACCATTCCTAATTTTTTTTCTGTTTCTTTCAGGAGTTCTGCCGGCTCAATTCTATCACCCTTTGTTGTTTTATAGTGTCTCTTTGAGTTTTCTTTCTTTTTTTTTTTTTCTTTAAGAACTCATGCAGTCTATAAATTTTCTTTAAGAACTCGTGTGGTCTATCTAAAATTTCTTTTTCTAGGGGTGCCTGGGTGGCTCAGCGGGTTAAAGCCTCTGCCTTCAGCTCAGGTCATGATCCCAGGGTTCTGGGATCGAGCCCCACATCAGGCTCTCTGCTCCACAGGGAGCCTGCTTCCTCCTCTCTCTCTCTGCCTGCCTCTCTGCCTACTTGTGATCTCTGTCTGTCAAGTAAATAAATAAAATCTTTAAAAAAAATTTCTTGGGGCACCTGGGTGGCTCGGTCATTAAGCAGCAGCCTTCGGCTCAGGTCATGATCCCAGGGTTCTGGGATCGAGCTCCACATCGGGCTCCCAGCTCAGCAGGGAGCCTGCTTCTCTCTCTCCCACTCCCCTTGCTTGTGTTCCCTCTCTCACTGTGTCTCTCTGTCAAATAAATAAATAAAATCTTAAAAAAAAATGTATTTTTCTAAACTCTTTTTTTTCAGTCTCCCTAGCTAATGTCTCTTGTGACATATAGAGTTCTGGACTATTGAGTGCCTTTCTGAAATTTCCTATTGAAGTACATTGAGCCTAGAAGACATTATCATTCATTCATGAAGCTACTCTGAAGGGTTATTAGGGAAGCTAGTGATTTCCTCTAATGGATCAGGGTTGGCATTAGACAAAATATACAGTCTCTCACACTGTGCAGGAATACTTAGACTTTATTTGGCACTTTCCAGATTGGGAGGTGCTTTCATATGTATTACTTGATCATGACAACAAAATATGAATAGATGAGATATTACCTGCTATCTCACCTCTGGAGGGGCCTGGATTTCAAAGAGTGTGTGAATCTTGGTCAGGGTCAACAGGCTAGTGAAGCAGGCCCAGGGCAAAGTGCGCCACTACTGAATCCCCACCTGAGATTTCTAGTTTGGGTGGTGGTTTCTCCCTCTCACTTTGCTCTTTGCATTGGTGAGAAGAAGACACTTAAGGTTCTTGCATTAATTACATAGCTTCCCCCAATTTTTTTTTAAATAATCTTGAGACTTGGTTTATTGAATAACAACAAAACAGTGGTGGCAGCATGTTTTAAATACTAGCATAGAGTATGAAACTCACAAGATGTCTAATGACCTCATGAATGGACCACCACTTCTCTCCTCCACGTGCTCTCTTGATTCTAACCATGCACCTTGGTGTTATGGCACCGTTAATACCCTCACTTGTGCTGTCTACTCTGCCTAACCCCTGTAGATCTCTTTCTGGGGTTCGTTTCTACTCGTCAAAACAGAACAACAACAAAAACTCTTCCATTTCATCATCATCTCTTTTGAGAAGTTGTTTTGTCTTCAGTTACTATCTGCCAGTTCTCTCTACACATTCTGATCATGATCTTATCTCCTTACCATGAAATAGCTGGTTTCCTTGCTCATCTCTTCCAGGAGACTTTAGTTTTCTTTGTATCAGGGAACATGTCTGATTGTGGCTTTTTATTGCATACATCTGGTAATGAGGTTAGAATATAAAAGGTGTGCAAAAGTATTTACTGAAATGAAGGAATGGACCAACAGATTAGTTTCATCTACATGGGAATGAGTTGAAGGTTTCTCGATAGAAATTTTCTACTTTCAGTTTCTTCAGCACCATTAATCTGGCTTTTATGTACAGGGTAGTTTAAGAGAGAGAATGAGGAAGACTTATTAGAAAACTGTTAGAGTGTTAGGTGTGACATGAAGGTGAATTCAACTTTCTTTTCAAAGCAGTCAAAGCAGTTAGAATAAAAAGAAAGGAACAGTGCAAGAAATGTTATAAAGAATGAATGGCAGATCTTGATGAGGGATCAATAGGATGTCTTTACTCATATAGTGCTTCAGCTTAGGAATCCTTTCCTCTCCTTTTCACGTATGTAACTTATAAAATTTAATTAATTATTAATTAATTTAATGATTTTATTTTTACATAATCTCTCTACCCAATGTAGGGCTCGAACGCATAACCCTGAGATCAAAAGTCACACATTCTACTGACTGAGATGACAGGTACCCCTGATTTTTTTTTTAATTTTAATTTTTAAAATTGAGATGTAGTTGGCATATAACATTGTGTTAGTTTTAGGTGTAAAACATGATTTGATATATGAATATACTATGAAATGATTACCACAATTACTTAACATGTATCGCCTCATACAGTTATAAAATTTTTTTTCTTGTGATGAGAACTTGTAAAATCTACTCCTTTGGGGCCCCTGAGTGGCTCCTTTGGTTAAACCTCTGTCTTTGGCTCAGGTCATGATTCTAGGGTCCTGGGATCAAGCCCTGCATTGGGTTCCCTGCTCAGCAGGGAGCCTGCTTCTCATTCTTGCTCTGCATGCTGCTCCCCCTGCTTGTGCTCTCTCTCTCTCTGTCAAATAAAAAATAAAAATCTTAAAAAAATTCTACTCCTGTAGTAACTTCAAAAATACAGAGCAGTATTATTAACTATAGTCGCATTTAGCAACACTTTACATGGTAAGGACTTACTTATAGCTGGAAGCTTGTACCTTCTGACCACTTTAATCTATTTTGCCCATTCCCCACCCTCTGCCTCTAGCAACCACCAATCTGTTCTCTGTAACTCTGAGTTCTGGGTTTTGTTTGGTTTTCGTTTTGTTTTTGTTGTGGTGGTGGTGGTTGCTGTTTGTTTTTTTAGATTCCCCATGTAAGTGAGATCAGAACATTTTTGCCTTTCTCTGCCTGACTTATTTCACTTAGCATAATGCCCTCAACGTTCATCCATGTGCTCACAAATGGCAGGATTTCCTTCTTTTTGTGGCTGAATAAGATTCCATTGTCAATGAATACCACATCTTTTATCTACTCTTTGGTGGACACTTAGATTGTTTCTATGCCTTGGCTATCGTAAGCAATGTTGCAATAAACACATGGGTGGATATTTCTTTTTCAGATACAGATTTTGTTTCCTTTGGATAATTACCTATAGGTAAAAGTCTAGATAATACGGTAGCTACTTATAATTTTTTGAGGAATCTCCATACTGTTTTCCATAGTGGCTATCCTGATTTATAGCCAGTAACAGTACACCAGGGTTCTCTTATTTTCTATGTCCTCACCAGCACGTATTTCTTGTCTTTTTGATAATAGTCATTCTAACAGATCTGAGGTGACATCTCATTGCAGCTTTGATTTGCATTTCCCTGGTGATTAGTGATGTTGAGCGCCTTTCTACCCACCTGCTGGTCACTTGTATATATCCTTTGGGAAAATATCTATTCAGATCTTCTGCCTATCTTTTAATTGAATAGTTTCTTTCCTCACATATATAAATTTTATCCATCTTTTATGTCCAATTCAAAACCCTCCATTAGTCAGTTTTTGGCACAGTAAGCCTGCATGACAAACAAATTCCACGTCTCCACGGTTTGTCATAGCAGACAGGTATCCTAGTCCCTATATGTACAGGTTGACTGGAGTTTGGCGGATCTAGGCTGGGTTCAGCTGGGCAGTTCTGTTTCCAGCCAGGGTAAGCTGGGTTTGCTTCTAGGTTTGCCCTGGTTTAGATCTGCTCCCTGTCTCTTATGATGGCAGGTCTAATAATGGCCAGAAAACAGCACAAGTGTAAAAACAAGCATTCTTAAAGCTTCTACTAGTGTCTCATCATACCAGCATCTCACTGGCCAAAGAAAGTCACATGGCCAGGCCTAACTTTACTTAAACAATGTGTTCTATTATACATTAAAGTAATGAATAATTTTGAGGGGGAGGATAGAGTAGACTATAACTATAGAACAACAACCCAAAATACCATACCATCTTTTCTATGGTTCTTTCAGCAAGAGGCATTGTCTTCTGGTTCTGAATTTTCATGAAACACTTTTTTGTGCATAGGACTTTTTCTTGGTACTATTAAAGCAGTCAGTCTTTAAAGCAGAAGATGACTCCTTATCTTTAAGAGACGAGACTATGTGTTCTCCAGTGAAACAGATCCAAATGTAGTAAAAATGCTATTCATTTAAACCTTCTCTAAGTATATTCTTGAAATAAAAAGACATTCTATCTGTGTATGATTATAACATGATAGTCCTTAACCAAAGAATTAGTTTTCTCTGTTTAGAAAATTCCCTTCTAAGCAGGTAATTAAGATATTTCAGGAATTTTTTTTTTCCTAGTTAAGCATACTTTCTGAAATAGCTTTATGAGGCAGAAAGATTTCTATTTTTGTATGAAGGTGGTTTCTAAAGTAAATAATTTATTGCATAAATTATAAATAGTTGACCTTATGCAAAGGAATAATGGCATTGAAGAAAGATTTGTTTTCTTTTTTCTTTTTTTAAAATAAAATATACATGAAGCTATGTGATGTACAGTACCTCTAGAAAAGATGATACATTTGCTTGCTTTAATAAGAAGCCAAATGAAATGAACTGTTCTGAGAAATACGGTATAGTGATAATTTTACCCACCTTGGTTAGTGCAGTAGAATAAGGGTACAAAATGTATTTTCTTTGGATAACCTGAGACACTCCCCTTTTGAAAAAAAAAAAAAATGTTTGTTCTGGTGAGAGATATCTACTTGTTAAGTTGTCCCTAAAGACCTGAGGAGGAGTGTGGATAGAAAGTTTTTCTGTATAATGGGGGGAAATGGGAATTCCAACAAAGAAGAAAATGTACAAGCTGAAGGACAGAGCCAGCTGGTCAGCAAAAAGGAGGTCATTCCACTGGGGGTGTGAGGTAGCTGTGCTATGTGGAGGGTCCCTTAGGCAGAGCATCACATTTAAACCCCATCAAGCCATGATTAGATTAACTGACAAAGTTGCCTAGAATAGAGACTCAAAAGAATAGAATGAATTAGTATTTTATCATCTTCCTTTAACTTAAAAAACATAAGTTGTACTTATTTGTCAATGTTTTGATGTTAGACAAAGCTTTTCCTTTGAGAATGGACCCAGGTTTAGAATTCAGAATCTTCTTTTCTTATTCCTTAGGCTACAATGAATATAGATATTGTATTTCTTCTTCCTGTCCAAAATATAGTTCACTCTATGCATGGGTCTGAACCTTGGTTTTTGCATTTACTGTATCTTGGAGATCATTCATGTCAGTACACAGAGGGCTGCTTTGCCCATTTTATAGTTCCATAGTATTCCATTGAATGGCCATGTCATTATATTGGGTCTGTGGAGTTTTTCTGATTTTTTTCTATTATATACAATACTATGTGAGTAATGATCTTAGAAATATGTCATTTTGCATATACACAGTTATATACATATAGGAGTAGTTTTGATGGCTCAAAGGGCAAAAGTGTTTGTAATTTTTATAGTCACTGCTGGTTTGCCCTCAGTATTATAACTGTTCACACTTCCCCAGCAGTGTTATTAGAGTGTGCCTGTGTTCGGAGAGACATTTGCTGAGAGAGTATATTATCAAGCTTAAATTTTGTCAGCCTGAGAGGTGAAAAATTTCAATGTGGTTTTAACGTGCATTTCTCTTATTAGGAAAGGAAGTATGCATAGTGGTTAAGAGTACTGACCCAGGGGCCCAGATACTCGGGGTTAAGCACAATCTCTACCATTTATCAGTTCTGTGGCCTGGGGCAGATTTCTTCACTTCTTGGTGCCTCCATTTCCTGTGAATATAGTATAGACAGTAATACCTCACAGGGTTACTTTGAAAACGAAATATATTGAGGTGCCTGGGTGGCTCAGTCAGTTAAGCATTAGGCTCTTGGTTTTGGCTCCTGGTCATGATCTCAGGGTTGTGGGATCAAGTTAGACTCTCTGCTCAGCCAGAAGTTTGCTTGAGATTCTTGCCCTCTGCCCCTCCCCCCATGCTTGCACACTTTCTCACTCCAAAAATAAATAAAGAAATCTTTAAAGTAGTGAGATATGTTAACATATACGAAGAGCTAGACTAGTTTCTGACACAGAGTGTCATGGCTATTATTGTAGTTAGTGGAGTTGAAGATCTCCTCAACTTCTATTCAACCTCTATTTTTTCCCTATCCGTTTTCTATTACTTATTGATCTTTCTCTTAAACGTTTCTATGAGCTTTGTTGGATAAGTATCTCGGGTTGATTCTGATATACAGTAAAGTTTAAGAATTGACATGAAAGTGAGTCCTGGAATATTTGAAGCCAGTGAAATTCAATGAACTTTATGATTGTGAAGATAAGGAAAAAATTTTGTATCTCTCTCTGTGAATACATTTTAGAAGATCTTCTTTCATAACAGATTAAAAAATATATGTAACCTTAACTATGACTTTCAATAGTAAAAATACCCACGAAGAAGATAATAATGGAATGTTCGTTGTGTGGTTTGTAAAGAAATTGAGAGCCACCTTAAAATGGCCCCTGAAAAATCTAAACAGTGTATCCATATTATGCATATTTTAAAATTCACTTGATTTGCTTGAATTTGCTAATATTCCTTGATGACTTTAAGCTCATTTACAATTAAATGTAAGCTATATAGCCCTGGAAATCCTTCTATAATTAATAATTCAGTTAGTGATTCTATTTCTATAGTGTTACATTAAAAAATTTTTTTAAAGTAGGCTCCATGCCTAGTGTGGAGCCCAACATGGGGCTTGAACTCACAACCCTGAGATTAGGACCTGGACTGAGATCAAGTGTTGGACCCTTAACTGACGGAGCCAACCAGGTGCCCCACATTTTTAAGTTGTAAATTAAAATTCTTAAAAGTTACAGGAAATGGAAACAAGATCTGTGCTATTTATCTCTGAACCAGAAAGTGATCCACAGCAAAGCAAGGGCATGAACACATGTACCCTCTAAAAGATAATTTCATAAAAAGTAACATAAATAAAACACTTATTTAAACCAAGAAGTGATTGTGTTACCCATAAAAATTATTGATATAATTCCGGGGTCTCTCATTCTAAGGAGTAACTGATATTGGAATATCCAACAAAGGAGGCATCACTGAGATGTGAGACCACCACCACCTCTACTGACTGGTAGTTAATTAAGCATGCAGGCTTGGAATTGGAGACAGTGGGATTAAAGTCCAGATTTTTCTGTGTTCTGTGGGGACATTGGGTATATAATTAACCTTTAATGTTAGTAATCATTTGTTATAGAAGTAGTATTTCTAGTATCAGCTTAACACCGAAGTCTATATAATGTGTATGAATATATTTATCCCAACAGTGGTCATTGTGAGACGGCTATTTATGATGTTTTTGAGGAATTGGCTGACATGGCTGTAGAGCCTGAGAAGTATCATAATATGATCTGTTGTTGTCTGTAAGCTGGAGAAAGCCTGGGGCATAATTCACTCTGAAGTCCTGAGTCTGAAGGCCCATAAACCAGGTAGCTGATGGTGGAAATCCCAGTCTGAGGGCAGGAGAAGATGAGATGAGGTGTCCCAGCTCATCGGTGAGGCAGGAATATACAGCCAAGTTCTTTCCTCCTCTACCTTTTGTTCTCTTCAGGTCCTTGATGAATGAAATGATGCCCACCCACTAGGGGAACACAACCTGCTTTCCTGAGTCCACTCTTTCAAATGCTAATCTCCTCCAGAAACACTCTCATAGACACAACCAGCAATAACGGATAGTGTGGTACTCTGTGGCCAGTCAGGTTCACACATGAAATCAATTATCACAGCATCAAGGCTCACTTTGTGAAAGAGTATGTTTCTGTACTCAAAGTACGCAGGCCTCAAGGATGGATCTACGTTCTGGCCTTCCCATCTTTATTTGGCGAGCGCCGAAGTCAGTCTCTTCTACTTTGAGTACTATCTGTTTACACTGTTCTTAGATTTATTAAGTATTTAAGGAAAAACTACTGTGAGCCAGGACCCTGTCCTAGTCACTGAGTAAATGGATAGACCTCCTAACTTCAAGGAGCATATGTATGCTCTTGTTGGAAAGAAATGTATGTATGGAAGCAATTATAATTCAATATCAGAAGTGATACAATGAAGGTAATGGATGACTAACAAGTTTATTACCAAAAAAATGCTTGTTTCCATGGGGGATGTGGGCAGAATCCACCATTGAGTTACAATAAAAATGCCCCATACCCTCGGGGATCTAGTGATAAGATATACTCCACTAAATAAAGTCAAGTGGATAAGTTTGACCAGATGATTTTATTAAGAGACATGCTTATAGAGGAGCTCTTGACTAGGGGTTCAAAAGCCAGTTTGAGTTACACAGATCTCTTTATCTCCATGCTTCAGTCTTCTTACATGTCAAGTGTTAAATTCTAAGTCATAATCTATGATTTTTATCAAATGACTAGTATTGCCGGGTAAAGTATAGGATATCATTTAAGTTTTCATTTCAGATGAATGATGAATAAATTCTTTGGTATAAGTATGTCCCAAATGTTTCATGGAATATACTTATATGAAAAATTATTTTGAAATTAAAATTTGACTGGGCGTCCTCTATTTTTATTTGCTAAATCTGACAACCCCACACATGACACCAAGTGAATTAGAATGACTAAATTCTAACCCTGGCAGTAGGGGTGTTGAGAACTGGGAGGATAAGTAGTTTCATTCCCTATAAAAATAATAATATGGAACACAGGAAACATAATAAGAAAGAAAATGATCTGAAAACCAGGGATCAAATAAGATGTGCACAGAACAGGAAGTAATCACACAGCTCGCAGACCTGTCATTGCAGGGTTCATCACATTCTTTTTGTATCATCGGGTCTAATGGACTATCAGAGAGGGAGAGAAATAACCTGGTGTTGCATCATGTGAAGGTCCCAATGATTAAAGTTGTTTGAGAGATATACTTTTAGGGGTGCCTGGGTGGTTCAGTTGTTTAATTAGCTGACTCTTCTTTTTTTTTTTTTTTTTTAAGATTTTATTTACTTGACAGAGAGAGAGAGAGATTACAAGTAGGCAGAGAGGCAAGCAGAGGGAGAGGGGGAAACATGTTCCCTGTGGAGCAGAGAGCCGGATGCGGGGCTCGATCCCAGGACTCTGAGATCATGACCTGAGCCGAAGGCAGAGGCTTAACCCATTGAGCCACCCAGGCGTGCGCTGACTCTTCATTTTAGCTCAGGTCATAATCTCAGGGTCACGAAATCGAGCCCTGCGTCAGGCTTCCTGCTCAGAGCAGAGTCTGCTTGAGATTCTCTCTCCCTTTCTCTCTGCCCCTTCCCCTGCACTCTCTAAATAAAGAAATAAAATCTTAAAAAAAGAGATCTACTTCTTAAAAATTTTATTTTCTTGGGTTCAGATTCAACAAATATTTACCAAGCACTTAATATATATCAGGTAGCATATTAGGTACTTCGAAATGCATATTCCATGAAATGAAGGATGGGGTTAGTAGGTCCTAGAACTGAAAGCTTTACTGAGTCTGAAAATGTAGAATATAAAAGAGACAAGTTACAGAGTTCGTTGTTGTTCTGGTTGCACACACCTCCAAAATATTTGCACGGTTCACCATCACTTGAGCCTAGAAATCACGAGCAGGGTATCCATAGCTAAAAGGGTTAAATGTACAATATTTGCCATTTCCAGAAAAACTGAATTACAAGCTGGGTTTGTAAAACCATATGGAGCTAGCTCTACGGTGCTCTGCTCGTGGACCATTATCTTGACCTCGTGTAGCTGCAGCAGCCAGGATAGCTACCAGTAGCGATTCGTGTCCATTTTCCCCACGGAGCAGGCTTCTTTCACTGTAAAGTCCCAAAGTTGTTTTAGCATCCAGCATGCATGAGCTAAGAATTTTCCTGCTTTTCTTTACATAGATGTAGTATAAAATATGGCCTGGTTTATGCTTTCAATCATCTAAATTTGTCCAGGCATGATGGAGGATGCCATACAATTTTCTTTTGGTAGTTAGAGCTTTACTGACATAATTGCAGCCCAATCACATTTCTGAGATAACTAGTACAATATGTACATATTTAATTCAAAGTTTCCTGGAGGATTTCAGGCAAATAATGACTGTGTTTTAAGTCATCTCAAAAAAACAGAGACTCAAAAGTGAAAGCGCTTTTTCATCATCTGGGCAAGGTTGCTCTAGGCAAATGTGTTTATTCCTTCTGCTTTTGACATTTTCCTCCCACAAGAACCCTGGTTTCTCTTTTATCCCAGACCTTGCTTCTTAGTCTGCGTCATTCTCTCCCTCTGTCCCACCACCCAAGTTTAGTATACCATATTATTTTTTTAAAGTCATATCAAGTAACTTGTAGGTTAATATGAAAAATTTATTCTGGTATGCTAATAAAACTTAATGGCTGGATGAGTTATTATGCCAGATGACATATTTAGATTTTAATGGCGACCTTTTATGTCTTGACACCCAGTTGATGCCAAGAAGGGAATGTAAGCATAAACTGGAATGGGAAGAAGTTAAAGGGGAGATAATTTTTTGTACAAAATCTCTTAGCCTCATCAGATCGTATCACTAGAAATCTTTTTATCTGGCCCAAGTTTGGGGACAATGAAAGTGTAAAGATTATGAATGTTCAGCTGAGATGAGGAGCTTATGTTGTTTTTAAAGCTTTTCACATTTTATAGCATAGAAAATAAAGTCACAGTGAAACAGCCTGTGTGTAAGTGTTTGTGAACAAATATGTGTATGCTGTAATGAAGCGGTAATAAAATGCAGACTTTAGATTATTTCTTCTCATTTGGATCTATATGGACACAACAGTGCCTGCAGCAAAGTGGAGAAGGGGAGAGAGCATTTCGAGGAGGGGACGTAAAATCCTCAGGAATCTTCCTGGAGATTCCACAAACACTCCTCTCCTAGCTATAGGGTGTGGTAGCTTCTGATAGTCGTAGACGTTGTAAGCCAAGTCTGGTTTCTATTTTCCTCATACATGGAGGTCAGTCCTTACAATTAGGTTGCTTTTATGCATATTTGTTCTCTGGCGACGTGTCTCATACTTTAAGGTGGTTGCAATGACTTAGACAAATTTATTAATATGATATTCTCACACATTTATCTCCTAACTTCTCCCCAGAAGGTCACACTTAAACATTCAGATGGCTTTCTGGACATCCCTTGTACATTAGCGCATGGAGACTGGCTCATTCAAAATGCCTGAAACTGACCTTATTGTGTATTTACATCCCATTTCATTGTGAAAGTCATTTTTTGCTGCCACCTGTGAGTCTTCATTTTTAAATTCAATTAATTAAATTGTCAATTTCACTTTCACAATGACTCTTAAACTGCTGTCACGTCCATCCCAGTTACCACCAATCTAGTTCAATGAATTTGCTCCTTAAATTTCCTTGACTGGATTATTTCAGTCATTGACAATTTATCCATCTAACGCCATTCTTGCCCCTTTCATATCTATCTGCAATATGCAGCCAGAATAATCTATCTAAAGGCAATTTTACTAAACTACAGAAAAAAAATCCCAAGATCCTTGGCGTAGGAAGCGCTCCGTGGCCTCACCATCTCAACCTCTCTGCAAAATCCCAGTGTATTTCTTACTCCATATTTTATTTTCCAGATTGAGTGAGTTGCCCCATTTATAAATCTGTTACAGTCACAGTGTATTTAAACAATTTCTTGAGCTTTCTGTAGCTTTCAGCTAACTCCTACTCCTGCAAATAAACAAACAAGCAGAAATTCTGTGTTCATCCAGTGGGCAGTGAGAGTCTCACTCATTTTCCTTTGCTCAGTGTAGCATAATGGCTTTGAACAGGCTCTGGAATCAGGTTGCCTTCAATTCTAGCTCTATCATTTTGTAAGAACAATCTCTAGTGAGTTACAAGAGCTCCTATACCTCAGTTTCTGCATTTATAAACTAGGGAAAATAGCACCTATTTCACAGAATTGTTAGGAGGCATAAATGTCAGGCGTTAGGACAATCAGTGTCTGGCATAGAGTAGGCAACCTACTGTTATATGTTATCATAGAGAATGTATTCAATATCTTATGAAAGTGAGTATAAATAAAGAGAAGTTATTGCAGGGGAAGGACCAGCCAGGTTTGCTGACAGACTTACTTTAGTGGTAAGTCTATTTTTCATTTGGAAGATGAATTAGACCATATGTGCTGGTGGGTATTATTTAGAGTGTGAGGAAAATCCCTGGGCAGAGGGTCTCCAGCCCCACACTCCACAGCTACATCCTGGTTGAAACTGTATCCCAGAGGTCTTGAGGGCCAACCCATTCTGTGTAGATTCTGCCTTTCCTTCCAGAACTGACAGAAGACATACTGTCTTTCTGTACAGTAACTTGCCCCAACAACAACCTGGTTCCTGTTTGGGAGATAATGGATGTTTTCATCAGAAGGATGCTTTCGGTTCACAGCTCAACAGTGATATAAAGATGATGGACATTTTGAGTCTAATGAATGATCATTCTTTTGGGACATATTTTTCCAGCTCTTCTTATGACCTCTGTGTAGTCTCTGATGACTGACTCAAGTGACCTTCAGAATCCTGTCACTACCTTTCTACCATAAACATAGATTATACATGCTTTAACAGACCCAGAGATTGGTTGCCCAGTGGAACTCTTCTCTGCTCACATGTGAAGAGGGATCCTGAGAGTGCTCCAGAATTGAGCCTCGCCAGTGCATGTGGTCTGGTAGACAGAGTATGGTTTGATAGCTAATGCTATAAACATTATATTCACTGAATTGTCAATGTTCTTGGGATGAATATAGAGGTGTTTTCCTATTCAGAAGGCTCCCAAATTATGATGGTTTGACTTAGTTTTTGTTTGTTTGTTTGATTACTTCACAATGAGGACAATGAAAACAATGTGTATTAGGTAGAAACCAGAACTTGGATTTTGATCTTTTCCCAGGCTAACAACATGTGGTAGATACTCTCTTGTGATGCTGGGCAGTGGTAGTGAGCTGAGGCTCCCAATCAGCCATGCGATCATGAGGGTATACAACTAATAAGCTTCCAACCATTTTGTAACCATACAACCATTCTGTCTTTCACTTTCAATACAGCATTCAATGAATTACATGAGATATTCAAAACTTCATTACAAAATAAGCTTTGTGTTAGATGATTTGGCTCAACTATAGGCGGCTAATATAAGTGTTCTGAGCATGTTTGAGGTAGGCTAGGCAAAGCTATGATGTTTGGTAGGTTAGGTATATTGAATGCATGATTAACTTATGATATTTTCAATTTACAGTGGATTTATAGGGAAGTAATCCCACCCTAAGTTGAGGAAGATCTGTACTCTTCTTCCTTTTTTCCCAACTACTTCTCAGTTTTTATGAAAACATTAGCCTCAGAATAATTCTAAGACCAGGATGATCACAATGGTAAAAGGAAAAGTTTGAAAGTAACTCTATTCTGAATAGAAGAATATTTTGGTGCCAGTATCCATTGTCTCCTTCATGGCCAAGAGACTATAATGTGATTAGATTTTAATTGGTGGCCCTTCTATTTCCTTTTTTTTTTTTTTTTTTTTTTTTTTTGTAGACAGTTTACCGTGCTGGAAAAAGTGAAAGAGGTAAACAATGTGGGATAGATATCAGATTTTCTGGCTCTTGTGAATTTAATCGACCAACAATAATTGGTGGTAATTGACTGATACAATTGGTTTCCCTGTGGTTCCCCGAAAAGACTGTGTGGTAAAGGACTTAACGACAGAGGGTGAATTTGGGGGCCATTTTGAAGTCGCTGCAATTCTTTTAGGCCACAAAGGTACCATTTAGTAAATTAGTGTTTTGTTGATGAATTTTAGTTCCAGAGGTTAGTTCACAGAAGAAGAGAAATTGACTTAAAACATTGAAAAAATGCTGATATATTCTTTCTGTGGGTACTGTAACTTCTAAATTACAGCAAGCTTAAGTATTTTAAATTAGAAACAGAATAATCTGTTTTCCTATGAATATTTAACACAGTTTGAACTATAACATTTCAGTTAGATATAAATAGAAATTACAACTCATAGTTAATTAAACAATTCAAAAATCCCTTCCTGTTTTACAATCTGTTTTTGGTATCAGGGTATAATCTGAGCGAATTAAGTGCAAAGACCCATAATACAATGATTTGCATAAGGCTGCCAACAAAAATAAACCTGGCTGTGATTAAGGCTATGACAATGGTGTTAGCTTAGCTATACAGGCTCATGGAAGCATGCAGAACAAGAGCAATTAGATTCACAAACTGATTTATTACATAGGCTGCAGGTGTTGAGTTTTATGGGAATTGGGGATTATCAGACTTGCCTCTACATATTTCAGTTAAGCTATATGGCCTCTTCTTGAAAATCATTCACTGAAACGTTAAGAAAAAAAGAAGTAGTGTCTCCATTCATGAGTTGTTTTTTGTTTTTTTTTTTTTAAGTTAATTTAACTTAAACATGTAAAAATCTTGGTTTGAGATTTAACGATGTTTAGGAGTAATAATAACAATTCACTTCTCACCCATTACAAACCTTTACTTTTTAGAATCTGTAATCCAGTGAACAAAGTCCCCATAATGCTTGTGGGGATTTGCTGGGATGATCTCCTGGTGGGGCATTCCCTCTCACAGTGGGAGTTGGGAGGAAACTCTAAGATACTGCCAGCTCATGGGGGAAGGCCACTCATATTCACTAATTATTGAATTATGTTTGTCATTTTGATTGATTTTTTTAAAAGTAGAGGACTTCTGAGAAGTTAATTAGGCTATAGAAGAAAAGAGAATCACCATAAAATGTTGACTTAAAACTAAAATTAAGATGCTAATAGTTCCAGTATTCATAGAACTAAGCTTTATTGAACTCCCAAAATAAATCTGACATGAGATCAGAGCTATTACCACAGTTTGTTAGCTGTTATTTTTATTGTGGAAGAAAAAAAAAGCAAACAAACCTTGTCATAGCCATACTATGGTAGTAATTTTGTAGATTTCAAGCATTTTGTTGCAGAAAAGAATTATCTTCTATAGCAGTGAATTTTAGAGAACCACTAATGTTTATCTCTCTAATGTGTGTATTTTGCTTTTCAGTTTCCTTTTTAAAAAAGTATAAATTTGCAAGGTCATCAGCCTTGAGTTAGTGGTTTGCCTAAGTATGTTCTGTATTGTGGTATCTTCCAGAAGCACAGAAAATATTCATAAACTACTTAGGAGTTTGCTATTGCTGTGTTTGTAAATACTTATTGCTTTGGCCTTAAGAGATGGAATGAACCTTACGCAAATTTCAAAACTCATAGTTCAACTTTTGTCTGTTAACTGGTTTAATGAATATTTTATTGAATTTGGCTTAAAAATATTCACATATGTGTTTCTCATGCTTAATTCTGTTATTTACAGGGTGTTTTCCTTCTACATATTTGAGATTATAAATGCTTGACTTAAAGCAGCTGCGTATCCACTTCGTTTCTAGCCCTTGGCACGTAAGACTTGCTCCAGGCCTTGTCTTCATTTACCTTTCACCAGATTGCAAATGTGCAGCATTTTTCTTGCACTTTTTGAAATCGAGCAAATTATTCACAAATGTTATAGGGTGACTGAAGCTAATGGTCTACTTTTCTTAAAATTCTTTTGCCTCTGTGCTTTACATGAAAGAATACTGGTTTTGGCTAGGGTATACCTTGCTGAGGCTATAATAACAAGTAAAAAGAACGAGCAAGTAAAAAGAATTTTCTTAGTAACCAATTTTTGAATCTCTATTTAAATAATATGGCATTGTTGTTACATTGTTGAAATTGCTTAAAATAACACAGTGATTACATGAGGGAAAAGTTGTATAATGTAAAGAAAAAAGCAAACTAGAACTCTGAAGTGAATTAATATTAGAGTGCAAAGCTTTTCTGTATGCTGGGAGCCAGCAGCTTTTATATTTTTGTTGTTGTCTTACAGTTTTGTTGTTTCTGAGGTCTGTTTGGAATCTATGAAATGAAGTGCCGCTTAACTTCAGATCTACAAAGCTAAGCTTTGAAATAATGTGTAAAGCTATTCTGCCCCAATACCATCATTATAATTCACAATGAAACAAAAAAAGGAAACTGAATTTTATTTTGAAATTTTCTGTAATTGGTCCAGTCAACCCTATGGAGACAAACAGACCTCTTGAAATCCACTACAGAAAGTTTCAATTGGAAAAATATAATGTATAATATATAATGAAACACACAATATTTAAAGTGTCTCCAAAAATGAAAAAATGCTTTTCTCCCCCCGGTGGGAGTAAAATGATTTTTACATGCAGTATTGAATAAGAAGTATTGCAGAAAGCTTATATGACTCAGTTGTCTATTAGTAGTTAATTCCACGTGGTCTTTGTATGTAGTAAGAAAGGTACCAATTCCTCTGGACAGTTTTACTGTTTGTTTACCACTGACCATGATGTTACTACTTACTTGATAACCTGTACCGATGTGATTCCAGGCCTCTGAGCTGTTACGAGTGTATCTCAGTCACGGAGGCAGAGTGGTGAGGAAAGGGTAAGACTATGGGTAGCAGAAGGGGTGCCCCTGTTCCTATAGAGCAGAGGGGTGTGTGTGTGTGTGTGTGTGTGTGTGTGTGTGTGTGTGTACACGTGCATGCATATGTTGGTGTATTGTCGTATCTTTCATTCTGTGGGCAGGGCATGACATCTGCTAAAGACTGATGATTCCTGACTCTTCCTGCTGCTATCTTCTCTCCATTCTTATTCCATTGAAAATATGCTGTAATCATTATTAGTCCATCAAGACGATTTTCAAAAGTAACTGAATATAAAAGGTGGCCGGCGTGTTTACTTAGTAGTTATCTAACAGATCTATATTTGTTTGTTTGTTTTTAAATTCCATTTATTTATTTGAGTGAGAGAGAGCATGAGAGGGGAGAAGGTCAGAGGGAGAAGCAGACTGCCCGTGGAGCTGGGAGCCCGATGCGGGACTCGATTCCGGGACTCCAGGATCATGTCCTGAGCTGAAGGCAGTTGCTTAACCAACCGAGCCCCCCCAGGTACCCTTGGAATCGTTTTAAACATGACATTTCAGTCAGTGACTGCCGTGGATTGTAGTTGGTGTTTGAACTGAAACCCGTCCGCCATCCTGCTTAGGAATCATAGTTCCTGCAAGGCTGATCCAACCAGAGGAAGCTGGGTCCCATAGTTCCTTCACCCACTGGATGCTGGTTGGGAATAACTAAATGCTGGGTACATTCAGGTTAGCTTTGCTTCTTAAGTAGAAAGGCAATTTTTAATTAAAATAATTGTATAAATTGGCTCACTGTATTCAATAAGCTAGGTAGTCATAGAAAACCACATACATCTCACACCTTTGTCTACTGTTAGTAACCACTGTGTAACTGGATTTGGGATTGCACCTGTTATTCTGACTTGTAGGGGCAGGAGGTAGCAATACTTGTATATTAGTTCACCAGGGCTTCCAGAACCAAGTGCCACAGACTATGTGATTGAAACAACAGAAACTTATTTTCCCACAATTCTGGAGGCTAGATGTCTAAGATCAAAGTGTCTACAGGGTTGGTTTCTTCTGAGGCCTCTTTCCTTGGCTTGTAGGTGGCTGTCTTCTCCCCGAATCTTCACATGGCCTTCCCTCTGTGTCTGTGTTCGAATCTGTTGGTCTTATAAGGCCATCAGCCATATTGGATTGGGGCTCTTCCAAATGACCTCATTTAGCTTTAATTACCCCCTTTAAAAATCCTGCCTCCAAATACAGTTGCCCTCTGAAGTACTGGGCATTAGGATTCCAGTATATGAAATTGGGGGGTGGGGGGGGACATAGTTCAGCCCATAACAACCTGTTTTAGTCTCTGGTTAAGGACTATCTTCTCGTCGTGCTTTATCAGAATGAAGAGTTCATTTCCTCCTGGTCCTGCAAATAATTAGGGTTCCACTTCCTCAAACAGCTCTTCCTTTTTTCTCCTACTGCTTTTTTAAAAATAAAGGAACATAGTGACCTGCAGAAAGTGGTGACCCACGAAGCAGAAGTCCTGGGTTCTAGCCCCACCACCGCCACTGATTAGCGGTAGCATCTTGCAGAGGCCACTTGGCCATAGGTGCTTTATATTCTCTAGAAAATAAAGAGGTGGGACAAGACGACCGCTTAGGTTTTTCCTAGAGCCAATATTTCAAGACTCTACCTAGTATTATTTTATTCCTTCAAGCATTTATTCACCAATTATTTGAGTGTCAGTAGCGTGACCTACTTTATGTGCCCGGCCCCCCAAGAAGGCTCCGTGCTATCCAACTGAAGTACAACCTCACACATTTTAATTCCTCATACCTTTCTTTTTTTCTTTTGTTTTATTTTAATTCCAGTATAGTTAAAATATGGTGTTACATTAGCTTCAGATATACAATATAGTGATTCCACAATTCCAGTGCTCATTGTGATAAGTACACTCCTTAATCCCCATCACCTGTGTCACCCATCCCCCCCCACCTCCCCCCTGGGAACCATCAGTTTGTTTTCTACAGCTAAGAGTCTGTTTCTTGGTTTCTCTCCCTCTTCCTCTTTTTTCCTGTTCTCCTTTGTTTTTTTCTTAAATTTCACATATGATTCTCATTCCTTTTCTCTGTACCCTCTTTTCTGGTCAGTGCTTCTTTACAGCCTGCGAATCACTTCTTCAGTACAAAATTTTTCTGTTTTCACGGGTTACAACTTTCTCTTCTAAACAACTTTTCAAGTTATGGATTCTTTTCCACTTAATTTTTGCTTCCACAGCTATTTCCTAAAAATGATAAGACTTTTCATTGGGATATTTGAAACATGTTTTAAAACCTAATTACACAAGAGTTTCTCAAAGGTTTATCTTGTAAACTCCCTCAATCATATCCTTCTCTCATTTATTTACTCTTGAATAATAGGGATTATATGCAGATTTTTTGGATAAATATACTATACTATACTATACTACTATAAATGTATTTTCTCTCCCTTATGTTTTCTAAATAACATTGTCTTTTACTTACTTTACCATCAGAATACAGCGTAAAATACATATAACATATAAAATACATGTTAGTCAACTGCTTGAGGTAGTAGTTAGGCTTCCAGTCAACAGTGGGCTATTAGAAGTTAAGTTTGGGGGAGACAAAAGTCGTATGTGGATTTTCGACTGCATGGGGGGGTGGGTATCTCTAAAACCCTGTGTTGTTCAAGGGTCAACTGCACATGATACACAATATACATATGCATATGTGTGTTATATATGTAGGTCTCATATGTATCTATATCAGCCCTTTAAATACTTTTTTCAAAGTAATTCTGTTTTTTGTAAGCATTGTTATTGGTATCTCCAATATTCCCAACCTTTATAATCAATCTTTTTAAGTATCTGTTTCAAAACAACTAATTTTCTAATAACCTCATTGAAAACATAAATGATGGAAGCGTTTACGGTTCTGTTTGCTGGGTAGAGTAACATTAACACAATGTACCCGTAAGGTTGAATTCTGAAACGGCGATTTCAACATTAGCTACCCCATGGTTACTTAATTAGGCAAATCAAGAAACCTTGTCAGTCCGTTTTAATGGTGGAGAATCGTCTCCCTTCAGGAAGTCTTGTGGTCAGTGGGCAAAAATGGCAACCAGCTTCTCAAAAGTTGAAGGCATTATTATGTACTCAAGGTCACCCACAACTTTTATAATAGAGCGCCAGCTGTGTAAACTGCAAGTTGTTGTCAAAAGGAAGTGCCAAGCAAAACTTTGGTGCTGTTTGCTGACTATGCTGAAGGGCAGAGAATATAAATTCTTGCCAGTAGTTTAGAAAATTGCTTAGAAAAGCGTAGCCTCTGGGAGGTGCTTACTCCCCAGGGCCTGGGATCCAGTCCTAGAGATCACACTTGGCCCAGCACCGCGGTCCTCAAAATCTTTCTAATGACAAGGCCTGGATCCTCCAGGGTCAGGCTCAGGAAGCAGCTGGGCCGGCCGTGCTTCTCACGGGCCTAGTTAAGCTGCCAGTCCTTAAAACCTGGAAGTAATTCTTTAGATGGTTTGGAATCAGCATCGGCTGTGATGTGGTTGCAGGATTGTCAACTGAAGTTGATTAAAATACGTGTCGCTCTCTATGACATTATAATTAAAATAACCCAATTTCCAAATGGCGTGCAAGTTTTTGCAGGCCTAGAGCAAGGGTTCTTTCATGGTTGAAAAATGCGTTCATGCTCTGTATCCCATGATCTGAAACATTGCCATTAGCTGTAATTGCACAGAAGCAGTGAAATGGTGTTCGTTACACCCCTATTGTCTACCTGAGACTCTTTAAAAAGTCACAGATGGGCCAGACCCAAGGAGCTTATAGTGTAGTTAAAGAGATGAAATGGGCTTATGTGAAAAGGTTAGTGAGCAGAACAGTATTTAACCATGTACTGTGGGCACTCTGTTTTGGTTTAAGCAAAGTGTTTCTAGGTTATCACATAGTACAGTAATGCATAATACAATATGAGAAAATATAAAGAAACGAGAGTGTAGAGAAATGAAATATAGTGGTAAAATGAAGCCAGGAATGAAAGTAGTTAATAAACATAGACATTCCAGTAATTTCTAAAAGAGAGTGGTTTGAGGTAGGTGGAAAGTCAGAAAAGAGTGACAAGCAAATGGATGTGGGGTTTCCACTTTTTGTTCTGACCAACAGGAACTTCACCTATTGGATTAATGGCACCCATTAGATAAAAACAAACCAGTTGCTCAAGAGAAGCAGCTTTCCTGACCTGAGCACCCAAAGAACCGGTGCTTCTCCATAAAGGAGAAATGACAGAATGACAGAAAATATCCTCAAATAATATCCTTCAGTAAAATGGTATCAGACCTCACCTTGTTTCATATAAAGCCCTCCATGTAAGATAAGAGATAATCCTGAAACACAGTTCAGTAAATTTCTACTTAGGCAAAGGTACACAGGACAGTTGAGGATTGTGTGTAGATCTGCTTTCATTCAAGAGTAAAATTGAGAACATCCCAAAAAAGCAGAGGGTGGCCTATTCTTCGGTTAATTCTCATGAATATTATTTTGTGAGCCTGGGCTTTTTTAACTGTCTTGTGAAAACTTAAGTATAACATATAGGTGGTAAAATGTGTTAAAATCAAATATCAAGTGTGTGGTTCAATGAATTTTTACATCTGCATACATTTGTTTAAAACTATCACCCAGATCAAGATTTAGGACAGCTGTGGCAACCCAGAAGTTCCCTCATTCTCCTTCCTAGTCACTGTGACCCTTCATTGTTGACTCATAACACAATTGATTAGTTGTGCCTTTATGTGAGTTTCATATAAATTAAGTCATACAGTATGTACTCTTTGGAATCTTGCTCAATATAAATGTCTGTGAGACCCATCCCTTTTACAGCAGTTCATTTTTTTTATTATTGCTGTGCAGTATTCTGTTATACAAATATACCATACTTTGTCTTTTATCCCATTGATATATATTGGAATATTGAATTGTTTCCCACTTTTTTTCACTATTATGAGTGAAACAGCTATGAAAGTCCTCACATGTGTCTTTTCCTAGAAATGTATGCTCATTTTTTCCAGGAATGGGATGGCTGATCATAGAGCAAATGTGTGTCTATATGTAGATGACACTGCTAGATTGTCCAAAACCAGTATACATTTCCACCAGCAGTATCTGAGTTTTGCAATTGTTCTGCAGGTTCACTAATCCTTGCTATTGTTAATCTTTAAACGTTTTAGCAATTCTGGTGGTATGTAGTGATATTTCATTATGATTTTAGTTTGTAATTCCTTGATAAGTTGAGTACCTTTTCTTATGCCTGTTTGTCATTCGGTTAGCCTTTTTTGTCTGTTTTTAAAAGTTGGATTGTCTTTTTCTTAATCCTTTGTAGGAATTTTTTATATGTTCTGAATATGAGTCCTTTTTGGGTTTATGTATTTGAAGTACCTTTGCCCAGGCTACAGCTAGCCTTTTTACTGTGTTAATGATGCTTTTAGATGAACAAAAGACCCGAGCCTTTGATAGGAGTTGGGCAGAAAAGCGAGGGTTGCCCATGATACTCTCCAGTAAGAACCTGTAGTACACCAAATGTTATGGTAAAATGCTTAAATTATAGGTATAGGTAGAAAATAAGACCATGGAGAATAAGGTAGTAATTGTATGGTAGCTAATACAAGAAGAATCCAGATCTTTGTAGACCGTTTGGGCTCAAAGACTTAGGGAATATTCACTGGGAAGGTTTTTGGAGCTCATCTGCTGAACTCCTCATTTTACAGATGAAAATGAAGCCTAAGAATGTTAAATAATGTGCAGTAATTAAATTAGACTTGATGTAGAAAGTGAAATCGGAGCTGCTTCTTAAAGAATATGTGAACTACACCTGGGAAGATTTTCTGTATTCATCCTCCCTTCAAATAATCGTCCCGTTGTCCTAATAATACGTTTGCCTTTCTAAGATTGTTTCCTGGGACGAATTTTTTTTGGAAAGGAAGGAATTGGGAAAATGTGGTTACCACTGGCAAACCACCTACTCAGTGTGTGATCGTGATGAAATCATTTAGCTTCTAGGAAACTCTTGCTGGGAATTTAAGGGATAATAATGAGTCCTACCTCATTCCCCACTCCTGAACTTGGAACTACCTGAGAGGCAACATGGAATCACACAGAGGGATATGATATAAAATAGTACCTTTATTACCAGTAAGGCTGATTTGGAAAGCGTGAGTGACTTGCCACACTTGGAGTCTCTAATATTTATAGTCTTTCTCCCCTTCCCCCAGCATGACCTTGAGACAGCCCCCATGAGGGAGAGTTTGGGTCTGCAGGGCAGATGTGCACACCCAGAACCCCACCTTCACATCCTTTAGGGGCAGAGGAGAAGGAGAGCCCGACCTCTAGACCTTCTCTGAGAGCCAGACCTGTGTTTGCGTAGTACTTTTCCACCTTTAGAGTTCCCATTCTGCCTCCACCATTGCAGTGAGAATTTCTCCAAGTCAGGAACGGTGCCTCAATGCCAGGTCTGATAGCCCCCCACCCAGTAAGAAGTCTTAACCATGGCAGGGTGTTAGGTACTTGCTGTGATGATTCGGCCCCGCCCTTCAAACCAGGAAACCCGATACTTCCATAATTCTCCCAAAACCGTTTGCACTAATTAAACTCTATTTCTCAGCTCCTAATCTTTGGAGGGAAGGCAGGGACTTCCCAGGTCTCTTTAAAAGTTGGCAAAATCTATAGACCCCTTCCTTCAATAAAAGGCACATCAAACACAATTTTCTATATTGTTCCCCAGGACTCATAAAAGCCCTAAACTCATCCGTGGAGCTTAGGATGACTTTGGACATCAGTAAAAATCCCCTGTAATTGGATTAGGAGAATAACTTTGCAGGTTTTAATTTAAAATCCAGTACACTTTTAAATACAATATAAAGAAAAACAAAAACCATAATCCATTTATCCAGGGCTAATTAAGAACTTGGGGTAACTGCTTCTAAAACCAGTAATTCCTCCCATTGGCTTACTCTTCTATTCACTTGTACTTTTATTCTGTAAAATATGTTCTCTTCTTGATTAGAAGTTCTTCCTACATGACTCCAAGAAAGGAGAAAACTAGGTGGATATGGGATTTGAAATTCTCAACCTAGGACTTTTCTCCAATGCCATGCTCTTTTAGAATAACATGTTATTCGTATTTATGTAGATTTATTTTTGACACTCTAAAGGGAAATGTTTCAAATATGAAAACAACATTTTTATTAGTTGCACACATATGAAAAATCAACATTTCGCTCAATGTGAAATATTTGATCATTTAAAAATTTGCATAATTCTTTGTTTGGATGAAAACATTTTGATGCTTTATGTCATATTGCTAAGTGTAAATGTGAAAAACATTTTTCTGTCTACTTTTATTCACAAAAATAAATCCACAAAATGTAGTATATACCAACAGCAGTTTGGAATAGAAGTGTGTGTCAATCAGTCAGATCCTCCTCCAATTTTTATCTTTGGAACGCAGTCCCACTTGTAAATGACCGTGAGGCTGTTTAAGGGGTTTGGCAGACTCCATTGAAACCTGCTGAAAGGGGCACAGAGCTTTGCATATTGCTTACACGTGGCCTATGAAGAATTCCACAGGCATGGCTCCCAACCCAGCACCTGTTCCCTACCTTCTAGTGCCCCTGGGACAGGTCAGTCTGGAGCCAAGGCCTGTGTGGTCAGCCAGCACATGGAAAGGGGGTTATGGTAAGATAGGCTTCTCAGGGTTGGCATGGCAGTGGGCAGTGGGATGATGCCTGGTACTCGAACATATGATACATTTCTGGGAGGTGTAATGATTTCCCAGGAGTCTTTGATCAGGTAGCATTTCCTCTATACAGTAAATACAGTAGTATTTACTACTGGGCAGCAAAGCATGTAGGTCTTGTAAGGGCTTCTTGTTGATGGGCAGACTAGACTGTCATGTGGTTACCTGGGAGAAGCTCTGGAGCACCAGCAGGAAAGGAACCATCATCAGATGCTTTGTCTCTGTCTGGTCTAATGGGACACAGGTGTTGCTTTTTGAATGATATGTAATAATTCCCTGCTATGGATGGCCTCGTGTTGCTGCAGAATCCCAAGAGTCTATGCTGTGATTCTCCTGCTGAAGCCAGCCATATGCTCCACATAGCATCTTTCTTCATCACAGATACCTCTAGTGCCAGACACTTTCCTGCTGGTCTGCTTGCATCACCCTCTGATTGCAAGGAACCGTGTTAATGTTTCATGGGACCTGAGAAATGAATGAAACAGTATCCCTTTGTTTAAAATATATTGTCTTCAAAACCTGCAGAGGTCTAAAAAGGGTTCTGCTTCCTTCTGGGTACTGGGGTGAATAAAACTCATCCTTTCCTTTCGAGAGGATTTCCCCATGTTACAGTTCACTGTATAGGCCAGCTACATGGTTTTCAGGGCCCAGTGCAAAATGAAAGTATGAGATCTTGGCCAGGGATAGAGAAGTCATTGTACCCTTCCCTTGTGCCCATGTCCCCAACCCACAGCAGACAGATGACCCACAGGGATTTCAAGCCCCATGCATGGACCCACTTGGTGCCTAAATTGGGGGTTCCCTCATTACAAGTATCAAGTTGAGAACAGCTCATGACCAATGGTAAAACCCAAGCATACAGCCCGTGCGTTGGTTCATTTGGTCCTCACAATCTCTCTTTGAGGTAGGTGATAAAAGAAATAGGAAACATTTGCCTGGCACTTTACAGTCAGCATGTACTTTTTTTTTTTTTTTAATTGACTAATCTGATGCTTGTTTTCCTGTTCCTCATTCTTGTACAGGGCACACTTCAGCAAAATTGATTCTTGGAATTTTCTGAACATAAGATTCTGGTCTTAGGTCATCATTTTCCACAGAACATGACTAATTGGAAATAAAGTCCTTCCACACCTTTATTTCCTAAAACTCTACTGAGAAAGCACCGGTCTTTTCTGTTTTCCCATCAGGGATGGGTGGCTGTGGGTCATCGGGTTGGCATAGCCAGATTGCCTTCCTGGACCAGGGGTGTTGACCAGCTGACTGATATGTGCGGCCCACATATAATTCAGTAGTTGCCCCTGCCTGTCTTTGAAACACCCTGTGGAATTCACAGAAATTTCAGTATTCTGTGGCTGAGACCCTCTTGTCTTTTTTGTTGAATTTGTGTGCCGTGGTGCAAGGAAGCAATTCATCTCTCATTTTGTTCCTCATCCAGCTTTTTTCCCTCAAACCCGGTCTAGTACCTCATCCTTGTTTAGCCAAATTCATTTTCTCAGCTCGAAGGAGAAACAAGAGGCAATCTTCCTGTTGTGTTCAGAGGTCAATGTAAGGACACAATGAAGGAAAAGCTCTTGTTAACTTTGCATTTGGGCACATTTTTATGCATTACATCACCGCTTTCAGTTCTTGCCTTCTATCCTGTATGTTTGCATACCCAGGAAAATGCACACACACATACACCATGGATACTACTGGGGATATGGTCATATTCTTCCCACATCCTGCTGGTTTTTCCCAGCTTCCCCAGAGGCCACATAAAAAGTCTTTTTGTCTATTCTAAATATTTGCTGAAGACTAAAGGGGAAAGAATGTGAGCGAATTTTGCATATTTAAAAAAAACCTGCTAAACATTAGAAAAAGTCTAAGTATTTTTCTGTTTCTTGACAATTCACGGAAGCTCAGTTTCTTTTTATTTCTTCTCCAGTGTTATCAATCTTCTTGTGATTGATTCCCACCCAATTCTTTTGGCCAACCCCCTAAAAAACCCACACAGACTCCGACAGTTGGATAGACACACACACACACACACACACACACACAGGCACACACACAGGCACACACATGAACAGAGGACGTTGAAGTTTTAAACAGAATGAGATCAGGGTAGGGCTTAAGGGAGAAGACGATGTGTGAAAAAAGTCTTGAAGAAGATGGGCAAATGAACTTTGTAGCTATCTGGGAGAACAGCATTCCAGGAAAAGGGGACACCCAGGACAAAAGCCCTGAGACGGGAATATTCAAGGCATGCTTCAGCAGCAGCAAGGAGAAGGATAAATGTGAAGAACAGTAGGGACCTAATGGTGTAGGTTAGTGTGGACCATTATAAAGAGTTTGACTTTTACCCTGAGTTAAATGGGAGCCACGGATGGGTTTTGAACAGAGAAACATCATGACATGCCTTATGTCTTCAAAGAACCAACTGGCCATTCCCCACAGTGGGAGCATGATTTTTTTCCTTACATATATACCCCTATAACCACCACAAAGAAGGGATAAAATATTCTCAGCATCTCTACTGTATCCTCTCTTTCAGTTGATACTCATGCACAAATGTAACCATTACTCTGATAGATTTGTTTTGCCTCTTTTTGATTCCATATAAATGTAAATCAACTAGTATATACTCTTTTGTATCTGGTGTCTATTGCTCAATATTTTGTCTGTGAGTTTTGACCATGATATTGCATTTGTCAGTGGTTTATTTTTTTCACTGCTGTCCAGTATTCCGTTATCTTAATGTATGAAAATTTATTCACTCTCTTGTTGATGGACATTCATTTGTTTGCAATTTTTTTTAATGAAGGAAGTTACTCTAAACATACTTGTTCAGGGGCGCCTGGGTGGCTTGGTGGGTTAGGGCCTCTGCCTTCGGCTCAGGTCATATTCCTGGGGTCCTGGGATTGGGCCCCGCATCGGGCTCTCTGCTCGACGGGAAGCCTGCTTCCTCCTCTCTCTCTGCCTGCCTCTCTGCCTACTTGTGATCTCTGTCCATCAAATAAATAAATAAAATCTTAAAAAAAAAACCATAAAACTAATACTTTAAACATACTTGTTCATATCGTTTGTTGAACATATGCATTATTTTTCTTGAGTTTGTACCTTGAATTTATATTGATTGGAATTAGTGGGTAATGGGTTAGGCAACTGTCTGATTTTGGAAGGTACTGCCAAACAGTTTCTGGTGTAGTTAAATCAATTTAAATTCCCACCAGCAATGTGTGAGCACTTCAGTTACTCTACATCCTTAACAACTCTTGATATTATTAGTCCTTTAACTTTAATCGTCCTGGTAGATCAGCAATGGTATATTATTGTGGTTTAATTTGCATTTTCCTCATTAATAATGATATTGGACACCTTGTCATACATTTACTGACCATTTGTGTAGCCTTTTTTGAAGTACCTTTTCAGGTGTTTTGCCCATTTTAAATTTTGAGTTAACAGTATTTTTTGTTATTGATTTGTAGGAGTTGTTTATATATCCTCGGTAGAAGTCCTTTGTTAGATATGTGTTTTGTGAATACCTTTTCCTAGTCTATTACTATCCTTTTCACTTTCTTAATGATGTTTTTTGAGAAATAGAAACCCTAAATTTTAATGAAGATTAATTTACTAGTATTTTCTTTTATAGATGCTTTCTTTGCCATGATAAAGTATTCTTTTTCTCTTTTTTCCTAAAGAGAAAAGGTTGAGAAATAGAAGCAACTTCGGTTTAACTAGTTTTTAGGTAGGTCTGAGACTAAACCACCCACTAAAATATCTTGTCTCTTCACCTTCTCTTATTCTTTCTTCTTTTCCTTCTCCTGCTCCCCCTCCCTTCCTCCTCTTCCTCCTCCTCCTCCTCCTTTTTTGTTCTTCCTCGGAAAATAAATCCCATCCTACTGCAGTTATCTCCTGGCTCTATTTTCCCCTGTAGTAATTACTGATGCTACTGATCATTTTCAGGGCATTTGCAAGCCTGCCCAGCTGGATTAAGGAAGAGTAGGGGACAGAATATAACAGAGGACTCTAGTTGATCCACTTGCTTTGCAATTATCCATTACACTCATCTTATCAAGGGAATTAGCCCAGTTTTGTAGAAACGAAGTATAGACAAGACAAAGGCAGTACCATTTTTATTGCATACCATATATGACAACTTGCACAGTCCTGGCACATAGTAAGCACTCAGAAAATATTTTTTTTGAAGCTTTAGTGGATTGGTTCTGAAAAAAATCAAGAAATAGGTTCTTGCAGTCAGTGTAACACCCTACAAGTAATCATTATTTCCACTATAATGTAGGAGATGGTGTCATAGATGCTCTTCTGGTCAATCAGTGACTTTTATCTTAAAAATTAATGGCAACTTTAGCTAGCACATGTTTCCTATTTTTTTAATAAAAAAACTGTTTATGCAAATGTAAATATGTATTTTGTACATTGCTACCTCATATCCTTATGGAGTTTTAAATTAAAAAACTTTTAATGCCTAGCTATATTGTTTATTATGTTCTTTACTTTGTATATTCTAATAAGTTCTACAAATTTTTGTTTGTTTTTCTAGGGCAACAGAGTAAAATCCATGCATTTTCTTTGTTCATTTGTATATATTTTCCTTTTTTATGTTCTTGTATTTAAAATCTCCATTTAATGTCTTATAACATTACAATAGATATCTAACTTGGGATGCCTGAGTGGCTCAGTTGTTTAAGCGTCTGCCTTTGGCTCAGGTCATGATCCCAGGGTCCTGGGATTGAAGCCTGCACTGGGCTCCCTGTACAGTGGAAAGCCTGCTTCTCCTTCTCCCTCTGCTGCTCCTCCTTCTTGTTTTTCCTCTCTCTCTCTGTCAAATAAATAAATAAAATCTTAAAAAAAAATGGATGTCTAACTTGTTGCCTAATATTTACTTAAAAATAGTTTTAATATTAGAACTCCAGGAACTTTTCTGAATCAAGTTTTGACATTAGCTTTTGAAAGTTCATTCATCAGAAAAAAAAAATCTGTCTTTCCCATTGAAAAAAACCATTTTTACCTCAAAGAAATTTCCTCAGACCTTCTAAAGCTAATATACACATAAAGGCAAAATCTTTACATTTGTATTGGGTGTGTGTGTGTGTGTGTATGTGTATATATACATATATATATATATATATATATAACTGATGTTTGTTTTAGAATATTCTCAACAGGTGGGTATTTTGCTTAAAGATCTATTTAAAAATCAAAACTTAAACTGTCCCTTCTATTGATGTTTTTTAGAGAATCAGGTATCATGTTTCAATTCCTTGGTGCTAAATCCATTGACATGCGTTATTTTGAACTCCACAAGACTGAAAAATTAAGCTCGGGTTTGAAAACAAAAAAGGCATTCATGGGATTTTACTTTTTGGCTGAAGATACCTACATTTTTTTTTTCACTTTAGAAGGTAAATAAATTGCTTAGAGGCTATTCTTAATCTCTCAATTTTACAGACAAATCAATGGGATTGAGTTGAAATGGTTCAAGACAATGCATGTGTACAAGTGACTGAATAGGTGAAGAGAATAGAAAACAGCATCTGCTCGCAGCCAAGTTATTGCTTTTGTACTGCTGTATAAAGGCAAACAAAGGTTCCTTGTTTGGCCCCATTTTATATCCTGATAATCTCATGTCATATACAGATAATCCCCATAATCCCCATTTACATTTTTCACACATCTGTAAACGAACATTTTAATAATGATGTCTTTTCTGTTGATTAGAACTGTCATGATTAAATGGCTTTGGGTTTTTTAGCCTGGGAATATACGAGATTAGACAGGAATTACAAACAAAATTAAGAAAACTTTAATAATACCTTATGGATAAACTTTACTTAGGAGTAAAGCACCAGGGATTGATGGGTTTCTTTCTTTACCTTTCTTTCTTTCTTTCTTTCTTTCTTTCTTTCTTTCTTTCTTTCTTTCTTTCTTTCTTTCTTTCCTGAGAGTGAAAAAAATGAGAACAAGATGAAGAAATGAAAAATGTAAGTGACCACCTGTATTTCTTGAAATAAATACCGGGGATTATAAAGAATCAGAGTAGATTTAGGGAAATAGGGTAAAAATAATTCTCTTCCAGTTCATTGTTTCCTGTCTCTTCAGGCTGTTTGTGGAAAATTCAGACCATTACACAATAAACATTTTACATAGAAATAATTTTTGTCGACCCACATAGCTCCCTGACAGGTATTAATGGAAAAGCAGAGATGGAAGCACAGCTGAGTGGTGTTCAGGTATCTCAGGAAATGCTATCCACTGTTGAGTGATAGGGTATCTTCCCCCTCACTTCTCAGAGGCTGAGCATAGTTGCTGTTGCCATGGGAGTCCAGCTGTGATTTCACATGCTCTAAAATAGTGTCCCCAAAGAGGCAGTCCAAGGAGACTTTCTTATAAGGAAAGTATTCTAAAGGTATTGGTATTGATTACTTACCTTCACTCAACACGTATTTATGGAACATGCTGGAGAGACAGCAGTGAACACTACAGACAAAAACAATAAATCCCTACCATCATGGAGCTTACAGTAGGGGGTAGAGTAATGACAATAAATATAATAAATAAGGAAATTACACAGTGTGTTAAAATGGAACAGAGAAAGAGAAATAAAATCAGACCAAGGTAAAGGGGATAGGAAATGATGGGGACAAGTGGGTTGTAATTTTGGTAAGATAGACAGAGTTGGTAACCCTCACTGATAAATCGTAATTTGAGCAAGATCCCTAGGGAAGTAAGGAAGGTGAGTTATGAAGAATCCAGGTAGGCGGAACACCTAGGGCAGAGGGATGAAGGAGCATGCTTGTGTTAGAGACCTAACAAAGAAACCAATGATTGTTGTACAGCAGGTGATGTGAGAAAGTTGGAGGTGAGGTCAGAGAGGTAAAGGTGTGCCCTCAGTGGAGGGTGGGGCCCATGTCCTCTAGAGTCTCATAGGCCATTGTAAAGTGTTTGGCTTTTGTTCTCAGAAAAATGGAGAGTCATTGCAAGGCTGTAAGCAGATCCCGTCATTTTACATTCTTCTTGATACCCACAAAAGAATGTAATGCAAAGATAACTATTCTTTTGTAACCCCCCCAGTATCTGTGTAGGTGGTTGCTCAGTAAATATTTGTTGAATGGATGAATGAAAAATAGCAACACACCCATGCCCAGGTTTTTGATCAATCTGATGATAAAGTGCCTCATTGTGGTATTGTTGTCTTTTCTCTGCCCGGGACCCTGTGACTAATTAAGCTGTAGGTTTTCCGAGGAAGTCCTCCTGTGCCTCCTCTCCCCACTGCTGTGAACATACTGGGTCCTCTAGATTGGTGCACAATAACTTGAGAAGGGTCTTCAGAGGAACTTCTGTCTTTGTGGCTGGTGTCCACAGCACAGAGGCAGGATTTCTCCTGCTAGCTCCTTCTCTGGCTGAGTGGCTATATTCATAGGTAGAGGCCTTAGGAGTAAGACTTTAATCTTTATGGGGCCCTTTCATTCACTTCCAACATTTTCACCCAAGCCATGGGTTCTACAAGGACAGCATTTCTTTCTTTTTTTTTTTTTTTTAAGATTTTATTTATTTATTTGACAGACAGAGATCACAAGTAGGCAGAGAGGCAGGCAGAGAGAGAGGAAGGGAAGCAGGCTCCCTGCTGAGCAGAGAGCCTGATGCCAGGCTTCATCCCAGGACCCTGGGATCATGACCTGAGCCAAAGGCAGAGGCTTTAACCCACTGAGCCACCCAGGCGCCGTTCAAGAACAGCATTTCTTAAAGTGACTGTTGTACAAAGTATGAATGTACTAGTCCCTTGCTGTTTCCCACCTCTCTGTTTATGGAGACAGCTCTATTGGACTGTCGCTAATTGTGTTGTCTCTATCCAGTAGCAGTGATCGATTGACACTAGCATATTTATATCAAATAATATCTGTGACCACCTCTAGTTATAAAGTTGGGTGCTGATAGTTTTCTGTTCTTTCTCCACCTAACCAGTCTTTTAAAAGTTCTTAAAAATAATTGTTGCTGACTCTCTTTCCCTCATGTTCGATTTATCAGGATAAAATTTACATAGAGTGAAATCCACAAACTGTTTTCCCCTCCATTTTAACTATGTTAAAGTGTACGATTCAGTGTTTTTTAGTATGTTCACAATATGAGCAAGTCTCACCACTATCTAATACTAAAACATTATGGTCACTCAAAAAAGAACCACAGAATCGTTAGCAGTCACACCCAGTTCCTCCCTCCTCCAGTCCTTGGCAACCCCTAATTATCTACATTTTGTTTCTATGGACTTACCTATTCTGGACACTTCATAGAAATAGAATCGTACAATATGTGATCTTTCATGTTTATTCATTTAGCACCATGCCTTCAAGGTGCATCCTTGGTGTGGCATGTATTAGCACTCACTCCTTTCCATGGCCCAATTATACTCCAGTGTATGGGTATACCACCTCTTACTTATCCATTCATCAGCTGATGGACATTGGGGTTGTTTTTACTTTTTTGGTTACTATAATGCTGCTATGAACATTCTCTTATAACTTTTTATGTAACATGTTTTCATTTGTCTTGGTATATACCTAGGAGTGGAAATGCTTCTAGGTATATGTTTGTATTTTTGTCTTTAATTTTTTGAAGAAAGACCAAACTATTTTCCACAGTAACTCCACAATTTTATACTCCCACCAGCAATATATGGGCGTTCCAGTTTCTCCACATCCTCATCAAACCTTGTTCTTTTCCTATCTCTCTCTGTCTCTCAGTCTGCCCCCCCCCTTTTTTAAATTATAGCCACACTAGAGCTAGTGAAGTGTTATCTCTTCATTTGAGTTACATCTCTGTAACAGCTAAAGATGAGCATCTTTTCATAAGCTTATTGTCTCTTCATGTATTTTCTTGGAACAATGTATGCTCAGATTCATGGCCCTTTTTGAATTGGATTATTTGTCATTTCATTATTGCATTATAGCAGTTTTTATATTGTCTAGGTGTAAGCCCCTTGTCAGGAATATGACTTGCAAATATTTTCTCCTATTCTGTGTGTTGTCTTTTCACTTTCTTGATGATGTACCTTAAAATATTAAAGTTTTTAATTTTGATAAGTCCACTTTATTTTTTCTGTTATTTTTGTGTTTTTGATATTGTATCTAAGAAATCTTTGGCTAACCCAAGATCATGAAAGTTTACTCTTTTTTTTTTTTTTAAGTTTTATAATTTTAGTTCTTATATTTAGCTCTTTGGTTCACTTCAAGTGAATTTTCAGTTATGATAGGTGATAGGGCTCTAACTTCATTCTTTTGCATGTGGATATTCAGTTGTCTCAGCACCATTTGTTGAAAAGACTATTCTTTTCTCATTGAATTTTCTTGGCATTCTTTGGAAATCATTTGATCATAGATGTATGGGTTTATTTTTGGACTCTCAGTTCTTTGCATTGATCTATATGCCTACCCTTTTTTAGTGTCACATTGTTTCAGTTACTGTAGTTTTATAAAGAGTTTTGAAATCAGGAACTATGAGTCCTACAATTTTGTTCTTCTCTCCCAAGATTGTTTTGGCTATTCTGGATCACTTACATTTCCATATGATTTTCGGATCGGCTTGTCCATTTCTGTAAAAAAAAAAAAAAAAAAAAAAGCAGTTAGAATTTTGGCAGGAAATTCACTGAATCTGAGGATCAATTTGGGGAGTACTATCATTTTAACAGTAATAAATCTTCCAATCTATGAGCATGGAATGTCTTTACATGTATTTAACTCTTTAATTTCTTCCAACAATCTTTTGTACTTTTGAGCAAACGAGATTTGCCTTCTTTGGTTAAATTTATTTCTAGATACTTTATACTTTCTTAATGCTGTTGTAAGTGGAATTAGTTTCTTATTTCATTTTCAGAATATGTGCAAATGTTAAGTTGAACCAATTTTGAGAAATGAATATACTTATGTTGCTGTTCTTTGATTATGTAGCAAGAGAATCGGGTTCAGTTCACTCTTCATTAGAGTTTTCTAGATTGGGGTGCCTAGGTGACTCACTTGTTTAAGTGTCTGCCTTTGGCTCAGGTCGTGATCTCAGAGTCCTATGATAGAGCCCATATCAGGCTCTCTCCTCAGTTGGGAGTCTACTCCTCCATCACTGTGCTTGCACTGTCTCTCCTCCCTCTCGCTCTCTCTCAAGTAAATAAATACATTTTTTTTTAAAAGAATTTATCTACATTATAGGAAGATCATGGTGATTTAAAGGAAAAAGCACTTTTGGATTTTTGTCATGTCTGTCCCAGAAGAACTGAATTTTGTAAAATTTTTCTATAGACTTTGTCCTCTTAAGACTAATAATGCAAAGAATGCTTTGATTTGTAAGAACATCACATAGTTAAGATAGGCATGAGTTATTGGGGTTGGGAGTGGGAAATGAGGAACAGAAATTCAGATTTTTTTTTTTTTTAATTCAAAGTTGTTTATAAAATCAACTGAGCCAATACAAGTTTACAACCCATGAAGTTTTGGATAAGAGTTTTGGGTGAAACATGACTTAGGAAGACTAAGATAATTTGATGTAGTCATTCCATTGAATGGCTATTTAATATTGGGAAATCACACTTTAAAATATTCCATGACTCTTAGAAGCATATCTAGTGAAGACTAAGAAAGTCTTCAAGAAGTTGTGTATCAGTTTGAAATTTGCTTTTAGTTATATCAACAACAAAATGGGTAATAATTTGAGGTTCTATTTCAGGATAGACTGAGTAATAAAATAAGCAAATGAAAATTGTAGCCAGCAAAGATTTTTGTTTATAAAAAAATCTCCAATCTCTAACCATTTGCTCAGCTATGTAAACTGGAGAGGAGAAATTTAATGGCCATGGAAAGAAATTGAAGGAGGAACCAAAGCCTTTATCCTGCCTGCCAACAGTTACACTGTTGTGCTTATTTTGAGTCTATAACATTAGACTTTGGGACAGATGAGGAAAGGAAGGAAAATGTAATAAAAGAAAGTTCACTATGGTTTACTGCATAGATCTTTCTGGTTTTACACTTTTTTTTTTTTTTTTTTTTGCCTAGGTCTTTATAAAAATAAATAATGTTTAGAACTAAGTTTTGTTTATTTTTATTATTATAAAAAAGTATATGCACATTTTAAAAATATTCAACAAAACAATAGATCAATGAAAAGCAAATCTTCATTTTGCTCTAGACCTCTAGTCCTATTCCCCAGACATAACTCCTTAACTGGTTCTTACCTTTTCAGAACATTTTCATGCACATATGTGTACCTAACTTTGATTCAAACTACACATATTATTATGGACTTTGCTCTTTTAAATAAACAGTCTGTTTTGTTAGTTCCAAGTCAACACATAAATGTATACTTCATTCTTTGTAGCCATTACAGAATATTTCATTATGTGGATGAACTATAATTTTTTAAACCAGTCCTCTATTGCTAAACATAGATTTTCTTTTATTTTTCTTCTTAATTATAAAGGATTATTACATATCTTTGATGTAGGAGAGTGAAATTAAAAAGATATTGTTTTTCTTTTCATTAGCTGTAAAAATTATTCTGTGCTTTCTAGAATATTTTTGTACATTATCATTTTCATAATTTTATGTTAAATGTCATTATTTAATAAATAACTTCTTAAGGCTGACTATGCATGGAATTGAAAACAAGTTGTAGAGTTGAGAGTACGTAAGGTGGTTGTGAACTTGATAGCATAGCTCTTTAGATAGAAGCTTTATTCTGTCATGCTGCAAAACAACATGCTGTTTTGGGATCGCTGGATATCTGTATGACATAGACACTGAGCAAATAAAATATGTAGTCCTCTACTGTTGCTCTTGTTTGTATTCTCCCTTCATCCTCACCCTTGGAGCCCATCAGTTTTGTGCCCCCATCTGGAAAGTAGTACAAGCTGGATACAAGGAGAAGGTCCGTTTGAGTTTGAGCTCTTCTTTTCCTGAGCCCCTCTGCCCACATACACATAGACCATTGGACCTGTTCAGTAGATGAAGCTAGCATACAGGATTTTGTCTAGAACTAATATAATAAGCTGATGCAAGTTGTCCAAAAGATGAAGCATAAACAAAGGGAGCTGTAGACTAGGGTGTCAACACCATTCAAATAGGAATTTGCCAGAATGAAAAAGCACAGGTCTACTCTGAGTAAAGGCCCTAAGCTATCAGGATTCCATTAGGTCAATAACTACTCCTATGTCTGGCTCCATTTTTGGCTCCCTACTTTTTTCTTCATCTTCATCTGTCTAATCAATACCCATCATTTTAAGGCTAATGAAGTCCCATCCTCTTCACAAAAGTGTCCTGTTCTACTGAGATCCATGGTGCGCTCTCTTTCTCTGCATTCTGATGAAACCATTATTTATAGTAATAGTAATCAACTTGCATGTTGTAATGAAATCAGTTACATAATGTTTGTATGTAATAGCTATTTCCGCTTTTATTGATAAGTTTATGAATTAGAACAAATTGTTAGCTACCCCACCTACCTCTTGCCTTATCTCATACTGTGTTCTTTACCACTCCCCCCTCCAAGTGTCCCACTTAAACTTGACTCCCTCTCAGCCACAATGATCTTCTATGTTTCTCATTAATTTTGTTTTGTTTTTTAAGATTTTATTTAGTTATTAGACAGAGAGAGAGAGAGAGAGAATACAAGCAGGGGGAGCAGAAGGGAGAGGGAGAAACAGGCTCTTGATGAGCAGAGAGCACCAACATAGGGCTGGATCCCAGGATCCTAGGAACATGACCTGAGCTGAAGGCAGACGCTTAACCAACTGAGCCACCCAGGCACCCCATTAGTTTTGCTCTTTCCACCAGAGTCATTGAACACCCAGAGTCTCTGAACAACCTATTGTCTCTCTCTGGAGCATATTCCATCACTTTTGTCTTCCTCATTTTTCCAATCTATAATCAAGTATTGCTACTTCAAGGGAAACTTGATTGATATTCCTGACAAATGCCTCTACATTATGTCCTCATAGTACTTCTTTGGCTAAAATTTTATATATAT
This sequence comes from Martes martes, assembly GCF_963455335.1. Lineage (NCBI taxonomy): Eukaryota > Metazoa > Chordata > Mammalia > Carnivora > Mustelidae > Martes > Martes martes. The sequence continues at coordinate 60,948,296 of NC_137891.1, forward strand.
GGTTACTTGATTAATGTCTGTCTCTTCCACCAGACAGTAAACTCTATGAAAACAAAGGCCTTGACTTTTTTTTCTTCATCATTTCTCTTGGAAAAATTTTTGTTGAACAGATGAATGACTTAAACAGTTCACATTATAATGCTAATGTTTGGTACTTGCCTTCCTTTGTTTTCTTATGTAGGAAAGGAGATGAACTTAAAGCCACCAAACTAGAATTAGTTATTATTTGGGCTCATTTTAATCTAAGCTAAAGTCTGTTGGTTGAGAGTATGTTTTTTTGCAGATAGGGCTTGCTGGAAAAATATTTTTAAAACACTGCTTTATACTATTACTTTGACAATTATGTACTCCCCTGATTATAGTGTTCTACTCTTTTTCCATCTAGATTGTAAGCTGGCAATACAAATAAATATAATATGCATAGATACATACACGCATGCATCTATGCATAACTAGATACATACATACATATCTATTACATGTATACACATATGTACATATACACACATATACATATATTTCCATATACACATATATTTCCATATGTACATATATTTCCATATTTCCATATATACATATATTTCCATATATATATTTCCGTATATACATATATATTTCCAAAGCTACATCTAAAATACATGGACTCAACGTATTGGTTAAGTGCATGACTTAGGCAGCCTGAGTTGTACTTTGGCAATGATGCCATTCAATGGCTAGTAATTACCTTACATAAGATATTTAGTGTCCCACAGCCCCAGTTTCTTCACTGTAAAAAAAAAAAAAAATGATGAAAAAAGAAAAAATGAAACCTGAATGGGTTGATGTGAGAATTAAATGGGATTATGCACTGTAAAGAACTTAGTGCCTATCATAATAATAATGGCTGTTTTTTGATTGTTTAGTAATTTGTATCTAAAATAGTTAATGAATAAATGGCCATGGCCATGACCTATTTTCAGTTCAAAGCTACATACAGGGTCAAGTCAGCAACCACAAATATAGCAAAAAAAAAAAAAAAAAAGGGAGAACTGAGGGAGCACTATTCCAGGAAATGATGTATAGTCATTACCTACTAGGAATTGTCACTTTCTCAGTAGAATTTCTCTGCTGCTTGATTTGCCTGAGGCTCACAGTTTCTTTTTAAAGGTGTTAGAAACATTGCATTTACTCTTGTTCTTTTCCTTTAACAAAAATGTTGACAGAGAGAAGAGGACAATTGGCTAGGAGTAGGCAGTGTTTAAAGTTGGCTGACTGCCTTGTTTGAAAGTGAAAAAAGAAACCCAACTGTAAACACCAGACTAGCACAGCCTAACAGAATGATTTCACAAAAAAGAGAAATGCAGTTGCAAAAGAGGGTAATTTTTTTTTAAAGATTTTATTTATTTTTTTGAGAGAGAGTGAGAGAACACAAGTAGGGCAGACAGTGGGGAGAGAGAGGGAGAAGCGGACACCCTGCTGAGCAGAGAGCCCCATGCAGGGCTCGATCCCAGGACCCTGGGATCATGACCTGAGCCGAAGGCAGATGCCTAATCATCTGAGCTACCCAGGCACCCCGAGGGTAAATGTTTTTATGGTTGGATATAAGACATATATTAGGCTGCCCATGATCTTTGTTTCTACTAATTCTCCTGGGACAAACAGGATTTTTGGTTCCTAGGAAAGAGCAGTGGGTCCTTCTTCAGAACCGCATATGTACTTGGAGAAGGCTTGCAAGCTTATCAGAAGCGTACAAAGAGTGATTTTGCACTTGCCAGTTTAAGTGATCAATTTATAATGGAGAAATATGGGCTATAAAAGCGACTTTCATGATTTGAAATGAAAAGCAAAGTTTGGCTCTTTGAAAACCACAAGTATGCCACAACTCCAGAAACTTAGTTTCCATTATATGATAACATCCCGTTCTCCCACCCTCCCCTGGCATCCCACCAACCACAGGACAGCAAGAAACAAAACAGAACAAAACATAACAAAATCCCATTTATACTTTGGGGAGTTCAAATTATTTCAAATAATTTGAAATAATTAAAAAATGTATAATACATTACTCCGGGGGGAGAATATAACTAGGAAAAAAATTATCTAGAAGTTGAGTACTAGATAATAAATTTTGTGTCTTATTTATGAGAAAACAGTTACTTTTCAGTTTTAATTTATATATAGATATATATGTATATACACATATACATGTAAAAACATGAAGTCTTTGCATATACCATCCCTATATGCACACATACAATCATTATGTTAAAATTTTGTACGTGTATATGTCAATATATATTAACTTTTTAGGTAATAGTTTGCTTTATATAGCATTTGTAATAACAAACTCTATATTTTCAGAAAATAAGGCTTATGTCCATCTGACATTCCTGAAATTAATTAAAGACCTAATTATATGACAATTTTTAAAATTTGTGTTCACATCATCTAAATGATTGGAATTCTGACCCTTTCCCCAGAGTAAGAGGCAATTCAGATCCTATGCTAATTGAGTCCTGTGAGTCTTATGAAATATCAGTTTTATTATAGAGATTGGTTTTCTCTGGGGCTTAACTAGGACCACCAAATGCAAAATTCTGAACCACACATTTGAGAACCTCTAACAACTCAAGATGAGTTAAGTAAGAGTAGTAAACTTTTAAAAGATGTGGGAAAATGGGCATAAATGTCTTCAGAGTGAGGTCTGTCTCCTTTTTTCCTTCAAAAAAATAATTTGTTGGCACTGCTGTTTGATATGTTACAACATTTGGGGCAATCACAGCAGCAGCCCTAGTCAGAAGTTAAAGGTAAATCAAATATTGTTTCTTCATATAGTATAAAGTAGACAGGACTTTAAAAAAAATGCTGTATGTATCTTTTAGTCTTGCAGTATTGTCTGTATTATTACAGGGACATTCTTCTCCTTCATCTTTGAATATTTAGGGTATTTGAAAAAATGAAATGTCTCTGCATTTCTTACATGATTAATCTTTTCTATATCCTGTTAATATTTCTTCTATCTGTGTTCTGTTGATCAATGTGGCAGAATGAGTTAGCTAATGCAGGTCCTTTAGAGACTAAGTAGTCCAAACACCTCCCCTTCTACAGAAAGGAATAGAGGACTTACATGCTTCCAATAAATGTAGAGCTGGTTCCCTTTTTCTTATGAAATTCATGTGTGGTTATGAACTCACGTAATTCATTATGAGTTAAGTCAGAGGAGTATCATTGTTTCTACTGACTGATGGAGAAAACAAAGGAATGGAGAAGTGACTCACCTTAAGTCTTCGATGTTGAAATAAAAGCCATGGTCGAAGGCAAAATAATTTGAAGTAAAATACATGTTTTTCCATTTATCCTTTAAAATTTTGTTGGAGAGCAATTGCATAGAATAACTGATTAGACCTTATTCAGGGAGATTCTCACAGGTTTTGATGGGAAAAGAAACCATCTGGCCAATACTAGCAAAAGGAGAATGCTTTTCCCATATTGTTTCTTGCCTGTTTGCTTACTTTCAAGTAATAGTGGCTGACTCTGGTGACTGAAATGAAGAGGGGTTTATTGGAAGAATGTTGTCATAGCTAATAGAATCAAAAGTCCTAATGAACACTCAAACCTCCAAAGGGGTAGCACTTGGGCAATTCAGGGACAGTCCCTCTAAAGTTTTGCCATTAGGGATTCTCAGTTTCAAAGACCTTCCATTTTTCTCTGTCTTCATTTTAATGATCAAATGCTCCAGAGAATGAACCAGATTGATACAACCTTAGATCATGCACTTACCCTCACATCAATTAGTTATAATCAAGAGGAAGTCAGATACACTCAAAGTGCGCATTTGTGTATTTGGCTATCCCCAGAGACAGAGGAATCCCAGTGTGCTGGAGATGCACCTAACTGTCATGTACTGAACCTCAAATGTGCTTAGAGATAATGTAACAACTGTTGACTGTGTAGTATACACACACACACTCTCATGCATGTCTGTACTCACCTGATTGCAGATTGCAGAAAAGAGAGCATAATTTTTTTCAGGATTGTATGCTAAGGCAGAAAAGGGAGCTAATATTTATTGGGTGTTTACAACGTGCTAAGCACGGTGCTAAGCATGACACATATATCATTTCATTTGATCCTCATAGTACCACTGAGATGGGTACTATTTTCATGCCCATTTTACAGGGGAAGAAGCTGAAATGTTAAAGTTGTGTCTCTGCAAATCACAATTAGCTAAGTGGTAGGAGTATCTGTATCCATCTTTGACTACAGAGCCTATAATTTTAAGGAGTCATTGACATTTCTTCAACAACAACAAGGACAAAAAAAAACCCCACACATAATACATACCGTATTGAAATACAGTTACTTGTTTACAGATTTTCTCTCCTCCTAAGAATTGAGCAACTTGAAGACAGATTGTCTTATGTCTATGTTAATAACACCCAACAGAGTGCCTGATACTTACTAGATGTTTTAATTAGCGTGAATGAATAAAAGAATAAATGAGCGAACATTTGACCCAACCAGATACCAAGTTCCATGCTAATAATTCTTACAGTAGAATTAACTAAACCTTATTGCTAGCGGACATGCTGATTTCTAGAGTCATTTGTTTAGGGTCACCTGGGTGACTCAGTTGAGTGGCCTACTCTTGATATCAACTCAGACCCCTGGGTCCTGGGATGGAACCCCTCTATGGGCTTTGTGCTTAGCAGAGAGTCTGCTTCAGGATTCTCTCTCTCTCTCTTTCCCTCCCTCTCTTTGCTTATGTTCTCTCTCTCTCAAATACATAAATCATCTTAAAAAAGGAAAAATAATCATTTGTTTAGTCCTTACTACTTTAGGATGGACAGTCCTAGTGAGAGTATGTGGATATCCCAAGAATATAACACATATTGTCTCCTGTCAGAGAGCTTGTAATTATTCAGTGATAAAATTCATAAGAACAAATGGAAATATTTAATAATTATTAAAATTGTGATACTATTAAGTGGACATAAATAATGTAGAAACTGGAGTTATTGGGAAAAATGTCATGGGAGACATGGAACTCACCTGGAGGTTGAAAATATTGGACAACTGGAGGGAAGGCATTTTAGGTGGGGAATAGTACTGACAGCAACACACTCTTTTTTTAAAAAAATATTTTGTTTATTTCTTTGACAGAGAGCAAGAGAGCACAAGTAGGGGAAGTGGGAGAGGGATAGAGAAGCAGGCAGGAAGCCCAAAGTGGGGTTTGGTCCCAGGATCCTGGAATTGTGACCCAAGCTGAAGGCAGATGCTTAACTGACTGAGCCACCCAGGCATCCCAGCATTAATTTTTTTTATTGTGGTAAAATACACATGTTATAAAATTTGCCATTTTAACCATTTTGAAGTATATAATTCAGTGGCACTATGAACATTCATGATGTATGTTTGTGACAGTTTCGGAAAACAATAATCTGACAAATTATAACCAGTTACCTGCTGGAAATTCTCTTTAGACTCATGTAAATTTTGATTATATGCCATCATTTTCCCCAATCCCCCAGCTCCAGCTTATTTGTGAAAAATTATGATTTTCGCATACCTGGAACTGCAAAACAATGAAGCCAAAATAATAGAAGATAAACCATTCCAGATTAGAGAGCAGCTAAAACCCTACCATATAGGAAGACCAGAGACCAGAGTTTTCACAATAGCTCTGCTATTAATGGGTATGTTCTATTGCTTATAAGGATAAACTAGACCAGTTATTTATATCCCCAAGATCCCTTACCAGTCGTAAACCTCATGAATCCAAATGTATTAAAGTGGCTTATGAAAGAATTCTCCAAGTTCTCTCTGAAAATGGGGAGTCATTTGGTCTTAATACTAGATGAAGAGGCCAAAATAGTTATCTAGCTCAGCGTGGCATGGCCCATGGATCCTGGCTATGCTACAGAGACTTTGCCTTTGGGCAACTATAACTTCAAAGTCAGAGCTACGGACTACTTCCCTACTATATGTTCAGTTCAGTGTGGCATCTGTCTGTGGAGACTTAGTAAATAGTCTAACCAAAACAGAGGAAAATTCCAATTTTTCAAGACTTAATATGATGACGTATTACAAAAAGATACCGAAATTCATGCTATAGAGATTCTAATGTACAAAATCATCTTTATTATCGGGCTATTAATATTCGAGATAATTGTGCATGTATATTCATGTATAATAATATATCATTTATGCTGGTATCCATACAAACCAATGTCCACTTGAGGTATTCTATACTTTGATATGCTTTCTCTCCTGGTCAATGACTCTAACGGGAAGAGGCCCTTAGGCACTTAGAACTACTTATTAAGAAACTCTCAAAATTAATTACAAAATAGTGCATTTTAAATGGTACTCAAGAGACACAAAAGGTCTTTGATGATTCCCAAAGTACCAAACTTCCTTGGTAGCAGGAAATAGCTTATACCTTGTTTAACACAGCAAATAAAACATACAAACAGTTGAAATATACAATAAGAAAAATAAATTTGCTTCCTTTTCCTAGGTACTAATAATTTGTTTTATTGTTGTTCCTTCTCAGAAGGAAATAGGCCACAAAGGAAAGACAATGACTTACAAAACATTTATTAATACTCTGCTTAGTTGGCAAATGGCTAAGATGACTCTAATGCCTCATTTATTAGACATTGTTAAAAACAAGAGAGATTAAAGGATACTGGACTCTGGAAAGCGCATTAATTTTGTGTATGTTTGAAAATGGATATTTGAAGTTAGTTATTTTGAAAATCATGATGTATTTCGGAATGCAGATATAATTCTATCTCCCACACTTAACTACTTACTATTTTTGAGACAAGAACTGGGTTCTAATTATTAGAATGAAATACGTTTACAAATTTATGAGTCTAAAAACCTTGACATGGTTTAGGATATGACTGTGTACCTATTTATTCCCAAGTGGTCCTTCTTCTGATAATGCAAATATAAATATTAAACATATTTAAATCCTCTCATTAGTAGACATCAAAGGTTTAAACAATGACTTTTAAACCCAGGGGTCTGGATGGCTCTTATCCTTGTGCTAAGAAGGAAAGATGGAAGACTTCCAAAGACCAACAATGTGAGCATATTTCCTGCCTCTTAACTTCCAACGGTTCTCTTTTCCTCCAGAGATTCTGCTTCTAAATAAACATAAATGTCTTTTCCTTGCTCTATTACTTTTATTCCCTTTTATTAGAAAAACAATAACATGTTTAATTCAGAAAATGACTTTTAAGGTGCTCCACTGGGAAACATTTTGTCAAGAAGTATGTCTGTGGTCATAAATTTATAGTGTGTGCAACTGCCTTAATATTGATTAAGGAGTGCCTGGGTGGCTCAGTCGGTTAAGTGTCTGCTTTCAGCTCAGGTCATGATCCCAGGATCTTGGGATTGAGCCCCACATCGGGCTCCCTGCTCACTGGGGTGTCCGCTTCTCTTTCTCCTTCTTCCTCTGCCTTTTTACCCAGCTTGTGCTCTTTCTCTCTCTCTCTCAAATAAATAAAATCTTCAAAAAATGTTGATTAAGAATTATATCTCTTTACCTGCTTACATAAAATTATATGTATTCTTATTGATATTTTGCAATCATTGCCAGTTATAATTCTTCTTTCAAATGCTTTGAGTTTTAATATAATGAATCAAGTACTACATAGTGCACATGTTCCATCACTCAATGTAAAATATAATTTTTATTACATATTATTCTCTTCTAAGGCCAGTATTTCAAAAGAGTTCCACTAAACAAGAGCTGCTTTTGGTATGTTTCGTGTTTGTCCATATATGCACAAAAATTTTATTCTTCTGTATGAAATGCTCTGACATAAAAACCATGTTGCCAGGGAATTGTTGCTTGGATGTTTCCATTTTTATTCTGAGGCCACCAGAGCTTTTTAGTGCTGAACCCTACATTACTGTAGACATATTTCTAGCTCCATCCTAAAATACTTATATCATTTTAATAAAATGAAAAAAAATATTTCACTGAAAAAAATATCTTTTCAGCAGGATATTTTGGTTGATCATATTTTCATCTGTAACTCTTTTTTTTTCTTCTATGATGTATGAAAGTGATCTTCTCTTTGGTTTTGTAGAATTTTTGTCCTTTCATCATTTTAGAAATAATAAGCAACCAATAAATACTTTAAATAAATACATGAACAAATAGGATAATACAACTATATTTAAGTTTCTGAATAATTTTCCTTGTCTTTTCTGACTTCAAAATACTTTCATAAATCTTTTTCTGATTTTATAAGTAGCATCTGTAATCTCCAGCAGATCTGGGGAAATGAATTAGGTAGATGAATACTACTTTCCCTCCCAGTTTTATTGAGAAATAATTGATATACATCACTGCTTAAGTTTAAGGCTTATAGCATGATGGTCTGATTTACATATATTGTGGAAATACTACCACAATAGGTTCAGCTAACACCCATATTCTCATATGCATACAATAAAAAGGAAAGAAAGAAAAAAATGGGAAAACTTGTCCTTGTGATGATAACTTTGAGGATTTACTCTCTTAGGAAATTTCCTCTATCATAGAGCAGTGTTAGCTATAGTAATCATATTGTACATTACATTCCTAGTCCTTATTTATCTTACACCTGGAGATTTGTAACTTTTCACTATCTTTCTTCACATTCTCTCCCAATTTTGAGTTAATTTCTGTGAGTAGTATAAGATATGAATCCAGTTTCATTCTTTACATGTGAATATCCAATCAAGACAGACTATTTATTAACGAGATTGTCTTTTCTCCATTGAGTATTTTGATTCCCTCATCAATTAGTTGACCATATATACCCTTGGGGTTTTATCTGGGCTCTTGATTTTATTCCATTGATGGTTTGTCTATACACATTTTCTTTATCTATTCTGTGGATGGACACTTGGCTACTTCCAAATGGCTATTGTAAATACTGAAATACACCTAAGAGTATATATATCCTTCAACTTAGGGTTTTTGTGTTATTTGAGTAGATAGTAGTGTGATCGCATGGAGCACTGGGTGTGGTGCACAAACAATGAATTTTTTAACACTGAAAAAAACCCCAAAATTTAAAAAAATACTAGTGTGATTACTTGGTTGTAGGGTAGTTCTATTTTGATTTTTTTTTTAAAGATTTTATTATTTATTTGTCAGAGAGAGAGACAGAGGCAGACAGAGGGAGAAACAGGCTCCCTGCTTAGCAAGAAGCCTGATGCAGGACTCCATCCCTGGACCCTGGGATCATAACCTGAGCCTAAGGCAGCTGCTTAACCAACTGAACCACCCAAAAATTTTGGATTTTTTTGAGAAAACTCCATACTCTTTTCCACAATGGCTACACAAATTTACATTCCCACCAAAAGTATGTAAGGATTCTTTTTTTTTTCCACATGCTCATGAACACTCATTTCTTAAGTTTTTTATTTTAGCCAGTCTGACAGCTGTGAGGTGATATCTCATTGTAGTTTTGATTTGTATTTCCTTGATAAAAAGAAAAGAAAGAAAAAAATGGGAAAATTTCTCCCATAAGCGATGTTGAGCATCTCTTCATATGTCTGTTGGCCGCCTGGATGCCTTGTCTGGAGAAATGTCTGTTCATGTCTTCTGCCCATTTTTTAAATTAGAGTATTCATTTTTCAGTGTTGCGTTGTTTCAGATCTTTATGTATTTTGGATACTAACCCTTTTTTGGATATTTGGATACTAACCCTTCATTTGCAAATATCTTCTCCCATTTAGCAGGTTGTCTTTTTGTTGATTTTTTTTCCCCCTCACTGTGCAGAAGCTTTTTATTTTGATGTCCCAGTAGTTAATTTTTGCTTTTATTTCCCTTGCCTTAGGAAACATATCAAGAAAACTGTTGCTACAGCTGATGTCAGAGAAATTACTACCTGGATGCTCTCCCAGGATTTTTCTGGTTTCATGTCTTGCATTTAGGTTTCTAATCCATTTGAGTTTATTTTTGTGTATGCTATAAGAAAGTGGTCCAGTTTCATTCTTTTGTATGAAGCTGTCCCATTTTTTCAACACCATTTGATGAAGAGATTGCCTTTTTCCCATTGGATATTCTTGCCTCTTTTGTCAAAGATCAGTTGACCTTGTACTTGTGCCATACACTTATTTTGGGGCTCTCCAGTCTGTTCTTTTGATCTATGTGTCATTTTTGTGCCAGTACCATACTGTTTTGGTTACTGCAGCTTTTTAGTATGACTTGAAATCAGGAATTGTGATTCCTGATTCAGGGTCTTTTGTGGTACAAATTTTAGAATTATTTGTTCTAGTTCTATGAAAGATGCTATTGGTATTTTGATAGGGTTTGCATTAACTCTGTAGACTGCTTTGGGTAGTATGGACTTTGTAACAATATTTGTTCTTCCAATCCATGAGCATGAAATATCTTTCCATTTCTTTGTGTTATCTTCAATTTCTTTCATCAATATTTTATATTTTACAGAGTTGAACTCTTTCATTTCATTGGTTAAGTTTATTCCTAGGTATTTTATTATTTTTGGTATAGTTGTAAATGGGATTACTTTCTTGATTTCTCTTCCTGTTGCTTCATTATTAGCATACCAAAATGCTGAAGATTTCTGTACACTCATTTTGCATCCTGCGACCTTACTGTGGTTCTAGCAGTAGTAGTTTTTTGATAGAGGCTTTAGGGTTTTTTATATAGGGTATTATGTCCTTTGTAATTAGTGAAAGTTTTACTTCTTCCTTACTAATTTGGATGTTTTTAAATTTTATTTTATTTAATTAATTAATTTATTTATTTATTTTGTCTGATTGCTGCGACTAGAACTTCCAGTACTTTGTTCAACAAAAGTGATGAGAATGGACATACTTGTCGTGCTCCTAATCTTGGGGGGAAAGCTCTCAGTATTTCCCATTGAGCTTATATGAAAACTGTGGGTTTTCATATAAGATTTTTTTTATGTTGGGGTTATTATGTTCATATAAGTTCTTCCACACCTAGTTTGTTTGAGAGTTTTTATCATCAATGTATGTTGTACTTTGTCAAATGCTTTTTCTGCATCTGTTGAAATGATCATATGGTTTTTATCCTTTCTCTTATTGATGTGATGTATCACACTGATTATTTTACAAATACTGAACCACTCTTGCATCCTGGGAATAAATCTCATTTGATCATGGTGAATGAATGAATTTGGAAATTTTCCTTTCTCTTCTATTGTTTGGAATAGTTTGAGAAAAATAGATAAACTCTTCTTTAAGTGTTTGGTAGAATTTACCTATGAAGCCATGCAGTCCTGGACTTTTGTTTGTTAGAAGTTTTTTGATTATTGATTCAATATCACTGCTGGTAATTGGTCTATTTTCTATTTCTTTCTGACTCTGTTTCAATAAGTTCTATGTTTCCATTTATCCATTTCTTCTAGGTTGTCCCACTGGTTGGTAAATAATTTTTCATGATATTCTCTTATAATCTTTTGTATTTCTGTGATATTGGTTGTTATTTCTCCTCTTTCATTTCTAATGTTGAGTCCTTCCTTTTTTTTTTTTTTTTTTTTTGAGTCTGGTCTAAAGGTTTATCAATTTTTTTGATCTTTTCAAAGAACCAGCTCATTTCATTGATCTGCTCTATTGCTTTTATAGTTTCTATTGCACTTATTTCTGCTCCAGTTTTTATTCTTTCCTTCTTTCTGCTGGCTTTGGGATTTGTTTGTTCCTTTTATTTCTCACTCTTTTAAATGTTATGTTAGGTTGTTTATTGAGATTTTTCTTGCTCCTTGATGCAGGCTTGTATTGCTATAAATTTCCCTCTTAGAACAGCTTTTTGTTGTATCCCAAAGGTTTTGGACTGTTATGTTTTCATTTTCATTTGTCTCTATGTATTTTTTGATTTCCTCTTTGATTTCTTAGTTGACCCATTCACTGTTGAGTAGCATGTTATTTAACCTTCATGCATTTGTGCAATTTCCTTGTGTGTGTGTGTGTGTGTGTGTGTGTGTGTGGTTGATTTCTAGTTCCATAGCATTGTGGTCTTTGGACTTTGATCTTTGAATCTTTGACCTTTGAATTTGCTGAGACTTGTTTTTTGTCCCAGAATGGGTTTTATTCTGGAAAATATTTCATGTGCACATGAAAAGAATGTGTATTCTGCTGTTTTAAGAGGAATGTTCTGAATATATCTGTTAAATCCAGCTGGTCCAGTATGTCATTCAAAACCACTGTTGCCTTGATTTTATGTTTGGATGATCTGTCCATTGATGTAAGTGGGGTGTAAAAGTTTCCTATTACTGTTTTATTATTATTGATTAGTTCCTTTATGTTGGTTATTAACTAGCTAAAGTATTTGGGTGTTCCCATATTGGGTGCATAAATATTTATAATTATTATACTTTCTTGTTGGATTATCCCCTGAATGATTATATGGTATTCTTTGTCTCTTGTTATAAACTTTATTTGAAAATTTCCTTTGTTCAATATAAGTATTGGTACCTTGGTTTTCTTTTCACATCTATTTGCATGATGAATTCTTCCCATCCCATCACTTTAACATGCACCTTTGGACCTTGTAGGCAGCATATTGATGGGTCTTGTTTTTTATCTATTCTGTTACCCTATGTCTTTAGACTGGAGCATTTGATCTATTTTTCATTCAAGGGAATTATTGATAGGCATGTATTTATTTTCATTTTGTTACTTTTTTTATGTTTTTGTTGTTGTTCCCTTCTTTTCCTTTCTTCCCTTGTTCTTTTCTTTCACAGTAAGTTTGCTTTCTTCAGTGATATACTTAGATTCCATTCTTTATTTTTTGCATATCTATTGTGATTTTGATTTGTGGTTACCATTTGATTTATATGTAATATCTTCTGTAGGTAGCAGTCTATAATAAGTTGCTGGTCACTTAACTTTGAACCCATTATTTACTCCTTTCCTCCCCATATTTTAGGTGTATGATGTCATGTTTTACATCCTTTTATTTTGTGATTCCCTTGACTTTTATTTATAGATATACTTATTTTTACTCGTTTTGTGCTTCCTGCTTTTCTTACTCTTGCTTATTTTTTTTCCTTTCCACTCAAAGCGTTCCCTTTAACCCTTCTTGAAGAACTGGTTTTGTGACCGTGAATTCCTGTAACTTGTTTGTCTGGGAAACTATCTCTCTTTCTATTCTGAATGATAGTCTTGCTAGATAGAGTACTCTTGACCACAGATATTTTTTTTTTTTCAGATTTTTCTTTCAGCACTTCGAATATATCATGCTTATCCCTTCTGACCTGCAATGTTTCTGCCAAAAAATTAGCTGATAGCCTTATGGGGTATCTCCTTGTATGTAACTGGTTTGTTTTGTTTTGTTTTGTTTTGTTTCCTCTTGCTGCTTTTAAAATTCTCTCTTTATCACTGCTTTTTGACATTTTAATTACTATGTGTCTTGGTGTGAACCTCCTTGGGTTGATTTAATATGAGGATCTCTGACTCTTGGATCTAGATTTCTGCTGTCCCCAGATTTGAGAAGTTTTCAGCTATGATTTCTACAAATAAGTTTTCTGCCCCCTTTGTTTTTCTTCTTTTGCTAGAATCCCTATAATGTGAATGTTCTTATGCTTGAAAGTGTTACTGAGTTCCCTGAGTCTATTTCTCCTTTTACATAATTTTTTTTCTCTCACTTTTTCAGCTTCCTTACTTTTCATCACTCTGTCTTCCAGGTCACTGGTTCATTCTTTTGCATCATCTAGTCTACCATTTATTCCATCTAGGTGTTTTTTATTCCATTTATTATGTTCTTCATCTCTGATTGGTTCTTTTTTTTTTTAAATCTCATTTGTAAGTGTCTCACTGATGTTCTCCACTCTTTTCTCAAGTCTAGTGAGTGTCTTTATGATAATTATTTTAATTTCTCTATGAGGCATGTAACTTATCTCCATTTCACTTATCTCTCTTGATGTAATTTTTGTCTTGTTCTTTATTTGGTACATTTTCCTCTGCCTCTTTTTTTCTCTAACTTTCTGTGTCTGTTTTTGTGTGTTAGGAAAGACAGCTACTCCTGGACTTGAAAGTAATGGCCTTGTGAAGAAGAGGTCTTATTGTATCCTGCTGTGCAGTGTCCCCTGTCGACCAGAACCTGGCGCTTCAGGGGTGTTTCCTATATGTGATGTGTGTGCCCTACTGTTGTGGCTGAGCTGCTCTTTTCTTTAGTCCAGTCACCTGTAATGGTTCTCTTTGCCTGTTGTGGGCAATGTTTTGTCCCTATGTTGTTAGTGGGCCAATCTGGGGCTGCCTTAGGTGTGAGTTGAGTCAGACCAGACATTTGTTAGAGATGCAGCAGCACAGAACTGCAGGGCACTTTCCTTGTGTTTTCCATGGAGAAACTTTCATTGGTGGACAGGGCCTGTAGTCAGACAGATGTCTGCTCCCACCCTGCTGCTGGGGTTATAGTCTGACTAGTGTGTGTATGGTTATCTTCTCCTCTCTCCAGGGCAGGAGTTACTTTGGAGTAGTGCTAGCCACTCTAGGGGCTCCTCCCACACTGCCAGACCTGTGGCACCACCCTGTGTAGGTTCTGACCTAGAACATGTTAGGGAGGGGAGATCCACTGAAGCAGTGTGGGGTTGGGGTGGCAGGGTGGCAGTTGCTAGCAAGCTTTGCATACTCCAGCGAGTCCTCTCTGGGAGGGGTGCCTGCAACACCTAGACTTAGGGAGGCTGTCTAGAGGATTGAATTTGTAGGAGCACAGTGCAGGGCAGGGGGGCTGGGGTGGCAATGCTAGCAAGTTAGATAGGTGCCAGTGTGTTTAAGCTTGGGAACAGGGGAGGCAAATGGTACCCGACAATTTCTTTGTTCCTGGAGAAGTTCCTCAGCCATACTGTCCCTCTGGACACACTCTGAGATTAGTAAATAACTCTCCTTCCTATATACTCCAGGAAGCTTTCAAATTTCTGCTTGAATGCTATAGTTCCATGGGCTGTTTGTTGTGCTCTCTCTTGAAGGGTAGGGACTCAGTTTCCTCTTACTCTCCTGGCTCTCCCATAGCTGAGCATACTGATTTTTTTTTTTTTTAAATCTAGTTTTTACGGCCCATTGCTTTTAAGAATTCATGAAATTCAGCCTCTCTGGTTCTCAAAGCCAAATATTATGGATATTCTTTATCCTTGTGCAGGTTCCCCAGTGTAAGGGTATGCTACTCTCCCTCTCCCTTCTCTGTGCCTGCAACATTCCTCCCTCCTATGGACACTTCTGAGAGTCCACTTAGTTCCCAAATGAGTCTCTGCCCTTCCTACCTATCTTATTTTATTTGAATTTTATTTTATTTTTCCAGTGTTCCAAGATTCATTGTTTATGCACCACACCCATCTTAGATGTGGCTTCTGCTCTACATTTAGTTGTGGAGTTTATTCAGCCAGGCTTTGGATAGTTTTCTGGGTTATTTACATTGATGTGAGTGTTAAAGAGTTGTATCAATGAGATGAAATGAGCATAGTATCCTCCTACTCCACCATCTTCCTCTGAACGAAAGAGATATCTGTTGTTGACTATAGCATAGCTTTATAGCATAGCTTGAAGTCAGGAAGTTCTATGCCTCTTCTTTTGTCCTTTTTTTCTCAGAAATTCTTTGACTCTCTAGGGTCTTTTGGATATAAATTTTAAGAGTGTTTTTTTCTACTTCCATAAAACATGCCACTGGAATATTGGTAGGGATTGTATTGAAGCTGTAGATGAATTTTGTAGCATTGACATTTTAACAATATTCATTCTTCCAATCCATAAACATGGGATACATTTCCATTTATTTATGTCTTCTTTGATATATTTCATGAATGTTTTCTAGGTTTCAGAGTAAAGTTCATTTACCTTCTTGGTTAAGTTTATTCCTAAGTATTTTATTGTTTTTGATGTTATTGTAAATGGTATCAATTTCTTTATTTCTTTTTCAGAAAATTCATTCTTAGTGTATAGAAATAGTACCTATTTTTGTATGTTAATTTTTTATCCTGCAACTTTACTGAATTTATTGATTAACTCTGGCATTTTTTCGGTTTGAGTCTTTAGGATTTTCGATATATAAGTTCATGTCATCTGTAAATAAAGACAATTATACTTTTTCCTTTTCAATTTTGAAAGCTTTTATTTCTCTTACTTGTTGATTGCTCTAGCTAGTACTTCTAGTACTATGTTGAATAAAAATAGTAAGAGTGAACACCTTTGTGTTGGTTTTGATCTTAGAGGAAAAGCTTTCAACCTTTCACCGTTGAGTAGTACATTAGCTGTGGGGGCTTGTCGTATATGGCCTTTACAATATTGAGATGTGTAAAGAGCTTTCTTATGTCTTCTATGCCTAATTTGTTGAGGTGGTTTTTTTTCTTTTTTTCATTATGAATGGATGTTGAATTATTTCAAATAACTGATATGAGCATAGATTTTTTTCTTTTATTCTATTAATGGGATATATCACATTGACTGATTTGCATATATCGAACCAGCCTTATATCTCAGCCTTATATCTTTTATCATGGTCATAATGGTGAATAATATTTTTAAGTGCTGCTGAATTGGTTTGCTAGTATATTTATTGAGAACTTTCGTATCTATAGACATCAGATATTGGCCTGTAGATTAATTTTCGAGTGTATTTTTCTGGTTTTGGTATCAGGAATGCTGACCTTATAAACTGAGTTTAGAAATATTTCTTCTTCTAGTTTTTGGAAGAATTTGAGAAGAATTGATATTAATTCCTTAAATATTTGGTAAAATTCACCAAAATTATCTAGTGCTGGGCTTCTCTTTGTTAGGTTTTTCATTACTGATTTAATACCTGTACTCCTTACTGGTACAGGTATCCCTTACTTTCTGAAAGCTTGCATTATGCCACTTTGCTTTTATGAAAGACGTACATTAGTACCTGTCTTCCTGCTAACCAAAAGAAATCCAAAGAGGGTTTTTGGTTTTATTAAAACACACACACACACACACACACACACACACAACTCTTAACATGGTATTGTAGGTCTTTTCTGCTCTAATCTTTATCATTTGTTTCTTCTGCTAACTTTGGCCCATTTTTTCTTCTTTTTCTAGTCCCTTAAGACAGAGAGTTAGATTATTTATTTGGAATTTCTCTTTCTTCTTAATGTAGATTTTTATTACTATAAACTTCCCTTTTATAGCTGCTTTTGCTGTATCCCACAAGTTCTGGTATGTTGTATTTTTATTTTCATTTGTGTCAAGAAACTTTTCTTTTCCCCTTTAATGTACTCTTTGACCCATTGTTTTTTCAGTAGAATATGGTTTAATTTCTAAGTATTCGTGAGTTTTCCTCTTGTTATTGATTTCTAGTTTCATGCCATTGTGGTTAAAGAAGTTACTAGGTTATGCTGTCAGTCTTCTTGAAATTTTAAGACTTGTTTTGTGGCCAAAATATAATCTATCCTAGAAAATATTTCATGTGTGCTCTAGAAGGAAGTGTATTCTGCTATTGTTGGATAGAATGTTCTATATATGTATGTTAGGTCCATTTAGCATGTAGTGTTCAAATCACTGTTTCCTTATTGATTCTCTGAATGATTTATCCATTGTTGAGAGTGGGATATTAATATCCCCAACTCTTATTGTATTATTGTTTATTTCCCTCTTTAGTTTTGTTAGTTTTTGCTTTAGGTATCAGTGCTCCAATCTTGGGTGCATAAATATCTACAATTGTTTTGTTTTCTTGAGGTATTGATTCCTTTATCATTATATAATGACATCTTTGTCTCTTCATCATTTTTAGACTAAAGTCTATATTGTCTGATATAAGTAGTTACTCCGCTGTTTTTCTTATCATTTGCTTAAAATATCTTTTCCCATCTTCACTCGCAGGCTATGTGTATCTTTAAGGCTAAAGTGAGTCTCTTATAAGCAGAAACATATGGTTGGATTTTTTTTTTTTTTTTTGGTCAATTCAGCTATTCTGTGTCTTTTAATTGGAGAATTTAATCTGTTTATGTTTAAAATAATTACTGATAGGTAAGAACTTACTATTGCCTTTTAGTTTATTATTTTATGGTTGTTTTGTAGATCCAATACTCCTTGCATCTAATTGTGCTGTCTTTTTTTGTATGTTTTGATGTCTTTTAAGAAGTACCAATATGCTTTGACCTCTTTATCATGTTCTTTTGTGTAATTCTATAAAATATTCCCTTGTGGTTACCATGAAGTTTACATAAAGTATCTTAAACTAGGGTGCCTGTGTGGCTATTGGTTAAACATTTGCCTTTGGCTCAGATCATGATCCCAGCATCCTGGGATCGAGCCTGACATCAGGCTCCCTGCTCAGTGGGGAGCCTGCTGCTCCCTCTCCCTCTGCCATTCATGCTCATTCTCTCTCTCTCTCAAAAATAAATAAAATCTTTAAAAAAGAAAAAATATCTTAAACTTACAATACCTTATTTTCAACTGATAACAACTTAACTTTAATAGAATTTGTAAACTTTACACTTTTATTTCTCCTCCACCTCACATTCTAGGTTTTTGCTGTTACCATTCACTTGACTTTTATATGGTATAACTAATAACAGATTATTGTAGTAATATATATTTTTATTACATTCAACTTTTTCTTCTAAACTAGAGTTTAAGTCAGTTATGCTCCACTATTTCCATATTGCAGAACCTAATTATAACTATATATTTACCATTACCAGGGAGATTCACACAAATTTTTTTTGTTTTTATGATGTTCATTAACATTATTTTATTTCCACTCAAGAAACTCCCTTTAACATTTCTTGTAAGGCAGGTCTTGGGGTAATAAACTCCTTCAGCTTTTGTTGGCTTTGGAAAGGCTTTATTTCTCCTTTGTTTCTGAAAGAAAGCTTTGCCTTGTATAGAATTCTTGGCCAACAGTATTTTCCTTCAATATTTTGAATATGTCATACCACTCTCTCAGCCTGAAAAGTTCTGTTGAGAAATCCACCAATAATCTTATGGAGATTTCTTTGTATGTAAGTTCTCTATTTTCTCTTGATGCTCTTGAAATTATTTCTTTGTCTTTGACTTTTGACAATTTAATTTTAATGTGTCTTAGTATAGCCCTGTTTTTGTTCAACATATTTGGAATCTTTTGGGTTCATGGATTTGTATGTCCATTTTTCTCCCTAGGTTTTGGAAGTTTTTAGCCATTATTGTTTTAAATATACTTTCTGTTTCTTTCCTTTTCTCTCTCTCTTTTTTAAAATGCCCGTAATGAAAATATTCTTTCATTTCTTTGTGTCTCACAATTCCCATATGCTTTTTTCACTCTTTCAAAAATTTTCTCTTTTTGCTTCTCTGACTGGGTAATTTCTAATGTCCTATTCTCCAGTCCCTGATTCTTTCTTTTACATGGTCAAGTATACTTTTGAAACTGCTGAATTCTTCAGTTAAATTATTATATTTTTCAACTCTAGGATTTTTATTTGTTTGAGGTTTTTTGGTTGTTTCTTGATGGTTGTCATTTCCTTATCAGACTTCTCACTTTGTTCATGCATCATTTTCCTAATTTAGTTTATTTCTGTGTTTTCTTGTAGTTCACTAATCTCCCTTAAAGGGTCATTCTGAAGTCTGTGTCTGACACTTCATTGACCTCCATTTCTTTAGGGTCAGTTATTGGAGCAAGATTCCTTTCCTGGTGTCATGTTTACCTCATTTTTCATGGTTTTTAATTCCTTACATTGATATATGTATATTTGAGTCTCCTCTTCTAGATTTTACTGGTTTGTTTTGTTAGGGACTTTTTTTTTTTTTTTTAACCAGTCCAGTTGTTTGGGCTTTTGGATTTGTCTGCTAGTATTGTCCTTATATACATGGGGCCTGCTATTATGATCTATTTGGGAGTGAGTCAACTAGTTGGGCTCTGAGGATGAGGATAAGGGTTTTGCCTCTGTCTGAGAACTATTAGATAAGACTGCTGTCTTGGTTCTCTATGAAGAGACTGTAGGATGAGCTTTGTGGTTGCCTGGATTTTGGATCAAATTACTAGATACTCAGGAACTGGGTATTATATTCAATGATAGATGAGGTTATCAGTTAGTTTCCCTACCCTGAGGGGCAAGATGATGAGACCCAGGGCCTATACAGCTGATTGTTTGGGGGCCTAAATCCAGAGTATCCACTGAATTCTCTGGTCAGGTGAGTCTACCAGTTTTGCTCTGCAGATGATGAAAGCCACAGGCTGTGCTCTCTGTTCAAGGGCAGTTGAATGGATTATCCAGTTTCCCACATGCTTTGGTAAGGTTTCCTTTTCAGACAGACTGAAGGATGTATTTAGTGATAGGCAGGGCTACTCATTAGATTTCCTGCCCAAGTATAGTGGGAAAAGCAGTTCTGAAGTGAGGAAAGCTCTTTATTTGTTGTCTTAACTCAAGCTGACCTGCACTCAAAGTTCTCTCACTGAACAGGGATACTGGCTTTGCTCTGAGCCCTCATGGTTCTGCCTACCTCTCAGCTGAGTGCTGCTGGGCCACATAGATTTCAGGAATTGTTGCCACCCTTCTGGTCAGATGGAGCTAGAAGGTACTCTTCACAGTGGCTGGGACTGTGTATCAGCGCTTTTACCTGGGTAGAATGGGTAGGGCTCACCCCAGACTACTCTCAATCTCCCCAACAGGCTCTTTGGATGGCAGCCGCCAGGAACTACCCTCAGTCTTTTTTTTTTTTTTTTTTAAGATTTTATTTATTTATTTGACAGACAGAGATCACAAGTAGGCAGAGAGGCAGGCAGAGAGAGAGAGGAGGAAGCAGTCTCCCCAATGAGCAGAGAGCCCCATGGGGACTCAATCCCAGGACCCCGGGATCATGACCCAAGGCGAAGGCAGAGGCTTTAACCCACTGAGCCACCCAGGCGCCCGCTACCCTCAGTCTTGGCTATGAATTAAAACTTGTACTTGTGTGTAGCATGGGAATACTCCATGCCCAGTACTGTTTTGTTCTGGGGACTATCACTCTGTTCATCCACCTCTCAACTCAAATATGCTGAGCCACACTGCTTCCAGGAATTGTCACCAGTCCTTCTGGTCAGTTGGGACCGGGAGACACTCTCTACAGTGGAGGTAAGGCTGTGCTTTAGCTCTTTGCCTGGATGTGGGCAAACTGGGCCCTGGAGCCAGCAAAACTCCTTGTTTGAGGAACTGAATCAGACAGATCTACACCCTGCTGAGTTCTTTGGTCAGAGTGTACCCCTGACTTGGTTCTGCCTATGAGCAAAACTGCTGGTTGGGATTACTACTTGGGTCTTGCAGGTATGAGCTTGGTCTGCCAATATCCAAGTGCTGTTGTTGCAAGAGCCTCCCCTCTTCTCCATCACAGTCAGATTCCCAGTGGTTGAGCCCCATAGATTCCTCTGTGTTCCTTGTGTTGTGAGATCAGAGTAGGAACTCCCAAGAATGACCTACAGTGCTGGAGGTGGGAACTGTTCATCCCTCCTGGGCTTTCTTTTCCCACTAGAGGACCTGGAGGTTCAGGGGAGACCACTCCACACAGTGCTATGCTGGCCCAGAGGGGCAATGTAGTCAACATGTAACCATTTCTCTAACCCTTCTAATGGAGTCTGCCTTGATCTCCATGGTACAGGGGTTGCTTCAGCTTCATCCCCATGTTCTAACTTTCTCTCAGTGTTGTGTTGTTCTTGGAATAGATATTCATTTTTCTCATGATGAGGAGTGAAGTCAGGAACAACCTATATTAACATCTTGGTGACATCATTACCCCCACTTTTCTAATAGTTCGTTGCTGAGCCTAAAATAGAGAATTGCTACTTTCTTTAAGGAAACTGAATATTAGTAAGATTTTTTCCTCATTGCCTTAACATCTTGATACAATGCAACAAATGACAACAATGGAACTAAACATAATACAGGAGTGCCAATGATGTAGTTACAGTGGAAAGACATGCATGATAAAAATTTTAACCAAAAAGTAGAAATGTAGTTGACATGTTCATCAGAATAAGTGTTCTGATTTACAAGAGTGAGTAAGAAACATTCATAAGAGTCTGGCCTCTTACACATTAGCAGCAGGACTTTAGTGTTGCTAGTATGGTTCTTGTAACTTGATGACTGGCTGGGAATGGTTTGCAGTAGAGATCTGTAGGGTTGCACATATTCTCTCTGCTATTGCCTCTGTGTTTTCTCATTCTTTTTTTTTCCTTCTAATTTATATCTCTTCCTGATGTAAAATTGTTTTTCTTTTTCTTTTGCTTTTAATGAGTGAGGGAATAATATGATTTTCTTGATAAAGAATGAGTTGCTCACATTTAGAAAAGAAAAGAAAGTTCCTGAGAATATGCTGCTGAAGGTGGGGGAAAACTAGTGTCTCTGACCTGAGGAGATCTTGTGAAGAAAGGTATGGATCGATGTGCTGATGAGATCTCCTGTCTGCAGGAAGGGCTGCCTGATGCTCACCCACAGGGGATGGGGGAGCCATCATTCGTTATGGGTTCTCATAATTAACCACCACCACCTTAATGCATGTTGGCAAAGCAAGCCCTGGGTAAGAATATCTGGGTAAGTTATCTGTGCACTTCATTTTTAAAGTTATTTTTATTGTGGAAAAGATCATATATGCAAAAGCATGCATAAAATATATCTACACTGTTTAAGAAATAACAAAAACAATTTTGATGCTGAATATACAAGGTGAAGAAATGGAACTCTACCAGGACTTAGATTACCCTTCCCAGATGACACGACATCCCTATAGTCTCCCTCCCAGGAGGAAATGCTATCCTGATTTTATGTTAAATATCCTGTTGCTGAGTGACACTGAGCACTACTTTATGTGTTTGTTGGCCATTTGGATCAGGGAAATACAAGTCAAAACCACACTGAGATACCACCTCACACCAGTCAGAATGGCTAAAATTAACAAGTCAGGAAACGACAGACGTTGGTGAGGATGCAGAGAAAAGGGAACCCTCCTACACTGTTGGTGGGAATGCAAGCTGGTGCAACCACTCTGGAAAACAGCGTGGAGGTTCCTCAAAAATTTAAAAATAGAGCTAGCCTATGACCCAGCAATCACACTACTGGGTATTTACCCTAAAGAAAAAAATGTACTGATCCAAAGTGACACGTGCACCTGATAGCAGCAATGTGCACAATAGCCAAACTA
Source organism: Martes martes (assembly GCF_963455335.1). Lineage (NCBI taxonomy): Eukaryota > Metazoa > Chordata > Mammalia > Carnivora > Mustelidae > Martes > Martes martes. Next base: position 60,971,375 of record NC_137891.1, read on the forward strand.
TGGACAGAACCTAGATTCTGATTCTATGGCAGGGCAGGGTGTTGGTGGGGGGGGTGGGGAATGAAACAAGATGGGACCATAAGAGACTCTTAATCTCAGGAAACAAACTGAGGGTTGCTGAGTTTTGGGGGAGAGGGATAGGGTGACTGGGTTATGGACTTTGGGAAGGGTATGTGCTATGGTGAGTGCTGTGAATTGTGTAGGACTGATGATTCACTGACCTGTACTCCTGAAGCAAATAATACACTATATGTTGATAAAAATAAATAATCAAACAACACACACACACACACGCACACACACACACACACACACACAAAATATCCTATTGCTTTTCCTATGTTTTATCCTTTATGAATATACCTATAAACATAAATTAAATTATACTCACTATGTGGTTAAATGTATTTTTAACTTTTTTAAACTAATGAAATATAAAATTAATATCTGATGCTGGTAAAGATTGGAACAAATTGAAATTTATTGTGCTGGCACCTGTATTACAACTAAACTCTGTATGACCTATTTTTCCAACTCTCTTATGTTATCAAAAATACATAATTATATTGCATGTATTTATTTCTTCCCCTGCACAGTACTGTAATTATAAAATTTATCTACTTTCTTATAGAGTTTTATACAGAAAGCCCAATCTGTGGTACTATATTTTACAGATATAAATCTACTTGACAAAAGGCAATTTGGTAATAAATATGAAAAACCATAAAAGCCTCATATCCTTTGCACTATTAATTCCATTTTGGGGAACTTACCCTAGAGATATATGGGGTTTTTTTCTAAAAAGAAGTAAAGTTATATGGTAAATATTTTCATTGCAACGTTATTTTTGTTTTCTAAAAGTTAAAAATATGCTAAATTTGGAATAGGGATGCAGTTAGATAAACTGTACTAGTTCTTTTCATTGGACTTTTTGCACCAATGACACATAACAGTATAAAGACCACATTAAAATATGCAAACTTGTGTGATTTAATGTTAGGTAAAAACATCACGCAAGATATACAACTCATGCATTATTATATAGGAGAGCACATGGAAATGCTAGTAGGTAAAATAAACCATCAGATTATTCTTTCATTCGGTTTTGGAAAATTAGCTACATTTGCCATATTCATAAATTTTCTATAATGTAGAAACTTTACAATTTATATTTTAAGAAAATAAAATAGATGTAGAACGTTTCCAATAGAAACTTTGAAAAACATTATTTTATGTCTGAAAGAATAAGTTAAAATTATTTTTTATTTTCTGAGTGAAATAGGAACAGGTTTTACATATAGATGAGACTCAAATATTTATTTGACTGTATAATTATTAAAATATTACTTTACCTTTAAATTGGGAGTTTTTGAATATAATTATTGGCTGCATTAAGATTTAAGAAAAAGTTTCTCTGTATTTTAAGACTCTTTTTAGGGAAACTAAAATTCTATGGAAACAAAACAAATGAGCGAAGGGAATAAGAACTGATTTTGAATTAGTCTGCAAAGAAAGGAACTTAGTTTCACATCACCAATGTAAGCTTTTCATTTCAAATAAAAACTAAGTATTTTGAGTATACTTGTATATTTAAAATAACCAAATCTTGATTATGTAGCCCATTTTACCAGTCTAATTTGCATTTTATAAAGGGATTTCTACTCTATTCATTTACTTTAATGTTATCAACAGCTTCTGCAACTTAAATATAATCGTATGGAAGCAATAAACAGAGTTTTCACAGTAACATAGTTTATCGGTTTATCCTTTCTGAACAAACTATTCACTAGTAAAGTGTTATCATTTAACAGAAAAATGTTAAATTTAGGCGTAAGTTATTTTTAAAATATGAACAAAGTTCTACTTTATCATTATAAGTTTCTTTTAAACTATATATGGGTCCTGCATATAAATTGTACAATGAAAAATATTAGTAAATATTCTCAAATCTCACTAAGAAGTGATCCTTTGTTGCTCAGAGGGAAAGTGTGATCTTATTTTTGAAAACAGACATTGAAGTTCAGAAATGCAATAGCAATGATCTTAGCAAGCATACTTGTACTAAGTTGAGTCTGAAAATAAGTTTAAATATAAGGCTTATAATATTAGATCCATAGTAGAAATAAATATGTATTATTATTGTATCTAAAAGAACAATGACTGTATGTTATAATTTGTTATATTTTATGCTATCTTCATTTCATAAGAAATAAGTAAGTAGAGCCTTAGAAACTTCAAATCATATTAAGTTATATTGCAACCATCCTAAACAAATAAATGCTATGATAAAGAATTGTTATTTTGGAGCTTCTAAGGATTTCACCAAGATAGTGAGATAGGAAGTTCCTGACTTCCTCTTCTCCCACAGATGTCCCAAGTACATAGCTATACACAGATCAGTTCACTTTGAGAGATATCCAGAAACTAGTTGGCTGATTCCTACTCATTAAGTGACAGAAAATACCCACATCAAAATGGGTGGGAAAGGATGAAATACAGTCTCACCATAGACTGCGACCCTGGCACAGAGCCTTACAATCAGGAGAGAACTTCCAATTCCCAAATTCTCCCTGAGGAGCAAACAGTTTGGACTCTACGCCTAGTGCCCCAACTTGAAAGGCTACCACCTAACGGACAGGTCCCCAGATCACCTTGCTCTGATAGCCAATGGGGCTAGGCATTCATGAGTCCCACAGTACCGTGTTAAGCAAAAAAATGAATTTTTAAATGGGCACACAAGCACTTCCCACAGCAATTCCTCATGGGCTTAGCAAAGAGGGAGCAGGCAAATCAATCAATCACTCATTCACTCACTCACTCACTCACTCACTCACTCACTCACCTCCTAGTTTCTCCATGGAGGGGACCTGAAGGCATAATTTCCTAGCTGTTGCCTGAGGTTGCAACCTCTTATCAGTTTGCATGTGAGAACAGACAGATCTTCCTGGAAGGCTGAAAGGGCTGATGGGCATTTCCCTTGCCATCTCTCCTGGGCTCACTCCAGCAGTTAAACCAAGTCTCCATACTCCCCCTAGAAGAGGCTTGTCCATGTATCCATCACCCCAACTATTACATTACATTTATAACCTGAGGACCTGGCCCCCAAATCACCTAGTTCTGGGAGCATTCACAAGGCCCCGGACTACATAAAACACAGAAGCAGTTCTAATTGGGCACAAAAGTACTCTTAGAGCCTGGCTATTCTGTTTGAACTCAGCACAGTGTGTAGGCAAAAATATCCAGCTCCCAGTTTCCCACTGATAGGGACTAGCCTGTATATCTAACATCCTGACTTTCCCAAACTGCTGCCTGGTGGTTGGGCTTCCAACTGGCTTACATTAGAGAGCTGAAGGGAGGCAAAATAGTTAGATAGCTGGGATCCTTACCTGACATGAGGGCATTTTCCACACCTATGGGGCACTGACAGGTCTTGGTGCATCCTGATCTGAAGCAGCAGCTTAGACAATCACAAAAGTTTGACAGGCAACTGCGAGCTTTGGCTGGGCTGACTGATGAGGTTCATCTCCTAAATGAGGCCAGGCTTTCAAGACTGAGAAAGGTGGCTCCTTTATCTGATGTACAGAAACCCATACAAAAAGTAAAACTGAATAAACAGAGGAATATGTCTCAAACATAGGAAAAAGATAAATCTCTAGAAACTAACCTTAACAAAACAGAGCTAAGTGATTTATCCAGCAGAGAGTTTAAAACAACGTTTGTAAAGATGCTTACCAAAGTCAGAAAGAAAGAACCAAACAGAAATCATAGAGGTGAAGAATACAATAATTAAACTGAAAAATTCAATAGAGGGTTTTAACAGCAGACTAGATCAAATGAGAAAAGATCAGTTGGACTGAGAGAGGAGATTCAAATAAATCAAAAGATGAAAGAGGAGCCATTACAATTTTTATCACAAATAGATAAAATCAGAAATAAAAAAAAATCATAAGGAACTGTAATGAACAATTTTACAGCCAACAAATTGGATAATCTAGAAGAGAGGGATAAATTCTTGGAAACATGATTCTACCAAGGCAGAAGCATGAATAAATTTTTTAAAAATCTGAATGGACCAATTATGAAGAAGGAGACGGAACTGTCATCAAAAACCTCCTAGCAGAGAAAAGTGTAGGACCAGATGCCTTCACAGGTGAATTCTGCCAAACATTTAAAGAATTAACACCAATTCTTCTCAAACTCTTTTTAAGAATTGAAGAGAAGGGAATGCTTTCACGCTTTATTTTATGAGGTACTGAAATACTAAAGCCAGATGAAAAAAGTACAAGAAAAGAAAATTACAGGCCAGTATCCCTATTGAACATAGATTAAAAAATCTTAAACAAAATATTAGGAAACCAAATTCAAGAGTACATTAAAAGTATCATACACTATGATCAATTGGAATTTATTTTTGAGATACATGGATGGTTCAACATGTGCGAATCAATAAATATGATCTGCCACATGAACAGAATTAAAGATGAAAACCATAGTATCTCAATAGATGCATAAAAACATTTGACAAAATACAACATCCTTTCATAATAAAAATTCTCAACAAATTAGATATAGATGGAATGTATCTCAACATAAAAGCTGTGTATAACAAACCAAGAGCTGACGTCATACTCAACAATGAAAAGCTGAAAGCTTTTCCCTTAAGATCAAGAAGAAAACAAAGTTACCCACTCTTGCCACTTGTATTCAACAGAGTACTGGAAATCCTAGCTAATGCAATTAGGTAAGGAAAAGAAATAAAAGGCAGTTAAATTGCAAAGGAAGAAGTAAAACTGCCTCTGTTTACAGATGACATGAACATTTATGTAGAAAACCCCACAAAATGGCTAGAACTAAAAAACTAATTTAGTAAAGTTGCAGGATACAAAATCAATATACAAAACCCAGTTGTGTTTCTATACACTATGAGAAAAATAAATTAAAACAATCCATTTACAATAGCATCAAAAATAGTGAAACATTTAGGAATAAATTTAACCAAGGGAGTGAAAGATCTGCACACTGAAAACCATAAAATATTGATGAAAGAAATTTTGAAAGACACGAATAAAGGAAGATAGTTTGTGTTCATAGATTGGAAGAATTACTATTTTTAAGTGTCCATATCACTGAAAGCAGTCTACAGATTCAATATAATCCCAATATAATCCCTATCAAATTTTCTAATGGCATTTTTCATCAAAACAGAAAAGACAATCCCCAGATTTATATGGAACCACAAAAAAAACCCCTGAATAGCCAAAGCAATATTGAGCCAGAAGAACAAAGCTGGAGGCATCACACATTCTGATTTCAAACTATTTCACAGAGCTATAATAATCAAAAGAGTATAGTATTGGCACAAAAAGAGACACATTGGTCAATGAAATAGAATAGAATGTCTGGGAAAAAAAAAAAAAGAAGAAGAATAGAGGGTCCAGATAAATCTATACCTATGTATATGGTCAATTAATTTTTGACAAAGGTACCAAAAATAAACAGTGGAGAAAGGATTGTTTCTTTAATAAATGATGTTGGGGAAACTGGATATTCATATACAAAGGAATTAAATCTGACCCCCATCTTAACTATATACATAAATCAACTCACAATGGATTAAAAACTTGAACATAGGACCTGAGATCATAAAACACCTAGAAAAAACACTTAAGACCAATGCTCCCTGGCACTGGTCTTGGCAATGATTTTTTTGGATTTCACACCAAAAGCAAAATAAATAAAAATAAAAATAAACAAGTGGGACTACATCATACTAAAAAGCTCTTCACAGCAAAAGAAACCATCAGCAAAATGAAATGGTAACCTATGGAATGAGTGAAAATATTTGCAAACCACATATCCAATAAGGGGTTAATATCCAAAATATATGATAAACTCATACAACTTAGTAGCAATAATAATAATAATAATAAAATTTTTAAAGTAACCTAATTAAAAAATGGGCAGAGTATCCAAATAGATATTTTTTCAAATGAAGACATACATGTGGCCAAAAGACACATAAAAATTGCTCAAATCACTAATTATCAGGGAAATGCAAATCAAAACCACAATCAGATATTCCTTCATACCTTTTGGAATGGCTATTGTCAAAAAGAGAAATGATAATCACATGCTGGTGAAGATGTGGCAAAAAGGGAACCCTTGTACACTGTTGCTGGGAATGTAAATTTGTATGGCCACTGTAGAAAACAGTGTGGAATTTCCTCAGAAATTAAAAGTGGAACTACTGTATGATCCAGAAATCCTATTTCTCTCTCTCTATATATATATATATCCAGTGGAAAGGAAATCACTATCTCAAAAAGATATCTGTACTCCCATGTTCATTGCAGCACTGTTCATGACAGCCAAGACTTGGAAACAACCTAAGTGTCCTTTGATAGATGAATGGATAAAGAAAATGTCACACACACCCACACACATATACACACACCCTGCAATATTAATGAGCTTGAATAAAGAAGGTAATCTTTCTATTTGTAACAACATAGGTGAAACTGGAGGGCATTATGCTAAAGGAAGTAAGTTAGAAAGACATGGTATCACTTATACGAGGCATTAAGTTGAAAAAAATTAAACTCATAGAAACAGAATAATTTGGTGGTTGCCAGGGGCTGAAGGGTGAGGGAAATGGGAAGAGGATGGTAGAAGGGTACAAACCTTCAGTAATAAGATGAATAAATTCTAAGTATCTAATGTATAGCATGGTGATTATAGTTGATAATAATGTATTGTTTAATTGAAATTTGCCAAGAGAGTAGTTCTTAAACATTGTCACCAAATAAAGAAAGTGACTATGTAAGGTGATGAATGTATTAATTAGCTTAATTATGGAAGTCCTTTCATGATGTATATATATTAAATACATTTCATGATGTATATATATATTAAATCATCACCTTGTACCCTTGAAATATAATTACATTTGTCAATTTACCTCAATGAAGCCGGGGAAAAAATAAAAGTGTCAGGAGTGAAAAAAAAAAAATAAAGTCACTGAAAAATGTTTTTTTAAATTGCTAATGTAAAAAACATTAATAAATAAAAATTGTTACTGTAATTACTCTAACCACCTAAGTGCTATCACAAATATCATAATATCACAACATATTATAAATACTATTTCCTATCTGTAGCTATTGAACCAACTAGGTACTTTGCATTGCCTGTTGAGTTTGGCTATGGAATGCTCCTTCCCTGTATGAGAGGCACAATCTGAGGAAAAAAGAAAGATGGCTGTTCTTTATGAAGAGGGTGTGAATACATTTTTGTAGCTCAGAAAGGTGCCTCTTGCAAAGGGGAGGGGAGATGCAAGCAGGAATTTAATAACATTTGTTATTAAGGGTGGGGAAGAACTTTGAGAAAAAAGCCATACACATGGCATCAGTACCTGAAAAACTTGTGAGTTCTTTGAGATATAAAGATTAGTATCAAATCTGTTACTTACAGGAAGAGTTTGGAAGGGGCCCAAAGGGAAGGAGGGAGAACACGATAATGACAGAAAGCAATGCTAAACAGAGTAATGGGGGAGAATTGCCTGGAGAGAGATTATTTAGATACAATAGATGAAAAGTTCTATGAATAACTACCTAAAGAAGATCTGTATAGTGGACTCTCATAATTACATAGCAGTAGTGATCATGAAAGGCATAATTGATAAGTTTAAATCCCAGTTAGGTAGTAATTTCCATTAGCTTAAGTTACAGAGAATGTTCTTTACACTAGAGAAAATATAAAGGTGAGAGGATTCTGAGACACAGCAGTGGAGTGGGGGAAGGGGAAGCATTTAGGGATGGTGATAAGAAGACCAGAATGAAAGACTATGTGGTCTTTACAAATTCAGGAAAGGTCCCAAGAAATTTTTAAACTCTCTTGTGATAATTGTGGTAGACCAGTAGGAATAAGTGACTAGAAATTGTATGATGGTTTAGTAAATGATACACATACACATATGCAAATATATGTGTGGATGTGTTATGTGCATGCAAGTGTCCATGTGTGAGCAACAGAGATGGGAGACAGAGAACATATGTGTGTCAAGAATAACTTTGAGCCTAATGTATGGTTGTAAATACAGTATGTCAGATCTGGAATGTCTGAACTGGAATTAACCTTAGAGATCATCTCAGCTAACTTTTTGTGTCATGATCCATGGGCCTATCCTCAACATTTTGCAAGGTGGTGGTTGTCTAATAGCTGCCTAGCCTTGTCCAGTGAAAATGAACTCACTGAGTTTATGAGGTGGTCCACTCCATTGTCTGTAGACAAAGGAGTAGACCCGGATTGAAACACATTTTTCTCTGTCCTTGTGAGAATGACTACCATTGCTCATCATTTTGTTTTCTTAAGTCATGGGACAGAAAACCCTGTAACTTTTGTCTAGATCAGTGCTGTCTGATGCAGTAGCCACTGGTCACATCTGATTACCAGATACTTCACATTCTGTTAAGTCCCAAATTGAAGTATGCTGTATACATCAGATTTTGAAGACTTTATGCAAACAGAAGAATATAAAATATTTTATCAATAATCTTATTATTATATGTTAAAATTATAGTATTTGGAGTATATTGGGTTCATTAAAATATATTACTAAAATAATTGTCTTTAAAATGTGGCAATTATAAAAATGTCAAATCATACAAAATGACACTCAGCATTACGACAGATTCTACAATGGTTTTCAGTTCTGTAGGATAAAATGTGAACTTTTTTAAACCTCTTACAAGCTGTTAAGTCCTATCTTTTGCTTGACTGTCTCCTTCTTCCTACCTCATTCACACAATTTTTCAGCCACTCTGACCTACTTACTACATTCTTTCCTGTGTTGAGTTTGAATTTGTTGCTCCATTTACCTGATGTGTCTCCTCCCTAGCCCTCCAAGCCTGGCATACTCTACTCACTTTTCGCTAAAGGCACCTGTAAATAGTTTACTTCATTCTGCCCATTCTAGGAAAGGATAAGTGCTCTCCACTCTGTTTTCCTGCTACAACAATAAGCAAACCAAGCTACACACTTAAATCGTCTGGGAACTTTAAAAAACTACTGAAACTCAGGCCAAATCCCTAAAATTTTGACTTAACTCCATTTTAGGAGGGTTGTGGAAATTGAAATCTTCTACAATCTCCTCAGGATACCAGTTGAGAGTCTCATTTTGTGGTTTGAGCACTCTCCTGTTTCAGAGCTTTACCACACATTGTAATTATTTGTTCACATATGTCCCTCACCCCAGACTGAGCACCTGGAGAGTATGGGCAACGTCTTGCTTTCTTCATATCACAAATGCTGGATATGAAAAATGCTCAAATGTTTTTTGAATGAATGGTTAAATGAACTTTACTCAGTGTGGGTTGGTGAGTAGACGAAGGAAGTAACAGAAAATGGCATGCGAGGGAAATCACTTAAATCTATTTTGAAATCTTTTCTAAATCCATGTGCTGATAATCTGGATATACTTACAAAAATATAACATGGAATATATTTCCTGTTGGAAAATGGGCTTACCTGGGGGTGCCTTGGTGGCTCAGGTTGGTTAAACCACTGCTTTCGGCTCAGGTCATGATCCCAGAGTCCTGGGATGGAGTCCCACATCAGGCTCCCAGCTCTGCGGGGAGTCTGCTTCTCCCTCTGACATTCTCCCCTCTTATGCTCTCTCTCACTCTCTCTCTCTCTCAAATAAATAAATGAAATCTTTAAAAAAAAATGGGCTTACCTGTAGGATTTGTTTATTTAAAAAGAATGAGTATGGGATAAGCAAATTGAAAATTACCTTTGTATTTTTAGAAAAAAAAAAAAAACCTGAAGATAACTGGACAGACAAGAAGGATTTTGACCCAGGAATATAAAAAAAATTAAGAGCAGTGTTGGAAAGACAGATAAAAACCATGTAATAACTAATCCCTACTCTCAAGGTACTATGAATAATACAGTATTTAACATAAACATGACAAAAACAATAAAAAGAGCAAGAAAAAGTTTGCAAGAAGAGAATATTTATATTTGAAAAATTAGCAAATAATTTAAATAATTCATTTGAAACTAAAATAGTAAAAATAAAGGTATAAATAGTAAGCTTGTGTGTACTTAGGTTAATATGGAGAAAGACAACCAAACCACATTCATAGATGTTTTCAAGTTTTATGTTGATGAAGACAATGAAGATCAGTGTGGCAAATCTGGAGAATTAAAAAGCCCACTACTGCAAAACTTTATGTTAAAATAGTTGAAAACGCTTTGAGAGCCATTATACATATGAAATGAAGAGGAATAATTGAGTTAGGTACAGGTTTTGCAGAAATTAAAAGCAAAAATTACAGATAAGGAAGTGAAAAGCATATAAAAGGATTTGGTCACATCATCTAATTCTACAAGATTTTTTAGATCTCTCCAGTGAATTTCAGTTAATGGGAATTGAGATATGAAACCAAAGGGCATGTCATAATGAGCATGGAAAAACATTGGGAGAAGTCCCAGACTATGTCAGAGAAATGTGGAAAGTCTCTCACTAAGCCTAGAGTAAGAAAATGTTTTTGAGCCGTGTTTCCCCCCACCCCTAAAAAAAAATCTCTGTGAATATGAGTATTAGACAAGCTCATCAGATAAAGTCATTGTTTTGGAATCTTAAAGCTGAAGGATACTACTGAGATACCAATTTAGCAATTTTACAGATGATAGGATCACCACCAACAGTTGGTGACAGAACTAGGATTAGAAACCAGTCTCATTAATCCCAGCCTAGTTCTCAAATAAGCAGTGGTCGGTGAACATGTGACTGACATATCAACATTTAGATGCTAAGTGAACACATCTGGAAAGTGTGTGTAGAAATAGAGTTCTGACACTCTCCATGACTGTGTATATGATCCCTACAACCATGATAATTCATATGAGAAACCAGTGCCACGGTGGCAAGGAGGAAATGATACTACATCTGAGGGTGAATGAAAACAAAGGATGATGTTGCAGTACTAATAACGAGTCTCTCTGTCTCTCTGCTTTGTTTTAGTTTTAACCCAGGTTACATTTAGTAATTTGCTTCAAATACTTTTTTGGAAACCTGTGAGCCAATCTGTTGACTCCAGTGTCTTTCTACACACCATTGCCTTCTCATCTTTCCGACTCTCCTTATCTGATTTAGCAGCCATAAGTTGTCATTTTAATAACATCCTTGCCAATATTGTAAAATCCTCTTGCCCCTCGTGTGTGTGTGTGTGTGTGTGTGTGTGTGTGTGTTTGTGGTTTTGCTTTCTTCACCCATCGAGCAAAATCCCAGCCTTCTAAGTCCATCTATCCATTATCTTCTTGCCTCTGTGTTCCATGGGCATTATTTAGCTGTTTCACTAACGTCTTTATTTTGTATGTCATAATAGCACTTCGGACTCAACATGCACAAGACTTGACTCAGGAACTTTTTCTCCAAGGCTTTATTTCCTCCAGACCTCTTTATCTTCAGTGTGACTCCACTTATGACCTAGTTGCTTGAGCTCTCAACTTTAGAGTCCTTCTTGATACTACTTCATTCTTCATCGTCCATATCCAGTCCATCACCAAGAACTTAATGCATTCTGAATTGACTAAAGGAGCTTATAAGTAGCTATATTTGAAGGGATGTAATCCCTAATAGTCTTCCTTAGTAGTATATTCAATAGTTCTTGGTGGTTGACAGAATATAGCTGATGATTAGGAAAACATATTCTGAATATGTGAAGTAATGGACTTTTTAGAAGTCCTTAGAATTAAAAAAAAGAAAAGAAAGAAAGAAGCCCTTAGAATTATAGTAAGGGTTTAGCAAATGTTGAAAAGATAATAACAACAACAAAATTACTGAATTCTTGTCCAATGTCCAACTTTCCAATGTTGAAAGTGTCAGGAAGTACCACTGTGATTCCTCACATTGGTGTTCTTATAAATTTTAAGAGAAAAATTTCAAAGTCCATGTCCCACCTCATTCCACTGAACTTGAAATTTAAGGGTTTTGACCTGAATGTCAGTAGTTTTTTTTTTTTTTTTTTAAAGTTCTCAGGTCACTCAAATGTGTAACCTGGGTTGAACACAAATGATGTTTTTAAAACTTCCATTTTTGGAGCGCCTGGGTGGCTCAGTGGGTTAAGGCCTCTGCTTTCGGCTCAGGTCATGGTCCCAGGGTCCTGGGATTGAGCCCCAAATAGGGCTCTCTGCTCAGCGGGGAGCCTGCTTCCTCCTCTCTCTCTCTGCCTGCTTCTCTGCCTACTTGTGATCTCCCTTTGTCAAATAAATAAATAAAATCTTTAAAAAAATAAAAACTTCCATTTTCTATGTTTAAAATACACTTTTGATTATATCTTCTAGTCTCTCTTATATTTCTTAAAGTAAAATAGCAATATATTCACTTCGTATGAAGAGTCACTCCCTATCCTGAATACTGCAATATATGCACACTTAGACAATCACTCAGAGTTTACAGTTTCCAAATACTAGATTGGGCTTTAACGGAATAGGAGACTGTAATTAAGAGATAAGGTGAGTCAAATTCAAGTCCACAACTAAACGTAAATTGTCCTTTGTACATATGTTAATTATTGGTGAAACAATCTCTTGTAACTTGATATTGGAAGACTAAAATCTTCATAGATCAGAAAGATAATTAACTAAGATGTATCCACTTCACTAATTAATAGTTTTACAGATGAGGAAACACATAATGACTATCTTCTCTGGTAAAGGAGTAAAGATATATACAGACAGTTTTAAAGAAGAACTCTGATTATAAGAATGAAAAATAAAAAGGAAATTTGGAAAAATAAATATATGCTTATAAGCCTATAACCAGGTTGATGTTTCATATATTTCTTTTTTAGTGTTGTCTGTATGTATTGTGCATATGTAATTTATAGATTTGTCTCATATATATATAGTTTTATGTTCTCTTATTCTTTGCATCACATTTTACATATAATTAAATACTTTCTAAAGATGTCATTTTAAATGACAGCATAATATTTAATCCATTGGCACCAAATTCATAAAATATTCCTCTATTTTTTGATATTTCTGGAGTGTTATAGGTGTGCTATTATACTGATTCCTATAATGAACCTAAGCACATTAAAAATTATTCCAAATGTGTGATTACTATATTCAAAATTATGTATCTTTTGAAAGCTATTAAAACATAGTACCAAATCATGTTCTAGAACAGTTTATCAATTTATATTCCCATCATCAGTGAACAAAAATATCTATAAGTTCACTGTACCCTTATTACATTAAAAATATGATTTAAATTCTTCCCAATTTAATGGGTAATGATAGTATTATAATCTGCATATCTCTGATGATTAATGCAAATGAACATTTTTTTTCCTGTTTACTGACTATTTGCATTTCTTTTGCATATTTTTAATTCACAAACTTTGCTTACTTGTGAAATCATTTTAAGGAAGTTGAAAAAAGCTTTAGGAAATGTAATTCCATTTTGATTTACACATTAGTGCTTATAATTTTATAGTGAATCCAATAGCCACAGATTGCAATCTCTACCCTGGTGAGGTCCATTGTAGGTATCATTGTAGTTCATCATTAACATTCAATGGCTACGAATTACCACACTTTAATTCAATGCAGTTAAATAGAACTTCTCCTATCAATGTGAACTGCACAGAGCAGATTAATCTGAATATTCTAGATGTACAGACAACTAGGGATCATTGAGAACAAGTGTTATTTTATTATGTGGTGATGTCGGTCGTTGTGAAATGGTTCTAGTAAGAAGACGAAATGTCACAAAACTCACAGAGCACACGTGGAGAGTGTTTTTGAAGAGGTACTTCTAGCCTTTTGCAGACTTTACAGTTGCTTATATTTCAGGCTTGTTAAAGAATGGATTGGAGATGATGACAGGTTGCCATTCAGCAGAAGTTTAAAGCAAGATACATTTAGATTGATTGAAAGCTGGGAAAGTTGGAGCCCCACAAAGAGGCGGAGGGTCTAGTGGTGAGTGACTGACAAAAGATAAAGAGGACTACAGACTTTTGTGGTGGAGAAAGCAAAAAATGGGGGTCCTTCACTATGCCATTTTGTGTAATATATATAATAAGACAGAACTGCCACTAATGAGGTTTAAGAGCACGAAAGTTCTACCAAGGGCAGAACAATGTAGATGCTAATTGACATTTTTAAAAAACTTTTGATGGACGTATTATAGATGCTCAGTGCCTGCTGAGAAGAAATTCAGCTTATTTTAAGCTACTTCTTTAAGATAAGCTGCAAGTGGTCTGGTCAGGAACATTTTATAAAGACCCACCAAACAAAGTATAATGTGAAATGTTTTAGCATTGCTTTCAATTTCTGAAAGTCTGGGGCAGATGGTCATGCTAACAGCAGTCAGAACTGCAATGGTTCACTCTGAATGAGCATTAGTATGGAAGATGAAGCAGTATAGTCTGAAATAACTGCCAGTCCTAAAAATAGCAGCTGTCATCATAATTCAAAATTTTTAACATTTATGCTGAGTGTGAAGAATGGCTGGCCACCTGTCTTCTTATCCACATTTGCAACACAATATGAAAGAGCTAAATTTTAGTATGTACTTCAGTATGGGCTTTTCTTGAGGTAGGGGGCCTATTTTAATTATTTGGACTTGAGGGGCTATGGATATTTAATAAATAAGATTGCAAAATAGTGATTTAGATATTTCATGCAATTCTGGAGTCTTTTCAGAAATAAAGCCAAATGCTTTCTAAAAGTATATCTGTTTATGAAGTTCTTATGTCTGAGACTGGTGTATAGTTCAGGTTTATCTGTTTCAGTCAAGTGTATTCTCCTAGGTGTGGTTCTAGAAAGGAAGTGAGTGAAATGAGAGTGAAAATGAGGTTATGAGGCAAAATGAAGGCCCATACCACCTCCATGTTTCTTAATTTCTGAGAAGTTTAGGCTGGTTTGTGATGGCAAAAATCTTAAAGCAAAATACACAGTTAGAAAGGAATCTAAATTAATACTAATTAATGTTGTTACTTTAAAGAAAAAAAAATCAGTTCCTAATGTTTTACATTCATATGGGTGTTAAACATCAAGCCAGACAGAAATGTCATTTTGTCTTCCACATATATTAAGGGTAAGGCTAAAGCATTTTACTTAACTGATGACTTTTCTTGAAAAGTGTTTCACTGGATACCCAGTCTTGGATTTTCTGTTAATACAAAGTCTCCATTTCAGCTACAGATTTCAGCTTCACTTCTATTAAATCACCGGACAAATTTTAAAATCCAATCTCTTTCCCCAGCACAAATCATTCAGTATAGTCAGGAACAGTAAAAGAGCTATTATGGAATGGGAGTTTTAAAACAAAAAGAAATGGATGATGAAGGTGGATTTTCAGTCGCTGAACTCAGCCAGACTCAGGAAGCACATTCAGAATCTTTCAGAACATACATACGCATACACACACACACGGGCACACATGCATATACACACACACACAATAAAATATAAAATAAAATAAATAAATGCAAACAAAAAGTATATTATTAGCAGCAATGCTAAAACATTGGGCTATCTTGTGAAAATTCAGAGACTTTCCAATAGTCTGATTTGAGTTCCATTTCTCTCCAATTTCACACATGGTTTGGATTAACAGCTCTAGCTCTTGGAAAAAATACTACATTTAAAAATTGTACTTAAAACTACATATTTTCCACAAATAGATTTGTAATGGCCATCTTGAGAAATATTTTTCTGAATATAGTTTTACTATCACTACCTCCCATGATGTGAAATCTGGTTGGTGGGGCAGACAGTTCAAATCCAACTTCAGTAGTTAAGGGTATAATCCTGTCTAAGGGTATAAGTTCAGATGTGTAATTCTCTCTGACATTTCTAACCTCTCTGTGTGGATTTGGGCTATGAGCTAGAAGCACATAAGGATGTTCATTTCCTCAGCACCAAGTTGGGTCTCCTCTCACCTTGGTACCTAATGTCTGACTAATGACTGACCTAACGTCAGTAGCAACATCTCGAGTCCTTATATCTTAATCTTAGTCAATTAAATTCTCAGTGTTGAGTTCTCTCTCTTTAGTACCAAAATTTTCCTTGGTCGCTCTCTCTGCTTCCTTTTGGTCTGTGATCATGTGCTCTGTTCTGGCAAATGGTCCATGATTTCTGATTGTGCTTTCCACCCTTGAACTAATCTCTCCTGTTGGCGCTCTCTCCTGATTCTGTGTCCCCATGTGTCCTTCCTTAAAACAGTGCATGCCTCACTAGGCTTGTGTTTAGACCCAATCCTGGAGGTCTATCTCTGCTCCCATTCTGACTTATCTGGCTCTTGAACCTCTTCTCCGTTGTGAGAAAGGAGCGTTAGGCTTTCATTCTGTGCTTTGAAGATAACTCATCCTATGTATTCAGGTCACCTCGGTGTAGTAAATTAATGTGCTAGAAATCACCTGAGCATAAAGTAGGCACAGCTGAAATTATATTTACAACAAACCAATCATTCATTTAGCCAATAGATCTATATGGAAAACATAGTTCTGTCACCTACATAGGAATCCAAGTTATAGAAGCTTTTGGAATTAAAAAAAAAAAAAAGATTATGTATCACATGTTCCTAGAGAAAACAAAAATCTCATTTGTGTCTATAGAAATACTCTAGAAAGCTGTCTATGTTCTCTTTAAAACTTTAATATTCCTTATGTTTTTAAAAATTCTGTTTTCCCTAAGGGAAAAACTTAAATTAGATGTTAAGAAACCTTTTACTAAGGGGTCTCAGAGTTTGTTTGAGGGTTTGAGGATGGACCCATTGGGAGAGCAAAATTCAGTGATGTGTCAGTGCAAACACTATGCACAGTTTGGAGGGTGGGTATGGGAGCAAGTTCCCTAGGAAATGGGGGTGCCAACCAAATGGGCACTGCATTGGGTTGTATAGTATCATTATAATATAGTTCTCTTGTAGATGCATAGCATACATAGTTCATTTGTAGATGCATAGTTCATTTCCCTCAAATTTCTGACTTTTCTTTGGTCATAGATTTTTTCCAGCTGAGAATTATAGAACTGTTGATCAGTTGTCCCAGCCTACAGCATGTCAGAAGTCTTGTTCATCATTATCTCTCTATCCTGAACCATTTTCTTGAACCTGTGTTTTAATGCCTAGCATGATATTCTTCTGTTTCTTTGTGACTGATCCTACTGTAAGTAACCCATCTAGATAGTCTAGTGGATAACTGCGTTGTTAACAGTAATTGCTCTATGGTGCGTAAATTCTCACTATGGAGAGTATATAATATAGTGCCCTGTAGTGGCTCTCATTTGGTTGTTAGTGTAAAGCATGGGAGAATAAGAAGTAAGCTGGGATATACATTGTAAAAATAGTTAAGAGATAAGGTATTATGACATCAATATTGGCCAGGACACGTTAAATAGTGTACAAAATGTTCCCACTTTGTGTATTAGCCCTGTGATTTTGGTCAAGCGATCTTAAACATCTCAATTTATTTATTTGTAAAATCATGTTACAGCTTCAACTGCATAGTGATATTGTAAAGATAAACTAAGTTAATGAATATGGAACCTATGGTAGAGCACCTGTCATAGTACCTAAGTTAATGCTCAAAAAAGCATAAATTGAAAATCTATCAATTCAGAAGTTTTGATGAATGCCAGAAAAAGTTTTCCTTTCAAAGTCAATACAACCTTTTTTGTAAAGTGGTCTACATTGTATTATAGCCATCCAGGTAAAGAAGCAGACCCAGAAGTTGCATACATCTTATGGTTTCTGAGATACAGGCTTATATTTCAATTACTTTCTAGTTAGATTTGGAGAAGGATAGTTGCATATACATTACGGTAGTTTACACAAACATGAGAATAACATTCTGTTATCTAGGAAGCAATTCAGTTGCCTCAGGATTCAAATGTCTTCAAAAGAAAATGTCTGTTTCCCATGAGACCCATTGATTAATGGTTCAGTACATTTCCGCAGAGAGCTGTTGTGAGAATTAAAAAGATGGTACATGTAAAGAGCTTAGCGCATTGCCTAGCTCATGCTAAGAGCTAAATAAATATTAGCTATTATAATTTATCTCACTTTCTCCCCATCATAACAGATTACAAGTGGGCTATATTATTACATTTAATTAAATATTAGAAAGAAAATACATGGACAAATTCATTAACTTGTCCATAATTGCATAGTTAGTAAGTAGAGGAGCTGGGTTTTGAATCCAGAAATGCCTAACTTAGAAGCCAATATTCTTTCTTATTCTATATATATCCCGTATATTGCTCCAAATTGTTGTTGTTCCAAGTCCATAGACTGAAAGGAGTGGTGGGACCTGTTAGAGCACTAGAATTACTCCATTGCTGTTCCAGTGTTGTTTCTATGGAGGACAGATAGAAATTAGCTTTCCAATTCGATTTGGGTCGTTTTAATGTTCTTTTCTATGTACATGACTCCAAAGCAAATTACAGGTGTATCTTTCTCATCACTACTCTTATCTCTTGAATATACACAATATTAACCTCTTATGAAAACTCCTGTTTATGACTGTGATATTATAATTCATTCAATACAATTCACACAAGTTATTTAGGCCCCAAATACTGGAAGTTCCTTTAGATCTTTCCTCTCCTTTGTGCATATATATTTGGGTCTATATTTGGTGTTATTAGTGGTTTTGAGGAACGCCAGAAAAGTTTGACTTTCATAATCAACATAACCTGCTCTGTAAAATTGTCCACATATAGATTTAAGTAGGCTTCCTAAGCACTGGTGTATCTATAGGAGGGTGCTTCTGATTTGTTCTCTCTGCCTTTAGGGACCTTAACAGGGACTTAAAACTACATGGACTTGGTTCTTCTTTGTTTCTCATTTATACATTCCTTTTTTCTTTATATCTTCTTCTTGGGCAACTTTAACCATATTCAAAATGTTAACTATAATTTAAAAACCCATAACTCAAGGGGTGCCTGGGTGGCTCTGTTGGTTAAATGTCTGCCTTCAGCTCATGTCATAATCTTGGGGTCCTGGGACTGAGTGTCGGGCTCCCTGCTCAACAGAGAGACTGTTTTTCTCTCTCCCTCTACCCCTCCCCCGACCTGTGCTCTCTCTGTCATTCTCTCTCACTGAAATAAATGAATAAAGTCTTTAAAAAAAAAACCTCATAACTCAAAAATCTGTGTCTCTGCGTGTGTCCAGAGATGACCAGTAGGAACTTGATGTATGAGCTCCAAGTTCATATCCAGATGTCTACGGCACATCCTAACCTGCATATCTCACATTTTGAACTCTGCAGTTCCGAACCTGAACTCTTCATCTCCATCC
Organism: Martes martes; assembly: GCF_963455335.1. NCBI lineage: Eukaryota > Metazoa > Chordata > Mammalia > Carnivora > Mustelidae > Martes > Martes martes. Next base: position 60,990,690 of record NC_137891.1, read on the forward strand.
CTAAATCTGTTGCATGCTTAGTTTTCCTCACCTCTGAAAATGGCCTGTCCTTGACATAGTTGCCCAAGACTTGGAACTGTTATCATCCTGTACTTCCATCCCACCATTTCCCATGTCTACATAGTGATCAAGTCATACAAAGACTTGCTCCAAAGCTCCTCTTCATTATGTCCCCTTGTCTTCATATGCACTAGCCCTGCCTTAGTTCAGGCTCTTGTCACTTCCTACCCTTGTTGTCAGAGAACTTCCAAAATGATATTTCTATCAGCACTGCCAGAACAATTTTTCTAAAGTACAAAACTGATCATGTTAATATGCCTATCATCAAATCCTCCAGTGGCTTCCCATAATTTTAAATATAAAACCCAAACCCTTTAACTGAGCATACCGGTCCTTTCGTGATTTGGCTTCTACTTTCAAATCTTCAGGCTCCAGCCAAGAGAGTAGCCTCTTCTTGTTGCTTCACACCTTCATTATCTTCACAGACTATTTTCGTCTGTCTCAAATTACCTTCTCCTATTTCTTTCAAACAGAAAATGCCTACCGACACTTCAAAGTTCTACACCAGTGTTTCTACCACTGGAAGACATCTTTGATTTGGCTTTGATTTACAGTCTCTAAAAATAATAATCAACTAACATTTATTGAAGACTTAGTATGTGTCAGGCCATGTTCTAGGCATTTCCGTGTATGTATCCATTTAGTTTTCATAATTACCCTATGAGATGAGTGTATTCATAATCAGAGCTAAGACACACAACTGGTTTAGTGAACAAGCTAAGAAGCTGCCTGCTTCATTAAGAGTAACACTACGGTCTATACTTCTTTTAGTAGCTGTAGATGCTTAGTGAATATTTGTGGAATAAGTAAATTAATCAATGTTCCTGCAACTGAGTTAATATTGTTATGGAAAGGATTGACACAGACCATTAATTAAACTTTACAACTCTACTTCCATGCCATGACACCAGAATGAGTGGTAAGCCAGGTAATTCCATGAAGGCAAGAAATGATGGAAGAGCCCAATGAGTATTTACTGAAAGAATTAATTGGAAAATATCAATCTACCCTGCAGTATAGATCCCAGAATCATGGTCAAATGGAAAGACATTTAATAGCACTCAAGGTGTGACATGGGATACTAGCTAGATGACCAACAACCCAACTAATACATAACTATCTGTCAAACTTTTGCATAGAGTGGCTACTTCTGTAAGTTTATTATAAACCCCATTTTCCACCTTACGGTAGCTGGGGTAACTACTGGGTCACAATTTTTCTCATTCCGTGGACACCGAACAAGCTTAAAGCTCAAAACTTTTTTATTCAAGGTTTTATTTCCAGACTCCAGGTTTATTAACTGCTCTTGTCTATAAGATCCATGAAGACATTCTCCAAACTTCAACACACAAATTTGGCTCTTCCTTGCAAGTCTTGTCCAATGCCATGTACGGTGAAGCAGAGATTTATCTTCTGACATTCTCCCTCTCACTATGGCTAAGCTAGTCTCAGCCACATCCCTATATGTGCTGTCCCCCCTCCAGCTTCTCTTGGACCCCCCACTTGGATACCCTCTTTTTTCTCTCTATCTTTATACACTTGACACATTGCAGATATCACTGTAACAACCTTCACATCCTTCACGAGGTCAACACCCATCATTCCCTCTGTACTGATCAACCCTGACAGCACTTCCTGCCTATATCACTCATTTTAATCTTATTACATATTTTCAGTGTCTGTAATTCTTCCATGAGGTCTTAGGATCCTTGGGGAGAAGAGTTGTGACTTATGTCTGTGGCATTCTTTGGTGCCAACCATAATTATGAATTTACTTACTTTACTTATGTATTTAGGTTATTTATTGCACATAAATGTATAATTCCCTTAGTTCACCATAGAGCATTTGATTATGATTAAGTTAGGTGGTTATGAGTTATACATAATCTTACACATTTTAAAGAGTTATGCATCACCACGTATATTTTAGAGATGGAGAAACTGAGGCCTCAAGGATAAGCGTCAGGTTTCTGATAATAAGACTGTTCCTTCATCAGTTTGCTTCTGATTTTAAAGCTGGCATCAATGGAGTCTAGAGTTTGAACCCTGCCCTTTCTAACACAGTACACAGGTATTTTAGTAGAGGGGTAAGTGATGAAAAATATTTACTTGAGCCACCAGAACTAAATTTTTTTTTTTTAAATCATGCCATAAGTGAAAATATCCAGAAATCCTGGCTGAAACAACAGCTTTTCCTCAAACTAATGGGCTTTAACCATATTATTTCCTTTTGTAAGCTATTTTGATAAACAGTATGATGGTGTTATATTTTATCTTTGGTATTATCATTATGACATGCATGATTTTATATTATGCTTATTTTCAGGTGTACAGATAACGTGTATGTATACACATACACATAGATACTTAAATACAAAGTATATAATACGCCTTTAAGCTGCCAATGTTTCCCATTTTTTTAAGTCCACTAGTTTGAGTCCACCTGGAACTAAGCATAATGTAAAATCATGCATATCATAATTATCACACTCGGAAATGCACCAAAGACAAAATATAACGTCATCATACTGTTTATCGAAATAGCTTACAAAAGGGAAATAATGTGGTTAATTTTAAACTCCCCCTGATGAGAGGTACTGTTTGAGGCAGGATGACCTCTCCTTTATTAGTGTGGATTTACCTTCAAGGCAAACATTTTTCAATCAGCACTAATTTGCATATAATTTATCAAGAGAGAAGTGCAAAATAATTTTGTTTAAAGATTTCCCTTTGTTTTAAGTGTCATTAGCAGTCCTGACTAATCCAATTTTTACAATCTCATCAGACGCTTTTAGAAAATTTCTCTGAACTCATCTGGAGGATACATTTATTCCTAAGTGTCCCATATTGCATTACAGCGCTGTGGAGAGGCACAACCCACTACAGATGTTTATGTGAAATGCAGTTAACACTCTGCCAATTTAGTTTTTATAGGGACACAATCAATTTTTATTCATTTAAAAACCAGAATGCTTTCTTTTATTGTGTGCAGCCTGTCCTGATTATATAGCTAAACAAATTATTTCTCTGTTTGTACTAAATGGTACTATTGGGGAAGGACAGTGGCACTGGTATAAGTGTACCATATATACATCAGGCAAATAATTAATGGCTCTCTTGTAGGGTATGTTCCTTGCAATGGATCATTTAAAACATTTTTTTTCATTTTCCTTACTGTAAATACACATAGATGAAATGTAAATCTTGCATTGGGGAGTCTGTGAGCTATGTCATTTGATCTTGATCTTGTTTTTCGACAAAGTCTTATAGTTTCTCAGCTATGCTTATGTCTACCATCCTGTATCACTTAAGATACTTAGGTTTTATTGTCAAGACTTTGGAATATTCAGGTGTTTTCATTGTTTTGCCAAAAGATTCCTATAGCTCTATGGATTTATTGCACTACAATTTAAAAATGCTTTATTAAGACTATTTTTTCCACTTGTCTTTCACTAAGAGAAATTCAGGTTGAATTAATGCCATAACTTATCTAATTGTATAAACTTTTCCTTCTGCAAAAATCTTCTTATCACTGAATTTGCAAAAAACGTCCTCTGAGAGGCAGGTTTACAGAAAACTGAAATGCTTTACTCTCTTACTTATGAATAATGCATTATTGTATTTATTAAGGAAATGTTGGAATACCTATATACGTGAAATTGTGGGCCAGGTGCTCAGGCATGTCATTTCTCAAGGTTTCAACTTACAACTTAAGATAATATCCAGAAAATTTTCAATATCATAGAGAATGAGCAATAGGCATGTAAATATTTAATTGCAAATTTAGTGGCTACTCCATCTTCAGTTGATTGGACTCCTGAATCTCAGAGTTATCCTTGATTCTGCTTTTCCTTTCATATTCCATATCCAATCCATTAACAAAATCAGTTGTGTCTTCCTACAAAATACATCAAGAATTGACCAATTCTCAACAGCTCTACTGCAACACCACCATTCCCCAGCTGGGTTATTGAAATAGTCTCTTAACTCCCTGCTCTATCTGCTTTCGTTTTCCAGAGCCAAAAATGTTCTCCTTAAAATGCAAATCAAATCATGGAATTCTTCTGCTCAGAACCCTCCAGGTCTTCTCATTTCACTCAGAGTTAATAGCCAATGGCCTTCAAGACGCTGAATGATGTGGCCCCAGTACCTGGCCAGCATTATCACCTACTCTTCTCTCCCTGACTCTGCTTCAGGGTTACTGGCCTCTATGTTGCTCCCCAGACTCGCCAACACACTCCCACTCAGAGCCTTTCATTTGTTATTTCGGTTTTCAGGGATATTCTTGCTCCCTAGCATCCCCATGGCTTGTTCCCTCTCCAGTCTCTGGTCTTTGTTAACACGGCAGTCTCCTGGTGAAACTTGACTTGGCCTGGCTGCATTTAAATTGCAGCTTTCTGAGTTCTCATGGGGAACAGTCTGTCTTTTGTATTGTACTGATCACCATCGAAATACTAAGTATTTCTCTTGTTTCTTTTGTGCCCGTCTCCCTAGTCAAAGGAGAGCGCTATGAGACAAGAATTTTGTCTGTTTTATTTAAATCTATTCAAGTGACATTGGAGTATAGTCTTCTACTTAACTCCGTTCCTAATACTGAAATATTCTAGAAAGTCCTGACATTTTCATACTTTTTTTTTCTCTCTTCAAATCTTTCCCTTACTTTTTTCTGTGTACAATGGACTATTATTTTCTAGATACCAGAAATCTGCAAAAAAATATAAAACTCTAAAGAAAAATTTCCAAATATATCCCTTTCATGCTTTCAGAAGCCACAGGAGCTGCAGCTAAAGGAATGCTTCCTGTGCTGGGCGGGCAGCTTGGTATTTGACCATGTGGCTGGTTAATCCTAGCAGGAGTTGAGTCTCCTTAAGCTTGCCTTTGACTTATGTGTTTCCTGAAACAGAGAAGGTAATTGCTTTTAGTTTCAAAAGCTTTATTACCAGGCACCAGACATTATTCTGGAGTAAAGAATAATGTAAGTTAAAAAGAAAATCTAAAAGCAACTTAAAAATGAAAACTTTGGAGTAGTGCTGTGGCAAATTGTCTTCCTTCAGTCTTTCTTCAATCTCCATCTGATTAGTTCCACTCATTAGAATAAGTGATTCAAAAGGACCTATTATAGGCTGGATTATGCACCCCTCCCAAATTAATACTGTTGAAGTCCTAACCCCCACATCTCAAGATGTGACTGTATTTGGAGATAAGACCTTTAAAGAGGTAATTAAGATAAAATGAGGTCACATGGGTGGGCCTAAGCCAATTTAACTAGTGTTCCTATAAGAAGAGGAGATAAGGACACAGACGTGAACACCGAGCACACCGAGGAAGGACCATGAAAGACAGAGCAAGAAGGCAATCATCTGTAAGCCAAAGAGAGAAAGGAGCTCAGAAGATACCATAGACACCTTGATCTTGAACTCTCAGCCTCCAGAACTGTGAGATAGATTTCTATTGTTTAAGCCACCCCTTCATGGCATTTTGTTATGCTGGCTCTAGAAAACTAATTTGGCATCCTGTTGATGAATGCCACATGAGGATGTCTGGTGGCCACAAGCCCTTCTTTTCTAGATAAGCCACTCTAAATGCACACTGCATCTGGCCTTCTTGTTAAGCAGATGTTGGGCAAACAAAGCTTTGCTGGATTCTAAAATGTCATTGGTTATAGGAATTCTCTCCCTTTTATTGCCATCTTTTACATCTCTGAATAGAGCATTGTTTCAGGTCGTAGGCATACAAATAAGTAAAATTAAACAAAACAAAAACAAAACATATTTCTTAACCATGAGAAGCTTATGATCTCTTTAGGGAAACAGAATGTGTGTTGTCCATAAAGACAAATATGCCAACCATTCAAAGAAAGAAACAACTTTGAGAAACCCCGCTGATATTTAAGCGAAATCCTTAAAAGTTTGTGAGACCAAGGCTAATGGAGTAGTTAGAATTGTGTTCCATGCAATACAGATAGCACAGGGATGTGTGAGGCTGACAAAATCTAGAAAATATGAGTAAATCAGACCAGTTGAGTGGCGAGGAAGTATCTGGACAGGTTGTGAAATTCAGACCCCATGAAGTCGTCATAGAGGAGCTTCTGAGAGTTGTGATTAAGTGGGTGATATAGCCAAAATAGTATTTTTGGAAAAGCAATATGGTAGAAATGTGTGCAATAGTTTTGGGGAAGGGAGTAGGGAGGATAGCCTTTGGAATCCATTTCAGTCATACAAGCTAATGCTGCCCAAAGTGTTGTCCTGAGTTTCCTCAAAAGAAAAACTTCCCCAAAAGAAGGGACTTGTAGTTAAATGAGTTGTATTGTGTGTTCTTAGAGAAGCACAATGCAAATTAGTCTATTTTAAAGGCCCTAAGCATTTCCTTAGTAAAGATGCTTGTTGAATTATGTTTATCCTGTGTTTCCTATACTTAACTAACCCTGGCACATTTTTCTAAAAAATTGGGGTTGGCGGAGTAATGCCTGTAGATATATCATGAAACTTGTCTTTCATTGTTGAGGAATTGCTAGTCTAGGCTTGTGGGCCCAGACTGGAGTGGTGGGAAAAGGAAAACAAAAGGAAATATTGGGCTCAAGAAACATTGCAAAGGAAGAATGAATTGATGTGATCTCTCCTTAGGTTTAGTGAGAGAGGCTCACTGAATGATGATACAGTTTGGAGGAGAGGAGGCAGGGAAATTATTCTCCCTCTCCCAATCAGAATGTAAATGCAAGGAACAATGTAACCCAAGGAACAAGGACTATATCTCGTTTCCTTTTTCTTTGTCTTTGCATTTAAGAGAGAACTGCGGATATGATCCATATACAGTAAATAGGTATTAATAGCTTTCTTGTCTAGTATCTGAGTTAATACTAGGGAGAGGACTTCTTAGACATTACATTCTAAGCTATTCATAACTATGAAAGCTACACTAAAAGTCCTTTTTATATCTTCAAGTTTTTTGGGTGTCTATATTGACTCTGTAATGGCTTTATCCACTTAATGGAAACCAAGTTCTCTTGCCCCATGTTCTTAGACTCTGTGGGTTTTGTTTCTGGGTTCGTATTCTCTTCCAGTTTATTTCTAATTATCCATCTTTTGGCTGTTCCATATACACTCCCACCTCTCCTTTTGAGCTTGATCTTAAAGTGACTTAGGTAGCTTTTGACTTTGCACTCTACAAGGACTCTGTTGCTACCCATTGGCTTCTCCATTTCTGGCTGCTTCAGGAAACTTTGCAGCTCCAGCCCCAGTTGGTTTCAGGGATAACAACCCCTTGGCCAACATCCCAGATGGGCTGGCTCCAGCCTCCCCCTAAGGGAATCAATTATTTACCACAGGTTATTTCTAGGCATGACTCAACTGGGTGTTCTTAGCCCAAATCAGAGATGATGATGCAGGGCACTATTCCAAACAGTATTGATTCATGCTTTCCATCTTATTCTTATCTCTCCTCTTTTTCCAGATTTTAATATAGTTTCTCAGTATTCATTTACCTAATTTATTCTGTTGTCTCCTGGACTCTCAGGATAAGCTTTGTACTCAAGTTTGGTTAACAGGTTGCAAATTAAGCTTTTGTGTGACTCTGAACAGTGTATTAACCTCTTTGGACATCACTCTCCTGCAGCTGTAACATGTGGATAAAAATTATCCTAAACGATATCTCCCTTATGGGGATTAAGAAAGATCAAACGAGATAATAAACAACATAAAGGATTTAGCAGAGTTGCTGGCACATAAATTGTTTGATAGAGGTTGGTTATTATTAGACCCCTCAGAGAAGGCAAAACCTCTGAATTAAAGCTTCAATTATAGGATTAATAAATTTTAAGTAAAATATATTTATTTCTTTCAAATTTGTAAGTGGCTCAAGGCTTACCAATAAAGCACTGCTTCATAGGTGTTTTTTTTTTTTTAATTTTTACTAGCAATAATTTACTTGCATTTTAAAGCCTCTCTGTCTCTTTCTCTATAATAAGCAGTAATTACAAACATTAATGATCCTTTATATGTTTTAATTATTACATTCAATATAACAGTTTCATTTTAATATATACAATCCTTTTTTTGTAAGTGATTCCCATGGAACATTTGATCATATTGATAACGCCAAAATGAAACTGCAGGATGGTTTTTGTCCAAATGATTAAAAAAACTTAACTTGGAAAGTATTAATAACTGCCTTATTTACAGTTCACTTCTTTATCTCAGTAAGAATAATATAGCAGCAGTGGTTCACATATGAGAAGCATCTTCTCTATCCAAAGTATACCATCTGCAATATGCATATGTATCAAATCATCTCATGCTACACCTTGACCTTACACAATGTTTTATGTCAATTAAATCTTAGTAAAGCTAGAAAAAAAATATTCCAAAAGGACAGACTGGGTGGAGAATCAGAAATCCTATCAGGAAATTCATAAGCTGCTTTTCCACAAAATCAAATGATGCATTCTTGGCTTATTCCCTCCATCGATCTATACATATTCTTGAGAGCCCAGTATTACTGAGAGCCTACAAAGTCAGAATTTGTTTTTCCATTTATGACATTTTGAACAGTTGATCCTCTCAGATAAGTGTTCTTGACAAAGTTCTATTCCATACTGGGATTGATGATTTCTGTGCTTCTTTTTCAGTTACAAGATAATCCTACCTTTCTTTTAATATCAGGTGCTTACCAATGTTGATTATTCTTATCATTTGATCTAAATTATCTAAAATACAAAAATTTATCATAGAGATGGTTTTGACAACATTCTTAAAATGTGCTTAAAAATACCTTTTTCCCCTAAATCAGCTTAAACATGTACTTAGATGATTAGACATCTTTAATCATGTACTAAAACGAAAATCATTTTGGTTATATTTCAATGAGATTTATTGGCTAAAATCTGTTGGGTCTTCCCCATATAAGTCTCCAAAATATTTTCTGCTTTTTCAAGGAAATAAGAATCCAAATTCCTTTGTTAATTTCAATGGGCTAATGCTTTCAAGAAAACAAAGGAAAGGTTTGAAAAATGATGACTTTGACGTTCAGGATAAATTATATATTCAAATGACTTTGGCAGAACAAAGCCATCAGAGGCATGGCATTTCAGCTATTCAGAACTGATTTCTCCTCCTATAGAAGGTGACCAAATACTTCCATCAAAGGGACTAATACCAAAAGCTCACTTTCAAGCTCAGTTTTCCTAGGCCTCCCTGCAGACAGGAGTGAAGGCCTCTCGAGTATTCAGATTCAGTGAAACCTAGTTGAATAATTGTAGAAAATAAACACCCCCAGGAAGTATGGAAAAGGTGAATGGTAGTAAATGCTATTAAACTTAGAGATTTCAGCTCCCCCCCACCCTTTGTTTCTCCTGGCCTTTTTCAAAGGAAATGCCACAATGACTCTGAGATTTTCTAAGTCACATGCTGAACTTGCAATAGTATTAGAAAGGAAAGCCATTGTGAAATAGAAAAAGAAAAGAGCAGTTAGGACACTTTAATGAAGACTTGAATGCACCTCAAATGAAAAACAGATGTTCTTTGTTAAATTTAACAGCGTTTCTTATTCAGATTGAAGTAACTAGTTGAGCTAGTGGGGTAGAATTGGCTTCAGCAAGATCTTGTTCTAGGAAAGTTTGTGTATTTCTTGTTGCTCTGTACAGAGTATTTCCCAGGTTTTTCCTACATTTAGATAAAAATGAGCATTTGGAAGTAAGTCATCAAGAGTGATTTTATTCGTGTATTTTGCATTAGTAATGATGCCTATACCAAGAAAGTTTGGTACAATTTAAATTCATGAGATGGTTTTGGTTTTGTTGACTATTGCATAAATCTTATTCTGGCCTTGCATTAGGTTTTTTTTTTAATGCATCATTGCCACACAACAGCCTAAGTTAGTATTAATATTTTAGAGCAGCAACTGATCTTATACTAAATACATTTTATTAACACCACCCCACATAGAAATATATTTATCCACACCTCCCCAGTAGCAATCTATTTCAGTCCATCAATCAGTGGTACATTCTTCTGTGTGCCAGAAATTCATTATCCTATCTTAACTGATTCATTCAATGGAAACATGGTCACAAGCCAATGCAGACTCACCCACATGACCCTTTCCTGAGAGTAATATAAATTATATTACTACTCCAGTTTTAACAATCTTTGAGAAGCACTGGGTTTCCTGGGCTTTTGGTTTTGGTTGTGTTTCCTTCCTTCCTTTCTTTTTTTTCTTCCTTCCTCCCTCCCTTCCTTCCTCCCTTTTTTTAGCATATATATTTTGAACTACACTTGGCATTGTATGTAACCACACACGTGCCAGAGACTCCAATGATAGAAAGCAAGAAAAAAAAAAAAATAGAGACGAGGAGAAAAAAAAATTGGGACAGGTGCGGTTGGATAACAGATCCATCATATTAACATATTATTAATTTTTAAGTCATGAGTGATTTTATAGGAATTATAGAAAGTATAAGAGAAGACACAATCTTAGCCCACAAGGAGTTGAGAGAAGTAGGTGATTTATTCAGTACCCTTCAAACAGACAATTTAGACTGAAATCAGTTGGTCTGAATGGTGATATCTTCTTAGGTGTTCTGCGTTTCTTTACTTCTCTATCTTGATCTGACACCTGGGAAATTTATTCTCTCTTGTTTTTAATCTTTATTATTTAAAAAGAAAAGAAACAAAAGTATAGCCCGGTCATTAAACAGCAGGGGAAGCCAAGCAAACAGTGTAGGACGGGAAATAGCCACAAGCTGCTGCGAGTAGGCAGAGGGAGTCCCATCTGAGCAGCATGAAGGCCAACCCAGTATCAACAAGAAATGGGGTGGGGGGGAAATTTGCAATAGTTTGAAAGGATAAAAATCACAGCTCCAGAACCACTTGGACGTTTCTATCAGTCACACTGAAGAAGGGAAAGGAAAGACAGAGCTTCAAAGCCGATGGGAGTCATACTGTTAGAAATCACATATATCATCGTTCGGGTTGTAATCAGAACTTACACTACTATACTATCCATTTCATGCAAATACTAGGTCAGGGCTTCAAATTGCTCATTCTGAGTGTTCTTCCTTCTTGTTTGTTTTCTCCTGGAGCGTTCATAGATACATTTAGTGTTGTAAATAGTATAGAATTTTCAGTCATACACAAAAAATAATTTTTCTCCCTTTTTTTGAAGTTTTATTTATTTACTTTCGAGAGAGAAAGAGAGAGCAGGAGTAGGTGGGGGAGAGGGGAAGAGAATCTGTAGCCAGCTCTGCACTGAGCAAGGAGCCCAACCTGGGGCTTGATCCCATGAAACTGAGATCTCGGCCTGAGCCAAAACCAAGAGTCTGACACTCAACAGACTGCACGACCCTAGTGCCCCCCAAAATAAGTTTTCTTAAAAACAACTCCATATTTGAGAAAAATGAACCACAACTAATAAATAATTAAGAGTCCAACCACTACATGAGCTCCTGGGTGGCTCAGTCGGTTAAGCATCTGCCTTCCACTCATGTCATGATCTCAGGGTCCTGCGATCGAGTCCTGCATTGGGCTCCTTGCTCAGCGGGGAGTCTGCTTCTCCCTCTGCCTCTGCCACTCCCCCCAGTTTGTGTGCTCTCTCTCTCTCTCTCAAATAAATAAATAAAATCTTAAAAAAAAAAGGGGGAGGTCTAACCACTGCAATATTAAGGAATATTTGATTTGGGAATCAGTATTTTCTAATTTATAAAGGAGAAGCTATAAGTTATTGATCTTTTAGATTATGAATATTTTGTTTTTGAGTAAACAACTAGGTACTTTGCAGACCTAGTTGTTTAACCTGGATTGGAGGGGGGGTTGCTGGGGAAGCTAGGAGGTAAAGGGGAATAAATCTCTAGTGTCCCATGTTGGTGGTTATTTGCACATCTCATCTTTCCTAGTCCCCAAACTCTTCCTTTCATCCAAACTCCAGTGAGATTTCCTTGGCAAGATCATTGGCAAATGGTAACTCTTGTACATCAGTACATCTTGTTCATCCACTATCCTGCCATCCAACTGCCATTCCTTTCCGTGCTTAGCTCTTACAATCCAAAGATGTTTCATATGTAAATGTTCATGCTACTTTTCTTGTTACTGTCTCCACGTGAGAATGAACAGATTGCAACAAAAAGTTCTCTTAAAAATGACACAATCACATTATTAACAGCTATGTTTTGCACCCCATGATTAAATTAGGAAGTTACCTAATTTAAGTTTAGGCAATATTAAAGTATTTGATTAACTTTAAGTGCATGCTTTTGTTATGATTCAACATTGTGAATTATTAACCAGAACGGATGATATATTTCCTTCCTTAGTCTCACTCCCCTAATTCAAACAACCCAGCAAAGCAAACATGAAGTTGTATCATCAGATTCAGCCTTATGAGGTCTATTTGGCTTTAATCAGGACCTTTTCACCTTTTCTATTCTCCTGGGTCTTTGGACATCTAGCCTGGAGCTGTTTGTCCAAACTCCCCTTTTAGATTATTTTTTTGCCCATCATTGGCGGTGCCTCATATCAGTACTGGCTTGTCTGCCAATTCCCTGGAATGTGGTACTTCTCTCAGCCTATTCTAGCCAGCATGCTTGTTTACAGTTACAATACTAAGACTGGATTCCAGCGATACCGAAGCAACAAGATCATTTTCCTACACAGACACACACACAGAGATACATTAAAGATTTAATGGAGAACTCATTTTTTAAAGACAATACCCTTGTATGATCTAAGAATATCCAAACATGGAAAGGAATTAGTTAGTATTTGTGGATGTTAAGCTCCTTCAGTGAGGGGCATTTCCCACTAATCAGTTGTATACAGAACATACTTTTCCCATTGTTTGTGTGTGTGTGTGTGTGTGTTGTGCAAAGCAGAAAAATTAAAAATTATTATTATTATGTGGACATTTTATACACTTATTGAAAAATAAGGGTGGCATCTTTTTTAGATGTGTAAAATTCATTAGCATGTCTTGTTTTTATAATTTGTATTTTACTGTTTCAAAAGTTACTCGCTTTCTCAAACTCTCCTTGGTCAAGAATTTTTTTTAAGTATGCATTTCCCTAGAAACATTATAGAAAATGACTTGAGAAACTGGTCCCCCCTGCCCCCCCACCCCAGAGTTCTACAAGGTTTTCTTTAAGAGTTTGGTGACAGTTCCTTCTAGAAGCCTATGTCACTGCTCCAGTCAACAGGCTCGGAAGGCATGGCTGACCTGGCAGGCTGGAGGAAACCATCCCTCAGGCCAGGGTGAGGGCAGACACCTGGAATGTCTCAGAAAACTACTTACCTTTTACTAATTAAAATGAAAACCCTCAGCAGGCAGAAAGTTCAAGGGAAACAAGCATCGATCACATAGGGCTGAGAAAAAAAAAATGTACAGACCACAAACATATACGTTTCCTGTGCAGATAAGATAACATTTGCCAGTTCTGCCATCTTACTGAAATACATGTTCCCAATCAGAATATTTCTAATAAATTTTTATTCAGATGGGCTTCACTTTGTCCTAAGGTGAGTCTTGGATTTGGAGAAACTTACATCCTCTTAGGAATATATCATATACAATACAAGCATATTTCCTTGGTAACATTGTGTTATGGAAAAATCACTGGCCTTGGAATAGGTGGTGCTTAGAGAGCATTTGTAACGAGCAGGTGGTGGGTGTCTTTGGGGTTGTTGCTTAACATCAACTGAAGGTTACAAAAGAAACAGAAGTAAGCACTGGCAAAAGACAGGGGAGCAAAGTCAAAACAGTTCACTTAGCTATAAAATGATCCTAAACTGTTACTCAAGAGCAGCATCTCAATTGTTTCCAGGTTTTGCTTCTGGAAAAACTTGTGCTATAGGCATGTTTAGGAGTGTGTGTCTTTGAATCAAGAGCCTTCTATAGTTTGTTGTTGACTATTTTATGTAAAACAAAACAAAACAAAAAACCAAACCAATGTATGTATACAGGGGAAAATCAAGATAATTTTATTAGATATTTTCTTTTTTTTTTAAAGATTTTATTTATTTATTTGACAGAGATCACAAGTAGGCAGAGAGGCAGGCAAAGAGAGAGGAAGGGAAGCAGGCTCCCTGCTGAGCAGAGAGCCCAATAAGGGGCTCGATCCCAGGACCCTGGGACCATGACCTGAGCCAAAGGCAGAGGCTTTATCCCACTGAGCCACCCAGGCGCCCCTATTAGATATTTTCAAATAGCGATATTGTATATTTGGAACACTGAATGAAATCACCAAAGGAGACATTTGTTCCTTTCCTTACTTTGCCTATCATGGACCACTAAGCCTATATGCACAGATACAATCTACAACAAGGAAAATGGGGTTAACCAAAACAAGGAAGACAATGAAATTTGTTGAAAATTATTACTATTATTTGGATATCCTAAAGAAATAAAATGAGTTATAGACTTCTCTTGCAAATTTGAAGAATAAAATCAAATAACATTCTAGTAGAATGGGATGGATCAGATAATATAAAAATAAAAACATTTCAGGAACAGTCATGAAAGCAGCATTCTAACTGGGAACATTGAAATGAGGGACAATCCTATTTGTACTCTTGATATTGGGGGAAATTATTTCAGATGTTTAAAACAGTATACTCTTGTCACTGTTTGAATCCAGTCTTTAAGAATATTTTTGTCAATCCAGGTTTGTCCTGTAAGAGATCTAAACTTTGGATTGGTAGCAAAGACACACCCCACTCCCCAAGCACAATATGAAAAGTTAAGGCCTTTCTGAAAAACAGTAGTCTATTGCATCTCACAGTAAAGGGAAAAAATTACAAACTGTAATGTTTCTGCAGGTCTCTAAGTTTAGAGTCTCCATGTGTAAAATGAGACTAAACATGCTTATAATATTATCTCTAGTTAAGGTAGGTGTCTGTATCAGTTCCTTCCCTGAGAATGCACTGACGCCCCCAGTCAAAGACAAAACCCTAATTATGAATGGATTAGGACTGAGTCTGCCTAAGGCCTTGTCCTTTCCATGCCCAAGAAACAACAGAAGCAAATATCCCGCCACCTGGATACCTCTATTCCCAAAGACCAATAATCAATTTAGTAGTTTTGGAGAGACAGTAACCCTAAAGAATAAATAAATCCCTCAGTGTCTTCAGGGGGAAAATGGATTAGAAAAGTTGTTCTAGACATATTCTGCCTTTCACCCTCAAAAGACTCACCGGATTATCACTGGCTTCTTTGTAAACAGAACAAAGTCAAATTGGGAAGCTTCTTTCTCAAAGCAAATGAATGGCTTTTTCAGTCATTCAAAAAAAGAAAAATCTTTATTACATAAAAAAATTTCCAGATCGAAAATCCTCATCTTTACATTAAGTGAAGCCAGACATCAGAAAGGAGTTATCTAATCACTACAGAAAATTTGTCTCCTTTAAAAATTGATAATCTGGGTAAGTCCTTGTCTTGGTCCCACCCAACAGCCCCACAATATGGAGGCCAGTATTTTTCAAATCTTAGGCTAGTCTCTGCCCCATGTGGCACTTGTCGCCCGCCGCACTCTGCACACATGTACTCACACGGAGGACACAACCCACTGTTCATTTTACAGGTGCAGCAATAGCGGCTTTTGAGAGCACATTAGTTCACTTTCAGGTACATTTTCTACATCCCATTTGTCTTTTTTTTTTTTTTTTTAATATTCTATTTGTTTATTTGACAGAGAGAGACCACAAGTAGGCAGAGCAACAGATAGAGAGAGGAGGGGAAGCAGGCTCCCCGCCAAACAGAGAGCCCGATGCGGGGCTTGATCCCAGGACCCTGAGATCATGACCTGAGCCAAAGGCAGAGGCTTAATCCACTGAGCCCCCCAGGTGCCCTGTACATCCCATATGTCTTAACTGAAGGGTAGAGGGATGGGAGGAAGTTAGAGGCGCTGGATAAGCCAGTTCACTATGTTTGTGTAACCCGCCGCTGACTGCCATCACCAGCACACAGCTGTTCAAAGAGCTGAAGCATTAATTTCCTCAACTTTTTAGGATTTTGCCATCCAAAATTGCCCCTTTCCATCACACACACACACACACACACACACACACACACACACACACATACACACACAAGCTTGTAGTGATGGGTATAAATTTTGATAAACACTGACTATTACGTCACCATCATTTAAGAAAATTTCTTCAGCATGTGGTGTAGTCAAAAAAACAAAACAAAACAAAACCTACACTGGCACTCAGAAAACCTGGATTTTTGACTTAGTTCTGCCATTTACCAGTTGCATGGCCTTGGACAAGTCACCTCTGTTGGCCGTAAGTTTCCTTATCGGAAAATGCAGCAGTGTGACTAGGAGATGTTTAACGTCCTTTCATCTGTAATTCTGTGATAAATTCCCATCCAGGAGAAAGATTTGTCAACGTTTCAGTGGGATTCATTGCAACCACACCAACAATAAAGGAATTGATTGATCATCCTTGGGGACTGAAGCAGCGACCACTACTCATCCATCTCCTTATCCCTGATGAAAACAAGGAGTTTCCCTGTAAACAAGGTGCCTCTTTTCCAGGGCTCAGAGAGCACCACGACTCAGATTTCAGGAGATGGACCATTGTCCAAATACATAGACCCCTACTTTGAAGCCAGCGGGGTTGGTTCTGTGCTGTTTTAAATGCCAATTTGGACACAATCATCACAAGAAGTTATGTTTAACTTTTAGAAAAAATTGAGCGTATGCATGGTCTATGCATTGTTATTTGCTGTGTTATTGGCAGGAAAAAAAAAAAAAAACCTGTCTGGAACAACCGGCTCCAATTTTGTGGTGATTTCACCTTTACATCTCACAAAATGATGCCTTTAAAAACAGTATTTGATAGAAGACTGATGCCTTTTCTCATTCAGGTTAATTCATAACTGATCACCTGTAACAGAGAGAACTACTTAGACTACAATTCTACTATTCTAGTCCAGCTAAGTGCTTCTGGAGACTTGAAGCACAAAACTCTGCTCACTCAAAAAGCTTGTTAATGGGTCCCTCATGACTCAGCTATCAATTTTTTAGTATCAGATAGACATGCTGTATCCATTATTACTTTCACTTAGAGCCAGATCTGACCTGACTGGACAGCGGCTTATGAGATTTTATTTATTTTCATTTTAGCAATAAATAAAAAGTAGACATAATGGTACCTAGAAAAATGTATATTTTAATAAGCACTTCCAGTGCAATATTTTAAAGGTAGTCACTTTGTCTTTTAAAAGACTTCTTGATTTTTCGCATGTTTTCTACCTTTAACATATCCTAGGTTGTTTAAATGTGCTTTGTAAGCAATGATAAAATGACAAGTTATCATTGATCTGTCCTTTCTTCCATCTCAGAGGGATTCATTAAATAATGCATGCACCCCTGTGAATTACTTTCTTCACTACAGTATCCCCAGACCATTAGCCAAATATAGCAACATTAGCATCTTTCAACCCTTAGAAACCCTTTTGGCTTTCATTTAATTAAATTATCCCATTATGAAAACTCTTATAATGAGATTAAATTTAATTATTTATTAGACACTTATTTGCACTAGGGAACCTATCAATTATGCATGGTTGAGCTAAACATTTTTCAATCCATCACCTTTTCTTTTCAAGGAAGGTGCAATTTATTAAGTACATTTGGGATACTGTATCTAGCAGACCTTAATGGGGATAATTATTTAGCCCTCTTAAAAGGTACTATAATAAGGATTAAAATTACTATGTCTGAAAAATAGACAAGAGAATTCCTCTCAGGTATTTTAGTGTTCGAGAGTTCCAGGTTTTGTAAATCTTTGTAATAGAGTTTGAAGTCCATCTCAGAGGATCTTTCTATTATTATGCACCTAACAAATATATCAAATATAACTTAAGTTTTACATGTAGGAGTAATTTGGGGACCAGTAAGGCATGCATTTAAGTCATATAGTTTTTAAATAATCCTATATTGAAATGTTAATATTAGTAATATTTTAAATGGTGATTTTAGAAATTTTTATGAAAAATTTCAAAATATGCAAAAATGATTAAATGAACCACCAGGGTAACCATCTCCCAGCTGCAACAATTTGGAACCCATAGCCAACATTTTCAACCACTGGCTTCTACCCCCACCCCCAACTGAAGCAAATCTAAGACCTGATATTATTTTGACAGTAAAAGAAAATTAAGTGTCTCAAAGGCAGAACATTTTTTTAATAATGGAGGTGTAGAATTTTTAGTGAATGCATAGATAATACATGTCAATTTGCGGCATATGTCCTCCTATCAAGTTTCATCAATATGTAATTAATTATTCTTCTGGTATGATTTGTGCTGTATCTTAAGTCAAGGTGGTAGGAAGCATATGATTTTAAAACTATAACTAATATAAAATTATAGTATATATAATATTATATATAATACATAATGCATATATATGAAATTGATATTCCTACATATAGGAAACTATTCTCAATATTTTAATGTGGAGATAATGATGACAAATACCAACAATAACTGTACAGGTTCTCAGACATCTGAAGCATATTCTTACCTCTAGACTTCCTCATGTGCTTTTTCCCAGACATCTCCGTAGCCTGCTTTCCCACTCACTCCCACCCTCTACCCAAACTATCTTTCACGGAGGCCTTCCCTGAGTCTGCGGTATAAATACCCGCCACCTTTCACCTTTGCTCTCTGCATTCATCCCTGCTTCCTTTGTCTTCACACCACTCCTCACCATACGTATTTGTTTTGTTTGCCTCTGGTATCAGGAGATGAGTTTCATGAGAGAAGGCACTTTGTCTATATGTCGTGTTCTTCTGTAACCCCTACACCTAGAACAACTGGCATATAGTAGGGTAGGTATTCAATAAATACTTGCCAAGTAGATGAAAATAATTTATCCAGTTTTCTGAGATAATGTATATGTTTGAATATTCATAGTAGCGCAGTTTTTTCAGAGAGCGTTTTTATATGGGGATGGAAGAGGATGAAGAGAGAGGTAAATTAAGACCAGTTTGGGTCACCAGCATTATAAATCAAATGTAAGACTTTTAGATGTTATTCTGGAAGTCAAAGTGCCTATGGGGTTGGGGCAGAAATTAGATTCAGATACGAGGGTAACTAGGGAAAAACCAAAGAGCTCATGACTTATATCAAAAGAGAGTAACAAAAACAGTCTATATGAGACTCTGCATTCCAGGTTAATATCCTAATTTTTTAAAAGAAATGGAAAAAAGCAAAATTTTATATGAAATTTTCCAATTTAAAAAAATCAGTGTGACTGAAATTAATCATATCCAAGAGATGCTATTTTGCAACTCTGACACGAAATGCTGGGGACCAGAATAACTTTCTAGGTAGCAAAATGGAGAAGACATTTGTCCTTAGGGAAGTGACTTGGGTAACATTGTAAAGAGCAGACTTGCCTGAAGAGAGCCAAGAGGTAGAGAACTTAACTAAAAGGCTACCGTAGTAGAAGAGGTGAAAATGATGGTGGTATCCATGATCGTGGTACCAGAGGAGGTAGAATTGATGAGATTTTGTGAGCAACGGCTGAGGTAAAGTGAGGCATTCAGGATGACATTCTGTTTTCTCTTTTCTTAAATATTTTATTTATTTGTCAGAGAGAGAGAGAGAGAGCAAGCACAAGCAGAGGGAGCAGCAGGCAGTGAGAAGCAGAGGACTCCCTGCTGAGCAAGGAGCCTGATACAGGGCTCGATCCCAGGACCATAGGATCATGACCTGAGCCGAAGACAGATGCCTAACTGACTGAGTCACCCAGGAGTCCTGACTTTTTTCTAGGTTAGGAGAGCAGTGGTATAGACTTAGAGGCTGATTTAGGTCTGGGAAGGATGATGGTGATTAGTAAAGAATGTGATATATCTAGATACCAAGATAGAGATATCTTTCAGACAGTCAAAAACATGGGTCAAGGAGGCAGAGCTAAAGCAGAGTTTCTGAACCTCAGCATTGTTGGCCATTTGGGCTGGATAGTTCTTTGTCATAGAGGGCTGTCTGGCACATTGTAGAAGGTTTAGCAGCATCCCTGATGTCTACCCACCTGATGCCAATAGCGCTTCCCAACTGTGACAACCAGAAATGTCTCTAAGCAATAACAACACCCTCCTGAGGTACAAAAAATTTACCCCCAGTTTGAGAGGCACAGGACTAAAGATATAAAATTTGGACTCACAATGCTTGTCTAGTGTTTTTCACATTTTTATATGACTACAAATAACCACGAACGTGTTAAAATACAGCTGTTGATTCAGTAGGTCTGGCACATCCCTGAGATACTGCATTTCTAATAAGATCTCAGATGATGCTAAGACTGCCAGTCAGAGGACCACACTTTGAGTACAAGATCATAGATGACGCTTGAAATCATGAGAAGGGATGCAGATCACCCAGGAAGCTTGGATAGAGCAGAAGTTTTCACTTCATAAAAGTGGGTTTTAAAGAGGTTATAAATTAGGCCTCCCAAATGATTATTTCTTCCTCTTATTTAAAAAATTACTTTTCTTTTATGTCATCAATATTTTTATGATAGACAGTATCATTGTATTCTTTTACTCTGGATCAGTTAGAGTCCCAGCAGAAGATAGAATTCCCCTCGGATGACACAACTTAAGAGCATTTGATAGGGCACCTGGGTGGCTCAGTGGGTTGAGCCTCTGCCTTTGGTTCAGGTCATGGCCTCCGCTCAGCGGAGAGCCTGCTTCCCTCTCTCTCTGCCTGCCTCTCTGCCTACTTGTGATCTCTCTCTCTCTGTCAAATAAATAAAATATTTTAAAAAAAAAGGAACATTTGATAAAGAAACTATCTCCACAGATGAGATAGCAGGAAGCTGGAAACATTGAGATGCCCCAAAAGAGCGCTGGTGCTTTGAAGAAGGCCTCCTGGGGCTGCTGCCCCTGACAGAACCAGGCACAAAGCAGGAGGCAGCAGGGAAGAAGTACCCCTCCTTCTGGCTCTTCCTGCTCTCTGACCACCCTCTTGCTGCTTCCTGTTGGTTGAGTCCAGCTTGAAGCCTGTCGGAGTGGGAGCTTGGGTGACGTAATCTGTAGAGATCCGCCTCCTGAGGCAAGAAAGAGCAGAGATGAGTGGAGAGTAAGTACCACGCACTCCAAACAGGTATCCAATGTACATGCTCAAGCAATGGGTATTTGTCATTACCCCACATTATGGTATCAAGCATAGCTTCTTCTGTATAAGGATTAAATAAAAGATCCTGCTATTATGAGGATAGAAATTTGGCTTTGTTTATATTGGCTCCGGCTTTAATGGAAAAAAGTGAAATAAGACCTTTATTTCAGCTCAGCTACCTTTCGTTCCACTTTCATTGCTGAACCTGGGACAAGGAGCCCCAGCGCTTTCGGGCCACACCCTGTCTATGGATACATGAAGCCAACAGAGCTAAAGCAGCACCTTGTGTGCGACCCCCTGAGAGCGAACCACGCAAGGCAGAATTCCCTGATGAGGGGAAGGCCCGCTTTTAAAATGTTGGGATGACTCCCAAACTAAATTGGTCCCCAAAAGATGCTTGAAACCCCATGTGGTATAGTTAAGAGGGCAAGTATTGAAGTCTAGAACCCGAGTGTCTTTGAATCTGAGCTTCCTACCTGCTAGGTCTGTGTATTTGGGCTCACTATTTAACATCATTTGGTATCAATTTTCTCCTCTCTAAAAAGGAGAATCCCTACAATTGAAATAATAGTAGGATTACTCCATTCAGTTATCATGAGAATGAACAGAGGTGATGCAATTCGATTGTATGTGGTGCATGGAAGACCCTCAGTAATTATCAGTTTTGTCGTTGCTACGCTAAAGTTGATTGCATTGTGTCCAAACAGAAAAGTAGAAAAGTGTTGAAAAAAAGTAGAAAAAAAAGTAGAAAAGTGTTGTGGAAATGGTCAAAGAAGCAGAGAAACAAAACCAAGTCACCTGTGAAAGAATGACTGATACTTACTGTATTCCCTTCAGGTCACACGTGTGACGCCTATCAGAGCGCCCAGGGTCTCTGCTTTTGTTTGGTTATCTGCAGACTTATGCTATCAAAAAATATTCTATTTCATAAGCTTTTGGTGACAAAAAAATTGATCTACAAATAAATGGATTCCTGCAATGTCCCAGAACATGCCAGATTTTGTTGTTTTAATGAAGAATTCTCTAACTAATCATCTGACGTGAAAGTCACGAACTCGATTAGAGCTACAGATTTAAATCAATATCTTCTCCAGAAGTTTAGTTCATATAGGAAAAAACAGCATAAGGGTTTTCCCCTGCTGCTTTTGAATACCGCAATACCTGAAGTTCGCAGGTATTCCAAAGATCAAGGCTTTGAAGCCCTTAGCCATAAAATGGATATTCTATTTTCTCTGAGTGAAAAAGGCAGCTCCTCTCAGAATTATTTGACCAGACAAAGGTTCAACACAGCTTGGCTTACTTTGTGGAAAATGGTGACATATATGTTTGAGGTAAATATTTTTATTCAAGAACCTGAAGGAACTCTTACTATACAGACTGAAAAAACTGGTTTGGCTCACTAGTCCCTGTGGGAAGGAGGGGATTGCAGGTGGGTTTTAGTGTGAGATTTCTAGTCCTGGGAAAATGTGTCTGAAAGACTGCACACCTTGCAAAGATGGCAGTGTGCACTTGGGGACAGAGGAAATCTGGAACAAGAATTCAGCTCAGAGTCTCAGAGAATTCTGATATTTCCTGTAGTGGACACTGTCATGTGCTGCTCGGATCCCACTTCAGGAATAAAGGCCAGTATTCCCTAGTCTCTGGAACTGCTGTTCCAAGATACTTCTCAACTGTTAGCTTTCCTCTAGAGATTTCCTCAAGGGATTGCCTTAGCTGAAAAGCATAGCCTCACCTGAGGGAGGTCATACCCTTCTGGGGACAGCCTGCCTCCAAGGACTAATTGATTTGCTAGTGGCATAGCTTCCGATCTCAAGTCACGATAACTCTGAAACACCTTCCCACCTGGAAGGCCAGCCAGGTGGGTGCCCTGCATTCAGCCTCTTTCTCTGTCCATCCTCCCTTCCTCCCTACTTCCCTCCCCACAGTATTGATCCCAGCAGTGCTCCCTCATAGATAAACTGTGTGATGATTATCACGGATTGTGCTTTCTAGGAAACCCAGCTTGTGACGCCCTGGACTAACAGAGTAAACAAAGTGAAATGATTCTTTCCTGGCTTCACACCTTTAGAAGCAAGATCTTTAGCACTAGTTATTACAAAGTCAGTTGAGTAGCTGAAGATGACGCAAACATACCTGATCATGAACCACACTACGACTACAGCATTGCTGTCAAGCTAAACGACAGCATTAGGATTTACTTTTGAACACAGGTTACTTTTTATTTGGCATATACAATATGTGTTTTTCCTTCTTATAATAAAAATGGTTATTTTTTATTTGTGACATGACAATTGTTTTATGACTGCACATTTGAAGTAAATTTCCGATGTAATAAAATAAATGGCATACCAAATTTTGTGCATAGGTGTTTATGGGGATTTTATCCCAGGGAAATGGCCCGTGCCTTTCATTGGATTCTCATAGGAGTTCATGACCCAAAAATGGTTAAGAACAATTGGTATAAAGTAAAATGAGAAGCAGAGCTAGGATAATATACTGAGCATATGGAAGGCACTCAAATGCTCGCTGAATATCCAGAAGCAATCAGAGTTGCTAATGCAGGAGGCTGAGCAGTTCCTGTCAGAGAGGCAGGCTGCTGGCCCAAGGTGACACCTGGGGCTGTCATCACCACCACCATACATGCTGGAGACTCTTAAGAATGGAGCTCCAGAACACACTTTTATTGACATTTTAAAGATAATCTCTTTGGCTTTTTGCTTGTCTTTGATTCTATTCTACTTCTAAACCTCCAAACTCCTGCCTTTGCAACATTTTGGTCCTATCTCATCCTGTAGAATTAAACTATGGTTCTTTTACCTATAACATTGGTTTTGAACTATGATTCGGTGTTCTTAATCTGACTCCGCTGCTTTGCACAAGTTCCTATCACCGTCTTAATTTAGCCCTGGAATCCCCTGCCCTAGCATCGGTCCCCAAGAAGTATTCCCACCAGACTTTGTGATTAGGAGAGTAAAGGTAGAGGAGAATGAGGAGGGAAGTGACCTTGAAATCAACTGTGAGACTGCAAGGACATAGGGATTAGGTAACAAGGTCAGGTGCAACAGGAATCATGATAATGACTTGAAAAGATGCTCATGAAGTTGGCCATTTTGTTTGTTGATGACTATGCCCAAAGCAGTTTAAGTAGGATGTTGGAATTGAAGCCCTGCTCTTTTTAACTTTTTATTATGGAATATTTCAAATATAATAGGATAAACCTCCATGTTCATTACTCAGATTTAACAGTGATCAACTCATGGCCTTGTTTTATATAAGATTCTATCCCTTGTATGTTTTGGAACACATTTCAGATGGCATATTATTTTATCCATAAATATTTCAGCATGTATCATTAACAGATAAGGCTATTGAAAAAAATTTTACAATTATCTTACTGTTATTGCACCTAAAATCAATAAATAATATTTCTTTGTTTCATCAAATATCCATTTAATGCTAACTTATATAATTGCTGTTTTCCACAATTCAGAATAAATGTCATAAATCGCTTTTTAAAAGCTTGAGTCCAAAAAGGTCTATGAATTAAGATTTTTTAATATTTTAAAAATCTATGTATACATTTACCTCTCTATCTTCATTTATGGCTGTGCTGCTAAATTGAGCCCACAGTCTGAATTTTGCTGATTGCATTCCTATGCTGTTTTAATATTTCCCTCTGTTGACTGTATTTTCCTAGGAATTGTAGTTGGCACTAAAGCCACAATTTAAGAGTTGAGGAGTGAATGCAGTTTGAAAAAGGGGTAGTAGAAAAATTTGACTGCTTTTTCAGAAAGTTTAGCTGGGATGAGAAGGAAAGAAATAGCTTAAAATTCTGAGAGAAGTTTTGTTCTTTTTTCCCCCTTTGTAATGACTATTTGGAAAGTTTGTACATGTGTGTTGAATAATAAGGCAAAAGACTCAGAGGGTGGAAGTTTAAGGTCCAAGAAAGATGGACACTTATGAAGCAAAGGACTGTAAGATAATGCAGTTAGAACTCAGCAAATGGCTCAGCATGTATGCATTTACTCACCCATTCTAACCGTTTGCCTGCCATGTAACAGACATAGTACTGAGTGCGGAGGAAATGCAGACAAGTTAAAAACAAAACTTACCCTACATGTGAGAACCTTATATGCTTATGTGCTAGAAGAGAAAGACCACCATGTGAACTAGTAAAGGAATGAAGTGTAAATACCAATCTTGTAAGAGGCTGTACTGAGAGCAGTGGGTGTCTCAAAGGAGGGTGGGATCCAGTCTTTAACTCTGACTGGTCGCCATTCTGTGTATTAAAGAGATTGGTACCCTGCAAAGGGTTGGAGAGGGGAGGGGGGAAGGGAGAGGAATGGAAAGGGGAAGAGAAAAGAGGAGAGAGTGGGGATGAAAATGGGGATGGCTTAAGGAACTATTGTTCTTTTTTTTAAAAAAATAATTTATTTATTTATTAGAGAGAGAGAGCAGGGGTTGAGGGTCAGAGGGAGGGGGAAAGAGAGATTCTCAAGCAAACTCCCAGCTGAGCATGGAGCCTGACTCAGGGCTTGATCTCACAACCCTGAGATCAAGACCCGAGCCAAAACTAAGACTCTATACTTAACTGACTGAGCCACCCAGGCACCCCAAGGAACCATTGTTCTAAGTGGATTTCTTGTTGAAAAAAAAAAAAACAAAAAAACAAAAACAAAATAATACAACCACCACAACAGAGATCTGTCTTCAAATAAATAAAGTTTTTTAAAAGTGAACATAATAATGGTAGACTCTCAGGACGAAGAGGGGGCCTATAGATGATCATTTGCCTTCCTGGAATGCCTTATAAGGTAACATGTTGGCTCCTATCTACCACTTTTATTGGTAAGAATAGGCCTGCATCCTCATTTTGTTCAGGCATCTTGGAGTGGACTTTAACAAAGAGGTGGGATCCTGGAGGTGGCTGTGACTGTGTAAAGTAAGAGGAAGTATATTATCCTTTCATTTTTAAATTTCATTTGCATTTCATTTTAAACTTCTGGACCTTAACATTGTTCAATTCTTTCGTCCTTTAGTTTGCAATCTATCAATTGATGTGTTCTGTCAGTTTCACCTCTAAAAGTATTAAACTGGCCTTAAATGTGTTTAATGGCAACCCCAAGCAGGAAATCTTTTGTCATCACAGTTTGTATGTATGAATGAATGCTATGTGCCTGAAAAACATCTCTAGAGGAATACCTTCACTTATTAGGAGTGCTGCCCTCTGATATTTTATATTCTGTTTCATTTTTCAAAAATGTTCATAGTAAATCATTCAAGTCATTTGAAGGCCCGGTATGTATTGTGACCAGTGGTTTGAAAAACACTATTCCCATGTTTCTCTTTTCTCTTCTTGCTGGGATTTTTAAAATAACTATGTGATGTGGACACCTCCAAAATATCTTATTCCTATTCCAAAATGCTATTACTTTTTAAATTTACATTTCTTTTTGGGTAATTGTCTTAGGGACTCTTGGGTGGGGCAGTCGGATCAGCGTTGGGCTCTTGGTTTCAGCTTGGATCTTATTTTTTTCCCTTTTATTTATTTATTTTTTAATTTTTTAAATTAACATACAATATATTATTTGCCCTAGGGGTACAGGTCTGTGAATCATCAGGTTTACACACTTCACAGCACTCACCATAGCGCATACCCTCCCCAATGTCCATAACCCAACCACCTTCACCATAACACCCCCCCACCCCCCGCCGCAACCCTCAGTTTGTTTTGTGAGATTAAGAGTCTCTTATGGTTTGTCTCCCTCCCGATCCCATCTTCATTTTTTCCTTCCCTACCCACCAAATCCCCCACTTTGCCTCTCAAATTCCTCATATCAGGGAGATCATATGATAGTTGTCTTTCTCTGATTGATTTATTTCACTCAGCATAATACCCTTTAGTTCCATCCACGTCGTTGCAAATGGCAAGATTTCATTTCTTTTGATGGCTGCATGGTATTCCATTGTATATCTTTATCCATTCGTCTGTTGGTGGACATCTAGATTCTTTCCAAAGTTTGGCTATTGCTGCTATAAACATTTGGGTGCACATGCCCCTTGGGATCACTATATTTGTATCTTTAGGGTAAATACCCAGTAGTGCGATTGTTGGGTTGTAGGGTTGCTCTATTTTCAACTTTTTGAGGAACCTCCATACTGTTTTCCAGAGTGGCTGCACCAGCTTGCATTCCCACCAACGATGTAGGAGGGTCCCCCTTTCTTCCTCAGCTTGGGTCTTGATCTTAGGTTGTGTAAAGCCCTGTGTGGGGTTTTGTGTTCAATGTGAATTGGCTTAAGACCCTTTCTCCCTTGGCCCCTCCCCCCAAATGAATAAATAAATCTTTAAAAAATTAGGTCACTTTCTTAAACACAAGACATTCCTGAATAGAGGTGAAATGTGTTAGTCCTTTATAATGTGTACCCTGCCACCATTTTCAATCTGACTTCTTCCTTTCCAATCGCTGTGCTATAGTCAAACTGACTTATAACAATTGGTTCCCTAAACAAGCAAAATTATTTTTTAAATGTTTTTAGTTTTTTTTAAATTCACAACATTAAAATTTTATATTTTAAAGTAATAATTTTTTAATTAAAAAATTTTTTAAATTTAAATTCACATTAAAATTAACAAAAATTAAGTATACATTTTAAGAAGTGAAACAGTCCAAACATGCTTAAAGAAAGAGTGAGTAACCGTCCTTCAGACTCTCCTTCCATTCCACACCCTGGGGTATATACTCTCATAGCTTTTTCCATCCTTTTTTTAAACATACATATTATTTATAAGGTTTTGTTTTTGTTTTTGTTTTTTTTAATGGCATCGTAGTATGTACATTACTCTGCTACTTGCTTTTTTACTTGAAAATAGATATCCCGAGGTGCCTGGGTGGCTCGTCAGTTAAGCATCTATCTTCGGATCAGATCCTGATCCCAGAGTACTGAGATCAAATCCCACATGGGCTCCCTGCTCAGCAGGAGCCTACTTCTCCCTCTCCCTCTGCCACTCCCCCTGCTTGTGTTCCCTCTTGCTGTCCCTCTCTCTGTCAAATAAGTAAATAAATGCTTAAAAAACATAGATATCCCTTCAGGTTTATAGATTTTTATTCTTTTTAGAAGCAGCATGAAATTCTTTCCAACTTACAATTTATCCCTTGATTTTGCTGCTGCTAGATGATCAAGTAGATTCCATTTTTACCATTACAAAAATGATACCATGGAAGTCCTTACATAGTAGTCTTTTTTATTTCAATAGTGTACATTCTCAAAAGTGGGATTACTGGTCAAAACATGAGCAAACTCAAATTCTAGTTCAACGAATACTACCAATTTACATTTGTGTAAATTTTTATGTATACATTGGAATTTTTTTTACTCCAACCAGCATCCTGTGTGAATTTCTATTTCTTCATAACTCCACCAGCACTACTTGTTACCCCTTGCACACATTCTGTTTTGTTTGTTTGTTTTTGGTCAGTTTTTTTGGTTTGCCAGTAATGATGCATTTCTTTTCACATGTTTCCTGGCTATTTGGATTCCCTCTTCTACCAAGTGCTTACTTACATTCTTTGAACAATTTTCTATTGGACGGCTTGTCTTTTTCTAATCCATAGATGGAGTTCTACTTGTTTAGGATTATTCACCCAATTTCTCTCAAATATTTTCCCAGTCTACTACCATCACCTCTGACTTCGGTTATGCTATCTTATGCTATACAATAATTTAGACCTTTATGTAGTCAATTATGTTAATCTTTTCCTTTATAGCTTTTGGGTTTCCTGTTTTGCTTAGGAAAATCTCACCCAATAGACCTTGTACAAATGATATTCTGGTTTTCTTTTTAAATATTTTTAAAATCATTTATGCTTGAATTGTTAATCCATCTGGAATTAATTTTTGTACAAAGCATACAAGCAAAATTTAACTTTGTTTTTTCCCCAGCCAATTATGCTTGCACCGTTTATTAAATAAACTTCACTTTCTTCACTGAATTGAAATGCCACCTTTGTCATAAATTAATATGCATTTATACTTGGATTTATCTTTGGTTTTCTTTTCTGTTCTGCTAATTTCTATGTATATTCGTATCCAAAAACTTACCATTTTAACTGGAGTGATCTTACAGTAATTGCTATTAAATAAAAACCAAGAGCTGCCTTGGTCTTCAATTCAGAATTTTGAGGGATATTCTTGAACATTTTAAATTTTTTTTACGAACTCTGAAAATTTTTTAGCCAGTTTGTCACCCCCATTTGAGACACTCTGCTTTGAATTACATTATTGTATAGGTTAATATTTTAAAATTTTTATAATTTTAGAATATTATGCTTTCTTATCTTTGACTATGTTATATTG
The DNA here is from genome assembly GCF_963455335.1 of Martes martes. NCBI lineage: Eukaryota > Metazoa > Chordata > Mammalia > Carnivora > Mustelidae > Martes > Martes martes. The sequence continues at coordinate 61,020,219 of NC_137891.1, forward strand.
ATTTATGTGTTTGGCTCTATAACATTTAATAATAGCTTGTTTTTCTTATAAAGCCTCATACCTTTCATGTTAAATTTATTTGTTGCTTACAATTTTTGTTGTTATTTTGAATGAAATCTTATTTTGCCATTTTTGTTGCTATTTTGAGTGAAAAATTTTTTTCAATCAGGGATTACTCCCATTCCCAATTTTCAGCTTGTTATTTCTAATAAACTTTGGACTTCATCTCTTGACTCAGAGAACAAGGGTACCAATAAACAGAGAAAAAAATCTTGCCTCTCAGTGAGGTCTGGAGAAGTAGATCACAAATTGTGATTCTCTGAGGCAACCTAAGGGGTAGTAAGTAATCTGCCTATTTGCTGCATATGGTTTTCAGATGGCTTAATCCTACCAACTCTGCAGAATTTGGAGGGAACCTACCCCAGTGGGCAGAATAACCCACAGCTCTTGATATTGTGGAGAAGGCCTTTAATTATACCAGGCCGGTCTGGGAGCAGAGACTGTATTCCAGTGCTTAACAGAAGAGCAGTGGTCACGTAGCCCTCAAGAACATAAATATCATTGACATTATTGTTCACTCATTTGTCGCTACTTGAGAGACCTTAATATCCTGGCTTGTATAGATGCTAAGGGAAAGCAAAAACCATAAGCACACAAATAAAAAACAGTTTATTTAAGTGGGGTTTAGTAAACCAAGGGAAGACCAGCAAAATGACATTTATAACAAGTGGATTCCAATGAAGTAGACCTTCAAAAAAAAAAGCAAAAAAAGAATATCAAAGTTGCACTTAGAACATAGAAAAGACTTCCTGAAACTAAAAGCCATTATTAGCTTGTTAATAGGTAAACTGAAAAAGAAAATGTACACTTCTGGGTACTTAATCAGTGGCTTGAATATCAGGTGGGAAAAGACTCTCACTACATAAAATAAAAATAGATGGAAATTATAAGGTAAATTTGAGAAATTTTGCCAAATCTCAGGGAATTAATAAGGCTAAGGTGCTCATATGACAAAGTAGTGAAATATATGGAAAAATACTTCCAGAAATATATTTGTTGCCTTAACTGACTACATAAAGGTCCATTACAATGGGAAACTTTAATAAACATCTCTCTAGTAAATAAAAATAATAAGCAAATAGATCGTGACTCATATAGTTTACAAGTATGAATTTCTAGGACATACACATTTATGTAAATGTTTTTACCTTTTTTATTTTCATGGAATACTTAGAAAATATTATATATTGGCCACAAACTAACTTCAGCAGACTAAATTAGGGTTTTACCTGTTGCAATTTCTGGTCATTATCTAATAAACACAGACATAAATAATTATAAGTAGACCAAAAATCTCCTAAGTATTAGAAATTAAGAATCCACTTTTAAATAACCCAAACAAGAAATAAAATCAAAAGTAAAAATTATTCAGAAAGTAGACGGAACAACAACGATTACTGAACGCTTACTCAGTGCAAGTCTTTTAACCTGGAAAATCTCAATCTTAGCAGTTATGTATATTATTATTCTCATTTGGCAGAAGAGACTGGGGCATAAAGAAGTTAAGTAACCTGCTCTAGTGAATACAAGAAGAGACAAGAGTTGCAATTCAAGAAATGTACACTCTTAACCACCATACTAGAACACCTCATAGCAAAATCTGTGTAATAAGTTAATACACATATACTAATGTTTCAGAGGAAAATTTATAGCTTAAATAATATTATTTTGAAGAGAGTTTGAAAATAAATTATTTTATTGCAATAATGAGAAACTAACAAAATAAACAAAAGATATTGGGGTGATACTAATTAATAATAAAGACAAAAGCTAAAAAAATAAAAAGAATAAATTGAAAGTTTACTCTTTGAAAAGACTAATAAAATAGAGAAAGTTTTGCTATGCCTGATTTTTTGGAAAAGGAGTTGAAACAGACATGCCACATTAACAATGAAGAGATGTAACTGCATATATGGAAGCGATAGACGTAAGAAAACATTTTTTTGTTTGTTTTCGGTAAGTATGTAGCAATACTTTTGAAACTTTAGAACAAATAAATGATTTTCTAGCAAAATATGAACTAAAAATATTGACTCAAGAAAGAACTAAAACCCTGAAATACCAAAAACCATAAAGCAGATTGAAAGATAAACAAAGGTCTGTATTTTTAAAAGGCATTAGTACTTCCAAGGACAACCAAGATGGAGTAAGCCCACTATAACCTATCTGTCTCATTGATTTCAAAGGAAACCCTGGATAAAACAGAAAGAGCAGCCATTTAGAACTCTGAAAAGTATTAAGTAAAAGCAAAAAGATTGGAAAGAGTAGGTCAAAACTTAAGAAGCAAATTATATGGGTGTGAGTCCCATTTTCTCTCTCTCTCTTTCTTTCTTTTTTCCTCATGGTTTTGATTTGAGAGTGATCATCTCATCATGATTCCATAGTTGCAGAGACACAGGAAGCAAGAACAGAGAAAAACCGCATCTTTCTGGCCATAAAGCCAGAAAAAAAAACCAATGCCAAAGAGTATGGAGGTAAAATCTTCAGGATGTTTTTCTTCCTGTTTTTTTCATCACTCCCTCTCTTGATTGCAGCTCCAGTGGTGAAGATGCAGACAACCAAAACTCAGAGAAATCGTCTTTCTGTCCAGAAGAAGTAGAAAAATAGACCCTGATAGTCTGAAAAGTGTGGGGAAATCCCCATTTTTTTTCTTGCTTTAATATTTCTGCTTTGATTCATGGGTAGGCCCCCAGTCAAGGAGCTGCAGCTGTCATTCAGAAATAAACTATCTTTCCAGCCAGAGGGTATATAAAAGAGACCCCTGAGTCGTATAGTGTGGTTGAATCTGAGAAAGGGAAATCTGAAAAAGGGGACTCCCTAATTTTGTGCATGAACTGAAAACATTCTAGGTTCAAACTTGAGCTCTGCATCCCTAGAACCAGACCAAAAAGAACATAGCAAGGGCTTTAAGAATTGCACTATTATATGACAACATAGCATAATCTTTGAAACCTAAACTGACCTCGGGACCAACACCCACAGAATGTAAGATAGAACTTGCAGTCTGAAACTAACTGGATTCATTGTCTCCTAAAACAGAGAAGTCAACAGTCCCCCAGAATCCAAAGTTTCACAACATAGTAATCAAAATGTCTAAGACGGAATCCAAAATTACCTGACGTACGAAGAATAAGGAAAATGTGATTATTTCTCACCAAAAATAAATAAATAAATACCAACTCTAAGTTGTGATATTAGAATAGTCAAAGATTTTAGAGAAGAAATTATAACTGTGCTACGTAAGGTAGAGACTATTGAAATGAATGCAAAGATATAAGTTCTCAACTATGTAACAGCAACTATTTAAAAAAAGATAGAAATCTTAAAACTGAAAAGAACAGTATCTAAAATTTGAAAGTTTACTGTATTGTCTCAATAGCAGAATAGAGATGACAGAGAAAAGAAAGAGATGAACTTGAAATAGATTAATATAATCCAATGTGAAAAACAGGAAGGAAAAATAGTAGAAAAAAACAACAGAGCCTCAGGGATTTATGAAAAAATTTCAAAACACCTAGCATTTATGCTGTTGGAGTCCAAGAAGAAGAGGAAAGAGAACTTGGCACAGGGTTCCTGGGTGGCTCAGTCACTTAAGCATCTGCCTTTGGCTCAGGTCATGATCCCAGGGTCCTGGGATCAAGTCCCACATCTGGCTCCCTGCTCAGTGGGGAGTCTGCTTCTCCCTCTACCACTCCTTGATGTCTCTCTCTCTCTCTCATGCTCCCTCTCTCTCTCTCTCGAATAAATAAAATCTAAAAAAAAAAAAAAAACTGGCACAGAAAAAAAATTCAAAAAGTCACCAGACTAAGTGTCTCTGTCTTTTAAAAAAAAGAATACTTCCTATAACTTTAAAATATTTCACATCATACCAAAAAATGGTAATTTTTCCTATTCATTTTATGAAACAGTTTATCATTAATATCAAAACCTAAATTTTAAAAAGGACAAGTTGACCAATTTTGCCTAAAATGCAAGATTTCTAAATGTTGAAAGGAATTTGATTAGGAAATCAAATCTAGTAAAGTATTAAAGGTTTAATCCTTTTATTTTATATAATTTTAATTTTATATTATTATTTTTATATTATTTATATTTATTAATATAAAACTAATTTTATATTAATTAAAAGTTCATTTAATGTATTAAAATACATAAATGTATTAATGTATAAAAAATAAAATAAAATAAAAATAAAAGCAGTATACCCAATTCCCAAGTCAGAGTTTTCCAGGAATTTAAGAATGTTTTAACATAAGGAAGTCTATCAACATATAAGCCACTACATCAAAATATTTGAAGGAGAAAAACCTATGAAAATATCACTAAATGCAAAAAATAAATGGCATCTGATAAATTCAACAACATCAAAGGATACATTAAATAATGCTACAAAAAATTAAACATCTTAAGCATCAATAGGGAAAAGATGTATGTGAAATATAGAAGTAAATAGAGGGATAGATTGAAAAATGCAGAGAATTTAATATTGGCCTACAGAACTTCAAGTTTTCAAACTGAACTGTTAGCATTACATTATAGAGAAGTCTGGTGGAACACAAATGCCCAATAAAGGAAAGGAGACCAAATGATTAGAATCCTGACTAACGTTGACTTCCAAAAAGATTTTAATGTGCATCTGTCATTTATACATGGAATATCAGATATTTGGGGGTCAGTTTTTTTCCAGGTGATAGTATCTTTTGTTTGAGGACTTTTTCATAATGTTGATTTTTCTACTTGCAAAGCCCAACATCTAATCTGACCAACACTATTGAACAAATGGACCTAACATACATAGAAAATGTTCCAGCTAACCCCAGAAGATTGTCATTGTTCTCAAGCACACACAAAACATTCTCCGGGATAGATCATGTGTTAAGTCATAAAACAAATCTTACAAATTTTAATAAGGTCAAAATCATTTCAAGTATCTTTTCTGACCACAATGGAATGAAAGTAAAAATCACTAACACAAAATGGGAGAATTCACAAATAAATGGAAACTAAACAGCACATTCTTAAACAACCATTGGGTCAAAGAAGATATTAAAAGGGAATTTAAAAAGTGTCTCAAGACAAAGAAAACAAAAACATAACATACCAAAAATTGTGTGTGATGGAACAACAACAACAAAAAGCAATACTAAGAAGGAAATGCCTACATTAAAAAAGAAGAAAGACTGAAATAAACAACCTAACTTTACATTGCATCTGTTTGTAGATGACATGACATTATATGTAGAAAACCCTAAAGACTCCACCAAAAAACTGCTACAACTAATAAATTCAGTGAAGTTGAGGATATAAATCAATGGGCAAAAATCAGTCGCATTTCTGTCCACAAACAACAAGCTGTCCAAAAAAGAAATTAAGAAAACCATCCATTCATAATAGCAACAAAAATAATAAGCTACTTAGGAATAAAGTTAGTGAAAAAAGTACAAGAAAGACTTGTACACTGAAAATTATAAAACATTGATGAAGGCAATTAAAGGAGACACATATAAATATAAAGACATCCCATTTTCATGGATTGAAATAATTAAAATTATTAAAATATCCATACTAATCAAAGCAATCTATGGATCTAGTGCAGCCCCTTTCAAAATTCTAATAGCATTCTTTACAGAAATAGAAAAAAAACCTAAAATTCATATTTCTGCAATAATGTATAATTTGTTATTCAAGATGGATAATTTCAGGAGATGTAATGTACAGCAACGTGGCTATAGTTAGTAATACTGTATGATATACTTGAAATTTGCTAAGAGGGGAGATCTTAAGTGTTTTCACCAAAAAAAAAAAAAAGTGACTATGAGATGATTGATATCTTAATTACTTGATTGTTCACAATGCAGAGTTATATAAAAATATCAAATCATACACCTTAAATATTAAAAAAAATTGTCAATTATACTTCAATAAAATTGAAGGGGGGAATGCCAAGCCTAGTAAGAGAATGTAAAAATTCTAGATTGACCCTCTTTGATAAAAGCTGCTTAAGGAATATACAACCTGCTTGGCCAATTCACTTTCTGAAAATCTTGCCAAGTGCTCCTGATTATATTCAGAGTGTTTAATATGTTTCATTAAAGGGGATTTCCTTCCTTCCTTCTTTCCTTCCTCCCTTCCTTCCTTCCTTCTCTCTCCCTCCCACCCTCCCTCCCTCTCTTTTCCTTTCTCTCTCTCTCTCTTTCTTTCTTTGCTTGATTGACTGATTGATTTGACACAGAGAGAAGGAGAGAGAACACAAGCATGAGGAACAGCAGGCAGAAGGAGAAGCAGGTTCCCTGCACAGGACCCTGATGTGGGGCTCAATCCCAGGGTCCTGGGACCATGACCCGAGCTGAAGGCAGATGCCCAACAGACTGAGTCATTCAGACATCCCATTAAAGGGAATTTTTGATGCATTTAATGTCTCATCTAACCTGTATAGTGTGGAACTGTTTTTTTCTTTAATTATTGTTAATAATTAATAGAAGTGCGAACACATATCCTTGACATTCTTTACTCTAAAGCAGAGATTTAACAATAGAATTAAATACAGTTTGTTGTATTTTAAAATATTTATAATATATTAAAATACTAATGAAAAAGATAAACAAGTAAGCCCTGTATACCAATGGTAAATGCTGTTAGAATAAAAATAATGAAAAGATCATGAGAGTTTCCTGGCAGAAATTTTTTTCCCCCATAAAAAAGGACAGGGGAGATAGGAGAGATTTTGTTGTTTTTCTCTCTCTCCTTTATTCTTTTTTGTTTGTTTGTTTTTGTTTTGTTTTTGTTTTTTGTTTTTTGGGTGTTGTGTTTGTTGCTTGATTGTCTTGGTAGAATCCTGAGATGAAGGAGATTGGCAGGCATCCTAGCGCGGAGGGGTGAGAGGCGCCCAGAAGAGTACTCCACGTGTTTTAGTCGACAGAGGGACTTGTGTGTCGGAACTGGCTGGCTGCCCAAATCCTTTGGAACTAGCTGGATGCTGTGAAGTTGCCAGCATGATGTTTGATAACCAGGACCAGTCTGCATAAGACTTGGCATATAATTCAATTCATTGCCAAGCTGATTTTGACTATGATTCTCATGCTTATTAAAATATACTTTCTCTGATCTGAGTTACTGTGCCAAGAAAGACTTGCTCACTTCTGCTTTCCAAATGTGTGATAGAGCTTCAGCATCATAGGGTATCAAAGGAGCTCTGTGTTTGTTTGTTTGATGTGGTATTAATTAGAAAACTGAATAGTATTATGATCCTCTCTAGTTCCTATTCCTTAGTAGCTGAGATTGTAGGTAGCTGGAGATGATCAGTAGAGTCATAGTTCCAGAAAGATTCATCTGCTCTCTTTCTGTCTCTGTGTTAAACTATAGATTAGCCATCATTATAATGAATACCTTCAAAATCCTTCATAGATAATCCAACCCATGCCTACCTCTGCTTTCGTTTTCTTACCATCAAGCCAGGGTTCTTTATATTTGCTAACATTTAGCATTTGCTAACTCCATTTCCTGACTTGCCAATCATTCCAGAAATTTAGAGTTTCTAGCTATAATTCCCAGTGAACTTCCTATTGTAAATTCTAGGGACACTTTTCAGTCATTGACTTAGTTGATCACATTGCTGTATGACTTTGAGGATCCCTGGCATCATGATGAAGTAAAATTATTCAGACTTTGAAATATGGCAAGACTAGTTTTGAATTGCAGGTGTTTTTTTTCCAGAGTGGACCCAGAACAAGATTTTACTTTGGGGGTAGCTTAGTTTTCTTGATTCCGAGATGTGTACCATACAATGATAACTAACTGTGAGGGTTATAACAGTGTGTACATGTTTAGCACAGTTATTGGCATGGGCTAGCTGTACAGTACTGCTTATTCCTTTCTTGAAGGCTCATCACATATTTTATCAGGTCTTGTACTTTTCTGTTGATTTCTTGTCTATATTAAGTTATGGTGTTGCCCTAGGCTCCTATGTTCAGCCTCTGTTCTCATTATACACTCACCCTAAACGTTCTCTACTACTCTCATGCTTTAACCACTACCTACTTTCTAAGAACCTTGTAAGGTATATTTTCAGCTCACATCTTATCCCCAAGATTCATACTACTGAAAATCTCCACTTGAATATCCCATAGGCACCTCTAAGTTAGAGCATCACCTTCCCTGAAACCTGTTTCTCTTCTTTATTCTTGGTCTCTTTGGACACTACCACTATCTACACTGTGAACTAAAGGCAGAAATTTGTGAATTATTGACATTGCTTCTCCTCAGCTCTACCACTACATAAATCCTTTAGTTGCAACAATTTACCTTTCCAATGTTTTTCACATCTTTCCCTTTTCTTTCAAAGTTTCTTATCTCTTTTTTTAAAGTTCTTATGACTCAAGTGGACCACAATTATAGTCTCATAAGAGGTATGTCAAACTCTTATTTATCTCTCTTAATTCTATCCTTCACAGCCTACGAGGTTATCTATCTAAAATAGATTGTAATATTTTCTTTTCTTAAATGTTGTCAATGGCTTACTCTACATTGATGAAGATGCCATGTTATTTCTGGCTTGCATCCCTTTGCAAATGCTCTTTCATTTGTCTTTCCTAGTTTACCTGAAGAACTTCCATTCATTCTTCAATATTTAAGTTCTAACATCACCTGCATCAAGTAGTTGCTGACCATGATTCTTCCTCTCCTCTATTGCCCCCAAATATTTTCCTACCTCCCTAGCAGCCTTGAAATAAATCTATCACATTATGTGTTTTGTTTGCCTCAGAGATCATGAGCTCTACAAGGACGGGGATCATCCCTCACTTATCTGTGTTCTCAGCATGTGGCAAATCTGGCCCACACAAGGGATTTTAAGATATTTGTTGACATGAATTGAACTAAACCCCATCTATCCAATAAGTTCCATGTTAAGAATCATTTCACAAAGCCATTAGGAAGATGATACTAAATAGTCTGATTTAGAATGAAAATTTCTGTTTACAGTTATTTTTTGAATCCTTATATCAGATTATCATGAAATAGAAGAAGGTTACATATCTTCCTTTTACAAATTTTTTTATCCTTGTCTTCTCATCAACATTCACTTATGTTGGCACAAGCAAGCAATATCTTCCTTCATATTCATTCTGTAGCTCCCTAGCATTCAAATTATATTGATACCATCCTATTTTTTTTCCTAAATTTATCTAAGAATTGGATTGTAACCAGTGGAGGAAAACAGTCTTCCCTACTGAAATCTGAACCAATGGTATGAAGCTTAGTGACTTTGTATCAACCATTTTGCTTGTTAGAATAGAAAACTCAAATTGGCAATTGTAAACTCATGGACCACAAATACTGCTTGTTCTAAACAATGCTGGTCAATATACTGTTTTAAAAATTATCTTTAATTATAACATTTATTTATTTATTTTAAAGATTTTAATTTATTTGACAAAGACCGGGAGTGACAGCACAAACAGTGGGAGTGGCAGGCAGAGGAGAAGGAGAAGAAGTCACTCCATTGAGCAAGGAGTCCAGTGTGGGACTCCATCCCAGGACCCTGGGATCACGACCTGAGCCGAAGACAGACACAGCCCACCGAGCCACCCAGGCAGATCTCTTTAATTATAACATTTAAAGATCAGAGCTTTCAAATGAAAAAATACAGATTTCTGGCTTTCCCCAAAACTTAGAACATCCAGTAATTGTGAATGCATATTCCTGCTTGACAACCCATTAGGGTTGAAGAGCAGGTGACCCATTCAGGAGAGTTTGTATCATACTGTGGGGCCCCCTCTCCACTTTTCTTTCACACATAATGGTTCCTGAAGGCATTGTAGTTTTCCAGACATCTCATAGCTGTTGACCTTTGTCTTGGAGATAGTGCTAATCTTAGATGCATGGGAGTTTCTAGATTTGTGAGGTTCAGAAATTCAGAAGGTGGTAAAAAGTTATGACTGGATAGTTTGACCTAATTGAGAGAATTAGCATCACTGAAAAATAGAAACATCTTTCTAAGTGGTGTGAAAGTAATACAGTTAAGCATATTTTTTTATTGCAAAACCAAAACAAGAAGGAGTGTACTTTGTAGCCACCTAACTCGTGAAAAGTTGGGGATAGATTTTCAAAGCATCGAATGGGAATTTATCCACTTGATCTCTATTAGTGTTAATGAGAACCACACTGTCAGTACTTTGAATATTTCTCATAGGTGTTTCTCTATGAATACTTATGCAATCAGAAGTAAAATGCACGGCTACGTATGACCCAGTTAGATATTATTCAATGATAGCTGAGCTTCAAAATTTTCTAAATTCCAGCTCCACTATAGTCACTTAGTCACTTAGAAGCATTTCTTTTTAAGTGGAGGAAAATTGAGGAAAAGTTATAGTGCTACATTTTGAAGAGACCGGATTAAAAGTAAAGCCTTTGTGTTAAGTTTAGCTTCTGACACTCTCACTTTGTCCTTACCCTCCCTGATCCTCAGTTTCCTCATCTGTAGAACAGTCATATTCTTGATATTTCTAATCTCAGGATTGTTGTGGGATGTCGGTGAGACTATATGGGGGAAAATGTTCTATGAATTTTTTTAAAAGCATATAAAAACTCCAGATTTTGCTATTTAATCAGTAGCTATTTTAGCAGGTGTAATGTTTTTCCTGCTTATTTTCTAAGCTCTTGTCTTCTTCTGTACCTAAATTTTTCCTGTTTCCTATGATGGCTAGCGTGAGATCCACACTTATTCTTTTAGGGTTGGATGGTGCTTGGTCATACCGAGGCCTGGCCTCATCCATTTGAGCATCCTAGATGCTCCTGAATATGTTTCTCATCACTCATGTTAGTTAAATAATTCTTAATTTACTTCTATATTATAAATCAAATGCTGGGGTACCTGGGTGGTTCAGTCAGTTAAGCGTCTGCCTTCAGCTCAGGTCATGATCCCAGCATCAGGCTCCTGATCAGCGTGGAGTTTGCTTCTCCCACTCTCTTCTCCTCTCCCTACTCATGTTCTCGCTCTCAAATAAATAAATAAATGCAAGCTTTAAAAAAAAAAAATCAAGTGCTAACATTACATCTAGAAAGCTATTAACTTCATTCTTCAGTTACTAAGTTAGAAAGAACTTTTGCATTGTATTTTAATATTTTAAATCTATGAGGGTGTATTTGCCACGGTTTGGTATAGAGGTATATAGTGCCTACTTAAAAATTACTGCATCAGTGAGCATGTCATTCTGAGGACTATTGATGATCTGATCAAAGCACTATTGTCAATGGGCCTTGATGCTCAAAACTTGGATTCAAGAGTAAGTTGCATTTCTCCCTCCAGGAGAATTAGCATTGCCTGAGAGAAGGGTTCAATGCTGATTCTGCCCTTCACCTTTCTAAGACACAAAAGCACTGTGTGAAGAATGATACTAGTGGGAAAAGATGGATGCTGGTGTTTTTATTGATTCTTTCATGTCTTTATTCATCAGCAGACACTTACCAAGCAAAGATGACTATGCAAGGACCTTGAGGGGATAAAAGCAGAACATAGTTGGTGCTTTCAGGAAACTTCTATTCTAGGAGAGGAGATAAATTATCTACCAGAACAGCAGGGTGAAATATTCCTGACCTAGATATTTGTGGAAACAAATGAAATCCCAGGAAGGGGCCCCAGCCTGGCTTTGGTCAGAGAGGAAAACCCACCTTAGGTCCCACCTGAAGTTAGTCCTAAAAGATGAGAAATCCCATTGTGAATGGGCAGTGGGATCTGGGGGAGGATAATCAGCCACACTCTGAATCTTACAAAGCTTAGAAAAGAAGAAATCTACATGGAAAGGTTAAGCTCTTTAAATAAACCTTCCTAAAAATGTTTTGATGGAGAACAGACACACCAATTTAAAATCTATGCAGGCTGATAATGTAAGCAACATGAAAAGAACCGATTACCATGTCAGATAGTGTATCATCAGGATTCTAAGCTCGTCTCTTAGTGAGGTTGGGAAATTGGATGCATCTCTTAAAGATCTAGAGATTGTGAATGCGGAAAACACTTAAAATTGTACTTGCTATCTCTGAAATACAGTGAATTTTTTTAAATGGAAGTATAATTAACATACAATGTTATATTAGTTTCAGGTGCATAATATCATGATTCAACATCATAAATTGCAACTTTAAAGAATTAAAAAGAATCTTTGTAGCATAAAATAAAACTGTGTGCTGAAATACATGTGAAGTGAATATAAAATTAAATTTTAATATATTTAAAATTTAAGGTAGATACTTTGCCTCTGATATGACTTTAACCATTAGGATAGTTGGGATACTTGATCTTTTTAATTTAATTTATGTCTGTTGAGGTAGGGAACCTTGAAATATTTTTTTTTATGTAACAAATTTGTGTATATTTTAGCAACTTGAAATGCAAAGTAATTCAATATTCTACATAGTAATTTGTTTCCACTGTATAAGTACTACTTCAATTCAATATAATATAATTTTAATTATGAAAATTAAGCTTTTATCTACTTTCATCTGGTTTTGATTTCTTCATTTTTATTATAAGATCCCTTCATAAATATTATGTAATTCATCTGTGGTTCTACTAAGATGTCTAGTTTTACTCTAACAAATGGAAGATCAGATGGTAGTCTTAATATATGCGTTCTGTTTCTTCTCATCTTGAATGTCATTAGTAAAAATAAGGATGGTTGTGATGTATAATGAAAATGCAGATTCATGACATGATTAGCTTGATGTAAAACAAATTTTAAAGTGCCCCAGGCTTTAAAGGCATTACTCTGGATCGGTGCCCATGTTGTATATACAAAGTGCTTTTTATATTATAAGAGCCTAGAATCAACCTGTTAACTAAAATACCATTAAATCCCCAAGGGACACATGGAGGGAGACAGTTGTAAATGGTGTCTGCACACCAGAGCACGTGCAGTGGGGGCAGCGTGTGTATGTACAAGTGTGAGTCTGTGTGTGTGTGTGTGGGGGGGGGTTGTTGGGGTATCTTTGCATTCTTCTAAGAAAACCAGAATGGAGGAAATATTCAAAGCAGTTTTACAACCAAAGTATTCATATGTGTCTGCACAGTTGGTACTCACAAGTGTAGAACCTTGGCTCTAGAGATGATACCATAAGGTAAAATTTAATAAAAGATCTTTACCCTATCCCTGATAAACATGAATTCCATTTTTTTGGTGTCTTTCAAAAAATCCAAACCTGTCAATCCAGTTGCTCGCAAGTCATTGTTCGGGTGTGCCTCATCCCAGGCCTCAACCTGACCCTTTCTCTTCTCTCTTTCTCCTACATTTTATACCCAACAACCAGACAAGTATAAAATAGCACAAGAAGTTAAGGGAAGCTTCATATCACATTGGCATGGAGAAGATTGAGCAATCTTGTAGACTGGGGGTAAAGTGGGGTTGATGGTTAATGCACAGACAGCGCTTTCCTTCTGTTTTTGTTCCTGCTGAAATTTATCTGGAGGTATACTATGGCCCTAATTTGCTTTCTTTTACTTTGGTATCTAACTGAAAGTTTCAAAGACATCTCCAATGGCAGGGACAACATGAGTAAAGGTGTCTTGAGGAAAAGCACCTGTGTCCAAGGAAACTACAGATAGTTGAGAGCTAGAGCATAAAGGGCAACAGGGGGTCCTGGGGTGCAAACTGGAAAGGTGGATGACATCTAGAACATGGAGAGCTTCGCATGCTGTTCTATGGGTTTGGTCTTTAATCTTTGATAATGGAGTGTTGTTACCTGGTAAAGAACTGGAAGCCTCATAGTGAAATTATCAGAATGCTTGCCTATGAAGTTCATGCTGGTTTCAGTGTGAATTGAAGAGGACCATCCTCTGAGAGGCTGTCTGAGCTGTAGAATTAGGGCAAGACACAAGGAGAATGAGGTGGCTAAGTAGAGGAGGCCTGAGCTGAACTTGGCATTGGATTTGAATATGGAGAAGGAGGAGTCAAAAACCCTTTATATTTCCATGTAACAAACTCTACTTTTTGCGTCCCCAATTAGAGAAGTAGAGAAGAAGATTTCAGTCTAAGAATATGAGTTTACCTTGGTGCATATTGCTTTTGGAATGTTTATGGGAAAGTTAGCTCGTTACACAGAAGAGGGGTAGGATTATGAGAAAAGGATGGCCAGGGTGATGGGCTGAGCTGAATTCTGAGAGATGGTAGGGCCTAGAAATTCCAGGCACAGGGAACAACACAGAGGTGTGAACCCAAAGTTCAGGTTTGGGACCTACTCATGTCTCAGAATGGCTAGAAGGAAGCAGGTGTATGTAGCAAGTGAGGACCCCCAGCTGGAGAAGGAGGCTTGTGCCAGACCATCCATGGCTGCTGGGATAAACTGGTAAGTTTGAACTCCACCTTAAAATTTATGAAGAATTTTGCAATAAGAGATATGATGAAGTGTATATTTTATGAAGACATCTGACAGTGTGGGCAGTACTGTGGGTAGATTGAGTTTGGAGCTTAGAAGATGTCCTCTGCTAGGGGCAGTGCTATTACAGTTTACCCATGACTCAGATGTGAATTCAAAGTTGATGTTATCTTCCATAACTGATTGCATCCTTCCATACTTGATTGCAAAACAAAAACTAGCAGCAACAGCAGCAAAGATCCTTAAATGTGTCTATTTCAATGTCACAAATCTCTTAGGTAAACAGGTGGTCCTTCCAGGTCCTTTCAGTCCCAGTAAATAGTTTGGATTCTCTGGCACCTCTTTGCTTCTCCCTGGGGTGATCTGTGCCTGGGGGTGCACTCATGCCATCCTGTCCTTGGGGAAGATGTAGCTATTGCATCTCTCATATGCATGCTGTGATGGATGTTGTCTATAGCCCATACAAAGATGTCTTTGTCCACTTAATTGCCATGAACCCTGCCTGGTAGAGGGCCCAGGCATGGCTGGCCCATGTGGTCCTGTCCAGCATCATGCTGGTTCCTTCTCTTCAAGCCCTTGGTTCTCATAGTGGCCTCCAGGCTCTGTGACCCATCTGTGACCTCCTCATTGTCACAAAAGCCTCTACTTAGCTCATCAAGTTTCTTAGCACTTTCATGTCCCCATTGAAGACACAGGAATTCTTGGCTGCCTTCAGTCTACCATACTTGGGTGGGTTCTCATGCCTGAGAAAGGCTTTTTTATATAAAAAGGAATTTACATAGTCCCTTGTGTTTTAATATAGTGGTTTATCCCAAAGCTTACAGACCTTATTTTACTTTTAAATTGGTTATTTGTCACAAAATAAGAAAAATTACTTTTACTTATTTGTTTGGTTTAATTAACTCACAGATTTAACCAATTGAATCTTCTTTAAACATTAAGTGCACTTAATTAATCAAATTCCCTTAGCCACTTCAAATTATGGTCTCTGGTGTATGATTTTAAGATGTGGTAAAGGTTTCCAAAATCTAAAAAGCCAACAAAGAATATACAGAGCAGCCTAATGATTATAAAATGCATTATGTCACCAGCCTTCAAACTTTAAAGTATTGATAGTAAAAATTTCTAGTTTCTTCATTCATTTCTTAACATTTTATGTTTTCATTGCAAAATATAACCCCTACACACATCTTTATTTTTTTAAATGGATTTTTTTTTTTTGTAAATTCCTAGAATTATGATAATCTTACCAGGTTCTAAGGGAATGCCAGGCAAGGTTTCTGGTTCTTGTTTATTGACCATTTGATGATTTTAGTTGAGGCATGGGACCTAGTTCCACATTCTAAAATTCAAACCTGAGTCCGTGTTTTAGGCTTGGTCCCCCTTCTTGGAGCCACCTCTTTTTAAGTCTGATTAAACTTAATTAATTGCATTAATTTCCATTTCTAACAACCAGTGCCCAGAACTGGAAGGCTTTTCTCTTTCCCTTCTTGTCCTAAGGGGACATCATATCTTCCATCCTCCCTAGCCTCAAAGTAATCTTAATGGGAGAAAGGCTTTGGGGAGATGAAGGAAGACATAATTGCTGAGAAGGGAAAATTTATCAGGGCCTATTTCAGGTCTCTAAAAATAACTCAGTGTTATCAGAGACAGTGCTTGCGTTATCATTGCACTTATACATACTAATTGAAGCATAGAAGAGAATGAGGTCACCGGCATTTTGCCGGAGAGAACATGGACTTTAAGAGGAACTGGAGTCAGCAGAGAAAGACCAGCCTTCAAAAAACGACCCAAGATGAAAGAATGAAACAAATGAGGGGGAGGGGTGCCTGAGTGGCTCAGTGAGTTAAGCCTCTGCCTTTGGCTCAGGTCATGGTCTAAGGGTCCTGGGATAGAGCCCTGCATTGGGCTCTCTGCTCAGTGGGGAGCCTGCTTCCCCCCACACCCCTCCCCCCGCCTGCCTCTCTGCGTACTTATGATCTATGTCTGTCAAATAAATAAATAAAATCTTAAAAAAAAAATGAGGGGCAAAGTGCCAAAAGAGAGTCACGGAGCAAGACCTCGGGGAGAGCATTTCAAGGAGGAAATGTGCAGCAATGTGAGATGTTATAATCAAGACTAAATTAAGATTCAACACTCACCATGTAAAAAGAAAATTATTTCATGATTCCACTTAGAAGAGATGCCTAGAAAACTCTAACTCATAGAAATAGAAAATGAAATAGTGGTTGTCAGGGCCTGGGGGGAAGGGAGAAATGGAGAATCAGTATTTCATTGGTACAGTTTCAGTTTGGGAAAATGAAAATATCCCGGAGATGGTTGGTGGTAATGGTTGTACAACACTGCTAGTGTAATTAATGCCACTGAATTGTATACCTGAAAATAGTGAAAATCACAAATTTTATGTTATGTATATTATACCATAAAAAAGATGCTACTACAATCGAGACAGCTAAGATAAAGACAAAAATGTGTGCATTACTTTTGGCAATCTGTGTATCATTGGTAACCTTTGCAAGAGGAACTTCAGTGTGGTGATGGGTATTTATTGCTATATTACAGACCATCATCATACTGTGGACTGCTCACGATAGTGTGGACTGGCTAGGTTCAAATTGGTAGCCCTTCTGTTGGTACTGCTTGGAATCTCTCTCAATTGTTGTTAAAATATCAAAAGCATTTTTCACAGAACTAAAACAAATAGTCCTAAAATTAGTATGAAACCGCAAAAGACCCTAAATAGCCAAAGCAATCTCAGAAAAGAACAAAACTGTAGGTATAGCAATCTGAGATTTCAAGATGTACTACAAAGCTATAGTAATCAAAACAGTTTGCTAATGGCACAAAACCAGACACATAAATCATGGAACAGAAAGGAGAACCCATAAAAACCCCCACAATTATATGGTCGCTTAATCTATGACAAAAGAGGCAAGAATATGCTTTGGAGAAAAGACAGTCTCTTCCACAAATGGTCTTGGAAAAACTGGACAGCAACATGCAAAAGAATGAAACTGGACTACTTTCTTACCCCGTATACAAAAATAAACTCAAGATAGATGAAACACCTAAACATGAGACCTGAAATGGTAAAAATTCAAGAAGAGATCACAGGCAGTAATTTCTTTGACATTGACCATAGCAACATTTTTCTAGATATGTCTCTTCAGGCAAAGGAAACAAACGCCAAAATAAACGATTGTGTCTAGATCAAAATAAAAAGCTTCTGCACAGCAAAAGAAACTATCAATAAAACTATAAGACAACCTAACAAATGGGAGAAGATATTTGCAAATGACATTCTGATAAAGGGATAATATCCAAAATATATAAAGAACTTATACAACTCAACACCCAAAAAACAAATAATCACATTTGAAAATGGGCAGAAGACTTGAACAGACACTTCTCCAAAGAAGACATACAGAAGGCCAACAGACATATGAAAAGATGCTCAACATCACTAATAATCAGGGAAATGCAAGTCAAAACTATGAGATGTCACCTCACACCTGTCAAAATAGCTAAAATAAAAAACAAAAGAAACAAGTGATTACAAGGATGAAGAGAAAAAGGAACCTCATGCACTGTTGATAGGAATGCAAACTGGTGTTACCACTGTGGGAAACAGTATGGAGGTTCCTCAAAAAATTAGAAATGGAGTTACCATGTGATCTAGTAATTCCACTACGGGCTATTTACCTAAAGAATACAAAAACACTAATTCAAAATGATATAGGCACTGCTATGTTTACCACAAAATTATTTACAACAGCTGAGTTATGGAAGGGAGCCCACGTGTTCATTGATAGATGAATGAATATTGATGTATATAACACAATGGAGTATTAGTCAACCATAGAAATAAATGTGACCATTTACAACAATATGGATGTATCTAGAATGCATAATGCTAAGTGAAAGGAGTCAATTAGAGAAAGAAAAATATGATTTCACTCATGTGGAATTTAAGAAACAAAACAAATGAACAAAAGGAAAAAGAGACAAACCAAAAAATAGACTTATCTATAGAGAACAAACTGATGGTTACCAGAGGGGTAGGGGATGGGTGAAATAGGCAAAGAAGATTAAGATTACACTTATTAAAAAAGAAGAAGAAGAAGAAGAAGAAGAAGAAGAAGAAGAAGAAGAAGAAGAAGAAGAAGAAGAAGAAGAAGAAGAAGAAGAAGAAGAAGAAGAAGAAAAGTGGATGGAACTAGAATATCCAAGATGGCTTTGGTGGGACAATTGGTAGACTGGGACTTCTCGTCTACCATATGGCTACCTTGGACTTACTTAATGGTGGCTATGTCTAAAGAGCAAGCATCCCTCGAGGATAAGCCCCAGGGAGCAAGCACAATTCTCTGCTTGCATTATCCTTACTAATTTTCCATTTGCCAAGCCCAGAATTAGTCTTTTTGAGAGGCATGGTTTGGTGGGAGCCACCAAAGTAACAGCCTACCATGTTGAGATAGAAGCCAGCAGCAGATGAGAGGTAGGCTGAAAAGAAAAGAGAAGTAAAGACATTTATATTGGGCTGGAGAGTATGCAGAAACATGAAAAAAATGTGTAGCGACAGGACTGAGCATAGCATACTGGGGTGACAAAGGAGGCTGGTAAGGTGTAAGTGGGTGGGGAGGGGATGTGTTAGACAGTTTGACTAGATAGTAATGAAAAGACTTTTAGTTAACTTTCAGTTATTTAGATTGTAATTATTCAGGCTCTTTGTGTTTATGTCATGTTATTGTATGAGCAAGAAAGCAGAAAGAAGAAATGAATGGAGATGAAAGTCAATCAGCGATGTTTATTGTTTATGCGGAGAGACTGGAGTCATCTTTAATTTCTTTCTTTGCCTCAAACCCACATCCAATCTGCCAGTCCTGTTGGGTCTAATTCAAAAATATGCCCTAAATCTGACTATATGTCATCATCTCCCCAGATAAAACCCTAGTCTAGATTACCCCCACTTCTTACCTAGACTCCTGCTCAGCCCATTTGCCTCCCTGCCTCTGGTCTTGCTTTCCTGTTGGCTGTCCTCCACATGGCAGCCAGAGGGATCGTTCTTAAATGTAAATCAGACAACATCATTGTTCTGATCAAAAATAAATTATAAAATAAAACAACACAAAACAAACAAAAAGGATCGCTAGTAACTTTATATTGTACTAAGAATAAAATCTCAGCTCTTTAACTGGCCTACGTAGTACCCCCACGCTCCACAACCAGCCCGGGTCCTGTTCTTTCCGTCTTGTCCACCACTATCCTCCACAATTCTTTTTTCTTCCTGTCTGCTTGCCAAGCTTGTTCCCTTTGAATTTGCTGTTCCTTTTCAGTGGACTGCATCCCCACCCTCTCAAATTTTTACAAGTCTACACCTCTTTTTCTTCTTGAGTTTTAAAATTCGTTTTATTTCACTTTATTTTTGTTCAGCTATCATTAACACACAATGTTATGTTAGTTTCAGTTGTACAGTATAATGATTCAACAATTCTATACATTGCTATCGGTGCTCATCATGTAAGTGTACTCTTAATCCCCTTTATCTATTTCACCCATCCCTGTTACTGGCAACCACTAGTTTGCTCTTTATATTCAAGAGTCGGGTTTGTCTCTTTTTAATTTGTTTGTTCCTGCTCTTAAATTCCACATATGAGTGAAATCCTATGGTATTTGTTGTTCTCTGATGACTTATTTCACTTAGCATAATACCCTCTAGGTTCCCGTGTTGCAAATGGCAAGATTTCATTCTTCTATGGTTGAGTAATATTGTATATGTATAGATATGAATATCTATGTATATACAGATGAATGGATAAAGATGATGTGAGAGAGAGATATATATATATTTATTTATTTATATATATATATTTTTTATATGTATAGAAGATGTATGAGGGGCACCTGGGTGGCTCAGTGGGATAAAGCCTCTGTCTTCGGCTCGGGTCATGATCCCAGAGTCCTGGGATTGAGCCCCACATCAGGCTCTCTGCTCAGCAGGGAGCCTGCTTCTCCTTCTCTCTCTGCCTGCCTCTCTGCCTACTTGTGATCTCTGTCTGTCAAAGAAATAAATAAAATCTTAAAAAAAGATGTGTGAGATATATATCTCACATATATATATAAAGATGTGAAAGATATATATATTTATATATATTATATATAAATTATACATATACATATATATACATATATATATAATGCATCTATCAGTGGGTACATAGGCTGCTTCCAGTTTGCCTACTGTAAATAAATCTGCAGTAAACATAGGGGTGGTTGTATATTTTTGAATTAGTGTTTTTATTTTGTTTTCTTTGGGTAAATACTCAGTAGTGGAATTACTGGATCGAGCTAATTCTATTTTTAATTTTTTGAGGAACCTCCATACTGTTTTCCACAGTGGCTGCCCGAGTTTGCATTCCCACCAACAGTGCATGAGGGTTCCCCTTTCTCCACATCCTTGCCAACACTTGTTTCCTGTGTTTTTAGTTCAGCCATTCTGATATGTGTGATGTGACATCTCATTGTGATTTTGATTTACATTTCCCTGGTGATTAGTGATATTGAGCATCTTTTCATACGTTTGTTAGCAACCTGTATGTCTTCTTTGGAAAAATCATTTGCAAATGCTCTCTCCTATTTAGTAAGTTGCCTTTTTGTTTTGTTGATAGTTTTCTTCACTGTGCAGATGCTCTTTATTTTAACGTAGTCTCAATAGTTTATTTTTGTGTTTGTTTCCCTTGCCTGAGGAGACATATCTAGAAAAATATTGCTATAGCCAATGTCAGAGAAATTATTACCTGTGCTCTCTTCTCGAATTTGTATGGTTTCAGGTCTCACATATGGGTCCTTAACCCACTTTGAGTTTACTTTTGTATATGGTGTAAGAAAGTGGTCCAGTTTCATTCTTTTGCCTGCAGCTGTCCAATTTCCCCAACACCATTTGCTGAAGAGGCTCTCTTTTCTCCATTGTATATTCTTGTCTCCTTTGTTATAGATTAATTGGTTATATAATAATGGATTTCCTTCTGGGTTCTCAGTTCTGTTCCATTGATCTATGTGTTTATTCTTGTGCCAGTACAATACTGTTTTGATTAGTACAGCTTTGTAGTATAACTTGAAATCAGGAATTGTGATTCCTAATTCAGGGTTCTACAAATTTTAGGATTTTTTTTTTAGTTCTGCAAAAAATGCTGTTGGTATTTTCATAGGGATTGCATTAACTCTGTAGGTTGCTTTAGGTAGAATGGACATTTTAACAATATTTGTTCCCTTAATTCATGAGCATGGAATATTTTTCTGTTTGTTTCTGTCATCTACTCTTTTCATCAATGCGTTATAGTTTTTGGAGTACAGGTGGTCTACCTTCCTTGTTAAGTTCATTCCTAGGTATTTTATCATTTTTTTGTGCAAGTGTAAATGGGATTGTTTTCTTAATTTCTCTTTATGCTACTTCTTTATCAGTATTTAGAAATGCACAGGGTTGTATATATTAACTTTGTATCCTGTGACTTTACTGAATTCATTTATCAGTTTTAGTAGTTTTTTGGTGGCATCTGTAGGATTTTCTATACATAGTATCACATCATCTGCAAAAGTGAACATTTTACTCTTCCTTAACAGTTTGGATGTCTTTTATTACTTTTTCTTTCCTGATGAGTGTAGTTAGGACTTCCAGTACTATATTGAATAAAAGTGGTGAGAGTGAACATCCTTTTCTTGTTCCTGATCTTAAAGGAAAAGCTCTCAGTTTTTCACCTTTGAGTCTGATGTTAGCTGTGGGATTTTCACACATAGCCTTTATTATGTTGAGGTATGTTCCCTCTAAACCTAGTTTGTTGAGAGTTTTTATCATGAATGGATGTTGTATTTTGTCAAATGGTTTTTCTGCATGTATTAAGGTGACGATATGTTTTTTATCCATTCTGTTGTTAATGTGATGTATCACATTGATTTGTGATTATTGAGCCAAACTTACATCCCAGGAATGAACCCCACTTGATGATGGTGAATGATTTTTTTTTAATGTATTGTTAGATTTGGTTTGCTGATATTTTGTTGAGGATTTTTGTGTCTATGTTCATCAGAGATACTAGCCTGGAATTCTTTTTTTTTTTTTTTTTTTTTTTTTGTATTGTCTTTATCTGGTTTGGGTATCAGAATATAGTGCTGGCCTTGTGGAATGAAATTGAGAGCTCTCCTTCCATTTTTATTTTTTGGGTTGGCTTGAGAAGAATAGGTATTAACTCTTCTCTCAATGTTTGGTAGAACTGACCTGTGAGCCATCTGGCCCTGGACTTGTGTTCATTGGAATTTTTTTTATTACTGATTCAATTTTGTCACTGGTAATTTGTTCAAATTTTCTAGTTCTTCCTTATTCAGTTTGGAAGGTTATGTTTCTAGGAATTTGTCCATATTTTCTAGGCTGTCCAATTTGTTGGCATATAATTTTTCATAATATTCTCTTATAAACACTTGTGTTTCTGTGGTGTTGGTTTTTATTCTTCATTTCTGATTTTATTTTTTTGAGTCCTCTCTCTCTTTTTGGGGGGTAAGTCTGGTTAAAGTTTTATCAATTTTGTTTTATCTTTTCAAAGAACTAACTCCTGGTTACATTTATGTGTTCTGTTGGGGTTTTTTAGTCTCTATTTTTGTTCTAATCTTTATTATTTCCTTTCTTCTGCTGGCTTTGTTCTTCTCTTACTAGCTCTTGTAATCTACCACCTTTTTATTATCTATGCCTCAACTCAAGTGCACCTCCTCAAAGAGGTTTTCCTTGACAAGTAAACACAGCACCCACTCCTTTCCCTATAATCCTCTCTACTAAATTTTATCTGAAATATTTTTTAGTACTTGTCAACAAGTAGTATATACAGCCGAAAATGTTTTTTTGTTTTTATTTTCATTAAAATTATATGCACGTAAATTTGAAAGTCAAACAAGCCCATAAAAATTATTGTGGAACGGAGATTCTCCTACCTAACCTTAATCTTTCTTTGCCTTTCCCAGATAAAACCACTGCTAACTTTTCAGCTGAAACTTGCTATATTTTTCCTTGTTAATTTTTTTTTCTATTTTTAGGTGTTACTTATTAATTTGCCACTATCGAAGATGAATATTTGTTCCTCTTTCATCTCACTCCTACCCCAACACATACACACAAAAACTGTCAGTCCTGCCATCCTTCCAATATGGATATTTCCTGATTTGGGGCATTTGTGTCACTCCTTCTATCTGTATGCTCTTTACAGCAGATGCACGTAGTATTCTACAGTTTCTTTTAATAATTCAATTTCATACCCTCCCCTGATTGCTTAACTCTTCTTTCTGTATGCTCAGATGTATCAACTATTCTATCAATCTTTTCATCTTGAAAACTTTTCTGGTGTTTTCTGACCTCCTCTGGTTTGGACAGCCATGCCTGGTGCAGAGCTATCATCCTAGAAATTCTCTTTATTATGAACGCTAGTGATTAGATTCTTCTCTTTCCTGTTTGGTTGAATTATTTCATGAAGGAGGTTTGCTCTCAAATTTCTTTAGAACGTATCTTCTGTTAGCTCCCTGAAAAAAGATATTTTGGAAATAACCTTTTTAAACCTGACATGTCTTCACTTCTTGGCCTTTTGGCTAAGATCAAGTGTAAACCTGACATGTCTGCAAATATCCTCAACTTGATTTAGATATCTTAAATATTTCTACTTGTTATAGTTTTTTAAGATATAAAATTCTAAGTTGAGAATTTATTTTCCTTAAGAAATTTGACACCATTGTACTATTACCTTCTAGAAATACAGGTTTCAATTAAGAAGTCTGAAGTCATGTGATCTGTTTTGTCTGTGGATATGTTTTTTTCTCTTTGGATACTTTAGGGGCTACACTTTTGCCAAGGGTTTTGAAACTTCCCAACAATGTCCATTATTCTTTTTTTTTTTTAAATCTATTTTGTTGAGTATTCATTGAGCTCTTTCAGTCTGAAAACTAATGTCCTTTGGAACATTTTAGAATTATTTATTTAAATTTTACCCTTCATTTTCTCTGCTTTCCTTCTGGAACTCCAGTTATTTGGTTGTTGGACCACCATATTTTTCTTATATTTCTTCATTTTTTTATTGTATTTTCTGTTTTTCTCTCATATTTTCCGTGTCTTTTGCTCTATTCTCTGTAAAACTTCCTCAATTTTATTTTTTCAAAACTTATTGAATTTCTGCTATTCTGCCTTTTTTTTTTTTTTTTTTTTTTTTTTTTTTTTTTTTAAAGATTTATTTATTTATTTATTTGACAGAGAGATCACAAGTAGGCAGAGAGGCAGGCAGAGAGAGAGGAGGAAGCAGGCTCCCTGCTGAGCAGAGAGCCCGATGTGGGGCTCGATCCCAGGACCCTGAGATCATGACCTGAGCCGAAGGCAGAGGCTTTAACCCACTGAGCCACCCAGGCGCCCCGCTATTCTGCCTTTTTATTTTTAAGGGCTCTTTCTTGTTGTTAGATTTTTCTTTTTAAAAAAAATCATTCTTGTACTTTCCTATCTTGTTTACTATTTTATTTCTCTGTAGATGTTACTGAGATTTTTGTTTTTGTTTTTGTTTTTTCTAGCTTTTGCCTGACCTCTGTTTCCTCAAATTGCTTTTCTCTGTTCATTTTGTCTCTACATTTCTTGCAAGAGGGTTTCCTCAGACACAGATAACCCTTGACTATTGGCTCATATGTACAAGTGAAGTACCTTAGAATTGACTATTGTCTGGGGACTTCATTGGCCATGGTTTTTAGGGTAGGACAGTTGGGCTGGGTCTTTTCTTTGAGAGATCTCCACGTGTAAGTATCTAAAGTCTTTCCTCTTGGGCTAGTTAGAATTCTTAGTGAAGACTCTTCTTATCTACTACCTGGATAACCTAGATTGAGCTGCCATTATTCTAGGAATTAGAATAGAGAAAGGTCTGGTGGAAGGAAACAGGGGAAGTTGTCCCAGAATTCAGTGTGTCCCAGCATTCAGGATTCTGCAAACAGAATCCACCTGTTTTTGGTTTGATGCCCCTCCCTGAACATATTGTTTGTCTAACTATGTGGAGTGGCATCTAAGAGTGATTCTAACTGCTTCTTACACTGATTTGTCCTCCTTTTTTTGCATTTCTTTTTATTTCGACTTCCAAAAGTACTTGGTACAGCCAATTCCTGAGATGTCAGGGGCTTTGTTGGTGTAAATTGGATTGCCTTTCAGCTTTCCTCCCTGCCAACTTTGGATGCAGCTTTCTCGGATCTGCTAAGCCAGTTACTAATGGTCTGGTTTTTTACTTCTTCTTCTTCTTCTTCTTCTTCTTTTTTTTTTTTTACCATTTTCTCGATAACTGCCCTCTTCTTTCTTTGGGATTTATGCTTTAAAAAAATCCATTTAAAAAATCCACTTACTGTTATTTTAGTGGGGTTTGTAGAAAAAAGCAAAAATAAATGTGTATGTCCAGTTGGTTGTCTTTTATTTACATACTTTTATGTACACATGATAAGTGAGAATTCTTTCTGCTCATTTACTGTTTCATCTCCTAGTGCCCACAGTACCTGGAACATACTAGATGCATGACAAATATTTGCGGAGTGACTGACGGGTTGACAGACCCACTAACTAACTTGGTTAGTTAAATTTCTGCATGGTCTCCAAGCTGCAGAATATTGAAATGATGAGCTTGTGGCTGTTTCTATAATGAAGTATTTCTGAAAAGTGAGGATGTAGGGTTTCTTTAAAGATATTTTCATTCTATTGTGTATCCCCTTAAACTATTTTATTAATTTTCCTGCATTTTTCCCTTAAGAATTCAAAAGGGAAATATCAACTACTTTGGAGTAAAGAGTTCTTTGGAAGGAATATGATAGGTAAAACTAAATATGCTGATGACAGCTTCTTTTTAAATGAAGCTTAACTTTTTACTTCGTTTTCTTGTCCCACTGAAAAACGTAGACCATGTGGGTACAGTGATTTCAGGTCTCTTCTAATTTTTTGATTTCCTTAGAATTTGGTTATTTCCTGTTGTCAGGATGGCAAATTCCTGGCACAGTTTCAATTATTCAATCTGGTTCTATAAAGTGTTTTAAATATGTTTTGAAAGTGAGAATGAGATTAACTCCCCTATGATGATAATGCCCTAGCCGGTCCCTTTTAGAGTTTCCAATGGAAGACAAATACAACAATGTGTAAGGAATATAAAAACATAGAAGCAAAAGAAATTCAGGGAAATAACTTTTCTTTTACAAACCAGGGTCCTGTTCTGTCAAGTAGCCAAATGTGCATGCATTAATTCATTTATATAACATTTACTGAGCACCTACCATGTGTACCAAGCTGTGCTAATGTTAGAAACTCACCATGTCCTGACTGGGCACTCATTCTACACTTGCTTAATTAAACTGATTTGAAAATCGTCTTCTGTTGCTATTTTACTATATATGAGAGCTTTACCTTTGCAGTAAACCTTTTTTTAAAAAAAGATTTTATTTATCTATTTGAGAGAAAAGGAGCCCATGAGATGGGGGCAGGGGCAAAGGGAGGGAGAGGGAGAAGCAAACTCCCCAATGCTGGGCTCCATTCCAGGATCCTGGGATCATGACCTGAGCTGAAGGCAGATAGATGCTTAACAACTGAGCCACCCAGGTGCCCCAATTCTTGCATCCACTTTATAGGTAGTCTGTTACAGATTATAAATAGAGAGTCTTCGTATTGTGGTAACAAAGGGCACAGAGAAAACCTATGCTAAGGCCAGCTTTAGAACTTGACCCTCTATTGCATTTTTTTTTTTTTAGTCTAATGATTATAGGTAAATTTTGGTAGTTCCACAAATTTAAGGAAAAGGACAGCATTTAAACTTTGAACAGTGATAGACACAAAATCCAAACGTACACAAAGATGTGGTATATGCTGCTTCAAGAATGTCTTAATGTGAAATATCTCCTTTAAAATATCTTTTTTATTTTTATTTTTTCAAAATAAGCCATTCGTTGGTTGGGAATAGACATGATTTTAGAAAACTGTAAATAAAGATCTTAGTGATGTGGGTCGTCCTTTTAAATGGTCTTTGATTTTTAGTCATGAACGCATTTATTTGTGGTGAGTTAGGACTTTCATATTTTTTTTTCATTTTTATATTTATCAAATGAAATGCCTCCCAAAAGAGACATATATACCAGTAAGGGTACTGTAAATTTAAAACATATAAAATCTGCATGTCTAAAAACACGATATTTTTCCTTTAGAATTTCTAAGTCATTGACACTCGTTCTTTTAAAAAAAAGCTCAGATCCTTGAACTGGTTTTCTGATTATTGTCTTCAGTGACTTCTTGTTTTTCGCTTTGTTTTTGTTCTGTCCCTCCTTTGCCTCCTCCTTACCCCTCTCATCTACTCTCTGCTGGTGAGGAAGATCTGTGCTCTCAGGCAAGGGCAGGAAGGAAAGTGAACAGCTCTCCCAGGAGGCCGGAGCTAATGGGAGTTTTGCGGATCTTTCAGCAGAGCTTGTCAATGATAACCGTGCAGTAGAGGTCTCCCCTACTGGCTCTCTGACCTCTTGGTAAACTAGTTGTTTTTCCTTGTATTGATTAAAAAAACGAGCCACCGGTCTATAACTCCCTATCAACCGGGGTATTGTTTTTAAGAATCATACGTATTTAAAATACACTAATTCAGAAAACCCCAGATCTTGACTTTGTTTTACTCTGTAATTCAGGTAAACCAGACCTCTGATGATCTTAAAACTGAGTCCTTGAAAGAAACTGTGGACGCTCTCAGACTTCCTTTTTTTTTTTTTTTTGAAAGAATACGAACTAGAGATTTTTAAAAATCAGTATAATGCTCCCAATATTAAACCATCTGAAGTAAGAATTCTGATTATTTATGAACGTCTAAAGACTAGAAAACTTTCATCTTTATTTCCATTTTGGTCCTGAAAAGGTGCCCTCTTTGAGTGTTCAAAGTGGAGCTGTTGTTTTCCTTAGCATATAATGCAAAATCTATTTTTCCCTAACTCGACAGCATCCAAAGCAAAACTCAAGCACCCAAGGCAACTTGATCGCCTGCAGGTATGAATCTTTACAGTAGAGAGAAACCTCCAGATTGTATACCTATTGACATTGCTTCATAAAAACATCTAGAAAAAGGGTTCTTCTGGTTGTGTTTCCAATAGCAGTGTGATTGCCGCACACCGTGGATTAGGTTACCGATCCTTTGAATTCTGACCTTCTGTCTAAAACAGCTTGAGAGGTTACTCTTTTTTTCCGATTTGGGAGACTGGAGGGGGAAAAAGTTAATGCTGCTTGAAGGAGGAAAAAAATTCTCTAGGTTATTAAGTTTGGGTTTTTTATTTTGTCCCTTCCTGGCAATTCCTTTGTAATAATAAGAGAGCTTCTTGATTCTGGATACTTAAACTATCCCTCCAAATGCATAAGGACGCTTGGAGTACATTTTGAATGTAATTATTTCCTCATGAACGAATCAAGTGTTTATGATGTAATAGCTATTAAGATCAAAGCATATCACGTTGGATAACTGAAATTAAGAATACAAAAGGGAAGAAATGGGTAGAACTGTAAAACAAGTTGTCCATATAATTTGCTTGTGGTAGACTCAGACCCTTAGTGTCTCTTTTTTATTATGAAGAAAAAGTTGGGGGTATTTATAATCCTTATTTTAGAAAGATAACTCACCTTTTTTTGATAAATAATGAGAAAAAATGTATCTCTGATTTGACCATTTCAGGTTTAAGGATTCATTACGTTTTTTTCCCTATTGATCATTTAATGTATTTTTATTCTTGAACCTGCACACTAACTTCCAATATATGTCTGTGGATAATCCTATATTGTATAGTGATTGTGCCTATTCTATAGTGAATATACCGTTTCAATATATATCATTTCAACATGTTACACACCTTTCTGGATTTATTAACTTTAGTGGGTGTCCTCTTGCTCCAAAAGGAAGAGACAGCCCAGGACACATTGATGTTCCAGTGCTCCATTCGACTGTTTAGTGGTAACTTCGATTGTGTCAGAAAAAAGAGGCACATTCTTGAACAAATAGTTAGGGGGAGGGGACATATTTTTTGGAACACAGGATTCCTACAGATAAGTTGTCATGTAAATGAAGAATGTATGTAAAACGCCTTGCACAGTGCCTGGCATATAGTAAGCACTCAATAAATATGAATTTCCTTCCCTGTTCCATGAGATAGTCATCATTTCTGAAGAATTTAAAAATTGTGAACTCAGCTGTCATGAAACCTGGAAAACACAAAACAAATTTCCAGATCCTCTTACAAGTGTTGGGAGGTGCTGACAAGATTGGTTTTGTCCACGGCTTTGAGAATAAAAAGTTTGAAGAGGAGACAAATCTGGGTTTTCGAGGTTACCTCACATCAACAGAAATCCATTTTAAAGTGTGAGAAAGCAAAAGAGCTTATGGCTGAGATTAAGCATAGGCTTCTAAGACAATTATTTACATATTTTTGGCAGAAGGGAGAAAAAGTAACTACGTTTGCCATTTTGGAAAATCCGTTGCTTTTAAAATAGAAAATCTGGCATCTGTCATATTTTTTTTAGATAAAGTACTTCTACCATCCCATTCTCTTTCCTTAAAAATCTACCACTGCCTTTGTTATCGTTATGTGTTTTGATAAGTGCTCCTTAAAGTTTCTGTTAGAATAATAATTTTGTAAAAAAAATCCTATAGGCAGTCATTACTATATATGATAAGTTTCCCACCCTACCTCAATAAATGTTATTATTCATATGTAATAACCAGTGTACTTATTAGAGGGCCAGGGAATAGATTGTATTTCCAAATTGTGTTGCTATAAAGACTATAATATTTATCAAAATAATTTTCCATGGTACAGTGAATAGCTAGTAATTGCCTCCTGAAATTTACTGTTAAAAGCTATTCATGTTGGAGCTTGAATGGAAAACATTTAGCAAAATACTGGTAGACATTCAGTTTGGCAGACTTAATATCATTCTTAAAATAAATAGAGGATGTTTTCCTTGGTTGTGTTTCAGCAGAAGGCTACTGGGAGCAGGGCCCTCATTGTAGGTCTCGTGCCAGTGGGGAAAGAGGAGGTCATGAAAGTGACCACTCCAAATGCCAGCAGGGATCTTAATGTCAGCCATCCACTGCTTCAATTGTTCCATAAAAAAGCCAGAAATGTAATGCCATGGCATGAACCACGAGAAGAGAGAGTCCTTTGGAAGCAGGGGGACCAGAAGTACAGTATTTTGGAATACTCTATCTGCCATTCCACTTCAAACCGTGAGAATCGCAAAACGTTGATCTTATTGATCAGATATTACTGATTTTACCGATGTGGAAGAAAGAATAATCAGGATTTTGCTTTTGAAGAGAAAATGCTGTCCTTTACATGCTAATTATGTTTTTGCAACTTACTATACCCTTATTCATGAGCAATAATCTGCTAAGAATGGTAGCAACAGAGGTAAGAGATGGTTGACATCAGGCCAAGTAATAGTGTGCATCCTTAATTGTAAAATTATTAAAAGATACCCACAAATAAAAGAGAAATAACTTCTGAGTACATTTTTTATTGAGAACTCCACAATTACTCACAATCTTTATTATTGTTACTGGAAGGAATACAGGAAAGGAACATTTGCATTTAATCATTTGTTTTCTGTGTTCATTTCTTATATTTTATTTGATTAATCAACTGTTTACTTATGTAGTGTTAAAAACGTTCAAAGTTACCTTCTCGATTGTTCTAATAAATTCCTTATATCTGCCCTAGACTTTTTCTTTTTAAATTATGGGCATTTGTTTATTTTTCTAATCATGCCTTTATTTAAAATTCTGTTAATTGGAAAGCACTAACAACTTCTCTCAAAATTGCAGACTTTTCTATAACCAGGCACATATCTAGGCAACAGCTTGTTCTATAAGATAAAACCTGTTTGGAGAAACAGTGGATGAAAGGCACTGTCTCTTTGACAGTATTCAAATACTTTGTTTCAGTTGCCTATTTCAAGTGTTTTCCTTTTCCTGATAAAATTATATATCTGTTTTTTGTGAGGAAAAGGCATATTAGAAATCTCTATACTCCTATTCATATGTTTGTGCTGAAATTTCTTCAGGAAATACCAGGAGGTAATGCTTTCTACTATTACCTGTCTTTACTTCTGGTAAATTTTCAGCAAATGTTTCTAATTGCTATTGTAATGTGTATGACTTTATTTAAGGGACACCTTTGTCCTTAAAATACATGGATAAGTTATATAATTATAGTTAGTGAAAATTTAGAAATAGGTCAGCAGTATACTACAAACTGGATCCTATTAGTAATGGCTTACCTATTGGCTATTTATCAGAGAATAACTTATTTTTGGTGTAAGTTGTATGGTGATTATTGCATATTTGATAATCAGGAGTAGTAACCAGACAAAATTTATGGATAAGCATGTGATTGTTTTTAATCCATCTAATTTTGTTTTAGGAAAAGGAAACCATTTAAAATTGGTGTATATGCACATGGATATTTCTTTTAGCCAATGACTAAGCTCTTTGTTACATAATTATAAAGCATGACCTGAATCATATTAGTGGTCATATTACCTTCATCATGCTTTTCATAATTTTCCCCATAATTACATGCATCATTTCTTTAATGGTATCTTGTTTGGTTATATAAACAAAAATAATTGAATTTCAATATAAAAACTAATGTAATATGATAAATTTGATTATAATATAGGCAAGTAATTTATATATAAAAGTCAGATACTTTACATGATATTCCTGCTGTTCTAACTTCATAGAGTTTGTGTCTCCTGGATTTGCAAATACAAACTCTCGTGGGTCAGAAAAGTAATATTTTAGCCTTTCGTATATAGAATAAGTTTCAAACTATGGGAAGCATGGGTACAACAGCTTAACATAGGGTTTCAAACAGGGTTGAACCAGCCAGCACCTCAGATTTTTATTTTATGAATTTAGACATAAATATGATAGCTAAAGCGGTTACTATGTAGGTGCCTCACATCACAGATTAAAGTAATATAACATTACATTACATTTCACAGCACTAGAAACCTCCATTATGCTCTGTATTTTATTTTCTGCATATATCTTAGTATATTGAATAACTGATACTTCTGTTTGAGATAGTGCTGTAGGTGGTAATGTAATTCTATTTTTGCAGCGTATATGAACAGATCCAATAGCAATCAACTGATTTTTGACCCAGCTTCCCAAATATGGCAGATGACTAACCCATGATTCCTGGCTGGTACCATACAAAATGAAATCCTAGGTGAGTTTGCAGTTTAAGCTGACTCTTAGGTTTGACAAAGCTTTCTCTTCTGAGGAATTTAGATTGGCATCCTTTCAGGGGGGAGAGAGGGAAAGTCCATGCTGAATTTTGTTCATTAGAAGCTTTTTGTTTTGGTTGCATGGGAATGGTGCTTTCATTTACAAATTAGCAAAGAAAAGGTAAGACTGTGTGTGTTGGTTTTATTAGTTCATGATCTGGAAATGTATCATAAAATCATAAGAATTTACTGTGATTTTTAAAATGTTCTTTCATACCAAAGCAAGAGCCTTTAAAAAAAAAAAGATGCTTTTTATTATGAATAAAATGATTGACTACATAGAATAGTATTTTCAGTAATGGTGAAATAGTTTGAAAGAAAATCCAGTGGGTTTAAGGATTTTAATTTAGAGTACAAGACTGGTTATGATAAGTGAGTAGTATCAAAATAAACATTTGCCTTCGAACTTTGGTATGGAGCTGGCAAATTAAAATATAATAGGCACATCAGTGATACCTTCCTTAAATATTTGAAATCAATATAACGGTTGTCATCGAGCTAATAACCGCAGATATTATTTGCCTAAAACATGATAGTAAGTAAGCATTTTAAACTGAAGCTGTAATTTCATCCTAATATGAATAGCTCTACTCTCTAGATAAGTGTTATGGATTATATATAGATTGTGAATTTAGTTAAAAATTTTTTAAGAGAACAAAGTATAAAGAAAAAGTTCTAGATAAAATACATCTTTTCCCAAAAGTGACTGTAAAATATTAACACTGAAATATTATCTGGTTCATATCCCCCCCAAAAAATTGTTCCTGTAAAACTAGCCATTCTAGAAATCACTGCAGAATCATCATCCGGGCTTTCATTGTTAAACTGATAATAGTTTACACGTTTGCTTGTTTTCTCTCTTACCTACTTAATATATAAATGGCCATTCTCTCTCTCTCTCTCTCTCTTTTTTTTTTTTTTTAATTTTTCCCAGACCTGCTAGTTGGTACATTCGGGAAAAAAAAAAAAAAAAAAAATGAAGAGTTGATTCCCCAAGTTTCAGGGCCTGAAAAAAGTTTTGGAAAAGTATAAAAGATAACGTGTAACTACTCCCCAAAGCTCGTAATTGGTAGCTGCTGTAGCAGGAGATGTGTGTTGACAGTGTCTCAGAGAACTTATTCTCACAGCTGTTTATTCAGATAGCATGGGGCGCGTTCATTTACATAATAAATTTTTTTTTAAGCAGCAAGGTTGAGTCAGACGGAGCAGGGCTCCTTTCAATTGTTGCATTTAAACCAATAAGGTTAGAACAAGAGAATAGCTGTGGTTTGCGTTGCAAAAACAAAAAAAGCCCCGAGGCTCCACGGGCAGACCTACAAGGCTGCGCAAACAAATCGAGGGATGAGATTCTGCTGTTTCTTTGTCTAGGGTTCTCAGATGCTATCTGCTGCTGCTGTTTGGTGGGGAAAGAGCGCAGGGCTCAAAGCGGTTCCTAAACAGAACGGTGGGAGCTGATGGCTCCGAGTTTGGGGCGAGGTAGAAACTCTCCAGTGCCACTTCCGACTTTAAGCCTTCCTGTTGCCGTCCACTGTGGCGGTTTGCTTTCTGGGGAACGCGTTTTCGCTCAGTCGCTCGGCAGCCCGAGCCTGCAGCAGCGGCCAGGCGGCTGTCCCCGCGGCCGGGCTTCCCCCTCCCGAGGCGCCCCGCTCCCAGCAGCGCCGGGCTCCGCTGGGAGCTCCTAAAAGCCCTCACGCGTCCTTACCCAGGAGCCAAACTGCATAAGGAATGGAGGTCTGCTAAACCAGAAAATTCGAAGGAGCCCATTAAACTGGTGGATGCAGCGGATGTAAGCGCTGTAAGTACGAGCTGACTGTTTGAAAAATTGTAGCGACTGACAACAGCTGTCCTGTGGGCAGAGCTCAAGATAACAGGAGCGCTTTTAGTATTGTTTGGATTTGTTTTAAATAAAAACATGAGGGCACGGGCACGGTTATGACACTTTGTACGTAGTGCTTGACCAGCCACAGGGTGCCATCATAAAAGTATAGTTCTTAACCCCCAAATTAGCTGAGCGATTAGCATCATTAAGAGATAATTACAAATTAATTGTTAGCAATTACTGTTGTTGTGATCGATATAAATATAACACAGGGCTATATTCTTGTAGGGAGATTACTTCATATCTCTCCTGGATTGCACAAACCTCCAATATTGTTGTGATATTGAATAAAGCAATAAAGGCGTGTAAATAATGTGCATTGCAACACAGATAACTTTTCCTCTGCACCTTTGGTTGATAGGAGAAAATGAGGAAGGAATTAACATTTTGAAAGGACAACAGGTAACAAAAATCAATTGATACCACTTTTTAAGGGAGGAAATCCTTTGGCTTCAATAAACAAATTTCCCAAACATTATATTAAACAGATTCATCTTCAAAAGGTGAAATAATAAACATTTGCTAAATTAATATGCTTTTCAATTATTGACACTTTATATGACTTGAATGGACCTGGAAATTTAAGAACAAGATTCTTAAACTTTTGAATGACCATTTAAAGTATTTGTCATTTAAAATCAGTATATTGCTAATGACTCATGGGTTTATGTTTCTTGGGAGGAGTTTTTGAACACATTTAAGTAGCTTTTGCAGGAATTCAATAAATTCAGACCTGTCATTGAATTTAGACAAGTGTTTTTATGTTGCATTTCTTAAAATGACAAGGGGAACAAAAAGTCAGCAGTTAAGCCCAAAGTGTAGTTTTATGGGGTTTGGGTGGGGTTTTTTTTGTTTGTTTTTTTGTTTTTTTAATGTGTCTTTGAGAGTAGGTCTTGTTTTAGGCTTCTGTGAGTTTTTTCACCCACCGTTTGGAGGTTGGAGGACATGTATTCATGAATAGTCATGCTTTTTTGCATTATCAAATATTTGATACTTGACTTTCTTGCTGCTTGAGTTCTCCTAAGGCCCAGAGTGTTCAGTAAATGAGCAAACAGCCATGGGTTTTCAATCCTGAAAATTCTTCGCGGTGACAGACAGAGAAGCCTAATTGAGCCACTGTTCAGTTTTAGAGTGCCAAAAGGAAGTCAACTGCTATGTGAGTTTCATAGACATGATAAATGATTTTCTCAAAAGAAAATTTCCATTTGAATGCGAAAATTCATATTAGAATACATTGGGAAAAGCAGAAACAATTGCAGCGAGAATAAAATCCCTTCCATTTAATCAGATAGCAAAAGTATTTCATTCAACATTTTGAACGAAT
The DNA here is from genome assembly GCF_963455335.1 of Martes martes. NCBI lineage: Eukaryota > Metazoa > Chordata > Mammalia > Carnivora > Mustelidae > Martes > Martes martes. The sequence goes on from NC_137891.1 coordinate 61,056,189, forward strand.
GCTAATTTTGGATGAAAACAAATCTTTTAAAACTATAGTGGCACCAGTGTCGTTTAAATGCTTGTTTTTGTTTTCACGGGGACTCGATTTTTGTCATTTTCTTCAAACGAGAAAGTTTGAAATATAACATCTTACGTTGAAATCAGTAATAGTATTGGAGCATTCATTTTAGAGAGTCTTTGATAAAGAAGGAAATAAGTGTTAGCATTTAAAAGACATCTACCTCTTCCTAGAACTTCATTTCGATTTTAGGTTCAGGTTTTTATTACAGCATTGACACCATAGTAAGAAATACTGGTTGAGGAAAATTTTAGCAGGAATATATTCTAATTAAAAAGCAGATTTATGCCTAAGGCTCAGTCTTATAAAATACATTCTGATTAGAAAATTGCCATTGTCTTTCAAATTTGGGAGTCCTCAGGTTGATCTGTGGTTGGGCAAAACCAGCTTGCCTGCCAACTCTATTTATTTAGATAAGTTCAGTACTTTCACTTTGAAAATTTCTTTTTAGTTTTGGGGGAAAAAAGTTTTAAATTATAGTCATTTTATAAAAATTGCTTCTAGCAAGCAAAAAAGCCTATGGAAAACCCATAATTTAGACAAGTACCTACATTTTATTTGCTCTGTGCTGCTGAGATTTAGAATCTCTTTCCATTTACAGTTTACTTTTCACAGAACATTATTAACTTTTTGGCTTCATACATGATCTTCTGTCAGATGCTTTTGATTTGTAATTTAGCAAAGTATAATAAACAGTGCAAAAGTCATGAATTTTGCTCGGCATCCTGAGCTCTGTGGTAGGGAAAATGTGATAAAATGTGTACCTTAAGTCTTGTTTGATGATCTCTCAAAGCAAGTTTGCCTTCTGGAAATAATTTCTGGGGTTGAAGAGCATGGTATTAACAGATTTAATGTGGCTATTCAATGGATTGGCGAAGTACTATGTGAGGTTTAACAAAATGAGAGAGACAAATTGAACATCAACAAAAGTTCCATCTGTGAAGAATTAGAAATTTAATTAGAAAAAAGGCAAACTTAAAAGACCTCATTAACTAATCAGAAGTCAAAGTTACTAGTTTAGAATTCTTGAATTTAAATTCTACGAAGTTCTGCTATCTTTTTTTTTTTCTCTTTGTATTTTTGCAATTCTCAGTATGCTGCTGTGGGTATTCTATACAAAGAGTTTTAAAAAGCATTAAAATGAAGTGACTCCATTGTAATAGAAGATGACTATTTGTGATGTTATGGGAAATATTTTTGTACTCATAGGAACATTTGAATTAAAAATACCAGATTAGAAGAAGACAAGAAACATATTAAGTTTATGGATGTGAAGCAGAAAATGTGAGCTTAATGAATGTCTAATAGCATTTTTCTGAAAACCATGAAATAATTTTTTTTCTCTTTTTGAATGTGAATATGGCTAGCTAATGATTTTTGAAACACCTTTTGCTTTTAGACCTTTAAAACACAGAAACTTCCTAAGATAGTGTCAAACATAAGAGAAAATCAGCACCAATCAGAAATAGGTGTTCTTTTCAGATAAGTCATTATTAAGAGTATGTTTCCTTACTGGACTGTAATCTTGTACTACACATAAAAAACTAAAAGCATGTGAAGTGTAGCATTTTGTAAACTGTAACTAATTTTGCTCACATCTGTGTCTAATTGTTGTCTGCATTCGCATTCTTGAGAGTAGATTTATTTTTCCTGGACCACGATGTGGATTCAGCTGACCAGCCTAAGTGAGGATTAGTTGTTTTAAAGTTATTTTGATTAAAGAGTCATTTTTAAATACAGTAACACACAACACATGGTTTAAATAATCCTGGAGACACAAAAGAATATATCTGAAGTATACTTAATGAAATGAAGATCATGGATATGGGCTTTCAAAAATTGTAGTGTATGAAAGTACAGTAGAGATTGAGGTCAGCGTTAAAAAAAATGTTGTTGTGCAAATGCATTTTTTTCAGTGAGAAAACATGTTAGAATAATTCTTTTTTTTTTTAAGCTTTATTTTGAAGTTTGACCAAAGACCTTATTTTGAAGTTCATTTTTAAGTTTGACTTTGAGGTTTAATTAATGATAGGCTAAGCCACAAATATAAGTATAATCAAACTTTCAAAGTATACAATGAAACTAAAATTATATTTCCAACATTATACTATCTAGCCAATGTTAAAATAGGAATGCATTTTAACGTTTAACAGAAAGTGTGTTTTACATACTCCTTCCCATAATTGGGCCAAGAGAGTTCTTAAAACTGAGTTAGTTCTCACCTATAATTTATTCCAGGTGTATAAAAGCAGGAAAAGGGGGGGAAAAAGGAAATTTATCCTTGAGGTAGATTGCTGTAGTTTCTAAAGGAAAACGCTTAATCTTGCGTGAGAACATTAAGCAAAAACTGCGGACGCCTGCTATCACAAAATGACATATCTACAGGCATTAAAATTGCATTTTCACTTAATACTCAGGCGTCTCTTAATTATTTTTCGTCCTGCACATATTCTAGAAACACAGACCTAGAAATTTCACAGAGCCTTACACCAAGATATTTAGACTCTAACCATGTGCTGTTCTTGCCAGAAAGGTAGAATTTCTTAATTTCATAAATCATAATTAAAAATAACAGGACTCAATAGCAGATACTCGGTTGGATCACTTTAATGCCATTTGAGATGCTTCGGTTCTCATCTTTGTTCTGTAGCCCTAATTGATGTCAGTTCAGGTTGAATGAAAATGCACATCAAAGATTTGGAGTTCTGAGCCATTTTAAGCATTTTTCAGAATGCTCTTTCCTGGGAGACGTTAGCCTGAGCTTGCAAACCAGCAGCCCACCCTCACCTGAGCTTCTCACCTGCTGGTAGCTTGCGCTGCCTCTGGAGGAAGGGCAGGGACTAGCAAAACCTGCACTTTAACTTAGTTGATTCATCTGGAGACAAAAGGCACCAAAACGCTGGCTAACTGGGACATTGACTTGATGATTAAGCCATCCATTCTCTTTGTTGGTTTAAACGACAGAAAATTAAGCGGAAAGCTAACTGCTTTTTCTGTTTCAGCAGGCAGTGGCAAATAAGCATTCAATGATTTTTTTTTTCTCAAACTTGCATGAGTAAATGAGCACATCGCTCAATGATGTGATTTGGGGGTCTGAAAACTTGCCTTTGCCAATTTTGGTCAGTCCAGCATCACCCGAAAGTCGCCCAGAAGCCGTTTCAGTAAATGTTAAATGGCAAATAGTAAATATAGGAGAAAACCATCATGATAAGGATAAGAAACTGTCAGGAGTCAGAAGGGTGGGCGGGAACTCTGTTTCAGCTGGTGATAGCAGAAGATGAAAGATCTTCTGAGGATGCTGGAGGATTAATTCTTGAACTGCTGTGAAACACACTCATTTTGCTAATAGCTATATATTTTTTTTTCCCCCAAGCACCTTCCAAGCTGCCTGGGCAAGGCTGCTTTGCATGTTGATTGGGGGAGGGGTAATCCCGTTTGCAGCTGTCATAGGCCAGTGATGAATCACTATCCCGTCATTTGGCTGCCTTCCCCCCTGACAAGGGGAGGAGGAGGGTAGACCTGCAGGAGGAAACAACAGTGGAGACCTCAACTTAAAGACAATATGCCTTTCACTGCTGCAGTATCCTCCTTTTTCTCTTTTGGTTAAAAGAGAGCATTGTCGTTTTCAGCCATGTGCTCTGTATAATTAAGAGCTGACAGTGAAGCAGAGTTAACAACAGCTTCTAATTTCTTACCCCTGATCACAGGTGCAAACATCTCAAACCAGTTCAGATGTTGCTGTTTCCTCAAATTGCAGGTAAGGATATTTGACATTTTTGGAGATTACCTTTCTGTGACCCATATCTATTTTTGTCTAGTATTTCTTCATTATTTCTATTAATAGCAACAGCCTCTGTTGGAAATTACTTAACAATTTGTGTGTGTGTGCGCTTGTAAAAAATTTTAAGTATGTAGAAAGGGAATAGGAGCCTGGGTTTGAAAATGATTATGGGCTATAGTTTCTGGTGTTAGGTAAACTGTGAATGTGTAATGTGAATTAGGAGAGAAAAGTTGGATTGTAAGCCATTTCTAGTTTGGATTTAGAAGATTTGGGGAAGTAAAAACTCACTTTAGAAGTTACATGGTTCATATTAAGCTGGTTTAAAAACTATTTACAGTAAGTTGAAGTGCAGCCTTTACATTAAAATAACTAGCTTTTATTGATCTGGTTGGGCGGGCAGAAACAGTTTTCACGTCAGTGGAACATTAATACCACCCTTTTTTTTTTTTTTAAGAAAAACACAGAAGTTTAAAATAAAGCGAATGGGCCTTAGATTTGAAAAAAAAATTGCAGAAGGGTATCTAGGTGTGTTTTGAGTCACTTGAAATAAGCCCCCTCCTTTCTATTAATAGAATATTAAATATAAATGGCTAATCCTGCAACTGTGCCCATGAGGAGTGGTTTCTATACCATAATCTTATAGAATAAGTAACTACTGAGTCTGAGAACTTCGATGGGGGAGGATTTAACTGTTTTTATAAAACGGTAAGAATGCAAAATTGCAGCATTGAAGTAGAATTGTTGTTTCCCTGAATAAGTGACAGCTGAGGTATTCCAAGTGCTAATGCTCGCAGGGGCTCACTGTATGTTGGCCCTATCCCTTTTCAATTGGGCACGCTGAATGTAATCCACAAAGCAAACAAGTTAGCCGACATCATAATGTTTTAATGCTGCATTTGTTTCAAGGGAAACAGAGGAACAATTAAGCAGTTTGCCAGAGTAAACACATGCATCAGGACTATCTCTTTCCCTGTCACTACACTATAAGCTTCAAGTGTTTTATTTGGTTTGGAGACCCATTAAATTACAATTGGGTGGTAAATTGTTAAGAGAGAACCTAGTGCTAATTTATTAGATGGAACAGATTCCATAGAAAAGTGATTTTTTTTCCTATTATACCCGTTTACGTATTTATCTTTTACAAAAATAATGCTTTTTTTTAATAGAAAAAGAAAAGTATGACTGCATTTTTTTTCCTTTGAAAATTAAAATAGATGCAATTGTGTCATTGTGATTTAATGAGCTGGGTAAGAAAAAAAAAGATTTTCAAAGTGTCATGTGAATGTTTGGTTGGGTATGTAAGGCAAATGACACCTTTGAGCACCACATGTTATGAAAGCATGACTGAAGTTAAAATGTAAGATGAACTATCTGGAGTCTAAGAAAATAGATACAAAGGGACTTTTGTGTGCATGGGTTTCAGAGGTGTCAAGTCGTTAGCACATTAAATAGTAGTGTTATGAATTTGGTACATCTGTCACACGGAAGGCTTCTTGTCTTTAGGTCTATGGAAATGCAGGATCTAACCAGCCCGCATAGCCGTCTGAGTGGTAGTAGTGAACCCCCCAGTGGTCCCAAACTCGATAACTCTCATAGAAATAGTAATTCCATGACTCCCAATGGCACCGAAGGTGAGTGTCTGCCTTCTCCCTGTTTACCTTGCGCCTTGTTTCTTCGTCAGTATATGCTTTGTAATTAGGTGGTTATGATTTCAGTCGTCAAACCCATGAAGCTACCGTTCTAGTTCCCCTTTACGTAATTTGGCTTGTGAATCGGTATTCATCCTCAGGAGGTGCAGAGGACTAAATTATTATAACACAGGCTGGTTTTATTTGGCACAAGTGCATATGTATGTATTTATACATATGATATGCATGTGTGCACAACATTTCTAACCTTTGAGTGTTTTTTAGCTCCTTGTTGATCATTCTCCAGAGCACAGTATCAATTTGCATTGTTTTACTCTTTGAGCAATGAAAATTTGGAAATATTTCCTTTATTTTATTTTCCCTCTTGTTACTAAATACAGTAAAATTTGCTTAACTGTAACATTGGACTGGATTGTTTCTAAATACCAGTCAAATTGTGTGCCTGATGTTCTTGTGGCTGTGACCATTAAAATATAAATAAGTAAAAGAAAACAAACTTGTTTACAAATATACAGCCTCATTTAGGAGATACATGAAATTTATTTACTTAAAGATTAAATAGTACACATTAAACATAGTACTGTTACAATTATCTTGTATAATGATACATAAGAATATGTAAATTTTATGCAGATATCTATTTTAGTCCATATACTCCTAAGTCTAAACATGTAAGCAAGGCTATCCCTATGTATTGTTAGCTGTTATGCACATTTCTTTAGGTACTATGTGTAATATTAGAACTTCAGCATATGGAAAGATATGTTACATATTATATTGTATTTATTTCTAATTTAGCCTATTGAAAAATTTCTTCACAGATATTTGTGCTTACTCCTTACTAAGCCTCAGGGCATAAATTTCACTAGAAGTTCAAGGAATTATCCATGTTAGACTCCTATCCATAAAACCCTTAACCATCATTTTCCAATCACCATGGTGATCTTGTATCGCAGTTCTTAAAAAATAAACAAAACTCAATGCCATATAATTGTTTGCAATATTCCAATGTGTACTGGTGAGGCCTCTTGAAATTAATAATATTATGAAATAGTGGATAATAGGAAAAATATAAAGTAAGTTGTTTCTGATATTAGACATCTTCATTTTTATACTGACAGTGATTATTTTTAACATGTAAATAGTCTGTTTTTACTCTTTGAGTAACTACATTCATTACCAGTGTTTATGAAAAATGGTCACTGTCATTTTCTACCAAAGTAGAAACTTTGATCTAGCAAAAAGAAAAAAAAAAAATCTTTGGATAAGGTGGCTTCTCATATGAAACTCTTTCCATTTCGATAGGTGATCAAAAAGAAATTGGAATGGTTTTTAGGAAAGCAATTCTGGTATCTAAGTAGATTTTATAGAGCCAATAAAAAAAAATCAAGGAGTCCTTTATTCCCTCCTTTGGAATCTGGCTTCAGGTAGAAGCCTGGCTGCTGCCCTGTGTCGGGGGCGTGTGCAGTTCCCTGGCTGATGGGCCCTGTGCCAGTGTTCTCACGCAGGTAGCTGCTGACAGGAGGGTCGGAGGGGGCCATGGGTGCAAACCTTCTGTAGTCATTCTCCTCACTGAGAAGTCCAAAAAAGAAAATCATTTAAAGGAACTTAAAAATAAAGAAGACTGGTTAAGTCATTTTCGCACTAAGCATACATTTTGCATGGAACCGTAATATACAGGAGTAGCAGTAATTACAAAATAATAATAGTTGATTTATGTATGAAGAAATGAAATGGGGATAAGGCAGTTTCATTCTGTCATCATTTCCTGGCAAATCGTCTCCTACAGAGTAAGAACCACATAATATGGAAACAGACTATGTGTTGGGGATTGCCTCCTAGGAAGGCCTTGTGTGAATGATGTGTGGCTTGTTTTTTAAAGGCATGTGAAGTGGTTGGATTATTTCTAAAAGTTTACATTTAATGGCTTGTTGTCAGGTCCATATTCAAGAATATGTATCTTATATAATTTTTGCATAACCAAAATAGTTCAAAAGAATACAATATATTAGATAACTGTGGAATCTGCTCAGCCAGGCAATCTGGCAAATAGAAACTACTTACTTATCAAAAAAAAAATAATCTCAGGTCTTGGGAATGAATTTTTCAGACAAATGCAGTTACTCATCTCACTTTATTCGTAGCCATCATTCCTGGGTGTACTTTGCAAGGGTTATGGTAGAGAGGGAAGTTAGAAGATATCAATATAAATTATCAAAGGGTGAAGGGAAATTTGGTCAAGACGTTGGGTATACCCAGTTTCATTTTAGTACATAGTTTAGAAATATGGATCCAGATTTCCTTCATGATCCACATTACATGCCTTTTTAGATACAAATTATATAAGAAAGTTCTGGGTTATTATTAAGTTTGTGAATCAATTCATCATGCTGCTTACATGTTCCATAATGTGTTTATTTCACTGCCCTCAGTCACCACTAGAGGAGTGAAGCTTAAAATTAGTGAACTTACAGTGTCTGGCAAGCCTCCCTGGGATATAGTCATTATAGATTTTCCTCGTACTTCTTTGAAAATCTTATTGATTTCGAAACCAGCACTGTTCACCCATGAATTAGAATGCAAAACAAGAAATTCATTAAAATTTAAGAGTGTGTTTAAAATAGCCATCATCTCCCCAAACTCCATAACAAGTATCTCTATCTATATATGCCATGATTTATTTATTTTTTAAAAGATTTTATTTATTTATTTGACAGAGAGAGAGATCACAAGTAGGCAGGGAGGCAGGCAGAGAGAAAGAGGGAAAAGTAGGCCCCCCGCTGAGCGGAGAACCCAATGCAGGGCTCGATCCCAGGACCCTGAGATCATGACCTGAGCCAAAGGCAGAGGCTTAACCCACTGAGCCACCCAGGTGCCCCGCCATGATTTATATTTAGTTGACTCTACTTCAGCTTCGTTGAAATGAGCTTCCTTAACGAGGTCAACAAAACTTCCATTTAGTTTACACAGTTGTTGGCTTTGCCCGCGTTTCTATAGGTTCTCTTCTCTCTCTCAGCCATTTTTTTACTTCCTGCCACCACTTGTCCCTATAATGAGGCTAAGAAAACATGAAAATCTCCTGTATCAAAAACCATAACTTCATCTGAAGAACAAACAAGAAGGGAATGGAATGGAGAGGCAGAGAATATTAAGTTTCTTCTTAAGTCTGCTGCCAAATTATCATAAGACTCAATGTTTGTAGGTTCGGTATTCACAGACTAGTGCCTATTTTCATGGTTCATCTAAGGGATAAAGACAGAAAGACCCTGAGCTCCAGTCTCCAATACTGTGCTTTTTAATTTCCTAGATGAAATGTTCTTCAGTTAGAATAGCTGTTTGAATGTTTCATATTTCAAAAATTTCAGCCACTCGTGTTTTATATTCTAGTCCAACCTCTCTGAATCGTTATTGTAGTTAACTGTTGGTTTCACACACTATAAATTCTTTGAGATAGAAAGCATAGATAGGTAAAAATACAAAATAGTAGCATGCATGAATGTTTGCGTTGCAATGAAAAAGGCACTGGTAGAAGTGATATGTTTCCAAATGAATTAATAAATATTTTAGTTACTATTAAACACTTAAGGCTTGCTTTGGAGGAGACTAATGGGTAGTTATGAAAACAGCAATTGTGGCTTTCTTTTAACCGTTTTGCCTATTTTGAGGGGAGGTAGGTAGTCTTCCAAGACAGGATAGAATAGAAACTTCTTATTAGAGAGATTGTAAAATCATAATTTTTAAGACCTTCTTAAGCTTCTTGCTGGTGTTGCTTCCCTAGATCCATATTAAAGCGCCGAATCTGAGAGGATTTCTAATGTGTGGATTTATGTTCAAGCCTCTGTTCGGTCGAGTATGTGTGTTGATGTCTGTGTTGTGTAAGTGTGAGAAGTAGTTGGGAAACCTTCCTAGGAAGGACTCAGTGTTATAGCAGTGACAGGATTTTTATTTACGTACCTGATTAAGGCCTTGTTTGAAAAGCAGTGATTCTTTCCATCTTTGTTTTTTTCTGGTTGTCTTATGTCTATGGGAGCCTAAGATTGGTCAGTTCATATATTGCTGGTTTGAGTGTTTGTTTTTGGTTGTCTGGGGATAAGGAGTAGGGAAGGGCAAAAAAAGAGGTGTGGGCAAGTGGAACTAAGAGCTCTAATTCTACGTTTTCTCTATTATAAATTTAGATCCAAACTCAGAAAGAAGCTTAAACTTGTCTTACAGCAGATGAATTTGCATTTAAGTGACATAAAACCAGATGTAGTTGGAATCCTCACTACAAATAGGGTTTCAGGAATTCTGATGGTAATTCAAATAGTAATTTTGGATTGGTATATCAGATTTCCACGATGATAAGAGATACAATCTTGAATTAGGTGGCTAAATTTTCTGCATTTTAAAATTTATTTAATTTTGTATTGCATATTTTAAGATGATAGGTTAATTCAATTTTACAAATTTATATTATCAAGCTATTTTAAGGTTTTATCATTTCTACAAAGCTTAGGACACTAACAAATTATCTGAATTTGTTTTTCTCACTGTAATGTGAATTTAGTAAAATACAGCTATATCCAACTAGAGTATTTTTGAGAAAACCTTATTTACAAGAAATATGTAAACTGGAGTGAATGTGTATAAAATTATGGTTTGAGGCTGCTTTTTAAAGGCTATATTTGTATATTTGTGGTCAAATATTCTGTTGTCAATAGAAACATGATAATCTAATTTTATTATTGTTTACATTCTGCACATGATTTACTTTCTGGAAGATTAGGAGACATTGTGAGTAAAAGGATTTCTAACTGACATCTTTTAAGTTTGCCCGTAGCCACATAATTGGTCTCTTATAAATCGTTGTTAAGCAAAGGCCATGAAAGGATAAAGGAAATATTTTTCAGATTCGATGTTTGCCTATATATTGTGTATAAGAAGAGTTTCCACATGCCTGTTACTAATTAATAATAATAATGGCTAATGTTTATAAATAACTTATTGTTAGTCATAATGCTGACCATTCTCCATGATTTATTTCATTAATCGTCAGAAAATTCCTGACCTACCAGCATAACGGTTAAGAGGCTGGATCTGAATACCAGCTCCACTATTTATTAGCTGTGTTAGCTTCCGTTCGACTCAGTCTCCTCATCTGTAAAGTGAGGATAATAGCAGAACTTATCCCGGGCTGGCTGTGAGGAGGATAAATAAAACCAACAGCACACTTGGAATTTACTAAGTGCTCTGTATCTATCAACTCCTTTACCGTGGCTAGAAAATAGGCAGTTCAACAGTGCTATTGCTGTTTTTTACACACTGAAAATTGAGTCTTAGAAACTTCAATGCCAAGTTTAAAGGCACAGACTTTGTAATTGGCACCACTAATATCTGATTTAGTATTTGAGTCAAGTTCTGTCTGAGTACAGACCCTGGGTTTTAAAATCACCATATTCGGGGCACCTGGGTGGCTCAGTCGGTTAAGCGTTTGCCTTCAGCTCGGGTCATGATCCCAGGGTCCTGGGTTCGAGCCCCATGTCAGGCTTCCCACTCAGTGGGGGGTCTGCTTTTCCTTCTGTCCCTTTCCTCCCACTTGTGTTCTGTCTCTCTCAAATAAATAAAATCTTTAAAAAAAAAAAATCACCGTATTCGTCTTTGGAGAGAATATGTGATTCCCATCACCTATCTTTTCTGATACTTTTATACTAAACACTGGTGCCTTCACTGCCACATGGATGCCTTCGTAACTGGAGAACACCATTCCCTAGCAAACGCCAGAGCTGTAAAAGGACCTATGGCAGAGGTTTTGATGATGAAATGACTTCATTATGAGGACACGTCCCCAGGGCAGTTATACTCTGGTCTTTAAGTTCTCATGTGCGTGAGCGTATGAGATTTCTTCCTGGTGTCACCCGTGCATAACATATTGTATCAATAGGTTGAGTTTTAAGGGATTGTCTCTTACTAGTTTTCAAAGCCTTAGACTTAATTATAATTCCATCAGCTGTCTGTCTCTGTTAGGCTTCTCTGGGATCAAACAGAGATGGGAAGTCCTCTCTGCTTTTCATTATAATAGTCATTATTATATGCACATTTGGATTGGAGCAGTGTTACTGTGAAATTTAAAAAAGCAGTTCTAGTTTTGCTACTGCTCAGGGTCACAATTTTCTATGTCAGAAAGTATGGGTGGGTGGGTGATAAATTTGGTCACATTTCCCTTGACTTAGAGAACCAGGTTGTATTGCCCAAGTAGAACTCAGAGAAGCAGCTTCAGTAGCATTTTTGGGGGGCCCCACAGAAACAGCAGTTCCCGAAGCCAGGGTTTGGGAGCATGTGTGCTGTTGTCTAGGAGTGGCAAGTTGCTGTGCAGACAGTATGAGTGGAGGGAAACAAACAGGAGGTGTAGGAAGTGAATTCCGAGGATAAAGGGGTGGTGGGTATGCGTAGGGCCTTGCAGGTGGGCAGATATACTAGAATTTATTATAAATAGCTTTCATAGTAAGAATAGGAACTCCAGTGCTTATTGCCTGAAACTAGGCTCACAGTTTCTGGAGAGCCAGAGCCAGGCTTAGATAAACTCATGACTCTCTGGAAACCATCTACACCTAACTCCCAATGCCTACTAGTTCAGAGAATCCCATTTCTCTGACCTCCCTTCCCTAGCTGGACCAGAAGTTTGGTATGATCAGAAATCTCTATCTCCTTTAGAACGTCCTGTCTTCTGGGAAGCATTTCTGGTTCCCTCCAGGGAGATGTGTGAATCTTTAGTGAGTGCTAGTATTTGGCTAATTCTTAATCCTTCACTCACAGATTCTTTGCCTGAAGTAATTCCTAATTTGTTACGATGGCCAAGGGCACCCAGGAGTGAGCTGTATATAGATAAAGAGGTGTGTCTCTGTGTGTCCACTTTGCTGACTTGGAGTAAAGTCCAAGAGTGACTCATTTTCCGTTTTTGGCTCCAAATATACAATATAATAGGAAAAAATACATAATTACAAATTTTCCATTCTTACGTAGGCAAAGTTATCTGACGCATTGCTGTCTTCAGCGACTGCTAAATAATCAAGGATCTGTACTGAGAACTTAAGTTTTAGGACCCCTTTTACAAGTGAAATCTTGTTATGTTTACAGTAATTTGTTGGTTTGGCTGGCTTTTTAAATTTCACTTCGTGCCTACAATATCTCATTACACCAAAAAAAGGTAGATGAACTCTACCAAACACATCCCCAGGTGATATGTTTCTGTACGCCGCTTAAGGTAAATTGGAAACTTTTCTTTTACATACAATGCATCAAAATCTAAAATGCTTACCTATTTTATCATTGCCTCTGTTACTGTTCAGGGCAATTGTGAGTGGAAAGAATACTTATTAACAAGCTAAGGACTTTTGGAAATGAATCGACTAAGTTCTTACTGTTTATGGAGCACATCTTTCTACCCTCTGCATACCATATTTTATCCGCATTTTATGCACCTCATTTTAAAGAGTGTAAACAGCATAGTAACTGTTTTGGAGAAGAGATTCTCATGTGAGAATGATTTCAAAACCCACATTCTTTACACCCGAAACGTGGATTCCCCCATAGCCAAATAACTTGGTTCTTACTGACATAATTTATCTGCCTTAAATTTTTATGTTACCGTGTCTAAGCACATGCTTCAGTGAAGGAAGTGCAACATGTATTTGTATGTGTGTTTTGCTTAGCAGAGTCTCTAGGTTCCCTAAAGGCAAGGATAGACCTGTTCACTACTGTGTCCTCAGCGTCTAGCGGAAGTCTTGGCAGCGATTAAGCAGTCAACAAATATTTATTGAATGAATGCCCCAGATGACTAAGCAAATAATGCAGGCGAGTGATTACAAGAGAAGAGAACCATTCATTTTATTTAAAGGCACTAACAGATCCAGTGAGTATCTAAAGCCTGTTTTTAAAATTTTGAAAAGGATGATTTCACAGACCAATTTATATTATCGTTATATAGGTCATCCTTCCAGAGAACATCCACCGTCAACGTGGCTGCTGATTTTGAATTTGATCTATATAACTGATTTGCATTTGACCTGTACTAATTAATTAATTTACTCATGGAAACTGCTCCTATAGTATTTAGGAATAATGAAGCAACTTCCCCATAGTCCGAGAAATGACTGAATTATATAAAGATCAGGCGGTTAGTACACTTAGGTTTAGTATCCTTACAAGATGGTAAGGAGTCATGACTGGAGGTAAACATTCTAAAAGACAAAAAATTTCAAGAATAAGGATATGTACATACTATAGTGTAAAAGTCTGTATGTATGTATCTATAAAAATAGAACATAATATCACACTGTATATTCAGCATTGCACTGTTCATTCATTCAAGGAATATGTGGTGATTTGTGTCTAGAAATTTACCAGATATCAAATTGCCAAGGAGAAGTTTATAGTCTACTGTGATTTGCAGACCTATAATCAGATGACCACTATACTTTATAACAAGGGCTATATTATGCAGAGAGGTGGGGACCTAATTATGACTGGGGTGATCGAGGATGGTTTCTGCACACAGGTAATACTTAAATTGGGTCTTGAAAAAGAAGTGGAAAAACACTGGGTGTCAAGCCAGGAAGGAAGAAAGAACATGAATTGCAGAGCTGTGGCAAAGATAACCCTAATCTCGGGGGTATTGTGTGTGTGTGTGTGTGTGTGTGTGATGTTTGGAGAGGGACATGTGCAGAGTCAAAAACAACGGGGCTAAGACAGTGGCCCAAAGCAGATGAGGAAAGGCCTTATGTATGAGGTTCAGGAGTTTGGATTCAATCCCGTGGGAGCTGAACAACCTAGAGGTTCACAACCAGGAGAGTGAGATGGTAGAGTTTGTGTTTCAAAAATTGACTCCAGTGGTCCTCTGCAGCTGTATTCAAGGGATGGTGGGTGGTGAGAAAAGATTCCAGGTGAAAAGCTACGAGGACATTTTTGTCTGAAGTCATGTACTTAACTTACACGTTATTTGAGTACAAATTTACATCCGATGCTTGCCTTAAAGAAAGTGGAGAAGGCATAATATTAAAAATATAGAAAGGCAGTATTGCATGATGGGGAGAATGTGGATTTTGCAGTCAGGCTAACCCTGGCTAAAAAAAAATTGCTGGTTAGCTATTTACTAACAATGTAACATGTGGGTTTTGAGAGGGGCTCTGCCATACACCAGTTAGCTAGTGTGGTGCTGAATGATTACTTAACTCCTCTGCCTCTGCTTCCTGGTCTGTAAAATGAAGATAAAAACAGCACCTACCTGTAGGGTTGCAAGGATGGTTACATGAATTGGTATAAAGCACTTTGAAGACACTGTGACTCCTAGGAAGTGATTAATTATTATTATTATTACTGGGATCATCATCATCGATGATCTCTGAACCTTGTTTTTTCTCCATTATGAAATGGAGGTTGCAGTGTTATCGTGGTATTATGGCAATGTCTATTTAAGATCCTGAGCATCGTGGTGCTTGGGTGCTGCAGTCAGTGGAACGTCTGACTGTTGGTTTCAGCTCAGGTCGTGATCTGGGATAGAGCCCTGCGTTGAGCTCAGTGCTCCGCAGGGAGTCTGGCTGAAGATTCTCTTTTCTCCCTCCCTGTCCTTCTCCTCCTGCTCTTTTTCTCTCTCAAATAAGTCTTAAAGGAAATAAAATAAAATAAAATACTAAGCAAACTTCCTAGCATCTACTACACACTCAAAAAACAGAAGCTGTTATTAAGTAGTTTAGAAATATCATATTTTAAAAATCTACTGGGACTGGCTATTGTGTCTCCATGGATATTGGATATTTTCTCCTCCTCTGAGGTCCTTCACACTGTCTAACGGCTGTTACAGTTACCCTGAGTACCTGGGCTGCTCAGCAAGTACTTGCTCAGTTAATACATAATAAGGATAGGGTACTGGGTACTCCTGCAGATTGGTGAAGAATGGGAAAACATGGGGGAAAAGCATGATCTGAGATGTAAATTTGGTAGGTTGATTATGTTTTAGGCAAGTAAACCATTTTTCCAGATTGATATGATTGAGGTTCTGAGTCCGAGCCAGCTCATCTGCTTCCAATCTTCATACACTAGTTTATTTTACCATCCGCTAATTTGCAACATACACTGATACAGTTTTATTCAGTGCCCTGGTATTCTGGGACTTTTCCTATGGCTGTTCGGTTTGCTGATTGTTCAGATTTCCATCAGAGCAATGATTACGGATGATAAAGCCCTAGTTAAACAATATTTGAGTTTTCACTTTTTAAAGTTTTCATGGAAGATGGCAATCAAGAAAAAAAAAATTGAAACTAGCTATGTGACCTTAGGCTAGTTTTTAGATACCTTTAAGCTGCAGTTTCCTCATCTTTTAAAATGTGACTGTTGTAATAAATATTTCATAAATTCACCATGAGGAACAAAGGAACAACTGCTTATAAAATACTTAACACAATGCTCAACATTATAGTAGGTGCTCAGTAAACATAAACTTCTATTTAAATTATTCCTTTTCCATTCTAAAATTCTAGTTAAATATCACCTATGTCATAAATTGAGAATATTACTACCTTAATTTTTAATATTAGAGCAACCTTTTCATACCATTGTGTCATGCTTCCATTATTATAACAAACTAGTTACATCAAAATAGTTAGATCCCACTTTGAAATCGAAACTGTAGGTATCTGTTAAAAGTCATTACATGACACATTTAAAGTTTGTATATTGAGTTATGTATACATCTTAATTAACAGAAAGAAGAATCAGAAACACACATGAACTCTAGTTAAAGATGTAAATGGTGAAGTGTTGAGGGACTATATATTGTTTATGCAACTTATTTTGAAATGTGTAAAAAATAAGATGGTTTTGTAAGAAGTAGATAGGGAAAAGTAAATATGGTAATGTTAATTATGAGATTTAGGTGGTTGGTTTATGGCTATTCACCATATACTTATTTTTTTTAAGATTTTTCTTATTTATTTGATAGAGTGAGTGAGCAAGAGAACAAGAGCAGGGGGAGAGGGAGAAGCAGACTTCCTGCCCAGCAGGGAGCAGGAGGACATGGGGCTGGATCCTGGGATCCTGGGACAGATGCTTAGCTGACTAAGCCACCCAGGTACCCCTTAACTTTTCTATATGTATGAAAAATGTTATAATAAAATATTGGTGAAAAAAGTGAACCTACAATCCTTAACGTATCTTAGGAGGGAAACATTAACAAAAAACAATATTTATTGTTTTGTTTTGTTTTGTCTTATTTTTGTACAAAGAACTATTCCAGAATCTAGCAGTAATACAAAAAAGTATATGACACGACTGCTGCCTTAAGGAAGTCACAGTCTGGTTGGGGGAGACAAGACTTTTTGAAAACTGAGACCAAATTCAAAGCTCCCACTTAATGTCAGTTGAGTTATGAAGGTGGAATTTTCCATGTGTGGCTGAGAGATCCCTGGGAGCTGTAGAGCTGGTATTGAGTTCTGCAAATGCTTTTGTGTAAAAAGCTTTGTCTGTAGGATGAGGAAATTAACAGGCCACGTGTATGTTTAACTCTTTTTCACAGGGGGACATTCTGTTATCTTCATTAAAATACACGTTCTCATGTCTGAAAATTCACAGTAGGTTTTTTGTCATTATGCGCTTTCTCAATCAGCAGATTAAAAGTCTGTCATTCGTATTCCGAAATATTTCGGTGTTAGAAAGAGGGCTTCATTCTCAAGAAGGTTAGAAGCCACTGATCCAAACAAAAGCGCTCTCAGAGTTTGGAAAAAGAGCTCTTCAGCTTGCTGAGGTCTGGCCAGGCTTCAAGAAGAAGATGGAATCTGAGCTGAGTGTTGGGAAATGGGTAGAATTTGAATAGGTTGAGAAGAGGTGGAATGCATTGGAAATGAGGGACCAATCTGGACAAAGGTAGGATAGTTTGGGAGACTGTGAGGAGACTGGTTTAGCTAAAGAAGGAATTGATAGTAGATAAGGGTGGAAGGACCAGCTGGAGCCAAACTGTGGAGGACTCTGAATATTAGATTGAGGAATTTGGACTTCATCCTGGAGCCAGTAGAGAAGCCACGCAATACTTTGAGTAAGGGCTTGATAGGGTGAAAGTGTTTTAGGTATTAATCTGCAGCAATTTTAAGGAAAGCCTGGAATGGGGGAGAGGTGAACAGTCCTACAGAGGCTCATGTCGTCTGCCCAAATTTTATGGGTCAGGGATCTGAGCTTGAGTGGCAAGGAGGAGAGTCTCAGAAAAGGAAAGTGAAGTCTCAAGAGACCTTTCAAAGGAGCCGTCCGTCATCATTTACCATGCGGCATTTCTTTTACTAAAAAGGGTCAATTCTGCAGAAGCTATTGCACGGTGCTTCTCCAGTAGACTGCACAGGCTACACTTCTGTGAATAACAGGTTCTGAGATTGACTGACCGTTCTTACGGGCCTTGTATACACTCAGGTTCTAGTCTCTACATGTTGCTTGGTTTTTCATAGGGTTGTCTAAGGTGTGACATTTTGAAAAACTGATATTTTTCTACCCTCTTTTAGGCAAAAGAGCATGGGTGGCTCGAACTATAAAATTTTGGAGGGATAATAATCCTACACCAGGGCCAACATGCACTTATTAAGGAATGCCTCATTTTCCAAATGGGAACTACCCGAAGCAACACATTTCCTTCATGGACATACACATTTTTAGATAAGAAATGCTTAAGTGGCTGCTTACAATATTTATTAATTTAATACTATGTCTTTAAAAAGTGTCACATAAAATGTATAAATTTAGGAATATTGCTGTTTTCCACTTTCTTATTTCATGTAATCATTTTATTCATTCTTCATTTTATTCATTCTCTTCACGTAGGTGTTTGGTATCCCTTGATGCCACTTCCACCATTTGACACAATTTTCAAAAACCTACATTTGCACTTCTGCCTCAGGGTTTGAGAATGAGTACTCATTAAATCCATGAGTGATATTGTCATTGAATCCAAACAGTAACATAATATTATGGTGGTTATGCTTTTATTTTGTCCCACAAGTTTATATTTGTTATCTAAACAACATAGTCTTGTGCAGTGTAGCTTTTAAAAGTTCTTTTTAAGGTCTGCATATTAGCAGTAGCTAATATTTGCCTTTGAATGGTTATGCCCCATGCATTATTATTATTATTATTATTATTTTTAATGATTTTATTTATTTGACAGACAGAGATCACAAGTAGGCAGAGAGGCAGGCAGAGAGAGTGAGAGAAGGAAGCAGGCTCCCTGCTAAGCCGAGAGCCCGATGTGGGGCTCGATCCCAGGACCCTGGGATCATGACCTGAGCTGAAGGCAGAGGCTTTAACCCACTGAGTCACCCAGGTGCCCCCCCATGCATTATTATTATTATTTTTTAAAGATTTTATTTATTTATTTGACAGAGATAGAGAGCACAAGTAGGCAGAGCAGCAAGCAGAAGGAAAAGGAGAAGCAGGCTCTCCACTGAGCAAGGAGCCTGATCTGGGTCTTGATCCCAGGACCCTGGGATCATGACCTGAGCTGAAGCCAGCTGCCTAACCAACTGAGCCACCCCGGTGCCCTTCCCATGCATTATCATTAAAGCCATGTAATTTACCTCACTTTTGAAGGATCCAGCCCTGTTCCTCTTTTAACAAACAAATATTCCAATGGCAGACACTATTTTATGTTAATGTGTCTTCTCCATTATTTTGTTCAAAATAATGTAACAACATGTCTTAGGAGAGAGGCTTTACAAGAACCTGCACATAAATTGCTGATGATAATTTGGGAGGAATAAAATGTCATCTTACTTTTGAGAATATATAGTATTATTGTTAATTGCTCTGTGCAATGTGCCTAGCAGTATAAAGTCAGATGTAAGTCAGTTGTACATTTTTACCTTTACTTATTCTCTCAATGAATATTGAGTTTCAACTATGTGTCAGGTGTTTTGCTAAGTTCCGTAGGGATATAAAAATAAGTAGTTCCTACTGTAAAGAAATTTATAATGTATTAAAATGGATAAGACTGAAATGTAAAATGAGGTAGAATAGGATGTATTTTCTAAAGGAGGCACAAACTTAGATTTAGTACCTCAAGAAAAGGAAAATCAGTCCTGAGTAGTAGATCAAGCAAGACTTAGCAAAGCAGTTGCAACTTCGATTGAACCTTGAAGGAACTGTGGGATTTAGTCAGATGGAAATTTTGTTAAAGGGAAAGGCGTTAGCAAAACCATGGGTTTGGGGATGTATTAAGCATCTCAGTAGGCCAATTTGGTTTAAATATTGAATATATACAGTCATGTTTCATGATCTGCAAAATGGGATAATAGTTTCACAAAGAAAAGTTAGGACAATTAGATGTGACCGTGTATTTTGTAATACTTTTATGATCTTGTAAGTTACTAGTTATTATACAAATAGGAAGTAAAGCCAAAAAAAAACAAAAACAAAAACAAAAAAAAACCAACCAAACAAACATCTTGGTGTTAGAGTGTATAAGGGGGCTTAAAAACATGATCAAGGGATGTAACTTGATAGCTTAATTAAGGAGAACATGGAGAGCTGAAAACCTCAGAGCAACGAGTGACTCACTCAAATCTAAGCTATGGAGAGAGATCGGCATCTGCTTAAAGTAGAACGGCCAATTGCCAACTTTTACAAGAGAAGAGATATTAAGTAATTGGGATAGTGGCTGTGAAGTTAGAAAAAAGATGGTTGGGAAAGATTACAGTGGTAGAAGTTGTAGACCTGGCAGTAGGGTGGGGGGGAGGGGATCTGGGAGAACATGGGATGAAAAGGAAACTTTCCATCTAAGTGACATGACCATTACAGAGGAATGAAATGAAAATTTTATGTTTGAGTAGGTTGAGTTCCACGCTGATCGAGGCAAGAGCCTTGTGTAAGTGGGATGTGGGGATTGATTCCCGTGAAAAAGATGAGCTGGTCGCTAGAGATTTGGGAGTCCTCACGTGAAGATGATTTTTTAAACCTCTGGCAAGGAAAGACTAGAGAAACATTCAGACAGGTAAGAATAGCATAGAATTAAAAAACCACAGAATAAGCAGAGGGAAGAAAATCCAGAGAAGGAGATAGATCTAAGGGGGAGGGGGGAAATGTTGCCGTGTTGTATTGGTCAATGATAAGAGAATCAGAGGAAGGCCCATTCTGTAAAAGAATTAAGGAAAACCAGGACTGGGAAAAGTATGATGTGGGCAGTTAGGAAAGTCCTTTTAGTAAAATAGCAGCTATAAAGGGATGATGGAAAAGACTGAAGAGAGAATAGATGTTCTAGATTTCAAGGCAAATTTTTAGGAAACTCAGTGATGAAAGAAGGGAGAAAAGTATCATGGTTGAAGGAAGACTTAAAAATTTAGGGAAACCTGCTCTTTAAATTAGCATATCCATGACACAAAATGTTACAGTGAGTTTCAGGTGTACAACATAGTGATTTGACAAGTCTCCATGTTACGCTATGCTCACCACAGGTGTTGCTACCATCTGTCACAATACAGCATGATTATAATACCATTGACTGTATTCCCTGTGCTGGGCTTTTTATTCCTTTGACTCATTTATTCCACAACGGGAAGCCTTTATTACCTAATCACCTTCATTCGTTTTGTACATGCCCCTACCTCCCTCCCCTCTGGCAGCCATCAATTCGTTCTCTGCATTTACAGGTCTGTTTCAGCTTTTTGTTTGTTTGTTCCTTTGTTTTGTTTTTTAGATTCCACATATAAGTGAAATCGTATGGTATTTGCCTTTCTATGTCTGACTTATTTCACTTAGCATAATACTCCGAGTCCATCCGTGTCGTCGCAAATGGCAAGATCTCATCTTTTTTTTTTAATGGCTGAGTAATGTGTGTGTGTGTTGTCCCACAAGTTCGTATTATCTGTACAGCATAGTCTTATGCAGTATAGCTTTTAAAAGGGTTCTTTTAAGGCTTATCTATAGCAGTAGCTAATATTTACCTTAGAGCGGTTGTGCCCCTTGCATTATTATTCAAATCCATGTAATTTACCTCTCTTTTGAAGGCTCCAAGCAGGGTCCTCTTTTAATAAACAGAATTCCAATGGTAGACACTATTTTATGTTAATGTGTCTTCTCCAGAGACTACTTTGTTCAGAACAACGTACCACATGTGTCCTGTAAAAGAGAACAAGAACCTGCACGAGTAAATATGTGTATATGTTAGATATGTATATATGTACATATGTATACGTATGTCTGTATACACACATATCACATCTCCTGTATTCATCTATCCATGGACACTTGGGTTGCTTCCATATCTTGACTATTATAAATAATGCTGCACTAATCACAGGGGTACCATGTATCTTTTCAAATTAGTGTTTTTGTTTCCTTTGCATAAATACCCACATGTGGAATTATTGGACCATATGGTATTTCTATTTTTAACTTTTTGAGGAACACCCATACTGTTTTCCACAGTGGCTACACCAATTTACATCCCTACGAACACTGCATGAGGGTTCCCTTTTTCTCCATATCCTTGCCAACACTTGTTATTTGTCTTTGATTCTAGCCATTCTGAGAGGCACAAGGTGATACCTGAGACCTGTCTTTGTCAGTAGAAGGAAAGTAGCCTCTTGAGATGGGATTATTGAGGATTCTGGGAGATCAAATAATGAAGTTTTGTTGCAAAGGAGATATGTCAGTGGCACCAAGAATAAAGGTTTAAGAGGTCAAATCCTATTACAGGAAAGGAAACCTCCTTTGAGATTAACCAGTAGGAAACTGGGAGAGGTTGCAGGAAGATCATTGAAAGATTTAATGTAGCTTCAACATTCTTTATAAGATAGTTGGTTAGGGCATGCGCTAAAGAGAATGGGGAATGAGGTGAGGATTGGGGCTTGAGGAAAGTGGAAAAGACTCCATAGAAACTGTCTCAGGCACAAAAAATGGAAAAGGGAGATTGTCGAGTAACAAGATGACTCACAAGAACATGGAAAGCATAAATTTAACAAATTTGGTCAGCATGCATATTGTGGCCTCCTCTCCCATGCTCAACCATCCAGAATAGCAGTTGAAGAGTGAACAGCAAGGGCTTGCCAATGCTAGGATTAGAGCTGGCAACAGAGATGCTTGGAAAAACAAGATGACCTGGGACTCTAAGGTGGAAGCTCTGGGTTGCAGACAGGGCCAGTGAAGTTGGAAAGACACAATGTTCTGAGGAGCAACTCCAGTATAAGTGAGCGAATGAAAGAAGTAAAAGGTGGCGTTTCTTGGAGGTGATACAATTCTAGGCAGTGGTGTAGCTGAATCATTTAATAACCAAAAGGGAATGAAGGCAAATCTCCTTAAAATATAAGAGATGAAGGAATCAGAGGTTAGTAGAGGTGTAGTGAACTGGGTTTTTGATGCTCTTGATCATTATAATGGGAAACAAAATAGAAAGGAAGACCAAGTGCATGCCAAGCGAAGATAAGCTATGCTATTACAGTGTGAAAAAAAAAAAAAGTTACAAAATTAGCTTAGATATTGCTGGGGGAGGATCTGCTGCTCACCTGGGCTCATGTCTTCACTGTGTAATCCTGAGCAGATTCTTCATAACACAAAGGCTGCCTCCTACTCCAGCAGGCAAAGCTATCCTTTGGTAGTGAACTCCCCTTAACTGCTCTCTTAATTTATGGTAAAAAATTAACCAAATGGATTTAACATGTGACTCCTCTAATCAACCCATCGTCTTTCTGGAGACTATTTATATAGCCACAACATTCAAAGTATAACCAGAAGTTGCTTGACGAGCACAGAATCATGCTGTAATGGGTTCATTGGATGATCTTGATAGCAATGTCACCAAGCTCCAGTGGTCTGATAGATGTCTCCACTTAAATTCATGGTCAAGGAATACCAACTTATCTTTTCCGTGAGCCAGTTACAGTATATTCCCCCTAAACAGTACTAGAGAGAGAAGCCCATGTTTTCTTCTGGAAACCTTGATGTCCATTGCCATGTACATCATGATCCTCCTGCTAGTCTGTTTCTTCAGATACTGTCTACACAGATCATAGTGATGGAAGTACAGTAGTACTCCCTTATCTGCAGTTTTGCTTTCCTTGGTTCTACCAACCGTGGTCTAAAAGCAGACAATCCTTCTGACCTATCATCAGAAGGTCTCTAATGGCCTAACACTATGTCACATGCCTATGTCCTTTTCCTCACTTCACCTCATCCTGTAAGCATTTGATCATCTTGCATCATCAGAAGGAGGGTGAGTTCAGTAAAATAAAATATTTTGAGAGACCATATTCACATAACTTTTATTACAGTATATTAAATTTTAATATTTTATTGTTAATCTTACTGTGCCTAATTTATAAATTAAACTTTATCATGGGTTCATACATATAGGAAAAAGCATAGTATGTGTAAGATTTGGTGTTATCCATGCTTTTGGCATCCACTGGGGGACTTGGAACATAGCCTCCACAGAGGAAGGGGGATTTCCATGTAAGTTTTCTTATATAATCGCAATTAATTCTACGTACTTAAGTTACATTCAAGTTACCTTGATTTGATTTTGGCCATCCTGAGTAAAATGGCCTCATGTTGGATCTTAGGTGAGTCGCTTGACTTTATCTTTTAAATTTACTTTCCAAAGAATAAGCTTAACTTTAAAGTTTATAATAGATTTTATCCCATAAAACTTTGATTTCTCTTAATTGATGATACAATGACTATAAAAGTAGGGCCTTTGGACTGGGTTAATTATTTGTAAACCACTGGACAGTGCTCCATGATTTCTAAGCATTTCTCTTTTTCTTATCCTTGCATGAGTAGGTTAGCCCCATTTAACAGATGGGGAAGCTGAGACACACAGAAATTGAGTAACGTTTCCAGGTTTGTACTGTAAATAGCAAAGCTAGATTGAAACTCCGTTGATAATTCTGAAGCTGGTGCTTTTAACAATCTGTATTTGCTATTGCTCCCTGGTACTACTACCCAGGAGAAAGGCATTCAGTGTAGCAGAATCCTGCCACTACTAATGATGATGATAAATACAGTTTCCGCTCCTACTTTATGCCAGGTACTTTGTACACATTTTTATGAATCCTTCCTGTATTCCTGTAATCTAGCTATCATTTAAAAAACTTTGTAAGTGAGATAATTAAGGTTGGAGATCAAATAACTTTTATAAAGGCATAT
The DNA here is from genome assembly GCF_963455335.1 of Martes martes. Classification (NCBI taxonomy): domain Eukaryota; kingdom Metazoa; phylum Chordata; class Mammalia; order Carnivora; family Mustelidae; genus Martes; species Martes martes. The sequence goes on from NC_137891.1 coordinate 61,080,825, forward strand.
AGCAGATAACTGGAGTCTTTGACTCTGGAACCAAGGCTCCAAGGCATTGATGGATGGGAGTTTGTGGCACCTCTGGAGAGTGGCAGGTTACCCTGTATAGTGTGGGCCTACAGTACATGGCTGAGCAAAAGAGCTGGGGTGGGGGTTGTGGAGACTGAAAAGGCAAAGGAGAGTTTCTAAATATTTTTAGAGATGAGTAGGTGCTTAAAGTATCAGATGGAAGATTGAAGATTTGGAATGGTAAAGAGAGACTCTTGAGTGAGGACAGAAGAGAATAAAAGTTCTGTTTTCTAATAGACTGAAATCCTGCAATAAGAGAAAAAGTACAGTGGAGATAAAAGAATTGTGTACTTATTTATTTGTTTATTTTTAAAGATTTATTTACTTATTTTAGAACAAGCGAAAGAAAGAGCATGTGCACAAATGTTTGGAGGGTCAGAGGGAGAGGGAGAGAATCCTCAAGCAGACTCCCTGCTGAGTGTTAAGCCTGACTTGGGGCTTGATCCCAGGACTCTGAGATCATAACCTGAACTGAAACCAAGAGTCAGCTGCTTAACTGAGCCACCCAAGGACCCTGAGAAATGTATAGTTATTTAGAAGAGAATAGATGCTTCATAGATTTTCCTTTTCAGATAGGTGGCTTAGATGGGATCATTGTTCTCAGATTATAGCAGTACCTTAAATCTCTAAGACTGGGGAAAAAAAAAATTCAGGATGTGGTGCTTGAAACTCGAAGGCTTGGAGAGGTGCTCTATGACATCATCTATAGCATATTTATAAATGTGATAGTGCTTGGTAGGATTGGTAGTTTGGTGGCTGGAGATTAGTCTCGTCTTTTTAACTTTCTGGTGGGTGTATGCTTGGCAACAACAGCGGAAGTGGTCCCTTCTCCTCTGGCTTTGACTCAAACTATTTTACATCACAATAAATCTCCAGGCTCTTTAGCATCAGGTCCCTGGTGATCAAAGTATTCAATTCCAGTACCTGATAAAAATCATGAATATCCTGGTAGTTATTTTATGTGTATCCTCTTCAACAGAGCCTTTTAAAAAATTGGATTCATTAGGAAATGGAATCTTTATTCCTTAGAGAATAGATAGGTATATTTGAACAATGGCAAAAGGCAATGTACTTGGGGCCTAAAAGAAAAAGTATCCTCTTTCTTTCCTTCCTATTTTTAATGGAATTTCAAGTATAATTGAATATGTCTCCTGGGACTGGAAGCTATATTTGATCAAGCTAATAATATGGAGAATAGCTAGGGTAAGTCTTTGGAGTACAAGAGTAGGAGTGGTTTTGGCATAGTTAAGTTTTCACCAAGTAATTTTATAGTCCAATCTACGGAATCATAGATCTTAGATTTGGCAAAGACTTAGAAGTAACCTGGGCTAACATCTTGTACACTAGAAAATTTCTTCTTCACCATTTTCTCAGGCAAGTGGACGTGGAGCTTTTACCTGAGATCTTCCTTTGAGTGCACTAGCCTGGAAATGTTAACACTCTAGAGGAGGGTGTGTACTGCTGGGGTTTTACTTCCTTCTACATCCACAGCGTGTGGCACTGTGCCTCAGTTTCCTTGCTCTGCTGTAGAATAGTGCTCATTATTGGGCATGCTAAGTATTGTCATTTCTTCAAACCTTGGATTTGAAAACATCCAAAATCAATTTCTATTTCTGCCACTTGTGATGTTGGGCAATTTTCCTAATACCTTTGGTTTCCATTTTTGCATGTGAAACAAGAAGGCAATACCCAACCAGCTAAGGACTTTGTGGGCTGTGCTCTGAGACCTACTTGGAGAATTACTTAAAAGAATTAATGATAATGTTTGTAGTCTGATAATAGTAGGCACTTTGCATGACCTCTTCTCCTTGGGCCTGGTTCTCATCTTTGATCGGTATATGGTATTTGATTCTGAGTTCAGATCCCTGTGGTAATCTGACCAGTACAGAGTGTAAAATAGAGCTGTTGCCTTATAGGTACAGGGCACTGTGTGAGTTCTTTCAGGAAGGCTAGGTAGGATGTGGATAACTGGGTAGGATACTTTGGAGCTGTTCACCAGAGGACCTGCTTTCCACAATCTATGGCAGTGTAATGATTATGAAGAGCAAGATCATTAGATTGCCTGGAGGTGTGAAGAGAAAAGGGAAATACAGGCTTATGTCAGAATTTATTAGCATCAACTAAGACTTCTAACAACAGTTATACTATTGTTTGGTCTCCATTAAAACAATCAGTTGGAGTGATTCCCAGTAGGCTCACTGGCTTTATTTTTCAACTTTGTTTAGAAGCAGTCTAAATAATTAATTTTTTGGAAGTGACTATCTGCTGCAACTATTTATAATGTCTGTTTGAAAACTCATTATGCATTAGTAGAAGATTCACGGGTCAAGGAGGGTGAATGTTCTTTGCTTGATGTTTGTAAGAGATTGGCAATGTTGAGAGAAGGAAAAAGCTGCATTTTCTCCATCATTCTTTCCCATTTCAGAATGTACGTACTCATGAGAATCCACCCCAAATATTCTCTTGGTGTAGGACCTTGTTTTGGAAAACAGTTACTGATTTTTAAGTAGCCTCTGAGGTATGACTGCATTTTTTTCTGAAACCCCATTAGTGGGAATGTATAACATCTACAAAGTGGGCCACAAATTCCAATGATAGCACCTCACCAGTTGTTTCTAAGGAAAGCAATAAGGCTATCTCTTCATTAAAACAAAACAAAACTAAACTAAACTAAACTAAATCTAGGGAAAAAGGCAAATGTTCTGTGGTCTGGCTTATTTGCTTAATAGGGTCAATTATACCATCACTATATCAATGGGTTGGGTTGCTATCATGAACCTACAACATAAATCTAAATTTTTTATTGTATAGCCACAAAGGAATTTACTAAAGATCAAAATGTTTTCCACAAACTATCTGCTGTTTGTTTTATTTTGGAATAAAAAAGTTAATTTCTGCCTCATTTACACTTAGTGTGTTTTTATACTAAGCATACATCAGATATGGACATGTTGGCAGCCGGATATGGCTGAGTGGTAATAATTACCCATTAAACTGAGCACTCTGTTCTTTAGCCATATTGGATAACCAAGAGAGTGTGTGTTTGTGTGTGTGTATGGGTGTGTGGGTGTGTGCACACACACATGCATGTTTGTGCCTGTGCCTGTCCTTAAGCATGGTGGAAACCTACCAGCATTATTTCCTACTCTAAGTCTTTTTATTCTACCCTTTGGGCTCTGTTTGGCTAAATGGCTACATAACCAAGGAAACACTCTCACATCCTCATCATGTAAATTTTAAGAGATAAATTATTTGTAAATAAGCAATTCAATTAATATGTAAGGTAATGAGTTTAACTACTTTCAAAGTGTTTCTTTCAAAGGATAGCTTGTTATAATGGGTTGTTTCCTTAGGGATTAAATAGTTAATGTGTATGTTTTTAAAAAAATTCTATTATAAATATTAATCTGAATTACATTCAAATACTAAAAGACTGGTTTTTAAAATGATTTTCTTGTAATTATTTTGAATATAACTTCTCTACCATGCCTTTACAAATAACTATTAATTGGATATATCATATATGTTGTTTATTTTTGTAGTTAAAACAGAGCCAATGAGCAGCAGTGAAATAGTTTCAACAACAGCAGACGGGTCTTTAGACAATTTCTCAGGTTCAGGTAAGGAATAAATATTAGATTTTCACATTAATACAAAACATAGTTTTTCTTAGTTTATTTATATATGCAAGTATATCTCTATGTGTATATGTATGTGTGTATATGCATGTGTGTATGTAGTATAAAATTGTAAATAGCTTTACTCAGAGTCCTGTACCTGCACTTCTCTTGTTTTTATCCAATGTTACAAAGTATTTGCTGAAAATGTTGATATCCTATAAGGAGATAAATTCAAAAAGTGTTTTGTTTTTCATATTTCTTTCTACTAAATTATCTTTGTTAGGTTAATGACTCCTGCCCTTTTTCCCTCATTTGTATGATTTTTTCCAATTATGCAAGTTTAGGTAGGCAAAATTTGGCTTCTGCTAACTCTTTAAGCAGATTTAATCAAACCATCCTCCTAAGTAACTGTCATGTCAACTATAGATCTATATTAAACTTTATAAAGCAGCTTTAAGTTCATTTTTATCTTTTTCACATTAACAAAGTTTGCCTCCAACAAACAAAATATCCAAGTTTCGTGTCTTTGCTAATTAAATTACTGATAAGAAAGTCATTGTGGTAATAAAGTAATGGTGAGGTTGTGATTATATATTTGCCAAATTACCCAGCTTGGACTATTTCAATAAAAAAAAAATTTCTATCATATGTAATTCTTAAAATTTTTAACCTTTTTCTTATCCTCTGCTATGTTTACCAAACCTCTTGAGTGGAAATGCTTATACTTCACAAAAGTTTGTAATTGACTTACTCCAGCTCTCAGATTCTCTTATTTAATACACACCACAACTAAAAGGAATTATATATATTATATAACATGAAATACGAATGCCTAACTTTTATACTAATGATACCAGATGGAAACAAAAAAGGAAATAACAAAAGGGTGTTATACCCATGAGTTCTTTTATAAAACACTTACTAGAATTTGACTTATGCCAGAGAATGTGCTTGCTGCTATTACAAATGCATAGGTATATAGAATGGCCCTGGTTTGGGGCTTAGTAGGGTGAATAAATGACCAGACCATCATATTATGGTTTGCTCTTTCCAGAGGGAAGGCCAAGGATCCCCAAGAAGGGGTCCCCCAGGAAGGGACCCAACAGAGACTGGATTGGGATGGGAGATCAGGAAAGATTTCTTGGAGGAGATGCCTGCTCTCAGCATTAAAATATGAGTAGGAATAAAGCATACATAGACCTGGGGAAGGAGAAGTTGGACAGATAGAACATTCCATGGGAGGAGACCAGGATACAGAGGCATGGAATTTGGAATTGCCAATGGTTCAGCATTCCTGGTGTGCACAGCGTGAGTGGTGATGGCATGCCGGACAGGGTCAGGATAGAGTCTAAAGAGGCATTTGTGTCCCACATGATGTTTGCATTGTATCCTGAGTACAGTGGGAGGCATCAGAGGAAAGGAGTTGCATGATCATATTCACATACAGAATCCTGACTGTAGCAGGAGGGAGGGGGGCTGGAGAACAGAAGTAGAGGGATCAGGTACAGTATCTTCATGTTAGTTTGGGCAAGAAATCATGAAGACCTGAGATAAGGTGCTGGCAGTGTTATGGAAAGATGGTGGATTAAGGTGATTTTGCAAAGTCGAATTTATGGCATAGTAACCAATGAGTACAGGGGGTATGTGAGGCAGAGAGACAGGTTAAGGTGATGGAATGCAAGAGGAGCATGACTGAGAGGGAGAGGCATGTTGAATGGGAGGTAACATCCACCTGAAGATGTTGAAGCTCAGGAATGATCTGGAATGGAAATTTTGGAAGTGTGCGGGGAGTTGAAGGTAGTTGAAGACAGAATCCAGGAAAAATGAATATAGAGAGACAGGCAGGGCATAAAATTAAAACACAGGTTTTTAAGTGGAAAAGAAGGAGGAGAGTTGAGTTGGGAGTGAAGGCAGGAAGAGTTTCATGGAAACCTTGTCTGTAGGATAGATTGGTATACAGCTATTAAAAATAGCTTGGAAAAAATTAAATGGCATGAGCAAATGTTAACTATATGAGGTGAAAAGCAGGTTACAAAGAGTAATATGCTCAGTATAACCCATGGGTTTTCAAACATTTGTGTGTATGCATATGTGTCTTTGTGTATGTGTATAAAAATTAATGGTGGCTTTCTCTGGATGATGGAATATAATTTGAATTTTATTCCTTCTGCCTTTTTTCAAAAATGTTTCACAGTGTATTTGTGTAACAGTCTTATGTTTAAAAAGTAGTAATTTTGAAGTGCAAGTTTAAAGTCACATACTGAAAAGAGGTAAGTTTAAGTATCTCTAGATAATAGTACTGCTTCGCTATTTTTCCTGATACTGAAAACCTTTAGTAAAGGCATTCCTTGTTCTTACTAGTAATCGTAAAGGGACATCTCTTAGCTGCAGTTCCAAAAAGAGTGAACTATACATGGGTATGCATATACACATCTATAGGGAAAAAGAAAACAGAGAATAAAGCTAATATACTAAGATGTTAGCATTTAGAGGATTGTGGTTAAGGATATCTGGGAAGTTTTTCTGCTATCTTTGCAACTTTTCTGCAGTGGCAAGTTACATCAAAATAAAATCTAAATGAGAAACATCAGTGGATTTAGCCTACAGCAGTTGCAGTGGGTGGTACTTTACTCTCCCTCATGCCCACTTGCCCATATGCCCCGTTTCTGTTGTCTTCAATACATTTCCTAGCAGATACATGTGTTCATAAAGTGCAGTGAGTAAATGGATGATTTCACCAATAAGGGAGGAGAAAAATGTCTTTCAAGCACTTAAGTGGTAAAAGGAGAAGAGCAGGTAGTCCATTAGAAAGCGGGACCTAGGGTTGAGGATGACATTTAGAAGGTCAGGGTGGTTTTGGCTGCCAACACAAATTTTATAGAGGTAGGGGTTAAAGGTATAGAGAAAATGGTGATAATTGATGCAGGGAGGTCCCTGCTGGGACAGCAATGGCTTAAATTCAAAACAGAAGCAGATCGCCTTAGAAAAAGAATCACTTTCCCATGGAAACATCAGGAATGACAGGATGGGAATTAATGCAGATGAGTTTGAAGTGGAGGAGGAGTCAATATGTTCAGGGAATTCCTGCCTGATTCCTCTGTTCAAACTCTCCTGTAGCTCCCACATAGCTCTCATATCTGTGGGTAAATGCTAAGTCCTTGCAATAGCCACAAGCCCCATCGGACCTATTGCCTCCCTCCTGCTAGTCCTTCAACATCCCAGACACGTTCCCAGTCAGGACCTTTGCAGTGGCAGTCCTGCTGCCTGGAGCACCTCTCTGTATACCTGCCTGACTCCCTCTCCACCTTCCAGTTTGTGCTCTCATCTCCCCTTCTCTATGAAGCACCCTCAGCCCCCATCTCGACCACCCTACTCAGTGTTGCAAAACTCTCACTGTAGGCTTTCAGCCTCTCTGACTTGCTAAATACAACCTTGTCCCCCCGCCCCCAATAACACAGCCCTTTACAATCCATATCATTTTCTCGTGTATTAAGTTTATGGTTGGTGTTTCAGACTCACCAAAATGTAAGCTTGTGATGGTAGAGATTTGTCTTGTTCATTTGTATCCTTGACACCTGAAAGAGGTGCATATTAGGCACTTAGATATTTGCTATATGAATGAATGAATGAATGAATGAAGGCTTTTACTATTTCCTCTGAAACAACTCAAAGTGAGGATAGTGCTAGGCTTATGAGCTGGAAGAGATGGAGAAGATTGAAATAGATGTCATGAGGAGTTGGGAAGCCTGAGGTTGCTTGGAACGCGAAGGAAGGCTGGCAGTAGAGTCAGAGTCCACACAAGGGTAGAACTATGAATGTGGAGCCTTTATCATAGAGCAGTTTTTCTCTACAAGTGTTTTGCTACCCAGGTCAAAAGATATTTTTCTGCGTGTGTGTGTGTGTGTGTGTGTGTGTGTGTTATTTCTTTTTTTTTTTTTAATTTAATTTAATTTTTTTTCAGTGTTTCAAAATTCATTGTTTATGCACCACACCCAGGGCTCCATGCAATCCACGCCCTCCATAATGCCCACCACCAGGCTCACCCAGCCCCCCACCACCCTTCTTGATCCAGGGTTAAGGATTTTGCAGATCAGGCATGGAAGAATATGGAAGTAAGAGAATTGAGGGTATCGATAAGAGAAGAGTTTAAAATAATGATTCATATAACCTCCTGGGATAAGTATTTAAAAAAAAAAAGATAAGGGATAACAAATTGAGAGAAGATAAGGATGTCAGGGGTCCTGTATCTATGATAAGTTTGGAGAAAAGATTAGATGGAAATAAGGGAAAGAAAATTCTGGCAGAAGAGGATGTTCTTTCCTTAGTCTCAGAGCTCACTGAGGCCTCTACCCCATGCTTCTGTAGTTAGTCCTCCATACCTCCCTTCCTCAGCCTTCATCACTACTTTTAAAGTTTCTTTTCATTGTCTTTCCTCCTGCTAAACCATAGCACTATGAGAACAGAGATTTTGTTTGGCTTGTTCACACTTATCCCGGTGGCCATCGTGGAATTAAGCACGTGGACGCTTGGTTCAGTAAACAAATGAATTGGTTGATGCTGTTGTGGTACAAGACTGTCGAATGTAGCGGGGAAGAAAGGTCCACAATGTGGTCTTGAGCTTGATGGTTGGAGTAGAAGGCCAGAGTTGAGGCCTAGACAGAAGGAGAGAAGGGTTGGACCCATAACCCAGATAACATTGGGACTTGTTAGGGAACAGAGTTAAATATAAAGGTTTTGATAAATGCAAGGCAGTGTGTAGGAGGTGGGTCATTCACGAAATGTTAAAGAATTGTCATAGACCTTAGAGAAGGAAGGGTTTTATGGGAAAGGGGAAAAAAAACAACAACAACAATTTAGAAGCAGCAGCAATGGGGTTATGTTTTTCAGGTCTCCGTAGTATCTGGAATCTGAGAGCGTGAGTAGGCTCTGATTGAAAAAGACATGCAGGAGAAGCAGGTCCTTGGAAAAAGGCTTAGCTGAAGGTGAAAGGATCGTTTGGTGAAGAGACTGGAGCTATAGGGGATCTTGTTTTCCGTAGATTGATTCTCCGTGTTGCACAGTGGAGAGGGATAGAGTGAGCTGGGGAATTAGGTCCAGGTATAGGAAAAATAAAGCTTTTCTCATAATTTTTTTGTTCCTTCTTTCTTTCTGTCTTTCCTTGAGTTAAGATGCAAAAACTATGGCCAGGATTTAGGGTTTATAAGGGAACGAGAAACCAATCTCCAAGCATTTGATTCTGAAATGGTCTTCACTTCTGTAGTCACTACTGTTGCTTCTCCATGATGGCGTAAAAATTCATATCCCAACCATTCTGGGTGTCTCGAGGAAATAGGCAGCAAGAATGAAGAGGAAACAGAGCTGTTCTGACACTGGTAGTAGCTGTCTCCTCCTCTGTGGAATGTGAGGCTCTTAAAACATTAAGGAGGCAATGAGACTCCCTCTTTTCCAGGGAAATCACCAGGTATCCTGGTTTGGGGAGACTAGAGGAAAGCAGCTGATTTTCAAAGGCATGTTGCTGAACTGAAAATGGCAAGGTTGTTTATTATGTTTTTAAAATTTAATGTTCTGGGGGCGCCTGGGTGGCTCAGTGGGTTAAAGCCTCTGCCTTCGGCTCAGGTCATGATCCCAGGGTCCTGGGATTGAGCCCCGCATTGGGCTCTCTGCTCGGCAGGGAGCCTGCTTCTCCCTCTCTCTCTCTGCCTGCCTCTCTGCCTACTCGTGAAATAAATAAATAAAATCTTAAAAAAAAAAATTACAAACTTAAAAAAAAATTAATGTTCTGCCCACTTATTGTTTACCAATGAAAAGTAATATTTTAATGATCTAAATGTTAAGAATAATTGGGATTGAAAATAATGTGTTTAGCAATTGCAAACTGTCTTTGCCTTCTGTTTCTTCCATTTCCACAAAGCTTAAGTTTATTATTAATTTATTACAGGAAGTGCCAGTTGATAATATTGATCATACAATGTTGATGTCTGGGGGTATTTGAAAATTGAAATAGGGGGGCGCCTGGGTGGCTCAGTGGGTTAAAGCCTCTGCCTTTGGCTCAGGTCGTGATCCCAGGGTCGTGGGATCGAGCCCCACATTGGGCTCTCTGCTCAGCAGGGAGCCTGCTTCCCCCGTCTCTCCCTGTCTGCCTGTCTGCCGACTTGTGATCTCTCTCTCTCTCTCTCTCTCTCTCTGTGTGTGTCAAGTAAATAGACAAAATCTTTTAAAAAAAAGAGAGAGAAAAAAGAAAATTAGAAATAGGAACAGGAATGCTTCTAGAGGAGAAAAACAATATCGTGTCTGACGAATAAGGCTTCTGTCTTTTAATTGTTCCTAAAAAGATGTAACTTTGAGGTCTGACCCATTCAACAGTTCTGCATAGGGCACTTACTATATGTGAGTGAGGTAGTGTTCTAGGCAGTGGGAATAGAGCAGTGATGAAGAAGATGAAGTCCCTGCCTTCATGGAGCTTTCATTCTGTGGGAGAGACAGATAATAAAGAGGTAAGTGGTAGTGTAAGGAACTAGGCTATAAAAAAACCACAAAAAACAAAAAACCCAAAGCAGCTCAAATAATACAGTGAGAGTGGATGGGGGTCTCCTGTAGAGGGAAGACGACCTCTCTGAGGGGAAATCATATGAGCAGGGATCTTAGTGAAGTGAGGGAATAAGTTTGGGCTTATGTATGCAAGTGTTTTGTTTATTTTTAAGTTCGGGTTCATTTAAATGTAACAGAAGGATAATGGGGCTTGGAGTTGGAGGCAGTTGTGACATGATCTGTATTTCTTTTGAGAGATCATCACTTGTGTGGAAAATGCTTCATGGGAGAAGAGTAGAGAGGAGGGTATATAGAAATAAAAACAGACCGATGTTGCCCTGGCCCAGGAGAGAGAAGACTGTGTTAGCTCATGTCCTTCTTAGAAGAGCCACTGAGGCAGGCCCAAATGTGTTAGGATTCCACTAGGAGAAAGGAGTGGAGAAGAGTGGGAAGGAGAGCCAGGTTGGGGGGGTGTCCTGACTGCCATCCTCCGGTGGCCACCCCTGTGGCAACTGGAACAGAGGGGTAAAGGAGAGCAGTGAGGTATAGGACTGAAGGGAGAGCTGGCCGAATTTATGATAAAATGGAAAGAGAAGAGTCAAAATGTTTTTTTTTTTTTTTTTTAAGATTTTGTTTATTTATTCGACAGAGATCACAAGTAGGTAGAGAGGCAGGTAGAGAGAGAGGAAGGGAAGCGGGCTCCCCGCTGAGCAGAGAGCCCCATGCGGGGCTCGATCCCAGGACCCTGAGATCATGACCTGAGCCGAAGGCAGAGGCTTAACCCTCTGAGCCTCCCAGGTGCCCCAAGAGTCAAAACATTTAATCTTTGGACCTGCTTATCCAGCTGAGTGAGGTTGACATTCAGATGCGAGTAATAAACTGAAGACCTGCTAGTTTGGGGATTTCTATTGACTTTCTCAGGAGATCCTCAAGCTTGGGTCCCCCGCTCCCTCCCTACAACAAGATTTGGGGAACTTCTTTAGCTTCTATGCTAGAAGTAAGAGAAAGAATGGAACAATAGGAAACAAATGCGCTAAAACAGAGAGAAAGGTATTAGTTGCCCATGTGTTCCCAAAGCGTAATTTGGAATTTACTCTGCCAAAATGACCATCTTATTTACCTTGATGAATAACAAATGATCTGGGTTTATTCTGGTTATTCTGATCTCATGAAATGAAAATTAATCTGAATTCCTAAATTATTACTTAAAAAGTTAAAGGTGTGTTAGGCAATTAGGAGGAGAAGTACTTGAGGTATGAGATGGACGATTCTGACTCCAGAGCCTGTGCTGAGTTACCTCGCTCGCGGCCTCCCGGACACCATTCTTTAATGTGTACACACCTAAACTATGCGTTTGCTCTTAAGGCATCATGGAGCTCCCCTTACGCTCTGTAACAACTCCGATATGCACCATTCTGTTATTCTGTTTGTTTGTAAAAATAAATAAATAAATAAATAAATAAAATAATGCTGAGTATAACCTGTGAAGTTGAGTTGATGATGTTTTCATGGGTCCCAACCCACAATTTGGCAAACAAAACAAAACAAAAACAAAAACAAAACAAAAAAACAGGGATAGAGCTGGAAAAGCATGAAAGGGATTTCTGTGGCTTCCGTCATCGCGTTGCACTGGGTTTTTGTTCTGGTTTTATTTATTTTTTTAACTTATTTTTAACTGTGATTGTCCAGGGAAAGTATTAGTCCTCCCCGGCTACTCTGCTGGGTAAATCTCCTTTGCCCTTGGCCTCTTTCCAGGCTTAGCAAAGCAGAGCAGGAAAGGTTGTCATCGTGGATGACCTGGGCAAGTGGTAGCCCTTGTTGTCCAAGTATTCTCTCACTAATCCCTCCCTTCTATAAATTGCAATATTTAACTAATCCCCTCACGGCTGTTTGTGGGTCGACCTCCCCACATGGGACAGAGAGAACTTGTCTTTGCATGTTTGCGTCTGCGGCATCTTGCCTGGTGCCTGGTACAGAGCAGTGACTCAATGTGGGCCCACAGATTGGGGGGGGAGGGGCACCACCCGAGTTGGCCTGCCTTAGCTTTAATGCAGACCCTGGCTCTGCCAAACTGAGAGCCACATGGGGACGTCTGGCAGCTTGTGTGTAAGAGTTGAGCTCATCTTGAGCTACTTTGCTGTCCTGGGTTAGGCCTCCCTGCTTTACATGGAGAGAATTATTCATCGATTACAATTCTGGTCCAACTCTATCACTCTTCTCCCAAACACAAATGGAGTAGTAAATCTGAGAAATATAAATGTACTGATGTGACATCATGAAAAATGTATACAACTTTGAGTGCATGGAACCTTATGGAAGGATTTTAATATACAGTATAGTTACTGAATAATAGAGCCTGTGAACACCAGGATTATTAGTGGAAGAAAAGATAAACATATCTTACAATTGTACCCAAAGAATATGCTTCTCAGCTAGAGGTAGAGGATAGGAAGAGTCTGGGGTGGGGGGGATATATATATAGATATGGTATCTTTTTAATATATATTTTACATATATGTAATACATAGAAACACATACATATGTGTATATATAAATATATATACTGTGTGTATATATAAATATATTAAGTGTAAATGTGTGTAATATATATGCACATGAAAGAGATAGCTCCTATTTACAATAAATAAAACTGAGAACTACCATTTTAATGCCTTATGTTCACAAAAATGGATTTTTGCTCTAGTTCAGAATGGATGTAAAAGAATGTTTGATAGAGTTTAGTGCATTTTCTGAGACCTACTGAATAAAGTCCATGTGATTGTGAAGGGATGAACTTCTGCTTGAATGCTTGAATAACGTCTTTAAATTAAAAAAAAAAACTTTTTTATGGAATTAACTGAAATTGAGCACATTTAACTGAAAGACGCAGGAACACCGCCTCAGTGCAAGAAAAAACAGGCTTAGTTTGCAACCTGAGAAATTTAAGAGCACTATAGGAATGCATTTTTACTAAAAAATGTTGCTAAAGCAGTACAGGCAAATGAGGCTTGGCCCTATTTGTACTCACCTGAGAGCAGATTAGACGGGGCGGGGGGGGGGGGGGCCGCGGGGCAGTGTGTGTGTGGGGGGGTGTGTTGGGAGGTGTGTGGGGTGGTGCTCTGTAATCCATTCTCAGGTGTGTGTGTTCCAAGCACACACAATAGGCTAGCGACCTTTGGGTCCCGCCCAGCCCTGCAAACTCACCCTCCTCCCACCCCTTCGAGCAGGTCCTTCCGAACAGTAGCCAGGACACCTTGTTCTCCTAAACTGCCGCTGACGGGTATTTCAGATGACAGGGACTACTTTCTAAGAGTTAGTTTAACATTCGAACCCCTTAATCAGTTCTCATAGGTCGTTCAATATATTTTAACTTTCTCTTAGGTTGAGCATATGAAAGTGCCATTTTTTTTTTCCAGGCCAAATATCTGCAACTTCATATGGTCTCTACCTGTAGTTCAAAAATAGACCGATGCTTTAGACGTATTTTGTATTTTGCTGTGATTATCGTGCATTTCTTTTTTTTTTTTTTTTCAGCAATTGGGAGCAGTAGCTTCAGCCCAAGACCAACTCACCAGTTCTCCCCACCACAGATTTATCCTTCCAAGTAAGATGTATTTTCTCTTAATAAATGACTTTTTTGAGTAACCTTTACCTTATTTCAAGTCATGTTTTGTGCCTACATGTTACATCTTAAACTAAAGCTCATTTCCTAGAGACTTCAGTGTGTTTACTCAGATTTATTTGGAGCATCACCTAGAAGAGATACTGAAGCACCTCAGTACTTTGTATATTATATTCGGAAGTTGTACTTAAGGAGATAGTCTTTAACTGCAATTTGTAATATGGCTGTTAATCAGTTACCTTGCATGTTTCCATCTAATGCATGGGCTTTCTATTTTCTGTCATTTCTGACAAATAGCAGACCATACCCACATATTCTCCCTACCCCTTCCTCACAAACTATGGCTGCATATGGGCAAACACAGTTTACCACAGGAATGCAACAAGCGACAGCGTACGCCACCTACCCACAGCCGGGACAGCCATACGGAATTTCCTCATATGGTGAGTAATCCTGTTACCTCAGTAGCGGGATGGAATGGGCAGGCCTGTGTGTGTGCACGTTTCACAGGAGTGGTACCCAAAGACTGTCTGGGGCCACTTTAGAAAGTGTTACCACCTTTTGTGTCTGAATTCTTCATACACTTGTTTTGAATGAGCCTTGTAAGAAGTGGTGGCTACTTATCTTGAGGTCAGCGGTGGCAACTAGATTGCACGGGTCATAAGCCCTCTTGCTCTCATTTTTTTTTTCCATTTATAGCTCAACTTTTAATTTGCCACTTGAGCACTTGGTTCTGGAATCCAAAGTATTTTGGTGCATATTTGCGATAAAACTTCAGTGAATGGAGTCTTTGGGGGTAAAGATTCATTTCCTATTTCTCAGATGCCTACCTATGATTAGGGAAGTACAAACAGAATTCAACAAGCCCTTGCTCTGAACTGAAGGGTGGCAGTGCTTTCACATTTCAGCAGGATCAGCCATTAGGAAAAGTGATCTATATATCACAGCTTGGGCTGCACTTGAAAGAGGCAAAGCAGGGGACATGGAAAGCTCCATCCCTATTTGTTCCTTCCCACCTGGAGATTATCTTTATCTTGGTGTAATTTAACTCAGTTGTTAAGGATCAATACCTGTAAGTTAAAAATAAATCCAGTAAAACCCCAAAGTTTAATTTTAAGAAATTCTAGAATTTCATGATATCTTTTCTTCAATTGAATTACAATTACAATTTTAAGCAAATTGCACTTTGAATAGAAAAAATATGAATTACTAACATTCCCTTAAGGAAAAATAAAATCGAGTGATTAAGAAAAAGTACATGAGAGTTTGGGGGGAAGGACAGGTAGAATAAGTAATTCTGTGTTTATAGCAGTATATTGGAAAAAGTAAGCATTTAAACATTTCATTAATAATTGAAAGGCAAATTACTTTATTCCTTTTTATTCTCTAGCTCTATCCCAACCAATCAACTATATATAAATTTCTTAGAAAATATATGTAAATTAAAATATAAATTATATATGACTTCACTCTCGATAGTTTCACTTCAAAACTATCCAGAACAGAAAGTTCTCTAGGTAGGTATTTTTAAGCCAGTTTTTAGAAATAACCATAAAAAGGACTTGCTAGAATTCTTTTATTTCCATAACTTTTACTCAAGATTTTTGAAAATAATATCAGATACAGATCAAATTTATCTGTAGTTCACTTTTAAACAATTCTTGCCTTAAAAGAGGAAAAAGGATCTCTGATTTGAATTGCATACCTTCAACTCTATAATGTGAGTTGAGGCGGTCCCCAATTTATATTCTCAAAATGGACTGATAAGCTGATTATTTGAAGTGTAATTGTATCTTCCGGCCCAAACAGTACTAAACGACTGTAGCCTTACCAGTGCTGCCCCCGGGAAGCTGCCATTCATTCATGTCACTACCTGGGCTGTCATGCACACAGCTCCTCTCTTGTTCTTTCTTCTCCCCATGGAGTCATGGTAGGGCTCTTTGCCCCTTTCTTGCCTGTGGTCTAGGACTGTTCCCGTTCTGAACCATTAGTAGATGTCCTTGTTGTCTGCAATAAGTGTTCCAGGAGAGGAAGATGAGCAGAGGTTCTGAGATTCCCACCATAACTAGTAGAGGATGGGCATTTTAATGTGATAGGTCAGGAGATGGTTAAGAGCATGGCACTTTGGTCAAGCGCTCTGGCCTCAGGGCTGTCTGTGCTTACAAATCTGTCTGAGTCCTTAGTATTTTCCCCAATCACTTTCTTCTCTTTCTGGGCCTTGAGTACAGAGAGATGCTCCCAGGGCTTCTGGCCAGGCATTCTAGTTTCCTTGGGCCAGTGCTTTGAAAAATTTGACCACCTTCTCCCCTCTGCTTGCTTGTGAAGGAGGAACACATACATTCGGGTTTTTAACGGCTGGTAGTCAAGGTCCAGATGGTCTAAGAAGACTCTCTCCAAGCATTTGTGCCCCCTACTTTTTACTTAGACCCTGTAAGAAAAGATAAGCAAATCTTCTCATGGTGTGAACAATAGATCGGTGGGAAAGCAGAACCCTGCTATTCTCTGGATCTCTGTGGAGCTTAACAGTAAGATGAGTTCGCAGGCTCCTGAGTGGAAGCCTTCGGAAAGGGTGCCGATGAGGGTGTTTTCTGCCTCTTCTTGCTCTTCCTTATCTGTTTTTATCACAAAGATTGAACCTCCAGGCTAAATCCAAAGATGGTACCAGGGAAGACTAAAAGCAGATTAATAGAGTCTCAAATGGAAAGAGAGAAGGGGAAATCCCTGTTGGTGACAAGGAAAGGAAGGGAGTTTCTAGAGCCATCAAACCACCTGCCTTAGGCAGGTGTTTTTCCAGGGGCCATTTATAATAAGTATGGGTTATTCATTGGTTGGGATTGCCTGCACATGGAAAAAACAACAACAACAAAAAACCCACATTTTTTTTTTAAAAAATGTTAAGGTTATGTTAAGACTTAAATGTTAAGGTCATTATGAGGTTATTTAGAGATACTCCAGGAATTGTAATAGGCTCTCTCAGCCAAGAGTCAGATTCTTCCACCGCCTTAGGAAAGTTACCTAATTTCATTCTACTGATGAAATTCCCCTAAAATGGAAATAAACAGTGAGACTACTGTGTATTCTAGATCCCAAAGATACCATTTTTCTTAAGTGCAAAGTAAAATTATTCAAACATGTGAATTCGCTTGGCAGAAATTTTTCTCCCTTCCTTCTGTGGAAATTAAGGACAGTTGTGAACTTTCATGACTGTCTTTAATTATAATCCAGGGCTGAGCCCTACACAGCCCTACTGCCAACCCCAAGTCCTGAAAATCGGATGTCAGCCTGGTGCTTCGGGAATGAGTTGAGGGCCATAAACACATTATTTTTATATGATCATGATGAGAAAGAGAAGTGAACTTTAGGCTACAGTTAGAACAGTAAAATTGGAATAAATTCTTGAAACTACAAGGACAAAAAGGGATCTCCTGGTCAGCTTCCCTTGTTTTATAAAACACTGTGCAACTCTTCATGATTCGGTGTTTTAATATTCTCCTTTCTTTGTGCTTCCTTTCTGGTAGGATCTGGGTATTTGGGAGAAGGTTTTCCCCCTGGCTTGCTTACTTCTGGGCCCAGTATTGCTTCCTCTGACTTCAAAATGAGTCGTGTGCTAACATCAGCTTTGGGCAGAAAGAGTAAGGAAAAAACAGGGGGGAAAATGCTGCAAGGCAAGAGACTAATTAATCTCTTTTCAGAAAAGAGAATTTTGACACTAATCAACATAGTGACTTTTAGAATAATCTAGTTAAAGTTTAATTAAGGCCATCTCTTGACTATGAAAGATGCTCTTTTAATCTCTTATAAAACAAACTACATATAGACATGACAGCATGGAAGTTAAAATTTAAAGAAAATGTAAACCAGAAAAACAGGAAAGGACAATGTGAATAATCAGTCAAATCTGTAATACTCCTCTGTTTTTGTTTTTTTTTAATGGAAGTTCTGGTTTCGGGTATTCTAGTCTATGCCTGTACAGCCTTGATAACTGAGATGACATTGGGAAGCATTTGTGACTCAACAGCTGTGGGAGTGTTTTTGTGTATTGACCAGCTTTGGAGATGAACAGATAGATAAGCTATCACTAACTGATTTAGGTGCATTGTGGGCAGGCATCAAGACTGAAGGTGGATTGTCACAGTCTCAGTCGCCCGGACAGACAGGATTTCTCAGCTACGGCACAAGCTTCGGTACCCCTCAACCCGGACAGGCACCATACAGCTACCAGATGCAAGGTCTGTATACACGCTGACTCTTTTCAACAACCCTGGAGTCCGACAGTGACTTTCTAGACTAGAACCCAGTTGTTCGGTAGAAGTAGTAGATGGGGGCGGAAGGCGAACTGGCCTGAGAGACAAGATAACCTGGTTCTGGTTTGGCTCTTCACTTACTTATTCTCTGGGCCTCCGTTTCCATATTTATGAGATCAAGGGATTAGACCCAATCATCTCTGAAGTTCTTTTCAAAAAGCTCTGAAATGCTCTGTGAAGTTGAAGTTTTCTGCTTTGGCCTCTGTCCATTAAAAAAGGAATGACAAACCCAAAGTCAATGACATGAGAGGCTGGAGAGTGAGAAGTGCTCAAACTGTTGGCATTGGACAGCCTTTCAATAATGCTGTTGTCTTCAATGTAATTATTGTAGCTATACAAGTAGACTGTGTGATAGAAGTGAACTAAACGACCTACCAATGATGGAGAGATCAAATCGACAACCACTCCATGCATCTTGGAGGTACTACTTCTAAGAACCAGTTCCTGGGCTCTAATTTTTAAACTGTGGACAAAACATAATGTAAATGCAAGTCAGATAGAAGAAGAGTTGAATGTTGAACATTGTCAGTACTGTTTTCAGGAATACATAGGCATAAGTGTGATTAGCAGATCATTATCATGCAAATGTGCCTGAAAAATACCTGAAAGTGGGTCTCCTAATTTAAATAGTCTCCTAATTTACTGCAAATCCTTTCAATCACAATCTACCGCTTACTACTAGTGCCACTAATTGAATTAATTCCCTTATCACTGCTTTTTGACTGAAGGTGTTCTTTTTGTATTTTTATCTTTTTAATATCTTTAATCTTATTTTTCATTGTATTAAAATAGTTACTGCAGGTAAATTAGAAAACAGAATCAAAAATAATTAAAGATCTCCTATATTTATTATTACTTTGATATATGTTCTTCTAGATAGGCAGTATGGGACCGTATTGTATAATAGAGTATTGCAACCTGTTATTTTCAGTAACAATAGATTGTGAATACATTGTAAACATCTTTCCACATCAATAAATTCTATTCTACAGCATCATTTTAATGACTGTGCAGTTTCATAGATATATCTTATGTAACTACTCTCCCTTTTATTAGACATCTAGAGCAATACCATGAGTGTTTACATTCTTAATTACTTCCTTTGAATGAATTTAACTGTGAATTACTAAGTAAACTGTTTTAGACTCTTTTAAAGATTTGTTATATATTTACACAAGGAAGGGCTACATATTAGCATGAACACATTGGATAATATCTTTTTAAAAAGTGCCATTTTAGCAGGTACAAGATTTTATTGTTTTCATGTACATTTTTTAATTGAGAAGATAAATCATTTTTTCTTTTCATGGCAGTATTCATCTTTGTCTTATTTCATTTATTAAGATTCTTAAACTTTTGTAATATTTTATAGATAGATCTCCAGCTTATTTTTAAGTGTGCTTTTTTTTTTCCTGTTCAGTAAACTAAAATTTTATGGGACCAGATTCATTAATCTTTTCATATTTGGTTTTGCCTTTGGTATAAAAATACCTGAATTATACAGGCACCAGGGCGGCTCAGTTGGTTAGGTGCCCAGCTCTTGATTTCAGCTTGGGTCATGATCTCAGAGTGGTGAGATATGGAGCCCTGCATTGTGCTGTGTGCTAGGTGTGGAGCCCGCTTAAGATTTTCTCTCTCTCGCTCTCTGCCCCTCCCCCATCCCTCTCTTATACTCTCTCTTAAAGAAAACCTGAATTATAAAGTTTGATATATTTGGTGGCTACAAAATAAAAACCGTCTTACAACAGATAGTATGTGTTATTAGAGGGCTGTTACTGGATCTCTGATTCCAGAACTTTAAAGCTGCCTAGGAAAGAATTAGGTTTCTGCATGTACAACTCAACTAAATTATCAGTTGAATAAAGGAATAAAAGGAAAAGTGATGAAAAGACTTTATTACTGAATGTAATAGTCCTAAGCCTTGTAATGAAACAAATCATAAGACAAACAAGGTCTGTTTGCTGGTAGAGCTTTCATTTGTGAAGGACAGAGTCTCCTGAGCGCTATGAGAGAAGTACATAGGGCACCCTGGTAGGTCCTATTCTCTACTGAGCATCCAGGTCTCCTTGAGGAGAAGGTCCTTGGGTCCTGAAGGGGAGAAGGAAACAGGTGAAGCACTCGAGAGTGAGAGCTACCTCAGTGTGTGTGATTCCTGGGCCCACGCCCATCTTCAGCCTCTTGGCTACCCATCCACAATGCGAAAAGTACAAAATTTCAAGTTAAGTGTTTAGAAACTTATATAGTAGGTCAATAGTAAAACTCATGTTGGTTAAATCAAATAATAATTTCAAGAAATGGGACTTATACTCTCTTTTTTCATCTTCTTCTTTTGTAATACATTACTATTGTACTTTGCTGACTTGTCAGTCCTGGAAGGACTGGGGAAAAAACTGGTCTTGTATCTCAGAGACTTTGAGAAATAATGCCCTTGAAATTTATTTTTATTTTTTCTCTCCTCTCAGATTGAAAGCTTATGCAGCAGAAACAATTCCTAAGGGGACTAACCAGCTATCAGAGTATAAGCATAATGTTAGACTAGAAAGAAGTATGGAAATGGAGGAGAAAAGACAGACAGTTTGGAGAAGGAAAAGCTATTTATGTTAATGAAGTAAGGACACACACAGCATGAAATACAACATTGCTCCTCTACTCATAGATTTCATTGCATCTGGGCATATTGGATATTGCATTAAAACGTTTTTGTGTTTTTGTGCAGCCGTTGTTTAGATGGTCTTTCCAGTGGAATTTCAGAACCCATTTTCCATGCTTAAAATATTATTTTATATGGGTATTTCTATAATGGCACTTGACTCAATTTTAGATTATTAGATATAATACGACTTCCACAGATCAAGCCAGATAATTATATGCTATTAACTTGAAACATGCTTGTGTGATGATGGATAATGATACATAATATGCTATAAACTCCTTATGGCCAGATTTGGATAAATAACATCTGATTAATATGTATTTCACAAATATTAAGTGCATTATGAAAAATGCTTCACTATTATTAAATGATTTTTTATAGCCAGTTGTAGGAGTCCATTGGCCTTTGAGTATCTTCTCAATATATCTTGCTTTAATATAAAAATTTCTATAATGTCTTAAATTATTTTCAAAATTCTCCCAATTCTTTTATCCTTAATGAATAACAGTGATTTTTGTTTATGTCAATCTCATTTTAGAGCTATTAAAAATTCTTAGAATCCTGGAAGAAGCTATATATATTTTAGTGATTTGAGAGTGTTTTACCTAGCTTTTTCTCCCCAAGATCTTTTCACCTTTCAAATATAAGGTACAATAATTAGTTATTCTACTAGAGAAGATTAGCTACTAGAATTTCACAACACTAGAAGAAATAGTCTAGTAATCCAGATGACTCAGACTGAAATGTGGTATGCGTGCTCACTGTGTTATGCTGATTTAAAGAGAATGTACGGCGATCCCTTCTTTGATTCTGGCAGACATGGTAGATCTAGACTAAAACGGCCCGGTGAAATCTTGCTCTCTGGTTAACAGCATAGGTTCTAGAGTCAGACTGCCTGTTGAACAACCCCGCTGTTGCTGTCAGTGGGCCTTCAGCACAGCCCCTGACTTCACACCTGCATTTCCTCACCCTCAGGTGGGAATATTGTCTATTCCCATAGTGGTGGTGTGAGATATAATTGAAATTATCCAGGTAAATCACTCTGACCAACACAGTAAGGACTGCAATGATTGTTTTCATTGTTACCGCTCTCATTGTGGCGGTGATGTGGTTACTATTATTTATTACTGCAATTGTCCAGCTTTTTCAAGTAGTTCCAAATTAGGAAGCACTACCTAAATGTTCCTGTTCCCCAGGAGGAAACAAACATAATATATAAATTTAATATAGACGTAGTATACTAAAGATATGTATATGTGTATATATATACATACATACATATAATGTTATATAATTTATATATATATGTTTGTGTATATGTGTGTGTGTATATATATATGTGTGTGTGTGTGTGTATATATATATATATATATATATATCCAACAAAAAGAATTCCAAGAACCCAGTAACCAGGTAAGCATAGGAAAAAATAAAATCCGGATATAACTAATGTACTGGCAAAAAGAAAAGTCACTATCAGTAAAAGTCAGGCTGTTTGTACATGAGACAAAAACTAAGGGGAGAGACAGGAAGAAAAAGGAACATGAAGAAGAAACCCAGAAGAGAGAAGACACTGTGTTGAAAAGAGTGGGGACAGACATTGGAAAGTGAAAGCAGGGAGACACACAGAAGGGCTGCTGGCAAAATAGGAGCTCAGTTCTGCAGAGGTGGGAGGGAAGGAGGCATGAACCAACTGTTTATGTCTCAATAATCCCTCTATCATCTCTCACTTTGAGCAAGAAGATTAGCAAAAGAAGAGGCAGCAGCCGTAAACAGCGAATTTTTTATTCAGAAATCAAGGTTAAAGGGGCACTTGGGTGGCTCAGTCAGTTAAGTGTCTACCTTCGGCTTAGGTCATGATTCCAGGGTCCTGGGATCAAGGCCCACATCAGGCTCTCTGCTCAATGGGGGGGCCTGCTTCTCCCGCTGCCTCTACCTGCTGCTCCCCCTGCTTGTGCTCTCTCTCTCTGTCAAATAAGTAAATAAAATCTTAAAAAAAATCAAGCTTAAGGAAGAAGATAGGACCATGACAAACTATGCTACCCAGATGGAAAATTCTAGTTCCCATACATCAAAATAACAGTTAATATTTATTCATTATATATACATGTATATATAAATATATTTATATTATATATAATATATAACATTATTCAACAATGATTAATGCCAACGACTATTCTAATTATTTTACACTTGTTGTCTCAATCTTTCTGAAAACCCTGAACAATGACTTTAAAGGATAAAAATCTGAAAATGCCAAAGAATGCCTCAAAATGGAGAATGGTTTAGAACTGTCAGGCCCTCCTCTGTTGTAACGCATCAAAATTATAGTGCCAGTAGGGGAGCCTCTTAGAGAAAACTACAAAAAAAGAAAAAAACCAAAATGTAGTTGCTTACAGTATATACATTCTGAAGCACAGATTTGCTCTTTAACTAACCGAGACATTGCATTACACAACTAGGTATATAAATGTTCAAAAATAACATCTTTAGAAAAAAATTGTTCAGATAATTCATTTCTTTAAAGATTTTAATTACTTTTCAGAGACAGAGAGAGAGGGAGAAGGGTGAAGCAGCAGGAAGAGGGAGAAGCAGAAGACCTACTAAGCAAGGAGCCTGATGTGGGACTCGATCCCAGGACCTGGGATCATGACCTGAGCTGAAGGCAGACACTTAACCGACTGAGCCACCCAAACGTCCCTAGATAATTCATTTCTCAGCACTATTTGTACTTTAACACTTTCATGGTACTTACTGGACGGATTTATTTGGTAATATGTGGGTACGTGCTACTGCCAAGCCTTATGAACTATGTCATTCTTGCTTCCATGTTTGGTCTAGGTGATCTTTCTGGATCCTTCCAGCTTCAGCATTTAGCGCTTCTGTTATGGTAGGCTTCCATGGATCATGCACATACCAGATTGTAAACCAAACAAGGATTGAATTTTTGTTTTATATGCACTGATGCTAATGACCCATGATTTTTTTTTTTTTTTTTTTTTTGACCCATGATGTTAATAACCTCATGGATTGGGAAATTCGGTCGCCTTTGCTTTTGCTGCAGGATTGCTAGAAAATTCTGTTTATCTTTTCTATGTCACTCTTGTACCTCCAGTGGAAGATTAGAAACTTAAGTTTAGCTGAGGAAAGCAAAACGTTTCTGTTTGTAGACAACTGTAGAGTTCACCCTGAGGAAGCGAAAGCCTTGCTTTTAATTTGATACCTTCTTGCTCCCAGGATGAGCCTCAGTATTTCTGGAAGACACTTTGGAATTGTGTGAGGAGGTTTTCCACCACACACCATTGAAAAAGTCTGTGCAAATTAGCTTAATGGATGAGTATGAATGGACGTAGGGGGCCTGGAGACTTCGGGTCAATGATGCAGGTGGTGTAGGGAGTGTTTCCAATGCCGCTGGCCAGTCTGAGGGCACTGAGATGGTGAAACCGGGGTGTTGTGTGTGCCTGTGTGTGTTGGGGGGAGGGGAAGTATGTATGAGTAAGTATGTGTCCATGTAAAAATCCTCCCAGGAGAAACTGCTTCAACGTTTGGCTTACTGACCAATTTCCCAGAATATCTGCTCAGTTTGTCATAAACTAGTTTTATTCATCCTTTTATATACAAGAAGCAATTGACCTGAAACCAAACTGTTATGTTTTTTTAAATGCGTGTTCCAGAGTTGTTGCTCGTAATGCCCTTCCTTTACCCGTGCATTCCATACAGTATAGGCTCAGAGTTCTATCTAGCACAGAAAAGAAGAAACCGCATTCATAATTTGGAGGGTGAGTCACACACAGAAAATGACAGTTTATTTGGCAGTTTATTTAAGGTAAGGAAGTGTAAACATTTTCACACACACAAAAAACTAAAATCAGACTGGTTTAATGAACTGAACCTCAGCTTTGAGGAAAACCCAGTGTTCCATAATAACTTAGTCCTATTGATTCTTGATGGTTACAGGCAGTCATCATCTTTACTCATATTTTCATCTCTGGTATCAGTTATAGAATATGCAAATGTCTGTTAAAGGTGGAGAGGTCAATGCCACAAAGAAGGTTAGAGATTACGATTGAGAACCCTCGCTCTCTCCATTTGGAGAAGTGAATTTGGAATTTAGCATAATAACAATCTTGGTTAGTGTATGATCGTGGTTTGTTCAAAGCAGTCTTCCCCTGTGTTCATGCTCGTCGGAGGAGCTGGTTGGGGGCATCACGGAATGAGAGTGGGAGTATCCAGTGCTTTTCTGAGTGTTTTATTGCCCCCAGAATAGTCGTTGGGGTGCGGGGCATTCCTGTCATTCTGCACCAGGAAGGTGTCAGGATTGGCCGTGATAGATAGGAGGGGCTACCCAGATACACACGCCTGAAAACCGGAGGGCTCTGGAAACTTCGCTTTGTTTATTTTCCTTAGGCTTTATTGCTCTCACTTAGAGAAGAAAATAACACAAATTCTGACTGCCTCTTTGTATATTGTGTTGTTCATTCTGTTAAAGAGATCGGGGTTTAAACCCGTGAGAGAGAAATAAAGGAGGGCAGGGGTTTGTTAAAAGGTATGTGGCAGGGCTCACGATTGTGCAGCTTTCCACACTGCCTTATCTGGGGCTCATTATCCAGTGGAAATGATCTAATAATAACCTAATGAGGGAAACCATCCTTATTTCCTTTGTTCTGCCCGTCCAGGGCTTTTTAAACATATAGCTGAAGTGTTTCCGTGTACGAGTCATTTAGAAGCTCAAAATTGCTTAGTAAAATGTACTTTGAACGTTTTTCATTGCCCATAGAAATGGTATTTTTCGAAAAGAAAAAAATAGCAAACTCCAAACTGCATGGTTTTAAGGAACCTTTTTTCTTTTCTGCTATGATAAAAGCATTTGAGACTTATACTTTCTGACATGAAAGGACATGTTACAGTTAGAATTGCAGAATCACTCTTGCAGCTTGTGCTGGTGTTCAGAATTTCTCCTTAATTTCTTTGCCAGTCCACTCACATTGATATTTTAGTTCATGGCCTTTTTGCATTCTAGGACTTTTTTATGCTTAGGTTGATTTTTTAAAGTAATGTTCCATTTTAGCTCTTTTGGCATCTTGTGTTATTTCAACTAAGGGGTATTGAAAATTGTACCAAATTTTGTTGAAATCCAGCTGTCGCCATAAGTCATCAGTGATCAGTACCCAATTTGTTTTTTATAGGGATTGTTAAAGTATATAGAACTAGATCAAGAAAGGTAAATGCAAAGGCTTTCCAGTTCTTATTGCCTAAGTTAAAAACGCTCTTTGGAATATAAAAACTGTTACCGGGATAAAAAGGAAAGCTTGGTCGCTGAAAATCCTTCTTGTAAGAAAGGGGGAAAACTTTGGTGTTAAATAACCCATCTGGCTTTCAGAGGCTTGTCCCCGGGGAGTTGCGCTAACTTCTGCCACATAGATCGCGCCCGATGATGGACATAGCCCATGGCAAAGAGGCCAGGGAAGGAAAGCAAATGGACTTCTGTGAAAATACACGAGGGGCAAATAGCATCCTGCTTGCCGAGGAAGTGCTAGGAAACACTCTCAGACACGGGGAGTACAGACAGGCCCCAGCAGGTCCCAGCATTCTTAGGTTGGCTGGGATTCTGGTTTTTAATGTGAGTCCTTGTTCTCTGTGAAGTAGACCTTTGACCTACATGTTAGCCTTTTCTTTTCCTAAGCGTTTTGAAGTTCTAGTTGGGCAGTATTCTCCAGGTTAAATCACATACGAAACTTCGATATTTTAAATTATGGAGTGTGTCAATATCAACTATGTTCTTAATGTGCTAACTTTGTAGGGTTTTATTAATCAAGGTTCTGAGAGGTTGGCTTGTTTTTAAACTATAGTTGCTTAGTACCTATAGAATAATGGTGTGGCCCACACAGGGCCTTCTAGCAAGACTGTTTCGTGTTTGTTACGGTTGACGAGACTACCACCCTTCTCTGTAGGAACCCCTGACAGTGACAAGAGGAAAGCAAAATCTTTGTGATCCATGGTCTGTGGGCATCTTTATATAATGTGCTTTTCAAATTACTTGCTAGCCTACAGGAGAGTTATAAGGAAGAAGTCTTTTAGAAATGAGATGGTTTGATGGCAAATGTATTCATTAAATTTTTCAGGTGCCTTTGTCTCTACTGTCTGCGATGTTAGTGTAACCAGAAATTAAGACCACTTTTCAGAATATACAATTCACTTTCAATGTCACTGAATCAGAAAATCTGAACGGTGGGGTATGGCATGGTACAGTGACCTGAAAGTGGAGACAGTGGTCATTCCCTAACTGAGAGTCTTTGTGCACGAGAGAAGGTAGCTTCACCCTGCTTCTTGGCAAAGGAGAAGGATCCCTGCCTCAGCTACCTCACCATCTGATGGTGGAAATAACTAGAGAAAAAATGGGGTGGAAATACCAAAATATAAATGGACTGTAAAAACATAGAATATTATTACATTCTGAATATGAAATTTCTCATATGCAAGCAAGACTCTTAATTTCATTATATACCGACAGGATGCCAATATCTGAGCTAATAGTAGCCTCTTAGGAGGCCCATGTTTGTGTGGTAAGATCAGTGTTCTATTAGGACACCTGTGTGGTATTTATAGGGATGTGACATCCTTGTACCATCTCTGGGATCCAGTGGTACTAAACATCTAAAACCGGTGAGATTTTATGAGCTGTTCAAAATCCATGAAGTTTAATCAGTTTAAAATCTTGTTTGATCATTTAAAAAGCAAAACAAAACAGCACAAAACAGAGGGCACCTGGGTGGCTCAGTCCATTAAGCGGTTGCTTTGGCTCAGGTCATGATCCCAGGATCCTGGAATTGAGCCCCCACATCCGCCTCCCTGCTCAGCGGGGAGTCTGCTTCTTCCTCTACCCCTCCCCCCCAACTCATGCTCTCTCTAGTGCTCTCTCTCAAATAAATAAAACTTAAAAATAAATTTTAAAAATCTTACTTGATTTAAAACTCTAATAGAGTTTCTTTTTGGAGATTCAGAAATATTTTAAATCCTTCCAGAAGGGTGTTTATTCAAGCCTGAATTTAATTTTCTTTAATTTAAATCTAAAGTAGTGTCTGTAATCTAGTGTTTAAAGATAAGCCTTTATACACCATCTAGTTTAAGGAAAAAAAAACACTAAAGTGTGTGTTCTTTAGATAAAATCTGAGAAATAAGCTGTTATTAATTTGTTTCTCCTTTCCCTTTTTTTTTTTTCACTGCTGAACAAATAAGGAAGTTGAAACATGTTTTTCTCTTGTGATGTCTATTGGCTTTCAAGTTGCCCTTCCAAAGTGCCCATAATTACCACCATCATCACCAAAAAAAAAAAAGTGATTAAAAGTCTTCCTCCAGTCCATACACCTGATTTTTAGGACAGGTGTATTATTACTGGGCCCTTTTGTCACTTACCACACAGAACTAAAATTCTCAAGCACCGGTTCTCTCACTTGAGCCTGGATGAAACCCTTCAAAGGCATGAATCAGCCATGGCTTATCCGTCTCCATGTGAGGCAGGCAGGAGAAATACCACACAGAAATCTAAGGAACAAAGTATAGAAGCAAGACTAGCAAAGAGGCAAATTCCATGGCTTCTGTTAACAAGCTGGGACTCCCAGAAAGTGAAATCCGTGCAGAGATGAGTTGTCAGGGAAAGCTTATTGGAAAGCTAGGACTTGAACCAGGCCTTGAAGGATGATGAGAAACAGACTATTAAGAGGGAAGCATGAGAGGAGAGGAGCAGGAATGAGTCTGATGTGTTTCCAGGATCCCAGGGATCCCGTCCTGAATTAATATAGCGGACTGTGGATGAAGGAGCTTAGGCAGGACCCATCCCAAACTCTCCTCCCCAAACCCCATGTCCCTTCTCCAGGCCCAGTTATATGCACATACATGTCCTTACATGTGTGACAGCTTCCCCCCACCCCCTCTACCCTCTAATGTTTCCTGTGCCACAATATGTTCCTATTGGCATGTTCAATGTCCAGATTCGTGGGTTTTTCAGTTAAAGAATGCCATGTCTTTTCCTGAACTGTTAATCTTTTCTTAAACGATCAAGAAACTTCTTTCATCCACTTTTCGTCTCTCCCACTGCTTTTCTAAGAACGTTTCACTCTCTGATCTTCTCCTTTGGGCACTTTTCCCTCACTGCATGCCAGGAACCCACTACTTGTTTCTTGTATTTTTTGTTTGTTTGGTTTTTTGTTTGGTGAGTTGTATTTTCCTTCCCAAACTGACCTGGTGCTTTCATTCACTTGAGTAGCTTTGTGTCTTAGAGGTGTTCTGAAAGGAAAAATGATCTCAGTGTTCTTTTCTTTTCCCCTCTCTGCCAAAAAAAAGTATTGCTATGATTTTTCACAATAGTGAACTATTTAAGTAGATAAGATTTTTGTCTTAACAGCTGGGTAGGAAGTTTCCTCCACTGCCACCCCGCTTGGAGCGTAACTTAATTCCAAACTGTACCAAGAATTATACTGTGCATTATTGGACCTTCACTTGAACCTATCCCTGTCAAACTCCGTAATTAAGAAATAATGAGTTCTAAGCGGGAATTCTTTCTGCTTTGGCGAATTTTTGTAACGTTCCATTATATAAAATACACAGCATTTTATTATACAATATATTTGCTCTTTTATTTACCTGGAAGTGACTTTTCATGTAAAGTGGTTTGTCTCTAGGAAGGAGAATACTTTTATATTTTTTTGATAAAGAAATTCTGAATATTAAGCCTAGTTCTCTGACCTAAGGTAAAAGTGAAGACTCATGAATCAAACAGAAACTCGCAGTAGATGGATCCTCCAACAGACAAAGGGGGTCTGTTTTCCCTCGTCGCGTCGTGTCCTCTCTCCCCCTCTAGCATCCATGTTCAACCCCGGGGTAGGGCAGCCTTCTCCATGAACGTGCCTCTCCTGCCAGGGCTGCTCAGAATAGGAAGTGGGTTTTGCAGTGACACACTGAAACTTTCTCAGGAGCATTGCGGTGGTTCTGTTGCCGTTGCTTTGTGGCGCTCTGACCTGGTGAAATTCATCGGGTGGCATGGGCACCAGATCTGCGTGGGATCAGCTGTTGCCTTGGAACCCTCTCCTCCCTTTACGAGCTCTCGCATGGCTTAAGGACCCAAACTGCCCCCAAACAGTCTCTGTAAAGCTTCCACTCTAGAAATGCTTGGTCAGTGTGATTCCTTTCTTAGAGGAAAAAAGCAAGCCTGTACTGGTTATATGTTTCTGAAGTGACTACGAAAACACCCACTGAATTGGTATAAAACACAGTCGCAGGTACTTGAGGTGTTTGATAAAGCAGTGGATTTTTAGGTCAAACCCTCCCTCTTCTACTTCAGTGAGATGGTTGGTGATTCCTCTGTCTAATGCGGGGCGTAGATATGTGCCTTTTAACAGACACCTCCCGACAATTGCCTGGCATTTGACTGTAGGTTGGATATGCTAAAAAAAAATTTTTTTTCCAAGATCTTCTCCGACCCCTCTCCCCCACCACCACCCTGGTCCCAGTTGCTTTGAGAGGTAATCTACTGTGGAGATTAGGAACCTAGCCTCTGGGACCAGATGGCCCAGGATACTCTTCATAATCTTTGGTGGTTTGCCCATCTGTAAAGTGGGGTGTAAGTTCTCCTCTCACAGGGCAGTTGGGAGGGCCCAGGGAGCTGTAACGTGGAAACTACTGGCTCAGAGCCAGCACTCAGTAACCTTGAAGTGCTATTAGTTGTTCTTATGTACATCTGTTTTGCTTCTGATGTTTTTCTTAGTCCTGTAGAAAACGAGAGTGAATTTCAGGGCTTCTATAAAGCTATATAGAAAAGGTAAGAGGGTATGAGAGAGCATTGTGTAGACTCTGAAACCAGACGGAGCTGGGTTCAAATTTCACTTTTACCCCATTAAAGCTGTATGATCTTGACCTAACCCTCTGTTTCCTTATTTGCAAAGTGGGAATATTAATACTGCCTATAGTATCAAGCTGTTGGGTTTAGATAAAGTGGAACACACTCCTAGAACATAGTAAGTACTCAGGGATGTTGTCGATCTTTACTGTTACTCTATTTTGTATTCTGGTTATGTTTGTATGGGTTGACTGCAAACATCCAATCCTATAAGCTCTAAGATTTCTTTTTAGCCTGTTGAATAGGGAAGGGACTAATGAGTTAAGTGTAATTATTATTTGAGGCTGGCTCAGTCGGTTGTGTCCGACTCTTGATTTAGACTCAGATCATGATCTCAAGGCCCTGAGATCAAGCTCCGCATGGGCTCTGTGCTCAATGGAGAGTTTGCCTCTCCCATCCCTTCCCACTCTTCATGCAAGTGTGTTCTCTCATAAATTAAATAAAATCTTTTTAAAAAACATGATGAGTATTTAATTTGTATCAATTTTCTAATTAATACTAATTAGCTTAAAATACTGATGAGTAGTCCTAGATGTATATAAATATATATAAATTTGTGTGCCTATTATATAAATTTATACAACAAATTATACACAAACATACAAATGTAAATATATAAATATGTTATACATGTAAATTATATATAAATTTATATAATATAAATATATAATGTATCTAAGTATATATAAATTTATATAATACTATGTATACATTACGGAGGTAGATAGGTAGGTAGGTAGACAGATAGACAGGAGATTCAGTAATCCAAGCTTAGGAGGAAAGAGAAGAGGGGAGTTTGGGGAAGGTGTTTGAGAAGAAAGGTTTCTAGTCCATGCTGAGTTACGAAGTTGATGGGATATTAGTCAGGATACAGTGGGGAGGAAGTAAGAGGTGCAAAAAGCCTCCTTAAGAGAACCACACGTTGCTTCATTTGTGTGAAGTTAGGCTGGAATGTGTATCTGGCTGGGTTGGGTTGAGGTTCCTGGGACGAAACCGGAGAAGTCCGAAAGATAGACTGGAACCAGACCAGGGTCTAATAAATAAGCTCTGGGAAGGAGTTTGAATTTTATCCTGAGGGCAAGAGGAAGCCACTAACGGTTACGTTAAAAACAAAACAAAACAAAACAAGAACGGGAGTGAGAAGATCAGATATGCACATTAGAGAAAATATTCTACCTTTGTGGAAAATGAACTGGAGGGGGCCAGAAGATGGGCAGGAAACCAGGAAAGGAGGCTGTCGCAGAAAGCCAGTGCTGGTGGCCTAGACTGAAAGTTAGCCGCCCTCTTTGCTTAAGTCCTACATGAAGGCAGGTGGTGTGGCCCTACAGATCCAGTGCTGGTGGTGAAAAATGAGTATTGCCTGAGCCTGAGTCCCTAGTGTGTACCCCTCTCCCTGAAGTAACTTAGACCCTTTTGGAAGTTGCATTAAGTCTCCCAGGCCTCAGGAGTGCCATTAAAGCCTGCTGCAGTGTACTAAATGGAATGGAATCTCGGCCAGCCGTCAGCCAGTAAATGACTATAACTTATGTTGAATTCCAGCTAATGTACAGCCTTAGAAGTAGCATTAAGTCTGGAAAGTCACTTGGGTACCATTTCAAGTACTGAACTGTGATTTACTTGGTCGTACCTCAGTGGCCTGTATGTGCCAATATAGCTTCCGTGGCCTTTTCTACTTTGTTCCAGGGAATAACTTAAGGAATGAAAACACCCATTTTAAAAATATATTTTCTATATAGTACTCATTTTCTTGGTGGATAGGGATTGTTGAGGTCAGTATTTATTGTTCAAAAATGTGTAGTATAAATGAAAGTAGCAAGTCATAACCTAGAAATGTGCAGTTTTAAATGAAAATAACAAGTCATAACCCAACGTAATGTTTCCTATTAAATGTATATAGTAAAGTTTAAAAAAGTATTGATATTGCACTCTTATCCAAAAGAAATTTAAATTTTATTTTTACAAGGCATGTTTACGTTATTCAGTGTAAGTTTGCTTTATATATAAAATATCAATATTGATTAATTCACTGATAAATACAGAGTGAGTCACATGCCAATGAGGTCCAGTACTTAAAAAAAACAAAACCGATGTCATCCTGATAAGTCCTGTGAGGTCCCAAACTATGTCTCAGTCATTCTTTTATCCCCATGTAATTACCACCACAAGTCCAGCACTTAATATATCTTTAGAAGTTTGTGATTGTCCCATGCTAATGACAGTAATAGGGGAAGCTTGTCTGAAGCCCCAGTTTTCATGACAGAATAAATATTAATGCGAGAGCTCTTTGCTTATCTGTGATGGGTGTTATGGGAACTTTGAACACTTGGTATTCCTGAAAGTCACAAAGAAAGAAACCTCAAATATGAGGCTATGATAACCAAATTTGAAACTATCTTAGGAAATATTTTCCCTTAATAAAAATAACAAAGGCTTGGATCAGGTTTTCAAAGTTCAGAGATGTCTGATAAATAAGTAGAAAAAGGATTTTAGATATGCAAAGAGATTAAGTCCTATTTATCTAGTTTGGGAAAGTAAGGAGAGAGAAAAGATACAGAAATGCAATGGAGAATTTTAGAAATGTTTACTGAGATAAACAATAACAGCTTCTAAATTGGTGTGCTGTTGGAGATCCGGCACCATGCTTTCCAAAACATTACCTCATTTGATCTGTTGAAGAACCTTACGAAGTAGAGTTTTCACGGATGGGGAAGTTAGATCTTAGAGTGGTTGGGTGATTTGTCCAAAGTCCAAACAGCTTGTAAGTGATGACTGGAAACCCTGTTTTCTGACTCATGAAGTAGTACTTAACTGTTGAGTGGCAAATAAGTAATTGGCGTGGATTAACTCGTGCATCATACCTGAAAGCATCTGTGAAGAGCTAGTTCACACTGAAGACTTTCTCCTTGAACTGCCAACACGTTCATTGGCCATAAAATTTTAATTAAAAGGTTTTTCTGTTTATAGAAGCAACACAGCTTCTGGGTCACAAAGTCTGAAATGTGCCTTGGCTTCAAGAATATTATGTGACCAACGGCTATGCCCTTCCATAGATAATGTTTCTGAGATTTTTGTGCTTTTTAAAAACATTGTATGCTTTCAAAAATATTCCAGATGAAATCATCAAAACATTTTCCTTGTTTTCATTTTTACTCTAGCAAAATAATATGAAAAAATTTTCCATGTAATTAAACATCATTATGATACCATTTCAATGTCTTCATAATATCCCCTTTCCTGAATAACATGTATTAAGGATTTGGGAATGCTTCCTATGTTATTAAAAACAGCACGGAAGAACATCTTTGCTAATGATCTCTTTGTATAAATCCATGCATTTTTTTTCTCACAGCAAATGTCAGGCAATAAAATTGCTGGCTAAGTTATTTAATCATTGACCAAAGAGACCAGCCAGAAAGGTTGTGCGTAAATTCCTGCTTTGTAGCGTATGAATGCTGTGGTTTACACATTTGCCAATCCCTCATATTTTCAAAATCTTTGCTAATGTGATCATCAGAAATAGCATATTATTGGGACACCAGGATGGCTCAGTTGGCTAAGCGTCGGACTCTTGATTTCACCCTCGGTTTAAAATCTCAGGATCCTGGAATCGAGCCCCGCCTCAAGTTCAGCGCTGGGCATGGAACCTGCTAAATATTTCTCCCTGCCACTCACATGCACACACTCTCTCTCAAAAATAAAATGAAATGAAAGTGTTGCTTTGAATAGATTAACAATAAATAGATAAAACAAGAGAGGGGACAGAGATTTGCTTTTATGTTTGTATCCTGCCCAGTGACTACTGTTTATTGTTGAACACATGTAGACATTCAGCAAATAGAATTTACCTAGAGAGCACATGTAATACCTAAAACATTGATCGTGTTCCTCTTTGGTCCTTGTCTTATCAAATACTTTAAGGGCTGCCATTTATTCTTCCATGTAATGAAATAATCAGCTTTTTCAGTAGGCCATTATAGTGACAAGCACAAGTCTGAAAGTATTTGAAAGTAGTTATAGTTTTCGAGCCTGCCAGAACTTTAAAGATCCTTTGATCAGGTCCCATCATTTTTCATTAAGCATATTTAATGTAAAGCCTTGAAAAAATCCTGGTGTGTTTCACAAACCAAAATGGAAAACCCAGTGCCTAATATTTTTTTGGACAAATGTATAATTTTGCCCATAATTTTATATGAGTTACTCATGTCCTCAGAAATTTAAATCTCTCTACTCTTTAATGTTTTGCAATATGGTGGAACTAAAATTGTCAATGATTTTAAGAAAACACCATTTTTGTCGTGGCGGTGGATTCTGGTTTTGAAGAGAAACCAATGCATTTGCAATGAATTTCAACTCTGTGTTTTCTAAATAATGATTTCTTACAGGTACATTATTCTTGCATATTTTTTCAACCATATTTCTTTTCATTTTGTTTCAGGTAGCAGTTTTACAACATCATCAGGATTATATACAGGAAATAATTCACTCACAAATTCCTCTGGATTTAACAGCTCACAGCAGGTAATTTTAAAAGCCAGTTTAACTTGAGAAATTTTTTTTTTAATGCAAGATGATTTTCTTATATAAAGAAAGATCTGTTTATATTCTACTGTGAGTGACATTTTACCTAAGCCTTTTAAAATACATATATTTTTTTTCTTTTAAAATTCACTTTAAAGTCTTCCATGGTGAGCATTTGGTTTTTGGATTTATTTAATTTTACCTGGTCATGGACTAGAAGGCATAGGGAGAGTGTGTCTGATCTTACGTCAAATTTGTTTGCAAGTCTGGGCACTTCATCTGCGTGTACTTGTGTGCCCCTTTGTGAATTCAGAGAAGACCCAGAAACACAAACATAGTTATACTTTGCAAAGGGAGTGATAAGCAGCGACATCCTCTGATGGATTACTCTTGTGTGGTTTGATTTGGTAGGACTACCCATCTTATCCAAGCTTCGGCCAGGGTCAATACGCACAGTATTATAATAGCTCCCCGTATCCAGCCCATTATATGACGAGCAGCAACACCAGCCCGACCACACCGTCCACAAATGCCACTTACCAGCTCCAGGAGCCACCATCTGGCATCACCAGCCAAGCAGTTACAGATCCCGCAGCAGGTAACTATGTGCACTTTATTAATCCTGCAGGCTAGATTTCTGGTGGTTTAGTTGCATTTTTCGACAGTCCTATATTCATGCAGTGGTTTCACAGTTTTGGCAAGTTTTGGCACAGCCTACATGTAAGTCCAACAACAGGATTGTGGCATTAACTTTATTTATTTTTATTTGCTGAAAAATTTCAGTATAAATTATGTAACTTCAAAAGCCCTTGAAACTGAGATTTTAGTTAGTTGTAAATATACTCAATTTTCAAGAGAGACGGTGTTTTGGATACATAATTAGAAATATTGAGCTATAATTATTAACTATAATTATAAATATTTGCCCACGTATTGAATATGAAAATAAATATTACCTCAAATTCAGTGTTTATTATTATTAAATATTTAATGTTTCTCCAAAATAAAAAAAAATCAGAGTTAATAATGGAAAATCATGATTCCTCTGGCTCACCCTTCCCACTCAAGTCCTACTCTGAATTTCATAACTGGGCATGAGAATTTTCATACTTCTGCACAAACCTCTATAGGCCCTTTCCAGTGAAAATCTCTCCATCTCTGGAAATTTTCCTACCAAGTTTTTGACATTTCCTTCCCTCCTTTAGTTTTTTCTCTGAAACTCTTAATATCGTTGGCTTAATTTCCTGAACTGGTCTTTACCTATATTTCTTATATTTTCTCTTGTACGTCTCACCTTTGTCCTATTAAAAATGTAGTCTCTCCTTTCATGGATTATGAAGTGAGCTATTATCCTCAAACAATTGCAGAGTTTGCGACCTTTTGCCTTTTATTTTTAGAGCCAAAGCCTGCTCTTTGCTACAAGCCAGGTTAAAATGGTCTTCCGCTGAAATACACTTCTATCACAATGCGATCATAGTGTGTTAATTCTAGTTGGTTATTTTAAATCATGAAAACGAATTTTATGGAACAGGTGCTAATTTCAATCTTGACTATAGGTTTGTCTTGCAAATATTACCAGATGTCCCCCATAAGAAAAAAAAAATCTCCTTTCAGGTTTTAGTGTTTCACATTTTTTCTTAAATGTAGACGAACACTATTTTGTTCTACAGCAGGAAGTTACATCATTCTTAAACTTGTATTCCAGTGAACTATAAATACTATTTCTGCGCAGCTCAGCTCCAAACATTCTAATCTTTGATATTGTAATCTGTTCCCTTTATTTTTTAAAAACTAGCTTGATATATTTTTTACTCCGTTCACGTGTGTAAATACAGTATTCACAGAATCTAGTATACAAGTCCTTTAGATTTAACATCTATATAATTGCTGTCAAAAATTGGATTTATTATAGAAGCTGTTAGAGAGTTTTCCTCTCCACTTCCATTGATTTCATATAGTGTCATGAGGAAAGATAATGGCTTGTCCCAATCTCAGGGAGATTGTATTCATATGATTCAATAATATATTTATATATCAATAATATTCATATATCAATAATATGATTGTATTCATATGAGCCATCGGGGTCATCCCAACTTCTTGAGGACTAAAAGGAGCTTTGAATTAGAATAGCTATGTGAACAAGTGGAGAAACTCTTCAGGATTTGTGTAATAATAGAATGACAAAAGAAGACCGCAGAGTAATTTTACTTAATTCATCATGACATTTTGATTGGGAAGAGTACAGTACAAAACAAAGTAGTGAAAACTTAATTATTTTTTTTTAAATTAAGGTTGATAAGCTCTTTCTGAAAAATACCAATTTAGTCATATCAGAAAAGTTTGTCTCTGAAACATGCCATTATTTTAAGTGAATTTTATTTATCAAAGGGGTACCAAGTGAAAGAGTGGGGAGGGCTAAGCACAAAGCCATGTCATGTAGGAAACAATGCAAAAGTGATCTTTTCAAAACGTCTATATGATTTTTTTTAAAAGTTTTTTTATTTATTTAGTTGACAGAGAGACACAGCGAGAGAGGGAATGCAAGCTGGGGGAGTGGGAGAGGGAGAAGCAGGTTTCCTGCCAAGCAGGGAGCCCGATGTGGGACTCGATCCCAGGACGCTGGGATCATGACCTGAGCCGAAGGCAGATGCTTAACAACTGAGACACCCAGGCGCCCCTCAAAATGTCTATATGATTTTTAATATTAAATTATTTATTTTAGATTTTATTTGAATCAACGCTTAGTGTTTCAGGTATTCATTTCAATTTCAGTGTATGGCTATAGAACTGGGGAGAAAATAATATTTTTCAAGTTTCTTTTATTTACCACTTCCCACTAAAATAAATGTATGGATCACCCTTCCTTATGAATTAGAAGGTTCAGGGAGTTTCCACATTAAAAAGAAATATAGATTACTTGAGAAATTCAAGGAAGAGTTAGTCTGATTTTAGAGGTTTTGGTTCATTTGTTTATTTACATTTGTAGTATGACTGTGGATTCCGCCTAAGTCTTTTGGTGTTAATTTTCCTTTCTTACTAATTATGTAAGACTGTAGACTGGTCTTTGATGAAAAGGAAGTTTTGAATGATAGAATCCATAAAGTCATTGAAGAATTAGAAAGAATGAATGATTTATAGCATATAACCTAATGTTTTTGTCTTATGATATAAAAAATGGTTAAAATCATGTCTATTTTGTTGAAATAATTTCAGATGTTTTTTCTTTTAGTAGTCTATTAGGTTTAAGGCCATTATATCCTGCATTGGAAAATTAGACTCTAGTTATGATCTGGTCTTCTGTATAGCCAGGTTTCTGCCTTTCAGTTTCAAGGAATTATACAGTACAGAATGAATGCACTGTGTACATATGTGACTTCCTCCCATACTTTATAATATCTGTCCTTGTATTGTTCATGGAATTGTTAGGGCATAATGAATATATAAAGATAATCTTGCAAGGATTTTTCAGGCCATACATATAAGGACTCATTATTTAGTATTATGCATTTTTAAAATTATGAAGAACAGTTAGCTTTTAAGTCTATGGTATTAAGCAGTATCACTTCCAAACATGTATCTCCTCATGAATCTTAAGTTCAAAAATTATTTTAATGTGTTTAAATTAAATATTGAAAACTATAGTCTCCTTTGGGTAGATATGCATAATACATTCAAAATAATATAACTTGAACATGAAAGTTTAATCTTAAAATTTCAATTCATTTTAAAAACTAAAAACAGCAACTTTTTTTATTGAGATATAATTGACATTTAACATTAGATTAGTTTCAGGTGTCAACATGATAGGATATTTGTACGTATTGTGAAATGTTCACTGCAGTAAGTCCAGTTAACATCCACTAGCATATGTAGTTGCAGATTTTTTCCCTTGTAATGAGAACTTTTAAGATCTACTCTTGGCAATTTAAATCCTTTGCATTCATTTTTAAAAATGATGTTGGGGCACCTGGGTGGCTCAGTCAGTTAAGTGTCTGACTCTTGATTTCGGTTCAGGTCACAATCTCAGGGTCACGGGATTCAGCCCTGCATCAGGCTCTATGCTCAATGGGGAGTCTCCTTGAGATTCTCCTTCTCCCTTTGTCTCCCCCACCCCACCCCACCCCACCCCCCCACCACCTCTGCTGTCTCACATGTTCTCTTTCAAATACATAAATAAATCTTTATTTTAAAAAATGAGTTTGTTAGTCATGTTTTGACTATCTTAATAAAATAAAATTT
Organism: Martes martes; assembly: GCF_963455335.1. Taxonomy (NCBI): domain Eukaryota; kingdom Metazoa; phylum Chordata; class Mammalia; order Carnivora; family Mustelidae; genus Martes; species Martes martes. The sequence goes on from NC_137891.1 coordinate 61,120,267, forward strand.
ACATCTTCTGGTGGAAATATGTAAGTATTCACTGACCTTGAGAAATACGGTGAGGTTTATCTGGTTATTTAGCAACATTGTAATTTACTTATTGGGCTCCAGGAAATCACACCTATCCTTCAACTAGCAATGCTAGCCTCCCCCTAACCCACTGAAAGCCATCTTGCTTCTAATTTTGGCAGTTATAAATAAAGCTACTATAAATATTTATGCTCAACTTGTTTTGTATAGACATAAGTTTTCAAATCACTTGGGTGGTAAATACCTAGCCGCATGATCACTGAATTGTATTGTAAGAATATGTTTAGTTTTATAAGGAATTGTCAGATTGTCCTCCAAAGTGTACACCATTTTGTGAACCAATAAGCAACGAATGAGAATCCTGTTGTTCACAACCTCGTCAGCATTTGGTGTCGTCAGTATTTCAGATTTTGGCCATTCTAATAGGTATGTAGCAGTATCTAGTTGTTTTAATTTGCATTCCCTTAATGAAATATTATGTTGTGTATGTTTTCATATGCTTGTTTGCTCCATATATCTTCTTTGGTAAGGTGCCTGTTCAAATCTTGTACCCAATTTTAATGAGCTTGTTTTCTTATTATTGAGTTTTAAGAGTTCTTGTATATTTTGGATACAAGTCCTTTATCAGATAAGTTCTTTCTCCTATTCTATGGCTTGTCTTTTTAATTTCCTAACGGTATCTTTCAAAGAGCTTAAGTTTTTAATTTGAATCAAGTCCATTTTAGGCGTTTTTCTCGTTCATGGAATATGCTTTTGGTTTTGTATCTAGAAACTCATTGCCTAGCCCAAGGTCACCTAGTTTTTTTCCTATGGAATCTAAAAGTTTCATAGTTTTGCTATTTCAGTTTAGGTCTCTGATCCTTTTTGAGTTAATTTTTGTGAAAAGTAGAAGTCAGTTTCTAGATTCCTTTTTACTTATTTATTTATTTTTGCATGTGAATGCCCAGTGTTTGTAGCACCATTTGTCGAGAAGCCTATCTTTTGCTCCATTTGCTTTATTACTTCTTTGTCAAAGATCAGTTGGCAAACTTTGTGTGGTTCTATTTCTGGGCTCTCTATTCTCTTTCATTGATCTGTCTATTCTTTTCCTATTACCACATTATCTTGATTATTGTAACTTTGAATAAGTCTTTTAGATGGGAAGTATCACTCTTCTGACTGTGTTCTTCAATATTGTATTGGCTATTCTGGGTCTTTTGCCTTTCCACATAAACTTTAGAGTCAGCTTGTCAGCATCCATCAAATAACTCACTTAGATTTGGTTTAGAATTGCATTGAATCTATAGATCAAGTTGGAAAGAACTGAAAATATTGAATCTTGACAATATTGAATCTTCCTACCCATGTACATGAAATATCTCTCCATTAATTTACTTTTTGATCAGAGTCCTATAGTTTTCCTCATATAGATTTTATACATATTTTTAGATTTATCTTTCTTTTTTGGTGCTAATTAAATCATATAATGTTTTTCATTCAAATTCCAATTGCTCATTGCAGGTATCTAGGAAAGCAATTGACTTTTGTATATTGTATCCTGAAACTTTGCTATGATCACTTACTAGTTCCAGAAGTTTTCATGTTGATTCCTTGGTATTTCTTTTTTTACATAAACAGTTATGTTGTTTTTGAATGAAGACAGATTTATGCCTTTCTTCCTATTCTGAATATCATTTGTTTTCCTTTTCTTATCTTATTGCATCAGCCAGGACTTTGAATACAGTGTTTGAACAGGAGTGGTGAGGAGACATCCTTGTCTTGTTCCCATGATCTTAGTGAGAAAACTTCTGGTTTCTTACCATTAAGTGTGTTGTTAGCTACATGTTCTTTGTAGATATTTTTTTTATCAGCTTGAGGACGTTTTCCTCTGCCCCTAGTTTACTGAGAGTTTGTATCATGAATATGTGTTGGATTGTGTCCAGTGCTTTTTCTGCACTGTTGATATGATCATATGATTTGTCTTCCTTAGCCTGTTGATATGATGAATTACATTATTTGATTTTCAAATGTGGAACCAGCTTTTCTTACCTGGAATAAATCCCACTTGGTTATGGTGTATAAATCTTTTATACATTGTTGGATTCAGTTTTGCTAATATTTTAAGAAACTTTGCATCTATGTTCATGAGATATATTGGCCTGGGGTTTTCATTTCTTATAATGTCTTTGTCTGGTTTTGGTATTAGGGTAAATAGTGACCTCATAGACTAAGTTAGGAAATGTTTTTTCTGCTTCTATTTTCTGGGACAGATTGTAAAAAATTAGTATCATTTATTTCCTAAATATTTGGTAGAATTCACCAGTGAACCCATCTAGGCCTAGTGCTTTCTGTTTTGAAAGGTTAATTATTGATTAAATTTCTTTAGTAGATATAAAACTATTCAGATTATCTATTTCTCTCTGTGTGAGTATATTGTCTTTCAGGGAATGGTTCTTACCATTATAATTGGTGGGCGTAGAATTATTTGTAATGCTTTTTTATTATCCATTTAATGTCTAAGGGATTGCCTGTGATGGCTTTTTCACTTCTGATATTAATGACTTGTGTCTTTTTTTTTTTTTTTTTGGTTAGCCTAGCTGGAGATTTATCAATTTTATTGATCTTTTCAGGAGCCAACTTTCCATTTCATTGATTTTTCTTTATCATTTTCCTATTTTCAATTTCATTGACTTCTCTGATTTTTTATTATTTCTTCTGCTTTATTTTGATTTAACTTGGTCTTCCTTTTCTAGTTTCCTAAAGCTTGAAGCTTAGATTGTTGGTTTTAAATCTTTCTTCCCTGCTAACACATGCAGTAAGTGCTATCAAGTTCCCTCTAAGTATTGTTTTTGTTGTATCCCACAAAATTTAATATTTCTATTTATTTAGGTCAAAATATTTTTATTTCCATTATCATCAAACTCCTCCCCTTTGAAGAGGTATATATTTATAAATGTTTTATTGGAGAAAAATACTAGAAACTTGATATCAGTACAGCATGTATTATTTGTGACAGCTGTCCAATTTTTCATATCTTTCCAATTAAATGGCTTTCTGTTGTTAGAAATGTATTTAGTTTCTGAGAAGAAGAGTATTTCATAGCAAATTCAAATTCCAGGATCTATAAGAGAAAATTTTTATCAGAATCAACTCTTTTTTTTTTTTTTATTCAATTCTAAGTCTTGTAAGACAGTATCACAGTTAAACCCATGGTTACATTAAATTTTAAATGATGGGTTTCATTTTAAATTTCTTTTAAATTTCTTTTTTGAAACAATTCTTTACAAAGTAAATGGTTTTCTTTTATGTTCAAAAACATATAGCAGTAAGGGAAAAAAGGCATTTTAGGATGTTTTCCTTTTTCGATAGTATCTGAATTCACATAGTATCATCTCTTAGCCACTGACATGTGATGAATGCTATTTTCTTATATTAAACTCTAAAAATTTTAAGGCATATTATTAGCAACATAACCAAATACATTTTTTCAAAAAGGTGACAAAAACTATTTAACTACCATTTGAGAATAATTGTCATGAAGGAGTTTTCTAAATTGGCTTTCTTAGAAAAGTACTTAAGCCATTCTTTAAAAATATTTTTTATTGTATGATTTCTCCTTATATGATCAAAATATGAACTTATTTATAATTCATTTACTTTGCTTAAACAATTTGGCTTGAACACATTTTTTGTCAAAAATCTTAGAACATTTCATAATAATTACGACAGCTATCGTAATAATAATACATAGTACAAATGTAGTTGATGTTTTTAGAACTTTACATTACATGTAATCTTACAACATAACCTTGAGGTATAGTACTATTTGTCCCCATTTTACAGATGAGGAAAACGAGGTAGCTCTTAAATGCTCAATAAACTATAAGTATTATTGAGTTAATTGAGAATTTTGAGGCCAAATTTTTGTGGAAGGACTAATCACCTATAACATTGTATTTTTGAAATACTACAAAGCCATCAGAAAGAAAAGAGTAAATAAATGGGAAATAAAATATTTTAGGCGAATGCAAAATAAAACTAGTTATTTGTTCATTAGGAATGAGTTTTGGTATGCATGCTATAGAAAAGTTAGGTTTTCAAAGGATTTGTTCATTTGAATTCTTACCAAAAAGGTAGACGGTTGAAATCTACCTTTTCATGCTCTGACTACATGCAGACGATTTACTGGTTAAGGTGATGTACGGGAATCTTGCCAATATTGAATTTCAAGTGACAGAGGAAAAATCAGTATAAGAGGGAATTCAATATGCATGGGAAACCATTTGTTCCCTCTGCTTCTTTGATCCTTGCCAAGGCACACGAAAGTAGAGCAAAGCGCCTGAAAACCGGGAACATTCTTGTGCAAAGTTGCAGGGGAACTCTGAGCTCTCACAGGAATTCAGTGTGACAGGATGAAAAACTAAACTGCCGGCCGTCTGCCTTATAAATGCAGGAAATTTGGGCCACATCTATATAACCGAACACGGCTACATCTGTCCACTGCAGAAATGATCCTGAGGTTTGCAACAACATGGGTCTTGATTCCTCCGTTTTGCCGAGTGAGCAGTTCTGAAAATCTTTAGGCCATACTTGCTCTTTTTCGCTGATGCCTTGTGGACTTTGGAGAAGTTTGCAATTTGTTCAGCTCAAAAATAAACTCTTTTACTGAAACAGTTTTAACTAACATTCTGGAAACATTTGTCGGCAAAACAAATATTTGTGTCTAAAATAGTCAGGCTATTAAGATGTGAGAAAACAAAACAGATGTTTGTTTGGGGTTGTTGGGTTTGTTTGTCTTGATGGCATTTGCTTTCTTGCTTGCTTGCTTGCTTTTTTTTTTTCCCCACCCCAGAGGAAACACAGTGTTAACCCTAATGAGATTATAAAATTCTTGAAAATAAAGTTCATTTTTTGTTTTATATTGTGAGGAAAGTCATAAAATTGCGTTGCTTTATCTTTGAGTTTTGGACTATGTTTCCAAAAAGTGAAAAATTCAGTGTTTTAGAATTTTCCCATTTTGTGCCTCATTATCTGGTTTGACTAATTTTTTCAGTTTGTTGTCTGGAAGTCAGGATGCTCTATGGAGTCAGTTTTAGTATGTGTGGATTCAAATATGTTATTCTTTCTTCTATTTATACTTAACATATGATTTGTGTATAAATACCCCAAATAAGAAAGCATGTATCATTGAGCTAGTTAAATTCGTTTACTATCCTTCCCGTTTATTACTTTATCTTCTTTGGTAGCTAATTGATTCGTTGTTTCTGTAAAGCATTAAGCATCCTGTGGGACCAACACAGATCAATGTAATAAGTTTCCTTGTTTAAGTCGGAGGACATCAGCATTTACTGATAAATTTTTTTTTCTTTGGAAACGGTTGAGAAAAGAACATACAAAGTTACCTGTGCCTCATTTAATTTGGATTGATTTGTTTAGTGGATAAGTTTTGGGTTGACTTTCATTTATTTTCTGGGGACGGTGTAATTTTATTTATGTATTTTTATTGAAATATTGTTAATACACAATGTTACATGAGTTTCGGGAGTACAACATAGTAAATTGACAGGTCTGTACATTTCGCTGTGCTCCCCACAAATGTAGCTACCATCTGTCACCATACACCACTATCAAAATACCATTGACTATATTCCCTGTGCTATACCTTTCATCTCCGTGATTTATTTGGATTAATTTATAAGTAAAGATTGAATTGATGGCTATCATTTTTAGTCTCAGTTTGATTGCCAAAAATTTAAGTTTAGTGAATTTTTAGTTTACTAAAGAACATATGAAAATGGGACAAAATTATAAAAGTATAGGAGGATTTACAGAGAAGAATAAAATTCCCTTAATCTTTTGTAGCCAGTTTTTTTCAGCTGAGTTCCTTGTATATTTTCCAGGGATACACGTTCCTTATATAAACATATACAAAGCACTTGCCCCGGATACTTTTTTTTTTCCCCACATTCGAGTATGTATACAGTTTCTGTTATTTTTCTTTTTCCTTAAAGAGAATAGAATACATACTGTTTTGTCCCTTACTTTTTTACTTAACAATATACAGAGAAAAATTAATAGGTATTTTTGATATGAATTTTATAAGCAAATATAATAATAGCTGGTTTTTTTGAGTACACACTATGTGCCGGGCATTTTTCTAAGCACTGTTCATGCGTGAACTTAGTTCATTCTCACCCAATTGCAAGAGAGAGGTAGTGTTATCACTATCCCCATTTTACAGATGGATAAGCTAAGGAGAGAGGTCCATGGCAGCATGAGGATTTAACCTCCAGAACTTGACTACAAACTTGAATTCTTAATTAGACAGGCAGGCTGGTTCCAGAAACCACTGTGTCTGAGGTTTCAAATAAGCAAAATAATGGAAATGTAAACAAAGAAGAGGCAGAAACGATCTGGTGTTCATTTTCTTAAATTATTCAAAGAACTCAGCAAAGGCATGTATTAGCAGATATTCAGTTAAATATGTGTTAAATAATTTGAATAGGCTCTATTTGCTTGCAAAATAGTATAGGTCTGAAATTACAGAGAAGTGGTATATAGTATATTTAAGGTATCTTGTAGTATTTCCTTTCCTTTTTTTTTTTTTTTAAAGATTTTACTTATTTATTTGACAGAGAAAGAGAGATCACAAGTAGGCAGAGAGGCAGGCAGAGAGAGAGGGGGAAGCAGTCTCCCTGCTGAGCAGAGAGCCCAATGCGGGGCTTGATTCCAGGACCCTGGGATCATGACCTGAGCCGAAGGCAGAGGCTTAACCCTCTGAGCCACCCAGGCGCCCCAGATTATTTCCTGAATTATAGGATCAGTTTGTAGATATCTTGAATAACCCAACAACCAAATGCATACTTTTCCTGAATGTGCACTCTCCCCACTCCCTCTTTATCCTATTTAATAGTTATCTGTCATGGACTTGCTTAGAGAACAATTTTTCACAACATCTCGACCGTCCCCTATCCTTCCCGGAGGATCTGGTTCTCTACATTTCCAAGTTCTTTTTTCTTTTCTTTTTTTCTTTTTCCACTTGCATCTCATGGTGATGAGCAGTAAGTGTAGCAGTAAGTGCTATTATTTTATCAAGGAAAAGGGAAGCCATCCATCTTAAAGTGTAAGTAGGCATCTTAATCTAGTACAGTAACCTTCTAACACTTTTGAAAATATTTATATGACCCCTCCAGAAACTTTATCAAGTATCTCTTCATAAAATTAAAACTACATTTTCTTCAGTACCAGTAGTTAGGACGGATTTTACTGTTGTTCCCTTTTATGTAAGTGCTGATATTTGAGTATAATTTTCTAATATTTTGCAGTGTGTATGTGCAGTATTCACCTGGGTTATTGATTGACTTGATAATCACGTTATTGATTGACATGATGGATTGATTTAGCAATCACGTCTGCCATTGTTTCTGTGGAGAATAGCTTCTGGGTTCCAAAAACCGATTTAAATATATGTAAAGCAGGGGAACCTGAAAGGCTCAGTTGGTTAAGCACCTGCTCTTGATTTCTGCTCAGGTCATGATCTCAGGGTGGTGGCATCGAGCCCCACCTTGGGCTCAACACTAGGGATAAAGTCTGCTTGGGATTCTTGCTTTCCCTCTGCCCCTCCCCATGTACAACCTGCTCTCAAGCACTCTCTCTTTCAAAACAACAACAACAACAACAAAAACAAAAAACGTAAAACATGGCTGATTTGTAAATTGACAATTCTCTTGTCTCTACAAATCCACCTGAGCAACTTTAGCATGAAGCCGTTGGGCAGTAGGGAATTTTAAAGTTAGAAGGGACCTTACAGGTTCTTTTGCTGAAGACCTTCACTTTCCTGCTTATGAATAAGGAATCTGGAAATAATGACATCTTTCCAAAGCGACATCACCCGTCATTGCTAGCGTCTCTTAATGGCACGCTGGAGTGGCAGCCTTGGAAGGCAGCATGATGTGGTGTGGCCTTTTCCCCACTGCTCTGGGCAGCACTGCTGTCTGCAAAAGATTGGAACAGAGAACCCTTAATGAGTTCGCAAGCAGGATTAGGGAGACAAGTTAGGGAGACAAATTGTTAGGTTTAAAACTATCAGGGTTTTCCTGTACTTGAGGTCTTTCCGGATCCTTTGGTACTAATACCCACCGAGAACTGCACATAATGGACATGCTTCCCAATCATACTAGTCTCGGAACCAGTCTCCACCTACCCCTACCCCCACAGGGGATACCTGTGAACTTGGGGACCACACCACTTCAAGGTATAATTAAGAAAAAGGAGTGGTGGCTAAGGATTTGGGGTTGGGCTAACCTGGATTTGAATTCTGGCTCTATTATTTACTCTGGGCAGGTCACTTAGCACTTCAGCATATCAGTTTTCATTAAATGAGGATAACACTGCTCATGCGTATGGGATGAATGTGAGGATGACGTTATGTAAATGGCCTGCAAAGTGACAGATGCCCACTGGACCCCCAAGTGTTCATTTGTTCCATATGTGCATTTAGCAAACATTTATAAAAGCTATGCCAGGCCTTGTGCCTGGCCCAGGGGATATAGAGGGGACAAAAAGGGCAAGATCCCTGGCAATAGGGAGTCAGTGTGTTTTCTTCCCTCTTGAAGGGAAGAAATGTGGCACATTGTGCATTGTAGTTGTTTCAGACGCTGAAGCCCCCGAAGTGTGGTTGACCAGTTTACTCCACATAGTATGACTTGGAGAGGTTGAAACCAGAGGTTGAAATGTGTGAGGACGGATGATAGAAGTTTCTATGAGGTTGTCCACAGAGTACTGGAGACAATGGCTGTATTCCAGGAGTAAGAAATCTCTCTTGATTTAGTTACTAGACCTTGACTGAAGAATTAATTTACCAGGGAGACCACAATCAGTGATGGTGTGAAAGGGAAGTAATGGTTGTAGAATACAGATAGAGAAGTCAGAACAGTTTTCTAACATTAGTTCAAATAATATTTATTAATCTCTGACTTCTGGTTAATCCTGTAACACTAGTCAACAAGTCCACTTGTGTTTAGTTTATTTTACCCAAGTTTCTATGGGAGAGTTCTATAGCTGGTAACTTAAAGTTGTTAAGATTCCTTTAAGTGTTCTCCTCTTTGATAAAGTAATATTTACTGAAAATATAATATAATATAATATAATATAATATAATATAATATAATGTAATTTATTCAAGACCTTGCTGAGATTTCTGGGGTTTGTTCATTTGTTTGTTTGTCCAAGACAGCAAAAACTCCCACTTAAAATATCTCCCAGTATAACATTGTCATGGTCACACTCTGTGGCATATAATTTTGAAGACTTGATAGCCTATTACTTGGTAGGTCTATAAGAATCCCAAGCAGCTTTTTGAGGACTATCGGTTGACTTTCCCTTCGGCTGTGGCCTTCCGCATGGGAATCTTCCCTGGTTAGGTCCCTTTATTTTCATAAGAGAATATTGTTTCTGTTCTCAACACAGGTAACTTAGTAAAACATACCCGTCCGCACGCAACTAAGCAACCAAGAGGAGCTCCACTTCAGGTGACTTGGAGTATAACATCTTACCTCATTGTTTCTTAACACTCAAGGAGATACTCGCTTCTGTCAGCTACCAGAAGGGCACATAAAGCTTCATTCTTCTAGATATTTTCAGTTTTACCCTTAAAATAAGCAAGGCCCCCCCCCCCTGCCCAGCTCTGCAATCTAAGTGCTGCATTAGCCCTATGAAGTCTGCTGTGGTTTGCCTGAGAAGTAAGAATCATATGAAACCTGTTGTTTCCCTTTACCATGAGGGTATGTTCCTTGCATCACACTAACATCCTCTCAGTAAGCAGTCTTGAGAGGCATTTCTGTCTTGTCTCTGTGCTAGAAATACCTAGGTTTCTATAGAAAAATTGACAGTCTCATTATCTGCATCCCTGAGTCTTAGAATTCTATGTGCCATTGACTGTGGACCTTAGGGCAAGCAGACATGTGCTGACCACTCTGTTTCCTGGTTTTATTTTACCTTTTCCCCTTCAGTATTTTTTTTCTAATGTAGTCATTCGTGTTTTTAAATTTCCACATAGTTATTGTGTACTTATTTCGTGCGTTATCTTAAACCCATTCTGGAGACCGGTAAGATATAAATTATCTGGAAAATACAGTTAAGAACTAAAATGTTTTATTCAATAAGAATAGGAGTGAGAAAATCAATTTACCCCATCTCCTCCATATTCAGGAAGCACTTAGTTTCTAAATTTTCCATTATCACCGTGTTTGTAAATGTCGCCATTTTGGTTAATATGTGCACAAAAACCCACTTCAAGATTCTCATAACTACAGCTTCACAAGAGCACACACCTGCTCATCTTTTCTTCTCTTTGCTCAAAGCCCCAAACTGCCGTGTCTAATAGGCTTGTTATATGTTTCAATCCAGCTAATTTATATAAAAAACACGTTGCCAATTGCAAAATGGCTCCCAAATGTAAGAATTCATTTTCTCTACCACTGACATTATTTTCAACTTGTGCAGTTTATTTTCTTTTCCATCCCTGATGACATTTTAAATGTTCTCCCTTTCAGTATTCTAAGAATGTTCTTTCTGTGGAGTCTCTTTGCTTTCCAGTTTCCCAGTTAATGTTTTCCCTAAAGCGTCTGTTTCAGTACATTTGTTCATCTAATTACATCCCCTGACTCACTTTTAATATTGATAACAGTTATCGAGGAAGCACATTTCTCTTGAGACTTATTCCTTAATCTTGCTATTAAATTTCATTACCCTGTTCCCTAATTGAAGGAAAGGCAGAAAACACAGTATCTTCTCCTTTCAAATATGAGTGAGGGCTTAAAGATGTTCCTCAACATTCCATTAGGTATTCATCGAGCAGCTCTCATTATAAAGTTGTCTTAGGTTCTGAAGGGATACAGAGCACAGGACGGTTCTTCCCTATCCTCAAGGAGCATTTATGTAAATAGCCAAACCTAACAAATGTTAGATTTTTTAAAAATGCCATGCTAGAAGCGGCAAAGTGCTCTGGAAGAATATAAGAACAGAGATTTCTTATATAAAGTATTTGGAAGGAAAAAACTAACGAAAGGAATGAAATTTATCCTCAGCACTGAACGATATAAATGGGTGAGGGACAGAGGGTAGAGATGGGCTGTTTATTCAAGGCTGGAGAAATAGATCCTTTTAAATGAGCTCGTCGGTGGTATCATTCAGATATCCATCAGAATAAACACACTATATATAAATTTCACCGAAGAATGAAATCCTTTTTTGAGCTGACAGATGACTTTGTGATCATCTTTATGAGTAAGATAACTGAGCCCAGAGAGACGACTTTGAACAATTTACTTCCCACCACAACACTAACATGTTGGATAATTCTATAAATGACAAGTTGCCAAGCCTGTTCAGATCAGGTTCTGTAATCCATGCTGCTAAGTCTCGGTTCCAGGCAGCTCCCTCTCTAACCCCAGACCTCCCCAGGCAGGGGCCCATCTGCGACTTTGCCGTCTCTTTGTCCTCACGGCTGCGAAGCAAGGGTTCTGGCTTGGGGAAGTGACATGCTCTCTGAGAAAAGTCAAGACTGGTTCAGTTAGGTGCGTGAAGCCAGAGAAGGCAGATGGAGTGAGAGAAATAATCTCAGAGCCTAGAGGAAGCTGTGTTCAATCCACCTGTCTACTTGTAACCCTAATGTGGCCTCTTCCGGTGAAGGGTAAGGTCTACTCCGAGTTCTGCACTGCATAAAATAAGTTGAATCCAGAAGATGGAATGAGGAACCAATGCGCCCAAGTTCCCCTCCTGTCAGCTCCTCCCAGTATGAGCATGAAGGCACAGGGATAAGTAGTTAACTGTGATACATTCTTTATGAGAATGGTGAAATAAGATTTGCATGAAGGATTATCCATGATCACGTGCAACTTGTGAACCAGGGATGTCCCACATGCTGGGTTGTTCGCTCATTCAACAATGGATGTTTATGGAGCCTCTGGTATATTCCAGGCACTGTTCTAGACACAGGGCACTCGGCAGCACACACAGACTACAAGTCAATGTAAAATGCCTCTGGTTGTCAGAAGTGCTTGGAAGGATGAAGTAGTTTGTAAAATAGATAGAGTTAGGGCAGACAAACTCTTTCAGAAGCATGGTCTGGCAGGGTGACATTTGAGCTGAGACCCGAAATTACTGAGTAGAGCGCCACCTCTGAGTCAGGGGGGTGGGGGGGGAGCGTGTTCTGGGAGAGGAAGCAGCAGTTCCCCAAGCCTGGAGGCAGGACTGTGCTTGGTTGGTGGAGCCGCAACAGGAAGGCCAGTGTCACTGGATCACTCTGGGGTGGAGAGTGGGAGGGGCCTGGGGTAGGGAGGTAAGAAGCTGGATCATAGAAGGCATGTGGGCACAGGGAAGACTTTGGACTTTTTGTTTGTTTTGAATGAGGTGAGAAGTGTTTAAACATAAAAGTGACATGGCGTCATTATATTTAAAATAGAATCTGTCTGCTTGTTGGCCTGAGAATAAGCAAGGGAAGAAGGGGCATGGTGGTCACACGGGAGATGGTTCCAGTGGCCCAAGAAGAGGGAGCTTGGGCAGGCTCAGATGAGAGGGGAGGAGGTGGTGAATGTGGTCAGATTTTAGAGAGATTGGAAAGTAGGGATTGGTGGATTTAATGTGAAAAGTAGTAAAAGAGGAATCATGACACCACAGTTTTGGGCCCAAAGAGCTAAAAAAGGGCATTTGCCACTTATTAATATGGTAGAAATGGCAGGAAGAGAAGGTATTGTTGGAGAAATCAGGATTTCTGTTGAGCACGTGTTAAGTTTGTGGTGCCCTGGCTGTTAGAAATCCAGGGGAAGATGGCAAGTAAGTTGTTCAGTGGATAAGTCTTTTGGATAGAAAAACTCAGGACCTAAATTTGTGACTCATCACAAATGCCATTTAAACCTTACATGTCTGCATGAGTTGACCAGGGCAGCGAGCATAAATGCAAAACACGAGAGGGCCAAGCATGAACATGAGAGGGCCAAGCATGGCGCCTGGCCTTGCAAACAAGAATGATTTGTTTCAAAGATTTTTTTTTTTTTTTTAATTTAAAGCTGTCTATAAAGACCTTTTCAAAGGTTTCCAACTTTGTTGCCCTCTTACTGGGAAATGAAAGTAGCTGAGCGAATGTGTGCATGCACACACATTTCGTTGTCTGTGGTATTGCCTTCTGACACAGAGGAATTCAAGCAGGAAGTTTAGGCCACCACTGGAATTTCTCTAGAGGCTTGACAATAGTAGGAATTTCAGTTTTCAGCTTTGAGGGGGTGTGAGTAGAGAGGCTGGTTCCAGGCAGCCTTCCCCCTGATGGCCTTACAGGAGAAGAGAATCCATTTTACAAAATGTCGTCGGAGGGCAGAGGCGAGTCTGTCGTCAGAGGGCTGGAGGTGAGCCTGAGAAGGAATGTTCTTCAGATTCAGTTATTAGAAGTCACTGTTAGTCCAGGACATCTAAGTGCTCAGTGTGAAAGGCCTACCTGCCCCTTTGCCATTGGATCTTTCACCTAAATTTCCTAATTTTCCTGTGTGGTGAACAGTATGACAATGGCTTGACAATGGCTGGGCATTTGAATTTTTCTTAGCAAGACGGCTTAGCTCATCGCCCAGTGATGAGCTTGCCTGCTGGGGTAACTTGTGATTGTGTCCTCCAGATTCTGTCAACTACAAAGAGCCCTGTAAGAAAGCATCCCCAAGGCCACACACCTAGAGCGGTGCCCAACCTACAGCAGTTTCTTTAGGCTTGGTGCCTGCCTAGAGCCATTCTGCTAGAGACGAGGACACAAAATCACTCCCAAGATATATGCATCCGGTGTTCCTACCAACCCAAGGAGACTCTGACCTATTTTGCATGCCAAGTTACTGTGTTCATGAGAAAAACAGAACCTTGTTTGCATATTCAAAGTGGATATGTATTGATATCATGGTCGCTGGGCTCACTTCCCACCTGGGATGGGGCCTTTAAAAAAGTACATATTAAATTCCTTTTCTATTTATTATCAATTCCAAAAAAATAAGCTCCTTGTTTTGGACCTTGTTCTCCAGTTAGTTTGGCAACATGCTTCACTTATTATTTGTATCATGCTGTTAACGTTTAAGGTTTGCAGCAATGTTGAAGAAGCAATATCACCCAGAGAAGTAAGGTAACAGTCACTTAAATCTCATAGTCATAACGGAGTCACTTACTGGAATCTCATATTAACACACTATTTCCCCAATGAATACAAATATATACTCCCACAAGCCAAATCTGTTTTATAAAGGTTTGTTGAAACACCACCATACTTGTTTATTTTTTAAATTCAATTTATATTTAATTAATTAAAAAAAAAGTATTACTAGTTTCAGAGGTAGAGTTCAGTGATTCATCGTTTGCATATAACACCCAGTGCTCATTACATCATGTGCCCTCTTTAATGCCCATCACCCAGTTATCCCACCTCCCCTCCAGCAACCCTCAGTTTGTTTCCTATGGTTAAGAGTCTCTTATGGTTTGTCTCCCTCTCTGTTTTCATCTTGTTTTATTTTTCCTTCCCTTCCTCTATTCTCTACTGTTTTGTTTCTTAAATTCCACATGAGTGAAATCATATAATTGTCTTTTTCTGACTTATTTCACTTAGATTAACACACTCTAGTTCCATCCACATTGTTGCGCATGGTAAGATTTCCTTTTTCTTTTCTTTTTTTTTTTTTGGTGGCTAAATAATATTCCATTGTATTTTTTATTCATCTGTCAACGGATGTCTGGGCTCTTTCCATAGTTTGGCTATTGTGGACATTGCTGCTATAAGCATTGGGGTGCATGTGCCCCTTCAGATCACTACATTTGTATCTTTAGGGTAAATACTCAGTAGTGTGATTGCTGGGTCGTAGGGTAGCTCTATTTTCAACTTTTTGAGGAACCTCTATGCTGTTTTCCAGAGTGGCTGCACCAGCTTGCATTCCCACCAACAGTGTAGAAGGGTTCCCCTCTCTCCGCGTCCTCGCCAGCATCTGTCATTTCCCGATTTGTTAATTTTAGCCATTCTGACTGGTGTGAGGTGATATCTTATTGTGGTTTTTATTTGTATTTCCCTGATGCTGAGTGATGTGGAGCAATTTCTCATGTGTCTGTTTACCATTTGTCTGTCTTCTTTGGAGAAATGTCTATTCATGTCCCCTGCCCATTTCTTGACTGGATTATTTGTCCTTTGGATGTTGACTTTGATAATTTCTTAATAGATTTTGGGTACTAACTAACCCTTTATCTGATAAAACATCTGCAATTATCTTCTCCCATTCTGTAGTCTGTGCTTTGGTTTTGTCCACTGTTTCCTATGCTGTGCAAAAAGCCTTTCGGCTTGATAAGTCCCAATAGCTCATTTTTGCCTTTGTTTCCCCTGCTTTTGGAGACACCACCACCCTGCTCCTTTATTAATATTTTGTCTGTGGTTGCTTTTCCACTATAATGGCAGAGTTAAGTTACACAAAGCCTAAGGTATTTACTATCTGACCATTAAAAAAAAATTGCTGTCTTTTTCATTAGAGTATAGAGAAGGAAAAAAAAAATATTGTGGGCAAGTCGGCTCCATGCCTCTCTCTGTGTACCTATGTGATCTGTACCTCGCTATCCCACTGGTGGGTTTCAGTGCCCTTTCACCTCACAGTGTAGCCATTTGAGAGAGGGTTTCTGGGAAACTTTCGGTATATGTGGTTTTCCTACTTTGCTCATTGATTACAGAACCCATCTTTGGAGTAAGATGCAATCCCATATTTACCTTAAAGTAATCAAACTCAGCTTTATAGAGTAGGTTTTTTTTTTTTTTTAAACCTCATAGGAAAACCAACTTTAAAAATTATAAACAGAAAGAAACCCAATGGTGGTTTAGGATTTGTTGGGTTGGAGGCATCAAACTTGATGCTTCTACCTCCCTATGGGAAATGTCAGGGTAATCAGAATAACCTTTCCTGATGGAATCAGAATTAATCTCTCTGCATTCTTTCTCTCAATCTTCCTGATTTTGGCTTGATTCATCCCTTTTGAGAGGATTTTTATATATACATATGTTGATTTTGAGAGTCTCAAAGTTTGGGGGTGCTACATGGTCAGTTGCTGACATCTTCACACTCAACCTGTGGAACTGTCTGTATACTTAAAATGTTGAGTCTGAAACATGACAGTACCTGCTTTTAGGAAAGTAAGACACCCTGTTCTTTTTGTCTGAGTCCCCTATAGCAGCAAATGGAGTACAACTAGTGATTGTCATGTATCAGGTTCATTCAATTTAGGTAATCTCTGTAAGGCTATCCCACAAAGCTCTGTACTTCCTCTTGTAATTGGTATTGTCTTAGCGTAGATTCAGGGTCTAGCCAGAGATAGTAGCTTTCCTGGCCTCAACCCAATTATCATTATATATGTGGCAAGAGCTTCCTGTCCACACAGAGTCTGGTTACTTGATTCTGCTTCAGAGGAGTAGTCTATCACCTCTGTTAAACTTAGAAACGAGGAAGGAGAGCTTCCATCCTCCCAAAGCAAAGAGAAGTGCACTTGCAGGAACCCTGTATTCTATTTCCTTTACAACTACCACTGGCATATATCGTCCCAGGAGTGTAAAGTTAGATCAAAAGTTCTCTGCTCCACTTAGAATAAATGTAAATTCTTATCCCTAAATCTTCAAGGAGTCAACCAGGCCAACAGGCTGTGAGTTATATAGTGCAGGACTACATAAAAATAAAAAAAACTTCTGTGAAGGAAAACACAATTTAGGGAAATACCAGCATCATTTGAAGATTTGAGGAGCTATCGAGTGGAAAAGTATCTACAAATATGAAAAAGAGGTTAAAACTTTTATATTTATTAGTAAAGGAGTATAAAGAATTACCAAGGATTTGGATAGTTCATAAAGGGAAGTATAATTTTCAAACCCATATTTGTAAGTATCTCCAATATGTCCTAATTAAAACCACTACTATTCTACACCGAATAAAATAGCAAGGACTTCTTTAAAACAATAATAACCATTATGTGTAATGCTGTGGTAAAATTGACACAATTTAAATTGATACAATCCTTTTGAAAACTATTTGGCAATGTGTATAAGAAAGTAGCTAACATGTCCAAGAATAGTATGAGAAATAAAACCAGATAAGGAATTTGTACTAGGTACGGTAAGCAGTAAACCCTGATGGATTCTGATGGTTGGTGTTGCCATGGTATTTTGTATAGATTAGTCTGAAGGTGACGTAAGAGGGAAAGAATAAAGACTAACAGCTAGAAAGATGTGGTAAATATTGTGTGTCACAGATAATAAAACTTCAAGGCTAAATCATCTAGGCTGTGTCCTCAATTTGACAGACCAGGAGGTTAAAAAACATGGAGGAAATGTCCCTAAGACTCAAGTAGGAGTTATGAACTCAGCTCAGAGAGAGCCAAGAGGAACTAAATGGAATCTTCTGAGTTCCAGTTCTGTTTTCCTTTGCAATATTGAAGGATTTATGGAACTCTTCAGTAATACTTACAAATGTAAGAATGTTAATGATCTTATGTAGATTCTAAAATTTTATGATTGAATATGTAAACATTAATGTTTAAATAAGCTTTAAAAACAAATTTCTCATTTTGAAATATTTTGACTAGCTAGTAGGTATAATTAGGTAATCTTCATAGACTTAATAGAGCAACAGCCAAACTTGAGAAACATTCATTCTTTTGGTCATCATTTTTTTTTTTTTAAATGTGTACTTGGCACTCTGGACTCTCACTGCATTCTCAGAATATAAAATGAACACCACCAGCTTCTCTCCTCTAAGAGCAGGAGTAATGGACATTTGCTCAAAATAACTCAAATTGTTATCCACTATGGACGTAAATGATGGCAAAAATTGTATAACCCTACAACAGAGATAAACATAACTGCAAAACAGGGACTCAGATTTAGATAGAAAATTCATGAAGAACATACGTGAACTTCAGGTGTTCATGGGAATTTCACAGACAGACCAGGGGAGGGGTAGTAAGTATAAAGAAAGAGCATTCTAAAAAAGTAGAATGGCATGTTCAATCTCGTGAAAGAGCATGACATATTCAGAGAACTCAGAAAATTAGGTGTGACTCTCTGAAGTGGAGAGTATGAAGGGGAGAGAGAAGGTGGACTTGGTGGGACTTCTCTTTGTTTCAAGGTAGCTAACATAGTAGAGTGCTAGTGTCATGCACCAGTTCTAACTACCTTTATATGTATATTGGTTTTACTTTTCTCATTTATCCTGATTTTACAGATGATGAAACTGCTCATAGAAAAGGTAATTAACTTATCCAAAGTCATACTTCTCATAAGCAGTGGGATTGTGATTTGAAACATAGCAGTTGAGTCCATAGCTCAGTGTCCTAAAATCCTAAAATCTAGACTGCCCTCCCTATTCTACCCTAGGAGTTTGGAGCATTGAAGAGTTTTAAAGTTTTCTGCCATGTTGGTGTAAATGGTAATTGAAAGGTTGTGGGTAGTAAGCTTGAAAGCCGCCTGTTGCAAGAATCAAGGCAGGGATAATGAGAGCCTGAACTTGGAATAAAAAGTATTCAAAAGGTAAAATCCACAAAACTGAATCTAGATGATGGAGCTAACAAGTAATTTCTGGCTTGAAAAACTGGGTAGATGTTGGTACCATTAAGCAGACTCATTAAGAGAGAAGGAGGCTCTTGCACCTGGAGACAGCTTTAGTTGTGGTGCCCATGGAGTATTCGGGTAGAGAGGGTTAGCAAACACTGAGGTGTTCAGGTCAACAGATCCAGAGGCTTTAGAATCATCAGCCTGGAAGTTATCATCGAAATCCCTCTTACAGATACTATAAACTGCTGAGAGCTTGTAGTGAGATAAGAGAGCCATAGAGAAAATTCTCCTGTACTGCTGCTCAAGATATACTCCACCAACTGGCCACCTATCCACTTTGTTTAGTAATAGTCCATGTAACATGAGGATTTGCTTCAGAATGTAATCAACAGCATCACTGAGCACACTGTGTACTTTAACTTCTGCTTTTAATCTTAGCAAGACTTTTGATGAAGGAAGCATAGCATTAATTAATATCCTGATACAAGCTTCTTATTTTGTTCCAGATCAGTTTGAGTATCACGAATACAGAAACACTAACATTTAAGCTTTGGGTAGAGGAAGAGATCTCTAAAGGGACGGAAGTAATAGTGTGAGTGGGAGGATGAGAAGCAAAAGTGGGAGGATGAGAAGTCAGTTACTCTAATGGAACCCAGTTTAGAAGAGCCAGTGGTCAGCACAGTCACAGCAAAGTGCAATAAGACTAAGAACTAAAATATAATTATTGAATTTGGCCATTATAGGGTCTTCAGTAACAATCCCTGTTTACTCTTCTACCTTCTGCTATCTCATTTTTCTCCTGCTAGTCCACCACCTGAATACTTCTCAATCTATACTTTTGCCATGTGTGCCAAAGACCTCATCAACTCTAAGTCTCCAAGTACTCTGGGATTCAGTCTTCACTTTAGCTTATCTTTTGGCTGATCAGAAGTTATTGATCACTCTCTCCTTCGGGACATACTCTTTCCTCTACAACACACTAACCTTCGTTTTCTTCCTCATGCCCCACCCATTTTTCTCTGCCTGTCCCTCTACATACCCTCCATGTCTTTAATTATACCCATTTCTTTAATTACATTATGTATGGCATCAATTTCCAAACCTAAACCCAGCCCACATTTCTTTCCTCAGCTTCAGAGCAGTCTAGCAGCCTACTGGACATCTTGAATACCACAGACTCTTCAAGTTTTCAGTACGTTCACAGTTGAATGTAAATTCTCATCTACACACCTCCCCATAATCCCTTTTTCCTAAATCCCATGCCTTGTGCCTTATACCTTCACCTTCCCTGTTGTTAAACCACTAACATCAGTGTCATCCTTGACTTCCTGCTTTCTCTTCCTTTCCCTCCCAATGACACTTGTATCTGTAGCTCTCCCTATCTCCACTACCTACATGGGCCACCAATCGCCCACTGAATTATCCTCCTGGCTGGTCTCTGCTTCTCACTCTTGACTTGCCTCCAGCATCTGCACCATTGTGGAGCTAGAACCATCTACCTAAGTTGGAAATTTGATTTCATCCCTCCATTCTTAAATTCTTTGCCTGCCAATCCAGCCTCATCTCTGTATTCTTCCTCTGTAGAATCAGGTCAGATTTTTTTTTTTTCAATTCTTTGACATTCTCTCTTCTCTCCTCTCCTCTTTCTCTCTCTCGTTTTCTCTTTCTCCACCGTCACACATGCTCATGTCCCTGCCTGGAGAACATTTATATTCCATTTTTTTACTGGTAAATTTGTTCTTCATCTTCAGGGCGCTTCTATAATCCTGTAAATCTAAGTTATGTGGACTTGCTCTATGGTCTCCCAGCACTCTACCTTTCTCATGTCATGACCCTTTCTCTATTGTTTTCTAATCTCTTATTTTTTGTTCATAAATCAGTGCCTTCCTCTGAATTTTTAAGCTCCAAAAAGACCATATCTGTATGGTACATCATCATACTTCAAGCTCTTGGTACAGTGCCTGAAATCGTATGGGCATGCAGTCATTGTTTGTTAAATGAAATAAATGCTCTTCTATTTTCACATTCATTATCTCAGTGGGGGTAAAGTTGAATAATTTGGAAAGGATTTTATTGAAACATGAGATTCCAGTGGATTAGAAGATTAAATTATTTGTTGAGTTGTTTTACACTAATAGAAGGAAGGAGAATAGAGTCAGGAAAACTGGTTAGGAGAGTAGAAGTGTTTATTCCCACCTCATAGAACAAGGAGGAAGAGATTTTTTAAAATCTAGCTTGCATCATTTAACTTTTATATTCCTTCTAATAAGTTGAGGCCTATAAGGTGTGTGTGTGTGTGTGTGTGCGCGTGTGTGTGTGTTTTAATATTTAGAGGTATCAGATTGTCCATATTTTAGGGCTTTTTTTCCACCTGGAAAAACTTTAGATAAGATAATTAAGAAGTCTACCTGTATACTTTGCTCATTGAACTTAGTTTCTTTGGGGATAGGTTTATAGAATTGAGTAATAAATTTAATTTTCATTTTTATTAAAAAAAAAAGATGGAATACATTTTTTTAAAGACTTAATTGGGTTTTAACACAGAGATAAAGAAATATACACCAAAAACTAAAGGAATGGGTAATCCATAGGAGAAATCTAGGGTAAGAAAACCTTGGTAAGATGAAACACGTGGAGAAAAAAATTCGCCCTAAACTAGCTGGAAGTCAAAGCAAAAGACATATTATGATAGGATACATTGCTTCACATCGTTTAGCTTCTTCTCAAATATGAACCTCAAAAGGTGGAGAACTCACAACTGAAGATGGACTTTGCAGTCAAATACTTGAAGTACGAGTCAAATTTAGATGCCAGCTATGCCAGTTGCAAAGTAAATGTTGTTTTGACACTGGTAAAGAAATTGGCATGTGTTCTGTCTCAGGTGGTGGCTAACCAGGTTTGTGCAGAGATGTAGTTGCAGAATTTTTAAAGAAGAAGGAGGTCAAGACTTTTTCTTCAAAACGCAACTTTGAATTCTCTGAGCTGCTTAAAAATATGTATTTCTTCAGAGGTCCTAATTCTCTATTAAACATGGAAGGCAGATGCTTGGCTTCGAACATTTTGAGAGGATGCCACAGTCCTCTGCTTCTGTAAGAAAAGGATCCCATGTGGATTTGGAGAATGTTAAACTTTGACCAGCCAGCACTGTGTTTTGATAGTTCTACAAGATGGGTTAGCTCAAAAATGCATCCCATGGAACTACATATGCTGACGTAGTGAAAAGTTGTTTTGGACTTTCTGGCCATAATTAAATAACAAGCTTGTACATTACGATGGTGGTTCCTGGGTACAAGGACCCCATGACTGGTGCATATGAAGAAGTTTGCTGTCTTGTTTTCTATGGCAGAAGACATGCAAAAGTCTCATCCAAAAGTGATAGGAATCTGTTTGGATTTTAAAGTTAAACAGAAGATATAGGGCGGTTCTATGTGGTTTAGAAGTGGAATTTACTCTCTTGAAGTCCATTCCTATCCACCCCACCTCCTAAGGTTTAAGCCTTAAACTTGGAAGTAAAACTGAGACCACATGGTTTGACACATGGCTGGCCTTCTGGATATAGTTAGGGATGATAGTATATTAACATAGGCTACCAGATATTCAGCCATTCTCACTACTTTTCTGTTTGGTGAAATGTAATATCAACATCTCAATAAGAATTATCATTCCTTATACCAACTTGGGAGATTCCAAACTGTATCTAGAAGAGAAATCTGGCAAAGCATTTGGAGAGGTAGAAATTGTCTAATGCATGGACTAGAGAAAAGAAGAAATTATAAGGGGTTTCTGTTCATTTTGGAAGCAGGGTAAGAGTGCCCCCACCCCAACTCTATAGTCACCACTACTCAGCTGTTCCTGTAGCTCGTTAGGGGTGGTTCTTTATTTTGTCGTTTCTGTATAACTGTTTCTGTGATTTCTCTAAGTTACCCAGGTGAGCAATTTTAATGTGCTCTCTGTTTGGGATTTTTGGTTCAGAGACTAAGATACAGTAAGAATCTGTGATGAATGCTCTCAAGGTATGGGTATTGCCCATATGTCTGTTCTTCCTTACCTTGCCACTCCTTTGTTCTCACATAAAATGAGGGTGAAAAGGAGATTTTGAAATTTTCAAAGAAACATCTGCCTTGGGATTTGGTTTTTTCCTGTCCCAGAGCTGATTTTTCTTTTCTTTCTGTGAAACAGAAGCCTTTCATAGGTGGGAGAGTGGCTGATAAGGCACCTGTGTGAACCTCTCTCTTGGTATGGCCAGGTCCTGCTTGTGGAATGAAAGAAAAACACATACGTGGAAATGGGGATGGGTGAGCTTTGTCTCATCATGGAGAACCACAAAGAAAAACTAGGCAGCTTCCTACAACCTCCAATCTTGCACTATCAATTTTTTTTTTCATTTCTGATCACACATTCTTTCAAAAGAATGGATTCTTGGTATTCAGTATCTCATAAATTATTTATCAATGGAGGTAAACGGTAACGAAAGGGAACAGAATGAAATGTGTTTTACTCTTCAAGCTTCTCCCCAAATTAAAACAAGGTTCATCTTGACACCATGGTAATAGAACCAAAAGATGAAAGGCCTTTCTGTATTTCTACAGAGTACAGTACAATCCACAGCCCATCAACACCCATTAAAGACTCAGATTCTGATCGATTGCGCCGAAGTTCAGATGGGAAGTCCCGTGGACGGGGCCGTAGAAACAATAATCCTTCACCTCCCCCGGATTCTGACCTCGAGGTACGTCATTGCCAGTGCCCTGGTAAATAACAAGGTATCTTGGTACTTAAAGGGTGGTTCTAGACATCTGTAATGTAAATGGCCGTCATCAAGATGTCCAAATGCTTTGTAACTGCTTTCTTCTCTGTATCCTAAGTAAAGCATTTTCTTTCTCTTTTCTTTTACTTATAGTTAAAAATAATCATTTCTGTTTTCTCTACCATTTTAATGACATGTAAAGCATCTGGTTATTTCTCTTTAATATAGTAAATTATATCCTTTTGCATGAGGAAAATTCTTTTATACTGTTCTATATTGTTGTCATTTTAATTAAGTGTCATACTAAAAAGACTTACTAAAATCCACTTTGAAAATTAAAGACACACTCATATATATTGAGAAAGGAAAACCTGGGATGTTCTAAACTGAAATGGTAGTCATCTTATGAGACCTGTTTTGGTGGAGTTCAAAAGAAGGAGGGATTAAATAAAACCTTGAAGGGTAGATTTCATAGCCTTGAATCCACTGCAATTAGTTTCTGCGTTTTGCCCAGTGAAATCTGATGGTGGAAAACATGATTATTTTGGCTGAAAAGATGGAAATTTCCCAGCAGAACCCATGTGTATGAGTATATATTGGTATGAGTAGAAAGGGGAAGAAGACAAGTAGGCTTGGGAGGCCTCTATGGTATCTCGAAGATGTTTTTGAAGTGAATTCCTTTAAATCTGATTCCAAATACCCTGAGTGTGTCAAGAGCCTATGTGATGTGTCTGCTTAAGTTGTTAACTGTCTGCAGTCCGAAGAAAACTGGGCAGGAGTCACACATAACCCATGCATGTAATAACAGTCCAAAGGTAACATAAGGTGAATAGTTGATGTGAAGTTTTAGGTTTTAGGTATAGTTTTTTAATACTTGGCTTGATGAAAACCGAACTTAAGATTCACTATTTTAATGCTTCTTAATAAGCAGAAGAGGTAAGAAAAACCTATGAGTTTTAATTCATTGGCCTCTCTCTGTCTCAAGAAGTTATAAACAGACTAATTTTAGCTCATTGTTCATTTTTTCAGAAGAGTAAACTAAGAATCTACTTCAGAAAGAAAGGACATATCTTATTATTTCTTGCCCATGTTTGTATCGATGTCACTAATATAATTATTCTCTTATATCTCACCTGATGCTATACTCTGGAGAAAAGCTAGGGGATGCTCTTTGGAACAGCTGTATTTGAAAAACAGTAAATTCAGGTTTTTCTTCTGTCTTCTATTTTAAGAGTGCTTATTTATGTTGAAGTTCACTGAATAACAGGTTTCTCAACCAAGGCAAAGACGTATTGATTTGGTTCTTCCTTTGTAGAGGGTGTTCATCTGGGACTTGGACGAGACAATCATCGTTTTCCATTCCTTGCTCACTGGGTCCTATGCCAACAGATATGGGAGGGTGAGTACCAAGAGACATCAGTTTTTAATTTCTTTAGAATAAATATGCCTGGAACTGAGTTTTTTGTCCAGATGGGAATGTGGTTTAACTTTAAATAAAAAATCTAAAGTATGAAAGGGGAACATCTTAATTTATTGATATAGTCCAATATATATGTAAGGCAAAAACACATAAATGAACAAAAGGAGTTTTTTTAGGTCCTTAAAAATGAGAAAAAGTTATGCAATTAAATTTATTCTGATTTCAGGCCCTAATGAATAAAAGTGTTTGGATACTGTTCTAGGATGAAATAATAAAATATATAGAGACATAGAACAATTTTTGGTATTTTTTATTTGCACCGTTCTTTTACTTTTATCATTCATAACATATTCAGTGAAGCAAATATTTTACATGTTCTTGTCTTCAGTGATTAGCAGTTTTAGTATTTTACTTTCAAAACACCCATTACGAATGTCTTTATAAATCCCTTTGTCATGAGGCTAAATTACGTGAATGGTATGTAAACTTGGGCCTCTGAATGGCAATTGGACAAATACTGTTGTTACAATACTTACCTTGGTGTGGTATATAAAAAAGAATGTTACAGGGGTGCCTGGGTGTCTCAGTTGTTAGGCATCTGCCTTCAGCTCAGGTCATGATCCCAGGGTCCTGGGACTGAGCCCTGCATCAGGCTCCCTGCTCAGAGGGAAGTCTGCTGCTCCCTCCCCCACTCTCCCTGCTTGTGTTTCTCTCTCACTGTCTCTCTCTCTCTCTCTCTCTCTCTCTGTTAGATGGATGGATGGATAGATAGATAAAAGAGAGGAAGGAAGGAAGGAGAAAGAAAGAAAGACAGAAAGACAGACAGACAGAAAGGATATTACAGACTACCTTCTATGAATAGAAGTTCAGCCTCCATGTTCTGCTTTTGGGCTTCTCAAAAACCCGAGAAATTCTTTTTGATAATTCCTTGGTGGTTTCATAAACTTTTCCTACATAAAAACTGTGTTGTTTAAAGTGGAAATAGGTAATTTCTGAAGTTAACCTGTGAATATGGTATTTTTCAGTTTTTTAATCTTTAAAGAAATCATTTTACAAGTCTAACATCATTGAAGCTATTGGTTCAGAGCCTTAGGAAGTGAATTCTGTCTCTTGGTGACTCCAGGTTTTTATCACAACTAAATGTTAAAATCGATACCCACAAAACGCATCCTCTCAATACAGATTTTATCCAGGCACCTGTTCTTTTGATACATACATATTGAGTGCTGCCATGTGGGTATAGTTTGGCAGTGAAAGTTAAGGAATTATCAGTTGAGCTTCATAATGCAGCTCCTTAACTTAACCCTGAAGCACAAAATGCCCCATCTTATTGTTCGATTTTCTATGAGAAAGAGACAGTGAACAAAAGTACAGTATGATTATTATTAAAAAAAAAATAAAGCCATAGAATCAATCATTCAAAGAAAGTCTCTACTCTGTGGCTAGCACATAATAAAGATTCGATAAATATTAGCTGTGGCATGTTTTGTCTTCCTCCTAATATGAATACGATTACTAGTATTTCTATGAATACTATTACTAGTATTTCCACAAGACTACTACTAAACAAACTAAGGATTAGTAGCTGAAATATCAATGTATCATTAGTAGGAAGAATCCTGAAGATCTTCTTAACTAAACCATTTTAATGTCCCTACAACTAACTCTTAAGGAAGAAAGCATTGAAATGAGCATGCATTTAGAACTCCAGCATTTGAAAACCATCCAGAAAGTGTCGAATCTTTGAAAGCTTTCTCATTAAGGGCCAGATTGATGCAAAGAGAGCTGTCTTGATCAGGGCTCTGTTCACCACTGAAAGGGGCCAACTTTGGGTGAGGTGGTGAGCATCCCCGTGACCTAATGACCTCGTGTCAATCCCAGGCCATAAATCATTGGTTTGTACATGGAATTCACACCTAACCTAGAAACCACTGGCAGCTTAGGGTTTTTCCTTCAGACCCTCAACAATATCTAAACAAAACATTACAAGTACCACAAATTTTATTTTTAAAAGTATCAGCCATCAGTATTTTGAGGTTTCATCAAATAGTATTTTGTTAGTTTGTTTAGTTTTCTCATCCTAGAGCATATGATAAAAAGTTTTATCTCCTATAATTTTCAAAACCAAATGTATATACTCTTTAGTATGGGTGATCTGAAATATTTAAATGTAAGTTAACCATTCATTTATAAGTTGGCAGGGTTTGGGAAGAAAGTAACCTTGGAAGGCATGTTTGGGGAAGGTCTTTTGAGTATGACTTTGAACCAGAGGTCAGAATAAAAGAGGCCGGTTGATAATGTGACCATCGGGGAAAGAGAGTTCTAAGCCGAGAAAGCAGTGAGCACAGAAGCAGGAAACGGTTTGATGTTAGAGGCAAGTGTGGCTGAGCTCAGTGATGAAGATGCAGAGTCAGGATGTGTGGGGGGATGAGGACAAGCACAAGGCATGTCAAGAGGGTTAATCTCATTGCACATCCCAGAAGAATTTACTGAAGGACTTCAAAGGAGGACATGACAAGATCTGATTTAGATTTTCAAATTACTTTGGCTGTGTGTGGAGAACAAGATGGAGAAAGAGGATTGGGGAACTGAAAGGAGGTATTAGGGGTGACCCGATGTACTAGCAGTAGAGATGGAGAGAACTCACTGGCTTCTGGATTCTATTGGAAGTAGAAAAATAGGATTTGTAAAGGACTTGGCTTGTACTGGTGGGCAGTAAGAGAGGGGAGTGAAAAAAACATTCCCAGGTTTTTGTCCTAAGCAGCTGGAAGGCTAGTTGTGTATTTGTTGAGATGAGGAAGACATCTCCTTGGACCAGGCAAAAAGGTGGTTGGAAGGTGAACCTGGGACATGTGGGAATGGACAGGTCTTCAGATGACAGGTTTAGCGTCAGCAGTACACAGCTCTGAATCGGAAGGCCTCAGATGCTCTTAGTATGATTTCATACTAAATGTTTGTGAACACCTCTTTTGCACTGAACACCTGTTGTCTCAATGCCATGAGGCATCCCTTCTAAAGACACATTGCTGAGGATGTTGCATTGTAGCCTGCAGCATGCAAGGAGGCTTGCTTGATGTTCTCTTTTTTAGAGAACTTTGGAGTCGGGAAGAATTTGCTCTCAAATCTGATAATCATGCCTTGTAAAAATAGGTGGTTCAACAAGGATTCTTCCAAACAATAATAATAGCCAGGCTGATCCAAACACCTTGCCTCCCTTTCATTCCTTTCACTAAGGAGAGAAGTCTTAAAGCAGTTGAAGGCCTTTTTTCTCAGAGCATAGTTTTGGTGGTGTCTCTGAGCATTGTTAAGGGAGCATGTGTTTGGGCCTTACTCTACAGGCATATAAAGAAATGAATGCCTGACAATGTGATAGCTGTTCTGTCTCTATGGGAACCAGATACTTGAGAAGTAGCTTAGTCACAGTAGCTTAGGCACCTCAATGAGTAGGCCATTCAGTAAGGGGATACAGGATCTGGTTGATATAATGCAAAATTAGGGCATGTTACAGCAATATGTACAAAAAAGTTTGAGAATGTCCCACCTTCCATGTAATCCTAGCTGTGGGAAGTAGGCATGTTGGGCATTATAAGGAAGTGTTTTATAACAAAGGTGATGGGAACAAAAAGGGTGCTAGGTACTTGACAGGTCTGGCTAGGGAAGAGAAAAGAAAGAACATATTAGCATGAAAATGAAGTCCATGGGTGTGTTACCATAAATTAGATTGTTGTTAATCATGTCTATCCTAGCTTTTTTTGTTTAATGCATTTTTAAAAGTTGCTTTCAAGCTAATCCATATCCCCCAGTTTTGCCGAAGAAAACAAATCTTGATCTTTTTTCCATTGAATGCCCTTGTTAAATTAGACAATATAATCCTGTTGTTAATATCAAATCGTATACTGCGAACTTATATTCCAAGTAAGTATTGGGCTGATGTCCCAAGCCTGGCTCCCTTCTTGTGGGAGGACTCCCCAAGATACCTATAGCCAATGGCTTCATTGTTTCAAGACCTTATTTTTATTGTTGTTTAACACCTATGTCTCATGGATTTGGGCTAGAAATGCTCCTAAAGATATTGAGCCTCACTCCTCATTTTACACAAAAACTTAAACATGAACACTTGAGATAACACAAAATGTAACATTTTTAACTGTAGGCCCTACTTATTAAGAATTTCCTGTGTGCCCAATACTCATTTGGTTCAACATTAGTGCTCTGAAATTGCTATTACCAAGCCCCTTCTACAGATAAGGAAACTCAAAGGGTTAGAGACCAAATGTCTGACATAAATTAAACATTAGTTTTGTTTTAGTGTGATTGAACCTTGGCTATAAAAAAAAACACAAAACAACCAACAAAACACAACCTTGAATCTGGGACATAGTGGCCAGGGAGTAATATGTCCTACGATCTTTAAGTTTATGAAGTACCAATGGGAGATCCACCTATCGTGAGATAGAAAGCATCAGAATTGAATTCATATAGATCTAGACTCAAACCCAAGCTCGGACTTTTCAGTTCTTTGACCCTGAGTAAATTGTTTATTCACACTGACGTCCAGTTTCTTCATCTATAAAATTGGCGACTTGACTTGCCAAATTGTTTTAAGAATTCAATTGTGTCAAATATATTTTGGTAAAGCCAGGAGAAGAAAGATCTAAGTTGTATCCTGAATCAAAAGAGCCCAGCACTATGTCTTACTAATAACAATAACCCTATAATGAAAACAGCATGTGTCACTGATTGATCATGTATCCGCTCTCTAAACATTTGTTTTATAATGCACCAGACTTCTAGAAGGTTGCTAGTCACCAGTGTGAATTTAAATCAACTAAGCCCTCCTTAGTGAGTGTTGACTAATCATTTAGGACATTGAGTAGAGAAAAAATTGACAGCAGTTGAGAGAGCCAATTTCATTCAAACACTCCTGTTAACCGGTATAGGTTGCTGTTCTTACCCTGTTTCAGAGAGAAACACTAAACTCCAACAAAATCTTTTGAGGGATGATCTTCTTCTGGGGTGGCTGGTATAGATGCCGAATTCTTGGCATAGCACCAAAGTAGCAGACACACAATGTCCTCCTTGGATTGTAGAGGATCTGGTTACTTAAACAGAATAATCCCTCTTTTAGGAAGCTCCGAACCGAGGCTGGGAAATATTTATTAGCTGACCCTTTACCAAAAATGAAGGTTTTATGGGCCATATGCCTTCATAACTGCTCACCTCTGCCCCAGGAGTGCAAAACAGCCACAGACAATAGGCAAATGAATAAATGTATCTGTATTCTGGTAAAAGTTTACTTGTAGTTCCTAAATTTGAGTTTCACATAAATTTCATCCATCATGAAGTATTTTTCCTCCATTGGGTTTTAAAAATCAAGACTAAGGGTCTAGACCAGGAATTGACAGACCATATTCCATAGGCCGGATCTGGTTTGTGGCTTGTTTTTGTTGGGCTTTCAAGCTATGAATGTTATTTAAATTTTTAAAGGATAGTGGAAAAGAGAGGAAGAAGAAAGAGAATATGTGTCAGAGACTTCCTATGAACTGCAAAGCTTCATATCTTTGTCTCTCCCTTTAGAGAAAAAACATGCCTGCCTCTACTCTAGATCATGCTCTGAACTTGCTGGTGCTTCATTTTACTCCTGCCCTTGGGACATCAGGACAGTTCAATGATACACACTGTGGCCAACTAGATTGTAAACTCAGTGCAGGTATCATGTGTCTGTGTCTGGGTCCCCACTGAAGCACAAGCCAGCACATGGATTTGTTAGGGTAGGTGCAGCGGCTGTAACAAATAGGCCCGATATGTCATGACAATAGAAATTTGTCTCTTTCTTAGTTAGTGGTCTTGAGTGGATCTTCCAGGCTGCTTGGTTTAGGTAAGGTTTGGTCACACAGATCATGATTGTGCCATCTCACCATCTAGCTCTTAGGATTCTGTGATCACTGTCATCAGCTTTCTAACCCACAGAGTGAAAAAGCAGGAGGAACTAGAACGGAAGGCTACACGAACCAGGCTTAGAAGGGGCACACACTTCTGCTTACATGGCCCAGGGCAAAGGAGGCTGGGAAAGCAGAAATGGCCCAGCTGTGTGTCGGGGAAAAAACAGAGAGTGAGTTTGGGTGGACAGGTGGCCATAGCAACCATGGTTCTCAGTGAAGAACTATTTGATAAATGAGTGAAGCCCAAAACACACTTTCCACCACAGCAGAGCAGCGCCCAAAGACAATGTGACGGGTGTGCAGCAGAGTAACGAGTGGCCAGTTCAATGCCAGAGCATGCTTTCCTGATTTTATTACTTTCTTCTTTGGATATCAATGCTGGGTTAGACCAAAATGAAGAAAAAATTCATGGTTCCAAGCAGAACTTTTAGATACTGTGGAATGACCCAGAATCCAAACTCTCCAAACAAAAAGCTTTTAGTTTTTTGTTTCAAAAAGATAGTGTTTTTGACTGTCAGAGGGCTGTCCAGCTGAAAGATCCTCCTCCATTCATTTCTTTGTCCTTATCTTGACACTTTTTCTCTCCCTTTCACTGCCAGCCCCTTCCTCCTAAGTGGAGGGCGTGAAGTGTATATTCCTGCTACCTTATTGAATGTGGCCTTATTTTCCTGCAGACCTGTGAAAGGGAACACAGTGAATGAGCACAGATCACAGCTTTCCACACACAACACTGGCCTGCCACCACCAGCCTTGGACTTCCCTCATTCTGTGGCCTTAGGATGGCCTCCTTGTTTCTCCGAGTCTCACTT
This sequence comes from Martes martes, assembly GCF_963455335.1. NCBI lineage: Eukaryota > Metazoa > Chordata > Mammalia > Carnivora > Mustelidae > Martes > Martes martes. The sequence continues at coordinate 61,151,777 of NC_137891.1, forward strand.
GCTCTGTCTTAATCTCCCCATCTACAAAATGAAAGCAATCGCAGCACTGCTGGGAGAACAGTGTAAACCAACTAGAAAAATACTTAGAGGCATTCCATCAATAAGAGCTCTTGCTGCCTTGGGGATTCTGAGAGGGGAGTGGGCAATCGGAGAGGCAGTATTTTGTTGTTGCAGGTAGCAGAGAGGGAGAGGTGGAAGCAGAAGATAACCATTTAGGGAAGCCATAGGCCAAATGGCTGGAGATCGATCTGTAAAATACATGTAGAGGACCGGATCAGCAGAAGATGAGCAGCACACAATTTATTGAAATGGCAGTAAAAATACCATACCCTTGTTGAGCTTGTAGAGTTTACACACCTATCTCACATTTATTATCCAACTGGTTTCTTCTTTTTTTCCAGTGGGGAAACTGGGTCTCAGAAAAATTAAATGAACAGCTTCAGGGAGCACATCTATTAACTGACAACAGCAGGAACATAATCTAGTCTTGTGATGGGCCCATTGCCCCCAAAGGAGGACGGCAGGGAGCACTGAGTGCCAAGATTTTGTACCATAGGTATAGGGATGCCACCGACAGTGTAAAAACAGCGGAGGGACCTGGTGGAATTACACAATTTGGAAGACTAGCCTGATAGCAGAGTAGATCATCACAGTTCTCCTGGTAGGAAATAATAAAGGCCTAAGAAAATGGCTGTAACACGAGGAAAGAGGGAGATAGGAGAGTGGTTACAGATGAAATCTAGATAGGTCTTTTGATTGGATTAGCTCTTGAGGCTGTTGCTGGCTCTGTGTGGGTCCTTACGTGTCCAGGCCAATTTGGCTGGGTCTGCTCTGGTTTTCTTCTTCTTCCTCCCACTTTGTACCACTTCTTGGCAGTTGTCCTATGTTTGGGATTCACTGGGCTTTCTCCACAATCAAAATTAATCTTTGGAATGGTGAAGTTCTTTTTCTTACTTTCCACGTGGGTATTATTTTCACGATGTTGAAAGGGAGTCTCTTAAGGAGAAAATTAAAGCAGTTGGGTGTCACGTATCTAATCAGTAGAGATGACCTGATTAGCCCCACCACAAGTTTGGGTTTGGTTTTGTTTTGTTCTTTTTTAATCATTCAGTCAGTAGTTCAAGCATGGTTTATTTTTCACGTGTATACACTCTCTCATGATAATCCAGATTATTCCTTAATTGGCTTCAGAACTACACCCAGCTCCTAAAACATTTTATGGCATTTTATGCCAGCTGTTTAGTGATAGGAGCTTCTAAAATTGCAAGAAGTTAATATTCCATTGATGGTATTGATGACTTTAGACAGGTGAAAGAAAACAGTGGAAACTTTGGGTCTCACAGGTTATATAGACCACTTACATAACACTTTCAGTGATATTTTTTTAAAAGAAATAACATTTTTGCATAATTTTTTTCTCCTCTCAGATAAGGAAGTTAATTTTCCTAATCTTCTCTTTAATCCTTCCCTTGTGAGCAGCCAGCATGGGGCCAGGAAAATAGGTCCCTCCTGTACTTAGAGTGCCCATTCCTGTTTTTCAGCTTCTTTTCCCCCAAAACAAAAGATCCTGAATGAGAATTTATTTTAAATGACATCCAGGCCTTGTTTGTGGCTGCAAGCTTAGCATTCTAAATAAGGACTTGTTGACGGGGTCCCAAGCAGGTATTTTTGTGTTTATCTGGATGGTGCTTCCCAAAGCTGTGTTGTCAACTTGAGCGAACTTTACAAGATTTTCCCATTGACCAACAAATCCTCCTAAACCTGTCCACACTGTTATCATCACACCTCACTGGGCCACTACAACGGAGTGATTGCTTGCGAAGGGAGGCTTAGCTGCCCACATAGGATCAGGGCAGACATGGTTTAGGAACCCTATCCTTCGTTCTACAAATTCAAAATCCAAGTACCATATCCTGAAGAACTAGTTGTGCTTTTGAAATAGTTGAACCATCTTCTAGTAACTCTTTCTAGCCTAAGATTGATTCTTTAAACAGCATTTTCTTAAATATGATGTATTCTATTTTTGATCCAAAGCAGAATAGCAATTGCTAGGCGTTTGTGTAGATTTGATCTCATAGATGTAATGGGGCACACGTTCAAAAAAGAGAGGCACAAAAGACATTTAGCATATATTTAAAATGTGCTTATAAATTGAAAATAGAATAGAGAAAAATTTAAAAGTTATATAAATACATGTAAATACACATATATAACATATATATAATGTGTTTCTAACACATTATATATATATATATATATATATATTTTTTTTTTTACTTTCAAAAAAATAAATCCCCAACACCATAGGTACTTTGTAGAACCCAATTACTAATTCAGAATGCTGTGACTATCTAAAATTGGAACAATAGGGGTGCCTGGGTGGCTCGGTTGGTTAAGCATCAGACTCTTGGTTTCAGCTCCGTTCGTGATCTCAGGGTCCTGAGATCAAGCCCCGTAGTGGGCTTGAAGCTCGGTGTGGAGTCAGCTGGAGATTCTCTCCCTCCCTCCTCCCTACGCACTGCTCCTCCCCCTCCCAATAAATACACAAATAAAATCTTTAAAAAAAAATAATATTGGTGGGGCACCTGGGTAGCTCTGTTAAGCAACTGCCTTCGGCTCAGGTCATGATCCTGGAGTCCCAGATCGAGTCCCACATTGGGCTCCCTGCTTGACAGGGAGTCTGCTTCTCCCACTGACCTCTCTCCTCTCAAGCTCTCTCTCTCAAATAATAGATAAAGAAAATCTTTTAAAAAAGTTAAAAAATTGGAACAATGACTTGGGTATTAAAATATTTCTTAAAAGTTTCAACTTTAAAGAATTTAAATCGGACAAACATCTATTGCCTTTTGTGCTTGCTTGGTTTATCTTACCATTATTTTTTCTGCTTTTCAGTTTAGAAAAATAAGATAGTAAAAACGCAAATGTCCCAGGGTATGTCAGTAGGAACCAAAGTTACATTTAAAATAGTAACAGTTTTGGGCTTGGCAGGCTCAGTCAGTAGGGCATGTGATTCTTTTTTTTTTTTTTTTTTTAAGATTTAATTTATTTATTTGACACAGAGAGAGAAATCAGAAGCAGGCAGAGAGGCAGGCAGAGATAGAGGGGGAAGTAGGCTCCCTGCTGAGCAGAGAGCCCGATGCAGGGCTCAATCCCAGGACCCTGGGATCATGACTTGAGCTGAAGGCAGAGGCTTTAACCCACTGAGCCACCCAGGTGCCCCAGGGCATGTGATTCTTGATCTCAGGGTCATGAGTTCAAGCCCCACACTGGGTGCACAGCATACTTAAAAAAATTTTTTTTTAAATAAGAACAATTTTTTTCTGTTAATGCTTTACTGGTATATCTAAGCAAAAAAGAAAACTTGCATCCTTACTAATATTTGGCACTATTTTTTATTGTTCTTATAGTAAAACTGAAATGAGATTGTTATTCTCTTTGGACTATACATGATCTGATGTAATATTTGGCACTTGTGACATTTTTAAGCCAAAACTAAAAATCTAGGGAGGTATCTTTTAATATAATTACATAAAAGGAAGATATTTTTATGGTTAGTTGAATGGCTAGTTTTAAGATTTCTAGAGAAAGATGAAAGTTTTTTATTTTTACACTCAGAGAAACATTCTAGATCCTATTCTAAAAACCCAAGCAGAGATAAATAGGTTTTCCTTAAACTATCTGTTTTGAGGCTTGAAGGACCATGGACGCTCTGAGACACACAGAGAAGTAGAATTTTTGAGACAGTAAATGAAAATGGGTTAAGAAAATCATTTTAAATCAGGCTCAGTTCTGCCGGGGGGGGGTTGTGGGGGGTGATTCATGTTTGACATTAAAAATAGATTAAATTGCCATTTGAAGCTAGGGAGTGAGACTTGAGGATGAGTGCATATGACCCTTCAAATATTTTTTGCAGCACTTACTTAAAAGATAGTTAAGATCAAGTATCATGTACAGAGGCGCCTGGGTGGCTCAGTCAGTTGAGCATCCAAGTCTTGGTTTTGGCTCAGGTCACGATCTCAGGGTGTGAGATTAAACCCCGTATCAGGCTCTGTGCTCAGTAGGGAGACTGCTTAAGATTCTCTCTCCCTCTCCCTCTGCTGCTCCCCCTGTGCACGCACACATGCACTTTCTCAAGTAAATCTTAAAAAAAAAAAAAAAAAAAAAAAAAAAACCCAACCAAATATACAAATAATGGAATTAGCAATGCAGTTGCAACTACAATATTTCTCAACATAAATGGTCAAAAAAAAATCTGAGAAGCATGAACTTCCACCTGGTCACTGGAATAAAGCAAAAGTCATGTAAGAAATTACCCACTGCCTCCCACCAGCGGGAACCTAGAGGAATTCACCGTGACATCCCTATTGGCTAAGGTGCCCTGCTAATACCGTGTGGTCTCCATGCTGGGACTACCCCAAATTTAAGACTCTGTCAAAAGAATTTGTCATAATAGGACGCACTTAGTACCTTATCCTCCTGGCAGTAGTTTAGCTGTGGGTAATGATCACTGAAAACATCCATGAAATAATTCAGAAAATTGTACTAGCAAATGGCACCCTTCTCAAGTTGCACACACAAAATTTCCTATGTTACACAGGCTATAATACCTAAGACACACACCTGATTACCCACCCTTCTCCTGCCTGAGACACTATTTGTTTCCTGGCCTGACACTAACAAGTCATTCATCAGTCTTCCATAATTTCTTAAGCAAATATATTTATAGTATGTATTTGTATATATAATATATTGTATATATGTTATATAGTGTATATATATAGTGTATGTGTGTGTGTATATATATAGAACAAATGTGTATATATAGTATATATTTGTAATTAGTATATATTTGTATAGTATAGTGGTGCTAGCCACAATTCCTGCTTTCACAGAGCTTATAAATTAATAAAGGGGGCTGCTGGGAGAGAAGGGGTAACTCTTCAACAGTAGTCTTTCCCTGGGGCACGACTGTTCTGAAGGAATGCCGCTAGAAATCCACAAAGAGTGAAACCACAAGATCTCCAAAGGAATAACAATATTACAAAAGAAACAAGTCTCCTTGTGTTATTCATGACAGGCATTCTCCTCCAGTAGCGATAATCACTTAACTAGTTAGAAATAGCCAATAATAGGATGTCAGATGATAACACTAGTCTTGTGGATGAAAAAAAAAAAAATCAGGATCCACGGGAGCCGTACAACCAAAACATAAATGCCAGAGGCCCTAAATGAGATGCTTCTAGGGTTACCACTATTCTTAAATTACACTGGGAATTCTCCTTTGCAGCCGATCAGCATTGCAATGTGATACCGTCATTCCTCAGTGCATGAGACGGAGGTCCTGTGGCTTCAATTATAAATGTAGAAGAAGTTCCCCTGGTTTTCTGGAAGCGAACATCCCATGTGATAAAAATTAGGAGAGTTAATACAGGCAAAGCAGTGTCTGACATAGATTCTTGTGTATATTCTAAAGCTCACTTAAGCCTGGGTAAGGATTACCAAGCAAGGCCTAGTGCCTTCTTTTCAATAAACAGTGATAGGCTGAGAAACTCTGCCAGGCTTTTGTAATTTTGACTTTTAAAAGAATTTTTTGACGTTTTAAAATATGGCTTGAGTGTGCTGTAAGTTTTCAAATTAAATAGCCATAGTTTCATCACCAAAATGCAACCAGTCTTATCTTGGTGAGTATTTTTTCTATATTTAAAAAAAAATTATTATACTGACTTCTAAACATATAGAAAAGGAGATGGGATAGTATAATGAAACTCATTGTAACCTTTCTAAACTAACAATGTCAAATCCTAGTGAATCTTACTGTATCTGCCTCTCACCACATCCATCCCCTGCCCTGCTCTGTCCAAAGATTATTTTTGAAAGCAGATCCCAGATATATTATTTCATTTGTGTATATTTCTAGTATGTATTTAAGACTCCATTAAAAGAATTTTTTAGAATAGAGATAGTAGATGGTACCCAGTACTTTAGTTATCTAGCAAATTAATAGTAATTTCTTTGTTATTCAATGAATAATTAACAAGTACATTTCTTTAACTCTTACTCATTTTTATGTTTAGTTGTGATAAAGTACATACCATGTAAACTCTACCTTCTTAGTCATTTTTAAAGCATTTTTTAAAGATTTACTTATTTATTTTGGAGAAAGACAGAGAGGGAGGGGAGAGGGAGAAGAGGGAAAGACTCTCCAGCAGACTCCCTGTTGAGACCAAAGCCCAACTCGGGGCTCAGTGTCACAACCCCGAGATCATGACCTGAGGCAAAACCAAGAGTTAGATGCTTAACCGACTGAACCACCCAGGTGCCCCCTTCATCATTTTTAAGTGTATAGTTCGGTAGTAGTAGATCTGTTCACATTGTTGTACAAGCAGTCTCCATAACTCTTTTCACCTTGCAAAACGGAAAGTCTATACATTAAACACCTCCTCCTACTCTCCTGCCCCTAGCTCCTGGCAACCACCATTCTGCTTTCTGTCTCTATGATTTTAACTACTTCAAATACCCCATACATGTAAAACCATACAGAATTCATCTTTTTCTGAATGACTTATTTCACTTAGCATAATGTCTTCAAGGTTCATTCATGTTGTGTGCAGGTGTCAAAATTCCCTTCCTTTTTAAGGCTGAATAAAATATGCCGTTATAGGGGTATATCCCATTTTGGTTATCCATCTATCACTGGCACTTCTTGAGTTGCTTGTACATTTTAGCCATTGTGAATAAGTTGTATATGAGTGTACAAATAGCTTTTTCTTTTTTTGTATTTTTTTTAACCTGAAACTAATATGTCAACTATACTTCAATTAAAGGTTTTAAAATGCAAATATCTTTAAGACCCAGCTTTTAGTATATACCCAGAAGTAGAATTGCTAGATCACATAATAATTCTATGCCTAATTCTTTGAGAAACTACCATACTATTTTACATAGCTGCTGTACCATCTTATGTTCTCATGAACATTGTAAATATATTCCATTTTCTCCAAATGCTCATCAACACTTGTTATTTTCTGTTTTTTTTTTTTTTTCTCTTCCCCCCTGTTTTGACAGTAGCCATCCTAATGAGTGTGAAGTGGTATCTTACTGTGATTTTGATTCATGTTCCCCTAATTATTAGTGTTATTGAGCATCTTTTCATTTGCTTATTGACTATTCATATGTCTTCTTCGAAGGAATACCTGTTGAGGTCATTTGCCCATTTTTTAAATCAAATTATTTTGTTGTTGCTGAGTTGTAGGAGTTCTTTATATATCCTGAATATTAACCTCTTACCAGATACATGAATTATAAATACTTTCTCCCATCCCATAGGTTGCCTTTTTACTCTGCTAACTGGGTTCTTGGACCCACAGAAGTTTTCAGATATAGTCTAATTTATCTGTTTTTTCTATTATTGCTTCTGCTTTTGGTGTAATATTTAAGAAGTTACTGTCAAACCCAGTGTCATGAAGCTTTTCCTGCAAAAATATTATACTTTCACTCTTAAATTGAGGTCTTTGATCCACTTTGAGTTAATTTTTGTATATGGCATAAGGTAATAATCCATCTTTGTTCTTTTTGCATTTGGATATCCAGTTTCCCCAGTACCCAGTTTTGTTGAAAAGACTACATTTTCTCATTGAATGGTCTTGGTACCCCTGGTGAAAATCATTTGACCATATGCATAAGAGTTTATTTCTGGACCCTGTTATATTCCATTGGTCTGTATCTCTTTCTTTATGTCAGTACCACACTGTTTTGGTTACTGTGGTTTATAATAAGTTTTGAAGCCAGGAAGTATGAGACCCAACTTTGTTCTTTTTCAAGATTGTTTTGGCTATTCAGAGTCCTTGAGACTCCATATGAATTTTATAATGGATTTTTCTATTTTTGCAAAAAAAAAAAAAATTCCGTTGAGAATTTGATGGACATTGCATGAAATCTACATACCACTTTGGGTACTTTTTTTTTTTTTTTAAGATTTAATTTATTTGACAGAGATCACAAGTAGGCAGAGAGGCAGACAGAGAGAAAGAGAGAGGGAAGCAAGCTCCCCGCTGAGCAGAGAGCCCAATGCGGGGCTCGATCCCAGGACCCTAAGATCATGACCTGAGCCGAAGGCAGCAGCTTAACCCACTGAGCCACCTAGGCACCCACACTTCAGGTACTTTTAACATCTTTATATTAGGTCTTCCCATTGAATGTCTCTCCACTTATTTGTGCCTTCTCTGATTTCAGCAACATTTTGGTAGTTTTCAGTGCACAAGCTTTTTGCCTACTTGGCTATGTTTATTTCTAAGTTTAATTTCTTCGGTGCTATTGTAAATTGAATTATTTTCTTAATTTCTTTTCTGGATTATTCATTGTTAGTATATAGAAGTATATAGAAATGAAACAGATTTTTGTGTATGTGTGTGGAATCTTTAGAGTTTTCTACATATAAGATTGTGTCCTTTATAAACAGATAATTTTACTTCTTCCTTTCCCATTTGAATGGTTTTTTCTTTCTTTTTCTTTGTTATCTAACTGCATTGGCTAGGATTTCCAGTATTCCATGAAGCAGAAGTGCAAAAGTGGGGCATTCTTGTCTTTTTCTTGATCATAGAGGAAAAGCATTCAGGCTTTCACCATTGACTGTGCTGTTAACCTGTAGGCTCTCATATATGGTCCTTATTGTACTGAGATGGTTTTCTTCTATCTTCTTTTACTAGTTTGTAAAGTGTTTTCTCCAGTGGTTTTATAATTTTTAACAGTTTACCGTATGTCTCTCAAGTGTCTTTTAATCTATGGAGTCTCACTCAGTCTTTTTTTTTCCCCCTTATCTTGTGCAATTTTGTTGAAGTAACCAGACCATTGGTCCTGTACACTTCCTAGGAGTCTAGATTTTCTTCATTACATCCCCATTGTGTCCCTTTGTCACATATTTCTTGTCCCTTGTACTTCCTACAAATATAGGAGCTAGATCCTTTTATTTATTTATTTTGGGGGGGTAGGGAGGTGAAGACTTCATAGAAGGGTATATCTTTCTAGTAAGAGGTGTATAATGTCTGGTTGCTGTCATTTTTAAAACTTCAGCATTCTGGTTAGACAGCCCCTTTAGCAATCCATTATAGTACGTTCTTACTTATCCTGTATATCCCTTCTTCTTGGCTCAAAGACAGGTGATTAGGAAGGAAGAAACTCAAGAGTTGTGGGGGTGGTGGTTAAAATATAAGTTCATTAATTCAGCTAGTATATGCAGCTCTACTGTCAGAAATAAAATGATTAACAGTTCTTGTTGCAAATACCTAGATTGTAACTATTTCTGGTGAGGCAAAGTTTGGAGGTGAATCTAAACCACTTAATTTTGAGATTTTCTCAAATATCTCTTCTTGAATAGCGCTCCAGTATTACTGAAGATGCTTGATTAAATCTTCCTGGTCACTTCTAGTGAACAGAGAGGTAATCTCAGTGGCTCGTGTTGAGTAATCTGACAAGTGCCACATTTCTTTATTATCTTTTCAGTAGCATGGTGAATTTTAGTTTATCAAACATAGTTTCAAGCCAGTGAACGAATGTGATTAATCTGTAGATGTGTTTGATGTTTGGCAGCTAATTTTAAAGGTAAATCCTACTGTCCTCGAGAAGGCTTGAGTTTAGCCTTAGGCATTTTCTCTGCAGGTGGTTTCCTTGCTAATGGCAGTGTAAGAATAATATTTAACAGAGGTTTATGTATAATGTGTATACAATGTTATCTTGACTTGGAAGTAATTACCTATTTACATTAGGGAAAGAATGCCCGCATCATGGAGTTTTCCTTTTCCCAATAGTCAGTCAGATGATTGATTTCAATCAGAGTTACTATTTGTGGAAGAACTGATACTAGAAGACCCTACTTTTCTTTCTTACTATGGTAGCTAATAATGATATGTCATGTTGATATTCTTAAAGTGCTTCCACAATTTATCCTTTAACCCTACCACAAACAAGAACTCTCTAAGATATTATGTTATTCCTGAAATGCTGGAGTACAGCAGCATTTTGTGAGCACTGAACATTTTCAGGGACTATATACGTTGAAGGTACTACATTTGTAACACACCTCAGTAATTACTGATTATTGCCATACATCACCATAGCCACTTGGTTTTTTTTAACTTGGGCAGGGTCATGATTTTGCCAAGATGTGTTCTCCCAAGTCATTCACTAATTGGCTGTAAACGATGGATTTGGACTATGCTTACCTGCCTGTTCACAAAGTCTGACCTTTTAATAATTAATGGCATAGGCTAAGAGGTATTTGTGACTAACTCAAGATCACACTGCTTGGCTATGAAAGTGACTTTTTTTTTTTTTTTTTTTTTTTTTTTTAAAGAACACCTGTAATTTTCAACTTAATTGGTGTGGTGCCTTGATCCTATCTGAATGACACTACCTCCTACTCAACTTCTCAATCTTCAGTATATGAAACATAATTGCTGGTTTCCTAGGGTTGGGTCATCTCTCCTAGTGATAAGAACCGGCTTTGTACCAAACAGCTTGGTTGCTATTTTTGTGAGAATAAAATGCAGACACTCCTGGGAGTCATAACACGGAGTGTTAAAAGTTTAGCTTCTATGCAAATCAGCTTCACTGATGACTATGCTCTTAAAAACATGGCCATCTCAAAAATATTGGCATGGGGAATTTATGGTTACCCTTATCATTAAATAGCCTGAACTTCACATCCAATTTGAATTTAGAATGTTAATGATCTTTTTGTAGTGGAATGTGGAGTCCCATGTCTGGATTGACCTACAGCTATTGGTGTAGTAGTGATAGGAATGGTAGAAATAACACCACCACTACCAGGAATAGTAACACCAGCAGCAGCTTCCTGCTTGCCAGGCACTATGTTCAGAATTTTAAATTACCAAATTTAACCTTTGGTACTCACCAGTTTTATTCCCATTTTATTGAGGAAGGACCTAAGGTTCAGAGGTGAAGTAACTGACCTTGACCACCACGCAGCTAGTCAATGACAAAGTTCAGAATCCCAGTCTCAACTCTGTGACTGCAAAGCTTGTGGTATGACCATTATGCGAGTGCATTTCTGATGCTCTTCCGTACTTTTGTGCAAGAGTTTTTTGCCCACAGGTTATGAACACAATTATTTTAGAAGAAACTCCTTTAATTTCTGTGTCATGTCATGAAAGAGTTGCCCTGAGAATGCCTTGTGTTAGACCTAGTTAGTATTAGTCAGGAGGTGAGCTGGGTGACTACATCGTAAGCACTGTGGACAAGGCAATTTCAATACCAGCCATCCTAAGAGAGCTCCTTGACGGACACGTAGAAGCCAATGGAACAGCCTTGCAGGAGGAACAGTGTCTTCATCTGGCTGAATCTCAGTAACACCAAATTTCTAAATTGCGATGATTGCATATTTAATGGCCCTGGTAATTTATCAAATGCCATAGCTCATCTTTGAAAACAGGGTGACAAGAGGCCGTATCCTAGTCTTCTGAAATCCTAATACCCGCATGTATTTACAGACACTCTTTTCCTTTATTCAGAACAGATCATAGATTTTCAACAAGTGAATTCAAGACTAACAGAGACAAATCAATCTAGAGGCTGAATTTAATGGCATTTCAGCCTTTCTGCGTACTAATTTTGCCTAGAATTTCTTTTTTTCTCTTTGGAGCATTTACATGACATGAACATCTAGTATAACAGTGACCAAGCTGAAAAAAAAATCAAAAAACAGAAAAAAATGACAATGGGCCAGGGATGCTGCCGGCGATTTCAGCATAGGATGACAACAACTTGAGTTTCTGTGGGCATTGTGTGTCCCAGAAACAGGAGAAAAAGATCTTGAGGCAGTGAGGTAATTAAAGATCACTTGATAAAGGGTGAAAGCAAAACAGTTGTTTTAGGCCTGGGTCTGTCCTCAGCAGATTTCACTGTTATTTAATTTTTCAGCGAAATGCTGCTTTCTATTCAGTAGACATAATCATCTTTGACTTAACATGCAATAGCCAGGGGTAACCTCACATTGCAACGAGTTCCTTCACTTTCTCTTCATGACTTTAAGCAGACACTTGCAATTTAATATCCTATCAAAATAATTCAGGAGCAGAGTTAAACTTCAGTTTTCTGTGTGTATATGGGATGTTGGATGCTGTTTGTTTTGCTTTAGTAAGAACAACTTGAGAAGAAGGTCTCCGCTCATAGGATGTCCTGGGCATAAGAACTATAGTAAATTGACACTATTTCTTGGTAAACCAGGAAAAAAAGATAAAGGATCTCACTGTATTTTCTCTTTTTGAGCCTCTTCACTGTATTATTCAATTTTTACTAGGGAACTGAATTGCAGAGCACGTAAGAATGTATTTTGTAGAATGTTGTGATGCATACCAATACTGAATTTAAAAAATAAATAATTGCCGGCTGATCTTATGCTAATCTTATCTACCACATGAAGCAGATAAGAAAGGCTTTATAAGCCGCTGTTCTTAGAATGGGCTGCTCTTTCAGCAGGTTCTACAAATTAATCAGGCATTCCTAATATGTTTAATACTATATTATTTAGATAGAATCATTTTAGGACTCAGATGTCTGGGTTTTTGGTTTTCTTTTCCTAAGCTAGGTATCTAGGAATTTTCTTTACCAATATTGAATGCTAACAATGAACTAAAGAACAAATTTAATTTTTTTCATTGTAATTATTTGAAATACTCTATTTATTACTTTTCATTCATTTATTATTCTACCAAACTTTGGGAAATCTCTGTGCCAGGCATATTGTGCTAGATCCCAAGGATATAGAGATAAGGATGCAGAGATCTGGCCCTGCCCTCCTTAGACAAGAGCACATGGTACCCAGCTAAGGTACCCAATGCAGCCAGGCTGAGAAAAGTCAGGGATGAGACTCCTAACTGATGAAGGGGCGATGACCTCATCATACTAATGTGGGTAAACAATTGAAACCAATTGTTTGCCCTGATTTTTTTTAAGGGCTTTGGTAGGAATGTCCATTAGAGCTCCTCCTCTTTTTTTGTTTTTAAATTTCAATTCAATTTAATTAACATATAGTGTATTACTACTTTTAAGGAAAGAATTTAATGATTCATCAGTTGCAAATAATACCCAGTGCTCATTACTTCAAGTGCCCTCCATAATGCCCATCACCCAATTACCTCATCCCCCCCCTTCCCCTCCAGCAACCCTCAGTTTGTTCCTATAGTTAAGAGTCTCTTAGGTTTCCTCCATCTGTTTTCCTCTTATTTTATTTTCTCTTCCCTTTCCCTATGATCATATGTCTTGTTTCTTAAACTCCACATATGAATGAAATCATATGACATTTGTCTTTCTCTGACTGACTTATTTCACTTAACATAATACCCTCTAGTTCCATCCACATTATTGCAAATGATAAGATTTCATTCTTTTTAATGGCTGAGTAATATTCCACTGTGTGTGTGTGTGTGTGTGTGTGTGTGTGTGTGTGTGTGTGTACCACATTTTCTTTACCCATTCGTCAATGAACATCTAAAAGACCCTCCTCTTTCATATAAGGCCTCTGCCTAGTCAACTTTTGAAGAAAAGATTTCAAGAAGAATAGTTTGAAAAACTATAAATTGGTCACATGTTAGGGAGGTATGCAAGAGTCTGACATTTATGGGCCTTTAGTACTTGATGAAGTGTTTGGATGTTTTCTAAAATTGATGGGAGAGTGACATTGTCATGGTGAGAGCCTGAGCATAGAACCCAGGAAACGAGACTATTGCAGATATCCACAGAGGAGGCACATGGCTGGGGCGTGGGGAGGGGGAGTGTTGGAGAGTAGTGAGTACGAGGAACGCATGAATTCCGGATCCAAATGGCAAGATGTCATGATTGATTTGATGTGGGGTAAAGAGAGGCTCTTTAAAAGCATGCCAAGGTTTGGGGCTGGTAGGTTGCCATTCTCCTAAAGAAGGAAAACAGTAGGTTTCCAGAGAAACTATGATGAATCCAATGTGCAGCACACTGAGTTTCAGATCCTGTATGGGACATCCAGCTAGAAATGACCCACAGGTAACTGATATGAGTTGAGATCTAAGATTTAGTAGAAGGGAGCGGGGTGATTGTTGAAGCCATGAGTGTGTTGGGGTCTGTAAGGCAGATCCCAACAGTGAGAAATGGATAAAACAGTCCCAGGGGCCCATATCACTTAAGGAATTGATGATGGGTACTCAGATTCTAGAAAGATACTTCAAAAAATAGCGATGATGTTATAGGCACCTGGAAGGAGAAATGTCAAGAAGATATTGAACAATAGTGACAAGTGCCCCAGAGGGTCAAGTTCTGGGGAAAAAAAAAAAAAAAAAGGAAACATTTGGCCCCAAGGTTTACTTAAATGACATGCTTCTTTGAAGTGGAGGCAAAGTTCTAAATAATTTTTCAAAAGTGATATAACAAAAAAAGGGTTTTATAAAAGCATCCATTTTATAACTGCTGCTCTGGAATTTGTTATTGCAAAGCACAAGAAAAGTAAGATTAAGCCAAAGACGTGGTGATTTTAATGTCTCAGTTTTGGTCTAAAAAATGTGGGTTTTTTCTTCCTTTAAATATGCCAAAATAAGCCATCAAGCTATGACTAATTTATTAACTGTTCACTGTTGGCTTTTGTCACATTTGACTTGTATCAGATACAGTTGAAAAATCCGAAGGTATTAAAAGATTTTTATAAAATAAATTTCACCTCAATATGAGCTCTCCAGGGTAAGCAAACCTGTGAACGCGGTTATCTGTTTGCTCTTCTGCTAGTTTCCTCTTAGGTAAACCACTGCGGGTGAGGCGTCCCGTGCACTCTGCCAGCCAGTCAGCCCTGTAGCAGGAGCAGATCAGAACACTGCTACGACCCCATTTCCCTGTCTCTAAAATCACAAGGGGGTGTACTCCAGAGCTCTTCTTTTCCAACTGTGGGTCCTGATCCATTAGTGGGCCATGAAATGGAAAATTATCAGAGTGCACTCCACGCAGTGGGTCAAGTTTTGTTTTGACAGATTTTCATTTCGGCTCTTTTTTGTGGGAGAGACAGAGGGAGAGAGAAAGAAGGAGAGAGAGAATACTAGATCATCATGGAAAATGTATTTTTGACCATGGATTGTGGTTTTAAAATGTTTGAGAAACTGTATTCTCAACTAGAACCCCTTCCTATTCTAAAAATCCATTGTTCCAGTTCACTGTCAAACTGTTCTTTTGGTGTAGTAAATGGCTCATAACAATACAGAGGAGCGGCAGGTATAAAAATTGTGAAGGAAGGACAGCTAATAACAAAGGAGAAAAACATTAAAAGGTAAATAAGGCCCACATCTGTGTTGTATTTGACCACAAGTCTGAACAAGCCTTTAAAATTTATTAGTATTCCAACTAGCAAGTCATTACTATAATTTATGAAGTAAAGTTAAAGTATGCTATATATTAACAAACAATGGAGTAATTCTTTTGATGGCGGTATAAGTAAGCAACCTTATCAAGGAGAAATCATACTTTTTCCAAAGTAACAATACCATGGCACATAAATTCCAGAATTGGCAATTAAATAAATGTGGTGAGTCTCTTCCACCTGGCCACATAAAAAGATTCATTGACATGGTTATGAGACAAGTCAGTGTATTTTTATTGGCCTGAGCTAGAGGGAGTAAACACCTTAGTCAGGTGTTTTGTTTTAGAAACAGCTGTTTGAACTTCTACTGGTTAGTTCTGCTCTAGGGTATATTTGAGCAATTGCTTTTTCCAGCATACTTTACTGATTTGGAATCTGAGAGAGTGAGCAATTTCCTATAAAACTAAGATTCAGTGAAAGTTTTTCTTTACTCGTGAACTATTTTTAATTCTTCTGCAACCTACAAAATTGCATGGATTTTAAGGTGGTATTAAATAGGGATAATTTATTTTTTTTGAAGATTTTATTTATTTATTTGAGAGCGAAAGAGAGATCATAAGCAGGCAGAGAGGCAGACAAGAAAGAGGGGGTAAACAGGCTCACCGCTGAGAAGAGAGTCTGATGCAGGGCTAGATCCCAGGACCCTGAGATCATGACCTGAGTGAAAGACCGAGGCTTAACCCGCTGAGCCACCCAGGCACCCCAAATAGCAATAATTTAAAGAATACTAAAGAATATGACTCATCGGGGCGCCTGGGTAGCTCAGTGGGTTAAAGCCTCTGCCTTCAGCTCAGGTCATGATCCCAGGGTCCTGGGATCGAGCCCCCCATCTGGCTCTCTGCTCAGCGGGGAACCTGCTTCCTTCTCTCTCTCTGCCTGCCTCTCTGCCTACTTGTGATCTCTATCTGATAAATAAAATCTTAAAAAAAAAAAAAAGAGTATGACTCATCAAACAGGAAATCTGAGGACAGTGTTTTTATTTGTCCTTCCCTACCCAGCTCTTGAACATCAGTTTGCCTCTCCTTCTTTCCTCTCTGCCCTGTTATAAACCCTGGGGTGTTTTTCTTTGCCCCTTTGCCAATCTAACCCCTGACTTTTGGCAACACTGTGTGTAAGGGCCTATTTAGCCAGAGCAGCTCCACCTCGGTTGTTTATGCAGTAAAACTTAAACTGAGCCTGCCCCCCCGCCCCCCCCCCCAGGAACTTATTAGAAGCAAGTCCAGGAAACCAGTAAAATGTGGTTGACCAGTCCCTGATAACAGAGCCCAAATATAATATAAGGGCGGGTCAGGTCAGGTGGCGATAACAGAGCCGGAATGCAGGGATGAGTCGGGCCAGGTGGAGACATCCAGTCAATGGATACTGTCTCCCTAGCTACCAAGGAGTGTGGGCCCCGCCTTTTGGGCGCCAATTCTGACCAAGGTGATAGGCTAGTTCAAATAGCTACTATGGGGTGAATTATAATTCAATTAGCCACCCATGTGTGACCTAGCATGACTGTGCGGCTTTCTCTGTGTGTTGCAATCCCATTGGCCACCTGTGTGTGGCCAGGCTCAACCACATGGCCTTTGCTCTATAAAAGTTAGTCTGTGAGGCTGGGAGAGGTTGTAAGAGGCGGCCCTGAGCGGTGGGTTTGATTCTCCATGCTTGGCGCGAAATAAAGCTTTGCTTGACCTTCGTTTTGTATCAGTCTCACTCCTTTGACCACGGACCTATCACTGTGTTCCCTGCCTCCTCCTCACTATCAGTCAGTGGAAAGAGAAGGCCTAGGCAAGACAGGAATTGAGACCAGCAATGTCATCTTGCTCTATTTCCCCAAACGCTCAGCTGTCCCTCCTTTGGGACTCCTGAAAGATAGACCATTGACTTGGGGGCAGGGTGTGAGCCTTGCTGGTGAAGTGGGAGGTGCAGGGGCGGTGTTGACTCCTTCTCCCTGGCCAGCCGATTGGCCCTGATAGCCAGTAAGTCTCTGCCCCCATCCCTCCATCCCAGGCTCCTGCTCTCTCCAAGGTGTAGGAACAGGTATGGTTGTGCCCAATTAAGAGATGAGAAATTTTTTTTTAATTGCACATGAGAACAAAGTGCTTGTCAGTTAGCCATCTGACTTATTAGATGAGCAAACTAAGGATGAAGGAAGTGAGGACACCAAAGTGAGAGAGAAAAGGTCAAGCCTGGAGCCTAGGTCCTGAGCTCTTCTTCTAGCATGTCCTGCTCTTTCCCAAAGTCCATGAGGAGATGGTACTTGAGGTCAATACTCAAGGGCTTGATAGATTATAAATACGTGGGGAGTAGGGGGCAGGACACAGACAAGTCTTGAGTTTTGGAATGAAGACAGTGTGCTCAGAAGACAATACACAAAGCATACAAGGTTTATGTAGGACAGTGTAGATACACAAGAGAGTACACCAACAAGTAGGTGACATGTGAGGGCATAATTTATCCAGTTACAACTTTCCTAGTTCAACGATGATACAGGTGGATTCTATACTTATTCCAAAGGTCTGCTGAAATAATAAGATAGTATTCAGAAGTCATTGTTTGGAAATATTTAAAATGTCATACCTGTAAAAGCCAATATTGTTGTTAGGATGCTGGTAAAACCTTCAGAAACTCACATTACATCTTTGTGTACTTTACGGACGTTTTTTTCCTTCCTCACTAATTATGCAGGGTCTTCACCATGAACCATGTTGTTTCCTTGATTTGATACAATACCAATACAGTAACACCATAAAAACTGCAAATATTTCTATAGCCCCTGTGCTTATGTCAGTGCCAGTAAATGTCATCAGGATATGGGGTGGATGAGACAGACTGCTCATCACTAGTGTCCAAGGCTTGAAGTTTTGGATGGAAGCCATCGTACATTTCAGAATGCTGGTATTCCCCTTTTTGTATGGGACTGGCTGTTTGATAATGGGATAGTGTCACATGAATGTCAGGATCAGCTCCCCAGGCTGGGCATGGTGCCAGGTGGTCAGAGTGGCCATCACTTCCTACTATGAGTATACTCAAAATTGGCAGACGGTCTGAATAAATAAGAAATAATGATAATTATCATCTGAAATAGAAATAGTATTTATTACCCCTCTGAAATTAATCTACATTGTATCTGTTTTCTGGTATTTGTGGCAATGCTTTTAGATACTCTTAATGGATTGTGGCATAATGTAAACAACATCTTCTCCAGTCACTGAATTTCTTGCTCCTGAAACAGGCGCGTGAAACTAAATTTCCTCTACTTTATATGTCTACGTAACTCTAGGTGTTATATCTTTGTAATAGTTTAAGCAGGAGATTATTTCTTCATTAGGCAAAGTACCAACAGCATTTGGGTCACTTATTAAATAAGTCACTGAAGTTTGCATACTGAAGTTTGGATCACGTAGATCAAAAGCAGCTGGAGCCCCGATCTCCCGATGACTCTCTTACTCTCAGCCCTTCTTGGCACTGATTCCCTCTTACTGTGACCGTGTAGTCCATGAACCTGAAGGATATACTTGACCTGAAAAATTCTTTTTTTAGGATCCACCTACATCAGTTTCCCTTGGACTGCGAATGGAAGAAATGATTTTCAACTTGGCAGACACACATCTGTTTTTCAATGACTTAGAAGTAAGTTCTGATTATTTTATATACACACTTCATGGTGCATGTCTGAAAATTGATAAGTGGCCTTGAAATATCAATGAGATATTGTTTTGTGAATCTATAACTAGAACAATGAGATAAATTAATTATTGATTATATGGTAATATGTTTGCCTTCTTTATTTTGACTGTTGCCTTTCAAGGTTAGATTCCTCATGACCCTTGGTAAGGATTCAAATTTGATGTCAAGAATTTTAAATATTAAACCGTGTTGATATCAGAAGCTACCGATTCCTCAGCTTCATAATTACTGTTGAGATGGGTTCCCTTCTGAATCCCTTAAAGTTGTGATGGTGGCATCCACTGTCCGCATCACACTTTCATCCTATTGGATCCGCTGCTTGTCTTTCTGGCTGGCCTAGTTGTATATCATTTCAGCCAGGTTTCTGCTCTTGGACTTGCTGGGATTTCTTAGGTCAAACTGCTGATGATTTTATTTGCCCGTTACAGTTTTGGGGGGGAAACCTTTGTAAGATGGTTGATTAATTATGTCACGGGCACTGTCAAACATGATGATCTCAATTAGCAGCATTCTTAAGAATAACGAATATTGTTTCTCTTATCTCCATTATGAGAACACACGACTATCACTACGTTTCACTCTCTTCTTAATAGAGACAGTTGTTTATTTAAATCCTGCTGTTAAGCAAGCCTGTGGTAGACCTGCCAACAGGCATTAATCATCAAGTTGTTGTTTGGGTAGATTTTATAAATGTATGTTATTTCAGACAGCAAAAGAATCTGAAAGATTCAAATAGAACTTTTACTGATCAAAGTTAATTGGCGGCAATTGGCCTTTAAATATTTCCTGATGTTTCCCTTTTCAAAATCAAGCAAAACACACCTTATTTAATAGATGAGCCAAAATCATTTGAAAAATGCCAGTGTGTGACAGAACTTAAATGCGGTTTGTTCAACATCTGTCCTGTATTTTGATTTCTTTTCATCTGCAATGAAACTACTCATAGACGAATTGGCAACTTCCAGTGCAATAAAATTATTTAAATGTGCTTCATTTTTTCCCCATTCCTTAGTGAAATATTTATTTTTACACTTAGGGTAAAATACAATTTTTTTTTTTTTTTTTGCATTTTAAAGTGTTTGCTTTTCTTAAGGAAATTACATGTTAGGCATTACTGATTTTTAAGGTAGAAATATTCCAAGTGAGTGACAAGTTCAGAGTTGCCTTTAGGAGAGCTTAATAATCATTCTTATTTTCAAAAGCTGTTTCTGATTTATGGCTGTGATTCGCTTCATAACAACACAAAAAAATTCCATATTTTACTAGTATGTTAAAATTCCTTCCCCAAGTTTCCATTTGTTTCTAATGATTCAGACTAAGCTGATATTTTGTCTTGGGTACAACCTTGTTACTCTTATTGATGTTAATAGGTGTTAATAGCACCCATCAAGAAGAAATTAGCAGTAATTTGCTATTGCTTTTGAATTCTACCTTCTTAAAAATATCAAAGCTCCGTCTATGCAGTGCCAAAACTATGTGGTGAAAAGTGAGAAGTTGGGCAATGTAATAATTCGGCATAATATAGACCGAAAAACTTCCAAACTTGGTTTTGGTATAATATAGTTGGATTTTTATTTATTTAAGGACATTATTCACAGTGAACTATATACGGAGAGTGTCTGGAAATAGTGCTCAGACAAATACATGAAAAATACATATTGAAAGTTCTAGCTTAGGGATGTAGGGGATATAGTTTTTCCATAAGCCCAGATTAAAACAAAAAGAAAAGGAAGAAGTCCGGGGTTCTATGCAGTCATTAAAATATCTGATTCTGTTCTTGGCATAAGGACTCTTCTTTATGTAAAATAGAGAAGGGAATAAACCAAATACAAAAATCAATAGTAGAAACATTATTTAGGCTTACAACCTTACAAAAGTTGATTTTAAGTTACTTTACTCAATAATATAAAGGTATCGGCAAAATGAAATATCCATTTAGCCTCTGCCTTTGAAAATTGTTTACTTGCTCTAGGTTTGCACTATATTTTAAGAATAAATTGGTTCTTATGCTTCTTTCAATCTTTCATTTTATATTTTTCTGATTCAACAAACCTGGGACTGGTCATTGCAAATATTAGTTTCTTTCAAAATAAAAAGCAAAATTATTTCCTGGGAAAAATAAATGTATTGGCATTAGATTCCCAAGAAAACCAAAATTATCTCATCAGGCAGAAATGGTGTGGTAATGCTTGATTTCACACTCTAATAAGCAATGTGCTGCGGTGGGGGGCATGGATATTTTAATATATTTAAATTACATGTTTTTAGCTTTCTAAGATCTCTGATACAAGGAATTTCAAGGAGATTAATGATCTATTGGTTAGCTTGAAGTGTGATTTCTGAACTCCAATTGTTGACATTTGGCCTCATTTTCTTTTAAAATGTTAACTTTTTGCCAGCAACCCCTCTGTATAATTTGGTTAATTCACAGTTCTGGCTTGTAAGAGAGTCTGAATAATGAAGCGCACTATGTGAGAGACTTTCCGGAACACCTCTTGTATTGTCTTGTATTATATGCTTAAAATTGTTATTAGGATATTATTTAGGAAATTTAGGATATCTTTTTGAAATAATTTAGAAATACTGTAATTTTTTTTAAACAAAGTTAATCATTTTTGGTTCTAAAAGTTTTGTCACCTATCGTTTAGTAGTATTTTTTAATAAAAGCAATCACGATTTAAATTAGTTGTGCTGACACTCGGGAGGTAATAAAAAGAAATTTGGGTTTTTTTTGTATCATTAAAAATATTTGACATGTTCAGGAACATGAGTGACAGGGAGACATAATTATCAAAGGAAATAATATCTTCCCCCACCAGAGAAGGATTTAGACTTCAGTTCCATAGCGTACTTCTGCCTTTCCTATTTCTAAGTCTGACTAATGTCCTGCATATCATTTTACCAAAAGGTCTCCACGTGCAGTATGATGATGCTTATATGGAAGTCATTTTTTATGAATGACAGTATGGAACTAGAGGTGGTTTTTCTCCCCCTCAGCTTCTTTAGTAAAGTATGACTCTTTCCGAGTGAATGGAGAAAGGGTTCTTTTTATTGGATTTTTACTGAAAGGCAACTTGCAGAGTGAGGAAAGGCCTTTTTGTGTACGATAATGTTTCAGTTTAACTTGCTGTTGGTCAGTTCTCCTGCTAGATTTGTCCACAGTTATGGCAAATATTACATCAAGATGGAAAGAAGTAAATAAAAATAAGGTGCAAGCTTATGTGGAATTTTCTCTGTCTGTGTGGTGTCAGTATCTTTTCGCTGGCATGGGGGTTGCCATGCTAACTGGTGGTGTCTGCGTGGTTGGCCTCAAGAGGCTCTGCTCTCAGTCCACACTCCCCAGCTGCAGGGATCAGGGTTGGGAAGTGGCAGGAATACTCCCCACCCTTCCGTCTTCCTGTGCAGGTGTTGGACACATCACATTCACCTGGTTAAGTGTGAAGCTACGTTGGAGCATTCTCTTTCTCCTCGTGTGTTGTGGGGACGGTGGGGACAGACCAGAGGATTCCTTCATGTTAGGATTTACATAAATATTTCAGTCCTTTCTTCGGTCTTCAATGTATAGATTCCTGTCCCAGACCTGATTTTTAAGCACCTGCTATTGGTAGCCCCTTGTTTTCACCTTTTCTACTAAGAAAAAGCTTGGGATAGAAGGTTCTGGTGTCAGTAGAGGCTAGCCTGCGTTTGGTGAGTCAGAGGCCATGGAAGGGAGTTGGATAGTTGTCTAAATATTGCCATGGTTTGAAGGAAGGGAGCTGTAGTGATTTTTCTTTTTTCTTTCTTTCTTCTTTTTTCCCCCAAAGATTTTATTATTTAAGTTTTTTTAATTTAAGATTTTATTTATTTATAATCTATTATAATTTATAATTTATTAATTTATTTTATTTAAGATTTTTTTTATTTTATTTATTTATTAGAGAGAGGGAGAGAGAGAAAGAGCAGGGGCAGAGGGAGCGGGAGAAGCAGACTCCCCCACTGAGCAGGGAGCCTGACGTGGGGCTCAATCCCAGGACCCTGAGATCATGACTCGAGCCAAAAGCAGATGCTTAGATGCCCCTGTCATGATTTTCCTTATAAAGCAAAAAAATGTGTTTGCCTCTTGGCTTAATTCAGCCTTTAAAATTCTAGTAGTATTTTGTTACTCCAAACATTGGGTTATCATCTGTTAATTATTTTAATATATGTTGTTTGTAAATTTATTTTTAGCTAGGAAAGAAAAATCTGTCTTCAAAGTATCAGCCTTGCCAAGCTCGGTAGCTTCAATTTCAAGTGACGCGTTCTGCAGCGATCTAATGCTTACGTTTCCAAAAATGTAAAGATTTAAGCTAACTCAGAAGTTGATTTGAGTTGAAAAAATAAGGCACCTAGAAAGTGCCTCATTCGCTATACGTATGAAGAAACTCTCAGGCCCAGAGTCCAGCTTTTCTGCTGGGTGCTGGAAACTGGTTGTCTGCTGCCACAGAAAGGGTTTCGTGGGTGCTTGCAGAAGAGGACATTTCATGAAGGGCTTGAGCTGTTTTCTGTTTCCAGTCCCTTCCACAAGCCAAGAGCACCTATATGAAAATGTGTGCACACATCAATATTATATTCCAAACGTAAACGAACCCATGCACATATACACATACACAAATATGTCACTTGTTGTTTTCAGCTCTGTACATAGGCTTTTGTATACTTATTTTCTCCTTATGAATTAAGCAAACCAGTAGTATCACCTTTTTTAAACTCCTAGTAGCATCTTTCATAACACCCCAAATATTTCCTTCTACCTTTAGACCATTAAATGAATTAAAACGAATTCTTTCTTTTTTTTTTAAGATTTTATTTATTTATTTGTTAGAGAGAGAGAGCACAGGCAGAGTGGGAGGCAGAGGCAGAGGGAGAAGCAGGCTCCCTGCTGAGCAAGGAGCCCGATGTGGGACTCGATCCCAGGATGATGGGATCATGACCTGAGCTGAAGGCAGCTGCTTAACCAGCTGAGCCACCCAGGCATTCCTAGACCAAATTCTTAACCTGTAATCTCAGAATAGAATAGCAATTCCTACTTCCTTCCCCATGGAAGACAATAGAGTTGACTTGGCCTTCCTCTGTTTTAATGTAAGTTGTTTGGCCTTCTCCATTCCCTTAGTTGCCAAGAGTAACAGCAAAACTCTCAGTGTAGAGGGCAAACTACAGTTTTCAAATAACGAATGATTATTAGACATAATAAATGAATACTGAATTTGATGATGTAATTGGTGGCTGAAGAGAAGTAATGTCCATATTTTATTATTATTACTGATGAGTCATTTGAAGTATTCTTCCTGTTTCATCATTTCTTACAAGAAGATTCTGTCATCTTTTATCTAAAATAAGAAAGAGAAATAAAAAAAAATATAGTCAAGGGCTTCTTTAATTCTGAATTTCATCAGAAAGTTAGGAGTCAAACTATACGTAACTGTTTAACATAATAAAAGATACTAACCCTACCATGACAGCCAACATTGTACTTAGCAGTAAAATGAAAGAGGCACGTTGTCATTACAAAAGGAAAAAAATAAAAATGCCCTCTCTCAGCACTATTATTCAGCATTATTTTAGGAATTTGAGGCACAATAAGATGTGAGCTATAACTAATAAAATGAAAGTGATGGAAATGATTGTTTTTTGCAGAAAATTTGATATACATAGAGAACTGAAGGGAACCTACTGGATAGTCTTAGAATTTATAATGTACTTCAAAAAAGTGAACAATTATAAAATTAAATTTAAAAATCTGTAACTTTCTTCTATTATAGCCAGACATGCAAAACTTTTAATTGTAATTTTAAAGTAGCAGGAGTCACTGTAACACCAAAACAAAAAAATCAAAAAGAGGAAAAATAAGGAGTAACCTATGCAAGAAGTATTTGTAAGAAATATATGAATAAAACTTTGACATCTTACTGAGAGATCTAAAGGAAGATTTGAATAAAAGTGTCTTCCTTTCCTTTTCTTTTTTGTAACATGTTCTAATAATTTGTAAAATGGTCCCTAAAGTCCATTTGAAAGGATAAATAGGCAAAAAATAACCAGAAGTTTTTGACAAAAAGTAATAGCATCCCACTCAACCAAATATTAAATATTTTATAATTCTACAATGATATGAAGATTTGTGTTGGCCTAGAGTGGCATTGGACTATCTATGGGGAGAAAAGATCACACAGGCGTAGCCTCAACTTCTAGAAAACTTCTGTATGTTTTAAATTAATCCAAGCAAACTAATGGTGAAGGAATCGATTATTCAACTTGTATGCAGAATCGAGTCAATTAAAGAGTTAAAATGTAAAAGAATAAAAGAGAAAGTATAGATAGATCAAAGAAAGATCTCACATTGCTTACAGGAAGTAAATTTTTGGGTAGCTATTTGATGATAAGCCTCAAGAGCCTAAAAAATTGCACACATTTTATATCCAGACTTTTTACTTTTATCAGAGATAAAGGCAAATGTTTATAATAGTAAACATTTCTGAATTATGAAATTCTGATAATGTTTTGTTTCTTGACCCAGATGCTGGTTACATGAGTATTCCATTCGTGAAATTCATCAAGCTGTATATATATATTTTTCAAAAATGTTCATTTTTAAAAAGTACTGTTTTAAGGAATAGACCCACACATACAATTTGCTGTCAATTCTGTTAAAAAAAAATTATATGTCCTATGTATAATATATTCAACAGCTATTTTTCTAGCAGAGGATCTGACCCAATAGAAGGCACTCAGTAAATATATATTGAATGCAAAATAAATGGTAGAACAAAAAAATATATGGAAAGATACAGCCTAGAATTTTAACATTGATTATATCTGCGACTTGGGGGTTTATTATTTTTATTTGTGCTTCGCTGTATATTCCAAATTTCCTATAAAATATGCTTATTTCTTTTATAATCAGGGTAGGAAACAAATACTATTTTTGAAAACATTAAATAAAAGATAAACTTTTTAATTGATAAAATAAGGAATTAATATGTCAACTCAGTAAGAAAAACTAAGACAGAAATAGCTCAATAGAAGAAATGAGCAAAGAACATTGAGCAGATCATTCGCAAGAGAAAACATTCAAATCGTCCACACACAAAAAGGAAAAATGTTAAGTTTCACTTTTGGTAATTAGAAATGTCAGAGAGTAAGTGTTCAGCCTGTTGCCCATTATATCAGCAAAGATTTTAAATCAGTAAAATGGTCTGCGGTGCAGTAAGATAAAAACTTGTGTACATTACTGATAAGGATATAAATTGGTACAAGTTTTCAAAAAAGCAGTTTGATAATATGTATTCAGTAGCTTAATGTGATTTTTTCTTTTTTTTGGCTTGGTAATTGTACTTTTAGTTTGTATTCTAAGAAAGGAGAGTTGTAGACGGATAACTGATACAGTAGTGATAAGCATTCAATGACCACTTGTCCTAATGCTTTGCATACATTATTCCACTTCATACCCTGAGGTTTCTCTAATAAAAACACCAGAATTATCTCCATCTGATGGAGGAGCTTAGTGAAGCTTGGGGGATTAAACCAAAACTTGCCTAAGCTCATACAGCTACTGAGTGACAGATTCTAATGCAGGACTGGTGCTCTCTAGGAGTCTACTCACCCCACTCTGTATCTCCCCATGGTGGTTTTTTTCTACCTCTTACATACAGAAATGTTTTTAATATCCAAAAATAGATTAATAATGAAATAAATGATAATACCTCTGCATTGAAAATTGGTTTTTTTAAGACTACGTTAAATACAGAGAAAATATTCATGGTCCATTTCAAGTTTAAAAAGTAGGCTCTGTAATACAGTGTAAATGTAATGTTAAAATGTGCAGCGTTATTATCTGAAAAGGCTACATACCATATGATTCCAACCATAGGATATTTTAGAAGAGACAAAACTATGGAGACCGTAAAAAGATCAGTTGGTTGCCATGGATTGGAGGGAGGAAGGGATTAGTAGGTGGAGCTCAGACAATTTTTTAGGTAGCACAACTATTCTGTGTGATGCTACAGTGGTGGATATACAACATTATACATTTGTCAGAATCCATAGAATGTACACCACCAAGAGTAAGCTCTCCCATAAACAATGGACTATGGGCAGTGATGATGTGTCAGTGTAGGTTCATTGATTATTTCAGATGTAACACCCTGATGTAAGATGTCCATAGTAGGGGAAGTTACGCATGCATGCAGCCACGGTGCATATGGAAAATGACTGTCCATTTTGGGGGAAATCTATTACTTCTCTAAGAAATAAAAGTTTATTAATTTTTTTTAAATTATGGCATATTAAAAATACTGGAGGAAAAAAATATTTTTAAAAGCTACCATAATATAACTTCAAGCTGAAAAATGAGTCTGCAAAATAAATCATACTATATGATCCTATTTTAATGTATATGACATTGAAAGATAACCAGAGGTAAATATATTAAAAGTCGCCGGTCTGGACGATGGGATTACAAATGCATTTTCTCTCTGACGCTCCAAAACTGAAATGCTCACAGCATTTTGTAATCTCTTTTATACCTTGTTGCTTCTGTCCTTTATTCAATAGTTAATACATACCTGTCAAGCAACCATTAAGTGTCAGACACAGTTCTAGATGCTGAGAATGTAGTGATGATTGAGTCAAGGTTATTCTCGTGGAATTGCACTCTAGAGGGGAAGAAGGAGATAAAAACTATGTAAATGAAATCATTTCATGTAGAAATAAGTGCTATAAAGAAAAAGAGTAACTGGGTAAGAGTGGATCAGCTAAAGGGGGGCATCTTTAGCTGAGATGTTCAGGAAATGGTATCGCTGAGGAGAGGATATTTGTGAAGAAACCAGGAGGTTGGGAGGGAAGCAGGTGCAACTACAGAAAAACATTCTGGAAAGGGAATGGCAAGTGCAAAGGCCCTAAAGTGGAAGTGTGTTTCACTCCTTCAAGAAATGAACAAAATCTGTGTGGCTACAATAGAGGGAATGGGGGGACAGTGACAAAGTCCAGATCATGAAGGTTCTCATAGACTGTAGTGAAGAAGGTGGATTGTTTTCCTAATTTCAGCAGGAAGCCATTGGAGAATTTTAAACATGACCATGATAGATCAGTGTTCATAGTCTCAAAAGGTCAGTCTGATTATCATTTGAGGAATAAGGCAAGACTGAAACCAATGAAACCAATTAGGAGACTGCTGAACCAGCCAGGGAGCTTTGGGCTAAGACTGTAGCAGTCCTGGACATGGTTAGAAGTTGTAGGATGTACAGTATAACTTGGGGGAAACACTGGCAGGATTTGCAGAAGGGATCAGAAGTGGGAGGAGAAAGAAAGCTGAGTCAAGGATGACCACTTGGTTTTGACCTGAGCAACTAGATGGGGAGTGCATTATCTGAGATGAGAAAGAGTGGGTTTGAGGTGATGAGGGTGTGGAAGGAGTTGTACTCAAGTATCTGGATTGAGCATATTAAGTTTGAGATACATACTCAACATCCAAGTCAAGAGATTACACACACACACACACACACACACACACACACACGTATGTATATAGGTTTGGCTCTCAGAAGAGAGAAGCAAATTTGGAGATACGGTTTTAGAAGTCATAAAAGCATCTTATATGGGAAAGAGTGCCAATTGAGAAGAGGGCCTAAGATTGAGTATTAGACACTCTAATAAGCAGAAGTAAGACCAAGAAAGAAGAACTTTCAAGAGAGAGTGTTAAGGAATAGGTAGTGAAGTAGGTGGAAAAGTATGGGGTGCCACAGAAGTCTAGAGAATAGCATTTTAGGAACAAGGGAATGATGCACTGTGTCAAATCCACCAATGTTGAGTAAGTTGAGAACAGAGAAGTGACTGTTGGATTTGGCAAGAATCTTGGTGGTTAATGGGTCTGATAAGACCATTTCAATGAAGCAGGAAGACAGAAGCCCAATTAGAGTGGTTTGAGGAGAACATGAGGGTTGACAAAGTGAAGACAAGAAGGATTGAGAGTTTCCACAGGAATAGAATACAAAGAGATAGGGTGGTGTGTGTGGTGTGTGTGGTGTGTGGAGGGGATCAGAGGATGAAGGGAGACTGTGTAGTTTTTCAGTGTAAGACACTTAGGCATGTTGGATGTCAGTGGGAATGATTCAGTAGAAAGGAAAAGAAATATGGTATGACAAGGAGAGAGAATAGCGGCAAGAGTGAATTTCTTGGGTAGAAGAGAAGTTGGATGGCATGTGGAACATAAGACAAGAAGAAAGGGAGGGTTGACAGGTCCAGATGCTGCCTGGCAGCTGGGAGTTCGGCAGTGGTAAGAAGAGGCTGTTCTCACTACAACAACACTTAGCGCTCTATTATTACGATTTTCTGTCTACTGTTTTCTGTTCCCTACTAGATAGTCCCTTAAGGGCAGAGACAATGGCTTGGCCACTTGAATCCTAAGCTTCTAACCCAGGAGTTGGTACATAGAAGGCTCTTACTTGTTTCTTAAATGTTTTCCAAAATTTTCAAATTGATAGTCTATAATGAGCACTCCTGCATTTATATTTATTTATTTGAGAGAGAGCACTCATGTAAGCATGGGGTGGGTGGGTGGGGACTGGGGAGAGAGAGATACCCTGAGGTCATGACCTGAGCCACAATCAAGAGTCAGGTGCCTAATCAACCAAGCCACCCAGGTGCTCCAGCACCTCTCCTTTTATAATTTGCCCAAGTTATCTTTTTACAAGTAAATAGTTAATCACAGCCTTAAAAACAATTGAGAGTGTCCAAGATGTTACATTTTGATAGCCTTTTCTTAAAATCCTATTTTCAGAATTCTAATGCCAAAATACAATATACATGGAAGAAGTATGATATAAAATCACATACAGTATGGTTCCAGGTTAAGTTTTAACAAGAAGGGTATTTATGTGAAAAGAAAGATAAAAGATTTTCTATATTAAAAATGTTACGAAAATAATTTCTATAATAAAAAAGACTTATTTCTGAGCAGTGGTATAATCCTACCATGAATTGCCCAGCAAGTTTTATTTTTTATTTTCTTTAATTACTATTTCTTCTAATTAGCAAGTGATTGAATTGTAATCAATGACTCACCTATTCCAACTTGACTCAAAGTCCTGTATTTATGTGGTTTGTTATCTTATAGCGCTAAGGTACCAGCAGTTGAACTTGTGAATTCACTCATTCATGGAGGAATGAATGCCTCTGTACCTCAATTTCCTGTTTGTAAAATCAGATAATGATAGTATGTGGCTCATAGGTCCGTGAGAAGATTCAGTGCTTCTGTACTGCTAAGGGCATAGAACCAGCACTGGCCCACAGGAAGCACTGATGGCGTCTAAGCTGCTATTATCGCTTGTGGGTATCTTCTACATGTCGAGAACCCTGGACAGTAGAGCTACAGAGGAAGAAGAGGGGTGACTCGAGGGGTTAGGGAATGAGATCGTAGATGGGTTGCTGCCAAAATTCCCATGTAGAACTCCAAGAGTAATCCTACCAGAAGCAACAGCAACGTCTGCCAGTGTTTAATTTGCAAATGCAACTCGTTCCAGGCACATCACATCACACGGTACTTCGGCTCGTTCCTCATCCACATCCCCCCACCCACCCCATTCCATGACAGGAGATTCACTGTTAGCAGTTAAATAGCTACTGTATCTGGCTTCCATCACGCTGTGCTGCTCCTTCATAGAAAATGAGGATGCTGGCTTCGTGTCAAGAAGACACGTGTGTCTTTGCTTGTGTGGATAAGTTTTCCGTTCCTTGTCCAATTCCGGCCCTGTGTTCTGAAGGAGGACTCGTGGAGCTTGCTGGTAGCCCGGAGTGTGGAGCAGAGCCTTGCTGGGTGTGGAGTCTCCTGGCCACGCAGAGCAGCCCCTCCCTGGGGGAACCCCCTCACAACAGTGGGCCTGCACTGTTGGGCTCAGGCTGCTGATCCACCCCTGGTCGAGTAGACAGGAAGGCAGCAGGACTTAGGGAAACTCCTCCCATCCGTCAGAAAGCATTGACTTTGATGCTCTCTCAGCCCTGTGAACTCCATCTCAGCATCTCTGGCTTACCTGTGCGGGAAATTGAAGTGAAGTGATTTTTGCCCAGAGCCACTTTGGGAAAGCTGGGGTCGAAGCAGGGGTTTCCTGCCGCAGCTCTCCTTGCGCTAAACCTCGGTAGCTGTGTCTTACAAGCTGACACTTGCTCCTCAGCAACATAGAGGAGGTAGTAGCGTGAGGTCATACAGCAGAGCCCAATAATGGCATTTTCTCTGATGTAGCCTCTGAAAGCTTTGCTTCTCGCCATGTCTTCCAAACGGTAGCTACTCAAACAATCTAAAATCTGTTCTGAGCAAGTTGGGAGAGCAGTGGTAGGTAGATAAACAGAGAGGCAGGCAGTCAGCAGGTGGACAGATGTGTGGTTTTAAATCCCTGCTGTTGAATAGACAGAAATGTTGCTTTTGCAGCCCCTGTATTACAGAGAAAGAGAGCTGATGTGCCGTAAGCATACGCATGCTTCCTCCATTCTGGACAGTCTATGAGGTGTAGAGAAGAAGAGATGAAATATATTTGCAGCCCTCAAGGAGCCTGGGTGCTCTGTGAAGACAGAAAAGCGAAAGCACAGTTATATCACAGAATGTTCTCCCCAGGGATGGGGACACGTAAGGACATAATTAGTTAGAGTCCAAAGGCAAGATGGGTCACTCAGGTTGAGGGAGAGGTGGTGGCAAGGCTGTGAGTGTCAGAGAAATGGCTTCCCAAGAAGGAATCTTTGACATGAGAGGGCATGGCATTTAGCGATCCAGCTGAGTAGGTATGAAGCACAGAGCATGAGTGGCGGTTGTGAGGTCAGAGGGTAGAGAGGGGGACTGGAACCCAGTCATGAAAGGCTCTGTAGACTCTGCTGACACGAATGCCAACGATGAACAGTGATCGTTAAAGAATGTTTAGCAGGACCAAGGATGTGCTTTGCATCATGAGGTCAAAAGTGTCGGTAATCTAAATGAGAAATCTCCAGTTTCCCTGCAGAAACAGAGGACGGGGCCAGATGTGAAAGCTCAGAAACTAGTTTGGAAAAAGTGGGGAATGTATTCAACATAGGGGGTAGGGAAGCAAGAAGGTTACTTTCTGGCTTGAGTAATCAGGTATAAAACCACAGGACAGTTAGTTGGCTTGGGAAGGAAGGTGGCAAATTTGGTTTTGAGGTGTTGGACTTGAAGCGCGGGTTGGACAGACAGATGGAATCCGCACACAGTACCGTGTATGGGTCTGAGGCTTGGAAAAGAGAACTGAGCTGGAAGTCATCTCCCTTGAAAGTGGTTAAGATTTCCCAGGAAGGAAGGTACTGGATAAAAAAGAAAAGTTATCTCAGAGCAGGGGTCCCTCTGTGAAATGTTCGTTCGGAAACACAGGCTCCAAGCGTGTTAGAGATTCCTGATTCGGAAAAATGGAATGAATGACTCACGTAAGGCAAGAGGGGTCCCGCTAGCACCCTCCTGGTTAAGCTGCCCTTGAAACAAAGGGTTTTCCTGGTTTGGCCACGGTCTCTTTATTCTGAAGATGAAGCCACGGGGGGTGGGGGGGAGAGGGTCTGAGGAAAGAGGGGACACTTCAGGGATGGAGAGACTGGAGCTCCTCCCTTGCTTCTGACTCATGTGTGACCTTCACACAGTCAACCTGACCAGCCTCAGAGGTGGCACAGGGACACGGAGCAGTGAGGACCCCCTGGGGGGAGCACCGTCAATAAACAGGAGTACCATCCTTTCTTGAGTAGAAGTACCACTTCACCTTTCCCAGAGCTGGCTGGATGGCTGTCAGTTTATTTAAAAATCCTGTGAAACTGACCTGTTGGTGTCACATATGACAAGCTTTTCATTTAAAGTCTTGATTTTGACAGGTGCTCGCTAATCTTCAGTCTGGGAGTGAGTCACTATTTTGTAAAGTCAGATTTTACTCAGTTACCTTCATAGGAAGTTTCCTTAGTACAGAAAGGAATTTTTCTTTTCTTTTAGGTTGACTAGTTCGGGAGAAAACCTTGTGACTTCAACATCCCCAAAATGTGTCTAAGTTGCAGTCCCTGGAGACTTCTCCCATTTCAGTGCAGTTACAATAGAGCCTCTATGAGAACAGCATTTCTAAGGAAACGCTTTCTAAATCCTGGATTCTTCTCGCTCTTAATTGTGTGCTCTTCCTTTGTGGGACAGGTGGAGGGTCTGGAGCAGGGGAGAGGGTCCTGTTTTCATCCTCATTATTTTGCAAATTTGTTCGCCTCCTCAAAAATAATTGACTAAGATTTATCTCCTGGTATTGGCATTCTGGCATTCTGTCAGAAAGCTCAAGGGAGCTCTTATATCCAAGGTATCTCTTCAGCTAGTGGGAGTTGTTGGTCTTAAACAAATGTCTCCACCCTACTGGACTTGGGAGATAAGATAGCTGTGTCAAGCAAAAAAAAAATCAGTAGCTTGGAAAATTAGCAGTTGAAAGATAGTGTTTTGCAAGTACATAATAAGAACCTGCAGAGAGAGTTATGGTGAAATATGAATATTTTTTCAAGTAGGAATTATAACATTTACTTGTCTTAAAATGTAACAAAAATCACTTGAATTCTAAAGGGCAAAAATGAATATTTCTTTTTTTTAAGACTTTATTTATTTATTAGACAGAGATCACAAGTAGACAGAGAGGCAGGCAGAGAGAGAGGAAAGGAAGCAGGCTCCCTGCTGAGCAGGAGCCTGGGATCATGACCGGAGCCAAAGGCAGAGGCTTTAACCCACTGAGCCACCCAGGCCCCCCTGAATATTTCATTCTACTTATGATCACGTACCTATTAAAATGGTCGTAAGCAGAAGTCACTCCTCATTGGCCGAAGGCCTTACAGAGACTGACAAGAAGGGCTCTCCCCAAATCTAAGAGAATATTGGAAGACTTAATATTTAAGTTGAGGCAAGAAATGAATAGATTTTGTGGAACTATTTTTAGTGATAATGGCAAACAAGATGAAGGTAGTCCCATTCTCAAGGAGCTTAGCATTGTGGAAGACAGAGTCAGAGGGGCATGGAGCGTGGGTGTGCAGAAAGGTGAGGTTGACACTCAAACTACCATCGAAAGATTAACAGGGACCCACAGAGCTGCATGGGGGAGGGCTTTGGAGAAGAGTGGTCTAAGCAGAAGGTGTATCATGAACAACGCTCTGAGTCATAAAAGATATCAGTTGAGGAAAATATAATATTGCCTAAGAATATATATAAATGCCATAAACCCGTCAAAGCAGGTTCTTCACAGTGGCCACTAAAACACTTATTAAACAATGACTGTGCTATGCACCAAACATGATTTTAGATGCTTAAAATAGAACTATAAGGAGAGGGGCACCTGGGTGGCTCTGTCATTAAGCGTCTGCCTTCGGCTCAGGTCATGATCCCAGGGTCCTGGAATTGAGCCCCGCATCGGCCTCCCTGCTCAGCGGGAAGCCTGCCTCTCCCTCTCCCACTCCCCCTGCTTGTGTTCTCTCTCTCACTGTGTCTCTCTGTCTCTCTCCGTCAAAATAAATAAATAAAATCTTAAAAAAAAAAAAAAAAGAATTATAAGGAGAACTGATAGTTGTTGCCCTACAAACACAGACAGTCCAAAAAAAAGATATTGGAAATGATCAGCCATTGTTTGGTTAAAAGGAATATGAAACATATACAACATGGAATATTAGAATAATTTAAAAGACAACACAGATGATTAATATAAAAAGATCTTTATTCCATATTGCTGAATGGAGGAGACAGTAGCTATAACACATGTCTGGTTCGACCTGCTTTTTGGGTGTGTCTCCCCCTCTGACAATGCAAGTCTTGTGAAGACTGTGAGGAACTTTGGACAGTTAAGTCAGTAGAAGGAGGGCAGGAAGGATGAATTTAATGTTACTTCTGAAGGATGGGATTAAAGTTTCTTTCTTCTATACGCTTTTTTAGGTTTGCATGAATTTTCTACATGAGTATGTATTATGATCAGACAAAATAAATGTCTTCTCCTAAAACTGCTTTCTAACACTTCTGTGACCTAAGGCAGCAACATTATCACTTCCCTTCTGGCTTGGTCCTCAATTCTGTCATAACTCAATTCTGTCTGATGATCAGAAGGGTTTCATTCTGTACCATCTGTGTATTCGGTCTGCGTCAAGAGAGAAGTAGGGTCCTGTTTAGAAAATAAATAGGCAGAAAAAGACCCATGAGAAGTTCTCTCTTCCTTCAAAGAGTTTATTATCTACTGGGTTACTTACCTGTTTCAGTCTTCATTCCCAAAATCCAGCAAGTGTATTTTGGGGACGGTTGGAAATCACATGTAATATTGTGCCTAACACGCGGTAGGTTCTCAGTGTTTGTCATTACTGTTATTTCAGACAGGGGGTTACAGAGCATACATCAGGGGTTGGGGGGGAAAACAAAAGGCAACCAAAAGTTTAACAGAGGAATTTTCTTGACCAGGAGAGAAAGGAGAGGGAAGGTGGGCCGCCAGGAAATGAGACACAACTATCGTCTGGTGAACGGGAGCGTAGAAGGCTACGCTTACTGGGACTAGCCTGGCAGAAGCACACAGGGGCGCAGTGGGATGTGAGGGTACGCAGATGGACATGGCATTGGATAGGCAAGGTGAAGGGTCATCATGGAGGCCCTCAGATGCCCAGCTGCCTCAGAATATATTGGTTCCAGCTTGATTACTCTAAAGTACATATTAATCACTATCTAGTTAAAAAGCAGAGACAGAAAAGAAAGTGAAATGTATTGCCTGCTTCCAAGAAACTTACACTCCATGTCAGAAATTATATTTTTGAGTTGAGCAAAACCTACTTTGAGAACAATGTGTCTGAAGGTGAAGGTTGAAAGAAGGACTAGCAGCAGGATAAATTCAGTGTGGCACTCTCATAGCTTTATAAGACTTCTGGTTCCTTCCCTGAGAGAAAATTATAGTGACACTCACCTGCACCCTCTCTCTTTAACTCTGTCAGATTCATCAACCCTCCTGGTGATATCTGTATCTGATTTATTTTTTGTGGGCTTGGTGCCTGGTATATAAATAGGCAGTCGGTCATTAGTAGTTGAATGCATGACAAACTGAATAAAAGAATACAGAATTTGTGTCCTGTAGTTCCACAGTTAACATATAACATATGTAACATAAATCCTCTATTAGTGGTGTATAATGTAGTATTTTCCTAAATAATATAAACAACCAAATTTATAATTAACAACCAAATCTTGATTATCTGTCGTTTTAAATATTCATGGCAAAAGGGGTGGTTTGCTAGGGAATGAGAATGTGAGTAAGGAGGAAATTTTTCCCTAGTTTTCCTTTCAGGCACCCACTCCTTCTCCCCTACCCCCACTGACACCCACTGGTTTGGGGCACACCAGAGCTTCTCAGGGTGGAGGAAATCTATGGTAGAATAGTTCACACCAAAATAATAGAGCTTAAATAATTTACTTTTTTAAAAAATATTTTTATTTATTTATTCGACAGACAGAGATCACAAGTAGGCAGAGAGGCAGGTAGAGAGAGAGGAGGAAGCAGGCTCCCTGCTGAGCAGAGAGCCCAACATGAGGCTCCATCCCAGGACCCTGGGATCATGACCTGAGCCGAAGGCAGAGGCTTTAACCCACTGAGCCACCCAGGCGCCCCAATAATTTACTTTCATTTGAAGTCTTTGTCTTATGAAAGAAGACGCAAAGGGAATGATTTCGGGGTGCAGATTTCAGATGATAATACTTAGAAGAGAGAATTTTTTGAGTAAGAAAGTGCCCTTTCAGAAGTCCTCACTTCTTCATGAGGGGCTGACATGAAAGGGGACACGGAACCTTCCAGTAGCTCACAAAACCCTTTTTTTAAGTGCCTGTATCTGGTTCTGCATATTTCTAGAGTCAGGAATAACAGAAGAAATGAGCTTGCAGAATTTTCATCAACTTATTAACTAAGGATGTTATTCTGAGCTACACATTCTCTTATAGAAAACTGAGGATTTTTTACTATTATAAAATTATCTGGCTGTATGATAGAAGTTAAATTAATAAATTGAGCTCCTTTAAACTCAAGTTTCACTCCCCACCCTTGCAGAAAGGAGTCATCTAAAAAGAAAATGACGTTCAAATATCTCTTTTTTAAAAATTATATTGAGGTGTGGTTTGCAGTTAAATAAAGATGAACTGATAGGCATGGAATAGTGATAAACTAGAACTAATATTTCTTGCAGATATTTAATTTCAGATTAAAAATTTCTCCAGGGGGAAAAAACTCTCTTCAAACATCACCTATTTAATATCACAACTTTAGTTCCTTGTTTTATTTGTGATCACAACAGAAATATCCTGTGTAAATTAAAACTTCCAGTTAAATGCTTTGTGAATAAATTGGTATGGGATTCATTTTCCTCAAATGGCAGTGAGGGCTGTAAGAAAGTGATTGCAGAAAAGGATAAAAGGGCTCCTGGTTGGAATATTTTTCCATGTTTCTGGCAGCAAGTTTGCAGTAAAAAGCATGATTTTTATGAGAATGTGATTATTCACAGCACGATGAGAGTTGGTGTCAGTATGAAAAATTCTTCTTCAGTAGATGCTCTCAGCAGGAATAATAAATCTAAAAGAAAGGCCACAGGAGTCATACAGAACACTGTTGCCAGTGACAAATTATGTTTGCCAAACGATGAGCAAACCCATTGAACACTGAGAAATCAGTTCAGCAGTAAATCAAAGGCTTATTCTTAAAAGTAGTTCTGACTCACCATTCAAAAGGATGACATTTATATTACATGCTGTTTTTTTTTAAGTTTTGAAATATTTTGTATGTTAAGTCTGCCTTGAATCTTTTAAGACATGAAAAATCACATGGCACCATTATAATATTTTTAGGATAAAATTGTATAATGCAGTTTGACGTATTATCAACCACTAATGCTACTGCCCTATTTTGTCTTTGAAGGTCTGCAACATTTTCGCAGGGAACTACACAAATTTGTAAAATGCCATATCTTCCGACAGTAGTTGGATCATAAATGAAGCTATGTATTTGGGCTTATGCCTCTTGTGTATAATACCATGTAGGGGTATAGAATGCACTGAACATAACTTAAACAATAAGAGATGGATTTTATGGCCTTAGATAGAAGGTACTCCCTTAATTTTTTCAAAAGGAAAGAAACGGTGTGCTGATATCATTAGATCACATGTAGTATATGCCAAAATTACCAATTAAATTAACCCATTCATTCAGTGTTGAGCAATTTTAAATAAGTCCATTTTGTTTTTAAAAAGCTTATTTTATTTTCATTTCTTTCTTTTTCTCATCCTAATGTTGGGAGTGTGAATAAAGACAAATATATTTAATCTAATCATGTGGTAAAGAAGGTATTCATGGTGAGAAAGAAGGAACTCCAAGCGGAGTGAAGTTGACATATTTATTAACACTGTACTTACTCACTAAAAAGGAACTGTCTTCATGTAATTCCTTTGGGATTCTTGGAGCAGTGTGCTAAAGTGGTATTATGATGACATCTTATTTGTAAGATTTTAAAAGAAATTAATACGAAAATATGTAAAATTTCAAAACTTTTTTCTTTAGTAACAGTAAGCTTGAGCTTCCTGTAAATTTTTATGTAGTGATCTGATATAATAACTTTGTGTACAAATACATGACTTAGCGCTTCTGTTTATCTTTTGCTTTAATATGCCGTCTTCAGGTATTTTCAGTAAAGATTTTATTCTCTAAATATTTTACGAATATTCCTCTAAACAGAATCAGACTGAAATTGTTAATGTCTTCTTCAACCTTTGTTGAAGCTGTCGTAATTCAAATCTTGAGTTTCAAGTACGAGTACCTAGGTCTCCTAGCAAATGTAAACATGTTACTGGTAAAATCTCTCTCTCATTCTGATAACCTCAACAGGATCTTGTAAAATTACATATATTAAAATACTGTTTTTGTAAGTAAGACACAGGAATTAAAAGCCACGTATGTCTCTGCAAGTTGCACCTTATGACCAAATCTCAAAAACAGATGTTAGAATGCCTCTTACTGGTTTCTGATATTTGAAATTCTGACTTTTTTCCCCATTGGCTGCTACGGCTATGTCCTCTGCCTGTCAGAACAAATAGAGATATTTAGATACTGACTTACACTATACGTTGACGCCTATGTTGTGCTGAGTGGACAATCTAGAGTGAGAACTTAAAGATGAGTTTGTCCAGGTATGTTCTAATTCATTAACTTGCATTTCCCAAAATTGTCAAACAGAATGAGGCCAATTTCAAAAGATTCCTGTGCCTTAGCCATGCACCCTTTTCTTTTGCAAGAAGGTGTTGCAGTGGGAAAGCAAGGGAAACGGGAGGGTCGCAAGGCATGACGGGTCCTGGCCAGCCGTGCGTGGGGCTGTAGGGCTGCGAATGGCACACTCCGTTTGCACTTGGCCGTGCCGCAGGCTTGCATCCAGTCATCGATGGCAAACACAAGGGCACAGTAGCTCATAAGGTCTTCAGCGTGTCTGTTTGAAAGTGCAGTGAGGGCTTTGAGACACCTTTAGAAAACACATTGCGATCATATTATTCCACATCAGTGAGTAGAAAAACATAATACATTGACTGGACGGTCTCCCTGTTACAGAAAGAAATGTACGTAAAAACCTGGCTTTTGCAAAATGACTAACTCGTGGACAAAATTTCTTAACTACAGAGACTGACAAACTCATTCTAATTGTCCGTGAATTAGAAGCAGCATTCTTCACATCTCTGCCATCAGGTCGGTTTGTTTCTGGACCACCTCTTCCCCCTCAACTTCTGAATCGCAGAGGATCTCTAGGATGATCCATTTAACCTTATTTTCCCAGAGAAATTATAAAAATATAGAGGAAGTCAGGAGTTCTGTCTCCAAAAGCCACTCTGAAAATCACTCCCTTATACCTCTGTCCCTCAAATACTGGTCACCCTGTAATGCCATCTGTATAATTTAGACTTTCTGTGAGAGGAAGGATAATGTGGGAAGACCCACAGGGGGCTGTCTCATCCCTCCCCCAACCTTTTTCTTTTTAAAGCACTGCTGATCACTTGTCAAAGCATTCAGACAACTTGTGTGTTTGTCTCTAAAGTACTGGGCATACTTATGTACTCCGTATATAAATATTTTCGTGTAGGGAAATACGAGGAAAACTACTTTCTAGTCACTTGTGGATGTCTAAGGTATTGAGCGAGTATCTATATTGTTCAGTGGGGAGGTGGGCACAGTAGACGTAATTGCTTCATGACAGGAGGGGACGGAGGACCCCCGATCATTTCCTCTGCTTCAGCCAGCTCCAGCTGGTCTCCGTGGGCACACTGATATACAGACAAAATGAAAATAGCTCATTCTCTAGTGACTCTCTTTTTCCTTTCATTTTTACTTTGTAGAGGAAGGTATTGAAACAATTAGTTGGCGGTACGGTGTTAGTTTCCTCATGGTAAATTTGGAAAATGGAGGGAATGGAGCCTCGGTCGGCAGAATTTGGGCTTGTGTAACTCAACTTCTCCAAAGATGTGTTTGTAACATTTTTATATTGTTCCCTTTCATAACAGGCAGTCTACCTCAAAGTCTTCTTAGAGTCTCTGTTTATTCAAAGACTTTAGGTATACTTGGAGTTTATGTTTCTAGTGTCGTGTTCAGAGGTATAGTTCCTGAACGGGCTGGCGATTACATCACTGCTTGGCATAGATAATAAGCCCCATTGTAACTGTCTTAATTCTTTTTATTAATTTTCCTAAACTAACTTGAATGGTATGGGTTTTTTTACATAATTATGGCACAAGTGAAAGGCTTGGAGGAAAAGTACAACCACTACGGTATCAAAGCAGAATAAATATTTGCAGAAAAATTCTGCCATAACTTAATATTTTGCATATGAGCCCCCGTACAAAATCGGAGTTATTCCTGGGGCTTGGTCCAAAAGAACATGTCTGTGGCCCGGCCCTGGAAGGCCAGAGATGATGATGGATCAGAAAAAGGTCAGCTTGAGTTGCAGTGCCAAAAATAATGACAGAAAGGACCAAAAAGGCAGAATAACAGTGCAGCCAGAGTTCTGAGAGGGAATGTGCCTTTGCCACATGGCTATGAGATCGTACCCCATGTGGCTTTCTTCATACTCCCAACACCAGGGCTGGTATTCAGCTGCTCCATGTGTTGGCAATTTTCCCCAGCCATCCATGTGAGCCTTTGAGATCCAGCCTGTAAGCGCTTAGATGTCTACGAGCGGAGGGCCAGTAGTAACTAAAGCTGGCTAATTTTATTTATTTTACTCCTCTGCAAAGCACAGGCCTTGGAACATAAAGGGAAGCCGGGCGAAAGTAAAACTCTGGTCATTTGGTTTGTGGTGTTTATCGGTGAGATGATCATAGAATCCTGTCGTGTAGAAGAGAGGTTCTACACAGGTCTTGCACCTGTGGGCTCAACACTGCGCCTCTGATTGTTGCCATCTGCCTGGCCAGATCCTTCTTCCTGGGCCTCCGGCCTCCTCCTTAGGACGCGCTATGTCAAAGTCATTCTAACACCTGTCCTCTCACCACCCACAGTCATGCTCTGTACCCTCCACCCCTGGCAAAGCCCCAGTGACCACAGTGGCTCTCCTTCCAGGAAGATTTCCCTCTGAAGGGCCAGGCATTGGAAGGCCCACTGTGAGATGCAGGGCTGGGGCCTGTCCTGGAGGACGGAGGACTCCCATCTGAGCTCCAGGCTGGGAGAGAGGGCTGTGGTGACAGACGGTGGGCACAGCAGGAGTGGGGCAGGCAAAGGGGAGGATGTGTTTTGCACCTGAAGTCTCCTGGGCTCCAAACGACTCACAAACCACAGAGGATCTAGATGGCGGCAGCTGTGGGCGTCGTGTGAAATGGGTGAGGGAAGAGACCATGAGTTAGGGGTCAAAGGCAAAGTGTCTTGGCACTTAACCATCTTCATGTTTTGTATCTGTGAAATGGGTTATACCAGTATATACTGATCCACTTTGACCATAAATTGGTGACCCTAATTCAGCTCAACAAGAAGGAGGAATGTCTGTGAGGGAGAGAAACTGTGTGCCTGCCTCCACAAGATCTCCACAGAAGTGTAAGAAATGACTTATTGAGTAGTTTGCCTCCCCTTTGGGGAGGGAGGAATATACTCTTCAAGGGATACCAAGTGTCAAAATAGGACATTTAATCAAGTGCCGTCAATACCTCTTGTATCCCTGGTGCTTTAGGATTTCCGAAAAGGGAGAGGCCAACCTCCAGTTGCTTTAGCAGTAATCTAAATTTGGAAATTAATTGTAAAATTCTCCTCATGAAGGATAATCACAACTTGGCCTAGCACTGGCCCTGACTCTTTCTGAGAATTTGTGTTATGTGAGTGTATATGCAAAATGATGAAATAAACATGTTAATTATATATTTCTCCATCACTGACTTGATACAGAGCCTGTATGCAAAAGTGTTGCTGATTTTGACCTCCCTTTGAAAAGCCATTATCAAAAAATAACTCTTTTTCCCGCCTCTTGATCCCTTGCCAGCTGCCGTAGCAAATTTCAAAACTGTAACTGAGAGGGTAACAAAAACCAGCCCATAAGGGAAGGGGACCTGCTTCCTAACTCCATAGAGTTCCCTGCATGTCTGCAAAAGAAGTCTGGGCTATTTCCTAGAGAGAAAGAGGCTTGCCCAACAACTGCCACCTTCCCCCACCACCTCCTCACCACCACCATAAGTCGCGGTCTGGCGTCCACAGTCTGGGATCAAAAAGCTGTTTTGTTTCAGTTACCACAACTTCACTGACTATGAACCATCTCCAGTCAGAGTCTGCCGTTGATCTCTTGATTGCTTTCATCACAAAAGCACCGAGGATAAACGGTGGGCGGTGCTGTCCCTCCCCAATCTAGCAAAACACAATTGAAGTTTTTCAGACCTGGAAGCTCTTTTAGACTAAATAGAATTCAGCCATTCAGCAGGAGGATGTTCCTTTGAATGCTCCTCAAGGCGGTTGGGAGCATCTACTCCCATTGTAATTCATCACACGTGGAGTTAATTAACTTCTCTGTCTTTCTGACTAAACTGTATGTGCCTTGAGGGCAGGGGCTGAAAACTGGATGCTGCATCCTAAGCCACCACCTTGCGGTCACCTGCGAGCCCTTATAACTCTTCCCGCCTGATGGCTGATCTCCTCCTAGTGCCTCACTCCTGCTTCATCCTCCAGCACACAGAGTTCTCCTGCCTCAGGACCCTTGAACCTGCTCGATCCTTGGCCTGCAGAGAGCCATTCCCCAGACCTCACACAGCATTGCATCATTCCCTTGCCTGCTCCGTTTTTTCTCCTTAGCAGTTATCAGCATCTAACATATTACACATTTTGCATATTTTCTTG
The DNA here is from genome assembly GCF_963455335.1 of Martes martes. NCBI lineage: Eukaryota > Metazoa > Chordata > Mammalia > Carnivora > Mustelidae > Martes > Martes martes. Next base: position 61,195,184 of record NC_137891.1, read on the forward strand.
TTTGGCCCAACTAGAATGTTAATTCCAAGATGGGAAGGATTTTTGTCTGTTAAATGTTGCATCGTTAGCATCCAGAACATAGTAGCCCCTTAATAAATAAGAGGACACGTGAATGAATAAATGACCTCTTTTCTAAGCTAAGGCACCCGTTAGCCAGCTCAGTTGTGTGTTGAGTGTGGAATCTACCAGGCATCCTGAGAAGCAGTACTCCTCCCCAGATGAGGACCCCAGCCAGATCCCCAGACACAGCAGGGCTACCTGGGGCATCTCCAACCTCAACAGGGCATATTAATGCATAAAACCTGCTAGACCTGGCCGTGGTGGGCCTGAGACATGGGAATGCTAGCCAAAGACTTGGCCTCAGTAATGACTTCAGTGCCTTAAAACCCTGTCGTGGACTTTTTGGTGATTTATTTCAAAAGTACATCTTCAGCATATTCAGTCTTTTTGGAAGAAAAACTTCCTTTCCCATGCCATTCTACACGTTCCGCACTTGTGTATTAAGCAGCAAAATAGGGTTTTTAGGACTATGTCTTGGGGCCTAGAAATATGGGAAGCTTTCATTCTTGTTTTCTGTGTCTGTAGATTCATTCAGTGGGCTTTAAATTTTGTCATGTTGTTTCAGTGAGTCCAGAACTCCTGCTCCCCTCCTTCAATTATCTGATTTTCTGAGTTTAAAACAGATTGAGAAACTAAAACAACAAAGTCCGGAAAGCAAACATGAAAACCTAAAATTAGGCTCTTAAGAAGACAAGCGAAAGATAGTTTCTGAAGAAAAGTGGGGAAGGAGAATGGAGGGAGAATTTCAGATGTCAGGATGCGGGGAACCGCAGTTTCTAATTTGAGAATAGATGCACTTAGAAAGGTTTACACATTCCACATGTATCGAGATACTTCTATATTTTCGTATTCTCCGTTCTTTGAGGAATTAAAAATGTTAATAGGTAAACATCAAGATAGTAATGTAGTTTCTCATCAAAATAAAACCTATTTCCTGAGACATTTTTACCAAGATGTAGAAGCTCACACTAAGACTCAGTGAATAGGCCTTTAGTATGTATCTTATCTACCCAAAGTTTGTGCAGCATAATAGTTTTCTGTCATTAAATGACAGGGACAGTTCTGAAAACATATTGTACTTGGACATTTTCATGGTTTCTAAACTTTCTATTCCTGGGGTGCTAATTAGGCCCTTTAAAAAATGCTCCTGATGGTTGCATCTCTTTTCCTGAAAATCATTCTACAAAACAACTCTCCTGATGAAGAATGACGATTTCTTTGTTGCCAACACACCAGAGTTGATCAGATCTCTGAGAAGTGAGTGGGGTCTGCAGGTAGAAGCTGGAAGTTGTTGACACTCAATTAGAGCTAACCGAGATCCTGAACCGTCCTTCAAAGGCGGGCCTCAGCCCTGGGAACAAAAAGACTTGGATAAAGCTCTGGGAGAAAACAAATACAGGATGTGAGAAGACAATAGCAACAATGGAGTCATTAACAACACTGGAAGATAACTGGCTTCTCTGTTAGTCATGGAGATTTACAACTGCATTCATTGAAGAAAAGCCTCTTAACACCCTGCCTTCCCAAGGAATTCTCCCCACCCCTAGAGTTAACTGAGTAACTTGTAAGTCAGCTTTGGTGTGATTCATCGAATTAAACCCTTTCTTAACAGAGCTTTTCTTCTTGGACTTCCTCACCGTCCACCTCCTGTTTCTCCCCAAAGAGAGAAAATTTCCACTGCGGCGCTCCGGCTTTTTGAGTTTTTCTGGTTTTGTTTTTGTCTTTGGGGGTGGTGGTTTGCAGTACACTTTTTTGGTTTGTCTTGGTTTTCTCATCTGTTTTGTACACTCACCATGCCCCCCCCCCCCAAAGAGTTGTTTACCAACAACATGAAAAATGTATTTCTGACTAGATAAGTGCCAGAAATGTCTACACTCATGATTGAGTCACTCTTTAAACCCGGGATAAGTACCTTGTTGAGGAAACACAACTATCATTCATCTTCTGAAGTATGAGTAAATTAATAACTCTGAGAAGTCCTCCAACATGTTTTCCAGGAATGACCTGTTTTTTAAAACGTTAAATTCATAGTCCACATGTGCGGCCTCCTAGACTTGCTTTCCCTCTTTCTTATCTGAGGTTATGGACCTCAGGAGAGCAGGGGAGGGTTACAAGGTCAAAGTCTTTTCCTCCTTGGAACTTGCTGCTTGCTGGGAGGCGGTTGCCTGGAAAGTAGATGCTTTAGGGAAGAGGTTGGGGGGTCACGATTTTAATTCTGTTAAGCAACAGCTGGTTTGAGTTTCTTTCCCCTTCTATCTCCTGCTCCCTTCCTCACAAATCCGTGGAGAGAAAAAAATTTGTTCAGAAGGAACCCGCAACATAAAAATACACCTTGTATTACTGTGGTGCTTTATGTCTGTTGTCTCTTTTACAAATTGTATGTTGAACACTAGACAAATAGACTAGATTTTACAAAATTATACAGGAAATATAACCAGCGCTTTAGTCAAGAGAAACTTTTAAAATACAGGGTACATACCTGGAAATCTTTTAATAATATTTTTAAACTCAAACTTTAAACCAAAATAAGTACGATGAAGGGCTCTGAGGTGTTCGGAGCCTGTCTGCAGAGAATCATGACTGTAATATTAAAGCACACCAGGTATGCGTGCCTTGTCTATTGGTGGGAGACCTAGTTGTGTGTCTCCAGATTAGTATGCTGTCATTCGTTCAACAAATACCTGTCTGCTCCTTACACAGCTGTGCTCGGGCCTGGGGATATCGCTGCCGTGGGATTTTGGGGCGCTCATATGCAAACAGGTGCATAATCATCAGCTCAGTCTCGCAGAGCTGTATTCCAAAATCACAGCTTCCCATTCTGAACAGTTTACACGTGGTTTGGGGATTTAAAAATCAGGTCTGTTCCCACAACCTCATTCTATAATAAATCCATAAATCCAACACTTAAAAGGAATATATAATAGTGAAACAGTTAAAGAAAAAAAAAGTAAAAAACACCCCATGGTTTGATTGTTTTTATTTGGGTTTTGAAGCCTCCCATGCTTTCTTCCTCCTACACACACACACGCACACACACACACACGCACACACACACACACATAAAGAATAAAACTCACATCTCTCAAATCAATGGCAAACCAGTAACAGATTTTTTCGTCTGGGCTCCTCAGCCCACTGGCCTCAGGCTCTGTTGGTGTGTGGCTCAACAGCAATCAGAGGTCATAATTTCATTGGCAGTTAGCATCAGGTTTAATTTTTCTAGCATGTTACATTTACTGAAATGTCTGGTTTCAGTTATGCCTGGGCACTGACTGAATCCGCTTTGAGCAGCATGATGTCTTCAGGTACCTGAGGTTTATGGAACACATATGCTAATTTTTTTCAATCACTTTCCTTTCTGAACACAAAAATGTGTTCTCTGAAGCTGAATAACGGTAGTCCTAAATGACATTGCTCATTTTTTATGTTAAAAGAGGGATTGGAGTAGGTAAAAATATCAACTTCACAAGACTGACCCCTACTGATTGACATTGTGGAAAAATAGTCCAATTAAAGTTGGGGCTTTTTTAAACAGTTGTGTGTGATTGTTCAAAAAACAACAGCGACAAACAAAAAAAAGAAGATGCTCCTCGAGAATGAACCTGTCTCATTTTAATTGCATTTTAGGAATGTGACCAAGTTCATATAGATGATGTGTCTTCAGATGATAATGGGCAAGACCTAAGGTGAGCATGTTGAAATGTGAAGTGATTTTCTCCAATTTATAGTTTAATGGCTCAGCTAATGAAGATGAACTTTCTGTTTGGTTAACATTGGGCTTTTCTTGCATCTAAATAGCACATATAACTTTGGAACAGATGGCTTTCCTGCTGCAGCCACCAGTGCTAATTTATGCTTGGCAACCGGCGTGCGGGGTGGTGTAGACTGGATGAGAAAATTGGCTTTCCGCTACAGACGGGTAAAAGAGATCTACAATACCTACAAAAATAACGTTGGAGGCAAGTAACTACCCCCAGTATCTTACCAGGTTATTGAAATAGTCTAGGAAAAATTCTCCAAGTACCATACACACTTACACATCATGCTTTTTTTTTTTTTTTTTTAATGTCATAGCTTTTTTAAGAATGGTTTCATCTGACCTGTGATTATTCGGTTGTGATTTAGTGACAGGAATATTGAACTTGAACCAGCCACCCTGGCTAGCCTAATCTAGTCCTGACTCCATTACTTTGTAGTGTGTGGGACCCAGAGTCAGTTTCTTGACCTTTCTGATAGCCATTTGTCCTTCCAAGGAGATGTGAGATTAACCACCTTTGGCTAAAACACTTGAGATGGACTGTAAAGTTCATTCAACTGTGTTTCAAAATGGCTTTAGCTTACAAGGGAATATGTTGTCTTAATAATGAAAAGTTTGGGGGTGTCTTGGTTTCCAGCATGACTAAATCCACATGCTTAAAAAGATGACATCCAGAATCTCCTGCCTAGGCTTTCCTTTGGGTAGGAGTTATTTCGGATCAGTCCCTCCCGTAAGATGTCATAGGTGCCCGACCATTGACAGATCCAAGTTTATATTCTGTGAGTTTAGCACCTTGACTGGGTAGAAAAATACCTTTCCTACAGTACTAAATAAATATGTGTCAAATGGATGCTAATTTGTGAAAAATTATCTGATATGCTATAAAGCTTGAGGATGATATTGGGAGTAGTATTAAATGTTTATTATTTATAAAGTTGGCTAGACACATTGGTAACGAAGGAATTCATGTGCTTTTAAATTCACAGGCCTGCTTGGTCCAGCCAAAAGGGAAGCCTGGCTACAGCTAAGGGCCGAGATTGAAGCCCTGACGGACTCTTGGTTGACACTGGCCCTGAAAGCACTCACGCTCATTCACTCCCGGTAGGCTGTCGCCAGTCCCTCCATGGTGCTTTTGCTGGAAAACAGCCTTTGCTCATATTTGTTCATTTTGGAGATTCATTTTTCATCAGTTTTCTTTTTTCTTTTTTTTTTCTTTTTGGTTCTCACAGGACGAATTGTGTGAATATTTTAGTCACAACTACTCAACTTATCCCAGCGTTGGCGAAAGTCCTGTTATATGGATTAGGGATTGTATTTCCAATAGAAAATATTTACAGTGCAACAAAAATAGGTGAGCTGCTTTCGTTTTGTTTTGTACCTGACACTTTCTCTTCGGGCTAGTAGAAGTGAATGTGTAAAAGAAAATGGGACTTTTTTCATTATACTAGGTGTCAGAAAACTAGAGGGACAATCTAATTTTGTTGTTGGAATTGGCTTTAAACATCAAAAGAAATATAAATCATAGGCCATGCAGCTTAATTCAAAAAATATTACTCTACTGGTTAACATTAAGACCTATGCATTTTAGGGCGCCTAGGTGGCTCCGTTGGTTAAGCAACTGCCTTCAGCTCAGGTCATGACCCTGGAGTCCTGGGACTGGGTCCCACATTGGGCTCCCTGCTCTGCAAGGAGTCTGCTTCTCCCTCCAACCTCTCTCCTCTCATGTTTTCTCTCTCTCAAATAAATAAATAAAACCTTTAAAAAAAATTTAAAAAAAGGCCTATGCATTTTAGCCACTGTCACTTGAGCATCAGTTCTGGATTATTACCTTATTTGTGTTTTAGATAACATCACCAAAAATATCCAATAAGCTAAAACAAATAGTAACATGGAGATTTACAAAGTATAAATGAAACAATTCTAATAGCTTTCTTTAAATTATCATCACCGGAACCGTCTTTTTTTTTTTTTTTTTTTTTGCTTTATTTTAATTCAACATGTATAAACAATCAAGTTCTCATTTTTGTTATAGGGATACCAAAAAAAAATTAAATGTTTGAAAGAAGTAATCATAGTTGGAGAAAGATGACTAATGGGAAATTTGATTCACCATTTAGTGGGGGAAGCAGACATCTAAATAACTGTAATATGACAAGTATGCAAATGAGCAGTTATCACATATTTAGCAGATGTCCAGAACTATATACTAAGCATTTTACATACTAAAATCAATCTTCATAACCTTTCCATTTTACAAATGAGAACACTAAATCTCAGAGACTTAATTGTCCAAGTTAACAGCTGGTAAAGGTAAGGGTCAAGCTAGGTCTGATTCCAGGGTCCAGACTCCTTTCTGTAACCTAGGCAGCTCTCTACCACTAAATGCCTGAATGTGCTCTTGAACGAGGAAACATTCATTCCCACCCAGGAGGAGGCAGAAAGCATAAAGTGAACACTAAAAGGAAGAAATGGCATTTGAGCTGGGTATAGAGGTACACATAAGAGTTAATAGGCAGTTGGGCTAGTGAGAGCAAAGGGACTGAAAGACATCCTGGATCATCGAAGCTGAAGCTGGGAAGGTAGAGACTTAGGTTTAGACATATGTGGCCTTGTTCATCACCCTAATGAGATATTATTTTAGTGAGTCCTGGGGAAGGGGGATGAGGATCCTAGTAGGTGGGAAGAAGATTGTTTCTGGCTGCTCAATCCTGTGTAAAGAAAAAAGGGCAAAAGTAGAATTCTAGTCTCCATCTAACTACACTTGTATACTTTCAATACTTTTTTTTAAAAGCATTTACTAAGTATTTGCTAAAGAATTACTTTTAAAATTATTTGTTCATAGTCTGACTTTCCTATCAGACTGTCATATCCTTGATAACTGAGTCTTTCTGTGTCGCTCATCATTGTGGCTATAGTGCCCAGCACATACTAGGTGCTCAGTAAATGTCTGTTAAATAAAATGGATGAGTAAATGGTTGTTTATTCTGAAGAAGATTGACACAGAGGTTTTTCTTAAATACTGGGTCAGTACTGCCACTTTTAACTGATGGGGAAAATCAGGTGTGATGGGAAAGATAAGAGTTAGATTTTATCAGTATTGAGTGTGAAGGGCCTCTGATATTCACCTAACCCTGTCAAGTTGGAAATAGCTGGAGTTGGAGAATGACTGATGCCTCCTGAGAAGCACTAAGAACAGAATGCTAGAAAATATTTAGAAAGGAATGGGACACCTGGGTGGCTCAGCCAGTTAAGCGTTTGCCTTATTTTTTGGCTCAGGTCATGATCCTAGAGTCCTGGGATAGAGTCCTGCTGAATGGGAGTCAGCTTCTCCCTCTGATCCTCCCCCACACCTCTCTCTTTCTCTCTCTCTCTCTCTCTCTCTCTCAAATAAATAAATAAAATTTTTAAAAAAGAAAAGAAAAGAGACTAAGAGAAAAGAATGTTCCAAATAGAATTCCTGGTAGCCCAATATAACCAGATTTTATATGTTCTCATGTCCGTAAAAATAACTGTTTACATTAAGTCAGATAATTATGTTATCCATAACAATAAAGAGGAATCATACTGTGTTTTATAAACAGGAGTCCATGGTAAACATTTATCAGCACATGAAGAACAATTTCCAAAAAAGTTTATGGAATGGAAGGGATAATGCTTAGCTCCCCAGAAGAAAAGAACAAGTAGTGTATTACATGTCATGAGCATTGAACTTTAATCCCAAAAAATTTAAATAATTTGAAAACATTAGGGTAATAGAAAATTATAACAATTAAGTGTATAATAGGTATTGTTAATGGGTATTTTATGATACTGAACTTTAATTTTTATCAATACAGAATTAAAAATGAGGATTAAAAAAGGTGGTAGAAATTACCTCAAAACCAGAGGTAGAACCACTTTTCTATGGTATTTTTATTTTTATTTTTATTTTTTTTAAAGATTTTATTTATTTATTTGTCAGAGAGAGTGAGCACAGGCAGACAGAGAGGCAGGCAGAGGCAGAGGGAGAGGCAGGCTCCCTGCTGAGCAAGGAGCCCGATGTGGGACTCGATCCCAGGACCCTGGGATCATGACCTGAGCCGAAGGCAGCCGCTTAACCAACTGAGCCACCCAGGCGTCCCTCTATGGTATTTTTAATAAGAAAAGTAAGTGGGGCACCTTGGTGGTGGCCCAATCAGTTAAGTGTCCAACTCAATTTTGGCTCAGGTCATGACCCCAGTGTCCCAGGATCAAGCCCCATATTGGGCTCTGGGCCAGGCATGGAGCCTGTTTAAGATTCTCTCTTTCCCTCTTCTTCTCCTTTGTCTGCCCCCGCCTTGTACTCTCTTGCTCTCAAAAAATAAAAAATAAGAAAAGTACAGATTGAAACTCCTATAGTTTTGCCAATTTTGCCATCAAATGAGATATAATTTGTGAATAGATGCAGAAAACCCAGGAACTTTCCTTTTAGGCAAGTGGCAGTAATTGAAGGAGATAACTGGTATCTCGTTTTTAGCAGGGCTATGATGTTCTTCCAGATAAAATGAATTCATCAAAATGAAAATTTCATGTAGGATCTCTCATTAGCTTCTAAAAGTCAGCTTCAGTTTCTCAGTCTTTATTATGGAAGAATCTATGTGACCCAGACTTTACAGTGAAGCCTATAGAAGATAGGATATAGGTGAGAAATTTTTTTGTCCACCACAGCCTCACCTTTAAATAACATTGAGTTTACCTTCCTTTTCCCATGAAAGGGAAACTTGGCAAAAACACATAAACTTTTCCCTCTAAGGAGGAAAAAACTTTCATGACATCTGAATTTTTGATTGTATATTTTTGCAGTGGAAACTACCCTTTGTATTTGTTTCTTAAAGTGATTTAATATTTCACAGTTTAGTGGGCAACTAAAGAAGCATTGAAATTACATCCTTTGAATAAGGCTGGCCAGATTTCACTCTGTCAGATGCAAACCAGAGATTTTAGTGCAAAATACAAATATAAAGCAGACATTTGTTTAAGCAAACAAGCAATTTGTTCGTGAGTATATCTGATCCTTATTTGAAAGAGATGCTGCCTGCTCATTCATTTACATTTGAAAACTATAAACTATCCCATTGTCCGTTAAAATGGTCCTGTTGGCAGCCCAGGACTTGGAACAGCAGTCTCTTCTCTAAAGGAGCAACAGTGGCTGTGTTAAATGTAGGGATGGGCCCCCAGAGAGCCCAAACCAAGTCTTGACTTGGGAAAGATTAGATAAAGGTATTCTGTTACCTTTATCCCGTTTTTCCTCTAGGAAGGTGCTTTTTTGGACATTAGATGCCTGGGTAGGGCAGGTATGATCTTTCTGGAGTGCCCCAAATTACCTGACATTTATTTCAGAAACAGTTTTACCAGAAGATTCCAAGAAAACACATTAGGTTTGGCGGGGGCTGGGGGCAGTGGTGTTTCATTCAGATAGACTCCCAACTGGAAAACGAACTAATAAAGGGATTCCACTGTTTGATTTCTCCTGCTATAACAAAACCAATTAGTTTCTTTCATTCTTCCCAATAGACTTGGGATCAGATATTACTTTCAGAGTTTGGTATATCGTGAAACATTTTTTAAATAAAGTTCAAAGAGGTTGCCAGAATTGCATGCCTTCATTAAGTCTCAGCTGGTAGGAAAAAAAAGTACTGCTGCAAAACATTACTTTTTTCCCAAATGCTGTACTATAATCGACTAGATCCTGCTTTTTAATAAATGAGCCCTTGAGAAAAGAATATTAAAATTGACAATTTCTCGGTGGCTCAGTTGGTTAAGCCTCTGCCTTCAGCTCAGGTCATGATCCCAGGGTCCTGGGATGGAGCCCCAAATCAGACTCTGCTCAGCAGGAAGCCTGCTTCTCCCTCTGCCCCCCTACCTCCCCACCCCCCTGCTCATGCTCACGTACGCATGCTTTCTCTCTCTCCCTTGCAAAAATAAATTTAAAAAAAATCTTTAAAAAATAAAATTGACAATTTCCAAGGGACAGGTCACCACATGGATAATTTACAATTTGTAATTTACCTTGTTGTTCCAAATTCTACCCAAATGGCATCTATAAGCACTCTTCTCCAGTTTGTACAAGTAGAATAGAGTTGAATCAGAAGCATAAAGGAAGTATTTTGTATAAAAAGTTCAAGCGCTATATAGCACTGAGTTACCCAAACTTTACACTTTTATAATTTACTTTTATGTATTAGGAAAGGAAAGCTGTTTTGAGAGGATAATTCAAAGGTTTGGAAGAAAAGTGGTGTACGTCGTTATAGGAGATGGTGTGGAAGAAGAACAAGGAGCAAAAAAGGTCAGTGTTCCTGGATAGCGCATCTCGTACCATTTAATTTTTTGTCTTCAGAATGCTCATTGCTGGATCATTTAAACAAGTTCCATTTCTCTGAAATAAATTAGAAATGTGTTCAGAACTGTAAGCAATGAAAAAGGACAGTACAATTAAATAAATATGGTCTTTTTGAAGAGTACCGTATGCAAACTCAAACGTCATGGATGGCTGGTCTTCACAGAATGTAGACTTTTGAGCAGAGAGGAAGGTCTCGTGCTGTGGCCGTCATCCAGAACAGAGATAACACATTTGCTGTGCTCATGTGAACATGTCCTATTCTGCCCCATGGCAGACATTGCCAAGTGATTAAAACCTACCTGAGCCTGAATTCAGCCTAAGAACCTTCTAAATATCACCTCAGAAAGACTCTACCAGTTGGTCAGGGCTGGTTTGCCAAACTGTTTGCCGTCGTAGAGTGGAGTGCCTTCTTTGTATCACAAGGTCGACCTCTAGCCTCCCTTGGGAGATTTGGAAAAGAAGCAGGAGGCAGAGCCAACGGCGAGTCCCTTGACTCCCAGTTTGCCCATTAAACACCCTCTCTTTCTTCTGCATCCCTGCAAGTGTCCTTCTGCCATTTCCCTCAGCAAAAGCTTGCTCATTAGTGTATTTTATTGCATTTCAAAAGAGGGGAGGAGAAAGGGACCACATTTCTTCCCTCCGGAACAATTCAGGGTCTTCACAGTCTAGATAGACACAGCCTACCTGGACCATCTTTCTCACCCCAGCATTTGGCATTGCCATCTCTCCAGCCATGCCCAGCAACCCCTCCCAGCCGTCACCTCTGCTTAGTATGTTCTTTTCCCTAATGCGCTACTGTCAGTGTCTTACTTATTTTTCAAAATCCATGCCTACACCACCTCTTCTATTTCCCTTGTTTGTAAGAGTTTAATTATAGTACCCACTCACACTTTAATTGGAGAAGTTGTAAATAGCTTGACTGAGCAGACAGCCCAGGTTTGAATTATAGCTCCACTGCTTACCAGTTCTGTGACTTTGAACAAGCTATAGATCCCTCCTCTTTCTCTTTCCTTATCTATAAATAGCAGTAATAACAGCATCTAGCTCATTGGGCTGTTTTAAGAATTACATTTGTTTAAGATGTAAAACACATAACACTGAGCCTGGTACTTATAAAGTGTGCAAAGAGTGATAGAACTCTCATTAATTATTTGTGGATATGCCTGTTTCAGCAGTAAAAGATGAGCTCAAGAGGTAGGGATCTTATTTTGCTTAGTTTGTCATTTGAGACTTTGTTTTCATTTTTTTTTGTTTTGTTGCTTTGTTTGTTTGTTTGTTTTTTACAACTCCCTAAATCTTAGCACGGTCGTACTCTCTAAATATCTTTTAAATTGAAGAGCATTAAGTATTTTATAAGGTTACCCAATAGAATTATTTTCCCTTCCTTTCCCCACACACTGACTCATAGAAACCACTGTAGATTTCCATGAAGGATGCAACAATTCAGCTCTTCTGGAGTATTCTAGTATATAACAGAAGTGACCCATAAAGTCACCAGAACATAGATTCAGCATTCAGCACGACACGTGACCAGCCTTCTTAGAGAGCCTAAAGATGATTTAATTCACTTTCAGGGTCTCTGAATTCTAATAAAAGCAGAGAAACAGACCCTAATTTTATAAATAATATATTATATTATATTATATTATATATAAATAATACATTATAATATATATAAATAACATATTATGTCACTTATACGCGTTGATACACAATGCTTCCCCAAGTGGGATCGGTGTGGTCGGAAACCCACACACGCTTCAGATCCAATAGAGGTTGATGCAAAGCTGCATTTGCTACATACAACCCCTAGTTCTGACATTCCAACTTTACCAGAGGGCAACCACCATGATCATTAAGTACATCCGTCAGCCCTTTGGCCTATTTCCATAAAGTGAAATTTTCCCCAGACTAAATTAGAATACCTAAAACTCAGCCCCAGTGAGTTAAAGAGGATGTTTAATGGGAATCCAGACTCAAGTCTTCTTCCTGGGAAAAGCCTCTAGAATCCTCCATGCCTTTCCTAGACAGGACCTCCTACTGGCTAGTGGGGTAGACGTGCACACTTTGAACAGATAGAAATGAAGAGTCACATCTCATGCCCCTGCAGCCCAGGGGCAAAGATGTGACTCTGCCCACTCAGCTGGTCATCCTCCCCCTAGTAGTCACCAAAAAGTTGAGCTTCAGGAGAAGGTTGCCAAAATGTGGCTTTCCAGCTTGTGGTAGGCAGAAGGATGCCAGGAATCCTTTGGACCCTAGCAAGGCTTCCGTATGGGTAAGTCACTTCCTAAACCTTTCAGAGAAGCAGGTTTCTTAGATGTTCATCATGAGTGAACATAACATGGAAAAAGTAAAGGAATTCTTGGTTTGATATTAGAACTGGAAGTGGTAATGGTTTAGAGTATTTGTTCTCTTGGCAGAATGGTGAATTTTTTGACTGGAATGAGTATTCTTAGCTTCAGCTCTCTGGTTTGATGTTATGGGTTGAGTATATGTCATAAGGATCCAGTAGTATGTGTTACAAACTCTGCACCTTGAGACTTACTGGTGTGGGGACTCTGACAAAAATGTGAGCAGGAGTTATAAGACTGTTTATGTGTGTGTGTGCAAGGTACAGATTTTTCAGAAAGTTCAGATTCCTGATAATCTCACATAAAATTCAGATGTCATCAATCTGTCATCCACAGTGACCAATTGACCATTCCTTTCTTATATTCTGTCTAACCTTGTTAGGTCAGCTAGTATTTAAATAGCAGTATTCTGTGCATGAGTTAAACAACAGGGATCTAATAATTCACAATAGAAGAGTCTCTTTCTAAGTGGTCTTCTGCAGAGAGATAAGAGAATATTTAACTTAGGGAAAATGCTTAATTTAGGGGGGAAAGAATACTACTTAGCGATATCCCATTTTAAAAACTATATAAAAATTCAAGCTAAAGAAATAAATTAAGAGATGGTTATCCATGCTGTCAAAAGATTAATAATCATAATGGTGAGAAAGAAGAATTATTATCAATGATAAACCCCTTATTATGTTCCACACTCTCTTTTAGGCACCTCGTAGCCATTATCTCATTAAATCTTTATCGTAATTCTATGAGGAATGAGTTCTTCGACCCACTTTATATATGAGAAAACCAAGGTGCAGGAAGGTGAATAATTTGGCCAAGACCACATAACTTAGAAGTAGCCAAACTAGGATTTGAAGCTAATTATATCCATGAGATGGAGCACAAAGTTCCTTTAAATTATAAATTTGATTTACATACCCTAAATATTATTTGATTAAAAAAAAAATTTCACGCTTTTTAAAAAAATTATTAGAATGAAGTGTACAATATTTGCTTCTTTCCTTTTGGGAGGCAGATAGAACTATTTAAGTATTCTCTTCTAAGTTTACATTCATGATTAAAATTTTGAAAAATAAATAATTGCTTCTAATACCATTTGTGAGCATTTTTGATTATTGAATAGTGAACCAGTCAAGTTCTGCAAGTTTGAGCACTAAAATGCTTTGCAAAATCAAAACATTTTGCAGTTTTTCTAAGTCAATTTTAACCATTTAGCTTGTCTCTCCTAGTTTCCTAAGTCCTTTAAAAATCTAATAGAACATTCTTTCTTTTTCCCTGTAGAGATGTCTTTCATCTCTCTAAATAATGTTCTTTTGCTTGAGGTAGTTACTTTTTTCAAGCTCAGAAATGAAACCAGTAAGTATTCTGCCAGTCGTCTGTTTCGTTATGGTCAATTGAAGTCTGTTCTGTCATCTTTGTTCTCTTTGCCAGTATAGTCCTGGGGCTTTCAGTAATTTTATCTAATTCTATAATTCGTATCATTAAAACATAGCCCATCAAAGAGAAAAAGTTGAAAATACCTTTGTTTATTTAAAAGAACAACTTTCTTCCAAAAAGGTTGCATGAAAGAGTTTTCTGCAAGCACCTCTTTGTTCCTAGAAAGACTGCAGAGAATGTGAGACGAGCCATATGGATAACTTTCTCTGACCTGGGTCTTCTGTTGTCAAGATCTGCCAGGCTTTCTTTTTTAGCATAGGATTTCATGTTTCCCTAATACAGCATCCTTTGCGTGACAATGATAGGCATATATATGATTTTTAAAAAGTCAAAATGTAAGTAATAGTCTTCTGCGTACCAGTAGCAGTTTTGGATTCTAGAATAAAAGTGCCCTTGTTTTAGAACTCCACAACTAAACTAAACTTACTTGAAATAGGTTGCTGGTGAACACCAGGGAGAAAGTGGCAGGCATCCATTATTCTGTATAATGGCAAAGGCTTCATCAATAAATGCCCATTTTATGCATGTATGTATGTATGTGTGTGTATTTTTAAATATAGCTGACACACACAGTTACATTAGGTTCGGATGTACAACACAGTTATTCTACAGCTCTATACTGTGCTCCTTACAAGGGTAGCTACCATCTGTCACCATACAACGCTATTACAATACCACTGATTATATCCCCTTGCTGTGCTTTTGATCACCATGACTTACTCATTCCATAACTGGAAGCCAGGACCTACCACTCGCTTCACCTATTCTGCCCATCCCCCCACCCTTATCACCTCTGGCAACCAGTATATTCTCTGAATTTAGGGGCTGTTTCAGCTTTTTTGTTTGTTCGTTTATAGGTTTTGTTTTTTAGATTCTACACAGAAGTGAAATCATACGGCATTTGTCTACTCTGACTTATTGCACTTATACCCTTTAGGTCTGTCCATGTTGCCACAAATGGTAAGATCTCACTTTTTCTGTGGCTGAATTAATATTCATATATATATATAATTATATATAATAATATATAAATTATATATAATTTATATATTATAATATATAATTTTATATATATATGAATATTAATTCAGCCACAGAAAAAGTGAGATCTTACCATATAATTTTATATATATATATATATATATATATATATATATATATATATCACATCTTCTTTATCCATTCAGCTATCAGTGGACACTTAGGTTGCTTCCATATCCTGGCTATTGGAAATAATGCTGCAATAAACTTAAGGATGCAGATACCTTTTGAATTAGTATTTTTATTTTCTTTGGGTATATAGTAGTGGAATTACTGAATCATATGGCATTTTGTATTTTTAATTTTTTTTAAGGAACCTCCATACTGTTTTCCACAGTGGTTGCAGCAATTTACATTCCCACCAACAGTGCATCAGGGTTTCTTCTTCTCTACATTCTCACCAACACTTATTGCTTGTCTTTTTGATACTAGCCATTCTAATTGTTATAAGGTAAGAGATCACTGTGGTTTTCATTTGCATTTCCCTGATGATTAGTGATCTGCTGAGCATCTTTTGCTGTGTCTAATTGTCATCTGTAGGTCCTCTTTGGAAAAATGTATATACAGGTCCTCTGCCTACTTTTTAATCAGATTGTTTGTTTTTCTGGTGTTGGCTTATGTAAGTTCTTTATGTATTTTGGATAGCACCGCCCCTTATCAGATATGTCATTTGCAAATACCTTCTCTCATTCAGGTGGTTCCCTTTTCATTTTGTTGATGGTTCCCTTTGTTATGCAAAAAGCTTTTTTATTTTGGGGTGGTCCAAATAGTTTTTGCTTTTGTGTCCTTTGCCTTAGGAGATATCATCTAGCAAAATGTTGCTAAAGCCCATGTCAGAGAGATTACGGCCTGTTTTTTTCCAGGACTGTGATGGTTTCAGGTCTCACATTCAAGTCGTGCATCTATTTTGAGTTTATTGTTTTATCCGGTGTAAGAAAGCGGTATAGTTTTATTCTTTTATATATAATGGTCCAATCTCCCCACTACCGTTTATTGAAGAGACTGCCTTTTCCCTACTGTATATTCTTGACTCCTTTGTTGTAGATTAATTGACCATATGCATATGGGCTTATTTCTGGGCTATTTTGTTCCATTTATCTGTGTGTGTGTGTTTTTGTGCCAGCACCATATTATTTTGATTACTACAGCTTTTATAGTATACCTTGAAATCTAAGATTGTGATACCTCCAGCTTTGTTTTTCTTTCTCAAGATTGCTTTGGCTGGTCAGGGTCTTTTGTGGCTTCATACAAAGTTTAGTAAGTTTTGTTCTAGTTCTTTTTTGTTTGTTTGAGATTTTATTTATTTATTTATTAGAGAGAGAGTGCATGAGAGAGAGAGAGTAGAGGGAGAGGGAGAAGCAGACTCCCCGCTGATCAGGGAGCCCTGTGTGGGACTCTATCCCAGTACCCTGGGATCATGACCTGAGCTGAAGGCAGATGCTTAACTGACTGAACCACCCAGGCGTCCCCATTTGTTCTTGTTCTGTGAAAAAACACTCTTGGTATTTCAATATTGGTTGCACTGAATCTGTAGATCGCTTGGGGTAGTATAGGAATTTTAACGGTATTGATTCTTTGAATCCATGAGCATAGAATATCTTTTTATTTGTGTCATCTTTAATTTCTTTCATCAATGTTTTACAGTTTTCAGGTATAGTTCACTCATCATCTTGATTAAGTTTACTCCTAGGTATTTTATCCTTTTTGGTGCAATTATAAATAGAATTGTCTTCTTGATTTCTTTTTGCTATCTCATTATGAGTTCTAATACTTTTTTGCATGGGTCTTTAAGGTTTCCTATATATAGTATCATGTCATCTGTAAATAGTGACAGTTTACTTTTTCTTTACCAGTTGGATGGCTTTTATTTCTTATCTCATTGCTACAGCTAGGACTTCTATTTTAGTCTATTTATCTTTTATTTCTAATTTTTTTACATTGAATAAGAGAGAGAAGAATGGATATCTTGTCTTGGTCCTGATCTTAGAGGAAAAGCTCCCAGTCTTTTGTAATGTAGTGTGATGTTTGCTATGGGTTTATCATATATGGCCTTTGTTATATGGAGGTATATTCCCCTGAATCCACTTTGTTGAGTTTTTATCATGAAAGTATGATGCATTTTGTCAGATGCTTTTTCTGCTTCTATTGAGATTGCAAATTGAGATAATTTTTATCCTTGATTTTATTAAGGTGGTGTATCATTTGATTTCCAGAAATTGAAGCATTTTTGCATCCATAGAATAAATCATACTTGATCATGGCGAAAGATCCTTTTAATGTATTGTTGAATGTGATTTGCTAATTTTTACTGAGGATATTTGCATTTGTGTTCATCAGGGATATTGGCCTGTAGTTGTTTTTTTTTATTTTGTTTTGTTTTTCTTTTTCTTTTTGTTTTTAAGTAGTGTCTTTGCCTGGTTTTGGTAACAGGGTAGTGCTTGCTGGTCCTATAGAATGTATTTGGAAATTTTTCTTCCTCTATTGCTAGAAGTACTTTAAGAAGAACAGGTATTAACTCTTCTTTAAATGTTTGATAGTCTACTCACTGTAGCAGCACATAAACTAAAACTGGAACAATAAATGTTTAACAGAATTCACCTATAAATCCGTCTGATCCTGAACATTTATTTGTTGGAAATTTTTGACTCTATTACTGACTCTATTTCATTACTAGTAACTGGTCTGTTTAGATTTTCTGTTTCTTCCTGATTCTTTTTAGATCATACATTTCTAGGAATTCATCCCTTTCTTCTTCATTGTCCAATTTGTTGGCATATGATTTTTCATTGTAGCCTCTAATAATACCTTGTATTTATGGTGTATGTTGTTAGTTTTCTCCTTTCATTTCTGATTTTATGGAAGTCCTCTTTTTTTCCTTGATGAGTCTGACTGAAGGTTTATCAATTTTGTTTAACTTTTCCAAGATCCAGCTCTTGATTTCATTGATCTTTTCTATTTTTTTAAGTCTATTTTACTTATTTCCACTCTGAACTTTATTATTTCCTTCCATCCACACACTGTGTTTTGTAATTCTTCAAGTGTAAGGTTGGATTATTTATTTGAGATTTTCCTTATTTCTTGAAGTAGGCCTGGATCACTATAAATTTCCCTCTTGAAACTGCTTTCACTGGGTCCTAAAGATTTTGGACCTTTGTGTTTTTATTTTCAGTTATCTGTATGTATTTTTTATTTCCTCTTTAATTTCTTTGTTGACCCATTAGCCTCCACATCGTGTTTTTTCCAGTTTTTTTAAATTGATTTTAGTTTTATACCATTGTGGTCTGAAATGATACTTGAAATGATTTTGATATTCTTAAATTTATTTTTTTATTTTTATTTTTTTAAAGATTTTATTTATTTATTTGGCAGAGAAGTCACAAGTAGGCAGAGAGGCAGACAGAGGGGGAGGGGAAAGCAGGATCCCTGTCGAGCAGAGAGCCTGATGCGGGGCTCGATGCCAGGACCCTGAGACCATGACCTGAGCCGATGGCAGAGGCTTAATCCACTGAGCCACCCAGGTGCCCTGATCTTCTAAAATTTATTGAGACTTGTTTTGTGGCCCAGCTTGTGAACTATTCAGGAGAACATATCAAGTACACTTGAAAAGAATTTATATTCTGTGGTTTAACTCCATCTATTAACTCCCATCTATTAACTCCATTGAGTCTAATGTGTCATTCAGAGCCCTGCTGATTTTCTGTCTGGATGATCTACCCATTCATGTAAAGGGGTTGTTAAAGCCCTTTATACTTACTGTATTTCTGTCATTTTTTTCCTTTTCTGTCTGTTAATAGTTGTGTTATGTATTTAGGACTCTAATGTTGGATGCATAGATATTTACAATTATTATATCCTCTTGTTGGATTGATTTCTTTATCACTATGTAATGTCCTTCTTTCTTTTACAGTCTTTGTTTTAAAGTCTATTTTTGTCTGATATAAGCATTGCTACCCCAGCTTTTTTATCTCTGTCCATTTGCATGGAATATCTTTTTCCATCCCTTTACTTTCAACCTGTATGTGTCTTTAGATCTGAAGTGAGTCTCTTGTAGACAACATATAGATGGGTCTTGTTTTTTAATCCATTCCTTCACCCTGTGTCTTTTAATTGGAGCATTTAGACCATTTAAAATAATTATTGATAGGGATGTACTTATTGCTATCTTGTTCATTGATTTCTGGTTGTGTTTGTAGTTCTCTGTTCCTGTGTTCTTCTCTTGCTCTCTTTCTTTGTGATTGATGGATTATTTAATGTTACCTTTGGCTCTCTTTCTCTTTTTTTTCTTATGTATCTCTTACTGGGTTTGGTTTGTCGTTGCCATGAGGTTTATATATACTATCCTAAGCATATAGCAGCCTATATTACATTGATAGTCACTTGAAATCAAACACATAGTAAAAGAACTTCATTTTTACTTCTCTGTTTTAGGTGCATGTTGTCATAGTTTACATCGTTTTATTTTGTGAGTTCCCTTAACTAATTTTATATGTATACTTGGTTTTATTACCTTTGTCTTTAACCTTCATATTAGATTTATAAAGGGCTTTTCTACTACCTTTACTGTATGTTTACTTTTACTTGTGAAATTTTGTCCTTTCATAATTTTCTTCTAATTATAGCCTTTTGCTTCCACTTAAAGATTCTAACATTTCTTACAAGACCAGTCTTGTGGCAATGAATTCCTTTAACTTTTGTTTGTCTGGGAAAGTCTATCTGTCCTTCAACTCTGAGTGATAATCTTGCCCAGTATTCTTGGTTGTAGGTTTTTTTCCTTTTAGCTCTTTGAATAGATCATGCCACTTTCTTCTAGCCTGCCAAGTTTCTGCTTAAAAATTAGCCAATAGCTTTATGGGGTTTCCCTTATATATAACTAATTGCTTCTCTCTTGCTGCTTTTAAAAACTTCTCTTTATCTTTAAACTTTGTCATTTTAATTATTATGTGTCATGGTATAGACTTCATTGGGTTCATTTGTGTGGAATTCTCTGCACCTCTTTAACCTAGATGTCTCTTTCCCCAGATTAGGAAAGTTTTCTGCTGCTTTCTCTCACTCTTTTCTTTCTGGGACCTGCAAATGTTTGTTTGCTTAATGTAGTCTAAGAGATCCTTTAGCCTGTCCTTATTATTTTTTTTTTTTAATTCTTTTTGCTATACAGCTTGGGTGCTTTCCATTACCCTGTCTTCCAGATCACTGATGTCTTCTTCTGCATCCTCTAATCTGCTGCCAATTCCCTCTAGTCTATTTTTCATTTCAGTTATTATATTCTCCAACTTTGATTCTTTGTTATATTTTCTTTTTGTTGAAATTCTCACTGAGTTCATACACTCTTCAGTCCAGTGAGCATCTTTATGACCATTACTTTGAACTCTTTATCAGATAGTTTCCTTATCTCTGTTTCAGTTAGTTTGTGTTCTGAGGTTTTAGCTTGTTCTTTCTTTTGGAACGTAATCCTGTCTCCTCATTTTGCTTGACTTTCTGTGTTTGCTTATATGAATTAAGCACAACAGCAATTTCTCCTAAACTTGAAGGAATGGTCTTGTGTATGGTCATCCTCTATGTAGACTGTGTATGCCTGGTGACTTTGGCTGAGATGCTGGAGCTATGGCTGGCATGGTCTTGGCTACTCAGTGCTGGGGTTGCCCTGGTGCTCTTCGTGCAGAGAGCACCATGGCAGGATAGCTGAAGTGGATGTAAGCCAGTGTATCTCAGAATATTTTATGTAGAAGTGCCATGGCAGGGTGGCTGCAGCCAAGGTAGGCATGGGCCATGGCTTCTCAGGGTGCCCTGGAAAGTCATCTACAACAAAAGTGGTATGGGCCTGGAGTGTTTTGGTTTGCTTTGCACTTGTGTCACCTTGGCAAGATGACTGGAGCTATAGAGAACATGGGTTATTGCCATCAGGTCACCTTTGTGGGACAGTTGGGACTCCAGTGGGCTATGGGCTCACTGAGGGAGTGGGTCAGTTCTACTGCCCAGCCCCTGCTTCTGTCCAGGCTATCAAGGTAGAAAGGAAATATAAAGCATGGCAGTTGCCCACCCCTCCACTGCAGAGAGATTTTTCAGCAGCATTCTCACTGGTAGAGTTCTAGAGCTAGATCCTTTATATCCTAATTGCCCTTTAACCTGCAGCTTTTGTGCCCCAGGACAGACAAATACGTTCAGGGTTTCTTGGTACTATCCCACCCTGCTATGATTCACAGCATTGGAAGTGAGGGTTCATGTCTCTGTTTCTTTTGCCATTCTCTATGTAGTCTGTCTTTGGTTGTGAAGAAGCTGTTCAGTCAGCTTGCAATTCTTCAGAAGCTATTACTAAATAAGTGCCTACTTAGTGTTTTCATGGAGGAGGTGGGTTCAGGGTCTTCCTGCATTGCCATCCATACTAGACAAACAAAAAATGTCCATTTTAAATGTGAACTCCAAAATTTGCTGAAATCCAAGATGAAATGGAGAACCTGATTAATAATGCTCAATTCCAAGCTTATTGAGAAAAATGAAAGCTGCTTTTGTAAAAAAAATAAATAATAATATCTTTAATGAATTTTTTTCTTATAGATTTTGAGATAAGGGGATTACTAACACCAAGTACAGAGAATTTTATTATTCTAAAGCCATTTCACTTAGTTCTTAATGAGAACATTATATATGCCAGCTCTTGAATTGGATTTCATCTTTGTTCTTAAAGAATTCACTTCGGTCTAGAGTAGGACCAGATATGCAAATAATAAAAGAGCAATGCTGTGCAATAAATTTCATGCTGAAGTTTTAGAATAATCTGTCTTCCAAGATCTTTTTACTTATAATTTGGGAAGTATTTGTACATCCATATGCAAATTTTCCTGACATAATATGAAAGCAAAGCTATGTTCGTTTTTCCCCATAGAAATTGTAACTATAAACTTTTTTCTGTACCTGTTTTTTTGTTTGTTTGTTTTTACAATATATTCCGGCAGTCATTCCATATCAGTGCATGGAGTTCTGTATCTCTAATTCTTTTAAATGGCAGCACTGGCATTCTATTACTTGGATGTGCTACACTTCAATGAGTCCCTTGGGGTGAATATTTAGGTGGTTTCCCATATTTACTATTACAAACAGTTCTGTAGTGAATGGTCTTCATGTGATTCATGCATGGGCAAGTGTGTCTGTGGTATAAATTCCTAGAAGTACACTACCTGAGCCAAAGGTTATATCCTTTTGTGGTTTTTAACATTTTATTAATATATTCTTCAGCAAAATTCAGTTTACATGTGAGTGTTCATGCACCCAGCTTTTTTTATGTTAGTAATTTTATGTATATCTAGAAAGAATAAATGCAAAATACTAGATGAGGAGGAAAATTAGAGGGATTTGGAAAGTTGCACATGTGGACAAGAGGAGCAAGAAGGATGTGTCATTTTCCCATTAGGGAATATTTTGGTTCTAATAACCCAAAAATGTGTGCTACTTTCCAAGATATTGGCCTTAGTATCTATTTCTCTCAATATATGCCTAATCTTGATAAACTAATAATATACTCATCAGTTTCAGCTATCTTTTCTGTTTATATTTGTGGTTAGCTCTGTTTTTAGTCCCATGGCTCTCGTTACCTGATGGAGTATCTCCATTTAGGCATCCTAAGTCATCCCATCTGAATGTCAGCTAATAAAGTAACTCAGCTCACCCCTTAAATTTGCCTGGTATTCTCCTCCTCCAACCCATCACCAAGACATATGTTATTGTTTCTTCATGTGGCTCCTATCCATTGTACACATTCCATTTCCACTATCCCTTGGCATAATCTCTCTACTACTGGTCAGCCACACCTCCAGTCCATCCCTCCTGGGTAGATATTCCAAATGCTTCTACCTGGAAAAAGCTCCTTCCTTACTAGTCTTTATTTTGAACATACCGTCCCAGCCCCATCGTGTCACACTAAATGCTCTGTTCATCCCACCTATCAGCCTTATTATATATGATCTCCTGACTTGGAGTCCCATTTCTTCCCATCTAGCTAACCAGCTTTGCCCATTCTTCAAATTCAGTGCAGGCCCAACTTACCCTCTCCAGCTTATAACTGAGCTCTCCTCACTCTGAATGCATCCATTGATTTTTTGTTTTATTGAGATATAATTGGTAGACATCACTATATAAATTTGAGAAGGTGTACAGCATAACAATTTTGGTTACATATATTGTGAAGTGATTACCACAATAAGTAATAGGTTTACTTAACAACTATCATCATAGCTACAAAAAAAAAATGTTTTTTAAAAATGTTTTTCCTTACACTGAGCAGTCTTAGAATCTACTCCTAAATTTCAAACATACTATAAAGCAGTGTTATTTTTCTTACAACTGGTACTTTATATCTTTCATTTACCTTCATCTAATTCCCCCACTCCCTGTGTCTGGTAACCACAAATCTGATCTTTTTTTTTTTTTTTTTTTCCTGTGAGTTTGGGATTTGGGTTTTGGGTTTTTTTTTTAAGATTCTACCTATAAGTGAGATCATACAGTATTTATCTTTCCCTGACTTGTTTTACTTGGTGTAAGGTCTATCAGTGTTGTGAATGTTAAGATTTTCTATCTTATGGTTGAATAATAGTCCATCGTATATAGATGCCACAAATCTTTTATCCATTCATTCATCAATGGACACTTAGGTTGTCTCCATGTCTTGGCTATTATGAATAGTGCTGTAATGAACATAAGGGTACAGATATCTCTTCAACAATGTTTTCGTTTCCTTTAGATATATACCCAGAAGTGGCATTGCTGGATCATAGGGAAGTTCTTTTTTTTTTTTTTTTTTTACATTCCCACCAGCAATATGCAAGGGTTCCCTTTTCTCCACAATCTCACCAGCACTTTACTTCTTGTCCTTTTGATAATGGTTGTTCTCACAGACATGAGATTGTGGTTTTGCAATTCCCAGATTAGTGATGTTGAACATCTTTTCATGTATCTTTTGGCTGTCCATATATCTTCTTTGGAGAAATGTTTATTTAGGTTCCCTGCCCATTTTTAATCAGGTTATTTGTTGTTTCACTACTGATTTGTATCGGTTTGTTATATTTTTTGGATATTAATTCCTTTTCCAATGTATGGTTTGTGAATATTATTTTTCCCCATTCTTTAGATTTCATTCTTTAGTCTTTCCATTTTGTTGACCATTTCTTTTGCTATGCAGAAGTATATTTTCAATGCAATCCACTTGTTTTTTTGCTTGTGCTTTAGGTGTCGTGTCCCAAAAAAAGTCATTATCAAGATCCATGTCAAGGAATTTTTTAATGTTTTCTTCTAGGAGTTTTCTCATTTCTGGTCTTACATTTAAGTCTTTAAATGTTTGCAGCCGATTTTCTCAGGACCATTTATTGAAGAGACTGCCTTTTCTCCACTGAGTATTCTTGGCTCCATTGTCAAATATTATGTGACCATATACATGTGTTTTATTTCTGGGTGGTTGATTCTGTTCCATTGATCTATATGTCTGTTTTTATGCTAGTAATATACTGTTTTTATTACCATAGCTTTATAATATACCTTGATATCAGGAAATGTGATGTTTCCCACTTTCTTTCTCAGGATTGCTCTGTCCATTTGGGGTTATTTGCAATTCCATATAAATTTTACATTTGTTTTTTCTACGTCTCTAAAAAATGCACTGAAATCATGGTAGGGATTGCACTGAATCTGTGGGTGGCTTTGGGTATCATGGACATTTAAGCAGTATTAATTCTTCTAATCCATGAACATGAGATACCTTTCCTTTTGTTATATACTCAGTTTCTTTCATTCATGTCTTATGTTTTTTAGTGTAGCTATTTTCCTTGGTTAAATTAATTCCTAACATTTTTTACAGGTCATTTGGTATTAGTGCATAGAAACACTAGTATAAAAAATACTATTTTTATATGTTAATTTTGTATCCTGCAACTTTACTGAATTTGTTGGTTAGCTACCACTTCTTTTGTATGGAGTCTTTAGGGTTTTCTATATAAAATCATGTCATCTGCAAATAGTTTTTGTCCTTTTTCAATTCTAATGCCTCTTTTTTCTTGCCTGCTGGTTCTTGTCAGTGGGGGCATAGGTCATGCAGATTATTTTATACATCTGTAGTAGATACAATATTCAAGTCAAAGACTTTATTAAACCTAGAAGCAACCTTAAGTCATTTCCCCTAAACCTTCATGTTACAGATAAATAAATTGGGACTCCAGGAAAACTGTCATAATTCAAAATCCTATAACTAATGTCAGAGTTGAGAGTATAACCCGGTTCTTATCCTGGCACCTGCTTTTCTTTTGCCACCTTATCTCTCTGACTTCATATAAGAAATATCTGTTCCAGGTTTAATACTGACATGGAAGAAAATTGTTTTCTTGCACCCAGTTGTGCTGGGAAGCTCTTGTACATTCATGAACTCTTTGCACCAGTATGTGGTGAATTAGGGAAAGTATTTTGTAATATTAGTTCTAATTATTTGTGAACATGAGTTTGAGTTTCTTCTCCCCTGGATTCAGTCTTCTTATAATGACTCACTTAATATTAAATATGCTTTTCTTAAAGTAGAAGCCCAGTAAGTTTTGTGAGACTAGAACTACTGATTCTAACAGAGATCATTAGCCTTCATGTTACAAAATAGTGCTAAAGATGGAGTTGATGTCCTTGTATAGGGATGTTCCCAGAGACTACCTCTTCCCTTTCATATACACCTATGGTTTGCCAGTATTACTGTGGAGCTTTTTGCACTTTGGCTCAAATGAATGACCCCATCATCACTGTCTTGTAGTGAGTTGTGTCTGTAATATACCACAGGCATATTTCATCACTTGAATTTGTTTCAGGGTGCTACTTGATCAGTGGTTCTTAATAATACTCTATAGGAGGAAGAAGCTATTACTGTTTCGGTAAACAAGCCACTCCAGGGCTCTTTGGGAATAACCTCGCCTTTCCAGCTTGTTTTGAGGATGGTTTAAAACAGTTTCTATTACCTGTGCTCTAGGCTGGAATCAACTCCCAGAACTGTAAAGATAAGACACATAACCATTGCAGGACTTTGTTTACTATGGAATTAAATCCCTAATTTTTATCTTAACCATGTACCCAAGAAATTAGTTGGATCCTTTTCAGTTCCCTTTCCAATTTCTCTGCCATTCTACAATACATATGGCTGAGTACACCAATGGCTCTCAAATGTGTTTTGTTATCAATGGGAAACATATCTAACTTCAGATAATCAACATGCAAAAGACTTTGGCTGAACTTACTTTGTAAAAAAAAAAAAAAAAAAGCATCCACTTCTTACAAGTGATATATATTGATATATATTTATGAAGGTAGCTGTCCTGTAAGTTTCTAGATAGCTATCTGAAGAGCCTTAAGCATTCTCTGCCACATCCTCAAATAACAGAGCAATAGAACGACTCTACAGCAACCTTTGTTCAGTTGTTCATGAGAAGCAGCTTTGGGGAAGGACAACAAATCTCTGACACATTAGAGAAAATAAAGCAAATAAGAAAAATACACAAGTTAATTAAAAATAAAAGGATATTAAAATAGATGGTTAAATATACAAGAATGCTGTGTGTGTGTGTGTGTGTATATATATATATATATATAGCATATATATACACATATAGTTGAACACTTGAAAACTTAAAATAGTGAACGATTTTCCTTAAAAATGATGTGTCAAACATGGACTTGAAATTTAATAAAAATGAGCAGGTTGCTAAATGGTGCATACTATTTATATACACAATTTCAAATATGAGCATGCACACATAAAAGATATAGAAAAAGGTTGTCTGGATAGTAGGATTAAAAATGATTTGCTTTTCCCTGTAAAACTGAAGTTCTACAGTACACAGATTTTTATTCTAATAACAGAAAAAAAAGCTTTCTGTGTTAACATTTTTCAGATCTGACCTATAATTTTTCAGTGTCCCTCACTCAATAGAACGTAGGAGGGAGTGTTTGTGTTTCAAGCTATATACTATAGTGCTGATAATTTATACTGCTGGATTAAAAGCCTATTGAGAAGAGTTAGGAGGCATTACAGCCTCTGGGCTTAAGCTTCAGACCTGACCTGATGTGAATCAAGTGTTCACTCCATACCAGCTGTTATTTAAACCTCTCCGCTCCTCCTCCAAGACTCAGTTTTTACATCGGTGACACCATGATGGTAATACATATCGTTCCCTGAAATTATAGAGAGGCTTGAATCTGAGACTCTATATAAAGTGCTTAGGACAGTGCCTGAAAAATACTCCCTAAATTACCGCTATCATTATCATCGATGGCCTGCTTATAGGCCCTGCTCCACGTGGCTCCTGCAGCCAATCATGTCTTTCTCACAGATACAGCCAGTATCTTAACAATGGAATTCTGCTTCCTTCTCTGCCCCCTCACACACGCAGCCTTCAGGTGCTTTTCTGAGTGGTCATCCTTTCATAACATAGCTTAACTGTTACCTCTTCTTACCAGGAATTTCCCCCAGCTTCCCCGGCCAAAGGAACTGGCTCCTACTAGTCCTTTCATAACATGCAGATAAAGGTTCGTGACTGTTGTGCATTTCCACGTCTCACCCACAGACTGCACCATCCCTGCAGATGCGGGAAAGGAGTGAATGAATGCAAAGCAGTCCAGTCTGTTTTTCTAGTCAAAAGTTGACAAGTAGATCATCCTAAAACTTTGGAAAGAGGTCTTCTGGGACTCAATGCTGGACTATTGTTATTGAAAGATAGGGAGTCCAGAAAGGTCAACATTTGATACTGGACTATGCGATATGCTTTTAGTAGATTGCTTGAGACAAAGGCATTGTTAATAACTTAATAGTTTGCATTCTCAGAATACAACAGTTCTGTGATCTACATCAAAAGAGTTACTTGCATCCACTTTTAGGTACAGATAAGCCCCAACCCCCAAAACTCTTACGTTCCTCTGTTTGCTTCCTTGACAAATTCTTCTTTTCGTCTGATTGTAATTCCTTTTGCGCCGTAATTGCAAAGTATAGTCAGGCCCTCACACTATTTCTTTTGTTGCTGTTTTAAAAAGCAGTTTTTCTATGGGCTAAGGAGATTGTTGTCTTCTGAAAAACGAGGATTACCTTTCCTTTATTTGAAAAAAGATTTTGCTGATGTGTAAGTACTTACTATAGAGCTTTGAGCAGTAAGAGTTTATAATCATGTTTTCATCCTTCAGGGATGAGGTAATCTCTCTTCTTTTCCTGTTTTTCTTATCGCTGGCTGATTCAGGTGTTTTACAAAGAGTCTCATCACTTAAACTAGATTTTTAGGCTGATTTTTTTAAACAACTACCAGAAAAACCGTTCGATCGTCATTTAAAGTTTTCCCATATGGTAAAGCCATTATAAGGTCAATGTGAAGAATGCCTAATGGAAGTAAATGAAAAAAAGCTGCTTCTTCCATGAGCAAAATTAAGTTTTGAAAAATGTAAAATGCTACCATCTAAGGAAAACTGCTTAAACTTTTAGCATTATAAATCCACTGGTTCCATATTTTGAAAGGCAACCGTGTTTGACAAAGTTTCCTTCATAGCTATTGTGTTTTATGTACAGTTTGGAATTGGCATTCAAGTCACAGTACAGATCAACTTCAGAGATATCCATCACTTTCTTAAAAGAAGCAGACTCCAGATTATATTTTAAAATGCAGTCCAGTAGTCTTCGGGGAGGATTAAGTTTGAATTTTTGTTTTAAACAGATGTGATGTTAAGCTCTTCCCTGGCAGTTCTCACAATGCTGAGAAAAAGGGATGAGCGTTGTAGCGAATTTCAAAAGCAGGGTTAGGGCTTCGTGCTGGGAGCATGGCCTGTCCTCACCACGTGTCTGCCCCTTTCACAGCACGCCATGCCCTTCTGGAGGATCTCCAGTCACTCGGACCTCATGGCCCTCCATCATGCCTTGGAACTGGAGTACCTGTAACAGCCACCTAGCACTTTGGAACCGCACAACTGCCCTGTGACCAGGAACAAATCCAGCAGGCCTGAGGCCTGTGTCAGCGCTGGAGTACCCAATGTCGCCATTTCACCATGTGGACGCACAGCTGCCGGCGGTCTTCACCTCTGCCCTTGTGGTAAATGAAGGGCCACGCCGACCTCTTCAGACCAGCTGTTGACTCTAGTACTGTGAATCCCATGAGAAGAAGCCATGAGAATGTTCTAGTACAGTGTGATGTGTCTTTGCCACAGTAACTACATGGTTCAAACCTGTGAAGAAAGGACCTGCAGACGCTTCCATTGTTCACATCTTCAATGTGACATAAACGTTAGCTTCTCCAATACAGCAAACTTGATTGCACAACCAAGACTGAAATGTGTTTCCCGAATACCAGTGAGGGGCTCTTCTTGGAAAGAAAGTTTACTTTTTTGGTGTCTCATACCCAGGGTAATCTGTACATCTCTACTTATTTATGAACAGACTTTTTAAAAACAGCTTTAATTGAGGTATGATTCCAGCACCATACAATTCACTCAACCAGACTTTTTTGACATCCAGTAACTGAAGAGACAGTAGCAGCATCATAATAAGCGATTAAAGGCCTTTGCCTCACGACACAGCAAGTACTTTGAATCTTAGCACATTGCAAAGTAGTTGAAAGTATGTCTAATTTAAACGTATAATATGTACATCACTGAGACAATCATGTACAGAGAATTTGGGGTGTAAATTTGTAATAATGGATGATTCTTTTACATATTGTTTAGAAAATGATATTGAAAGGTAGCGATGCCTTGATAGTGAAGTATGAGGCCATGTGTGCAGAAAGTCCTGTGCAGTGCCTTATCGAAGTACTGGGTATAAATATGTAGATAATGGAGTTTTTTTTTATTGTTGTTTTAGATAATGTTGTCAAGACCAAAAGCATGGATGTTAATAGAAATTTGTTTTCCAAATTATTTTTCCCATCAGTTTTTTCTTCTTTTTTTTAATGCTGTTAGGAGGACCTTGGTAAAATACAGCAGTGTCTTAAATAATCTGAAAAAAAAAAAAAAAAAAAAAAAGTCCTCTTACAACCTCACTTTTTCAGTTTCAACACTAATGTATTATATGTAACTACTTGAAAAAAAATGATTATGCAAATGCTTCTTCCCACAGAAAGAATGTAGATGATTCTTAGATATATTTTATTAATAAAATGATTCATGAATTGGAGACTAGCCAAGTTTTGTGTACTCAGATTATAGGGTCTGCATTTTCTTGCTTAGATAAAGGAAGACATTATCACCTAACTGGAAATGAGTGAAACTTTTTGATCGTTCCTTCTGTTTTCCTCCACACCTTTCCCTCAATCCCACCCTCCCTGGAAAGTTCATTGCAGGCAGTGGACATGGCCCAATAATCATCATCAAGGTTATTCCTCACCTGCATTATCTATAAAGCATAAATCTGGGAAATAAAAATTGTCACCTTTGTTATGCCATAAGACAGTCTCTCCAAAAGTGATGCGTTTGGGCACTAGTTTTCATCTAAAACCTTCCATTGTTATGAAATTACTTTTTGGATGAATTTTCTTTAATATTACATTGAGGGGGAAAAAAAACAAAACAAAACACCAGCTTGAACCCAAAGTAGCTAAAGAGCTGCTCTTATCTTTTCCTGAAGTTTCATGTTGCTGCTAAAATTAGTTGTGAGTTTTCCAAATTGCTTAAAAATCAAATTTGGGTACTTTTTTCTTTTTTTGCTTGAAGCAAACAGAAGACAACTTTTTAGCCTTTTCATTTTATGTTTTTGTACTCTGCAGATTGGAAAGCAAAGTTTATCCTGGCTTTACTGTATAAAGGTGTGTTGTGTCCACAATTGTGTACAGAATTTTTCTTCATTAATTTTGTGTTTAAATTAATAAAATTGATTTGTGAAGTACTGTAATCTCCTTGAATACGTTCTCTTATCTCTCATTTATGAGAAATAGGATATTGGTTGCATTAGCATGCTTCTGGTCCAACAAAAGGAGGTGGTATGAAGTAATTGTAGTAATAATGGCTTTATCATTCCTTGAGGAGACTAAACCAGAAGGGTAACATCTGTTTCTTTGATCACTGTAAGAACAGATGAACAGAAGGGCTCTACACTTCCTCTAAAACTATATAAACTGGACCCTCACTCGAATTTACCATAGAACAGAATTCAGCATCAAGGATCTTGGATGACAGAGCATCAATTTAGCCACTCAAATACCATAGGGATAGCAAAATAAAGCAGTTCTATCTAAAAAGAACATCCACAACACTTACCTCTAAAATTTGGCCAGATTAGTCACTGACAGGGAGCTATAAAACAGTACAACTTGCTTCCTCTTGGGATTCAACCTTAGAAACACAACATTCATACACACCAACACATGAAAAATCAAACATGCAGTCGTAGGCCTCATTTATCAGGACCACGATGTTCATTTTTCACAGGTACACACCCAGGCAAGTGGCTTGAGTGATGAAGTGCGTGAGCATGTTTTGACAGCCTGAGAATAAAAAAAATTTGGATAAAGTCTTCAGAGACAGGCAAGGATGGGGAGTGGAAGGATTTTTAAGTCTCAGGTAAAGAAAATAAGGAAAATGGGCAAAATGGAGGTCATATCCTCAAAAGATAATTTTTTAAAGCAACACTTCTAACATGATACTTCCTAATATATGTAAAGGGTTTCCCTTTGACCACTGATTAGAGCCCAAATTTTTCTACTTGGCATTCCCAAGTTTCCAACTATAGTATCTACTTTCTTCCCAACCATAATCTCTCATTACCACTATGAACAAACCTTCAGTGCACATTAACTGGACTCTTTCATGGACCAAACCACCTATAAGCATCCCTGCCTCACCTGTTTTCAGAGCCTTCCCATCAATGACATCCTCCACTCTCAGCGCGGGATTCTTCTTTAGAGCTTCTTTCCCATCATGGCGCACAGCATTAGCCCCCTCTCCTGACCTTCTCCCACTCAATGTCTATAGTCTCATTGGAGTTCATATTGTTCCCTTCCATAAAGATTCTCTGGGCCCCCACTATGGGAGGCATTGTCCTAGGTGCTAAGGAAGGTCCCTGCCCCTGAGGATGGGGTTTTACACTAAAATAGGTAGGAATAGACAAGACATGAAAGAATGAATGAAATACTCAAAACACTCTTGCTGGAAAATTGGGACAGGGAATATAAGTGACAGGGCATATGTGTCCTTGGAAAGGATGGACAGAACCATCATGTATGAACTGAAATCAACTGCAGAGAAATAAGCAACATCCGAAGATCAGGGGCACAGAACACAGGCAAAGGTCCTCGGAGAAGAAGGCTTCTATTTATTGTGTTCTAGGAGTGAAAATCATGCCCATGGGTCCAAGAAGAGATGACTTTGGAAAAGGAGGGAGACCTTGAAGCCTTGAAGTGTTGGCAAGGGATTTGAATATTATTCTAAATGGAATGGGAGACCATTGAGGATTTAAACAAATCTGACACACTCTGACGTAATGACCCTGGCTGCTGGGTGGAGAATGGGATGTCAAAGAGCAAGAAAAGAGGTAGGAAAACAAGTTACTAGCTTAATAGGGCAGAACCAGGTCCTTGACTGCACCAACCATTTATCAAGACACTGCCCGATTCTGGTTTAGTAAAAAAAAAAAAAAAAAACAAGGTAAAAAGAACAGTCCTGCCCCTGACCTCAAGCATTCAGATGGTAATTTGAAGAGGGATGTTACAATGATAAAACAGGCTTCCATGAGCAGTAGGGATGGATGTGAAGTGGGGCTGGCATAGGCAGCATGGGCAGGTAGGGGAACGCTTCCCTCCAGGAACTGACCTCTAAACCAGGGTCTGAAGGCTAGGGTTGGTCTGAGGAGAGGGGAGAGAAGGTGAATATGAAAGAAGCCTTGATTGGACAGAATGTAGCAAGGGAAGGAGAGAAGAAAAGGAAAGCCATGGACTATGGGACTGCTCACCACTGAGTGAGGGTAGACGTGACCAGAAGAGGAGAGGGGCACAGGCTTTACCTGTCCTTCATCTCAGAGTAAACTTCAGGCTTAGTGCGATAGGGACAGAAATTTCGCTCAGGCTCCTGCATTAACATACACAGCCTGGAAACTTTCACTGTGGCCGTGATTCTCTAGGAGACTTAAAATGTTCGGTCTAAGTATTGTTTAGTTGAGCCCCTTTTAATTTACAGATTACAAAACTTGGGTTAAATGCTTTGCCAGGGGTCACAGCCAAATAAGGCAGAGTCACGACCCCAACCAACTCTTGGATACAACACAGAATCATGGAAAGATCAAGAGCTCCAGGGGCAGCAAACATTGGCTTTGCCTCCCTGCTCTATCACTGCATACCAGGGTGAACTTAGAGAGCCCCTCTCAGTTTTCAAGGCATATTCAGTGTCCTGCCCACCCAGTTAGTACAATTTCCTAATGATGTCTTTTTTAAAAAACCTTAGCAAGCACCCTCAATCCCATGTCATCTTTTCAGAGGTTGACTTAAAATTTATCTTCTAATCAGTGTTTGCAAATGTCAATTTTTAGCAATAACTTGCAAAATTTGTATTTAAAAAAGTACTTGAATCTGACATGGGTGTTTCCCAATTCAAATGAATGTAAAGGAGGTCATTTGCTTAACAGAACGTGGAAATGATGCCACAGACATTGTGTGTTCATTTAAGACCTGTGAGAAATTTCCTTGCAGACACTGGAACTTACTCACACAACGTGAAGCTCTGAAAGATTCCACTGGGATGGTCCTGTCCATCCCGTTCAGGAGAGTTTTTTGACAACCCGAAGGGATAGAGTTGGTAAAAGCACTTCTCTCAGTGTCTCAGAATGTTTCCATTTCTCTCTATTCTGTGCAATTATACAAACTGACAGGATAACTTGTGGCAGAAGAAATGAAAGGGTTTGTAATTTAGGAAACCTTTGGCCCCACTGACTGAAAGCAGGTTGTTTGTAAAAAGGAAATCCTGACCTCAGCTAACTGGCAAACTCTGTCAGAAGCAATAGAAGGAAGCGAAGGAGAAAGAACAGCGCCGGGGGTTTTTATTGGCAACAGAAGAAAAACGGATGCCCTGCCAGAGGAAAGCCCTTCGAAGAGAACTCTCCAGTGGGGGAACAAGACATGCCCAGAGTTACTGAGTGTGGGACTGCACAATTGCATGGTGGTTCTGTTCTGGTTTTGTGGGCTGGTTTGACTGGGGGAGTTTTCTGCATGGGGATGATGGCTAGGCTGACAACCCTGAAAGTGGATTTCCTCCAGGCAGCTCAAGTTCGGAGTCCCACTTCTGTTACAAGCACTCCAAGGCCTGTCCCATCTTCTGTCTTGGCTTGACATAAAGCTCCAAGGACCACAGACAATGGAGTGTGTACAAGGTGTAAAAGGAGATAAACTACCTGATGTTTTCCATGTTAGTGCTGTCCATCGACTCACCCCCACTAACTTCCTCCCTCTACGTGCTGTGTGGCAGGACTCATCAGGGACCCCTTGGTAACTCCACAAAAGAAAGGAGTTCTCTGCAAGCTCTAATTTCTTTATGCCAGTAATTTTCAATCAGCTGCCCCTTGAAATCACCTAGGTGCTTTGGCAAATACTAATGTTTGAACCCCACCTCAGAGACTCTGATTTGTCTCGAATAGG
The DNA here is from genome assembly GCF_963455335.1 of Martes martes. Taxonomy (NCBI): domain Eukaryota; kingdom Metazoa; phylum Chordata; class Mammalia; order Carnivora; family Mustelidae; genus Martes; species Martes martes. The sequence goes on from NC_137891.1 coordinate 61,229,789, forward strand.
GCTTATGGAATAGCCAAGGTAAGAAGTCACTGTTTCGTGACAATCAGGTGTATGTAAGAGTGACCTCCACTGTACTCACCTCCTGGCAGATCCAGGCAATTTGGGAAGTGCATTTTCCAGTTCTTGGTTTTTCCTTTCCAATCCATTCTGATTCCCAGCTGGCCTTGCCTATATTTCTGAACTCCTTACGGCTCCAATTCAATACCTGGGGAGTTCTTACTATGACTAAAAATTCTGCTGGATTTCCGGGGTATCCCCAGAGGGCTGGCCATGTAGTGAGGACACAAGAGATATATGATAAAAAGGCAGACTGTGATGAGAACCTCACTAGATTGTAGAACGCTTGCAATCGGGGTTGGGGGATGGGGAGCGAGGGGAGAGGGGCAAAGGTTGCAAATAATTTTAATTTACGATGGAAGCCCAGAGGGTATACCATGGATGTTGGCTGAGGAGACAGGAGAAGTCACACTGAAGAGCTGATATTTTTGTCGGCCTAAATGGAAAAAAGAAAAGATGCTGATAGGCTCCTAAACTCAGGCCTTCCCTCGATTAATAAGAGAAATATAGTAACCACAGGCTGAAAGACAGTGGGGGGTGACTGCAATAGTCCAGGTGAAATGTAATGAGGGTCTGTCCCATGCCAGCCCTGAAGACAGAAATATGGAACCAATGTAGTAGATGTCCCAGAGGCAGAGCTAGTCATGAGTGGATAAGGTGGGCTTCCACAATCCTTTGACTAACCCCCTCCATTTGGTACCCAACACCAGAAAGGGTCTGGTTGAGAAGGGGTTGGTTCATTCTAAATCTTCTAACTCAGAACTAGGAGGCTTTTCTCTTTGGAACCATCTTTCCACAGATCTTCCTTGACTTATGACATGCTTACACTCCAATAAGCCCATCCTAGGTTGAAATTATTATAAATCTAAAATGCATTTAATAAATGAAATCTGAACATCATAGCTTACTGTTCAGAACACTTATATTAGCTGACAATTGGGCAAAATCATCTAACACAAGCCTATTTTATAATGAAGTATTGAATATCTCAAGTAATTTACTGAACGATATACTGAAGATAAAACACAGAATGGTTATATGCATACAGAATGGTCATAAACATACCAGTTGTTAACCCTCATGATGCATGGCTGACTGAGAGCTGCAGTTTGCCACCATTGCCCAGCATCGTGAGGGAGTATCACACTGTATATCTCTCGCCCAGGAAAAGGTCCAAATTCAAAACTCGAAATACAGTTTCTACTGAATGCATACTGCTTTTGCACCATCACAAAGTTGAAAAATAGTAATTTGAAACATTGTAAATCAGGGACTGTCTGTATGTAGCTGAGTGTGTGTGTGTGTGTGTGTGTGTGTTATAGAACTGTTGAGGGTGTGTGTGTGTGTGTGTTGTAGAACTGTTGAGGGTGTGTGTGTGTGTGTGTGTGTGTGTGTATTATAGAACTGTTGAGGGCAAACAGAACAACCTGGTTTCCCTGATGGATCCAGAAAGTGTAGTAATCAGGCTGAAGCCCTTTGCATGTAATTGAGAAAATATCACTTTTCCATTGCAGATAGGAGAAAGGTATCTGTCTGACTAAAGGAGATTACAAGGAAGTTAAACCCTCCCTATGAAGTCCCTTATTATCCACTTTCTAAAAACATGATCTGGAGGGGGGCGGGGAGGGGATACCCAGGCCAAGTTCAGCAGTACCTGCATGGCTTTTGTAGCATCTCCAGGAGGACATGGGTCCCCACAAATGCTCACCCCTCACACCTCCTATTAAGGGATGCTGCACCCTTTGAGATGAACCAAGCACCCAGGGGCTGTCCCAAGATTCCTAACAGAAAATTCCTTTGACTATGTCCCTTGCACTTTCTTGTTTATAAGCACAGAGGCCGCCCACCTCAGACAAACAGCAAAATGTTGAAGAGAAGGAAATGAAAAGAAATAAAGAGAAGAAACACTGAGACTAAGAATGTGGACAAAATAAGTGAGAAGGTTGGTTGTGTCAACGTGGACAATGAAAAAGACTAAACCACTGAACAGATTCCCCCTGAACTTGCTCTAGCCCTGAAGTGCAGGAGGCCTGGCCAGAAGCCACCCGCTGTCACAGGGATCAAAGTCCCCATGAACTTAAGTCCAGACAACCCCCGGGAAGGAAGAGGAAGGAGGAGGGGGTCGAGCAGGAGGAGGCAATGCTCCCACCACTGGCTCTTCAGAAAGGGCCTCTTTCACCACCTCCCCATGTTCCTGTCTGTACGAACCTCTCACTGAGAAATCACCACAGGCCCCATCACCTAGCCTACTTAGCGGTTCAAAAATACAAAAGGTTTTGCAGAATTTCCATTCTTCCCAAAGTAGTTAAAATGCAAGCAGGGGGGAGAAGGAGTTGATGGAGGAAGCACACGCCCTTACTGGAACAGTCTTGTTTTGAAAAACTTCTGCCCTCTGGGGTTGAAAGCATTTCTTGGCCCAGTGGAATCAAGAGGTGCCATGATAGCTCCAGAAATGCTTCCAGCCCTTGACCTTGATATTTATTTGCAAAGCCTTACAGGAAATCAGTTCTATGTGTTCCATGAAAAACAAAGGAAAATGCAGGAATCAGGAAAAACAACAGACTGCTCCAAACAGCCTTACATGAACAGACTTTAAAGAAAATTAGATGCTCAAAAAAGAGTTCCCTTTGACATGTAATCTCTCAAATTGTACTGAAGACCCACTGTGTGCTCAGGCCTCTGCTAGGTGCTGACAGGTTCTGTGCCTTGAGAGGTGCTGAGGGGATAAAGGTGGTGAGTGGGTGATTTCAGCTTTACCACTGAGGAGCGGGAGGAGCTGAAGGCTTCAGACACAGAGGGAAGAGGGACGTACTGTGGAAAGACTTCTAGCAAAATGTAACATTTAATTTGTATGTGAACAACAGGTAGGAGTTTTACGGATTACAGAAAGAAGGTAGCTGGGAAGAAAGCAAATAGTGTCTAAAACAGTTTCAGAAATTGAGCCTGAAAATTACAATAAAAATTAAGCATGACTTTGGAAGACCTGATAGTCACTTACAACCATTTATGGCATTTTTTTCTACATGTCGTGAGAAATTCACAAAACAGCAAGGGAGATGTGCCATGCACATAAATGCCTAGGATTAAGTTCACCAAGAATTGTAAACTCAAATGATAACAGGGGACAGAAAGCAATATAAATGAGTAATTGATGTAGACCTAGTATAGGGATCCTCTTTTGGTAGTGACAAGATCTCAGAAAAATATTTCTACACTGTAAGAAAAACATCAGAACAAGCAAAAGGCATTCATCCTCAGAGGGGAGGAAGCAGTAGGAAGTGGTAGAGATTGTGTCAGAGGAAAAGTGCATGGCCCTAGAAAGAGGACAGCTGCTTCTCAACTCTGAACAGTTGTTGCCACCTAGGAATGCTGGCTCAGGGTGTCAGGTTTTCCAGTTTTCAACAGAAGCCAGAACCCTGATATTGGGAAAAGTTGGTTGTGGGAATTTTAAACTTTATGAATTATGGATCAAAATTAAATATTGTGTAGGCAGATCAAAACAAGACCATGGCACAGTTTAAAACATTCCAATAATGGGAAATATTTGTCTGGAATGTCTAGGAAGACTTCATGGAGGAATTGTTGATGAAGCTGAGCCTTAGGGAAAGTTATTGGTAGAACTGACAACCTCAGAGAGAAGGCTGAAAGGCAAAAGCGCTCAAGTGACAGAATAACTCATACTTTTGAAAGTCACATAATTCACAGGTCCCAAACTTGGCTATATACCAAAATGAACTTGGAAATTTTTGTTATTGTTTAATGCATACAGAATTTCTGTTTGGACGATGAAAAGTACCTAGAGATGGACAGTGGTGACGGTTGCACAATATCTTAAATGCACTTATTGCCACTGAATTATATACTTAAGAAACTTTAACATAGTAAAAAAAGAAGAGTTTATGTAACCCAAGTCATGTCTTCTTATTATAAACATTAGTCACAGAGTATAGAAAAAGTCATTTTAATAAAGGATTTTTGTTTTCAACCTGTTGTCAAATGAATTTGCAATGAACCAACCAATTCTTCTCATCACTCCCCTCAAACTATTAGGAATTCATCACACTGGGCTCCTACATTTCAACATTGGATATTTCACAGGCAACAACCCCAACTATTTCCATTAGAACGATCCTGGGCTTCAAATGCTTTAATTCTGATTCATTGATCATTTATAGGATTTGGGGGAAGAGCAGCTGAGTTTTGGGTTCCCAGAAAATAAAGTCATGTGAATACCTTTATTTGTGTGTATGTTTGTGTGTAATGTGTGTGTGCATAAATATGTTTAACCATATTGGCTTATTTTACTTAATTTTCTGCTTCTTGATTTTTAAAAATGTTAACTAACTTAGATACCTTCCCACTTCAGTACTTACAGATTTAATTCTTCACTTTCAACAGCTGTCTAGTGCTCTACTACATGCCTCTTCCACTGATAGAAACTGGGGGAGTTTGCTATATTTTTTCCTCTACAAACTATGCTATAATAAATATTCCTTTATATGTATTTATAAATTTGCACAAATATTTCATATAAATTTCTAGATATATATAGTTGCAAGGTCAATAGATGTTACTATTTAAATGCAATAAAATTTGCCCAATTCTGCAAAAAGAAAGATTGCACCAATTTTTATACTTCCACCAAAAGTGTTGTGGAAGCTAAAAGGCTTTTTAGACTCCAAGAACGCTACTTCCAGAAATCCTGATGCAGTAGTTCTGTGGTAGAGTCTAGAAATCAATATTATTCAAAAACTCTATAGGTAACTCTAGTATTTGCCAACTTTTAAACCATTGATCTAAGTACAATATGAACATCAAATTGTATATTAACTAATTGTAACTAAAATGTAAGAACCAAGAAACATTGTTGACAGAAATTGAAGAAGTCCTAAATAAATAGGAGGGTATAATATGTTCATGAATTAGAATACTGGATATTGCAAGGATATCAATTCTCGAATTGATCTGTGTATTAAACATAACCACAATCAAAGAACAAGAAGAGAAAGAGAACACAAGCTGATTTCTTAAAATAGAGCAGGAAGACATACTAGCAGGTGTCAAAACCAATCACAGAGATACAGAAACTAGACAGTATTGTATTGGCACTAGACTAGACCAAAAAAAAAAAAAAAACGTATAAGGAATAGAATATATGCTATCACGGGTGTCAAGGATAAGAGTACAGTACAGCAGAGGAAGAATGGCCTTTTTTTTTTTTTTTTTTTTAAAGAATGACCTTTTTGATAAATGGTGCTGATCAATTGTATTACCTTTTAGGAAAAGAATGACTCTTGGCTCCCTACTTGTCACCATACACAAAAATAAAATCCTAAAAGATTGGAGCTCAGACGTAAAGTAATAAAGATATTAGAAAAATACGTATTAAAAATACATTAGAAAAATACATCTTGATGACCCCCAGGAAAACAGAGGTTTTGTAAGAGGACACAAAAAGCAATAACCATTTCTAAAATAACAAATTGGACTATATTAAGATTGAGATGTTCTGCTCATCAAAACACACCATTAAGAGAATAATAGGGCAAGCCAGAGTGAGAAAAATATTTATAGTATAGATATCTGGCAAAATACTCATAAAGACAATTTATTTTTTTTAACTCCTGTAAATCAATATGGAAAAGATAATAAATCCCAATATAAGAAAATGTGCAAAAGATTTGAACAGACACTTCATATGAAGAGGACATCCAACTGACTGATAAACATAGGAAAAGTTGCTCAACTTCACTGGCTGTCAAAGAAATGCAAATTAATAATGACTGAAGTTTAAAAAAAAAAAAAAGATAATACCAGTATATAGTGCTAGTGGAAGTATAAATAAGTACAGGTTTTTTGTAAAACTGGTTGACACTATCTACTAAATTGAATCATGCCTCACTACTCTGAATTATGGAGGAATATAATCTTGATGCCATTTATTTAGTATTACCTATTGCCTTGAAAAACAATGGTCGGTTTTCACATATATATTTCTTAACCCTCTACGCAGCATTTTAAAGCTTCCTGGAGCAGGAATAATGCCTCATTTCTTATACCACTAGAGTATCTAGTCCATCATACAGTAAATATAAAGAATGATAGGTTGAAGGTGGCACTGATTAACACTGTTGATCAATAAGTCCTTTTATATGTTGCCAAAAAACAGATTCATTTTTCTTTAATATCTTCTACATGTTAAACATGCTAGTGTCTTAGATCTCAATTTTTAAGATCTGCTCTAATTCCATTTCTGGGAACTTACTCAGAAGAATATTGTTCATTATTTATCCACCAGAAGCTGTGCTAATCACTGAGGACAAAACAGGAGCAAAAATAAATACCTGGCTGAAATAATCATGACCAGACCATAAAAATGACTGCTTGGGTTCTGGTGTAAGATGATGATATAAGAGGATACTGAACTCCTTTCCATGGATACACTGAATCTATAGCTATGTATGGAACAACTCCCTCTAACAAAACCTGAAAACTAAGTGAATCCTATGTATCAGGTGAGAGAGAGGGCCCACACTGAAGCAGGTAGGAGAGATGGGCACAATTCTTACCATTAACCTCATCCCTGATATGGCAGCCCACAACTGGGAGAACTCAAAACCCACAACTTTTCCCTCAGCAGCAAATGCTTTAAATCTCACAGCAGGCGCTCCCAACTTTTAACTGCACCCATGGCCCATGGCCATGAGAACCACAGGCCACAACAATCTGAGAAATGGCTTTTCAAGCACTTTTATGTGGACTCACCAGCCCCAGCACTTACTGCAAAGGTGGGGGATCAAGAGGTAGCCAGACTTTCTGTGAAAAAGGCTCATTGGCACATTGGCTACCCCTTAAGTGGCAGGCATCTAATTTAACACAATTCTAGAGGTTTAATGGCTCGCAGGCACTAACTTCATATTCCAGTGACATATTTGACTATCTACTTGCTGTGCTCCATCAGAGGACACCTCTGCATCACATGGCTCTGGTGGCCAGTGAGGCTTACACTTGTGGGGCCCACAGAACTGTAACCAATGGAAAAAGAACTCTTAAATGGCTACCATTCTTAGGGCACACCAAGAAGCAAAAAACCTGGGACCTTGGTCTGTATGTAAAAGAGGACTATTAGGTTATCAGCATAGCTTCAGCTCCAGGTGCAGGCTTCCAACTAAACACAGCTAAGAGCTGACTGGAATCCCTTCCAGAGACCTGAAAGTGTCTATCTTTGCTGTCTTCATAGTCCCTCTCTGCCATGATCCAGAGTGCCAGTATCTCCCAGAGCGGAGCTTTTATATACATCTAGTACCCTGGTTTTTATATCTGGTGCCCCAGTTTTTGTACTGCCCTTTAATTGCCTGGCTTTGGTGGCAAGGGGGAGCTGGTGCTCCTGAGTCCCATGGGACCATGATAGACAGGTCTTGGCTGCCACCCCCAGGGCACTGCACAGAGAGCAGACTAAAAATACCCCTGGTCTTTCTGTGAAAAAGGTCTATCTGCTTGTCCTAGAGCTTTGGCCTGAAGGATGAGCTTCAGATTTGGCACATATCTGGGGGCCAACAGAAGAGCTCTCAAGAAACAGGCTGATGGATGCCATCTTTATACTCTCCCGCTGCCTCACTACAGTTCATTGGTGTCCCCAGAGAGGAGTTTATGCATTCATCGGGAGCCCCACTTTTTGCATCTGCTGCTTAGGGGACACCTCCAGATCACCTGGCTCTGGTGGCCAGAAGAGCATACAGTTGTGGTTCCAAATGACTGTATTATTTGAAAACTTTTAAAGCTGCTGCCTGAGGGTCTGGCTCCAATTGGTCTGAATCTAGGTGCTGACTAAGATCCTCCCCCTTGGGAAACTGATAGGTCTTGGAACACCTTCAACCACTACACTATTTTTTCTTTAATTACTTTAATATAAAAGACAGCAATGTTCCTTATTTCACATAATATTTTTTAAAAGTTTTAAAGTATTTAATAAATATGGGGCACCTTATTGGCTCAGTCAGTTAAGCATCTGCCTTTGGCTTGGGTCATGATCTCAGGGTCCTGGGATCAAGCCCTGCTTCAGGGTCCCTGCTAAGTGGGGAGCTCCCTCTGTCTGCCACTCCCTGCTTGTGCTCTCTCTGTCAAATAAGTAAATAAAATCTTTTAAGAAAGTATTTAATACTTAACGAAAATAAATGTATCGAAGGGTAGAAATGACTACAAAACTAATACTACCAAACACTACCGAGTCAGACAAAGAAAGGAAAATATCATATGATGTTATGTATATGTAGAATTTAAAAAACAAAACAAATAAACAACTGAAAAAGCAGAAACAAACCCATAAATACAAGAGAACAAACTGATTGTTGCCAGAGGAGGGGATGATGGGCAAAATAGGATGAAGGGACATGGCAGGTACAGGCTTCCAGTTATGGAATGAATAAGTTTTGGAAATAAAAACTACAGCATAGTTATGGAATGAATAAGTTTTGGAAATAAAAAGCACAGCATAAAAAGTACAGTCAGTGGTATTATAATAGTGTTGCACAATGAACGATGGTAGCTACACTGTGGCAAGCATAGCATAACATATGCTATGTTATGGCAAGTCATAATGGCAAGTCACCATTATGTACACGTGATACTAATGTAACATTGTGTTTGAGCTATTCCTCAATAAAATAAAAGAGAAAAACACTAGGATTCTTGGACAATTGTAGAGCTTTGAGAGAAACCAAAAGCTAGTACAGGGTTAAATGATGAGGCATAACTCCTACATGAGGCCCCTACTTCATCTGACATAAATAGCTCTTTTATCTAATGCACAAATCCAACAGAAATTGTCAAGGAAAATGAAGAAGCAGAGGAATATGTTTTAAATGAAGGAAGAAGATAAGACCTCAGGGAAAAAAATCTTGAAAGAAATGGACATAAATAATTTACTTGATAAAGAGTACAAAATAATAGTCATAAAGATGCACATCAAATTCAGGAGAAGAATAGATGAACATAGTGAAAACTTTGACAAAGAGCTAGGAAATAAAAGTACCAAATAGAAGTCATAAAACTGAAGAATACAAAAACTGCACTGAAAAACACACTAGAGGGGTTAAGTAGCAGACTAAAGGGAGCAGAAAAAAAGAATTAGTAAACTTGAAGAGAGGGCAATGAACCTCATTACCAGAGAAGCAAAAAATGTTTTAAAAATGAAAAAAGTGAAAGTAGCATAAGGGACTTACAGGACAGCATCAAATAGATTAACATTCACATTATGGGGGTCCCAGAAGAGGAAGAGAGAGATAGAGAAATGGGCAGGAAACATTTGAAGAAGTAATGGTGGAAATTTTCCAAACCTGGGAAAGGAAACAGACATCCAAATGTAGAGAGCCCAGAAATTCCACAGAAGATAAACTCAAAGAAAGCTACACCAAGAAACCTTATACTTAAAATGTCAAAAATTAAGGGAGAGAATTGTGGCACCTGGGTGGTGCAGTCAGTCGAGTGTCTGACTCTTGGTTTCAGCTTAGGTCGTGATCTCAAGGTCGTGGGATCAAGCCCTGCATCAGACTCCACGCTCAGCATGGAATCTGCTTGGGATCCTCAAGACCCTCTCCCTTTCCCCCTCATGCTCTCTCTCTCTCTCTCTGAAGTAAATAAACGAGGCTTTAAAAAAAATAAAGGAAAGAATCTGAAAAGCAGCAAGAGAAAACTTGTTACATACAAGGGGAAACCCCATACAACTACCAGAATTTTCAGCAGAAAATTTGTAGTCCAGAAGAGAGTAGCACCATATATTCAAAGCACTGAAAGAATAAAACTTCCAACCAATAATATTCTACCTCTCAAAGTTATTCAGAACTGAAGGAGAGATAGTTTTCTAGACAAGCAAAAGCTAAATGTATTCATCACAAATAAACCAGGCTTACAAGAAATGTTAAGAAAGTTCTTTACACTGAAAAGAAAGGGTGCTAATAAGCAACAACAACAACAACAAAAACCTATGGAAGTATAGCTCTTGCTGGTAATGGTAAATATATAGTAAAAACAGCACATTAATTACTTCAAAAGCTAGCATAAAGTTTAAAAGACAGAAGTTGAAAAAAAACCTATAATTACAATAATTCATTCAGGGATACACAAGATAAAAATAGGTAAAATGTGACATCAAAAACATACAATGTGGTGGCGGAAAGTAAAAGCAGAGCTTTAGAATGTGTTTATACTTAAGTTACTATCAATTTAATACAGAATGTTATCAGTATAAGTTGTTATATGTAAGAATCATGGTAAGCACAAAACAAAAACTTATATAAGATACACAAAAGAGAAAGAGAATGGAATCTAGACATAGCACTAAAGAAAGTCATCAAACCACAAAGGAAGACAGCAACAGAAGAAATGGACAGAAGAATTACAAAAGAGCCAGAAAACAGTTAACAAACCAAGATGTCAATGAAGACTCTGAACTCACCTCCTCCATGGACACACCGACTCTATACCTATTTATAAAGCAGTTCTTCCTGAAGAAGGACTATAGGGCTGACTAAACAGCTTCTGCACAAGGAACAATAGAGAGACCAGAGAGAAAATGGCAAGAGAAATAGGGACATAGTTATGAAGGGACCCCCCCCCCCACCACTGAAGCTGCCAACTACAGTGGGGAGGGATAATACTGAGAAACTACAAAAAGATTCATCTGCCCTAGGGCACAGACAAAAGCTGTGGTCTAAATGGTCAACTAGAATATAAAGAAACAAGTCCTAGAACCCTCCAAAATGGCAGGGGAGGTGCTAAAACTCTCCATGGGTTGGAGGGGCATGCAAAGTCCACAGTTTATGTTCCCCCTCCACATTGACAGCCCACATGGGAGCAGTGTCTACAAGCTATAGCTAGCATGCTGCCTTGGAGAGCACTGGACCCCTAGCCCACACCAGCCTTGAACATACTAGTATACAGGGAAAAAATAAAACGTTCAATAGAGCAATTAGAATATAAAGGATCCAGTCCTAGAACTCCAGAAAATGGTAGGGGTGCTGCTCAAGCACTTTCTAGGTAAGAGGAGATGAGAAGCACCTTGGTCCACATTCCCCTCCACCTTGATAACTCAGATAGGAAAAGGGTCCAGGTGCCATAGCTGACATGACACCTTGACAAGCCCTGGATCCCTAGCCCATTCCAGCCCCAGACACTCTGGGGCACAGAAAAAAAAATAAAGCTGTGGTTTAAAAGAGTACCTATAATATAAAGGATCCAGCCCTAGAACTACACCAAACAGTGAAGGAGCTGCTGAAACTCACACTGGCTCAGTATGGCTGACAAGCACCATAACTTACATTCCTCCTCAGACTTGATAGCAGGCAGGATTGGGTGCCAGGCACCATAGCTGACCTACTGTCCCAGCGAGCCCAGGGACCCTAGCATATACCAGCCCGGTAATCCCACCGATGTGGCCTCAACATGATAGACACTGGAGCGCCACTTGTGAACACTCATTATAGCTCCAGCTATTTCACTAAAGTAACAAAGGTGCAAAACACCTCAGAACACTCCAGGAAAACATTATCTTCACTCCAGATGACTTGTCAGGGCACCACTGGCACAGAGCGCTTTGACTCTGGTTGCCCTGCCAGGGTGCTCTATGCACAGAATACCCCAAACCACCTGGCCTGTGCTTAACTCAACTCCAAAAGCATGGCCATGGTGCCCTCTCCATTAAATGCCACACGACATACCAGTTTACACACACTTCAGATTTAGCTGTCCTGCCAGAGTGCCCTCTGCATGGAGACCCCTAAGCCTCCCTGGTTTACACTCATTTCACCTGAGATGTAATCTCAGGATGCCTTCCTTTCAGGTAGTACTGGGACCTGGCTAGTTCCCACCTCAGTTTCAGCTGTCCTGCTAGAGAAACTTCTATACAGAGAGCACCAGGATACCCAGCTTTTACACACTTCAACTTCAGCTGTCCTCCAAGGGAACCCCTTGCATGGAGAGCCCTGGGACCACCCCAACCCACACTTGCTTCAGCTTAGACCATACCACCAAGGCAATCACAGCACTGAGTGTTCTGGGACTCACAGCCATGCTAGTCACAACTCCATTTAGCCAGCCCAAGTTAGCAGGGACACACAGTCAACACAGGGGATGACCACACACAATACCATTCCTTTAAGATTAGGAGAAATAGCTGTTCCACTCAATTCATAGAAATAAACATAGAGTCAAGCAAAGTGAGGAAACAGAGGATATGTTCAAAAGGAAATAAGACAAAACCTCAGAAAAAGATCTAAACGGAACGGAGATGACCAATCTACCTGACAAAGAGTGCAATGTAATGGTCATAAAGATGCCAACCAGACTGGAGGGAGAAGTGAATGAACTCAGTGAGAATTTCAACAGAGATAGAAAATATAATAGAACCGATCAGAGTTGAAGAATACAATAAATAAAATGAAATATATATCAAAAGAGCATCCACACTGAACAGCAAAAGAAAAAAGAATTATTAAAAAAAAGAAGAAGAAGAAGATAGGTTAAAGACTTAAAGGATTTCCAGGATAATATCATTTGCATGATAGGGCTCTCAAAAGGAGAAGAAAGACAGACAGGGGCACAAAACTTACTTGAATAAATAATAACTAAAACTTTCCTAATCTGGGGAAGGAAACAGACATCCAGATTCAAGGAGCACAGAGTTCTAAACAGGATAAACCCCATGAGGTCCATAATATGGCAAATAAAAATTAAGATGTCAAAGATTAAAGAAAAAGAATCCTAGAAGAAGCAAGACAAAAGCACCTACTTATATACAAGAGAAACCCCATAAGATTATCAGCTGATTTTTCAGCAGAATTTTGCAGGCCATAAGAAAGTGACATGATATACACAAAGTGCTGAAAGAAAACAAAACAAAACACAGCAAACAAAAACAAAACTACAACTAAGAATATTCTGTGGCGGGGCGCCTGGGTGGCTCAGTGTGTTAAGCCTCTGCTTTCGGCCCAGGTCATGATCTCAGGGTCCTGGGATCAAGCCCCGCATTGGGCTCTCTGCTCAGTGGGGAGCCTGCTTCCCCCTCTCTCTCTGCCTGCCTCTCTGCCTACTTGTCATCTCTCTCTCTCAAATAAATAAATAAAATTAAAAAAAAAAAAGAATATTCTGTGGCACAATATTATCATTCAGAATTAAAGGAGAGAGCGTTTCCCAGACAAACAAAAGTTAAAGGAGTTCACCAGCACTAAACCAACCTTACAAGAAATGTTGAAAGGAATTCATTAAGGGGGGGTGGGGTGAGGGAAGACCACAATTAGAAGTACAAAAATTATGAAAGGACAAAATTTCACAAGCAAGAGTAAACATAAACATAGTAGAGCAATCACTTATAAAATTAGTATGAAGGTTAAAGACAAAAGTAGTAAAATCAACTATAAAAAAATAAGTTAAGGGGACTCACAAAATAAAAATATGTAAACTATGACAACATGTACGTAAAACATAGGAAAATAAATATGAAGGTTTATTTAGTATGTGCTCAGTTTTAAGTGACCATCAACTTAAAAGACAGTTATGTAATTAGGATGTTATATATGAAACTCTTAGTAATTATAAAACAAAACCTGTAATAGATAAACAAAAAGAGAAACAACGCAACAGAAAACACTGAAGAAAGTCCCAAATCACAAAGAAAGAGAGCAAGAGAAAGAGGAACAAAGAACTATAAAAACAATCGGAAATCAATGAACAAAATGTCACTAAATACCTATCAATAACTGCTTAACAATGAATGGTCTAACTACTCCAATCAAGACATAGGTGAAGGAATGGATTAAAAACAAAAAAGCAAACAAACAAACAAAAACAAAAAACAAACAACCAAGACCCATCTATATGCTGCTCACAAGATACTCACTGCAGCCCTAAAGACACACACAAATGGAAAGTAAAGGGATGGAAAAAGATATTCCATGCAAATGAAAACAAAAATGTTGGGGGTAATACTTACATCGGACAAAATAGACTTTAAAACAAAGACTGTAACAAAAGGCAAAAAAGGGCATCACATATTAATAAAAATACCAATTCAACAAGAAGATATAATAATTGTAAATATCTATGCACCCAACACTGGAGCACTTAAATACATAAGCAAATATTAACAGATATAAAGAGAGAAATAGACAGCAATCCAATAATAGTAGGACACGTTAACATCAAACTTATATATATCAATGGATAAGATCATCCAGACAGAAAATCAATGAGGAAATACTGGCTTTGAATGACATATTAGACCAGATGGATTTAACAGATATATGCAGAAGATTCCATCCAAAAACAATAGGATATATATTTCTTTCAAGTGCATGAAACATTCCCCTGGATACATCATGAGTTAGGCTACAAAACAAGACTCTATAAATTTAAGAGGATTGAAATCATATCAAGCATCTTTTCCAACCACAATAGTATGACACTAGAAATCCATTATAATGGGAAAAACACAAACACATGGAGGCTAAACAACATGTCACTAAACAATAAATGGGTCAAGAAAGAAATTAAAATTTAAAATACATGGAAATGAATGAAAATGAAAACACAAATGTCCGAAATCCTGGGACACAGCAAAAGTAGTTTTAAGATGAACGTTAATACAATACAGGCATACCTCAGGGAACAAGAAAAGTCTCGAACAATCTTACCTTACATCAAAAAGAACTAGAAAAAGAACAAAATCCAAAGTTAGGATAAGGAAGAGAAAAATAAAAATCAGAGTGGAAATAAATTAATAGAAAAGTCAATGAAACCAAGAACTGGTCTTTTGAAAAGATAAACAAAGTTGATAAACCTTTAGTTATTCTCACCAAGAATAAAAGAGAGAGGACCCAAACAAATAAAATCAGAAATAAAAAGTGAAGTAACCAGACATTGCAGAAACACAAAGGATTACTAGACACTACTATGAAAAATGATATGCCAACAAGTTGGACAACCTAGAAGAAATGGATAAACTTCTAGAAACATGCAATCTTCCAAAACTGAATCAGGTATAGAAAATCTGAACAGATGGATTATTAGTAACAAAACTGAATTGGTAATCGAGAATCTCCCCAAAAATATCTAGGACAGGATGGATTCACAGGCGATTTCTACCAAACATTTCAAGGTCAGTTAATACCTATTCTCCTCAAACTATTCTAAACAATAGAAGATGGAAATACATTTTATGAGGCTAGCATTACCCTGAGACCAAAATCAAATAAAGACATTGCAAGCAAACACACACACATACACACACACACACTACAAGGCAATATTCCTGATAAACATAGATGCAAAAGTCCTCAACAAAATATTATAAAACAACATTCACTAATACATTAAAAAGGATCATTCACCACAATCCAGTGGAATTTATACAAGGGATGCAAGGATGGCCCAATATCAGCAAACCCATCGATATGATATACCACATTAACAAAATAAAGGAAAAACCATAGAATTATTTCAATAGATATAGAAAAAGCATTTATGATAAAAATTCTCAACAAAGTAGGTTTATAGGAAACATACTTCAACTTCATAAAAGTTATATTATAGCTATAAACCAACAGCTAACATCATACTTAATGGTGAAAGACTGAAAGCTTTTTTTCTAAGATCAGGGACAAGGCAAGGATGTCCACTTCCACCAGTTTTTTTCAACATAGTATTAGAAGTCCTAACCATAGCAATCAGCAAGAAAAATAAATAAAAGGCCTCCAAATTGGTAAGGAAGAAGTAAAATAGCCACTATTTGCAAATGACATGTATTAAATACAGAAAACCCTAAAGACTCACCAAAAAAACCTCTTAAAAGTAATATATGAATTCAGTAAAGTCACAGGACACAAAATTAACACAAAGAAATCTCTTGCATTTCAATACACTAATAATGAAGTAGCAGAAAGAGAAATTAAGGTAAAAAAATTACTCACAATTGTACTACAGAGAATAAAATACCTAGAAATAAACTTAACCAAGAAGGTGAAAGACTTGTACTCTAAAAACAATAAAACACTGATGAAATAAATTGTGAGTTGCACAAACAAGTGAAAAGATATCCTATGCACATGGATTGGAAGAATTAATATTGTTAAAATGTCCACACTACCCAAAGACATCTACAGATTCGTTGCCATCAATAATAAAATATCAATAGAATTTTTCACATCACAGATTCAATGCAATTGCTATCAAAATACCAATAGCATTTTGCACAGAACTAGAACAAATAATACAGAATTTGTATGGAACCACAAAAGACCATGAAAAGCCAAAGTAATCTATAGAAATAGGAACAAACCTGGAAACAGCATGCTCCTTGATTTCAACTGAGTTACAAAATTACAGTAATCAAAACAGTATGGTATCAGAATAAAAATAAACTCATAGATCAATAAGACAGAATTGAAACCTCACACATAAACCTATGCATATATGATCAATTAGTTTATGACAAAGGAGCCAAGAGTATGCAATGAGGAAAGGATACTCCCTTCAATAAATGTTAGGACAACTGGACCGCTACATGCAAAGAATGAAACTGGATCACTACTTTAAATCATACACAAAAATTAACTCAAAATTGACTAAAGATCTGCATATAAGATCTAAAACCATGAAATTCCTAGAAAAAAAAAAAAAGATTGTAAGCTTCTTGACACCACTCTTGAGGATTTTTTAGATTTGACACCAAAAACAAAGGCAACAAAATAAGAAACATGCAGGACTTCATCAAACTAAAGTGCTTCTGCCCAAAGGAAATCATCAACAGAATGAAAAGACAACTTACTGAATGAAAGACAATAAATGAAATCACATCCGATAAAAGAGCTGCTATCAAAAGTTTATAAAGAATTCATACAACTCAATAACAAAAAGCAAACAATCAGGTTTAAAAATGAGTAGAGGTTTTTCCAAAAAAGGTATACAGATTGCTAATAGATACATTAGAAGGTGCTCAACATCACCAATCATTACAGATATATAAATCAAAACCCTATTACCTCATACCTGTTAGAATGGCTAGTATCACAAAGACAAGTAACAGACTTCCTGGGAAGATAATGGAATAGGAGGATCCTAAGCTCACCTCAGTCCATGGACACATCTAATTAACACCCACAACACATAAATCATCCAGAAACAGCCTGAAAACTGGCAGAACATACTCTCCACAGCTGATTGTAGAGAAGAGCCCACATTGAAAATGATAGGAAGGATAGAGACATCGTCAGGAACAAAACAGATATTTGAAACAGACTGTGGGAGTGAGGGACATGGCAACCACACAGAAGGGATAGGAGAAGAACCCACCCAGGCACGCCAGGCACAGGGGCCCCTCACTGAAGAGACAGAACCCCATAGCATTTGGCTTTGAAAACCAGAGGGGCTTAACTACATGAGTTCTTACAATCAGTGGGGCCCAACACCTGGAACTTTAAAAATCAGCACATTCAGCTCTGGGAAAGCCAGGAGGGCAATAGGAAACTGAACCCCCAGCCTCAAAGAGTCAACAAAACAAACAACTTCACAAAGGTACAACATAGAAGTAGCAGTCTGAAAAATGCCTGGAGTATATGGGAAGGAGATTTATTTATTAAACTTGGAACATGAACTGGAGGGAGAGGCAGGAATCTTTGGGAAACTTCTCCAAGAAGAAAAGAATTGGTGGGATCTACTTCCCTTCCCCAACCTCTAGCCTGGATATACACATTCTTGCAGGAATGAGCATGAACACTGCACCCAGCTTGCTAACAATGCACCCTGTCCCGTGCTCTCCTACACTCCAGTCTTCTCTTATGAACCCTTGGCAGGAATTCTCCATAGCTGCTCCAATTCCCCTTCCACAGTGGAGTAGTGCAAACCTTACGAACAGTGCACCCCACCTCCACATTCTCCTGTGGACCCACCCTCAACAGTTCTTCAGAAGGGCTCTAGGTCCCTTCCGGTAGTAAGCCAGCACAAACCTTGCTGACAATGCATGACCCAGGCCTGTGTTCTCCTGTGGATGCACCCACCAAAGCACCCTCAACAGAAGTCCATCCAAAGCAACACCACAAGCATGGTATTGGGCAAACACTCCTAACAGGGGCTGGTACCACTTCAAAGTGACCCATGCCTGGGGAAAGGGGAAGATAACCTTATACACCAGTTCAAATGCAGGATCAGCAGTGTGCTAAAAGAAGACATTTGGTCTGACTGTGGGCCCTGCCCATCAATAAAACCCTTTCACGGGACAACACAGAGAGAGCAACTGCAGTTCAGTGCAATGGCAACTCTAGAAGACCCCAGCTCTGACCCAACTCAACCCCTGGGGAGCCCAAGACAGGCCCATTAACAACATAAAGACTGAACCCTGCCAATGAATGGCAAAGAGAGCCATTGCAGATGACTGGACTAAGAGAAAATGTGGCTCAGGCACAACAGTAGGGTACATGCAACACACATAGGAGACAGCCCTGAAGCACCAGGAATAGGGGAGATTGTACTACATGGCAATACAAGACCTCTTCTTGTATTGTATACTACTTTCAAGAGCAGGAGATATAGCTGACTTTCCTAATACATAAAAACAGATACAGAATTAGACATAATGAGGAGACAGAGGAATATGTCCTGAATGAAAGAACAGAAAAAAAACAATAGCAAGAGAGCTAAACAAAACAGAGATAAGTAATATCCCTGATAGAGAATTTAAAGTAATGGTCATAAAGATACTTACTGGACTTGAGAAAAGAGTGGAGGATCTCAGCAAGATCCTCAACAAAGACATAGAAAACATAAAATAGAACCAATCAGAGATTTAAAAAAAAACTCAACCACTGAAATAAAAAATGAAATTAGAGGGAATAAATAGTACCCTAGAGGAAGTAGAAGAACAGATCAGTAACTTGCAGAACAGAGAAATGGAAAGCAATCAAGCTGAACAGAAGAAAGAAAAAGAACTTAAAAATGAGAACAGATTAAGAGAATTCAGCAACACCATCAAGCATAAAAATATTTGCATAATAGGGATCCCAAAAGGGGAAGAGAGGGAAAGAGGGCAGAAAAATTACTTGAAGAAATAATAGATGAAAACTTCCTTAATTTAAAGGACACAGAAATCCAGATCCAGAGGCACAGAGAGCCCCCAAGAAAATTAACCCAAGGAGTTCCATAACAAGACACACAGTAATTAAAATGACAAAGAATAATAATAAAGAGATAATTTTAAAAGCAGAAAGAGAAAAGAGAACAGTTATATACAAGGGAAACCCCATAAGGTTATCAGCTGATTTTTCAGCAAAAACTGTGAAGCCAGAAGGGAGTGGTATGATATATTCAAAGTGCTAAAAGGAAAAAAATCTACAGCCAAGAATACTCTCTCCAGCAAGGCTATTATTCAAAATTGAAAGAGAGATAGTTTCCCAAAGAAAAATTAAAAGAATTCATGACCGCTAGACTAGCCTTACCAAGAATGTTAAAAGGGACTCTGTGAGTGGAAAGAACATAACAAGGAGTAAGAAAAGTAAGAAGCACAAAAGCAGTAAAATTAAGTATGTCTATTAAAAAAATCAGGTGGGTGGGGGGTATGTTAAATAAGTGTTGGGGATTAAGGAGGCACTTGTCCTGATGAGCACTGGCTGATGTATGGAAGTGTTGAATCACTACATTGTACACCTAAAACTAAAATAACACTGTTTATTAACTAACTGGAACTAAAATTAAAACTTTAAAAAAAGAAA
Organism: Martes martes; assembly: GCF_963455335.1. Lineage (NCBI taxonomy): Eukaryota > Metazoa > Chordata > Mammalia > Carnivora > Mustelidae > Martes > Martes martes. Next base: position 61,249,597 of record NC_137891.1, read on the forward strand.
ATATATTATACATGTACAATAGAGTATTATTTAGCCATAAAGAATAAAATCTTGGGGTGCCTGGGTGGCTCAGTGGGTTAAAGCCTATGCCTTCAGCTCAGGTCATGATCTCAGGGTCCTGGGATCGAGCCCCACATCGGGCTCTCTGCTCAGCAGGGAGCCTGTTTCCTCCTCTCTCTCTGACGGCCTCTCTGCCTACTTGTGATTTCTGTCTGTCAAATAAATAAATAAAATCTTAAAAAAAAAAAAAAGAATAAAATCTTGCCATCGCAACAAAATGGCTGGACCTTGAGCACATTATGCTAAGTGAAATAAATCAGACAGAGAAAGAAATACCATATGATCTCACTTATCTATGGAATCTAAAAACAGAACAAAACAAACAACCTGAGCTCATAAATACAGAGAATAGGTTGACAGTTGGTGGTTGTCACAGTCAGGGGATAAGGAGGAGGCAAAATGGGTGAAGGGGTCAAAAGGTATAAATTTCCAGTTATAAAATAATTAAGTCATGGGGACTACAGTTAACAATACTGCATTGAACATTTGAAAGTTGCAAAAAGAAGAGTTCTTACAAGTTCTCACCACAAGAGAAACAATTTTTTAACCCCATATGGCATCAATGTTAATCAGATCTATTGTGATGATCATTTGCAATCTACATAAATATGAAATCATGTTGTGCACCTGGAACTAAAATAATGTTACGTGGGATGTATACCTCAATAAAAAAACAAATGTTTGATGACAAATATAAAGGTACTATAAATTATACTTCAATGTGCCAATAAGCAGGGGACATTGTGCCTTTGTGTTCCAGGAAAATCTTCAACCTCCCCCACATCACATTTAGCATACTTTGCATTAGTTAATTGCCTCAAGCTCCCTCTAGCTCCTTAGTTCTATGAGGATTGGAATCATGTGTTTTGTCCATCCCATCTCTAATAGAGAGCACATGTGAGAATTAAGTTTAAAAAATAAATAAATAAATAAAGTGCATCTATTTAGTGAAATAATGTGCAGCCCTTAAAGAAATGATGTAGCGCTATAGTTTAGTGACAGAAAGCTGCCCACAATATATTATTTAGTCCAAGGGAAAAAAAAAATCAAGGCACAGATTGGATGAATATATACCAGTGTATGCAGTGATAATCTATGAATGGTGGAATTTTGAAGGATTTTAACTTCTTGATTATGTCTTTATTTCCTTAAGCTACCAATGAGGAAATGGTATATCTGAATGAAAGCTGGTGCAGCCACTCTGGAAAACTGCATGGAGGCTCCTCTGAAAGTTGAAAATAGAGCTACCCTATGTCCCAGCAATTGCACTACTGGATATTTAACTTAAGATACAAATGTAGTGATATGAAGGGGGCACATGCACCCCAATGTTTATAGCAGCAATGTCCACAATAGCCAAACTATGGAAAGAACCTAGATGTCCATCAACAGATGAATGGATAAAGAAGATGCGGTATATATACATACAATGGAATACTATGCAGCCATCAAAGAAAATGAAATCTTGCCATTTGCAATGACATGAATGGAACTAGAGGGTATTATGCTAAGCGAAATAAGTCAATCAGAGAAAGACAATTATCATATGATCTCTCTGATATGAGGAATTTGAGAGGCAGGGCGAGAAGTCATGGGCGGTAGGAAGGGAAAAAAATGAAACGAGGGGACTGCAGAGGGAGACAAAGCATAAGAGACTCAATCACAGGAAACAAACTGAGGGTTGCTGGGGGTTGGCGGGGAGGGATAGGGTGGCTGGGTTATGGACATTGGGGAGGGTATGTGCTATGGTGAGTGCTGTGAATTGTGTAAGACTGATGTTTCATAGACCTGTACCCTTGAGGCAAATAACACATTATATGTAAATAAATTTAAAAAAAATAAATTAAATAACTTAAAAGCTATTTTAATTTTTTAAATAAATTTTCCTTATTTTTCTAATCACTATGTTTAGCAAGATTTAGCTCAAACACCATGTCTTCAGCAAAGAGGTGATTTCTTCTCTGAAGCTAGGCATTTTGAGAGCCATGCCCTGTTCAAGAGGTGAAGCTTTCCATGATCTCTGCTTTCTCATACATCGTTCCAGTCTGTGGGGTGGAAAAGCACTGGGTCACCCAGGCAAGCCAGTCCCCTGCAACCACAGCCTTGGCTTGAAACCTCTTTGTATCACCAACACCATTTACTTTTCACCATGTAGTCAGTGCATCTCTATTCATGTTGTAGGCCCTGAATAACTATGCTAGATCCTGAACTAGACAAAAGGAATGCATGGAGGAGTGGCTGGCACAGAGTCCAAGCCCTCAAGGAGATCACGAAATCCTTGGAAGATACAAACACACACCCCAACACAACAGTAGGATTATCCACATCCCATCTCCTTGAGGCCACGGTCTTGGCACTGGTGATTGCTAGCTATACCTGGAAGCCAGCATACCAATGACAGTGGACAACATTGACTACTGTTTGGCTTTCCAGCTTATTTAACTGCATTTTAATATTATCCATTAGAAAAAGTACTGGTGGTAGTTTTGAGAAGTACACAAAAATATAAAGAAACAATAAACTTCTGCATGATTTTTCTATATAAGGCATGAGCCCTGTTAATATTTTAACTCGTTTCTTTTTAACCCTTTTATTCTTTCTTCTTACACAGTTGAGATCAAACTGCATATTCAACTTTTTTAAAAAGATCTTATTTACTTGTCAGAGAGAATGAGAGAGAGAGAGAGAGAGCATGCACAATAGGGGGAGTTGCAGGCAGAGGGAGAATCAGGCTCCTCCCTGAGTAAGGAGCCATTTGCAGGACTTGATCCCAGGACCTGCAATCATGACCATGAGCCAAAGGCAGGTGCTTAATCAACTGAGCCACCCAGGCATCCCACATTTTCAACTTTTTATCTCTTTTTTCCTGACAGTTTAGGATTAGTATTTACCCATGTCATTAAACACACTTCCTAAACACCCTTGTTTAGGGGGGCATGATAATTCATTATGAGAGCACATAGTATTTGCCAGATGCTGTACCAAGCACTATAGAAGCTGTAGGAACTAACATTAGGGACTGCTAACCACTTTTCTAAGAGCTGGGTAAGGGGATTGTTTCATTTCATCCTTACAACTTTAGGAGATAACATTCAGAATAAAAAAGAAAAAGGTCCTCAGTTATAAAAATGTAATGCACTTAATCAAAGTCACAGAAGTGGTAAAGGGCAGAACTAGGATAGGAACCTAGAAAATCTGACTCCAAAACCTACCTACCGAACTATTATGTTACTCCCTGCCCTCATCCCCTGAATGGATAGTAATGGCTCATAGTAAGCTGTATGCCAGGCTCTGGTATAAGTTCTTGAGGTCCATGAATTTAATTAATTCCCACTATCATTCTCTTACTGTCCTCTTTTTACAGATGAGAAAGCAGACACTTAGAAAGGATAGATGGTGGGCTTAAGATCACACAGGCAGGGTGTGATGGTCTTGAGTTTGAATCCAGGTCTCTGACTCAGCCCCCAACTTGACTGTTCTTCTCTATGAGGACATAAAACATAGTCTCATTGCCAGGTCCAACGTCATGAAGCTGTTCCCTCCTATAAGTTTTCTGCTGAGAGTTTTATAGTTTTTGCCTTAACATTTAAGTTTTTTTTCTATTTTGAGTTAATTTTTGTATATGGTGTCAGGTAAGGGTCCAGCATCATTCTTTTGCAATGTGGATATCCGTTTTCCCTAGCACCATTTGTTAAAAAAAGACTACTTTCTCCATTGAAAGGTCTCGGAACTCTCCTGAAAGTCACTGGACATGTGAGGGTTTATTTGGGCTCTCTATTCTATTGCATTGGTCACGATTTCTGTCTTCATATTTTGATTATGTTAGCTTTGTATTGAGTTTTGAAATAAGGAAGTGTAAGACTTCCAATTTTGTTCTTTTTTTCCCCCAAGGTTTTGTTTGCTTGTTTATTTTGCAATTTGGGACCCCTTGAGATTCCACATGGATTTTAGGATGGATTTCTCTATTTCTGTAAAAACAACAACAACAACAAATGTTGCTGGGATTTTGAAAGAGTCCACAATAACAACATGCAAATCAATAATTACAACAAAATGCTGTGTTGGGAGCCACTAATCTTCCCCACTAAACTTTAAGGATTCCAAAGGTAATCATTTCATATTTGTAATCCCCTCAGAATGTAGTTTGAATCACGTGCTGGATAGAATTCGATTAATGCCTCTGAATGAATTGGGATTACAGAGCATCGAATACTTCCTCATCTGGTAAGAACCAAGATATTTTAAGAACTGAACAAGACTGAAAAGAAACAGTGTCTTCTTTATGATCAGACTTCTAATTTCTCAGTAAAGTAAGACAAAGTTGAGGCCTGGCTGGTACAAACACATCATAATTTCCATGGTTATATAAGAACTTGGACAGATGCAAAATAAAGTGTGGGGTTTTTTTCCCTACAGTTTAAAACAAGTAGAACCTCTTCCCAATGTCCCCCAGCCCCCAGCCCAGCCAGCTGTAGCTTAATAAAATCTAAAGGTGATACACACACACACACACACACACACACACACGTGTGTGTGCCTATCAGAGGTAAGTGGTTTATTATTTCAGGGGCTGTATTACCGACTGCATGCTTATTGTAAGTGCTCAGAATTGGACATGGTTTATTCCATTTATAGCATTAGTACTATTTTTTAAGTTTAAATAAACTAAACAGATTGAAGAATCGAAGTTCGCATAGTAATGTTGTTATATAATATAAAAGGTATGAAACATAAACCTCTTCCTTCCTTCTGCAGAGTCTAATGAAACTGCCAGTTGTTTATTTTAGCACAAGAAACTCTTGGCCCGCAGAGCACAGGAAAGACAGAAGAAACGCTTGCTTTGATTCTTCTAGAATTAACCCAAGAGGCCTTGTAAACCAAGATAGCAAAAGTGCCCTTATACTGCCAGCCCAAGCACCGTCTCCTTTGCGGCCCCTTCTCTTGGCAAACAAAACTCCTAGAGCTCACAAAGGAATAGTCCAGCATCCAGTGGTGGTGGTGTGCAGGAAGAGAATTCACTTTCATCTAGGCCAGGAAGCCTCAACCTTTTATGGGATATAGACCCCTTTGAAATCTGAAGAAATATGTGAACTCTGACCCCCAACCCCAACTCAAATGCAAACGTACCTGCAAACTTTCACATATGATTTCAGGGGGTTCACAGACTAAACTTCTGATCCATTGCATGTCAGCTTTGTGCTACGTACTGTTTCAGGTGAATTAATCCAATGTTATATACTTTTATCTGCAAGTGATGTTGTTTGGATTAAGGGATATAGGGAGGTATTATAGCATGACACATTTGCTAGTTTATTTTAATGGATTTGCCAGGAAAAGAGCCCCACAGGTATACGACCTGGGGACAGCAAAGAGACTTGCTAAACCACCATACAGTAAAGAATTTGGCCTTGTACCTTTCAAACCACCTGTTCTTAGCAGGATGCAAGGGCTGGGCCGAGGGTAGGATCAGGTAGGATAGCCTCTGGGAGAGATGGAATGCTGGGCCAGATGAACAGAGGTAAAGCAGAGGTCTTTATGGATGTGTGAAATGTTTCCCGTGTTTTGCTTTGATCTCTTGGCCCCACCAAGGCAAGGGGACCAGCATGGGATTCTTCTGTACTCTCACTGCTACCTAAAAAGAAGATAGGTTTTCTGGATTTGTACTAGTGAAAACACAATTTAAAAATTTTGTCCCTGATGTGCACCTGGAGGAGTTACAGGCTTTGAAACTGAAGTCTTATCCCCATTTAAAAGAATAGAGAATAAACGTGCCCTCTTTATCTCCTTATCAGGAGCCTTCCCTTTTCACACAGAGTCAAAGGACTCTCGTTATAGAGCACTAGGGAGAATTCTGGAAAATACTGAAGACATCAGTGGGACCTCACCTCCAGGCTCTAGAGCTCATTGCGCAATTTCTGGGATTCTGCCACTCTTTGCTCTGAAATAATTCAGAAAAAGCTACAAATGTAAATAACAAACATAAATAACAAACATAAATATTGAGTGCAGTACAAGCTGAACTCTGATCTGAAATTCTACCAAGGTGCATGAGGAATAAAACGGTAAGGCAGAAAGGAAGAGACCTGGAGGAAGTAAATCCAACCTCAACAGGAAGAATGAGTTGGCTAGGAGAAAGAGGGAAGCAATGTAGAGACAGATTTGGATCCTGAGAGAACATTGTTTCCTCTCATGACCTGTGGGTCCTCTTCAGCCTCGGTTTTTTTGTCCTTAAAAGGTGATAAAAGTATTTACTTCAGGACAGACTATTCTGGATTAAGAGATATAACAACCAAACAATCATATGTGACCTTATTTGGATCCTGAGGTGAACAAACCAACTGAAAAAGGGACTTCTGAAATAATAAGAAAAATGAAGATGGCTGAATATTAGAGGATACCAAAGGATTATTATGTTAATGCTTTGAAGAAATGTCCCTTTTTTTTTTTTTTTTTTTTTTTTTTTTTAGATATGCATTGACATAGAGGTAATACCATCTGAGTCCTGGAATTTGCTTTACAATCTTAACAACCAGGAAGGGAGGGCAGGAGGGAAGGTGCAAATAGGAGTTCTGATTTCCAAAGGCTTCTTTTTGGCTCCATCCAGCTGTAAAGAGCCAACTCATCCAAACCCTCCCTCTCTAAAACATATTGCCACATTGAAAAACCCAAACATTCTTTTTTTTTTTTTAAGATTTTATTGATTTATTTGACAGAGAGGGAGAGAGAGATCACAAGTAGGCAGAGAGACAGGCAGAGAGAGGGGGAAAGCAGGGTCCCCACTGAGCAGGGAGCCTGATGTGGGGCTCCATGTGGCCCTCCATGTGGGGCTCGATCCCAGGACTCTGAGATCATGACCTGATCCAAAGGCAGAGGCTTTAACCCACTGAGCCACCCAGGTGCCCCAAACCCAAATATTCTTAAAACATCCTTCTATATGAGCCACACAAGATGCTGGCTGCTAGTGGGGGCTACCTATAGGTATTACATATTCTCAAATCAATTGCTTGACATTTTTACGGCATCACAAAATCTACACCTTTGCTCCAGCCTAAATCAACAACAAAAGCATCAGCCAAGACTGCATAGATTACAGGATTCTTGTAAATCAGCAGTTGCTTTTGGGCTCGAGGGGCCTCCAAATTTGACCAGCTGTTCAAAACAGTAAAATCTCATTAGTTCAATGTCCAGCTACTCAACAGTAAGGCTGACTTCAAAGTCACACTCTGCAACCAAAAGAGAATAACCAGGAAACTTTTGTATTTATAAGGTGATTAATAAGCTGGAAACCCGATTTCTTGTCAATAAGGAAAAAAAGAGATAGTATGCTATTTAAAGAAGGTTTTTTTCCCCCTCCTTTTAATTATTCTTCCCCTTCCCTTGTATGAGGAGACACTTTTTTTTTCTAATGGAGAAGAACTGGTAGGACTTTGCTCCCCTACGATTAAGATGGGAAATTAGATGTTAAAAGCCATTAACACAAGCTTGATGTTGACTGTTCTGATGCACTGAAAACTTTCACTTAGTGATTACATTGACTTGGGCTACAGGCTGTGAAAATCTGGCATTGACTTTTATCTCTGTTGACCAGTGTTATGGAACAGTGGGTGCTATTCATTGGTATTTTAGTAAAACCCATTATATACCAGAGATTCTTTCTTAAACACATGCTAGCACTGACATGGTTGGTTGGTAAGTACATTGGATACCAAATCTGGCCCAATATCTAGCACATGGTGAAAAAAGAGGGAAAATCTGTGAGCATGTGTGGGTATATTTATTAATTTGGGGGCATGGTGATGGGGATGCTGAGGGAAGCTAATTACAAAGCTAATTATTCTGATCACTGGCAAGCTAAAGCAAAATAGAGCACTCATGCTGATATTCAACACCAGATGTTTTCACCTTTGTTAATGGTCTACATATACTTAGAGAGTTTGAGAAGTCTTTATGTTCTTATTTGATGTAGGGTCCCTGGGGAACATAATGGTAATCAAGGGCACTGAGAGAAGGCAAGAGGTAGAAGGTGGAGCACTTGACTTTGAACCCTCTACTTCTTCCCAGTGATAAGCTTTTGCGTGGAGCAGGTGTGTCAGTATAACAAAGTCCACTGAATGGGTAAAAAACTCTTGGAGCCAAGATTTGGTGAGAGGGGTCCAGCTGGTACATTAAGGAATGGAAGTCCACACCTGGCTAGACCAATAAATCCTTCCTTAAAAGTGTGCTTGCTGTCATGCGAGCACATGCACAAACCCACTCTTCACATCTTGTCTCTTGAACATGTTGTTTTTATCATCATGTTGCATTCTACCTCTTCCAGAAGCTATTCTGGAAAAGCTCAGCTTTAAAATTAAAGAGGATAAAAGAAATGCCAGTAACCATGTCACTGTCATAATTTCTTTTTAAAGAACCACATTACTCTAGAGCATTTTCATGGTGGGTTTTGAAAAGGAAGCTTAGTGACAATAACAGATTTCTATTCAAAAGGGCACTGCTTCGATAGCCCAGGATTTCACTAAAAAAAGCTTCATGACAGCTAACTTCCATATCAGTGTAAGAATAGGGGTGTTACATAGGAGATGTTCAACAGATGTTAGCTGAATGAATAAATGAAATTAGTCTATTTTACCTGTTGTTTGGTAGCAAGGGAAAGGTATCACCCATGAGATTCACAAGGTTATCTGAGAATGAACTTCACTAAGACTTTACTTTAATCATTTTTATCATGTTTCTCTTGCACCATAAACTCCCATGTTTGCTAAAAATGCTACTCATTTGTCACATGGATGCCAAACACATTTGTCAAAGAGGAGGAAGTCAGAATCCTGCTGGCGTGTTTTGTATTCTTTAAAAACAACACCAAACCAATCACAGAAGGCCACTAAGTATTAAATGGACTATTCCTGTTGAACAATCAGCCCTTGCTGGCGAGTTTTCCAAATTGCCAGAACGGTTTTAGAAACCAGACCAGAGACAATGTTAACGTACAAAACTCTGCCAGATTCTCACACAAGTTTTTAACATCACCCTTCATAGTTTGGTACAGATGAAAGGGTAACTGGAAGTCTGCGGAAAATATGAGTAGTGGGGTCACAGATTTTTCTTTGCTTCTCACGTATCCCTCCATATTCTAGAAGGGAAGGAAATGACTTACGCAATGTTATGATAGTATTAAGTGACCATTGTTTCGATGTTCATGCTAACCACCTAAGGCAGGTCAGGGTGTGGATTCTGGCTTTCCAGTGGAGGGGACCACAAAAGTCATGAGTGTATTTCAGTTCTTTTCTCTTGTGGTATCCAAACTCAATCGAGCAGCAAGCACAAAACACAAAGACTTCCAAAAATCTGAGGCTCTTCTCCTCTAGCCCTATGATGTACTTAACAGGAAAAAGGAAATGAAATTAAATAAAAACAGGTTCCCAAAGACTTTGTAGTTACCAGCCAAATCAAAGTCCAAAAAAAATGTTAACAGCCCACGATTATATCCTTGGTAAAGGATGATCCAAAACATGATCCATCAGGAAAAAGACAGTTTAGTCCAAGATATTCCTTGAAAGGGAATCCCAGTAGTATATGAAGTAGCTTCAACCTTCCTCACAGCAGCAAAGAGCAGCCCCTCTCTCTTACCCGATCTGGTATCGAGTCCACCATGCCAAAAACCTATTACAAAGCCGGCTCCCTGGCCCAGTAAGAGGAGAAGGGCCAGCAGAGTAGGCGGCAACAGCTTTATGTTCCAAATGTGTGCCTGGATCCATGTAAGGAAAATCAAACATTCGGTGACAAAGCTTCATGCAGGCATGCTCCCAGACTGGTGAGGAGCTCCAGAGAAATGAACGGACAGTCTCTCTAGCATGCTTCCTCTACTGTAGCTAATGTCGTATCTTCGCCTGCACACTTAGGCAGAGATATTTATTTGTCCACCTGGATCCTGCTGGTTATTCCCAGCAATCAGCATCTTTGTTTATACTTATTTCTATATGCATGCCTCAGCTTTGCTGCTTCATATGTATAACCTTGTGATGTCCACTGTTCCTCGTGTCTTTTCACCTATTATACACGAATGTTCCTCCATAGCTACATAGATCCAGGTGGACTCATGTAGCACAAAGATTTGCCAATAGGAAGTAGTCCCAGCCCACTTTCCAGATGCTCATTTAGAGCCAGGGAGAATATTTGGAATAAGTTTTTATTTTTTTCAGTTTGTCAAATTAGCAAGAGAACGATAGAAATCTCGCACACACATGCATGCGCACATGCGTGCACACACACACACACAGAGTTTATCTTTGAAGGATTTAGGAATCCCAGGACTGTTGTTCAATTTATTTACTGAAATGAACTAGAAGAACAAAAATCCATTTTAAACAGTTGTACTGTTGGCCCTTGAACAACATGGGCTTGAACACTGGTCCATTTAATTTTTTTTAATAAATACAGTCCAATATGGTGAATTTCCTCTTCCTTATGATTTTAACTTTCTTTTCTCTAGCTTACCTTATTGTAAGAATATAGTATAATACATGTAATATACAAAATATGTGCTCATTGACTGTTTGTTTCAGTAAGGCTTCTGGTCAACAGTAGGTTATTAGGAGGGAAGCTTTTGAGGAGTCAAAAGTTGTACATGGAGTTTTGACTGTATGAGGGTCGGTGCTCCAACTCCCTGCATTGTTTAAGGGTCACCTATACTGACTTATTTAACATTCTCATTAATATAGTTAAGAACTGCCTTCAGATGCTCAGATCCTACATACTTAGCCTTCCTTCCTTTCCTCCTTCCTTCCTCTTCCCTCCCTCCCTTTCCATACTTGACTAGCAACTACTGATATTTATGGAACAAAAATTTTAAGTGCTCTGTTGTAAAGCAGAGTAGCTCTTAGGTTATTGGCCAAGTTTTAACTTGTTCATTCTTTATTCACTCATGCAACTAACACTTATTAAATGCCTATCTGTGCTAGGTGCTTGGCATATGAACCTAAGTCAGAAACTTTACACTCAAGAGACTTAGACCTTACGAAGGAAAATAATGGATATGCATAACCATAAAGCAAGGTAAGAAGAGAAAAGCCCAAGGGAAGTACAGATATAATGCCTGGGCAATTCAGAGGAGTAATTTTAGGCACAGAAAGATCCAGGGAAGCTTCCCAAAAGAAGTCATTTAAGTTGAAGAATGAGCTCACAAAGAAACATATGCAAAGTGTGTATGTATGTATTACCTCAATATTTTAATAATTTGTCTATTTCTCTCAGTTATTACACAGCAAGTTCCTTGAGGGCACGGGGAACTATTTTGTCCACATTTATGGGTTTTTTCCTAATACCTAAGTCAGTACCTGGAATGTGTTCAGTAAATGTTTATTGAATGAACAACTTTATTAATAATTAATTTGGTCATGGGGAGAATTCCAGACAGAGGCCGCAGAGAGCAGCTGATTATAGACAGATTCTTTTGATTCCACTGTTTGGCAAATAGAGACTCTTTCAGCTATGAAAAATAAAGCAATATGTTTCTTGTTCCATTTGAAAGTTTATTTTGATTTGAAACAAACTTCCTTGTCTTCTCCCCAAGTCCTGCTCCATGAATTTGCCGGGTGTGCCCGTATGTGCTGAGAGACAACAGAACTCAGGGTAGACATTTCCTTTTCTCACCCAGGTTCCTAAGCAGCTTCCTGGCTGAGTGGGGGCTTCACTCACAGCCCCTCCAGAATGTGGGAATGTTTCACCATGGCTATACTGAGGATTAACCAAACTCAGGCAAGTGTTTGGAGAGACTTAGATGAAGGTCCCCATAGACCCACAAGGTATTAATGGGATGGAATGTTTAGAAACTCTTGCAGCTTGGCTCGATTTTTCAAACTTGTGGGGCTCTGTGTTGGAGTTATTGCTCTGTTCCCATTTCCAACAGATCAGAGCCCATTACCAGCCATAGCATGGGAAAAGATTGAGGGAAGGGAGAAAGAGAAATAAAGTCTGAAGCCTATATCACTTCCATATCTGTGTGTGAGCCTGTGTGTATGTAAGGGGAGGGTCTTGGAGTGCGCTGGGAAAGGAGCATGGTAAATAACGAAATGAAGAATGTGATCCAAAAATGTTCCAAGTAGAAAGTAGAAAGGCAATCCTTCCCCCCACCATTTCATGGAATACCTGGAGAGGACCAAGTCTTTCTCAGCTCCCTACTCTCCGTGTTGTTTCCTAGAAGTTAAATGATAGAGAAGACCCTTTTATTTTAAAAAGGTACTTACGAGTAAATTCATTTGATTATGTTTGAGAGGTGATTAGAACAGGACGAACCTTGTGATCTCCAAGTCACTCTATTTGAAGATCCTCATTTTGCTTTGCTTGGAACGAAGGACGTTCCCCCGGGAAAGATGTTTGCTTGACCACAGCCCTTAACAAAGGCACAGAATAAGAGCACCTTTACACTCCACCACTTGCATTCCACCTTTGCAATTTAGTGTGTTCATATTTATGACTTACTGGATCTTAACATAAGTCAGACATGTTTGGCCCCATTTCACAAAGAAACAGATTCAAGTTAAAAAGGCTTGTTTCCACGGACCTGCTAATTAATAATAGAGGCACTTTGTAAATATCTCTTCATTTGATTCCTACACCAGCCCTGCAGGAGAAGTGCTCTCCTACCTTATTAGAGATAAAGATTTCTTCGAATTGGAGAAATTAGGTGCTTTCCAAAATATCACAGAATTGGTAAAATGGTGATTCCACTAGGTTACCATGATCACGACAGCACCAACACTATTCTTTAATCACACCTCTATTTATTTGACAGCCAGTGCTTTGAGTGCCTACTATGTGTCAAAAGCTCTTCTAGTCACCTTAGCCAGATCAGCATCTTGTGATGTTGGCACATTCAAAATGGAGGTAAGTGAATGACCTCACTATTCTGTGTTTGTGTACTTGTGTGCACACGTGCATATTCCTACTGAGGCTCTCCTAAGAGTAGCTTGAATGATTTGGAGTGAATTTACCAGAACTTAATTTTACAAGTGGAAACAGCTTCTGTGTTTTCAGTCCTTCAAGCACAGCTCAAGTAGTTGCAGGAGCCACGGCATGGTTTCCCTGCACGGTTTCGCCCGAATCTAATGACTAGATCTTGAAAGACCCACCCCCAGGGCCTTAGAGGCTAAATGTAATTTCTCAACCCACGGTCTTAGTCTCAGACCCTACTGTCAGAGAGAGGATAAATCAATAGCAAGGCAAAAGGTATTCATATTAAATAATACCTATTTATGTCTTGCCCATGGGCCAAAGAATCTGGTGCTCCTGATACAAATTTGAAAATAAAATCGTTAAGAGTAAGTTGTATTGTATAGAAGTGACTAGTTATAAAGTTTTATGCAATTCAATCATCAGCTATCTCTTAGGGAATTTGGAGAGTGTTGTGCTACCATTCAAATATTTCTTTCTCTCAGCCCTGACTTTTTAAATGTTAATTGATTTGCTCCATGAAATGCCCTGTAAAGCAGCCAGATGTTGTAAGAGAATCTTGATAGTATGGGAATTCAGCAGGAGACTTCAGCAGCATAAAATGATCCTCAAATTTCCCCAGCTCTCAACTTAGCAAAAACAAAGGCTCCCACTTTAAGTGGGATTATAAAGAATCTCCTGGATTTCACTGGCAATGTCTAAAGAAAAGAAAAATTGCCCACTACCCAGATCACCAAACACACCAAGAAGGATTTTGTAAACACAGAGGATATTATCCTGAACTAGTAGACAGGAGACCTTGGTTAATTCTTGACTCTGCCATTGCATAGCTATGTGACCCTGAACAAATCATACATTCTCTGGGTTTCACATTCTCAGTTATTAAAATGAATGTTGAACATAAGTGTTTTCCATGAGGAACAAACAGGGTACCATGCAGAGGGGTGCCTCTCTGGCTCAGTGGGAACAAAGTGCTGGGGGAATTACAAGAGCCAGTAACTCTCCCAGGAGAAGTCAGGGAAGGCTTCCCAGAGGAGGTGATATCTGGTCTAGTCTTTGAAAAGTAAGTGGAGTTTGCCGGCTGAAAAGCCAGGGACAGGAATGGGAGGATAGGAGAGGATGGGGTGGCTGTACAGTCCTAAGAGCTATTTGCAGAGACGATCACGAAAGCAGATGGTGTGACAGTGTCTTCAGGGATCAGGGGAAAGCAGTGAGTAACTGTACCAAGGTACACAGGTAAGGCTGTGAGATCAGTTCCATTCAGATTGTAGGCCCTATGCCCTTCACTCAGTTTAGATTTTATCCAGAAGGCAACGAACAGCCAGTGGGAATTTTTACGTGTTTGATTACTTTTGTTTTGCAGCAGGACAAGATTTTTAACAGGAAGAGAACTCTGTTGGCTGTATGCAGGACAATTACATGGGAGAGTAAAGGATGATAAGAGATACCAATGAGGAAGTTACATCAGACATAAGGGTTTGCATTTAATACCTGGAAGATTTTAATGCAGAAGAAATATCTGAATTTAAAGCCCGGCAGAAGAAATTTCTTCAGGAGAATTGGCAAGGCTTCATGACTGGGGAAGAAAAACAAAGACCCATGAACCAAGAGAACTATGGAGTTTCTAATTGGGGAGGATCTACGGTGCCTCCATGGAGATAGGAGTTCTGAAACATGAGCAAACCTCAGAATCATCCAGTTTACTGAAACACAAGATTTCTGGGCCCCATCCGCCAAAGTTTCTGTTCAGTAGCTGTGAGTGGGACTCAAGAGTTGGCATTTCTAACAAGTTCACAGAAGACACTGTGGCCATTCTGAAGAACATGCTTTGAGAACCACGGATGAAGGATTTGAGGAGGTGGAAAGTTAGTTCTTCAGTTAGAGGAAGTAAACTGAGGGGTTATTTTTAAGCATGCATCAATGGAAGAGCCTGTAGGGCATGTCCTATGTTTCTCCATGATTAATCACCCCATCAGATACAAACTCTAAGAGAGCAAGGGTACTGGTTGCTTCATATCTGTACCACCAGTGCCTAGTATGATGCCAAGAACATAGCTGCTGCTCCATAAGGACTTGCTAAATGAACAAAAGAATATTAAATTAATTCAGGTAGGGATTACCGAGAGGCCGTTGGAAACACAGGTCCATGAACTTCGGAGAAGTCTTGGCTCTTCATATGGATTACTCTACACAGACGGGAGGAGGATGATTAGAAATAAGGAGTTCGAATCATTAGAACTGACATTTTTTTCAAATCCTTAAGAAGTCTAGCACAATTATAAGGAATTAATAATACTTGTTATAATACTTACAAGAAATTCTACTGAGTTCATAAACTTTGCAGGTAAGTGAAGATGTGTCCGTGCTTAGACTCTCTCCCAGTTTGAGCAGCAAGTACACACAACCTGCAAGCTTGAAAACTACTTGATCCTAAAATTATGGAAACAATATTGAAGGGGCATGCATGTGGAATATTGAAGGAAGAATTTCGGTACTTAGAGGGAAGCGGGACTAGATGAGCTCTCAGTTCCCTTCTAACCCTAATACATGTCATAATTCTATGAAGTAGGGAATAGGGAACAACAGTGGATACATGTAAAATTGAAACGAGGACTGTGGTACTTGGATGCAGCAGTAGAGCCCAGCAAAATTTATTTCAGAGTGGAACAGACAAGCATAATAAAAATATAAGAAAGAGCTGAGATACTCTAAGGAGAAGAAACACATGTGAGTCAGGGCACTCGTGAAGTGCCGGCCATGACCCCACCCCAACTTGCTAGAAAGAATGGAAGCACCATTTCCGCTCCTAGCCAAGAGCACGCGGCACACAGCATAACAAGCCTATACACTAGGCAACTACTCTTTCTGTCTTCCTTGCCTCATTATTCAGACGTTAACAGATCATTATGAGAAAATAAAGCTCTTGTTTATCAGAAAGTCCTAGACAGTTCTTGTGCTGAGAAGTCACGATTCTAGTTTCAGAGGCATCAAGAAAAGACACATATATTCTAGCCCTGGCACTTACATCTCACGAAGGATTATTTTTAGAAAGAAGGCATATAAATCAGGCAACATTTTGCTGAGAAGTAAATTCTTTTTATCAGTAAAGGAAATTTGTGGCCTGACAGTGACAGAACATGGCCCTCTCAACTTAGAGTATGCTTTTACCTCTGCTACTGGTTTAGAAATACTTTAGAAATACACAAAGGATTAAAAAAAAAAAATGGGAGTGCAGTGCCTTGGGGAGTACCGCTAGTTTAAATAACACATGAAAAGTATTTATGAGCCCTTTTTTATGAGGTGGTCAAAGAAAAGACCATCCAGCATGTAACATAAGACTGGCTGAAGAAGAAAGCATTTCCAAACCACACTGGAGAGTTAAGTATGAATGGAATTTTATTTTAGTCTCTATTGCTTATTTAAATGAATGGTGTTTTCAGATGGGGCCTAAATGATAATGCAGATCAAGGTGAGACTTGCCAGGGAGAAAATATACTAGTCTATTATTCAAAGAATGTTGCTAGGTAATACTGGAATAATCTGAAATATACAGGTTTAGCAAAAGGGGGCTTCTGGAAGGCATCTGTGGTTGTAACATGCCGGACTCCACTCTGAATTCTGTGGGTTGAGCCTTCGCTGCAGTCAGTGCTTTGGAATGACTCCATGTTCAGCAGACTGTGGCTAGGTTGTCCATCGCCACCCATGCCAGGACACTGTACACACAGGACTGCGCCATGTTCTAGCACTCGGTCCCGTCGGCTACAAAATGTACTGTTCTTCCTTTGCTCAACTGTTGAAACTGACCTCTCTAGAGAGTGCATGCCATTCACTTTACTTCACCTAAATGGCCACGGCTCTGAGCTAATCTCCCCACGATCTCCTTTCTGGATCTCTGTGTGACAAAGAGCATGCCCGAGTGTGTGACAGCTGGCAAAGGTTATGGGTTGTGGATGCAGCCATGGAACAGAACAAAAATAACTGGACCCTAGAGGCATTAAACGGAGATCCTTGCCCTCATTAATTTTCTGTCTTATAATGAGCATCTGCCTCGTGAGTTGTATCAGTAACAAATTGTAATGGTAAAGTGTTCCCTCAGGCCACCAGTTGATTGAGTTCCATAGCTGTGTCAGGAGTATTGATGTGTTCAGTCCTCAAATGAATGCTAAATGCTCCTGGCTATTCACTCATTCATTCTAAAAACATTGATTGAGCGCCAACTATATTCCAAGCACCGTGCTAGGCTATAACCTAACTTATGTGATTTTTTTCCACCAAACTCCTTTGGATACTACAAATATAACACAGTGTATTACATCTGAAGTTAGTATTTCGGGATCAGACAAGAAAACCTGCGGTATGGGTCAGGGGGCCCTGGCTGGTTCAGTCAGTACAGCATATGACTCTTGATCTCAGGGTCATGAGATCAAGCCCCACATTGGGCATGGGGCCTACTTAAAAAGAGAAGATCCATTCTTTGTTTAATAATTTGAAAGAGAATCCACTGGATCATTAACATAGCATTCCTCCTCAAAAAGCCCCCGTTTCAAGTTCAGAAACATCAAACATGGTATATATTTTATAAATTTCACATTTTGTAGAGGTATTGTTGAATTAAACTTGGAAAAGGAAATACAGTCTTGGACAGTTTGTCATTTGTGTATCCACCAGATAGCTTCAAAACATTATGAAGGGAAAAGGAAATTAGGTGATAGGAAGTTAGGTTTTCAGGAAATTCAGAAACATCATTAAAGTATGTTTTAGTCCCTTCTTACAGAATCAAATCAGTGTTGTTTACAAATGTTCCTTGAAACATTCACTTTTTTCACTCCTTGCTCATCTACCTTCCTGACACCCCAACTTGGGGTTTGCAGACTAATACAGAGGTGGGCTCCTGATTCTGCCCATTTAGAAGGGATGACATCAGCTAGTGCACAGTGCAGCTTGGCACACACATAACCCCTCCCCTTGGTGCCCATCCTCCACCTCCCTTTCTTTCCCTCTAACCTTTTTGCCAGATGGAAGAGTGGTTTACCAGCAGGAGGGAACTCCATCCTGTGACTGCCTCTACGTGAGACCACTGGAGAGAGAACCAAAAGGTGTCTACCCATCAGCAGCTGTCAAGGCCAACCCGAGGTAAATGATCATGTCTTCATCTGGTGGTGGGGGCTCCTCTCCAGGAGGTAAAGGTAAAGCTTACTTAGCTTCTATTAAGAGTTAATCCACAATACCTCACTTTTCACTCTGGTAAAATTATTTTTTAAATATATCTTGCCAGACCAAATGCAGAGTAAATAAAAACAGGATGTCACCCCCATTTTTTTTCTCCTGCTGTCTTTGACACACCTGGCGGAGGCTGGAGACTTGGTATTTTGTGCAGCAACTCGCTCCCAGTTTACCAGCGCAGGGCCATGTGGTGGAAAGGGCTCTCAACATGATTATGGATTTCCAGCCATATTTGAAAGGCAAGAACTTAGGATTCTTTCTCTCAAATAATCTGTCTTACAGTTCAGCAAACAACAACTGCTGCAAGCGCCTAGTTGTCTGATTTTTTTTTCTCTAAAATAAACAGTGCAATTCCTCAACTATACCTGATTAATTGAAGGTCACTCTATTCGACTTTATGCTCAAATTCTTCTTCTTTTGCCTCCCCAGAGGCAGGAATACTTTTAGTTTTAACGTGAAAAGATACAACAGCTGAATCCAATGCAGCCCCAGTTTCTTCAAGAATATTCTGCATTATCTAATGGTAACTCACTTTATTTAGATTGTTCCAGCAGCTTAGAAGTCATGAGCATGAAATCCTTCCAGTGTTTTCCCAAGAAGCCACTTCAGTACATCCTCTTGGGGAGGTGCTAGGAAATTCTTCACAAAACGATGCTGCCAGCAGTATCAACTGGGTGATCATTGCAACTATGAAGACCACATACTATTGAACTTGGCTCCCTCAACAATGCAGTCTAAAAAATACTTTAACTGATTTATTGAACTCTGTATCTTTTCTTTTTTTCTTTTTTAGTGAAGTACAGTTAACACACAAGGTTACATTAGTTTTAGGTGTACAACATAGTGATTCGGCAAGTCTGTACATTAGGCTATGCTCCCCACAAGCGTAGCTACTGTTCGTCGCCATAGAATACCATTCCAATACCACTGACTACATTCCCTATGCCGTTCCTTTCAGCCCTGTAAATTACTCATTCCCTAATCGGAAGCCTGTCCTTCCCATTCCCCTTCACCCATGTCCCTCCTCTCCATCACCCATCAGTTTTAAAACAATATTTTTAGTAGTTTTTCATCTTGAGGATATCCCACAACCAAGAGTGAATTCCAGTCCACACTCATAGCTGTTGGTCAGCCATGTTCCACTCCTGCCCCATCCTCTGCGTGTTCAATGTAAGGACCATGCCAGGTGCTGGTATATTTTGGCTGCATGGACGGCATGCACTGCAGCACCCAGGGTCCTCTGAAAACAGAACCACCTCTGTTTGCTACCAACAGGAGATTAATCAAGATTCTCCTCTGCCTTGGGCTTCACATCTGCCAGTGTATAAAATGCTACAGTAGCCTGTGGACTTTACTGTAAGAAATTTTAGACAAGAGCCACGAAGTCCTTAATCCAACACGGAGTATCAACTTTGGATCTGGTACTGTTCTAGCTTCTAGAGCCATTCCTCTTACAGAAGCTGCATTCCACAGCCTTACATTTATAAACATTTCATCGAGATCATTTCACACAGACTGAACAGAGGTTGGCATATCTGAAAAGACGTTCGCTTGTCTGGAGCCAGCCACTGCCATCATATACTGGGCTCTATTAGTGATACCTGTTGACTTACGTGGGATCAGGAGAAATCACGTAGGAAGCCATCCCTCGGTTTCAGAGACATGTGGAAGTAACATATCCATTGGCCGGGGCTGGGTTGT
Organism: Martes martes; assembly: GCF_963455335.1. Taxonomy (NCBI): domain Eukaryota; kingdom Metazoa; phylum Chordata; class Mammalia; order Carnivora; family Mustelidae; genus Martes; species Martes martes. The sequence continues at coordinate 61,269,526 of NC_137891.1, forward strand.
ACTGGAAATAAGAAACCTGAAGTTTGAGTCAAGTCACGCAGAACACTGGAGAGTTTCCTTCTGAACGAGGCACAGAACTGCATAATGCAATCTCTCCACATGGCCTCTCTATACTTCCATCTACACACACACACCCTCCCCCCAAGACATCTGCCCTAGCGTGGACACACAGGCTAGGGAGTGGGGATTAGCATGATAGTTACATTTACATGTATCCCTTAAATGACAGGAGCTTGGAACTGATGGGAAATGATTTTAGCTAAATTTCATCTCCCATTCTGGGGAAATGAAGAATAATATGAGAAACCCTAATTTATAAAGAGACTCTCAGTCCCATTGGCCTGAGTTCAAATTCCCCCCCCCTTTTTTTTAAAGAATTTATTTATTTTTCTGACAGAGGAAGAGAACAAGCAGGGGTAGCAGCAGGCAGAGGGAGAGGCAGGCTTCCCGCTGAGCAGGGAGCCTGATGCAGAGCTCGATCTCAGGACCCTGGGATCATGACCTGAGCCGAAGACAGATGCTTAATGACTGAGCCACCCAGGCACCCCCTGAGTTCTAATTCTAACTACAGTGCTTATCACCTGACTGTCCTCAGCAAGCTCCTTAATGGGAGTCTCAGTTCTTCCACCCATGACGTGAAGGTTCTGCTGCCTGTGCCCTCGTGGTCTTTGGAGGGTGAAGATAAAGTGCCCATCAGAGTGCCCAATACAAAATAGAGACCAAACAGTGCTAGAAATCTGCTTCTTTCTCCCTTGATATAGCATACATTTCTGCCTTCATTTATGATTGGGAAGAAACACAGCAGATCCAGATCAGAGTTCTGTGGTTTTACGGCAATATGAAAATCTCTATATAATCATTCAACCCATTTGCTTATGCTACTATCTCTTGGTAATGTTCCATGTGAAAGACACTGTCTCAAGAAGGACAACAGTCATCAAGATCTTTAATATTGCCTCATGCTTAATCTGAAATCTGTAGTTTTTAAGTGAAGCCTAGAGTCAATTGCCTACCAAGAACACTTGAAGAAAAAAATTTTTTTGCCCTTCCTAAGTATGTCCAATTTTTTTTTAAAAGGCAGGATTCCAATCTCACAGTCAGAAAATGTGGTGTTTAGGGTGGCAGTTATAATACTGTGACTATATTTCTCAAACCATAAATTGACATGTGGTCTGACAAGCATAAAGTGTACTTCTGGAGACAGTGGGATAGAATATTTGAAATCAGAACTGGAAAATTTGGGACATATGAAGGCTATAAATAGTGGGCAGAGACTGGGCTGGTTCCAAAGGAGACCTGATTCCTACTAAGAACCACATAATTAGCCAGCCCCCATTTGTTATACATATAAATACCCATCCATAAGAAAGGCAATTTAAACCAGAATGGTAAACAAGACAAGCCTGTGCCAGACGGCTGCCTGGCACACACAGTCTCTGTTCCCAGAGCTCTGCACAGGATAAGGCTGCCCAGAGAAACAGACTCTATAGCTGGGAAAGAAAAGTGTAAGACCCAAACCTACACAAAGCAGTGTATTCGTTGACTTGAAATGGTCATCTTCTGTTGTCCTCCAGGAGGCAGGTAGAATGATTTTGCACAGGAAGTTTTAACCCGTCCATGCCTTTTCCCAGGGGGAGGAGCCACTTTGGGCTCAGACCCATTAGGCAGTTACTCCCCCTAGGTAGGCTGACCAAACAATGCTGGGGTTGGAGAAAGACACAGGAGACCTGGGGCAGAGTAAAAGCAGGGAGCATGCACTGCACAGAGCTATCAGAGGGAAGTTACGCTTCTTTATGACTTTTACACTGTACTTTAGGAGACGGACAGAGCCCCTCTCTGCAAAATATAATAAGGACCTCAATAGGAGACTAACTGCTCCAACACAAAGTGGCCATGGACAAGATGTGTGGGGCATAAGTTCATCAGAATCATGACAGATATGGTCTATGATGATGAGAGTGACTCATGACTGGTACATACCGGACACGCTGCTAAGAGCCTTTGCAGAGATCCTCTTTTCATCTCAACAACCCCAATTATCATCTCACCTTTTACAAGTAAGGACATTGGGGCTGAAAACTGGCAGAGAAAACTGCCCGGGTTCACACAACCTCTAATAAATTGTACTGTCTAAATACATAATTCCCAACAACACATCATAGCAAGAGAAACATATTTCAGGAAGGAGCATAACAGAGACTATTCTCCTAGACTTCTGATTCCTCATAGCAAAAGTTCAGAATCACAGAGGAACACTTTGAAAATTATAGGTGCTTGGGCCCCAACATACAATTTCTGATTCAGAGGGCTTGGACCTCTGTATTTGGAAGAAGATTCCTGCCCTGCCCTGGTGATTCTTATACACACTTCCTTTTTTGAAGATTTATTTATTTTAGAGAGAAAGAGAGTTCAAGCAGGAGGGTCAGAAGGAGAGAGAGAGAAGATCTCAAGCAGACTCCACACTGAGCACAGAGCCTACCATTGGTCTCGAGCTCATGACCCTGAGATCACACCTGAGCCAAAAACAAGAGTTGGACACTCAACCGACTGTGCCACCCAGATGGGGCCATGCACACTTCCTATTAAGAACTTCTTGACAAACCCTGTTGTATCTGGTTGAGTTTCTACTTATTGCTTAGTGAGGAGGGATTCAAAAATCAGCATTTAATATTACCAATAAGCATTTGCTGTCTACCCAATATAAATCCACCACAGATGAACATGAAGTAATGGCTAAATAGCTCTAGGTCCAGGGTGGTGGTTCAGGCATTCTCTAACCACCTCTCAGGATTTTGTAGTCATTGATGTCTACTCTGGGTGACACATTCTTAACTACTGCAAGAAGCCAAAGTCGGATTAAGCCAAATCCATGTTCAAGAGATGGCCAAGTTATGAAAACCTGGAGGGAGAGGCAACAGCAAGAGGTGTAGGTGTAGCAATGCAAGCTCGACTCAAGTGGCTTTTGATAAATGGAATGTGTCGATTTTAAAGTATGGAAGACATATTGGACTATAAGTAAAAAATCCCCAAAAGATCAATCCTTACAAAATGCTCAAAATAGGAGGGCAGAAAGGATGAAGAAAATAGACCAGTCCATTTCTGAAATCTTTGAAAATTTTTCAGTGCTGCCATCATGGAGTTGTGTACAAAAAAGAAATGGGACCAAAATATCCAGGTTCATATTTCTGTATAAGCCAAGTCTCAGAGGTTATCCATTGTTTATCGTCTTAAATGTGCAATAGAACAATGGAATTAAACATGTTACACTGCACTCTCGGCTTGATGATAGAAAAGAACAGGATGCCAAGGGCAATTTATTTTCCCAACTGGTCTCTACTACTCAGTGACTTAGGCAAAAGATTTAACTCCCCTGCCTTGATTTCTCAATCTGAAAATTTGGGTAGAGAGGAAGAAGGGAAATATTGGTAGAAGAGAGACACCACATTTGTACTATACTTACGCTCTAATTGCAAACTACCCACAGTTATGTACATTCTGTTTTATGTGCTTTATAAGAGTCAGATGTGGAATTCCCTGTGGTGGTGGTTGTTTTAACTCTCTAGAAACTTGAAGAGAAGTTAGAACTAAAAAGAAACTAAAGAAATAGGACTTAAGAATTAAATGTTTTGAATATTTTCCTTCCTAATTTGCTTTGCAGAAAAATGGAACACAGACTATCATCAGTGGGGGGCTTTCAAGTGAATCACAATCACATGCGTGTGCAAAACCATCGGTGAAGTCTATATGTGCAATTAAATGCCTAATTATGCTTAAAGAGCCCCTGCATTCTTTAGTCCCTGGCTATACCCTCAGGAAAACACACTGCGGCCTTCTGTCTTGAGTACGAGCTCTTTAAAGTGTTTAAATGCCATGAAAGTGCAACTGTGTGCCCAATTAGGGGTGCAATTGCTGGGTCAAAGCATGAAACTCAGCCTATCCTTTGCCACACTGGGTTAAGTCTCCAGATTCTAGTTACCAACCCAAAGGGCAGTATTAATCAGATTCCTCTGTCATCCTGGGGCTGGGTGAGAAGTATTGGATGCTCTATCCTTTGCCAGTTTTAGAGACGGTACAAGGGGAAAGAAAAGTCAAACTTTGGTGCTTCTTTTGTTTACTTCCTCAACTAAGTGATTGAAAATTATCCTTGGACACTGCTCTGCTGCTTGGCGTCAGGTACTGTGGGAAATGAGGAGAAAGGATAGGAACTCCTTAATTCGATCTTAGTACTAATCCTGATCATGCCCTTTTTCAGTCCACTGAAGACAAATTGTGGATTACCAAGATGGACTTGCTACTAGGGAACTATAGCGTGTGTCCTGAGAAGGTCTTAATAAGGATTTAAAATATTCTTTAATTCGGAAGTCACAGATAAATCTCGTTCATCAAAAGATCTTATATTGGTTGGATATCCGCCTCCCTAGTTCCAACTGTCTTCCACAGATTTTCAAGTAATTGCCAAATCAGGTCATGGCCAGTGTGGAGATGGGCTAGATGAGAAAGCCCAGAGCCAGGGATTAGATAGCCACACTCTATAGGGTGGCTAAGAAGAGCGGGTCTCACTGGCAGAGAAAATATGCTGGGTAGACATGTGTGGAGGGGTATGGAGAGCAGGCAGGTGGAGGATAACCTGTGTCAAGCTACATATAATAGCCATAGGAGAGAGATTTCACAGGCAGAACTTCAAGTCCAAAGGAAGCCATTGGAATAACGGGATTTGAGTCAGAGGAAGAAGAAATATAAGGAATCAAAGAAAAGAAAGAAACCAGAGAACTCAATGCTGGATCAAAATATGAGGACAGGGTCTGGTCAAGAGAAACAAGACAAGAGGCCAGGTACTGAAACTTTTCACTTAGAAACCTTTGACTAAACACAGTATGTGTCATGTGGTGATTATAGCAGTCAGAATTGACAATACAACAGTAAACCAGTTGATAAAAGTAACGGTCTGGAGGACATCTGGCAAGGGGCTTGGGATACTGAACACATAGCTTTGGACTCAGGAATCCTTTAGCTACCTTTACAGATCCCAAAGTCTGGGATAATACGGAATGGTTTCAGCTAGAGGCATCCAAGTGCCACTGAATCAGGGCTCCAGCAAGATCCTGATTTTTTGGTATATGTTTATTGTTTCTTTTTATTTATCCAGGCTGCTGCTGTTCTACATTCCCAGTCTTGTTTTTAAAAAGAAAAAGAAAAAAAAAACTGTCTTAGCATGCCTTACCTCCTTCCTAGTTGGCTTAAGAGCAAAAATTCCAGCTGTTGGTATTTCATGCCTCATCATGAAATAGAACCTGACCTCTCACTGGCAAAGTTGTCCCTCGTTGTATGTGGGCACACAGAGCTCTCCCGGCCTGTCCCACAATCCTCCCCCTTGCTTATGCCTAAAGAGCTCTGTGTGACTGAGCCATGAGCAAAACAGTTGAAGTGGTGGGAGGCCAGACCCAGTCTCAAAGAGAAATGCAGTGGCTATGCCTCAACATAAATAACACAGATGCAGTGATAAGGGAAAACTAAATAATTATTTAGAATTTATTCTTTTCATCAAAAATAAGCAATATTGATAGATATTAGTAATAATATGGCAGGGATCAAAGATACTGTCTCCCCTCTGATACTTGGAATTGTGCATGACAAATAGTCCATCTAAGGGGCAGGCTAGATAGTAGCTTGGGTGGAAATCAGTGAAGTGCTAGGGTAAACCTTTTTTGGCAGAGATCCTCTTGGTCATAATTTTGATGTATTAGTGGCTCTAACATATCCATATGATTTTCCCCAACTATAAGCAATGAGTCATGATCATTATGTGGCTTCCACTACCCTGGAGAAAACCCAGAGCTGGCAGAACCCCATACAGCTGAAGCTTCATTAGCCTAGCGGGAAATCTGTCCCATGATATATACAAGCTTCTGGACTTATCTTTGGTCACTAATAGGCAGCCAACAGCATTGATGCTGCCCCCAACATGTCAGCGGCCTTACACCAGGCACCATTCCTTCAGGTTCTCATTCTTTCTCCCTTGTATTACTCAGAGGTTTTCTGCTGATCTCCCAACTTGCAGTATCTCCTCTTCCTCATAGACACATGAGCTAGAGTAATATTCTAAAAAACAGACTCTGTTCATGCTACCCACTTGTCTGACAACCTCAAGGACTCATCCTTACCAAATATAACATATAACAATATAACATTTGGTGGCATAGGTAAGCGTCTGACTCTTGGTTTCGGCTCAGGTCATGATCTCAGGGTCTTGAGATGGAGCCCTGTGTTAGGTGCTTAGCATGAAGTCTACTTAAGAGTCTCCCTTTCTCCCTCCCTCTGCCCTTCCCCCCGACTCTCTCTCTCTCTCTCTCTCTCTCAAATAAATAAATAAATAAATCTTTAAAAAGAAAAAAAAAACAATTATAGCTGCCACTTACTGACTACTGGGTTTCAGTACTTCGTCTTGATTATTGTCATTCTCACAATAATATCAGGTGGGGTTGCCCCCCTTCAGTCATTCAATAAATAAACATGAACGAATCCTCACTGAAGTAATCAATGAGAAAACCGAAGATCGAGAGTTTGAGCAATCTTTCCCAAGTGACTCATAAGAGGTCATCTTAGTATTCACATGCAGATTTATCCAGTTTGAATTCTGGGGGTCTCTCTACTCTCCCAGGCTGCCCCATTAAAAAAAAAAAATGAAAACTCTAATTGGCATTCAAGCCCTTCCAGAATTGGGACAAGACAGATGTCTCCAATTGGATCTCTCCTACCCATCCTTTGTTTTGGTCAAAACAAATTCCATGCAGGTCCTTGGAAATACCCAGCCCCATCCTATGTTTGAGATTTCTGTTCTGGGCCTATGTCTTGGGATGCTTCTCTCCCACGTAAATTCCACCCACTAATCCCAGGCTTCCTCAAAAGCACAGCTGTACCACTAGCAAACCAGCTAGAGGTGACTTCTCCTTCCTCTGAACCCCCAAACAGCTTTGGGACTCCCTCTTGTGGATTTTGTCATGGAATGGGACAAACTCAGAAATCAGATGAACCAAAGTTCAATTCTTCACCCTATTTAGTCCTTAAACTCTAGGACCTCTGTCTCCCTGCACCATAGGCTTGTTTTCAGAATTCAGTTACATAACAAATACAGAAATGCTCAACATAGCCTGCCAAGGAGCAAATTTTCAAATGCCTACTATTATCATTAAAATGATTTGTATTCATGCATTACCCAGTCTTTTGATCTTAAGCTCCTTGAAGAGGGTGGACAACCTTACTCAGTCCTTTTAATGGTACGTGGAAATGTCTGATGAAGGAATGAGACACAATGTTGTTTCCAATCTATTTTCAAAACCCATCAGTCTACAACTGATATCAAAGCTCCATATAATAATAAAACAAAATTACAGCAAGAATTTAATGAGGCAAATACCTATATGCTTCTGGGTTATGGTTTTGTCTACTTGGATGAGTAGGATCCGGAGTCTATAATGCTACAGCTGCAGTTAAAGGAGAGAAAAAAAGTACTCAAAATGCACTTTCCATTCCCCATACAGGAAGCAGCACTCCTAATGCTTGGGGAGAACAGCACCGTAGCAGAAGTATCATTACAGTAGCAGTAGGAAGAGCTGCCAACATTTATCAAGCACTTAAGTACTGACACTAGTTTAAATGCTTCACATGTGTTAACTCATTAACTTTTACAACAACCAATATAAAGTGCTTCTATTCTTTCCACATTTTTAGATGAGGAAACTAAGGCATAGCAAAATTAAGTAATTCTTAAGGTCTCACTTGAGATGGTAAAACAGGGATTCAAACCAGAGCTCATGCATCCTATATATCATGACAAATAGCAACGGTCGGGATGTGAAGCTGTTTTCCCCCATAGTAAGAATATCTATCCTGGCAAACCTCAGAAACTGTTCCTGTACCTGATCCACCACGTACTAGACTAATAGGTTGCCTCCTTTAGGACACCCAAATGCTGTTAGAACCTGATCTTATAGAGGGGGGTGAAAGAGCAGTGACATTAGAGATTAACATCTATCTTTAAAAGCCCATAACTTTGCATTTACATAGGTAGTTTCAAGTACAGGATTTCTGTTGGTAAAATGACTCACATGGTACAACTTAAGAGTATAGGTAAAGACCCATAAAGACCCTGGTCAGCAAGCTCTCTGATGAGGTCATGGTATGTAAGGAAGCCAGTACAAACTGAGGCAAAAAGAATAAGGAGAAGCAGCCTCACTCCTAGATTTGTTCCTTCAGGAAAATGAATACACGAAATTTGATGAAAATATTTTTAAAATCCCACGTAGCTTTAGTCATTGACTATCCACAGTTTGGGTAATGGGGTCATTTGATGTTGAGGAGTTAATATTGAAATTGGTGCCTAAGCTAGTTAAACAAAGTAAGAGCCCTTCCTGATGGAAACTAGGAGGAAAAAAAAAGTAGTCCCGTGTCAATGAATCCCAGAACGGCTGTGACCATTCAACAGGATTCCCCTCATATAAGCGACCCCATTCCTGAAGGGCCAGGGGCTACCATGCTCTTAAACATGAAGCTGATCGATTGCAGAAGAAGGAATTTTACAAAACCTGAGGTTGTGACATCCTGGACCATGACAAATCCCTGTTCTGTTTCACTAAATATGTCAAGGAAAAGGGAGCATTTGACTGCAGGATGATATATCCCCTAGAGTAGGGCCATGGTGTTGAGTGCCTGGCTGGCATCTAAGCATGCAGAAGAAAGGCATGGAGCTGACAGTTTCACTTACTAAGTTAGATCAACTCCTGGACAAGCTTTGTTTCATTCAGTTGACCCTAGAACATGCGTTCTCAATAGGGGCAGTAAAGGAAGCAACAATTGTTTCTTGGGGCATGACAAAAAACTTACTTTTCGTATAAACCACAGATATGTACGAAGTACCTAAACTTACATGTATGTACATGTAATATGTGGTATGAAAATTCCATAGTGAAGGGAACCACTAGGGAAAAAATAAACCTCTTTGTGAGAGAGGGACAGGAATGAGCCCACTTTTGGAACACCAGGAGAAAGATGCGTAAGAAAATCAGAAAAGATTGTTGGTGTTGGTGACAGCAGTTGGAAGACAGGAGAGACGATATTCCCCAATCTTCAGTTTCTGCCCAAACCCACCCACAGTCTTTGAGGACATGACTGGAGTCTATATCCAGCTTGTTCCTTTAGTATGGTTTGGTTAATCCAGCCATCATCAATTAACCTAATGAACAAAACTCCTTTGTACTAATAAGGATAAGTCCAAAATTCAGCTACTCCCTGCAACTTAGGGAAAAGATGATGAGGCCTCAGAAGAAAATAAACCTGATGACACCTTGACCTTGGATTTCTAGCCTCAAGAACTGTGGGAAAAGTTAGTTTCTGTTGTTTAAGTCACACAGTCTGTGATACTTTGTCATGGTGGCCCCAGCAGACAGATATACCTACTATGGTGTACATGGTAGGTATCACTTCATTACCAGTGCTCATTTGTACCTGGGCCTCCTCTCCTGGGCACAAGAGGACCACTTCCTCAAATCTAAACAATTAATTGTAAGCAGAAGGGACATTATCATATTTCTGAGCCCAAGCATTAAATTGCTCGGTCAAAACACATATAGTGCTTGTCCATGCCGTGGTGATCAGAGAACATGTGGAAAGGCAGCTGCCAGAAGACACAAATAGCCCAGAATTCTAAACCAGCACCTCCCTGGAGAACTGGCCTGGCTCTGCAAGGAATATCATGTAAAAGAGAAATAAAGCTTTCTTCTGTTAAGCCACTGAGATTTCTAATGTTATTTTTTTACACAGCAGGACTTAGCCTAGCCTTACTGATGTACCCACCCCACATAAATCTGGGAGAAGGTAGTCCTGGGGTGTCTCTTTGTGGGCCAGCTATGAAATAAGAAGTCTCTCCTCCAACAAAATCATGAGAAAATGAAAAACTGACAATGAAATGAAGAGTTCAGATGAAGGGGCTAATCCATGTGGCACCTTTACAAACCAGAGATGAAGGAAAAGAGGCAATGTTTCTCTGTGCTTTCCAAGTTAGGCTGGAAGACAATCTTGAGGGTATGAGCAGTTGGGGGCAAAAGAGTTCATGTTTTGGCATAAGGCAGGATGTCAATGGGTCCTATTGTGACATTAAGGAAATGTCCTTCAAGACCTTCTCTGGTTCCAGTCTCACCAGAAAGGCTCTTTGATTCTGAGAGTTTGATTTCCTGGATAGTCAACAAGAATATCTATTCCCACAAAAATATAAACCACCATAGAAAACTATAAATAGCTTTCCCTGTCCGTTTCAGTTAAGTAAAATTCTGACAATACCTCAAGACTTCATGACACCAAGGTGCACTGATTACTGAAGTTCCAAACCTCCATGAAGAAACCCAGCTGCCAGAAGCCACCAATGTTATCCATTTTAACCTCACAAGAGAGGGAAGAGATTCCCTTAACTTGATGGAATTCACTAAACGTATCCTCTTTTCACAGATACATTTTACTCATTTCTCAGTCCCTTTACTACTCACGAGTCCTCTAACCAAGGCTATGATTAACTTTCCCAGAATAAGATCAAGCTGCCTAGGCCACACTGAGCTAATCACTCATCCAGCAATTTATCTTCTGCTCTTAAACCCTGATTTCTGTCTCCTGTGGAAACCTAGCAAGGGTGTGTGTAAGTTGAGTCTTGTCAAAAGGTGCTCGGGGCCAAGAGGTCAGGAGAGGCACCTGACTTCCAAGCAAGCACTCCACTTGTCAGGACACATGACTTCCACGGGCTCTCATCTGCTACCAGACAGTTCTTAGAAGAAGAGCTCAGGTCTGCCCAGAGGAGGCCCTTTTCTTTAATTCACACCAAGGTCTTTGTGAGCTGGCAACGGCTCTGACCTGCATCACACACCCCTTTTCCAACTCCCCATTTCCCTCAGAGCTCCATCTATGTTATTATGCACATACTTCACAGCAGACAGTCCCTTTAACAGGGCTGCCCCATTACCACTGTTAAGGCATCATTCCTACGAGTGGGTTTTCCCTGGCATCTGATGGACAGACACCATACCCACATTGTTACTTAATTCTGTGGTTCTCAACAGTGCCACCCAAAAGGACGATCTGGAAATTTGTGGTGGCAGCTTTTTGGGCTCTCGCAATAGTCAGAAGCACTACTGGCTCCAGTGAACAAGGGTAATGGATGCCAGCCATCACACAATGTCTGGGGTAGTCCCATACAACAGATCATTGTCCCTCATCCTGCATGATTTTCAGATGTCCTACCTAATTTCACAGAGATGAAAAACTTTCATACATTCGTACAGATACTAACAAAATGCTTGCCACATGCTAACCATGCTTTCAAGAGTTCTGGGTGAATGAAATTCTCTGCTCTCTGGCACTTATAAAAACCGATTTTAATTGTCTGAGCCTGGAACCTAACTCAATTTTACATACAAACAGAAAGCACTTTTGTCCTCTCTTAAGATACCTTATGTTTCCTGAAATGCAACCACCATGCAAATCAAGAGAAAATTATAATTCATTTTGTTCCAAGTCCACCCGGATTTATTCACTGCATCAGAAAACCACATCACTAATTGCATGACTCCTCATGATATCTAAGCCACCAGGACAACTGGTCTACCCCGTCCACAGCTGTAGCTGAGCCGTTGACAGGGACTCTGACGAGGCCAACATTTGACTCCTTTATTATAGTCTCTCACACAACCATGTCCAAACATTTACAATCAGAAAGAAGTGGGTTTTTTTATTATTATAAATTGTTATACTTTAGTTTTAGCTACATTCTACTTAGGGTATTACACTGCTGCTGCTGCTGTTGTTGTTGTTGTTGCTGAATGTGTGGTTGGTTATATTATCAATGAATCCCATTCCAAGATGAAAAAATTAATGTGTTAAAAAAAAAAGGAGGTGCCTTTCTTATAAAGAGGGGGCACTGCCTCTGAGAAGGCATTGATTCATAATCATTTAAATATTCAACCTTCCAGCCTCCAGTGAAAACTCTCTTCCCCAACAGTTTTCCAAAGAAAGCCTCAAATTCCCCCCTTCTAAAACAGTCCCCATTAAGTCTAATGAATTTGAGGAACACTTCCTCAAGAAACCAGGTCCAATGAAAAGTCTTACCACATAAGGTAGAAAAATATGTATGGTTATTTCCAGTGAAATTAAGGAAAACAAATTGAATTCCACACACATTAGTAACTAACTTGAAGTAAGATTCTGAAAACCCCATATACTCTACTTCGGTGCAATAAATGCTTCACAAAAAATTAATAAAGTAATCATTGACTAGTCATTGGTTAAAGTGAAAAGCACAACTCTAAAGCCATTTGGAAAGATATCTGTACTTAATACAAACATGTGATCAACAATATACATCTCAACAAAGAGTGAATGTCAAGCAAGACATGAAGCAAGATCTAAGACAGGGCTTAGAGAGGAGAAGACCAAGTGAGAGGGAAGGCATTTAGGCATTCTGACAGAAAGAAGCAAGGCAGTGCTGTGTACGTATTAGCTGTCTGACTGTGGAGGAGTTTCTTTTCTTATCAATCAGTCACAGTTCCACTGGAAATGCAGATCCAGTAGGAAATGTAGATTAAGAGATTCACTGCAAGAAATTGGCTGAAACAATGATGGGACCTGGCTAGGCAAGTCTGAAATTCATTGGGCAAGACAAAAGCCAGGCAACCTGGAAGTCTTGCTCATGGGCTATCACTCTCTCCACACGCAGAATCTCTCCTTTGACGAGGCCTCAGCTCTGCTCTTAGAGCCTTTGGACGGATTGAATTAGACAACCACCTCCCAGACTATCTAGAATAATCTGCCTTAATAAAGTCAACTGGTTATGGGCTTTAGTCACATCCACAAAACACCTTCACAACAATACCCAGATTAATGTTTGATTGAATAATGGGGACTTAACCTTGCCAAGCTGACATACCAAAAGACCATCACAAACCACCCCTTGTGAACTTAGCACCTATCCCTATCTCTTAAAGTCATACTTAGGGGTGCCTGGGTGACTCAGTCAGTTAAGCTTCCAACTCTTGGTTTCGGCTCAGGTCATGATTTCAGGGTTGTGAAATCAAGTCCCACATCAGGCTCCACGCAATGAGCGTGGAAGCCTGCTTGAGATTCTCTCTCTCCTTCTGCCCCTCCCCCATGCTCAGGCACTCTCTCTTTCTAAAAATAAATAAATCCTTTTAAAAAATAAATGAAGTCATACTTGATCTCCAAATAAAGAGGAAAACAGTCATACCTCTGCCTACCATGATGTAACTATACTTCATATAACTGACAACACATTAGCCCTTTTCCAAAAAGGGAATGCAAAGTTCTTGGCTGAAGTTCACACTTCTCCAATGACATCCTGTTACTTAAATACTGTGCAATAACGTTCACTATTAATAAACTTTATGTTAGATGGTAAGGAGGCAAGAAAAAGTAAAAACAAGAATACTTATTTAGTATGTATACAAACATATGAACAACAAAATAAGAAATACTTATAGCTCTTACCAACTATAGTATTCTCAGCTGTGAAATGAGAATGGCAGGGACCATTCACATGTTGCTAAAGGAATTATGTGATGTGATAGGTTACATGCACTATAATCTGAATATCAGCACCTTCATCAGTATTATTACTGGACAGGCACCTGTAATGGTGTTAAGCTGAGGACTGTAATTCAGAAGAGGGCAACGGTAAGTCTGCAATGTAGGAGTGAAAAAGGAAATAAGAAGTAGCTACTTCTGGGGGGTGGGTGGGTGGATACTACAGAAATAAAACCATAGTGAAACATGCCAGGTTCTAGGATGGAAGGACTAAATATTGAAAATTTCTAAATTATTTTCATAGTGTGTACAATAGAGAAGCAGCCTTCCCCTTCAGGAACAAAAGTATCTTTCGATAAGCAAAATACCTGTGTAACCTCTTCAACTGTAAATAATAAAGCCTCTTTCCTCTTCCTCTCCACCCAGTCCCCTCTCCATACCACCTACCTAGGAAGAAATCCAGATTAAAACAAAGGAGGGTGAAGGGGTATTAGTGACTTCCCAGCATGATGACTTTAACAATCTGGAGGACTGGACAGAAAAGACAGTCACCCAAAGAAACAGACAGACATTCAGACAGAGCGTGAGATGGGGGGAGACAAGAGATAGCAGACACGAAGGATCCTGGGGACAGCACAGCTGGGCACAGCAGGACAGGCAGTGAGTTCTTGGAGACAGGAAGAGCTGACGGGGTTTTAACTGCACCTGCCAGAGCCTCATTAAAGTACTCCCTGAGAATGGGTTTACTGTATTCTATATAAATTACAACCCAATAAAGTTGATCTTAAAAAGTTATCTGTGTTATGATCTAAATTTTTATTTTTATTTTTTTCTAAATTTTTGTAAGACACAATACATTCCAAAAATCTGGAAAGAGCTGTCAAACCATTAGCAGCAGATATTTCTCAGTAGTAGGAAAACAAGCGATGCTTATTTTCAGCAGTCTTGTATTTTCTACTTCCTCCAATAAGTGTGATTATTTTTTCAAGTAAAATCTTCCTGGAAAAGAGCATTTTTCACCAAGCTCATGCTCAGTTCCACATAGTGCTGACCACTTAAAACCGTTACTAACAATTTTATATTAATATCCATTCCTGTGGAATTCTCCATCCATTGTTTCAAGGCTATGCTGGTTCTAGTTGTTTTGTTTTCAGAACATCTGTTTGCCTTTGAACTGTAAAAGCAAATAAAGTGAATGAATAAGTATCAATAATAGCTCGTGCTTGCCTTGAGGTGGAAAGGGCAACAAAGGGAAAGACTCAAGACTCAGATTTCCAGGCAGCTCTGCTAAAGAATTCACTGTGTGGCCTTTGGTGAGACACTTCCCCTCCAGGCCACAGCTTCTTCAGCTATAAAACAGGGGCCGTGAACAAGAGCATCTCTAAGGGCCCATCTCGGATAGACATCCCGCCATTTTATGGGTCCCTTCGGGGAGGAAAAGAAAGCAAAGCAGAGATGCATTGCTGAGTCATCATATCCCAGCATCGTGATAGAAATCACACCTCGGGCATCCCCCTTTTCTCTGTATTTCTCTATTTCATCTTACATACTCAGCCTTCTTGCTCTTGCCAATCATGTAGCCGTAAAACTTGTTTTTCGCTCCCAACACTTGAGCTACCCTGGCTGTTCCTCAGATAGCTCAATCCTGTCTGGTATCTGATTTTGCTCTGGCAGTCACTGGGGGTCTACATAGTTCCTCCGCTCAACTCCAGCTCATTCCAGCGAAACTTCACACCCTCTCCTTTGTTGAAAGCTTAGCCTGAGCCTCCCTATGGCCGTCCTTCTGCTCTTAACCCAGGCATGGGGGCCAGCATCCACTCTGGTCCCATTTGAACTCTCACAAAATGACACTGGCATTTAACAAAACTCCGTGTGAGTGCAGGGCAGGGGAGCGGGGGTGGAGGGCCTGAAACCCTAATATAATCAGACTCATTTTAAGATCTACAGTCATTTGTCCTTGGCTCAGTTTTCCCAGAAATGACTGGCATAGGAAGCTTTCTCAAAGGGCGGCTGGCTCAAGGTTTGCTTGGCGAGTCGGAGGGGACCACTTCAGCTTCAGTCTCAACTGCCAAGTCTGTATTCCCTGCTGACCCAGTTGGGATTTTAAGTTTCCATCGAGACCACCTGCCTGGTGTTAATTAGTTATGGTTTCTTATTTTATAGGCAAACTTGTTTTAACGTCCATGAAACTGGCACAGTGTCTTGGGCTTCTCCCCTAGTTCTACTGTACAAGCAGAATTCTTAGCTGTCCCAGCTATTCAGACTTGAATAACATGATGCAGCCAGGATGGCAAAATATGCAGCAAAAATCTGAGGATGGAAATTGCAAAATCCAAGTAAATCCCAAATCATAGTTTTTCTCCTGTTCATTGTTTTTCAAAAATTTGAACTTATGATTTGGGAAATACTTTCCTTTCCCCCATTCCACACATGTGCCTTCAACTTCCTAGTGAGATATATAGCAAGAAAACCTTGCAGTGAAACACAAACCTATTGTTTTTAATGCCACTCTAGACATCTCTGTTGTTTTTACCTATTTGTGACATATTTACCCAGTGCCAATTATGAAATCAAATCAACTGGTTTCCTCTTTACCAAGAACTGGGGGGAGAGAATGATATTTTTTTTATATGTCTAGGCTTTCCTTTAGCATGAAAAAATCAAAGTTTAAGGGTTGCTTTCCTTCACTAGTATGAGCATGCTCTCAGAAGACATGTTCTGACCAGGTAACTTTCAGAAATTTACTCTAAATTTTTTTGATTCATGGTATGTAAGTAAACATAGGCACATTAGAATGGTGGATACAGACTATAGTAAAAAAGACTTGCCAATGACACATAAATGAAGTGAGCCAAGAACTTTGGAAGGTGTAAGAATACCTTTTTTTTTCCCTCCCCGGGGTCAAAAATGAACATTGCATCTGAGGACAAATCAGGAGTCACTGACTGTCAAAGAAGAACTTGTGTCTGTAGGTATTTTGATTTTAAATCCATTAATTTTCACATAATTTTGGACCAACATTAAATAGAAAAATATTAACTCATATTGTTGTCATTTTACATTTACTTGGGTTGCCTGTCATAAAGATTTCCTTATGATTAAGAAAATGTCCATTTCAAGAAGTGACAAGGAGAGCCATCTTCACAGAAGGGTTGCTGTTTTTCATGTGCCTCAGATGACCTGATTTTATGTTCTACTGTGCCAATAACTAAATCCAGGGCTAAAGTGGCTAGAAAGAGAGGGTATGGAGTTACCTTTTTTTAAAGATTTTATTTATTTATTTGAGAGACAGAGCATGAGAGGGGAGAGGTCAGAGGGAGAAGCAGACTCACTGCCAAGCAGGGAGCCCAATGTGGGACTCGATCCCAGGACTCCAGGATCATGACCTGAGCCAAAGGCAGTTGCTTAACCAGCTGAGCCACCCAGGTGTCCTGGAGTTACTTTTCTGTCATAATTAAATGGGTAATTTTCTGGGTGCTAAGTATTAAATGGTTCTAGGAAATGATGAATAGCACCAGCCTCAGGAATTAGACGGATTCCATTTCTCCAATGGCTCTCTTTTGGATCTGCAAATAATCTGGGGTTAGCTGGGAACAGGAAAAATGAATCACCCAGAACACATAGCTTCCCCCTAAACACATAGCAGTCGGTGCCTCTGGGTGAAGGAAGGAAGGAGGTTGTATCGTGTAGGTTAGATCACTCTATTAGAAACAGATTGGAAAAATGCTAGCTTGGTGACAGCTGATAAATACATATTATCTAAAAGTAAATGTTCTTTTGTTTTGAATATAAATGAACTATTGAAGTGCAATTCCTGAGTAACCTTCTGGAAGGTAAAAAAAACGGACATGTCCTAGATAATAATCTATATATGTTTCTATATATTATGCATGTGCATGTAGATTATAAGTTATATATATTATGCCTATTAATAAACTGTGCATTCTCCTAAAGGTACTAATCAACTGTGCCAAACAATGATTCACACTGTGCTCCAACGAGTGATATATACCGGTTGGGTAGAGTGGCGATAATTCCCAGCAAAGCAGCAGTTTCCAACCTGTCAAAATCTACACTCATCCCTTTAATAGAATTTTCTAAAGCAGAGTTGGTAAGATTAGAGAAGAAAACAGCTACTCAGCTCAAGTGGTACTATGCACCTTCAGTTAATCAATATGCTCTTCAAGGACAGACGTATTTGCTTACTTTTACAGTGAACGATTACACGTTGTGCGACCACATGCCAGGTACAATTGTCCGACACTTGATCCATTTTTTGATCCATTTTTTGCTGCTCCTGCTGCTCTGGCCTGAATTCTTTTTCTTTCTGAGAACTGAAATTTTCCTTTTATAAAGGTCCCTTGTCTTTGCAATAATCTTCATTCTGCTGTCATTTTCCCTCTTCAATCACTTTATTCTCTGATCCACTGACCTCAAATCCTATTTTTTTTTAACTTCGTAATTTCTACTTCCGTCAAATATCAAAGGCCGATGTTTGAATCTGTCCTTTACATAACAAAAGTGCTATATTTTATGTTTGGCTGCTAGTCATTTCCCTATTGAATCAAAAAATGTCAGATTTGTTACTAACAAGAAAAAACATTCTTTACAAGGATGTTACTTTCACGTTTTGAATCATTAAGTAGCCCATTTCATACTTTGCTTGAAAATATGAGGTAAGTAGTTAATTTGTCATAAATAAGCTACTATCTGATTTAAACTCAACTTGTATTTCAAAACTTTCAGAATAAAAATGTCATACTCCCTTATGAGTCTGCCTTAAATTCTTTTATATTTGAAAGAGAGAGAGAGAGAGAGAAACACGTATGTAGGGGAAGGAGGGGCAGAGGGAGAGAGAGAATCTTAAGGAGGCTCTATGCCCAGCACTGAGCCTGGGCTCAACCTCACAACCCTGAGATCATGACCTGAACCGAAATCAAGAGTCGGATGCCTAGCCAACTCAGCCACCTAGATGCCCTGCCTTAGATTATTTTCAAGTGGGATGGGTGGACGAAGAGATAGATAGAAGTTCCTTTGGAAATACAGATTAAGGAGAGGAAGCAAGATGGTGGAGGAATAGGAAACTGAAATAGCATTAGGTCCCAGGAGTTCAGCTAGATATTTATCAAACCAATCCAAACACCTACAAACTCAACAGGAGATAGAAGAAGAGCAGCAATTCTAGGAACAGAAAATTGACCACTTTCTGTAAGGTAGGACGTGCGCAGAAGTGAATCCAAAGTGACGGGAAGATAAACCGAAAGGGCAAGTGGTGGAGCAGCGGGTCACAAAAACAGAACTTTTAGAAGTCTGCTTCAATGAGGGACGTCACTCCAGGGGCTAAGCAGGGGTGGAGCCCTCACAGGGACAGTGTGATCTCAGGAACCGCAGGGTCACAGAAAGACCCAGGGTGTCTGAGTGTGGCAGAGCTGCCAGATATTGGAGCGGGGAAGCTGGCTGCAGAGACGGAGCCGAGGAGTGAGCTCTCAGGTCAGGGTTACCTTCAACCATGATCTGAGGCATGGTAGTGGCCGTTCCAGCACGGCCCCCACAAGGGGCAGATCCAGAGAGACCATCTCCTTCCTCCTCAGGAGGAGCAGCTCGGGAGTGCACAGCAGGAATCTGCTGGGTTTGGAGACTCCAAATGGGGCTGTGCGCCAGAGACGGAAACACTCGGTCACAGGCCAGGTGAGCACGGAGCGAGACCAGACACCAGGAAGCCGGGAGGGATTGACTACTTTTCTCTGCAGGCTCACTGAGGAGTGGGACCCTGAGCTCTCAGCTCCCCCTGGGCTAGAGATTGGGGGCCGCCATTTTCATTCCCATCCTCCAAAGATGTACGGAAAGCATTCAGGGAACAAAAGCTACTGAAAGCAAAACTGAGCAGATTACTTAGCCAAGCCCCTGGCAAGAGCAGTGCAATTCTGCCTCAGGCAAAGACATATGAGAATCACTGAAACAGACCCCTGCCCCAGAAGATCAGCAAGAACATCCAACCAAGACCAAGGTCACGGATCAATGAGAAATTCAAAACTTCAGAACTATGGGAATACAGCACATAGAATTCATGGCTTTTTTCCCATGATTCCTTAGCCTTGCAAAGTTAATTTTTTTTATTTTTATTTTTCTCTTATTCTATTTTTTTAACTTTTCCTCTTTCTTCTTTTAACATTTTTAACTATTTTTTCTTATCAATATCTTTCAAAAAATTTTAAATTATCATTGTTATAGTCATATTTTATCCCTTCATTTTATTTCACCTTATTTTTTGTATATATATAGGTTTTTCTTCTTTAAAATTTTGGGATATAATTTCTTCTAATAGATCAAAATATATATATATATATAAATCTAGCTCCAGCCTGATCACATTTGCTCTTTTTTTTTCTTCTTTTTTTCTTTTCTTTTCTTTTTTTCTTCTTTTTCCAACCAACTTGTCTTGCCAATTCTTTTTTTTACGATCTTTTAAAATTTATATCTTAACAGTCATATTCCAACCCTTCATCGTGTTTACCCTTATTTTTGTGTGTGTGTATATATATATATATATATATATATATATATATAAGTTTTTCTTTCTTTAAAATTTTGGGAGTTAGTTTCTTCTAAGAGACCAGAACACACAAAAATCAAGTGGATGGCTCTGTTCTATTTCACCACTCTGATATATAACATATTTTTATTTTTTATTTTTTCCCCCATTTCTTCTCCCCCCAGTTTTGGGTCTCTTCTGATTTGGTTAGCATATATTTGGGGGGGTCTTTGCCACCCCTTTAGTATTTTGTTCTCTCATTCAACTATTCTTATCTGGATTAAAATGACAAGATGGAAAAATTCACCACAAAGAAAAAGAACAAGAGGCGGTACCAACAGCTAAGGACTTAATCAATATAGACATTTGTAATATGTCAGAGTTAGAGTTCAGAATGACAATTACCAAGGTGCTAGCTGAGCTTGAAAAAGGCATGGAAGATATTAGAGAATCCCTTTCTGGAGAAATAAAATCCCTTCCTGGAGAAATAAAAGAACTAAAATCTAACCAAGTTGAAATTTAAAAAGCTATTAATGAGGTGCAATCAATAATGGAGGCTCTTACTGCTACGATCAATGAAACAGAAGAGAGAATTAATGATATAGAAGACTAAATGATGGAGAATAAAGAAGCTGAGCAAAAGAGACACAAAAAACTACCGGACCATGAGGGGAGAATTTGAGAGATAAGCAATACCATTAGATGAATCGATATTAGAATAATTGGGATCCCAGAAGAAGAAGAAAGACAGAGATGGGCAGAAGGTATATTAGAGCAAATTATAGCAGACAATTCCCCTAATATGGCAAAGAGAAGAAGCATCAGAATCCAGGAGACACAGGGAGCCCTCCTCAAAATCAATAAAAATAGGTCCACACCCTGTCAACCAATAGTAAAACTTACAAGCGTTAATGACAAAGAGAAAATCCTGAAAGCAGCTTGGGACAAGAGGTCTGTTACATACGATGGTAGAAATACTAGATTGGCAGCAGACCTATCCATAGAGACCTGGTAGGCCAGAAAGGACTGGCATGATATATTCAGAGCACTAAATAAGAAAAATATGCAGCCAAGAATACTATATCCAGTTAGGCTATCATTGAAAATAGAAGGAGAGATAAAAAGCTTCCAGGACAAACAAAAGCTGAAAGAATTTGCAAACACCAAACCAGCCCTACAGGAAATATTGAAAGGAGTCCTTTAAGCAAAGAGAGAGCCTAAAAGTAACAGACCAGAAAGGAACAGAGACAATATACAGTAACAGTCACCTTACAGGCAATACAATGGCACTAAATTCATATCTTTCAATAGTTACCCTGAATATAAATGGGCTAAATGCCCCAAAAGACACAGGGTAACAGAATGGATTAAAAAACAAGACCCATTGATATGCTGTCTATAAGAAATTCATTTTAGACCCAAAGACACCTCCAGATTGAAAGTGAGGGGGTAGAAAACAATTTATCACGCTAATGGACACCTAAAGAAAGCTGGGGTGGCAATCCTTATATCAGATCAATTAGATTTTAAGCCAAAGACTATAACAAGAGATGAGGAAGGACACTATCATACTTAAAGGATCTGTCCAACAAAAAGATCTAAAATATCTATGCCCCAAACATGGGAGCAGCCAACTATATAAACCAATGAATAACAAAATCAAAGAAACACATTGGCAATAATACAGTAATAGTAGGGAATTTTAACACCTCCCCCACTGAAATGGACAGATCATCTAAGCAAAATATCAAAAAGGAAATAAAGGCTTTAAATGACACACTGGACCAGATGGACTTCACAGATATATTCAGAACATTCCATCCCAAAGCAACAGAATACACATTCTTCTCTAGTGCACATGGAATATTCTCCAGAATAGATCACATCCTGGGTCACAAATCAGTTCTCAACCAGTACCAAAAATTGGGATCATTCCCTGCCTATTGTCAGACCACAATGCTCTGAAGCTAGAACTCAATCACAAGAGGAAAGTTGGAAACAACTCAAATACATGGAGACTAAAGAGCATCCTACTAAAGAATGAATGGGTCAACCAGAAAATTGAAGAAGAATTGAAAAAAATCATGGAAACAAATGAAAATGAAAACACAACAGTTCAAAATCTTTGGGACACAGTAAAGGCAGTCCTGAGAGGAAAATATATAGCAATACAAGCCTTTCTCAAGAAACAAGAAAGGTTTCAAAAACACAACATAACCTGACACCTCAAGGAGCTGGGGAAAGAACAACAAAGAAAGCCTAAACCCAGCAGGAGAAGAAAATCATAAAGATCAGAGCAAAAATCAATGAAATAGAAACCAAAACACAGGAGAACAAATCAATGAAACTAGGAGATGGTTCTTTGAAAGAATTAATAAGAGTGATAAACCCCTGGCCAGACTTATCAAAAAGAAAAGAGAATGGAGCCAAATTAATAAAATCATGAATGAAGGAGGAGAGATAACAACCAATAGCAAAGAAATACAAACAATTATAAGAACATATTATGAGCAACTATACGCCACCAAATTTGACAATCTGGAAGAAATGGATGCATTCCTAGAGACATATAAACTACCAAAACTGAACCAGAAAGAAACAGAAAGCCTGAACAAAGCCATAACCAGTAAGGAGATTGAAGCAGTCATCAAAAATCTCCCGTCAAACAAGAGCCCAGGGCCAGAAGTCTTCCTAGAGGAATTCTACCAAACATTTGAAAAAGAATTAATACCTATTCTCCTGAAACTCTTCCAAAAAATAGAAATGGAAGGGAAATTTCCAAACTCATTTTATGAGGACAGCATTACTTTGATCCCAAAACCAAAGACTCCAACAAAAAGGGGAATTACAGACCAATATCCTTGATAAACACAGATGCAAAAATTCTTATCAAAATACTAGCCAATAGGATTCAACAGTACATTAAAAGGATTATTCACCACGACCAAGTGGGATTTATTCCTGGGCTACAAGGTTGGTTCAACATCCACAAATCAATCAATGTGATACAATACATTAATAAAAGAAAGAAAAAGAACCTTATGATTCTCTCAATAGATGCTGAAAAAGCATTTGACAAAGTACAGCATCCTTTCTTGATCAAAAACTCTTCAAGGTGTAGGGATAGAGGATACATACCTCAATACCATCAAAGCCATCTATGAAAAACCCACCACGAATATCATTCTCAATGGAGAAAAACAGAGTTTTTCCACTAAGGGCAGGAACATGGCAGGGAAGTCCATTATCACCACTGCTATTCACCATAGTACTGGAAGTCCTAGCTTCGGCAATCAGACAACAAAAAGAAATAAAAGGCATCTGAATCGGCAAAGAAGTCGTCAAGTTCTCACTCTTTGCAAATGAGATGATACTTTATATGGAAAATCCAAAAGACTCCAGTCCAAAACTGCTAGAACTCATACAGGAATTCAGTAAAGTTTCAGGATGTAAAATCAATGCACAGAAATCAGTTGCATTTCTATACACCAAGAGCAAGACAGAAGAAAGAGAAATTAAGGAGTCAATCCCATTTACAATTGCACCCAAAACCATAAAATAGCTTGGAATAAACCAAACCAAAGGGGCAAAGAACCTGTACTCAGAAAACTATAAAGTACTCATGAAAGAAATTGAGGAAGACATAAAGAAATGGAAAAACGTTCCATGCTCCTGGATTGGAAGAACAAATATCGTGAAAATGTCTATGCTACCTAAAGCTATCTACACATTTAATGCAATCCCTATCAAAATCCCACCCATTTTTTTTCAAAAAAATGGAACAAAGAATCCTAAAATTTGTTTGGAACCAGAAAAGACCCCAAATAGCCAGAGGAATGTTAAAAAAGAAAGCCAAAGTTGTAGCATCACAATTTCAGACTTCAAGCTTATTACAAAGCTGTAATCATCAAGACAGTAAGGTACTGGCACAAAAACAGACACATAGATCAATGGAACAGAATAGAGAGCCCAGAAATAGACCCTCAACTCTATGGTCAACTAATCTTAGACAAAGCAGGAAAGAATATCCAATGGAAAAAAGACAGTCTCTTCAACAAATGTTGGGAGAGTTGGACAACCACATGCAGAAAAATGAAACTGGACCATTTCCTTACACCACACATAAAAACAGACTCAAATAGATGAAAGACCTCAATGTGAGACAGGAATCTATCAAAATCCTTGAGGAGAACTCAGGCAGCAACCTCTTTGACCTCAGCCACAGCAACTTCTTCCTAGAAACATAGCCAAAGGCAAGGGAAGCAAGGACAAAAATGAACTATTGGGACTTCATCAAGATCAAAAGCTTTTGCACAGCAAAGGAAACAGTCAACAAAACCAAAAGAAAACTGACAGAATGGGAGAAGATATTCACAAATGACATATCAGATAAAGGGCTAGTGTCCAAAATCTATAAAGAACTTATCTATCTCAACACTCAAAGAACAAATAGTCCAATCAAGAAATGGGCAGAACACATGAACAGACATTTCTGCAAAGAAGACATCCAAATGGCCAACAGACACATGAAAAAGTGCTTAACATCACTCAGCATCAGGGAAATACAAATCAAAACCACAATGAGATACTACCTCACATCAGTCAGAATGGCTAAAATTAACAAGTCAGGAAATGACAGATGTTGGCAAGGATGCAGAGAAATGGGAACCTTCCTACACTGTTGGTGGGAATGCAAGCTGGTACAGCCACTCTTGAAAACAGCATGGAGGTTCCTCAGAAAGTTGAAAATAGAGCTACCCTACAACCTAGCAATCACACTACTGGGTATTTACCCTAAAGATACAAATGCAGTGATCCGAAGGGGCATGTGTACCTGAATGTTTATAGCAGCAATGTCCATAATAGCCAAACTGTGAAAAGAACCTAGATGTCCATCAACAGATGAATGGATAAAGAAGATGTGATTACACACACACACACACACACACACACACACACACACACAATGGAATACTATGCAGCCATCAAAAGAAAGGAAATCTTGCAATGACATGGATGGAACTAGAGGGTATTATCCTGAGTGAAATAAGTCAATCAGAGAAAGACAATTATCATATGATCTCCCTGATATGAGGAATTTGAGAGTCAGGGTGGGGTGTTGTGGGAGATAGGGAAGGAAAAAATGAGACAAGATGGGACTGGGGAGGGAGACAAACCATAAAAGACTCTTAATCTCACAAAATAAACTGAAGTTTGCTGCAGGGTAGGGATATGGTGGTTGGGTTATGGACATTGGGGAGGATATGTGCTATGGTGAGTGCTCTGAAATGTGTAAGCCTGATGATTCACAGACCTGTACCATGGGGCAAATAATACATTATATGTTAATAAAAATAATTTTAAAAAAGGAAATATAGATTAAAGCAAAAAAGAAAGATAGCAGATTCAATAAACAGAAGGGATATCAGAAAATTACAGGAGCTATGTGAATAAGTTATTCAACATTAATTGAATATTGCTAAAGAAGGAAGAGGAAGCTAGAAGAACACACTAATTAAGTGCGGGTAGTTATTGGTTAAAAGGGGGAGAATCGGGGTGCCTGGGTGGCTCAGTGGGTTAAAGCCTCTGCCTTCGGCTCGGGTCATGGTCCCAGGGTCCTGGGATTGAGCCCCGCATGGGGCTCTCTGCTCAGCAGAGAGCCTGCTTCCTCCTCTGTCTCTCTGCCTACTTGTGATCTCTGTCTGTCCAATAAAAAAAAAAAAAAAAAAATTTTAAAAAGGGGGAGAATCATGGCATCCATATTTTTCACTTTCGGGGGGGGGAGATAGAGGGGAGACACTCATTGTTATAGAGAGCAATTCTCTCTTAGCCACAAAGAGACCAGTCAGCTGGAATCAGCAACAAGTAGCATTAAAAAGCCAACCAGCTGCAGAACTCCATGGTAGTAGTTGACCTGAGAACTCCAAGTATCTGGAAAGGAACTGTAACTAGGACCCAAACTGGACACTAAGAGTGATTACACAGGCAGAAAGAAAAAATAAACCAAGTCGTACCTTGACATTTGTGTGTCTTTCATCCTTGGTCTGGATCTATGTAGTATCCAGGTTTCTAATTATAATAAATGGTTAAATATTTAAAATCTGTTAATGGAGAATTCCATTTTTATACCAAAATGGGAACTGATTAGATGCTCTCTTAAGTCCCTTATCTGGCCACAGCTGAGGGAATCCTAGCCTTTTTTGCTCACGCATTCTAAGCCATGGCACCGTACTTATAGAAGTAACCACCTTAATTACGGCTAAAATGTTTAGGGGGGGTTTAACAGTCTTCCACTGAGCTAGCTTTAAGAGACAGCAAATTTTGCAGACAGACATATAAAAGAAGGAATAAACTTAGTCCATTATGTGAACAGTAGAAGATAATGTACTTCAACTTTATAGTTTGGGATTGAACTATTTATCCACTATCAAAGGAGTCTTTGAATTAAGAAATGGCCATGATCACTTTTTATCCATTATAGGTTCTCTAAGTAAATCTCCCTGGTGATTAAGAATGCACATGATCAAAATAGCTTCTCCACAAGGCCTGAAAACAAACAAACCTACAGGGAACCTGAAGCTCTGAACACCTGTCTCCAAGAACAGGGTCAACAGAGATAACCAGGATCTCAGAATGTATGTTGAAGTTAAACAGATACTTTTCTTGGGGCACCTGGGTGGCTCAGTGGGTTAAGCCGCTGCCTTTGGCTCAGGTCATGATCTCAGAGTCCTGGGATCGAGCCCCGCATCAGGCTCTCTGCTCAGCAGGGAGCCTGCTTCCCCCTCTCTCT
The DNA here is from genome assembly GCF_963455335.1 of Martes martes. Lineage (NCBI taxonomy): Eukaryota > Metazoa > Chordata > Mammalia > Carnivora > Mustelidae > Martes > Martes martes. The sequence goes on from NC_137891.1 coordinate 61,296,423, forward strand.
CTGCCTGCCTCTCTGCCTACTTGTGATCTCTGTGTGTCAAATAAATAAATAAAATCGTTAAAAAAAAAAGATACTTTTCTTTAAATTTAAATGAAGCAAAGATTTGCAATTTTGTCAATTTCATTACAGACTGACCAAATTTTCTACGAAACACACATATGCCTTTTCAAAATAGAGAAGAGTAAAAGCAGAGGAATTTTTTTTTTAATACCAAAGAAAAGTCTAAAACAACATACATCAAATATTTCTGAAGGCTACTCAGGAAAGCAAAATGTCTTGACTGACTGTTCCCCAGCTGACATGCACAACCCTCCTCCTACCCTTCCCGCCTTTCCCTTTGTTCCTGCTTTCACTTACTCATTCACAGAGTTGCTTTAAAAAAATTCAACACCGTTCACAGGATTTAGGGTGAAAAACACGGGTCACAGCAAAAGCTAATTCTTCTAAGGTGTGTGGTAGAATTTATATAGTTTATTTATCTGTGTATAGGGAAAACAAAAAAAAAACATAATCAAATCGTGATTCATCAGAAAGTTATCTAAATTATGGCATATTGAACACATGAAGAGACCTGAGCAACCTAAATTCCCTCTTATTAATTGGCACCCATATCACATAGATTCAGTCTAACAGACAAAGTTTGAAATTTATTTTCATTGCATGGTCTTTCATTAAGGAAACCTTAAAAATGTTTGTACACTCAACAAAAACAATTCAACCCATGTAGGATTTTTTACTATCTTTTTAAGTAGTACCTTTGTCAAGGGATTGATTTTAATATTCATGTCTCCCTCTGTGAAGCATAAAACAAATTCAATTTCTTATACGTTTTCTTGGTTAAAAACAAAACCTTAGTTTTAATAAGCTTTAATAGTAGTCAAGCAATTTTCCAGGAACTTGACTCAAATGCTCTGCCTAATACACACCATCCAAGTGATTGTATCTGTAAAAACCCAGGTACTGTGCTTTATGAGTAACAGATTGATGGAGATTTCTATGAAATCTAAAGCAATTTCATAAAAGTCACCATTGTTTGGGATTTAGCATGGTTTTATGCTTTTCCTTGATTAATCCTCCCGTGGGTGGGATTTATCTTTCTATTTGAAAGATATGGCAGAATATTGGATTGGTCATCAATTCATTGCCAAAGTAGTTACATGGTTTTCCCAATGAGGTTAGAACAAAAGGATTTGGGAATTTCTAGAATTGGCAGAAATGGAAAGAATCCAGACCAAATTTGAATTCAGCTCAAGGAATAAAAATGGGGTTGGATGTTATTTTGAAATCTCTGTGTATATGTGTTTGCCAGGTACTCTTCTTGGCAGCTGCAAAATCTCTCAAAAAGTAGCCCAAACTCAATTAAAGACCAGTTACTCCAAACTTATCCTTTTAAATCTTTATAATAAAAATGGGTACATTCTCCAATATTATTGACAGAAAAGCAAAATAACTGAAACCAGGTAAAAGGTTGAGATTAATTTCTTTCTTTGGAGAAATAGAAAAAGACTTTCTATCTGGCATCAGCTCAGGTAGTTAATACCAGGTGTGTACACACACACACACACACACACACATACACATGCGTGCACGCGCGTGCGCGCATACACACACGCACACACACACAGAGTTATGGTTATTTTGCCATCTTTTTCTCAACTAAGTTGCTCCCACAAGTGAATAGCCCTGTGATGTCAGAGTGACTCCCGACATTACAGATGTGGTGACTTCATTAGCTTTATAGACCATTTTAGAAGGAAAAAGACTTATTTTTCTGAAGAGAGAAAGCGCTGTGGAGGAAGGCAGATGTGCCCTGCGCAGATCTCTGGGCGACACGGAGCTCCACTGAGCACCTGCCAGCACTCTCAGTGAGGGCTACAAAGATGTCAGACAGGTTCCCCCACTGCTCCCAGCTGGACGAGAAGGCAAATGGATATACACTTGTCACGCAAGAAGCGCCGGAATAAAGGAACAGGTGGGATTTCTTAGGATCCCTGTGAAAGGAAAAGCGGTCGAATGGGTAGATGGGTGTGGCAAGCGACGAAGCCAAGCCTTGAAGGATGAGTAGAGCTCTTCAGCTAGACAGGAAGTCAAAGGATAAGGAAGACAAAAGTCAGGAGGAGAGCAAGGCACAGAGAGTGAGGCGCTCCATGTCACCTCTGCAGGACACTGGAGGCAAGGGGAAGCTACAGGACCGTGAGGCTCATGAGGCTTGCTGAGCCAGGAGCAAGCCAGACCGCTGTCTCTGACCCAGGAGACTTGGGTCTTCTGCCAGCATCCAGGAAACTGGGGGAGGTACCTTTGTTAACTTCTAAGTAGGGCAAGATCGCACACCACTCGCTGTTCTTGCTGGATGGGCAGGGATTCCATCAAGCGAGACAGGAAACAAAGGAGAAGGAAATGGAAATTTAGGGAAAAGTGGAGGAGTTTGGTTTTGCTCTCGTTGAATTTGAAGTGGTTGTTGGAGGCAAGGAATTGGCAGCACAGGTCTGCATTTCAGGAGGAGTCCCTTATCAATAAGTAAGTAAGTAAGTAAATAAATAAATAAATAAAAGAAAAAGAAAATAGTAGAAGTCTTTCTACCTCAGGAGGTTATGAAACTGAAGGAGAAAACTCACACAGAGTGCCTCTTAAAGATCCCAGTGCACAGAGAAGTCAGTGACGGGCAGCAGAGTGGAACATTTTCACTAATCAGATCCCTATCCAATTTTGAGATCTGTAGTCTCTTTGAAGACAGGTCTCAGAGGACAATTTTGAAACATACAATGCGGGGTTCCAAACAAGCCTATTTCAGGCCCTTCTGTGGCTCCGAATCACAAAGGAAGATTCTGGTGAGACCCTGGTCCACTGTCCCCTAGAGAGAATGCAACTGTTTGATAACTCTTATATGAAAACAAGAATCTATGGGATGTGGGATATAAGCCTCTGGAGACCCACAGACCGGGCAACCTGATTGGGGCACAAAAATGGACCACTTATGGAAAGGGGTCCTCCTGGGACCCAAGGCTGAGATTTAGGGCCGTTAGAGACATCTGGGAAAACAATCACGGACACGCTGCCTAACCATCCAGTAGAAGCAAGACTGTGACAACTCTCCCGAACCACAACTTATTTATAACTCATCACAAAGTGATCTCCCTGCCTGTTGATGGCCCAGGCGACTTGTTCTTAGCTTTCTGCCTTCCTACTGACTCCTTTTTTTCTCATTACCCTAACAGATGGAAGAAGATTCCCCACAGAGCTGTCGTTCTCTGATGGGAGCAGGAGATAGGAAACACACGTCATCCAATTTTATTACCTCTAACAAAATCGCTAAAGGATAAACTTATTGCCTATAATGAGCTCTCTGGAAATAAGCTTGTGGGTTTATTTTGCTTATAAACAACCACTCTGGTTCTTATTTCTATAATAAATAGGAATATAATGAGTTAAACAATACTATAATTTCACCCATTTTCACTTGCTCTCAGTTCAAAAGAAACAACAATATGCTCACGGTGATTTGCTTACCTTACTTACCTAGCGGAGAATTGCTCAGGATTGTATCCTTCTCCCTTGAAGTAAGTTCAAGGATATGAAAATGACACATGTCATCGCTAATTCCTGGGATATCAGAGAGAAAAATATACAAAAGCCTTAATGAACAGATGAAGAAAGCAAACTGGGAACTGACATTTCTGGCTAGGGAATAGGACAACCAACAGAAAGGCTAGTGGGCCGAACCTCACAGACGGAAAATACTAAAAGCTTCACCCAGAGTCAACAAATGCCAAGTTCTGAGGAGAGGTGTCTTAGGGGACAGATCTGTTAGCCATCAGCAGGCACGTTTCATCTCCCCGCTCCTGGAGGGCGAGTTAAAGAAGGCTTTGTGTACCTGCTTTCCAACAGAAGCTGGAGCTGGGAGGCACAGGAAGGCCGGCTCCTGCCCTCAGGCCCTGGGACAGATAACACACACACACACACACACACACACACACACACACACACACAATGTGTATAAAGACACACACAACACAGTCTTCAAATGCTTCCTTTCAGGCTACTTCCCCACCTTTCAGACTCACTGAAATAAAGCTTGAATCAACTACGGGTCAGAAAGACAGACTTTTTCTTGTATTGAACACTGCTTTTCCTGTCTGGCCAAGTTGAAATGGCTCGATAGCCTCTCCAAAAGCCACGGGCCTTGCTTTAAGGAGTATAGCGTGCTGAAAGACCTTTTAAAAATTAGTCTGACAGCTAAGCCCCTTCACAGCATGCCCGGTTCGCTCAAGGCCTTTCAGTGTCATCCAAAACAACGGAACATCCACCTGAGGCCCCTATGAGCAGGCGCTCTACAAGGCCACCAGCTTTCTCCGCGAGAGAGTAATGACCAGGACGGAGAAGGTAAGCAGCGGGGACTGTTCTAGTATCCTGTGTAGGCACCACTGAACTCACTTTCAGGCGACGATAAGCAGTTCTAATCACCACACTGCAGGAAAAATGCTACTGACGTTGAAAAGGTACAGCAGAGGGCAGACCGAATGACTCAGAGCTTCCAGACGAGGCCCATATGTTGACCTCACTCTCCTGTTGCAAATCAATAGCAGTAAAGGCTCCAAGAGGAACCTCCTAGAGCCTTTGCTTACAAATCTCAGCATGGGGTAGAAATGGTCCTTCCTGAGCTCCTGGTCGTGTAGGGAAATTTTTTTAACACCTGGTCCTAAAACCCATTCAAGCTAACCCACGTGTCAGTCAAAATCCAATCTTAATGTAGCGTTGAAACAATGCTTTCTGCTTCCTACTGTTCTTCTTCACTCTTTATATGGGAACGTAAGAAGTAAAATAGTTACCAAATGTTGCAAAGCCGGAAACAGACCCTGAAACCAAGACAGAAGCAGAGCAACCTGGACTGTTCCTCTATTGTATTTTAGCTATGCTGTTTACTAACACTGCACTTGAATCGGTTACTTTCTTCTTCCCACGTTTCCAAGGCAACCAGTTCATGGGGTTGAGGGGTGGAGGCAGAGGCAAGAAAAAGTTTTTTAAGTGATGCATACCATGAAGTCAACCTGAATGAATTTAATTTGCGGTGGCGGTGTGACAATACTGAAAGGGTGTACTCAGAGCCCTTTTTTATTTTTTCTGACTGAGTAATTTGAGGAGGGTTTCTTCATAATGGTGCCTTTTTCACACAGCAGGCACTTCTGAATCCCACCTGTAAATCAGGGATGTCTACAGGGATTTGTCGGTCTTTTTCCTCCCCATCTCTTTTATCTCTACCTCTTTTTCAGTTATTTGTGAAAATAAAATAGTCCCCCTAATTCTTTCATGTGAAAGAAGATTGGGTTGTTATGCCCCGAAAGTGGCACATTAATTTTGATCAATTTGCTCACTGAAATTCAATCTCGAAGATATTTTCCCCACATTCTACTTTAAAAAGAAAAACATCCATCTGAAATTCTTGGTCTATAAGCTACGATGCTAATGTTGCTCTAAATTAAGATTTAGCATTTACTTCATGCTCCTAGCCCAGAGAGAAACAGCTATATACAAAGATGAATTAGGCTACATACATTGTTTGATTTCCTTCAATTCCCTTGATTTCCTTAAACAATTATTTCTCCAACTAAATATGAAGTATTTGACTATTAACACAAATGCACATTATAAAGCTACCCTGTTGTATCAGCCTGCTTTGGGACTAATTCTGTGTTTTGTCTCAAGCAAATTTTCAATTAAAGTTGTTAAATGTTTTGACTTTAGATTACAGAATCAAGCTGTTTAAAAAGCATGTGTACTTACACAAATCCCATAATAATATTTGCAATGGAAACAAATGTCTAGCTATGTTGGATTGGTTAATAAACTGGGACATATCCATACAACAGAATACCATCCAGTCACCAAGACCAATAATGTAGACCGAAGTGATGTTCAGTGACATGGAAAGAAAATACCAGACAAGAGAATACCAACAGTGCAGAGGAATATGTAAAATATTCAATTTCCACTAAAAACAAAAAGCAACAACAAAAGTAACAGGTGTCCTCACACAAGCATCTGATAAAACAGTTGAAAGAATTTATCAGAATAATAGTAGTTGGTACAGCTCAGTGATTTGGAGAATGATTTTAACTTGTTTGTTCTTTGCTTGCACCTTCCCATGCCCATTCCCAAATTTTATAAAGAATGTGCTGCATTTATTTTATTTTTTTAAAAGATTTTATTTATTTATTTGACAGAGAGAGAGATAGCAAGAGAAAGAATACATGCAGGGGGAGTGGGGGAGTGGGGGAGTGGGAAGCAGACTTCCTGCTGAGCCCCCATGCGGGGGTTGATCCCAGGACCCTGGGATCGTGACCTGAGAGGAAGGCAGACACTTAAATGACTGAGCCACCCGGGCTCCCTGAATGTGCTGAATTTAAAAATCTGTTATTTTTCAGGACCCCAGGGTGGCTCAGTCAGTTAAGCATCTGCCTTTGGCTCAGGTTTGAGTCCTGCATCAGGCTCCCTGCTCAGCCCAGAGCTTGCTTCCATCTCTATTTGCTTCTCCCTCTGCTTATCCTCCCCCTTCACTTGCTCTCTAAAAAAAAAAAAAAAAAAAAAAAAAGATAAAGTAAAAATCTGTTATTTTTCAATAGTAATTTTTTTGTTATTATTATTATTTAGCAGAGGCAAGGAGAATCCTGAAATACTGGCAAGAGGTGCATTCACATACAATGTAAGGACAGGACAGCCAACGCAGCTGTATTTAACAAAACCTCAAAAGGTTAGAAAGGAGTTAAAATGTGTGGCAAACCATGGTATGTGCTGAGTTGACAGGAAATTGGTTGTGTTACTTGTGAGACAATTTGATTACTGGAGACCTACTGCTCCCCTCATTTTTTCTCTTCTCAGATGTCTGCAGGACATCCCTTGGACGGCTTTCTGGGACTAGGGTCCAGAAACTGCTAGCACAGAGTGCCATGAATGTATCATGGTCTTAACTTTATAGAAATGCTGGTTGCAATTATCTGTGATGACCATTTTGGTAAAGTTTTATGTGTCTTAGGCATGCTGTAAATTTCATTGTCAAAAAGCTATAGTTATAATAAAATAAGCACTCAAATATTTATGGACTAAATTAGTTACTTCTCAAAATGTCCTTTTTGAAGAGAAAGAACACTACTTACAAAACATTTAGAAAGAACAAGAAAAACAGGGGGAAAAGAATGAGGGAAGAGAGGGAGGAGAAGGAATAAAAATATTTAAAAAAAGAAAAAAGAAAATAAGATAAATAAGACAATCAAGTGTGAGATTAGCATACCATGATGCCCTACACGCTTGATAAAAATGAGCCAGAAATTTGTATTTAAGCTTCTTAAATACAGTGCCACCAGTGCCACTAATAAAACACAATAATTATGTAATTCATAATATTTCTAAGATAAAGACAAGTTAGAATCACAGGAGAAGCCAAAGGATACTTTATCCTGTGAATCCCTAATGAGAACAACTATGTGATGTAATGAGCAAAATTTTCAACAATATCCCCTTCAGGACATTCAAGTCTATGGAGCCATTTCCTACAATGATTCACAGTGTTGGCTGAAATGGACATCCCAATTCACAGTTTATTTAAGTAACTCAGAAGGTGGAGAAGTGACCACAGTGGTCCAGGTTCACAGGTCAATGATTTTGCTTAATCCTAAAATAATTTTTTATATGTAGGAATGTACAAACTGCGTATCTTTTTAAATACTCCATTATGAATTCTGCCAACCAAACCTTGAAAAAGCAGAGTGCTGCGGTAAACTTGATACAATAGTTCCTGATACCAATATTTGCAGCTGGAAGCACATTTGTATATTTTCACAGTTAGTGTACTCAATGAAAGGTTGCTATCCTTCTCCATTCATTTACTCAAGCAATGAGTTAAAAAATTCAACAAACATGTACTAGAAGCTTCTTATTTCCTGGAGGTTTGTTCACGTGCTAGGAAAACAGAGGTGACCAAGGCAGGCTTAACCACTATGGTCCTCAAGGAGGCCACCATTCAATCTAGAACAGGGTTTCTCAACTGTAGCTCTATACAGTTGGGGCTGGATAACTCTATGTTGGGGCTGTCCTGTGCATCCTGGGGGGGTTGACACATCCCTGACCACTATCTACCATGTACCAGTAGCAACTTTACCAGTTGTGACAAGCAAAAGTGTCTCCAGATATTGATAAATGTCTCCTGCAAACCCAGTGATGAAAGAGAATTGAGCACAAGAAACTACAATGAATCCATTCTGAGAGAGGAAGTAGGGGGTACTGAGAGAATGTAAAGAAGAGGATTATCCCAGTCTGGGGGCCCACAAAGGCCTTCTTGAGGAAGTGAAGTGTAAAAGTTATAGGAAACAGAGGTCTAAAAAAAGGGTACTCCCCAGAGAAGTGAACTGGGGACCACAGACTGGGCCAGTCTCTTCCTCAAAATGCTATTTGCATCCACTCGAGCACACAGTCCACCCAGGACCGAGAGCATCCTGTAAAAGGCACTGAAAAGGCCATCAGAAAACATCAGCCACGCACACCTTTGAGAATAATGAACTTCCTAACGTCCTTCCAAGAGAAAATGATCACAAAATGCCCTTCCTGCAAATGATGGAATCAAATTTCACTATAGACTTGTTAGCTCCAGCCAGTTAAATGTTGGAACTAATGAATGAACAGATTGTACTGTAGGGAGCTAAACATTCATTAAGAGAGGTATGTTTTGACTTAAGAAACATAGCGTGAAATAGAACTTTTTGCAAAGACAATTATGCCAATTAAAATCAAGCACATCCATTGACCAGCTTGGCGTCATTTTTAACCACCACCTTCTACTTGATCAAAACCAAAATGGTACCAAAGAGGATTTGTTGAGTACCTGGGATTTAATGGACACTTCCTATCTATTACCTTCAATTCTCACAACAACCCTATAGATGAGACATTCCCAAACCTTAATGTGTACCTGAATCACCTCTGGAACTTGATAGACTTAATGCAGATCCAAATTGAGCAGGGCTTGGGTAGGGACTGAGAATTTAACATTTCTAACTAGTTCCCAGGTGAGGCTGATGCTGCTGGTCCTGAACCACAGACCCTGAGTAGCAAGAGTGTAGAGGACTCTTATGTAGAATGTAAGACTCTTCATAGGACTCTGCATAAGAGTCACCTAAGTGGTAAATTCAAATGCATGTTCCTGAGCCCTAATCTCAGAAAGGGTAATGCAGAAGGTCTTCAGTAGAGTCTAGAATTCCCCTGAGAACATGTGCTCCAGGTCATTCTGATCCAGGAGTCTAATGGGCTGTGGAGTCCAACAGGCCTGGATTAAAATCCTGGCTCTATCACTTTCCAGCTGTAGAAAACCTTGAGGAAATTACTTAACTTCTCTGAGCTTGTTTCCCCCATCTGCAAAATAAAAAAATACCTCACTGGAATGTACAGATGATTAAATAAGATTATCTATGTAAAATGTCTAGCATATTACAGGCATTCAGAAAGTGACAGGTACTGTAATGATACTGAAGTGAAGAGGATTCTCATTGGTTAGAAAGTAGAGAGGTTAAATAACTTATCCAAGCCAGCTTACTAAGCAAGATTTGAATCTAGCTAGACCTAACTCCAACACCGTATTCACTTCAGTGCACCAGATCACATGTACCAAGTTTACACATTTCATCTGCATTTATGGAAATCACCCAAATCATTCCTCCCTCTCCCCCCATCCTGCTAGTTCTGCTAGCTTCTTCCCCTGCAACCTTCCCCTCCCCATCCCCACCAACTCTTTGGATTTTGTTCCCAAGACTTGATCTTCAGAGTTTTCTGGGGACCTTCAGATTCTCCTGCCCTTGACCTCCTGAGCCAAGGTCTGCCTCCCAGCCTGCTTACCCAGTTCAAGAGAGGGCTTACATATGCAGAAAAAGAGGACAGATAGATGACCAATGAAATCTAATTGTAAAGAGGTGTACCAGTATTTTTTGGACCTTAGTATGATGGGGGGGGGTTCTATATATCCTGCCTTTTACCACCCTTTGATCCCCAAAAGTTATTCTATTTTTTAATGAATAACTCTTGAGAAAATGCCAATCTTAGCTATAAAATATCTGGAAGAAAAGAGTCCAAATAGAATTATTTACCTACTCTGATACACATGGGAGGAATACAAGATATATTATAGAGGTAACACAATCCCATAAAATACGCAACAAGAAAAGCCACGGACTTACATTACTACTGCTCTGGCTGAAAAGATATTTCATGAGAGATCGAGACACTTCAAAATGCTGGGAAAAACTCAAGATCCTAAATAAGCAAATTGTTTTAGCATTTCTGTTCCAAGCAATAACATTCAATGACTGCATGGAGATTATTTTCAATAGAGATTTTATGGGAAAACTATAACTGGAAGTAAAAGGAATATTCTAGCCATAAACATGACGTATCTCTTGTTGCACATGTTGGTGATGACATTGAATGAGATCTCTGAGCAAAATAAGAGTTATGATGTGTGGTGTCGGCGTAATAAAATGAGACTTTTCCCTCTCAAAGGTCAATTCTTGAGCTTCATAAAGATGTACAGAATTTCATAGCCTGAAAACTATGTTAAGGGGACACTGAAAACCAGATGGCAAAAAGGTTTTGAAAAGTTAAACAGGGCCGATGTCCCTGCTTTAATTCATTGCAGCACAAATCAGTGTTTTTAAACTAGCTTTTCTCTCCCACAGTCTTTTTTTTTTTTTTTAATGTCCATAGATGTGAATTCTCTTGAAGAATGTGTCTATACAGAAAAAACACATGGAGAGTTGAACTGTCATCTTAAATTGCCAGAATCCATCATTCTGTTTCTTCTTTAGTAGGTACAAATTTATAAGGCTACTCACATTATTTAAATAGCTTTTAGCCTCCATTTTTCTTTCCCTATGCTAAGACAAAATGTATGACATAGGATAGAAAAAATGGAGTAGACAGAGGTCAGTTGAATTGAAATAAGATGTCTTCTCAGCTAGGAGAGGTCCATGGTTAACTTTGGGCTTTACAAGCACACTGCCTGCTTTGAATCCCAAATCTGTTATTTACAAGGTATGTGACCTGGGACAAGTTACTTAACCTCTCTAAGCCTGTTTTCTGATGTGTAAAGTGAGGGTAATAACAATCCCCCCTAGCAGGGTTGCTGTAGTCATTAAAACATGTGAGAGACTTGGCAAGATATCTAGTTCACAGAATCTTTTTTTTAAAGATATATACATAACCACCTTACTGAGGTAATTCAGCCCTTTGAGGCATACACTCCAGTGTCTTTTAGTATGTTCATATATTCAGAGTTATTCAACCATCACCACAATCAATTCTAAAACACTGTCATCAAAAAGAGCTGTCTCTGTTAGCAATCACTCTGTATTTACCAACAATCCTCTCCCCTAGCCCCTCTCTCCCATCCACCATCTTGCAGCCCTAGGCAAAAACTAGTCTAATTTCTATCTCTATACATTCACCTATTCTGGACCTTTTATATAAATGGAATCATATAATATGTGGTCTTTTGTGACTGGTTTCTTGCACTTAAAATAATGTTTTCCAAGTTCATCCAATTTGTAGTATATATGAGTACTTTATTCCTTTATATTGAGAAATGATACTCCATTGTGCGCATGTACATTTCCTCTCCCAATTTATCAGTTAACTGAAATTGAAGTTGTTTCCAGTTTTGGGCTATTATAATGCCTTTCTGAATATTTACCACATTCTCACCAACATTTTTTTATTCTAGATATCCTAGTGGGAATGAAGGGTTGTCTCACTGTGGTTTTGATTTGAATTTCCATGATGGGGGGATGGGTAGAGCATCTTCACATTCTTATTAGCCACCTGTATATCTTGTGTGGGGAAATGTCTGTTTGGATCCTTCACCTAATTTTAGTCTTTCACTCTTGAGTTTTGTAAGAGTTCTTTATGTAGTCTGGATACCAAACCAGATGCACAAAAAGAAGAAAACAAAGCCAGTATCTCTTATGAATATAGATGTCAAAATTCTTAACAAAAGCCTAGCAAACTAGATCCAGGAATAAAGAATTATACATCATGATCAAGTGGGATTCACCCCATGAATGCAAGTTTTGTTTAACATTTGAAGGTCAATCTATATAACATGCCATATCAGTAAAATAAAGGACAAACCATATGATCCTGCAGAAAAAAAGAACTTGACAAAATCCAATATTCCAACACTCAAACTAGGAATCTAAGGAAACTTCCTCAACCTGATAAAGGACATCTACAAAAGAAACCTCCACAGCAAATCTAATACTTAATGGTAAAAGACTGAGTGATTAATCTCTAATACTAGGAGCAAGACAAAGATATCCATTTTTACCACTTCTAGTCAACATTGTACTAGAGTTCTAGCCAGGGTAATTAGATCAGGAAATGAAATAAAAGGCATCCAATTTGGAAAGAAAGCAGTAAAATTCTGTCTTTGCAGAGGACATAATCTTAAACATAGAAAAATCTTAAGGGATTCACTAAAAACCTTTTAAATTGAATGAGTTCAGCAAGATTGCAAAGTAAAAAAAAAAATTATATACAAAAATCAATTATATTTCTTTATACTAACAATGCACAATTCAAAAATAAAATTAAGAAAATATTTACAGTAGTATCAAAAAGATACATAGGAATAAATTTAAGAAAAGAAATGTAAAACATTCTGAAAACAGCAAAAAAAAATCATTGAAAGAAATTTAAAGACTCAAATAGAAATACATCTCCTTTTCATGATTTGGAAGACTTCAGACTGTTAAAGTGGCAGTACTCCCTGAATGGATGTAGGATTTGGTAAGGATTTGATACAATCCCTATCAAAACCCCAGCTGACTTCTTGATGGAAATTGGTGAGATGATTCTAGGATTCATATGGAAATGTGAGGGACCCAGAATAGCAAAAAGCCTTGGAGAAGCTTCCTGATTTCAAAAACTACTATGAAGCTACAGAATTCAGTATATGTGCTGCTGAAGCGAGAACGAAGCTACAGAATTCAAGGGCGGTGTGGTGCTAGTATAAGGACAAACATATTGACCAATGGAATAGAATGGAGAATTCAGAAATATGCTCTGAAACTGAGGGTCAATTGATCTTGACAAAAGTGCCAAAACAATTCAATGGGGTAAAGAGTGTTCTGTCCAACAAATTGTGCTGAAACAACTGGTTATTTGCATGCAAAAGTATGAAGTTGGACTGCATCGCACACCATATGCAAAAATTTAAAAATAAACAACAGACCAAAATGTAAGAACTACAGCTATAAAATTCTGAGACACAAATGAGCTCTTCCAATTTTGTTCCACTTTCAGCCACTCTGCCCATACCACTTGCTTTCCTCATCAACCACACACATAAGTTTATCTTCTACTAACTTGACACTAGGTGCCTTAAGGTCAGGGATTGTGGTATTTTTCACTGTGATTTATTTACTCAGCCCTGTGCTTACCACTCAGCAGACAGTTTGAATGACTGAATGAATGAACGTATATGCAGTAGTTGAAACAAACTCTTTATCCTGGGAATCCCAATCCCCATCCAATTCAATGATATGCCAACATACAAGGTTTATTCAGTAGAGTTGAAAGATGGGCCCAAGCCCCGTTCTGCCACATTCTACACCACTTGTCCCCAGCCCAGCAGCCTGGTCCTAAAATGAGAACACGGATTCTATTTCCAGTGCTGTCATTTCAGAGAATCCTAAGCAATACACTGCACAACTTTTTTTTTGGTTGAAAAATAGTTCTTTGTGGTTTGTTCACGGGTTCCTTAGCTGATTTCAATGTTTGTTTCCGTCATTCCCATGCCATCTTTCCACTACTTTCCATGAGATTTCTCTCAAAATCCACAGAATAACCACATTTCTTGGGAGGACGTTTTGAGAACCATTGACTGTTTTCCTTTCATGACAAACACGCTCCTCTTTCTCTTCTCCCTATCCTCCTCACCTGAACATCCATGTAAAACATCTTAATAACTGCATTTGCTTAATGGAACCCCATAGGTAGCTAGTTACAAAATAAGCGGCAAATCATTCCCATGGATTTTATATCTCTGCAGCGACGGGGACCCCTCGGACGTTCTCGGAAATCCCCCCAAGCTGCCAAACCCATTCAAGGAGTCCTTGAAGGATGGTAGAGTTTGGGGGCCCATTTCTCCCAAGGAAACTAATCTACAAGTGAGAACGCTTTTAGCTTTTTGGCATATCTAAATTCTTACTCAAGAGTGTGAACGGAGTCACCAGGTCAGTGAGGCTCCCTAGCTTACACCTCTGAAGATATATAGCACTCACCTACCTGTGAGTGCCTCTGGGGAGGACGCCAGGGCAAGTCACCCTGCGGTGGTGACAAGGCAAAGATTTACAGCCCGCGCCGTGACGCAGTCAATAGGGAGCCAGTTGGCCGGGACACCGACTCAGCCCTGGCAGGCGTTGCTGTCGTTATTCCTTTGACAGTTTATGATTTGGCACATTTGCTCACTTTTGGCAGCAGTGCAAAGAGCATATCGATCTCCAAACGCCACTTTGGCTGTTGAAGGAAAAAGGTCAGTCTCCCCTACCCTTCTTCTCTCCCACATTTCTTCTTCATCCTGGATATTTGCAAGGTTCAGTTTTGTTTTGTTTTGTTTTTCACGCAAGGAACTCCTCCTACAAGGAGCTTTTGAAAACATAAATCCTCTCTTGTTCACACTGAAGTGATCTATCACAGGGAAATACCTGAAAGGAAGGTAGAAGGAGGCAGGTAACTTCTTAAGAAGGGTGAGCTGTTCTTGGGGCCGGAGGTTGCCATCCGCTTTGGGCTGCCGCAACTGGGGCTTATTAATTACCTCACAGGGGAAGGCATTTCCCTTTCAACGAGTATTTTATGGTTCTGGATTGATTCGCAGAGATTGCCAAGCCAATATTAACTGGCCATACCAGCATGGAAGGTATAGGTCTCCTTTCCAACGTGCATATAGAAAAATATTTCTGAATCACTAATTATTAATCTGGTGTCATTGGCAAGTCAGCCTCCTCTACTAGGCTGCTATTTCTTTGCAATCAGGATACTTTCTGTAAGTTCATTGTCTCTCTTGGTACCTGTCACAGAAGCAGAGGGCACTCAAAATCGTCGTAGAATAAGTAAATTTCTAAAAATTATTTAGAATAGCAATAAAGTTTTCAAAATTTGGGGGGACTATCAGCCCTTCACAAGAGTCACTTCTAAAATAACCACAAATGAACCGCTGGAAGTTACTGGAAATCAAATGCATCCACCAGCATTTAAACAGAAAGCCCTTGACACTGGAGGCACTGGAAGGAGCCTGACCTCATTCTTCCCAATAAGTATAAGCCCCAGGAAGAAATTCCATGAGTTCGCCCTTCTGGACCCAAGTTTCAAGATTTTATTTATCTATGACAGAGAGAGACACAGAGAGAGAGGGAACAGAAGCAGGGGTAGTGGGAGAGGAAGAAGCAGGCTTCCCGCTGAGCAGGGAGCCTGATATAGGGCTCAATCCCAGGACTCCGGGATCATGACCTGAGCCGAAAGCAAACGGCTTAAGGACTGAGCCACCCAGACGCTCCTGGACACTAGTTTAAAAAAACAGGGGCGCCTGGGTGGCTCAGGGGTTAAGCGTCTGCCTTCGGCTCAGGTCATGATCTCAGGGTCCTGAGATCAAGTCCCATATCGGGCTCCCTGCTCAGCAGAGAGCCTGCTTCCCCACTCTCTGCCTGCCTCTCTGCCTACTTATGATCTCTCTGACAAATAAATAAATAAAATCTTTATAAAAATAATAAAAAAAAACTATGCACTCACCAGCTAGCGTGTACAATTAGTTATGTGTCCATTTTACATATTCTTAAAGGCCTTCACTGTTTTTTATTTTATTTTAGAAAATGCAACAATTGAAAAAGGAGAAGAGAATCTAACAAAATTTACTGCTCAGGTAGGCCTAATTCTGAAATCATTAGTTTCAATAAGCTCGCCTACCGTTCTTAGCCCCTGAACAGAACTTCTTGGGACAGTGAAAGGCGAGACGGGTGTGATCGCCTCCACCTGCCTGCCCCCAAGTGGAAAAGAGTAAATAAACACGGTAAGCAAGACTCCACGTTGCCCTAGCTGTTATTAGAAATCATGTGTTAATCGATAGATCATTTTCTTTGAAAGTTTATGTTTGCTGCACCTAGTAAAGTAGAACGAATAGTAGTCAAGTAAAATAAGCTATGGCCTGTGCATGACATATGTTAGAATTCAACACCATTTTTCGTATTCATTGTCACCAGCTTAAACATGTATTGCCAAAGAGCCATTCTTTGAGACTAAGCCAGCTGACAGCTATAAGGTGTGTTTGCAAGGGCTTTCATGATTTACTTGCAACACGTGCTGAATACACACCACCCCTCCCCCCACCCCACATTTCCTGGCCTTTAGTGCAAGAGAAAGGAACTCCACTAAAATGAAAAATCAATCATTTTCGAGGCAAAAAGTAACTTTCTTTGAGACCATAAAGAAGCGCCGCTCAGCACTCCAGTGTGATGAAAAATCATTGTTCGGAATCAATGGCCATCTTTGTGGAGAATTATAGAAGCTTTGTAACTTGTTAATAGACCTGAAAGTCTACAGAAGTTTAAACTCCCCCTAATCACCTTTCCCATAAACCTATGGAAATTACTAGCATGCCATTACTTTTCTCGGGTGTTCCTGGGCTTCTTGAGAATCACACATTCACATTCTTTCAGCTCCTACAGATTTTATCCTCTCTGGAACATCAGAAATACTTACCGGGTTTACAGAAATGTGTGTGTGGGTCCCACAGGGAGAAGTGAATTCAGGAGGTCTGGTGTGAGGCCCTGTCTATAATCTATATTTTTTGGAGGTGATGGATAATCGCGTGTGCCCCAAAGGTTTAGAATCCTGACAAACGTTGTGATCAGAAGTTCAGCAAAATTTACCCTGAGGTATTCCAACATCCAAGAAAAAAATGTAAGCGCCATTCCATTAACTATTAATGGTAGCTAGGATTTATCACGTCAGAAGTAGGGTCAGGAAGCCAATCTGAGTTCACCCAGACGACACATGGTACAGTTAGTTTTTCTGAATACGATCAGCCTCTTTCTCTCCCTTTAAAGCCCTTCACAGTACTCTTCTCCAGCCAAATAAATCCGACTCCAAAGCCTCAAAGAGGAGTAGAGCCCCTTAATTACGTTGTACTGAGAAAAAGGAGGTTACAGCAAAACCTGATTTAAAAAATAAACTTTTTTAGGGCGCCTGGGTGGCTCAGTCGTTAAGCATCTTCCTTTGGCTCAGGTCGGTCCTGGGATGGAGCCCTGCATCGGGCTCCCTGCTCAGCAGGAAGCCTGCTTCTCTCTTTCCTGCTTCCCCTGTTTGTGTTCCCTCTCTCGCTCGCTGTCTCTCTCTGGCAAACAAATAAATAAACTCTTTTAAAAATAAAATTTTTTTTAACATTTTTATCCTAAAGTTACACTCCAAAACCATTGCCAGAATAATCTTGAATTCTCTCTCCCACCCTCCTCCTTTCTCCCTTTTGACAGTTTGCACTAATCCTTTAAAACTGTGACTTCTGAAAGCTCTCCCGCTGAGGCAAACGGCTTATGGCGACGGTTATGGCAGCCTGCTCACCATCGTTACCTGAACCCAGGCCCCTTTGGCATTTTGCATACTCTGTATGGTATGCCTTCCAGTAAAACACAAGAGGGGCCTATCAGAGGCAGGAAGTTTAAGAGTGCATGGATAACTAAGCAGTGGGCAGCTGTGAACTCCAAAAGAGAACAATTAAGAAACAGCAAAAGTACAAAAGGTACAAATTTGCAGTTATAAGATAAACAGGACCTGAGAATGTAAGGTATAGCAGGGTGACTGTTGCTAACAATATCGGACTGTATATTTGAAAGCAAAGGGAAAGAGATCTTAAAAGTTCTCATCACAAGCAAAACTAATGATAGCATGTGAGGTGACGGATGTTAGCAAGACTTACTATGATCACTTCACAATACACACATATATTGAATTCTTACATTATACAACTAAAACTAATACAAAATTCTATGTCAACTGGATCTCATTAAAAAAAAAGATGGTAGAAACACATAACCAAATTAAGGAGTTAAAATAATAAAAAATTAAAGAGTATAACTAAGAAGAGTTTTGATTTCCTATCAAGGAATGTGTCTAGAGAAATATGGCAAGAAGTAATGATATAGTGAAGGAATGCAAAGCATTAACCAAAGAATTAGAGCTATGGTAAACAAAACGTGAAGTTGAAGGATCAAGCTACATAATAATATAAGAATAAGCTAGGCCCAACGTCCTAAGGAAATATTTATTGCTGAACTTATTCTATTCCTGTTTTGGCTCTCCTTGTCAATAGCAGGGACCAAGTTTCATTCATAGAAACTTGTGTAGAGCCTAGTACAGAGCCTAGTCCATAGGCTGGTGGGTGGGTGAAGGCACACATGAATGAATCACTGATAGATGAATTACTGATGGAGGGCTCAGTTGTACTGCTTTTTTAGTATATAGACTTCTTGCTTGCTGACATGACTTAATGATTTGTTTTAAAGGACATGGTATCATTCAAAATTACATTGCCGCCTTGCTTATTCCCCTGACAACCATTTCTTTGTATCTCTGAAACAGAAAAATTGTGTATGTCTGTGTGTGTGTGTGTTTTACTGGAAAACCATATATTCCTTATCATCTTCCCCCCAAAATCACATTTATGTTCAATTATACAACATCAAACTTCTCAGCATTTATGAATATTGTCCAAAGTCTAGGAAAATAAGATATTAGCAATATCATAAATAAAATCCTGACCATTCAAATATAGTCAAATCTATGTCAGTTTCACAAATGGATTCAAATTACTAATACATGTTTGCATGTGGTCTTTCAAGTACACAATAAAATGTTAGTGTAAATACCATGGTAATTTAAATAAATACTATTAGTTTAGATTCTGGATTATGTTATAAAATCAATAAGAATTTGTTGAGCTGACTAAAATTATAAAATAGAGATGCATGCACAGAAATTGTCAATGTAGAAATGTTAATATCTGCTTTTAACACAAAGTGAAATGTAAATTCCTTTATCCCAAAGATGTATCATCAAATTAATTTGAGTAGAGATTCAATGTTTTGCACACCACCTTGGCTGAGTATTCTATTCCAGGACTGAAAGTATTAATTTTAGTTTTAACGTCCCTATGATTCAGGAGCTATGTCCTTGAACAAATAACTAGATATGCTAGAATATTACTATGATAGTCCCCTACGAAGTTAGGGTTATCTTTGACCTAATGTGATTAAATGACACTCTTCGTTTTCAGGTCCACAATAATACACTACTCTAAATCATAACAGGCTCCCCCATTTGGAGCCCTAGGTTCTATTACTACTCATGTTCAAATGGAAAACTTCCCTTGTTCTGAACCTTTGCTCACCAAGCATTCTTTGGATATGATGTGGCTTTCCTTATACATCAGTCTACTCGCTAACAAATTCTAAGTTACAATAACAATTGAAACTGTCACATAGACCAGAATGTCGATATCTGCATAATTCTGACTGATAGGTATTTGAGTAGGTGTGACAGTTATCGTTTTAATCGTCCATTAGTGAATTGGCATTTGGCTTTTCAAAAAATAGATGACTTTCTCATTTGCCTTTGTTCATCTTGCCGTGAAACCACCTGGAGTGAGGATCATCTTGCAGCAAGTGATACTGACATTGTTCCTTGTGGGCTGACACATATGGTGCCAGTGGCAGGAGCAATTAAGGACATGGGTAAAAATTAGGTGGCTGGGGGAAAGCAAAATAGGAGCAATTAAGTTGTTGGAAGACACTCCCATCAGGAAACAATGAAAAACAGTATGGTACCCCATTAATTCTCTCCCCATTCTGAAGAACCCAGGAGAGCTGACTCCAAATCAAATTCCAAAATCAATCTAAAAACAAAACAAAACTGGTTCTCTAAGACTTTCTCAATGACTCCTCTTCACAGTCATTTCTCTGCTTTGGTTTATCCATACCAAAGCTTGCTTTCAAGTCTTACCACAGCAGTGCAGGGAAGGACAAATTCTCCTCTACCCTCTTAGCGACCCTCTCTAGCTGGGCCTAAGAATTAAACTGACAAAAGACAGATTAACAGGAGGAAAGCATACACGTTTTATTAAATTCTTACACATACATGAGAGCTTTCATGAGAGAGCGAAGACCTGAAGAAGTGACCAGAGCAGGAAGTAGTCACCTTTTAGAGGAAAAAGCAATACCATTGTGAAGAATTGACAAGTCAAAGGGGTTGGGCTGGGGATAGTCCATGACAAGGAAGTGACTAGGAGACATGTGGGATAGGGACCACTAGTGAAGACAAGGGTTATGTCAGTAAATGTATAGATCCATTTCAGCATCCATTCCCTGTTGCTGGGGATAAGGATGTTCTCTTCCTGGTATGGGGTGGGGTGGGGGAGGGTGATGCCTTTCTTATCAGAAAATGTATGGCCTGTTTCTAGGTAGAAAAGGGTAGGTCACAGAGCTCTTCCTACATTGGTGGCTCCTGAACATCTGTGTTTCTGCTCAAAATATTCAACATGCCAAAGTGGCATGTTTGGGGTGGCGTGTCCTGAACTTCAGTAGCAGTAAATACGTTATTTAGATCGATTGACAGCTCCCTTAGCTCTAGTTTACATACTGTCAGATGCCCTCGAAAACACAATCACTACCTCTATTTAATAAAAGGCTGGAAAAACATTCTTTACATCAGTCAAAAGGGGCCATCTCTTCTCGGGATGGAGAAAGACGGAGCAACTTTGCAGAAATACTGGCCAGCATTTCCATTCACCAAAATCAGCTCCTGATAATCTAAAATGAATTCCTAATACTTCAAACACTGTCCCACTTAAATATAATTGCATTATCAAAACAGTCGCCTCAGCCAAAAATAATTTAGATTGTTATCCATGCTTCTGATCTTCTCCACCAAGAAGACAACCGACTAATATTACTCCTACACAGTCTCTTTCCTAGGTTGCTGGAGCGAGGGACTGCCAGATGGCAGGAAGAATGGGATACTGATCATAATCATAATTACAGAGGCTAACATTTATTAAATGCCTACTACTTACCAGCATTATTCTAATTACCATACATGAATCATTTTGTTCTTAATGTCACCTAATAAGTTGTGTTCTATTATTTTTTCCTCCATTTTACAAAAGAAGAAACAGAGGGAAAAGAAAGGTTAGATGACTCGTGCCAGATCACAGCAAGGTAAGTGGTGAAGGTAGGATTTGAAGCTAGGTGGCTTAAAAGTTTGTACTCTTAATTATTGTGCTACACATACTAAAATTTTTAAAAAAAGGGGGGAGGGGAGTTTAAAAGGGAAGGAAAGGGACGGAAACCCTAATCCTCCTTCTTCTGGCTCCTGTGACTTTGGACAAGTCCTTCAGTTCTCTAGGCTTCTGCTGTTCTATGTCTGGTTCTACCAAGAGCAGTATTTGCATCACCTGGGAGCTTATTAGAACCCCAGAATCATAACCTGCACGTTAACAAGATCTCAAGGTGATTTATATGTTCGCTAAATTTTGAGAAACATGGCTCTAGGTCTTATCAGTGAACTTTGAAAGATGGCCCGGGTGATATTAGCTATCTCTTTCAACTTAAAGTTCTATGTACACGTACATGTGACTTCAAATACACAGTGTTTAACGTGTTCATACATGCTCAAAATCAAATGCTGCATGGTATCCATAGTCGGGAGAGATAATTTGCAAATCCATCAGAGTTTCTTGATTCACAGCTTGTCAGGGTTGGATTACATGTTGTGTGTTGATTGAAGCTACTAATTTTAAAACAAGTGAAAATGTATTTGAAGTTCCAAGTTTAAATTTCACGTTGATGGTTTTTCACAGAGACTTAGATTCAACTAACATTTCAAAGTTGAAGACAACTGTAATTCACTCAAAAGTAGAACTTAAGTAACTGTCTCCAGAAGGAGTGGTAGCAAAATGTTGACTCATTCCTGAATGGTGTTTTTCTAAAGAAGACTTTAATTGGTATTCCCATCTTTCAGTAAAATATACAATCAATGCCCCGTTTTTTCTTTCTTCAACCCATTAATCACATATGTTTTTCCATTTTGCATTAATGACAATTAACTTCTGGAAGTTATCGAATTTTAAAAATGACCATGAGGAAATAAACAACTAGGCGATACCATCACTATCCATTCTGATATTTTAATAAGTAGATGTATTTTAATTATTTATGATATTTTGTAACATGCCGGTAAATGCTTTCTAATGCTTTTTGTAAAGGCAGTCAAGTCTTGATAATTTTATATCTGACTATCATTCTTTACTATTAGATTGTTCACTGGAAATGTAAGATGATACTGCTGATAGGATTATAAAAATTAGATTTGGGGATTAGGGAAGTTTGAGCCATTGCATGGCTACAATTTCTGTAATTAATTATTCCATAAAGAACTTCCTTTGTTATTTGCTGATGTCACTGCTTTTGCATTGCTCCTTGGAATGACTTTTGTGAACATGGTGATCATCAGTAAAAACCAAGGGCCTATTTTTATGTCTGTCCAAAAACAGTTCATTTGAAAGAAATGCTAACTCTTGATCTATCGGTGACCACTTACTTATGTGACTTTGGAGAAATATTTTCAATTTTCTAGGTTCTTGTTAATCAAAATTTATCCAGTTCTCAGTTCTTGCTGGTGTCTGGCCCTGAGTCCCTAAATCAGTGAATGCCCCACCTGAGAAGACCTGGCCTTCCTAATTCCACATTCAACCATAAAAAGCCCCGTGATTAGGGAATTCCTCCACATTCTTCGTTGTCCCTGGTTTGTACTCCTCCACTCATTACTGGACTCTGCCTCTTTGGATTAACGTACTTGCATGACCTGCCCATTGTTACGTTCATTTTCTCCCCTGGGCATTGCCTACCTAATCAGCCTTTTCAGCCACATAAACTCCTCTAGGCTCCTGCTTTGTGTATGGGAGAAGGATCAGACAGAAAATAACCTACGGATTATCATCATTTATTCTCTACTGTCTTTGTTCCTTTGGCCTCTATAGCAGAATACCACATACTGTATGGCTTATAAAAAACAGAAATCTATTTCTCATCATTCTGGATCCTGACAAGCCCAAGACCAAAGAACCATGAGATTTGGTGTCTAGAGGTTTTCTGGTTCATAAACAGTGATTTTCTCACTGTATCTTCACTTGATGGAAAGAGTGAGGGATCTGTCTGGACTCTCTTTTATAAGAGCACTAATCTCATTCATGAAGGACCCATTCTCAGACCCCATTACCAGACGAAGGCCCTACCTCCTAACACCATGACACTGCAGATTAGGTTTCAATATATGTATTGATGGGGGCTGGGGGGAGGCACAGACTTTCAATCTATAGCATTTATGTTCTAGTATAAGATATCTAAAACTTTATACCAATAAGTAAATATAAGATACAAAAGACCACAAAAGGGAGACTCATAAGCATTTATTAATTAGTACTTTAAATTTAAATTAATTAAAATTAAATAAAATTCAAAATTGAGTTTCTTGGTTGCCCTAGCAACATTTCAAGTGCTTAATTACCCTATGTTGCTAGTGTCTACCATATTGGTCAGAACAGAGAGAACATTTGCATCATTGAGATGAGTTCTACACTGAACAGTAGTGCTCTAGATATTTTATATAACTTTTTCATTCTTTCCTAATAGCAACTTTGTAAGATAGGGCATTATCCTGACATTTATAGATGAGGACTCAGAGATTCAGAGGGACTTAGGAGGCTCACCCAGTTATCAAATGAAAAAGCCAAAGAATGGAATCAGAATTTAAGTCATTCATACTCAAGATTTAAATATAGAACTGTCTGACTCTAACTTTCTACTACACTAGATTCTAGACTCCTGACTGCTATCATATGAACATGCATCTTAAGATATAATTTTGTAGTTAATTATCTATTTCTTTTGGTTTTATATATGAGACCAGAAAAGAAAATGATTTCAAGGCCCAAATACTGGTAATTGAAAAAGTACTGATTTCACAATATTGTTTCCATTAGTGCTACATTTCCTCTTACTTGGACCTAGTTTGATGATAAAGTGGTAGGCAAAATAAGAGAAAAGGAATTAATATTTACTGAGTCTTATGCTAAGCATTGTGTTGGTTTTGGAATGCTGTGAAGTAGGTATTATCCTCATTTTGTAAATAAGGAAACGAATATATATATGTATATAGATCTATGTAGATCTGTATTTATTAACCAATTCAATATTAACTAAATCAATACATATTAACCAAATATATGTTAACCAAATCAATATATATTAACCAATATACAAGCCCAATGTGAAATTCTTTAAAAAAGTAATTACACTAAATCTTGACTTAACTCCCCATGATATGGGAATCATCTTCTTGATTTATTTCCTCATTTATGAAAATGAGGAAATAAATGAAGTTCTTACATTTACACAGCTAGAGGGTAAGTGGCCAACCAGAGATTTGGTCTCTGGTCTGAAGGACTTCAAAATTCATACTTTTTCTACAACTTCACTCCTGAAGGAAGTGGAGCTAGGACCATAACTCTAACTAGATTGATTGATTGATTGATTGACTTTTTAAGATTATTTATTTATTTTTTATTTATTTGAGAGTGAGAGAGCATGACTGGTGGGGAGGGGCATGGCAGAGAGAGAGGGAGAAGTAGGCTCCTCACAGAGCAAGAAGTCTGATGGGGGCTCAATACTAAGACCCTGGATCATGACCTGAGCTGAAGGCAGACACTAACCTACCTAGCCACCCAAGCACCCCCCCAGCTAGATTTCCAATTTGAAGACAACTGATTTCCAGGTGAAATCGGTATATACACAGGTCAACCAGAACACTGGAAAAGCTTCCAAAGGACCTTTAAGATTCAGTGCCTCTTCTTGGAGCTTAAAGTATGATGGGGAAATTAATTTTTAAAAGGAAAAAAAGAAAGGAAAAAACTACCAACACCAAAGTAGTATCTCACGGTATATAAGAAGTCGATGAACTTACATAATTTCTGAGTTACAAAATTTTTAATGAAATGTGATATTGTTTCTAAGTACAAAGAGAATTTGAATGAGGCCAAGGAAAAATGCCTGGAAAAGCGCATAGTCTGCTAACGAGTAGAAAAACTTATAATTACCATATCAAGAGAGTATTTAAAAAGAAAGTCTCTGATTATGTGCAATTATTCTGTAAAATGTAATGTAGATACTTCTAAAATTGTTTGAAATATTTCTCTTATGTAATTAAGGAATTTATCTTATAACTTTGTTTAAGTCCTTTCTAAGTCCTTTCAGATATTTAAAATACTGGTAACCATCCACCCAGGGCCTGATTAAATTATTACAAATTCTAAATTAATCTGATTTAAGGAGATTTGAAGTTCAATTTTTCATTAGCTAGCTCTTCACAGACATCTCTGAACATTAACACTTGAAGTCCTTGAGATTTATCAACACATTGCAATGTTTGATTAGGCTACCTTCTGATCTCCAGCCAAGTTAATCCTGAAATGAAACGAACACAAAGAAACCAAGAAAATAAAATCATCTTCAAAATGCTTAAGAAAATGTGTGCTAGGACACAGAGATGTTCTGAATGTCCTGTGTTGTCAATAAATTGAAGAAATGGACCGATCAAATGTAGAACTACTAGATCAGAATAAACAAAATATTATCATGCTATTGAGTTACATATATGCCAGATGATTAAGATATTTCCCTCTTCTAATTACAATTCATTTTAAATTTAATTTTGAAGCCTTATGCTGCTCTCTAATTGTTTCATCTGTTTTTGGTTTAGCTTAAGTAGATTATAAGTTCCTTAAAGTATTACGCTTTATACTCATGTTTCTCTATAATACCTTGCACAGTGCTGAGTAAATAACAGATTAGGAATGACAAATAAGTCTTATTTCCTACCTCCACATTAGCGGCAGTGTCTGCCTGGGGAAGCACACTGAGAAAGTTTATGAATTCACCATTAGACTCCACCAAGAGAGACTGCAGGTGACTGATTGGTAATGTCTGCTCTGAGGTTAAGGGAAGGAGGTAGCAGCATGAAAGCCATCTATTTTTCCAACTCACTAGTAGGCATTCTTTAAACGTGTTAAATGAATTAAAATGTAAACAGGAAGAAAAGGATGATGCCAGCTAAAGTTTCCTATTGAGTGTTCATTCACATTCAATAAAAATTATACCATATGTAAGTTCATTATTAAGCATGGAATCAATAAACTTTGACGTTCAAAGGAAAAGCAACTAGCTTAAAATATCGTGGGAGATACCTTGTGTTCCTATCAGATCTTTTCTTTCAGATCTTGTATTTAAAGCTAACTCACTTAAAATCTTCACACCTCTATTAGGAAATGGCAAAGCCAAGGATTCTCAGAACTAAATATGTACACACAAAAGTGAACACATTGAGGTTGGATCAAGGGGTAAGCACTTCTGCAAATGGGCACAGGGTAGCATCACCACACTAAAGGCTAGCCCAATGGTACTGCTTTCAAAGAGCAGAGGTTGTGATGAAATTAATATTTACTGGGATGTCGGGGTCCTGAGATCAAGTCCCACATCAGGCTCCTTGCTCAGCAGGGAGCCTGCTTCTGTCTCGCCTCTGCCTGCTTGTGTGTGGCTCGCTCTCTCTCTCTGACAGATAAATAAATAAATAAAATCTTTTTAAAAAAGAGAGAGATTAATGTTTACTAGCCTCAAATATCCTTTGGAGTCCTTCTTGCCTCAGTGGCTGGTAGCAGTTCTAGTAATTACATACAACACCCCCCACCCCTCACCACACACATACACACACACACACACACACACACACACACACACACACTGCACACATTTCCCCTGACTTGTATACCTCTAAGCCATAGTTATATGAACAGCCTATCTCTATGATCTATAGAAGTTTCAAGGAAAGTCAATTTTCCCATTATCAGTAGCTCTTTGAATATCCTATTTAATGATAAGATAAAGGTGGCACTAGATTTTGTTGTTGTTTTTATTTTGCCTAATGGAAGAGGGGAATGCAGGACTTAGTATTCGAGGCAACCCTTCACCAAGAACAGCTTAGCAAAAATATTTATTCATCCAGTAGCATCTTTCAAATAAAGGAAATTTTTTAGAGATCAGAATTTTACATTTCCATCCCCTTCAATATCTCACAAAAACCCTAATACTTAACATAAGCGGTAAAGGATTCTATCTAGTAAGGTATATTTAAATTCAAATAGGAGGTAGAAGCAAGTAGGGGTTCATGATCCTAGTGATAGTGGTATGAAACTCTTACAGTGTTTAGGCTAAACAATACAGAAAGTTAAAAAAAAAAAAAGCATGGATGTGTCCTACAGAAAATGAGTTAAAAACATGAGTTTGGTTCTAGTTGCCCATCCGTAACACCTGCTACCTGACACTGTGAAGTCGACCCCAAGCGAGGTGGGTGGCCAAAAGAATCCACAAGGCCATTGGGTTTGACCCCAATTATCTTTTATTGTAAATAAGCCATATGTCAAATTCCAGGATAAATTGGAAACATTTGATCTATCTCCTTCTTCTAGATTAATTTTAAAGATTCATTTTCTATTCTCAGAGATCCTTTATCTGAGTTGCTTTGCTCTTTTATGTTTTAAAGAAAAGACACCTTATGTTTGCTTTCGTAGACTCAAGAGGATTCCATCTTTAAGAATGCTTTTGGCAGAGGGGAATGTAACAGTCAGAACATAATTGAGAGAAATATGGCAGGAAATGAGCATATTCAAAATTTAAGATATGACCAATACCATCCACTGAATTTCTTCATAGGAATTTATGTTTACTAAGGAGAAAACATTCATTACCATGCTAAACAGAGATGAATGCTTTAACAAATCTCCTCATTTCCCCAGGCAAATCATTGCTATATCCATGCAAACCAACACAAATAAACATATCACACATGAAAAATAATAGTCCTATGAGCCTTTGAGGTATATATGGAACAATGCTTCCTTGAGACAGACTATTAAACCACTGAAAAGATCCTGATTTATTCAAAAATGAAAATAATATTAATGTAAGCCAATGTGACCTCCAACCAAATAGATTCTGCATGAGTGAGTTGGGACAATGTGATTTTCATAAAACAATTTGGCATTAAAACTAAACAGCAGGGCAAGATAGAATCCACATTGCCCACCCCCCTACCTAATACTCAACGGTCCTGAACAACTTAATATATACTTCTGAATTTTGCACACAAATAATCTGTTGGAGAAAGAAGTACTGTAGAAGTCAGCTTTTTCCTCAAATTAATCAGAACGAAATGAGATGTTATAGAAGTCTCATTTTGACTGGTTTTGTCTATTTAGTAAATCACCCTTGAAGTTAGATAATATATCGGAACAAAGTGTTTATTCTGTTTTCCTTCTTTTCTTTCTTTTTTCTTCTTTTGAAAGATTCTTCCATGGGTGTTTGCCTGCCAGATTAATTGTTCCTGAAGCTGGGGATATAGCCACTTTCGTGCTCACTCGTATATGACCAGGGCTCCGGTTCTAAAATCAGAGTCATTGTTTCCACCCCACAGACAACACAAACAATAGCTTCAAGCAATGGAAAGATGAAACAGAGCTGAAAAGGGGAAGAGCAAGAAAAGCAATAAAGGGCTGAGTGAAGGAAAGAAGATCTTCCTGTGATGGAAAGAAAACAGCATCCATCTCTAGTCCTGTTTGACCTTGCTTGCTACTAAATTTTGAATTTTTTGTAATGATACTGAAGAAGCGACGAGAGGTAACTGGTAAGGTAATGACCTCAAATGCCCCTCAGGCTGCTCTCAGGTCTCATCCTCATATCCAGTGAGCTTCCCTTCTCTCTGTCCCCTGCCCCTTTCCCTCACATGACCCCAAGGCTCCCTCTTGCAATTCAGTTTCTCCCTCCAGCACCATCCCTTATCCTTTCTAAACCTGTAAAAGAACTCGGTTGTATGTTGAGAAAACAACTAAGAAAGAAAATGTAGAAACATTAACTTAACCTACAAAAAATACACACACACACACACACACACACACATAGGGTCTAATGAACTTTCCACCTTTCCACAATAAAGCATTAATAAGAACGGAGTGAGATCCTCATGGTATCAGTGATCATGAATGATGTATTCATTACCAATAAGTGTGAGTATCACATCGATGATCCATCTATCTATACACCTAATTACAATATTAAATAGTCAGTGTGTATGATTAATTTATTTTCCTAAACAAGTATACATTTTTACTAAGAACTTGTTTCAAGGCAGTTTTTAATAAGAGTCTCTTGTTACACGAATATATAGCTTTAGCTATATGAGAAGTTTATCACACTCCTTAGACTAATCCTTAAAAAAGAAAAAAAAAAACATTCAAAATATTGACTGTTCCTAAGATAACAAACTGACCATCCTCAGGAGATTAAAAAAGACAAAGGATCTCTAGACTCCGACTAATTCATTCAGCCAAACTTTGGTTTTTAAATATAATCTGAATTATATCATGGATGAAAGGCTGTTCTCTGGAACTTCAGGGGCATCACAAACTCTGGTGACAAAGTCAGTACCATCTCTGCCTCCATCATCAATGCAGGAGCTCAGAGAAGAAAGTCAAAAGATGGGCGTTCTAAACCGGGTGGGACAATCTAAACCGGGTGGCAGTATGAGACACATCATGATCGTTGATGAACTCACTCCCCATCCTGGACCCAAACCAGACTATTCAAGGGAACCTCACATGCCCCCACCCCCAACTAAGTTAGAAATTACTGCTCACCCAGGTACCTGTCTGTGACACTACAGCAATGCTACCAGGTATCGGATGGGATATTGGACAAGTCCCTCCACTTTCTGGGTCACTTTTTATGCAGACAAGAAATGAAGATCCTGAATATCCCAATTCTAAAGAGATATCCCTCAATAGAAATGAGGACAATGAGCCAAAATATTTTTTTAAATGGAAGCTGGTATTTAGAATCAACTTGATCAATATCTGAATATCCAATCTTTAGAATACTGATGATCTTTGTTGCTGTCATTATTTCTAATTTTCTTTTATAGTTGTATATTTACCTTACCCTGAGAGGAAAAGAGGTTAAAAAATGAAAGTTATCATTCCACTATTATAATAGAAATGTTATAATAGAAATACAATATTTAGTGTGGAAGAAAAGTTGAAGCTAAATGTCCTAAAATGAGGTTTGGAGATTTAGTATTCCCCTTCTCTGAATTTTTACCTCATCTATCTGAGGACACTTAAAATTGTATTTGTACATATTGCATTTCTTAAGTGATCAAAGCACATATCAGGCATGATTTAATTAATAATTTTGACTTCCTCATAAAAGAAAAGAGTACATTTCTATATATTACAGTTTAAAAAAGAAGAAAAGAAAATTGAATGATTAGAATAACAAATAATAGTTTCCAGAATAATACATTCCTTCAGCTGCCCATGTTTCCCTATAAACAAATGTGTTCAAATCTATAGAGTTACTTATAAACAAAGGAAATGATTAGAACCTGAGGGTTCTATTCTATTTTAACTCGAGCTTCAAGGTAAAACTTTTCCTTCTCTCTGATGAGGGACATATGTCATAATAGTATCTTTCAAAATCTATTTTTAAATGTTAGTGAGTCTATAAAAAAAATTCTAAATCTTATACCTTTTTCATTGCTCTTTTCTTTCACCTCTAAGAAAAAAAAGACCAAGTCCCCTATCCACTATGACATAGCTATTTTCACCTTAGTTCAAAACACAAATGTACTTGCAGAGTGCCATGGTGCTCTGAGCAGTGATCCAGGTATCACGTAAGTTCCAGAGGTCGGATCACTTAATCAGAGAGAAAAACTGTAAGGAGTTGATTTTGAATGGAGCACTGGGTGTAAGAAATACTATGGTGGAAAAACAGAGGGAAAAGTAGGCTGGAGCCAAAGCATGAAAGAACACAGTCTGTGAAAACGGGAAAATTTGTGAGACACAGGAGAATTGTCAAAGGTGTATGTATGTGCGGTTTCGTTGTGGCTGTTTGCCCAGCAGAAGCATGATTAGATCTGGGAGAATGGGTTGGTCATCCACATGCAGGAGGAAATAAAGTAGGAGAGACTGGTGGTAGGGAGGACAGCTGAGAAATAATGAAGGCACAATCTAAGACAATAGGGGCCTAAATGGGGAAGAAGGGAACCAGAGTGAAACCACTCATGGAAACATAATTGTCTGAACTTGACTGTGGTTTAGATGTGGTGGTAGAGGAGGCACTGAAACTAACACCTTGGCTTTGGGTCTGAGGGAGCAGATAAAAGAGAATACCTTAGCTGAGAGAGAGGGTTTTGGTGAAGAAATGGATTTGGGAACGACTGAAGTGTTTCAATAAAATACATTGAACTTGAGGTCTCCCAGGGCATTCTGGTGTAGATGTGCAGAAGGAACCTGGAAATGCATTATCTGGAGTTCAGAAGAGAGATCGAAACCAGAAATGCCAGCCAAAGTCCTACAACTGACTGAAATGAGTTAATGGTGAAATATTAGAGAAATATGAGAAGAAAGGAGGGTTGGGAAATTAAAGATAGAGTGGATTTCCCGGTAATCAGACACTTTGAACTCAATCTACCCCAAAGCCCACTGATCCTTCTTTCTTCTTCCCCACCAATTTAATTATCCTTCTTCACCCTCAAATGGATCCTTCTTCTGCCACCACTTATGTTGGCCTCATTATTTATATTCTCAGCCAAGAAAGAACTCTTGTAAGTCACCCTTAGCTTTCCCTTTCCTTAAATCTTATAGATCTTAAATCTTAAATCTTATAGATTCTCCTTGGAAATCTCTTCCATGTAGCATTCTTTTTGCCAATCAGTTCATGGGTTTGAGGTCCTCCTTATGTCTGACCTAAGTACCTCCCTGCTCTAGTTCATTCTCCAAATTATCTCTGAAAAGTATCTAAGAGATCAAATTGACGACATCCCCACCTCTATGTTAAAACCTCTGCTGGCCATCTTTGCACAGAATGACATTAATATCTGCATATGGCTTTACAATGCCCATGTCTACCTATTGAAATGTTGATGGACAGGGACCCTTGGGTGGCTCAGTGGGTTAAGCATCCAACTCTTGGCTTTGGCTCAGATCAGGATCTTCAGGGTCGTGAGATCAGGTCCCACATCAGACTTGTGGAGCTTGCTGGAGATTCTCTTCTCCTTCTGTCCCTCCTCTCCCTTAAATAAAATAAATAAAGTCTTTTAAAAAAATCCTGATGGACAAAGGTCAGCTCTTCGAGGCTTTTCCTATTTGGGCCCTTCCTGAGCACCCTCTGCAGAGTTCCATATGGAACAGAGTAACAATTTTTGTGCTATCTGCTCTATTGCCAGCCGCTGTGAAGGATTAATGAAAGAGGCTAAGGAATCATGAGTGCTCGAGAACGATCAACAAACGGGATTTGGGGGCCCTTGAGAATAATGGTGAGAGGTGAAAGAGACTGGGCAATGGGTAACTCAGTATGATAAAGGCCAGAGTCCTCAAGGTGGCTCCAAAGGCTTGATGACCCAACCTCAGCCCACCTCTTCAGACTCATCTCAAACCATTCCCTTTGCTCTCTGCAGTCAGGTCTCATGGACCTTCTTACAAGACAGCCAATGTCTCCTTTTATGTTCTGCTCCCTCTGACAGAATCACTTTTGCTTGCCTCTGACCTGCTGCCCTAGAGCTAATCTATATTGCCATGTCATTCACACAGGGACCAGGGCCTGACTCCCACACTAGGTCAGCTGTGCTTCATACATTCTCCTTGAGCCCTGGAATTTTCCTTTATACACACACATCATTTTGGCACATCTTAACGGCTAATAAAGAATTAATCATATCTAGATCATTGTTGTAGTTATTAAAAACATGACTAATGATTTTATTCTGAAATGCAATTCTTAAAAGCCCAAAGAGGGACAGAACAACATATTATCTACGACCAAGTAAAGCTTTCAGAAGGTAAGAGCCGATTCTCAAATGTGTGCTCCTTTACAGACGCAAAACTCCATGTCATTTTTATAAATAGTCAAGACCTGTCACTCAGTGTCAACATTTAGAAATTAAATATGTTTTTTATGACCATGGACCACTTGTGCGTGCATAGGCAGAGGTGATCATGTGAAAGTCACAACCAGTTGAATCCAAGGGAACACAGATAAAGATGAGTGAACAACCTAGACTGCCAACTCACCAGAGCAGGGGGCATAAGCTCCCTCTTTTCTGTGGCCCTATCACAGCAGACCTGCAACAAATACTTCTTAAATGGAAGAAGGGTCTCCTTGAGTAATGAGTATGATTTAGTCTTTAGTAGACGAGAAGTATGGAAAAAAGTGTGCTATCATTACATAGTGTACACTTCCCAGGATGAGGATGAACAGTGGTGATCAAGCCAGAGTCTGGAAACAGGAGTGGGGAGAGGGAAGATTTCAATAGTAGGGAGAAGCACTGTTGAACCGGTTAAGAATAAGACAGGAAAAGCTCGAACTATGTTTAAGTGGGAACCTGAGGTTGAATTTGGAATGTGGGTCTCAGCCTCCCCACCCCCTTTCTTTTTTTAACCCAGATGTAGACAGAGGCTTCCAGTTCTCAGCAGTGGAATGAGTGTGCTGTACACATGCCCCTAACATCAGGAGATCCTCAAGATACTATTTACGCAGCAGTTAGTTCATTTTCACCCCAGAGAATAGCTAATGAAATGAAGGATTGCCAAGATTACTTGGCAGAACTATTACCACCAAAATCTTCCAACGTAACCGGTTGAGCATGGCTCATTTTCTGAAAAGTGCCATTGAGTTGGTGTCTAGCAGGAGCTTAACATCTATTAGGTCTTTAGACATGCCTGAGTGAAAGGTGCTATATACTAAAATTATTGAGTTTCACCATATGCTCCCAGTTGCTCACAGAGGTGAGGAACAGCTGGTTTATCTTTGAAAGGCAAAAACTCAAGTCCCCTGAACTAACAGCTTTCAGAAATTATATTCGCCAGTTGTAGAATTCATTTCTGATTCTTATTCATAGTAGCCATTCATTCTAAGATATTTATTTATCCGCACATACCTATTTCATTCTCTTAATTGCATTTAAATTCTTTGTGGGGGGGGACGGTTATAAAACACATCCTTGTTACATAAGGGAGGCATATACATACAGTTTGATGGCATACTAATTTATCAATATCCAGAATTATTATAAAGAAGCTGTTTGAAAGCAGCAGAAGAGTACCAAAGTTTCATTCATTCATGAAATGATTGATTGCATATACTCCGTAGAAATGGATTCATATTTCTGAATACATGTTACTTTATATCCCTCAAAGAGAAAAATACATTTGCACTCAATATGCATTTATAGGCTAATATGACACAGGTGTGGTGATATTAGAAAAGAGAAAGCCAACTATAAGGAAGAAAAATAAAAGCTTTGCTAGGGAAGAAACTCAGATTTCAGAATGGAGCTGCGGATTTGGAAGTCAGAAAATTGCCAAACGTGAAAGATGTTTTTCATATCACAGGGAAGCTCAGTCAACCAAAAATCTCACCAGCAAAGGTCTTGGTAAGGCGCATTATAGGACAAAATCAAGTTTAGGACAACTGAAATGTTGATTTAAGCAACCGAGACCCCTAAGATAGCCTGCACAGGACCTGCTACCCAGCATGGAGCTAACAAGAAAAAGACCAGGTGGAGGAGCAACGAAAAGTATTCCAACACCCGCCCCCCCACACCCCCCACACCCCCCACACCCCTTACACCCCCTGCTGAGTTCCGTGTTGCTGCTGGGCTAGGTGACATGCAGCTGTTGCTGAAGAAGCATTCAGCCCTGACACACAGTTTTAAATGTGTCAATCTTGATGGAGAGCACTCCTTTTCTAGACCATCACGTTTATGCACATTCTTATTACCAACGCTACTTCACGTTAACTTTTAAAACTGATTTCTTAAGTTCTTAAGATATTTTCATTCCTAATCCACTTTGGAGATGAAGGAGGGAAATGAAAAAATAAATGGTGCTAGACATTAAATTTTAAAAATTGACCAAGAGAACTTTTTTGGGACACAGCTTAGAAACAACACATATCAAAGTACCTGTTACTGGAAAGCATCGTGTTTGGGAATGCCGGAGAGAAATTTTTTAATTAGAAACAACTGCGTCCTTTGGAATGGACCATCTGAGAATTTAAAGGTAAAGACAATCAGGAATCCGTGTATTTGAAATACACCCTGACAGCCAAGTTAAAAGCTGAATAATGATAATGGTGATGATGATAATAATTCACCTGCTAGCATTTACTGAACACTTAAGGGCCAAACACCGTGGCTTTAAATAGATCATCCAAATGAAGGGACAATCTCATTTACGTGGATTTTCTATTTAATCATCATCACAAACCCACCAGGTAGATACCCTAAGATATTTGTTTGGAGAATTTAGCTAAGTGGTTAGACCGTGAAGCTCATGGAGGCAGGAGAGAGACTGTGCTGGTATCGGGTTCAGCCCTAACTAACACGCAGCCTCAGGCAAGTCATTAACTTCTCTGTGATTCTGTAAGTGATCCTCATCACCAAAATAGGAATGTTCATGAAAATTAATTGCAATAATATATGTAAAACATCTCAAAGAGTCCTGATTTATACTAAATGCCCCCAATGGGTAACTGTTCTGATTATCCCCATTTTAAAGATGAATAAACTGAGGCCAAGAAGTTTGGAAACTTGCAAAAGCCACACAGCTAATAAGTGGCACATCTAGAATTTGAATTCCAGCAGTATGACTTCAGAGCCCAACCTCTTAGCCATATGCCATCATGGACACATAATTTTGAATATCATTTACAAAGAAAGAATTTTTCATTTGGGTTTTATAGGAGGTACATGTGTTATAATTATTCATAAATTCCTATCCATAGTTACATATGGATATATAATTATGATCCATATTTAGGATGGAATCATTGCTTTGATTCAATTAGTCATAGAGCCTAGTTAGAATCTTAACCCATTCTTAGTTCATACTAATACTTTCCATTACCCCATATTTAAGTCCTTTATTTTAAAAACACATTGCTTTTGGGGCACCTGGGTGGCTCAGTCTGTTAAGCAGCTGTGTTAGGCTGGGCCGTGATCCCAGCGTCCTGGGGTCAGCCACCTGCTCAGCAGGGAGTCTGCTTCCCCCCCCCATCCCCCTCCCCTGCCCTCCCCCCTGCTCTCTTTCTCTAATAAATAAATAAACCTTTAAAAAACAAAAACACATTGCTTTTTTCCCAAGACAAAATTAAGAAGAAAAGATTGTACGAATATGAATTTGTAAATCATAAGAAACAGGTTTTTAAGTGTTTTTAAGATAAAACTTTAAAATCATAAATCTAATTCAAATCTGCATCCTTTTAAAATTTCAAATCTTACCAAACATTGAACATTTCATGAAAACCAATCCTAAGGACATTTAAGGAATTTAATAAGGATAGCATGAATTTTCAAACACTTTCTTTTCTTTGGCTTATTTTTTTAACCACTAGGTGCTACGGAGTCTCAAATGAACTTAAAATCACTACAATGTTCTCGGTATCTTTTTAACATACCCAAAGACCACGGGCCTTTAGATATTTGGATGCTTTACAATATACCACAAGGCAGAGAAGTTATGGCTTCCCTAGCATTTGAGAACTTCAACTGTAAGAAAATAAGTAACAAATGAAAATGCAGAATCACTGCTCAGGGCTAACTAGATACCTGATGGAAGTACAGGTCATCCCAAGGCAGGCACAAGCTGGTTAATGAATGACGTCTGGACCAGCCACCCACAGATTTGCTCCCTCTTGGAGCAAATGCTTATACCGCTCCAGCCTGCTGATTCTGACCTCAACCCCATGGTCAAAAATAGGTTCAACCTAGGTGAATCTTCAGGAAATTATGCTGAGAAAAAAAAAAAAATCCTGAAAAGTTAAATACTGAATCATTCTATTTATATAACATTTTGAAATAACAAAATTTTATTAAGAGGGAACAGATTAGTGATTAAAGTTGTCCCCCCTTCCCAGGGAAGCAGTGTGGATATAAAAGAATGACAGTGGGGATGCTTGATGATGGAAATGTTCAGCTTGACTGTGGTGTTGGAGATGCAAACCTACACGGGATAAATTACATGGAACTAAACACACACCCCACCACCACCGCACATGAGCACATGAGTATAAGTAAAATGGGAGAGCTGAATTAAGATTGGTAGAGTGTTCAATGTCCATAGCCTGGGTTTTACAAAATGTTGCCACTGGGGGAAATGGGACAAAGTATTCATGAGATCTCTTATCTCTTACAGCCGCAAGTAAACCTGCACTAACTCATAACAGTTCTATTGAAATTTAAAAACAAACAAGGTCTGCAATGGCAGAAAATTAAAGTGAGGGGCACCTGGGTGGCCCAGTGGGTTAGCATTCAGCTCTTGGTGTGGGCTCAAGGTCATGATCTCTGGGTCCTGAGATCCAGCTCAGTGGGGAATCTGCTTAAGTCTCTCTCCCCCTCTTCCTCTGCCCCTCTCCACCACTCTCTCTCTCTCAAATAAATAAATAAATCTTAAAAAAGAAAGGAAGGAAGAAGGAAGGAAGAAACTGAACAGGAAAAGCACTAAAGAAAGGAAACCCCAGGGCTACCGGTCTCTCCCCCCAACCCCACACCCCTGTACTCCCCTCACACTCCCCCACCCCCAGTCAGACCCAGGTTGCTCAACCCCTGTTTCTGGACGTGGGGACATTTGGCCTTCTGCCCAACCTTCCAATCCCCACAACCTCCCCCCACCGATTTTTTTTTAAGTTTTTAAGTTTATTTGATGGACAGAGATCACAAGTAGGCAGAGAGGCAGGCAGAGAGAGAGAGAGAGAGAGAGAGAGGAGGAAGCAGGCTCCCCGCTGAGCAGAGAGCCCAATGCGGGGCTCGATCCCAGGACCCTGGGATCATGACCTGAGCCAAAGGCAGAGGCTTAAACCCACTGAGCCACCCAGGCACCCCTCCCCCACCGGTGTTTTTTTTTTTTTAATTTTTAAAAAGATTTTATTTATTTATTTGACAGACAGAGATCACAACTAGGCAGAGAGGTGGTCAGAGAGAGAGGAGGAAGCAGGCTCCCTGCCTAGCAGAGAGCCCAATTCGGGGCTCAACCCCAGGACCCTGGGATCATGACCTGAGCTGAAGGCAGAGGCTTTAACCCACTGAGCCACCCAGACTCCCCCCCTCACCGATGTTTTAAACCCCCAGATTCCCCACCTCCGTGCCCACCTCAGGTGGAGGAACAACCATAACCCCCACAGTCCGCAGAGCCTGACCAGAGCCACTGATCTGCAAGCACCTGGTCCTGAACCAGGTCTTGAATCCCCAGCAGCCTGAGATGAGCTTTCCTCATGTAAAATGTGGACACTGGGCGCCTGGGTGGCTCAGTGGGTTAAGCCTCTGCCTTTGGCTCAGGTCATGATCTCAGGGTTCTGGGATCAAGTCCCGCATCG
Source organism: Martes martes (assembly GCF_963455335.1). Classification (NCBI taxonomy): domain Eukaryota; kingdom Metazoa; phylum Chordata; class Mammalia; order Carnivora; family Mustelidae; genus Martes; species Martes martes. Next base: position 61,335,029 of record NC_137891.1, read on the forward strand.
GGCTCTCTGCTCAGCAGGGAGCCTGCTTCCCCTCTCTCTCTGCCTGTCTCTCTGCCTACCTCTCTGCCTACTTGTGATCTCTCTCTCTCTCTTTCTCTCTGTCAATAAATAAATAAAATCTTTTAAAAAATAAAATAAAATGCGGACACTCGGGGCTGTTGTGCGGATTAGCAGCAATAGATTTAAAGCCCCTAGAAGTGGCAGTTCTACAATTCTCAGCAATAAGCACACGTATCCACATCCGTGTGTGAAGACTCTTTCTGTGGATCTTCGTGCAAGATTCGGGCATCGCAGTAGAGCCTAGATCAGGGCCTGGGTTGGTAACTCAGAGCAGAAGCCCCAAGGAAGTTCTGCGCGTCTGTCCTGGGATGAGACGGCAGCGGAGAATCGACAGGATGCGTTCCATAGAAAGTGAGCCAAAGCAGAGGGAGGTGCACGGGAAAAGGCAGGGGTCACAAACGGAGAATGGCGTGGTCATTCACAGAGTGTGCTGGTGAGGACAGAGGGTACAAACTCAAAGAAGAACCGCCCCCTGTTTTCAGAAGGGTTTGGAGCGGGATGGGGGAGAGGTAGAAAAATCTACAAATACTGTCAGTTTAAAAGGGCTGAGATGGAAGCAGATAGGGCACATAAAAGCAGCAGAGAAACACAGCGGAATCAGACCAGAGAGAGCTAGGAAGACGTCCTGGAAGAGGTGTTTGAACTGAATTCCAAAGGACTAAGAGGCCGGCCAAGTTACTAGAAGTGGGGCTAGGGGTGGGGAAGCAGGAAGAGGTCAGGGCACAGCACGTGGAGGGCACTGAGGTGTGCAGTGTCCTGATGTGTGGAAATAAGTGTATGCACAGGCAAGTTATGGGCACCTGTAGGTGAGGACTTTGTCTCTTTATCTCTGTAAACCTGTGAGTGAGGGAGAAAATCATTGAAGAATTTTGAGCAAAGGAGTGAGAGGGTCTGACACAGTAGAGCAGGATTGCTCGGGATGCTGAGCTGAGAAGAGACTGGAGCAGGATAAGGATGGAGGCTGGAGGAGCTGAGGAGAAGGTTCCCGGACCTCGGGGGGGCAGGGAGTAGCTTGGCTCTGGGTGGGAAGAGGGGTGGTGGGGAGAAGTGGTCAGATTCTGGGTTACGTAGAAAGCAGAGCCAACATAATTTGGTAATGATTAGATGTAGGGCATGGGGAAAAGAGGAGTCAACAATGACTTACAAGATTGCAAACTAAGTGACTGGAAGAATGGAGTCACCATTTCCTGAGAGAATGGGCGTGGTGCTGGCAAAGCCTCTCCGGGTCACCTGCAAGCCACCGGCAAGCTGCAAAGCTTAAGTAGCAAAAAAAATCCAATTCAGATTGTCCACTGCAAATATCAGGGCTCTTTCCCTCTTGTCCTGCTGTGTCCATTACAATACGTTATAGAGGTCAGAGTAAGCAGTTCTGACTGGAGCATTAAGACAGACTTCAAGAAAGGTGTGGTGTCTGAGCAAGGGATGGAGCAGGGAGGCCGCGGGGCCATTTTGAGATGAACAATAGCAAGAGCAAAGGTCAGGGGACCTGAAGGTGTTTGCTGTGTCTTTTCATGTGTACTCAACTGCACATAAGGTATGTACAGGCTATACTGTGGGAGAGAAACCTACAAAGATATATCACATAATGGAAGATACTGAATGCCATGGTTGAGAGCAGTAATTTAATCATTTGGGCAATAAAAAGATGTTGACAGCAAGCAGTAAGAAGAGAGATGGCTTGGATTACGATTTAAGAAGATAATTTTAATATCAGTAAAAATGATGATTTGGGGAAGCAAGAGATTAGAATCTAACACCAATGGAATAATCCAAACTTTCATTACAGTAATGGTGTAAAAACAGAAAAGGTGTAATTTAGGAAACATTTGATAGTGACACTGACAGTACTTTGGATCAATTGGATGAGAGTGAGGGTGGGCGACATGTCAAAAGGATCCAGCTTATCTAGTATTAAGATTGATGTAATTAACAAAGATGAGGAATGCAGGGAAAGAAGAAAGTTTAGCTGGGAAAATAAAATGGAAGGATAAATTGGAGGTAGGTACCACTGAGTTTAAGGAGTCTGAATGCATAACCACATGCAGATTTTTTTTTTTAAATAGCCTTCAATAATCAGTAGACAAATTGGGTTAGAAATCTGGATTTGGGAGTCATGAACATAGATATGATATCAGAAGATTTGGATTTAAATGAGATGGCCCAGGAGAAAACGTTGTCTAACAGAATGATCAGGGATGGAACCTTGCCTTTGAGGGGCAGATAGGAGAGAAGGAGCCAGGAGAATCTCGAAAGGGCAGGGAGACCAGGGGGTAAAAGGAGGGGGCCAACAGTGTTGGGTTCAATATAAAGTCAATTAACAGGAGAGAAAAGAAACTGCAACAACATTTGATCATAGGAAGTGCCTGGTAACCTTCGGGAGAGCAGTTTTTCTAGAGTGGTTGAAGAAAGCAGAATTTCACGGAAGAAGTAACAACTTAGAAATACAGCCTCATCTCATAAGGAGTCTGGACATCCAAGAAATCGGAAATGACTCCAGCATGCCAAGAAAAGGGTTTCCTTGTGGCTGTTTCTTTGTTCGTTTTGTTTGGTTTTAGTCTTTGTTCTTTTTAAGACATGAGGACACAAGATGTTTATAAACAGAAGTAAAGGATAAGCCAGGGGGAGAGGGAAAGAGTGCAAATACAAGAGAGAAAAGGGAAAGGTGATGGGGCTGGGGAATACAAGACATTGGGAAAAGTCACCTTGGAGAGCGGGGTCACGAGCACTCTAGGCAGCAAGTGAGGTTTCAGAGAGAATGGGGAGAAGAAGAGGAGGAAAGACATCCTGGGGGAATAGCAGAGGCGAAGAAGAACCAAGCTGGGTCCATTCCGTGTTTACGCTGAAAGAAAGACTATTTAAGCTCTGATGGTTTGAGGGGATGTCCTGGTAGATGGTGAGTCATTGGGGTAACATAGGAAGGCACTGAACGGAACAGTCACAAAATCACTTTTTATCTAGATCCATCGCCAGAGATCGGGAACAGGAGCGGCTGAGATTTCTTCCCGGCGTGAGGCTCCTGGCGAAACGGGAACTGCACATCTGCTTTGACTCCCTTCAAACTCACCATGATTTAAAATGAAAAGCTTATACAGTATTTACTTGAAGGGCCAAAGTCAGATGGAAAATTTTTCCATTATAAAATTCCAGCCAAGCCAGAAGAAATCAAAGCCCCGAGGAGAATCATAAAGGCCAGTCCAGGCCCAACAATAAAACTGGGATAAATTGGGGATGTGGTTCCTAGTTTAATTTGTATGTCCATGCTTCTGCAACAAATAATTTGAGAAGGAAAAAGCAGGTCTTTCCTTGAAAGAAAGTACAAGAGGTGTTCCTTTCAAGCCAGTCAACATCAGGTTAATGTGCCCAGGAAACCCGATTTGCTTTATTTTAGAGTAGAACTTGTTATGAGCTAAATGCAGAGTGGTGGGTTTATGGATTCATTGACACAAGTAACATCTCCAGGAAAACCACCATTCTCCCTCCAGAATGATACATTGGTCTTCAGAAATTTGTGCACCCACTGTGTGTGGGGTTTTGTTTGGTTTTGTTTCTTGAAGGATAGTTGACACATAACATTACCTTAGTTTCAAGTGTAAAATGTAGTGATTCGGCAAGTCTATACATTACACCTTGCTGGGTTCCCCATAAGTGTAGCTGCCATCAGTCACCATACAACTCTATCCCAGTACCATTGACTGTATCCCCAGTGCTTGAGCTCTTGCCCCCATGACCTACTCATTCCATAACTGGAAGCGTATACCTTCCATTCCCCTTTACTCATTTTGCCCATCCCCCCCCCACCCCTGCACCCATCAGTTTGCTGTTCTCTATTTCTGCTTTCTGTTTGTTCGTTTGATTGTTCATTTGGTTTGGCTTTTAGATCCCATGTGTTTGGTAAATAAGCTGTAACTAACTTTGTGCATTTGAAATCCCATTTTGCCTCCTGGAACAAAGTCTGTGCTGTTTTTCTTGGGGAGCCCTAGTTCACTGCTTCCTGTTCTGTTATATGCTGAAGTGATTGAGGGGTGGGTTCGTCCAGGATTGTTTTTGCAATGCCAGACCATGGTTTTATTTAAGACCTACTTACCTCTGACCTATTCTACTGACACCTAATACTTTATCTTCTAACCACAAGGAAGGAGCTGTTCTTCATGAAACTTTTTCAACTCACCATCCCTGGATCTACCATTGCCTTTTTTTTTTTTTTTTTTTTTGGCATCTTCATGGAACTTGCCTATTATCTCTTAAGGCATTTCTCGCTCAATGTTTTGTACAGTAGCAATTTGTACCCTTGGGATAGACCCCTCAGTGCCCTCCTACAAGATCTGGACACAGAGGTGGGGAGCCCTTAGTCACCTTGGCATTCCCTGGAGCTGCTGGCCCCTTTATAATCAATCAGTACCGAAGTGATGAAAATAGGAAAGAAAGCAGGGTCATGGTAGACAGTGTGAGCTCACCATCAAGTAGTGCGCTAATAATTGTACGCTTCCTGCCAGTCATATCCCATGAATTGTTCTGTTTGTTTTTCCAAATATAGAACAGAAGGTCCTGTATGAAACAGGTCTAGAATGCTGGTCTATGTGACCCAAATGAGATCACGTAAAACCTTGCTTCATCTGGTGCCAAGCCATCTGACCAGCTCGTATCATTATTAAAAGGCTTCAGTCACAATACAGAGACTTAACTTTCACAAGGAGAAGTGCGGCCAGGAGAAGGCATTCTTTCCTGCTAAAGCAACCAACTGCAGCACTGCTGAGAGTCTAAGATGGCATGGGAAGTTGTTGTGTGAGGAGCTTCTTTTTTTAAAATGGCATTTGTGATAGTTTTCTTTTAAAGCATATATCACAGTAATGAAAAGAGCATCTTCTGAACTATATTCTTGCCACCACCCAGGGAGAGGGACCTCACCCAGAGGATCATGGAAATAAGGGAAAGGTGTTCTCTGCTGCATCTGTAGCTCAGTTTGGACAACTGACCTGTAAAGAATTAGACCAAAGCCAGCAGATCAAGGAAATTAATAATAATTACAATAATTGATCCAGTGCCTGCTCTTGGCTAGGCATTGTATTCAGTGACTTATAAACATTATTATTAATCTTCACTATACCTCTACAAGGTAAGCATCTTCCTCTCAACCCAAAAGATGAAGAAACAAAGACTTAATAAGGTTTGGTAACTTGCCCCAAATTTACACCTGTATCAAAAGCCCTCACTGGGATTGGAAGACAAATCTCACTTTGGAGTCTACCTGACTCCAAAGCCTCTACTCTTTACATTTCATCAGATTTCCTTTATGAGACACAGATTCTAAAACAGGAAGAGTTATCTTGAGAAAATATGACATTTATTCATTAAAACAAAGTCTAGAACATGTGAGCACACACAAACACCTGACGTTGGGTGATCGTAACTACGCATGCAGCAGAGAAGCCCTGAAATGCTCTCCAGCTGAATAACACAGTGAGCAGGAACTGAAATTCTGAGTCAGGCTGAGCTCAAATCACAATGCCACCCTTTCCTAGCTGTGCCATGTAAGCAGACCAGTTAAGTCCTTTCCTCAACTCACATCCCTCTAAGAACGAATGACATAATCCTATAGAGCAGCCGCTTGGGTTTTTGGTCCTGAGTAAGTTTTTAATATTTTATTATTCTCTATCCACCGGCCAAACAAGTGCTTCTCCTTTTTTTTTTTTTTAAGATTTTATTTATTTATCAGACAGAGATCACAAGGAGGCAGAGAGGCAGGCAGAGAGAGAGAGAAGGAAGCAGGCTCCGCTCTGAGCAGAGAGCCAGGTGAGGGGCTCGATCCCAGGACTCTGGGATCATGGCATGAGCCGAAGGCAGAGGCTTAACCCACTGAGCCACCCAGGTGCCCCTGCTTCTTCTTTTATCCCCAGGAAAATAATATTCCCTGACCAGGTGAACAAAACCCTTCAGGATGACATCTCTGGCCTTCAGCAGCCATGTTTACTAACTCTGCCAATGTACCTAAAACTACCTGAAACTACATCCTATCTTTCTCCACCCCAACATCCTACATCCATTTAATTCCTTGGCCAAAGGAACTCAAATTTCACTTCCTTCCAGAAGTGGCTTGGTTGAGGCATCTGCAGCAGAGGCATCGGCAGCCTCCTGTGGGTGTATTTGTCAAGGGTTATCCTTCAGGCAGAAAATGGTTTTGACACTCGTATGAGTATTGGTTCAGGTTTTTCTTTCCCACTCCCGATAAGAAGTCACCCTACGGGGGCACCTGGGTGGCTCAGTGAGTTAAAGCCTCTGCCTTCAGCTCAGGTCATGATCTCAGGGTCCTGGGATTGAGCCCCACATCGGGCTCTCTGCTCAGCAGGGGACCTGCTTCCCCCGCCCCACCTGCCTCTCTGCCTACTTGTGATCTCTGCCTGTCAAATAAATAAATAAAATTAAAAAAAAAAAAAGGAAGTCACCCTACACCCTACATCCTCACCTCACCATTACACCACAGCATAATCTTCTCTAGGTCTACTTAATGTTCGTTGTCTCAAGTGGTGACACCAGAACAGCCTATTTGAGATCGCCAGGCCTGTGTCCCACCTTCCCTGCCCCACCCACACTCCCTGGTGCAAAAGGTACATTTCTGTTTTTCAGCAGATTAGTGCAATAACTAACCGGCCCCAAATGGTTCTTCATAGACTACCCAGGGGACATTCTGTTTCTTTTTTTTTTTTTTTAATAGTCAAAAAGTGCTGATTCTCAGAAGGCAAAGTTCTTTTTAGACTTCTCAGCTGTGGGAAAATAGAAGGTACAGTGTGAGAGAGACATAAGGAATAAAAGTGAGAAGTCAGGCAGGGTGGCCACACAAGAGAGTGAACAGTTGCACTGAATGTTAAAAAGTGAAAATAACTTGCAGAGAGACTTCCCTCTGTTCCCAGCTGCTTTGTTGTATTAGGCATGGATGGTTTAGGAAAGAGGTAGGATGAGTCTCGGTCATCACATCAAGGCTGGTGTCATTCACCACTTTGGAATGAGCCACACATAACCTCTGGTGTCCCATGTGAAAGGCAAGAGTAGACTAAAATATCTTGATACTGGTCAACCTGCATTGCAGCTTATATCCCACAAAGTCCCCAGATTAGTGAAATATTGAGGATGGAAACATGACCATTGCTGAGTCACTTCGGGAATGCTAAGGCTGCTTGAGGCCACCTCCAAAATACCAAACAGGTGTCAGATTTAGATTCATGCAAACCACTGCATCTTAATATTTTCACCTATGGTGCCAGAAGGCATCAATTCCTTACACACACTCTAATTTTTATAGGTACTCAGACTTGAGCATTGCTGGATTTTACTGATTCTAAATGGGATTAGCCCAGAGAAGTTCAATTTAGCAATTCCATAGTCACTTCTAAGCCCATAGCCTAACAATAGTAGAGGTAATAAGCATATTATAAACCTATTCCCTGAGGATAAGGGAGCGTTCTTAACTAGGTCACTGTGTTAGCAGCACTGGAGTCCTTCATGGTTCTTAGCAACTACACATTTGCATAGGAAGAGCAAAGAAAAAGGGTATCCAGGTTTCACTGGGCAGACTGACCAAATCACAAATTAATTTATTTCACAGGACCCCCAACAGCAGATGTCCCTAAATATGGTGAGGAAGGGGGATCCACAAAAGCAACCACATACGGATGTGCAAGCTGTTCACAAGCTGTCCGTGCACAGAATCGTCTGTCTGTGAAGCACGCTGCTCAGAGAGATAGCATCGTCTTTCCATACGGTAGTTATGCTTCCCAGAGCACATTCGGCAGGTGGTCATGTGAACATTCTGGCGGGAAGCCATGGCTGGGGCCTAAATTAGCTCTGATACTGGAGAGGGCACTTAGCCCAGGCCTTGGATATCGGGCGAACAGAGGCAAAAACACCTGCTTGCCCGTGAGAATGAAGCAAGCAGCTGCGGTTAAGAAGCCGTAGACATCACAGAACTATTCTCGAAGGTAAACCTGTCAATCCTGGGAAGATCTCCTGCAAAACAATTCAACTTAAAATAGGCCGAAATAGATGTTCGCATTGACCAAGAAGATTCATCACTTTTTTTTTTGGTTTCTTTTTGGCTTTGTATGCTCTGAAAGAATATTTGTCTAAGTCTGTCCTGCCAGTTAGAATGCCCATGTCTGCTTAAGCTCATACATTCTTCTTTGTAACACTTAATAGAACTTTTACTTTGCAGTGAACTTGACACCTAGAATGTAAGCCCCATGAGGGCAGGTCCACCTTGTTCACCGTCATATCCCTAGGACCCAAATACTTGCCTGGAGTCAGATTCTCAATAGAAATTTGTTGAAGGGGGGAAAAAAAAGAAAGCAATGTGTTCAAGGAACGTGTGCATGTATGAGCATTCAAAACACATTTATTGATTACACGGCATGTACAGAGAGCTGTACTCAGTGCTGGTTAGGCAGATGAGTGGAATCAGAAGCCATCAGACCCATGCCTGCTGAATCAATTAATAGCAATACCTACCAACTTGATTAAAGACCTCAAAAACTCTTAAACCAACAAAAGCTAATTCCGGATGCCTTGTTTCCCTATCCCCCATCCCAAGCCACATTCCATACCATAGTTACGGCCCTTCTATGATGTTGCCATGCCAAGGAGCTTCCGTGGAGCTGCTTTTAGGCTAATGAGTGAGCATGAGGTCAGTAAAGTAGATTCTTCACTACCACCAGGTGTTGGATTGTTAGCTGCAACTCCCGAAGATTCATCACAGCCCCAAAGCCAAGAGCATGTGGTAACTGGGGAAGTTCAGTTGCCTGTCTGGGCCTAATCGTCATTCATGTGTATAAAGGACATCTTCACAGAGACTGAGTCTGGTTGGGAAAGGCTAGCTCTTTCCTAAAACAGTATAGTTTGGGAGCAGCCCCATCACCTATGGTGTTGTTAAAACATTGTCTCCATTCCAGATCTCAAGAACCAGACTCTTTGAGGACAACCCACAAATCTTTATTTTTGCAATGCTCTGATTTTTAAGCACACGCAATTTAAGTATCGTGGTCTCTAATGATTTTGTATGGGACTAGCCTAGAGACGTTTCTCTACCAATTAGGGGTTGTGTTTATAGAGGGTCTGCTCATCCTTTGTTTCCGTTACTTTGGTCTAAGAAACATGGCTGCAGAAGCCTGGAAAAAAAAAATAAGAAGCTGGGGAGTAGGGGTAAAAGAAAATGGAAGGGTGTCTTCACCCAGCAATTACACAGTAAAAAGAAGCACAGGTCTGTAGAAGAAAACAGGTAGGTCATGGTATTAAAATACATTGAGCACGCCATGACTTAGGCTTCTGGTAGTGCCCCAGCACTTTTATGTTTAAATCTTGTACTAATTATTTGCCATAATTAATTATTATTAATTTAATTATTGCTAGATGATCCACATTTTATAGTAGCCCCAAATAAAAACTTTTTAAAAAAGATTTTATTTATTTGAGAGACAGAGAGAGTGAGAACACGAACAGGGTGAAGGACAGAAGGAGAAGCAAACTCCCCACTGAGCAGGGAGCCCGATGCAGGGCTCGATCCTGGGGCTCCAAGATCATGACGTGGGCCGAAGGCAGATGCTTAACCGACTGGGTCACCCAGTTGCCCCCCCAAATAAAAATTTTAAAACATCCAGCTCTAATTAAGGCATGGAGAATTGGATGCTTGCATACACTTTTAGGGGGAATCAAAATTGCAGTAGGCTTTTTGGAGAAGAATTTGCTAGTATTACCAAATAAAAAATTCACTTTCCTTTTGACTCAGTAATTTCACTACTTAGCATTAACTCTGCAGACATCCTACACCTGCCAATATAGGCCAGTAGTATGGGTACTGCCAAAATAAAGACTCTGCTAAGAAACTCTGTTGCTCTCATCTAACTTCCTTGCTTCTAGTTCTTTATAAATATAGTGTAGTAATTATGTAATGTAATACTAATAATGTAATACATGTAGTAATATAATAATTATTAACAGTGTAATACAATATCACTAGCATCAAGGAGGCAATTAACACTTAGTAAGCCTCTCGTGTGCCAAGCATTTTGCTGGGGCTTTAGCATAACCCCTTCAACCAGGCTGCAACTCGGATGATTTTCCCTAATTTTTTTCAGAAAACTAAGGCTCAAAGAGGGTATATACCTGGTGCAGGGTCATAGTTGATAAACACAGAATCAAATGCCAAGACTTTTCCTCAAAACTGGTTCCCTTCAAACTACACCACCAGGAAAAAGAATGTCCAAGAGGGTTAACTCTTCTAGAAACATCAGCACCATACAGTTTCTGAATAAACTACCATATTTTTTAAAATCAAGAAAGAACAAGAACCATTATGTTGACAGGTTTTTTAGGAGGAGTCACTGGAACAACAACAACAAAATAACTTTCAATATTTGAAGCCAATTTTAATGACTTTGAAGAGTGGAAAAACACCCATGATGCTTTTTCGAGCTCTTTTCAGCTGCTTTCTTCTTGGTTCACAAAACTTCCATCACTGTCTCACAGCAGTGGGAGAATTATCTTTATCCCACAGAGGACTTGGAGATTGCTTCCTAATAGCTCTGTTCAGTTCTTGAGTAAATAGGAATAATTCCACTACCTCTTTAAAACTTTGTTGCTTGTATGCATTTTACAGGATGCTGGGGAATGTGTGGAAACGTGTGGCTAAGCTCAGATTCACAGCCTGAGGTTACAAGGCTCCACGCCAAGTTTTCACCTACATGGAATCATTCGGCAGGCCTAACCACTCTGCCTCTACCCCAAGGAAAATACTAACATGATTTAACTGCAGTTAAGAATTCCAGTAGGTACTTACTAAATGTGGCATAATCTTTTCCATGCGTAGAGAAAAGGAAATCGTTTTGCTAATCTTTGCCTCACTCAAAACAATCACGTTTCAGAGCTCAATTCTCCATCAAAGCTGGAACAATTTAATAAACTTTAAATGTATTTGGTATAAAAGATGTAATTATGGGATCTATAACAAATTTGTGGATACAAGAGCTGTATTAAAAAAAAAAGGTTTACATGGATAAAATACATCCAAAACATTAAATGGTTTTCTTTGATAAAATCATTTTCACACTTTGCTCATGACTTCTCTTCATATTATTCTCTTCATTATTTAAGATAATTCCAGTGACATGATGTGAGTGAAGGGGAAGACACTAGTCATGTGGAGAGAAGGGAGAAATTCACAATGCAAATGATAGGAGAGTGAAACCTCCCTGAGAAGAGAACTACATGAAAGGGGATAGCTTCTGGAAGAGAAAGTATTTCTGGCCAAACCTGTGGGACCGCAGGCAATGTGGTTATACCCCTGGTTGTAGTTTCCCTGTGATCTCTTGCCAAAGGCAGATAATTTAGCAATGGTAAGAATAAAGGAATGATTTACCTTATAGCTGATGTGGCAGGAAAAACACTTTATCGTATTTTTTTGCAGGCAATGGGATAGTAAAGACAACAGTCCAGGGTTTACAATGAGAAGGTAACACCATTTATCATGAAAAACTAGTTCAGAGAATTTCTAAGGAGCTAAGACCACAAATTCGAAATGAAGAAAATCAAAGCCCCAAACCAGGTCAGTGTCAAAATACCTTAACTTAGAAATCCACAGGCAAATATTTCAGTAAAAAGGACAGACTTAGTTGTTGCTGCTTCTACTAGGATGGCTTACCAATTTGTGAATTTCAAGTGGGTGCAGGAGTGGTTGAGAGGCTGATGCTGTGTGTTTCTTCCTCAGGATCAGCTGGGGGTGGGGGAACAGGTGGCTATGATCAATTTGATTGCCTCTTGGGGAGGACGGTGTAAACCATTTTGCAAGCTAAAGAGTAAACCATATGAGTAATTTTAAGGAGGTGTTTAATGCCCAGGATTGTTAGATGAGCTATTTTACCAGTAGAAATGAGTTTAAATATAAATGGCCCCAATAATGAGAAATGTTTCAGAAATAGCTGGGGATAGACAAAACTGAAGAGTTTATTGTGAGACATTCCAACCCCACAGAAATGTGTTCTGCAGTGCAGACAGACAGAAGAAAGGGCAAATGGAAAAGTCCTTATGGTTTGTATGTCTTCTTTGGAGGAGTGTCTGTTCGTGTCTTCTGCCCATTTTTTGACTGGGTTATTTGTTTTTTGAATGCTGATTTTGAGAAGTTCTTTATAGATCTTGGACATCAGCCCTTTATCTGTAATGTCATTTGCAAATATCTTCTCCCATTCCATTTGTTGCCTCCTAGTTCCGTTGACTGTTTCCTTTGCTGTGCAGAAGCTTTTTATCTTGATGAGGTCCCAAAAGTTCATTTTTGCTTTTGTTTCCCTTGCCTTTGGAGATGTGTCTTGAAAGAAGTTGCTGTGGCCAATGTCGAAGAAGTTATTGCCTATGTTCTCCTCTAGGATTTTGCTGGATTCCTGTCTCACATTTAGGTTTTACCTCCGTAAGAGTTTATCTTTGTGTATGGCATAAGGGAATGGTCCAGTTTCATTCTTCTATATATATAGCTGTCCAGTTTTCCCAGCACCACTTATTGAAGAGACTGTCTTTTTTCCATTAGATATTTTTTCCCGATTTGTCAAAGATTAGTTGACCATAGAGTTGAGGGAAGACATACAAATGGCCAACAGACACACGAAAAAATGCTCAACATCAGTAGCCATCAGGGAGATACAAATCAAAACCACAATGAGATACCACCTTACACCAGTTAGATTGGCAAAAATTAACAAAACAGGAAACATCAAATGTTGGCAAGGATGTGGGGAAAGGGGAACCCTCTTACACTGTTGGTGGGAATGCAGGCTGGTACAGCCACTCTGGAAAACAGTATGGAGGTTCCTCAAGATGTTAAAAATAGAGCTACCCTACAACCCAACAATTGTGCTCTGAGGTATTTACCCCAAAGATACAGATGTAGTGAAAAGAAGGGCACATGCACCCTAGTGTTCATAGCAGCAACATCCACAATAGTCAAACTGTGGAAGGAGCCGAGATGCCCTTCAACAGATGAATGGATAAAGAAGATGGGGTCCATATATACAATGGAATATTATTCAGCCATCAGAAAGGATGAATACCCACCATTTGCATTGACATGGATGAAACTGGAGGGGATTGTGCTAAGTGAAGTAAGTCAAGCAGAGGAAGACAATTATCATATGGCTTCACTCATATGTGGAACATAAGTAATAGAGCAGAGGACCACAGGAGAAGAGAGGGAAATCTGAAGAGGGCGGAAATCAGAGAGGGAGATGAACCATGAGAGATTATAGATCCCCAGAAAAGAACTGAGGGTCTCAGAGGGGAGAGGGGTGGGGAAAGGGGCAACACGGTGATAGGTATTAAGGAAGGCACATATTGTGGTGAGCACAAGGATCAAAAACTACATCAAAAACTAATGATGTACTATACAGTGGTTAATTGAACACAATTTAAAAAAGAAAAGAAAAGTCCTTACTGAAGTTGAGGAATTGATTCTATTCTATAAGATGTTTTTCTAATTGGGATATCTGTATTCTTGTTATGTTGATAAGGACAGGGCAGAGCTACTAATATCTCTCCAAATGCCCATTCATTCTCCCCTTCTTCCCTTCCAGTAGAACCCCATTTTTTAAAAATTTATTTATTTATTTATTTTCAGTGTAACAGAATTCATTGTTTATGCACCACACCCAGTGCTCCATGCAATACGTGCCCTCCCTAATACCCACCACCTGGCTCCCCGAACCTCCCACCCCCTGCCCCTTCAAAACCCTCACATATTTTTCAGAGTCCATAGTCTCTCATGGCTCATCTCCCCTTCCAATTTCCCTCAACTCCCTTCTCCTCTCCATCTCCCTATGTCCTCCATGTTATTTGTTATGCTCCACAAATAAGTGAAACCATAAGATAGTTGACTCTCTCTGCTTGACTTATTTCACTCAGCATAATCTCTTCCAGTCCCATCCATGCTGCTACAAAAGTTGGGTATTCATCCTTTCTGATGGAGGCATAATACTCCATAGTGTATATGGACCACATCTTCCTTATCCATTCGTCCATTGAAGGGCATCTTGGTTCTTTCCACAGTTTGGCGACCGTGGCCATTGCTGCTATAAACATTGGGGTACAGATGGCCCTTCTTTTCACTACATCTGTATCTTTGGGGTAAATACCCAGTAGTGCAATTGCAGGGTCATAGGGAAGCTCTATTTTTAATTTCTTAAGGAATCTCCACACTGTTCTCCAAAGTGGCTGCACCAACTTGCATTCCCACCAACAGTGTAAGAGGGTTCCCCTTTCTCCACATCCTCTCCAACACACGTTGTTTCCTGTCTTGCTAATTTTGGCCATTCTAACTGGTATAAGGTGGTATCTCAATGTGGTTTTAATTTGAATCTCCCTGATGGCTAGTGATGATGAGCATTTTTTCATGTGTCTGTTAGCCATTTGTATGTCTTCATTGGAGAATTGTTCATGTCTTCTGCCCATTTTTTGACATGATTATCTGTTTTGTGTGTGTTGAGTTTGAGAAGTTCTTTATAGATCCTGGATATCAACCTTTTGTCTCTACTGTCATTTGCAAATATCTTCTCCCATTCCATGGGTTGCCTCTTTGTTTTGTTGACTGTTTCCTTTGCTGTGCAGAAGCTTTTGATCTTGATGAAGTCCCAAAAGTTCATTTTCGCTTTTGTTTCCTTTGCCTTTGGAGACATATCTTGAAAGAAGTTGCTGTGGCTGATATCGAAGGGGTTACTGCCTATGTTCTCCTCCAGGATTCTGATGGATTCCTGTCTCACGTTGAGGTCTTTTATCCATTTTGAGTTTATCTTTGTGTACAGTGTAAGAGAATGGCCGAGTTTCATTCTTCTACATATAGCTGTCCAATTTTTCCAGCACCATTTATTGAAGAGACTGTCTTTTTTCCACTGTATATTTTTTCCTGCTTTGTCGAAGATTATTTGACTATAGAGTTGATGGACCTTATCTGGGCTCTCTACTCTGTTCCACTGGTCTATGTGTCTGTTTTTATGCCAGTACCATGCTGTCTTGGTGATCACAGCTTTGTAGTAAAGCTTAAAATCAGGTAAAGTGATGTCCCCAGTTTTGTTTTTCTTTTTCAACAATTTTAGCAATTCAGGGTCTCTTCTGACTCCATTCAAATTTTAGGATTATTTGCTCCAGCTCTCTGAAAAATACCAGTGGAATTTTGATCGGAATGGCTTTAAAAGTATAGATTGCTCTAGGCAGCATAGACATTTTAACAATGTTTATTCTTCTGATCCAAGAGCATGGAATGGTCTTCCATCTTTTTGTGTCTTCTTCAATTTCTTTCATGAGTGTTCTGTAGTTCCTAGAGTACAGATCCTTTACCTCTTTGGTTAGGTTTATTCCCAGGTATCTTATGGTTCTTGGTGCTATAGTAAATGGAATCAATTCTCTAATTTCCCTTTCTGTATTTTCATTTTCGTGTATAAGGAAGCAACTGATTTCTGTACATTGACTTTGTATCCTGCCACATTACTGAATTGCTGTATGAGTTCTAGTAGTTTGGGGGTGGAGTCTTTTGGGTTTCCATATAAAGTATCATGTCATCTATGAAGAGAGAGAGTTTGACTTCTTCATTGCCAATTCGGATACCTTTTATTTATCTTTGTTGTCTGATTGCTGGTGCTAGGACTTCTAATACTATGTTGAACAAGAGTGGTGAGAGTGGGCATCCTTGTCATGTTCCCAATCTCAATGGGAAGGCTGTAAGCTTTTTCCCATTGAGGATGATATTTGCTGTGGGTTTTTCATAGATAGATTTTATGAAGTTCAGGAATGTTCCCTCTATCCCTATACTTTGAAGCGTTTTAATCAGGAACGGATGCTGGATTTTGTCAAATGCTTTTTCTGCATCAATTGAGAAGACCGTGTGGTTCTTCTCTCTTCTCTTATTGATTTGTTCTATCACATTGATTGATTTGCGAATGTTGAACCATCCTTGTAACCCAGGGATGAATCCCAGCTGGTCATGGTAGATAATCTTTTTAATGTGCTATTGGATCCTATTTGCTAGGATCTTGTTGAGAATCTTAGCATCCATAGTTATCAGTGATATTGGTCTGAAATTCTCCTTTTTGGTGGGGTCTTTGCCTGGTTTGGGGATCAGTGTAATGCTGGCTTCATAAAAAGGGTCTGGAAGTTTTCCTTCTGCTTCAATTTTTTGAAACAGCTTCAGGAGAATAGGTGTTATTTCTTCTTTGAAAGTTTGGTAGACTTCCCCAGGGAATCCATCAGGTCCTGGGCTCTTGTTTTTTGGGAGGTTTTTGATCACTGCTTCAATTGCATTACTAGATATCGGTCTATTCAGGTTGTCAATTTTCTCCTGATTCAATTTTGGGAGTTTATAGTTTTCCGGGAATGCATCCATTTCATCTAGGTTGCTTAACTTATTGGCATATAACTGTTGATAATAACTTCTGATGATTTTTTCTATTTCCTTGGTGTTAGTTGTGATCTCTCCCTTTTCATTCATAATTTTATTAATTTGAGCTTTCTCTCTTTTCTTTTGGATTAGTGTGGCCAATGGTTTATCGATCTTACTGATTCTTTCCAAAAACCAGCTTCTAGTTTCATTGATACGTTCTACTGTACCTCTAGTTTCTATCTCATTGATCTCTGCTCTAATCTTGATTATTTCCCTTCTTGTGTGTGGAGTTGGCTTAATTTGTTGTTGATTCTCCAGCTCTTTAAGGTGTAGAGACAGCTGGTGTATTCTGGATTTTTTTATCTTTTTGAGGGAGGCTTGGATGGCTATGTATTTCCCCCTTAGGACCGCCTTTGCTGTATCCCATAGGTTTGGGGCCGAAGTGTCTTCACTCTCGTTGGTTTCCATGAATTGTTTAAGTTCTTCTTTGATCTCCTGGTTGATCCAAGCATTCTTAAGCAAGGTGGTCTTTAGCTTCCACGTGTTTGAGTTCCTTCCAAACTTTTCCTTGTGATTGAGCTCCAGTTTCAAAGCATTGTGATCTGAGAATATGCAGGGAATAATCTCAGTCTTTTGGTATCGGTTGAGCCCTGATTTGTGACCCAGTATGTGGTCTATTCTGGAGAAGGGTCCATGTGCACTTGAGAAGAATGAGTATTCTGTTGTTTTAGGGTGGAATGTTCTGTATATATCTATGAGGTCCATCTGGTCCAATGTGTTATTCAATGCTATTGTTTCTTTATTGATTTTCTGCTTGGATGACCTATTACTGAGAGAGGTGTGTTAAGATCTCCTACTATTAATGTATTCATATCAATATGACTCTTTATCTTGATTAATAGTTTTCTTATGTAATTGGCTGCTCCCATATTGGGGGCATAGATATTTACAATTGTTAGATCCTCTTGGTGGATAGTCCCTTTAAGAATTATGTAGTGTCCTTCTGTATCTCTGACTACAGACTTTAAATTAAAATCTAATTTATCTGATATGAGAATCACTACCCCGACCTTCTTTTGGGGTCCATTAGAACCCCATTTTTTCCCTCAGAGTTGCAATGTGCTCATTGACCAAGAACTAGAGAAACTATTGCACTTTCTGGCTTCCTTTAGTTAGGGGTGCTCACAGGTTACAGTTCAGGAAGTGATGTAGGAACAAAAGGGACGAGACAGGCTTCAAAATATCTTTAAGGGCTATTGATGCAACGGGGCCATGCTCCTTTTGCCATTTCCTTTCTTCCCCCTGATACGTGCACAGTTTGGCTTGGACTCAGATACCACCTTAGGACCATGAGGATTAGAGACACATCGGAAAGATGGCAAAGTAGAAGAAGCCCAAATTCTTGATTTGTCATGAAGTTGGCCATGCCAGCCCTAAAGTAGGAGATTCCATTCTCCCTTTGCCCAAGATGAAAATGACCCCTGATTTGTCAACGTTTTAGTTGGGGCTTTTTGAGGGGAAGGGGGTGAAGGGTACAGGTCCCTATTACTTACAGCAATGTTGCTCCTCACTTGTGCAGAGACTGGGGTGTGTGTTAGACATTTATTGTCCCATTCCACAGCTAGAGAGCTATTCCTTTGGTTTATGAAGCTCAAATGCTTAAAATGTAAAAAGGTCCTGGCGGGATCACCTTAAAGTACCTAGAAGCAAATAACTATCTGATCCCTTTACTCCCAACACTAACTGTTTATCCAATGGAAGGTATGAAAATAATAATTTTAAGAGCACTGTGGAGGGCATTCTCCAGTGAGACCAGGTAGGGATGAAGTAGTATGTTGGGCCAGGCACTACTCAGAAATTTCTACTAACTTTTATGATTACTGCTCAAAAATTCTCCAATGTTTTGGAAAAATCAACTAGTTAAGAATCCAAATCTTTTTAATATTTATTTCTTATGATTACATCCAGAAAAAAAAATTTTATTTAAAAATAGCTGTGGATAGACACAACTGAAGAGTTGATTAGAGCTCGCGACCCCACAGAATCATGTTCTGTAATGGAAAGAGACAGAAGAAAAGTCAAATGGATGAAATTCTTGTTGGGATTTTAGGAGTATTTTAAAGCTTTATGGAGCATTTTAAAGGAATATTTAAAGCATGAATTTCCATGCAGACCTTATATGAAATAAGAGAAATTAAAAGGAAAAGAGAAGGGATTGTAAAGTAATTAAATGATTTTTTTTTAATTCCACAGGTTTCCATTTTGAGAATCATTTATGTCTAGAAATAAGGAAAATGATGGAGGCAGCTCCAATTCAATGTCTCATAGCATTTGTGGACTCAAAAAGTAAATAATGAACTGGTTGGATCTGACTCAATTTTCTCTATGACAGTTACTATGTCAATGACAGACAGGTGTAGGGAGACCTTCCAGTTCAAGGAAGACCAAATGTAGAGGGAGAGATGCCTTGGGATGGAAGGAGACACACTTCCCACCTTGTTCCTCCTCTTCCCACCCCCACTGACTCTGTAAAGCCCTTTACCAGTCTTGACAACAAAATACAGATTCACTTTCTAATGGTGACCGTGATGGTGAGATATACTGCCTTGCTCTTAGTCTAGCCTGGATTGTGTATAAAATATGTTCATCCCCACTATGACAGGGTAACATAATCCTCTTCACTCTCAGACCTAGAGATTAAGTGGATAGTTAAAGTGGGAATAGTTAGAGTGGACGGTAGAGATTTTGACGCCGTGAGTTGGTCTCCAGAGGCCAAGCTCCATCAGCTTCATCCTACCACCCCTACATGCCCCTAGAATCTCTTATAGAGATTTCTAGAAGGCAAGAAGGAAAGGGAAATGAAAAGCAGCTTGATTTTATTCCCAAAGTGGAGAGTGGTGACACAGACAGGTTCAATAGAAGGTGACTTTGGAAGCAAATGTAGCACAGACTCTGGGGTGAGAGACCTGGGTTTAAGTTCCAGACTTATGATTAAATGAGAGAAGAGGTGGTGGGAGGCACTCTTATGGTCCAGTGACCCACTTCCCAAGAAATCAGTCACAACTTCCCCTAATGAAGGGCTTGCCTAAAGCTGAAAACAGAAACTGAACACCAGCCACCCTTGAAAGAAACATGCTCCAGATTTTCCAGAAGAGCCTTCTGGTTGGAGTATAGAGTTCATAGTCTAAACACACCCTTTTGCTTTAGGCTTTGTTACTTTGATAACAACAGCTAAGTTTTCTAAAGAGGAGTCCATGTACAATTTCAATACTATGAAGAGGGATGGTATAATCATAAATATCATAGTAATCTTATATAAGATAGGAGAAACAGTAATTATCTATATCCAAAAAAATTTACTGCTACTCTTAGTCCTTTATAACTGGAGGGCAATGGAAGAGTTTTGAGAGGCTTTATGGTGCTTCCATGGGGAAGAAGCAAGGCCATTCTGCTTCAAGGGATATAAGAACTTATACTGCTGTGGTGAAAGCAGGGTCCTGGCCCAATGTTAGCAAAGTAGCCTCTGGAGCTCAGGTGAGGAAAGGGCCAGTGACATGAGCTGCCAGGGCAGAAAAGGGCCTCAGGCTGCCTCAGGAGAGGATCCAAGGTGGGCAGAGAGAGAAAGGGGCACTCCCCCAGACAACCCTGGTGGGCAGAGAGAAGGGGAGACTCCCCCAGACCCTGGGAAGGAGGGCCTGAGAGGCCAGTGATTGCTGGATGGGGATTTAGGTCAGAGAGTGATGATGGTGGTTGCTGTTGTCAGTCACACACCCCTGAATGTACCATGGCAGGCTGTTGTGAAAGTTAGGGAAGCAAGTGTTGGTTGCACAATGTATTTTTTTAATTATTTCCTGATATTTGTGCCAGAGGCTTTTTTTTTTTTTCTTCACATGACTTTTCGTACTTATGGTCAAGTTTTCCATCAGGTTCCATCATAAGAACCACAAATGAGACTTACATTTTTGGGTTTGGAGCTGTTCGTGTGGGCAAAACCCAGCACTTGTACAAGCAAAAGTATACGTAAGGAATGAGATTCTCTGTCCCACTTAACTGTGGAAAAACCCGGCCCATGCCACCGACATCCACACTGCGGTCGCCACGCTGGCACCGAAGGGGCTCCGCCATGTTGCCTTGGGCCGCAGGCCAAGAAGCAGGTGCCGGTTCCCTCAAAAGCATGCTGCTGCATTTTGTAACCAGAAATGGGCCTCTGAAGAATTGTTTCAGGCAACAGACGTTTTTCTCAAACTACATGTGTGTGAAAGGTGGCTCCAAGTGGGACCACAGTCTCAGGTGACTGCCCTTCTCCCACTCCAGGCAAGGTTGCTAATAATACCAAAAATGAGAATGGTGCTACTAGCAGAAAAAGAATTCTCTGAGAAAAAATATTTTTCTCTCAAAAGGAAAATAACCCTGGGCAAGAAAACCTTTCAGCTGTTTGTTGACCTGATGTGCTTCTTCTACATCTCTATGCTCATCGCCTTCTTGTTAATTAAAATCTAAGTATTCATAAAATCTGTAGACTATCATGGAAACACTTGTGATTTATGACCCTCCATTTAAAAAATCAGTTTCAAAAAGATATTCCCTACAATTTTTCTTGCTTGGTGGGACCACAGGAGTTTCTCCACAAAAATCTTTGATTTGTTTCCAGAACTTACCTCATGATTCCTGTTGTCTCTGGGAAGTGGTGTCATTCTAATGGGATCTCAGTGAACCCTTAGATCAGCCAGTTCAGTCCAACTCCCAAGCCGGGAAACAGCCCTTAGCAACTTTCAGTCTGTCTGCATCCTTTGAAATGTATATTTTAAAGGTAAAGACAAATGTTTCTCTAATCTAAAGAAGACTTTAGATATTGTCAAAGGAAACTTTCTTCCTGCATTGTGAACATTTTTCTAGAAGTAGAAGAAGCCAAGCTTACCACAGGCGTATCTTGAGAAAGCTCCCTTCACTGTAATTATGCATGACTTCTAAAGCCCATCAGGCGACCGTGTAGAAGTAAATAGAGGACTCTCGCTGTGTGACTCACACAAGTTCATGGTAAAGATCACAGAGTTCCAAATAGGTAATAAGCACTTTGTAGAGAACAAAATAACAGAATTCTGTTTTCATATTAGCTGGATGAATCTTAGATTTGTGAGAAATGAGGGCTTTTTGAAAACTATAGCAACCCTACCGTTCCCACTCAGTTCACTTATACCAAGGTGACTTGTAGCCCTTTCCGACAGAGCTTTCTCAAAGGCTTTTAATCTACTTCATCATCTTTAGAAATGATTAATTCTACTCTGAAACTTCAGAATTCCCAAGCAAGATAATGCAGTATATGAAACTCTTGTAGCCCTCTGTTAATAAGCATCTAATATACACATGTATGCATACACATGTGTATATAGGTATTTTCCTATATCTATATACACATATATGTATAAACATAGGAATGTATGTGTGTATACATACACATATTTGTACATATATATCATTTTGCACCTTGAGAAAATTCTCTTCAGTCACAAGAAGATCCTCTTTGACATTAGAAATGATTAGGGAGGGTAATAATCTTAGATATGATGGGTCTTTTCTCATATAGATCTGCTCTTATTTTGGGTTAAAGAGAGTCATTTACTATTGCTAGGAAAATGGCTTTCCAGAGGAAACCCTATGGATTTTAATATTCTGGTGAGTATTTTCCACAGGTACTTTTTTCATCCTTATCACAGAGCCTATACTTTGGTCATCTCCTAAGCTAGTAATTGTCCCACAGGGGTGACTTTTCCCCCAGCGGACACTTGGCAATGTATTGAGACATTTTTGGTCATCACAGTTGCTGGGTGGGGGAGTACCACTGGCCTGCGTGAAGCCAGAGATGTGTGAAGCCTGCAAGACACAGGATAGCCCCCACAACACGACACAATGAGGACTTACCAGACCCAACATACCAATAGTGCGGAAACTGAAAAATTCTGCTTGCACTAAAAGCTGTTCCCTCACTCAACTTTTATGTTCAAAACTGAGTTCAGTTTGATTACCTAGGAGACTGCTCTCAATAATCAACCAAAAGCGCATTGACATGCTGATAGCTCTTCACCCCCCAGTGCCAGAATCATCTATAGCTTAGGTATTTAACTCTAGAAATACACTTGTCTTCTGTAAGATGCAAACATTGTTTAGATCTACAGATACCTGGGTGCCTCAGTCAGTTAAGCCTCTGCCTTCTGCTCAGGTCATGATCTCAGGGTCCTGGGATCGAGCTCCACATCAGGCTCCCTGCTCATTAGCATGTCTGCTTCTCCCTCTCTCACCCTCTGCTCTCTCTGTCTCAAATCAATAAAATCTTTAAAACAATTCTTCAAATCTAGTTAATGTATCTACTGGGAAATGGTATATAATAGAAGTTAGGGGTAATAAAGAGTATGTGTATGAGTTTCCTAGGGCTGCCACCACAAATTGCCAGAAACTAAGTGGCTTAAAACAAGAGAAGTTTATTCTCACAGCTCTGGAGACCAGATATATGAAATCAAGGCGTCAGCTGGGCCACGCTCCCTCGGATGACTCCGGAGGAAAATGCTCCCTAGGCCTCTGGTGGCTCCAAGTTTTCTTTGGCTTAGGACCACATTATTCCAGTCTCTGGCTGTATGGTCACATGACCTTCTGTCCTTTTGTGTCTTCTCTTTTGTATCTTTTTTTTTTTTTTTAAAGATTTTATCTATTTATTTGAGAGAGAGAGAGAGAGAGAGAGAGAAAGCATAAGAGGGGAGAAGGTCAGAGGGAGAAGCAGACTCCCCATGGAGCTGGGAGCCTGATGTGGGACTCCATCCTGGGACTCCAGGATCATTACCTGAGCTGAAGGCAGTCACTTAACCAACTGAGCCACCCAGCCGCCCCTTCTCTTTTGTATCTTATAAGACACTTGTCTCTGGATGTAGGGCCCTCCTGAGTGATCTAGAGTACTACCGTCTCAAGACCCTTGATTAATTACATATGCAAAGGCCATTTTTCTCAATAAGGTCACATTCACATGTTTCAGGTGGATAGATCTTCTGAGAGGCCACCACTCAACCCACGGCAGTAGGTGTGTGTGTGTGTGTGTGTGTTCACAATCACTGTGACAAAGTTTGGCTCAAAATAAGCAAAACAAAGTGTTAAATAAGATTTAGCATACTTTTACTTGGATCAATAGTCTCACAACAACTTCTGTCTTTTTATTTTATTTTATTTTATTTTATTTTATTTTATTTTATTTTTTTGAGCCTGGTGGTGGGTATTAATGAGGGCACATATTGCATGGAGCACTGGGTGTGGTGCATAAACAATGAATCTTGGAACACCAAAAAAAATAAAAGTAAAAAAAATAAATAAATAAAGACCAGGAATCGAAAACCCTGATGGCGGGAGAGAACTCCAGAGAGAAATTAGCAGGTTTACCTCCAGCTATGTAGCACATATGATACAAAGCAGGGGAGCTTCAGTGTGATTTAGAAGGTACACACCTCCACAGTCTTCCCAAATAGCTCTCAAGCGTTTATTTCATCACAGGAAGGCAATAAAGATCATGGAGCTCAAATGATCCTCTAAGAGAAAAAAGAAAGACCTTGAAAGTCATTTTGTTAAAATCTTCCTGTTTTAGAAATGAGGAAACTGAGATCCCAAAGGCTTTCATCTTTATTTGCATGCCCTCACATATCTTCACTGAGGCAAGATTAGAAGCTCATCATTCTTTAATAATTTTTTAAGAGTATATTTATTTATTTGACAGACAAATCACAAGTAGGCAGAGAGGCAGGCATAGAGAGAGGGAAGCAGGCTCCCTGCTGAGCAGAGAGCCTGATTCGGGGCTCGATCCCAGGACCCTGAGGTCATGATCCGAGCCGAAGGCAGAGGCTTAACCCACTGAGCCACCCAGGCGTCCCAAGAAGCTCATCATTCTTGATCAGTGTTCTTCCTCTATGTGCTATGCAATGTCTAATCTAACTTCCCTCTTACGAAAAAGCAAACCCATTCTCCTGATCTTCTTTGAGTTGAAAGACGGGGAAGCTACCACCCATAGGATGCATTCTTCCCTCACACCCTGTATAGTCAGCTCAGGCTACCATAACAAAATACCTTAGACTTTGTATCTTAAGCACTAGAAATCTGTTTTCTCCTGGTTCTGGAAGCTAGAGGTCTGAGATCAGGACATCAGCATTTGTTGGATTTTGACAAAAGTGCTCTTCTTGGCTCTCAGGAGACAGCCGTCTTGCTGTGGTGTCACTTGCCTTCCCGCAGTGTTTCTGTGCAGAAAAAAAGAGAGTTAAGGTCATCAATCCTATTAGATGATGACCCCACTTTATGAATTTATTTGCCTTAATTACTTCCTAAAAGCCCCATCTCCAGATACAGCCACGTTGCAGGTGAGGGCTTCAACATATGAGTTTTGAGAGGATATAATTCAGCCCATAGCCCGCTATCACCTTATGCCAATAAAGAGTACTATTTGCAGAATAATTTTTGCATTTTATGTAATTCCTATAATTTTGTGATTTGCTCCATTTAACAAATTGAGAAATTGAGGCTAAGAGAAGTCAATTGATTGGCCCAAGTTCATAGAGTAAAATGCAATCCAGAAGTCAGCACATCTTCTATATGGATTCTAGAGCTCTCTCCGTGTCCAAGATGACTTTCTGTATTGGTCACCTGTTAGTCATTGTCCTTATAAAGCATCTACAGACACTGTGAAAACAAATGGCTTCTAACAAGGTCCTTAGAGAGACCTATGAAAGTCTAACACTGTAATTCTTATACTTGACCATCTAATACATAAGTGACTTAAACCCCACAGAATGGAAACAGTTTAATGTGTCATCTGTTCTCATGTGCACAGGGACTATGGCTTGAGAGAGGATTCAGCTGTTCCCACAGTAAGCCATCAATTCCTACCAAAAAAAAAAAAAAAATCGTAAAGGAATAAATGATTATTCACGGTGCCAAAACACATGTATTTTGAACAAGAAAACATTATGTTAAAGAATGTGAACAAAAAAACCTGATGCAGATTCATTCAACAAGCTTTTCAATGAAACTTCTAAAACGAAACACAAGAAATGTTTTAGGCCATAATATGGTATCGAAGTCTTACCAAATATCAAAAGCAAAACTACTCCCTATTGATGGAGATAGGCATTTCTAGATGATTCTGGGTATGAACATAAAAACTGAACATGTTCAAATATTTTTACTGTTTCATAAAATTAAAAAAACTTTTATCACTTATGTTTGTTGGTAAGAATTATTCATTTTTATAGGTGTGATGACACTAGCATTATTACTGAAAAAGAATTATTTTAGGGATTCAAATGGAAGTAAGTATTGAGGTTTGGAATGTGACAGGTTATAGGTCTGTAATGAACTTTCAAATAAAAAAAATGGAGCAAATAATATACTAAATCTCATTTATGTATATGGTAGTTCATTATACTATTTTCTGTTCTTTTATCTCTATAGATTTTATGTTTTGAGATATGTCTAAAAATTTATAAGAAGAATAAAAGACATAAAGTTACCAAACCTTAGGACCAAAATATTAATAGTGCATTATTTAATAGAATGTGGCTATTCAGTATTGCATGAATGGCCCACGTGAGAGGAACACAGAGAAAAGATGCATATATATCTGTTCAGAGAAACACACCACATTTTTCCAGTTTCTGCTGCTAGGAGTACACATTGATCAGCAAATTTGAAGCAACCGTCACTATTTTTAGAATTAAAAAATAAGAATTTCATTTTGAGTAGAATAGGTCTGTTTGATCTTTTTTGACATACAAAAAGCTGTATGTAATTAATGAATACAACTTGATTATTTGGGAGATAAGGTAAGGATACACCCATGAAACAATGACCATCATCTGTTCCATAAACCTATCCACCATCTTCCAAACTTTCCTCCCACACTCTTATTTATTATTGGGGCTTTGTGTGTGTGTGTGTGATAAGAACCCAACCAAAGACCAAAACCAACATTAGTAAATGTTTAAGTACACAACACAGTATTGTTAACACCAGGCACGATGCTATGCGGCGGACAGTTTGATTTCAATAGCCAGCATTACTCGTTTTCTGACCCACAATAAACACAAAGACGCACCTTCAGGAGAACGGAATCCACACGCAACTAACATTAAAAGCAGAATTTGTGTGGAAAGCACACAAGAGCACATACACATTCTCTTTAAGCTTCGATTGGAAAGAGTTTTTGGAAGGTTAGAAACCTTCCCCCCTGAGGGTATTCAAAAAGGCAGAAGTAGCTTTTTGTCACTTGCTCTGAATTTTTTTTCCCCCAAGATGAAATACAGGAAGCCAATTCAGAGTAGCTAGTAAATTCAGTCATTTTAAGGGCCCCATTCTGCCCCCTTCTCTCCCTCTCAAAGGCAATTTTTGCCCCTCTCCAGAAGTACAGCAGCCAGAGAGTGGACAAAGAGGACTTGGGTGGAAGGGGAGCCTCCAGCCTACCTGAGGGGCTTTCATTCAAAGAAAAGCTTCCCGTTTTACCTCTCCCATGAATGGCGTGAGTGTGTTTGAGAGCAGGAGGTAAATATGCCAGGAAAATGGATCTGGTCCCACACTCAGATTCTCCTCACTCCTGTCTCTGGAGAACACCCTCTTGCCTCTGGAAGTTATTAGCCCCCATCACCTCCCACTTTGCAGATACCACAATAAATTCATTATTTTATTTGACAAATAATTCTGCAATTAAAAGATTAGAGAATTTGGAAATACGTTGGGTTAGAAGAGATGCGAAACCCCACTTCATAGGAGGAAGACAAATGAGGTGTGTGTAAGTGCAAAAGCCCATCTGTGAGCTCTCTCACAAATTATCCCTGGGAGTTTAGAGGAGCAAATGCTACACCTCAAATACTGAGTGGCTGGAGACAAAGAAGCAGTGTGATCAGCTGACTGTCTCACAATTTTAGGAAAAGTTGACATTGTGTATATAATATTTTCCTATTAACAAAGAAATAATTGTTTCTTTAAAAACGTATTCACCTCTAACCTCCTCCCTGGGAAATGGTACACTATTATCACCTCGATCCATAGACTTCCAGATGCTTAAAGAGGTTCTCCCTGACAAATCTAGCTTAAAAGATGACCCAATCTATCACTAGCAACCTCACTGTGAAAACTCTGGGTGGCAAAGGTCAGAAAATCCAAATCAGACTGGTGTAAGCTGCAAGGGATATTAATCCAAAGGCTCAAATGATGTCTCTCTCAGATCTGTCATCCTTCTCAGTGAATGAAAAGACGGCCACCAGCAGCAAGAGGGAATCTCCTCCCAGATTTCAGTCCCTGAGGTAATAAGCTCTCCTTCCTACTGGTTGCTTTCACAAAAAGACCAAGTACTGTTTCCTGTTGGACTGTTCGATCATCCATGAACTGACTACTTTGGTCAAGGGCAACACAATGAACTTGGGAATGCTAAATGCTGGGGAAGTGGGGAAATGAGAAAGAATGCTTTTTTTTTTTTTTTCTGTCTCTATGCATGACTAATCAAACAGTGTTATTTATGCTACAGTGTTGCAGGCTATGTGGAATGTTCTTTAAATTTTTACTCGCAGCCTTCTAAAATACACCAGGCCATACTCAGAATGGCCATCTCATCTTCTCAACTAGTGGCCAGATTTTGTTATGGACGAGCACCTTGCCTGGTTCCTTCTTCTCTCGGGTCAATGGTTCTCCTGGGTGGCTTCTCGGTCCCTTGGAAAATAGACATCTGGCATCTATATTCCAGCTGACTTTCAAGCTAGAGTCCCCCACTCTGCCACAATCTCTCTTTCTCTTTATCCCTGGCTCTGTCTTGCTCTCTGCCTCTCTCTGCTTAAAACATCTAAACCTTCTTTCTTTCGCACTGACCAATGTTGTGTCTATTCAGACGGCCTTTTGAAACACAGCATTTGCTTGACTGTCAGATCATTGTTTTCCATAGAGTGGAGGACAATAAACTTCAGAGAGAGATTTGGCTGCAGCTGGAACATATGTAACTACATAAGAGAACACAGAAATGACGAGTTGGATGGTACTGAAAATTGATGGGTAGGACTGGAACTCCACTCTGTCCTCTTGCTGCCTCCTGTGGGTGCTGGGTCTTCATCAGGTAAGGGAGTTCTGTGGTAAATTATGAGTAGACCAGTTTCTAAAGCCATGTGTGAAGGCCTACATGTCAATGGTTACTGGGACGGCAGGGCTACCTCTGTCTCTGTGGAGATAAAGACAGAGTCAGCAAGGAAGGCAGAGAAGAGCACAGACTCTAGAGTCATTTTGCTTGGGTCTGAATCCTCAGCTGTGCAACTGAATACTTATGTAACCTAGAATACACCCCTAAATGAGATATATGATATCAAATGAGCATAACCTTTGCCTCTCTGTGCTCCATTGTCCTTGTATGTAGGAAGGAGATATATTAAAACTACCTACCTCATGGGATAACTCTGGGGATGAAATAGAAGAACACACATGAAGGGTTTGCCACAAGGCCTGGTGCATGAGCCCTCCATCAGTGTTCACATAACACTATAATTAGCTTCACTACCATTACCACTACTAAAAATTACATGGTGATTTGGAAACATGGCTTTTGGAGTCTGACCATGTAAGTTCAAACCCAATTCCATCTCTGACTGTGTTATCTGGGGCAAGTGTCTTAGACTCCACAAGACTTAGTTTGCTTCCCATAAAGTATGAACCATAACATCAGCCATCTAACAGGCAGAAGAAGAAAAGATTCCGTTAAATAAATACATCACTTGGCTTGCAGATGTTGTCTATCGTTTTATTAATACGGAGTGACATTGGAAGATTTCTGATAAGTCCTCTTCTCAATGCCTCCACAGAGGGGAAAAAAAAAATTATCCACAACTGCCATTTCTATTCCAGGCATCTGGAATTTTGGAGTTGGAAAAGTACTTCTGCGGTTGAAAGGCAGTATTCGCTGTTAAAGGTAAATATCCTGAGGTGCCCAGGGAGGAGGTGTATCCCCTCAATAGCTCAGCATTTCTGGTGGCCCAGCAAATGCTACCCAAGGTGACAATTTTAGAAAGAATGAGCGAAGGTAAGGACACCGGACAGAGGAGCCACAGAGTGATGCCAATACCACCTGCGGGAGCCTGGAAGTGGGAGAACGGCCTCAGAAGTGGAGATGAGTGTTCTCGAAAACGTTCCTGACCTTCACAATTTGGTCAAGGATTCATGTCATACAGTCCCATTAGGCTCAGGGCCCAGCACAGGCTACAGAGCCCAGATTTTTCTCTAGGTTCTGGGCCACAGCATCTCCACAACAGAATGAGCCAACTTCGTTTCGCAAATGCTTTCTCTAGATTTTTGGAAAAAGTGGAGCTTTCTGAAGAAATGTTGAAGCTACACGGAGTGGGTGGTGTAAACACTCTCTCTGGCCCCAGCCTTCTAGTCTTTCCAAACAGTATTTTGATGATGATACAAGTCTCCTCCTCAGATGTGGAGAAAGTGGAGAACTGAATCATCTCATAAGACCACAAAGCACAGAGGAGGCAAGGACTGTCTCAAAATAATGGGATGAGCCTAACTCAAAGAAATCCTTAACATATTAGCCAAGTTTTCCTCTGTGGAGAGAACTCCCAGAGGAAATTTGGGGCACTCTCTTCCTGAAGTATGTTTTAAAATTCAACCAGACTCAATGAGAGAGACCACAGGAAACCCTTCTGCCCTTGCCAGGTGAAAGGGTGGAGAGAGGGCTGGACGGGTCTTGTCCAGCTCTCATTTCTGTGGTAAGTGATCCCAGTCACCTGGGTCGCTGCACCAGAGAGAGAGCTGGTCGTTCCCATCGACTTTCACTTTTAATAGGAGCAAGTTTAATCGGTTCTTCAGCTCAGCCCTCCTTTCAAGTCTCTGGAAACATCTCAAGGGAGAAAATAACACTAAGAAACACTGAAATCTTTTCTCTTCTCTGCAGGCATTTGTCACAGCGCCAGGTCCTAAGTGCACAGACTTTGGCAGAGCAGACCACTTTGATATACTTTTCCCAGGGTTCAAAAAGAAAAGATAAACAAAGAACTTGTGACTTCAGGGGGAGCAAAGGTAGCCAGGAGTTTATGAGGAAGCTCATCCTCTTTACATTTCTGGCAAAGGGGAAGGGAGTGTCAGTGAAGAGAAATCACCTTGTTAGTGGTTTCTGCAGACCGAAGGTTTGGTGCCTGAGGGCGTTTTTGGGGCTGGCTCAGGGGATCTGCTGCTGTTTTCCACAGGTAAAGCAGAGGGCAGCTTCTGTCAGCAAAGCTTGACCCTGCAAGGTTGTGTTTTGGTTGGCGCTTTTTTTTAAGGCAAGGAAAAGTATTACTCATTTAAAACTGGTTCTCAAAAGGTATATGGACTTCCTTTGACAATATTTCTCAATGAATTAAGCCAAACAGGAAAGTCAAAAATAGTTGACATTTCCTTTAGATTTTGAGAACAAACAGGATATGTCTAATTAAGACTTTTTATTATCTGGGTCCCAACGACTTTGGCAGCTGGTTTATTTCTTCTGGTATAAGAATTTTTATAACCACATTAAGATTCGAAATGTTAAGTAACAAATGGCATGAAGATGAGGAGGAGTTGAAATTGTAGCCGTATTTTTATTATATGCTTTCCCTTTCTGTAGTTATCAGACCTATTTCCTTAGCAGTCAGCCCTGTATCACCACACTGAATAAGACAGACTTTAAACAAACATAGTGACTATGTGTTGATAGTGTATGTCTCTGGATATTTGCCAAGAATCTGAGATGTGAGAAATAAAAATTCATCTCCAGCTTTTAATGGAATTGGATTAGAGCCAAGAAAATATAGCACAAATCAAGTGGCTTCTCCAATGACGTTGTGCCAATGACATCATCATTAGAGCTGAGCGTAGGAAGCCTCACAGGATCTCGCTAATTCCACAGTCCCTAGAATTACTTTCTTCCCATTCTCTGCCAATTTATGAAGAATCAGAACATTGCCTGGCCCAGTGGGAGTGGGGTATAACTCTATAGGTAGAGGGTACAAGAAAGGTAGGTTTTATTTCCCTGATCCAGTCTCTAGCAGCAAGGGGAGAAAGGTTGAAGAGGGATGCAGGTCCCAGGTTGACCCTGCTTGGCTGCATCTTGAAAAGGTCTGGTGTAGCCCATGCTAGGTCCAGCTGGGCAACATTATATAGTGTGTGCGTGTGTGTGTGTTTCCTCTTGACCCAGAGTGATGCACTTCTAAAAATTGACATTAGCCAAATACCTATGAAACTGATTCAAAACACCAGTGTATTCATTCACAGTGATAAATGGAATTCCAAAGGGTCAAAGTGGTTCTTGAGTGTGATCAGATCATTCTTGCCTCCAGAAGAAGAGTTACATGGGAATCTACATTACACTGAAAAGACGGTTGAGTGAGTGCAGTCTTAATGTGATGCTAATGGGGGGTGCCTGCATGGCTCAGTGGGTTAAGCTTCTGCCTTTGGCTCAGGTCATGATCTCAGGGTTCTGGGATCGAGCCCCAAATCAGGATCTCTGCTCAGCAGAGAGCCTGCTTCCCCCTCTCTCTCTGCCTGCCTTTCTACCTACTTGTGATCGCTCTCTCATTCTGTCAAATAAATAAATAAAAAAAAATTTTTTTTAAAAGTGACGCTAATGGGTACCGTCAAGTTATGATGACCTGTGCCACCCAACTTCATTTCCAGGAATACTTCTCAAAAACACCAGGAAGGAACAGTCTTTTGGTCAGTGTTGGCACTCTGATAAATGAGACTCCCAATCTTTTTTTTTTTTTTTAAATTCAGGTAAATCACGATCATCCCTAAATGATAGAGCTCAGATTACAGCAGCATCACTGGCCAACAACAATAACAAACCATCCTGATGATTTTGCCAGGACTCAGGAAGACAGTCCAGGGCTTGAGTGAGGTTGGGAGACCTCCTGCATCCCCTCTACGGCAATTTGGAAACACACTGACTTTACTGGCAGCGCACAATCAGGCTCCAGTCAGAGGACTCACTTCTGCAGATGCGCAGACAACAGGTTCATCCGTGATGTTTTCTCTTCTTATTTTTGCCTTGAGAAGTGACATTTTCTGCCAAATTTGGGAGTGCATTCTGCTGTGCCTGACTGCTTTATACCGTGCTTCTGTGATCCCAGCCAAGTAGCAGAGGCAAGATACTCTGTAGCCACAAATGGTTTCGGTGTGCACAGAACATCTTTCCTATCACAATAATGTTTGTTCTTTAATAAAAGGAAAGGGATGTTAGAGAACCTTCCATGTTCGACAGACTAAAAGAGGTGTTCTAGCACAGTGTCTATTCAAGGAATGGTATAAAAGCAGTTACACCATTAGCCAGCATATTAAGGATTATAAGTAAGGTTCTCATTTAAGGAATAATTCATTAAAGTTACATGCATAATGATGGAAATTCTCCCTATTTCCCTCATCCTCCTTTTTAGTATCTAAAAGAGATTAGAAAATGTGAACATGGGGCGCCTGGGTGGCTCAGTGGGTTAAGCCTCTGCTTTCGGCTCAGGTCATGATCCCAGGGTCCTGGGATGGAGCCCCGCATCGGGGTCTCTGCTCAGCCGGGATCCTGCTTCTTCCTCTCTCTCTGCCTGCCTCTCTGCCTACTTGTGATCTCTGTCTGTCAAATAAATAGATAAAATCTTTAAAAAAAAATGTGAACAAAGAAGGAATTATTTTTCTTTTTCTTCATGACTGCATAAATTTGTTTATGGGTACTTTACTCAGACATAATGCTAGCAACCACTAATATTTATTGAGTACTTACTATTTTGCTCAAGATATGAAACCAAGAACTAAAATAAATCTTCACAACTAGTTCATGAGTTAAGTATTATTATTAACCAAGCTGGCATTAAGGAGAGAAAATTGGACAAGTTGCTTCTCTTCTGTAGGTCTCAGGTTCACAGAGCTTGCAAGTGGCATTGCTTAAGCCCAGGAACTCTAACCATAAAGCCTGCCTCCTTAACGACTAAGCAATGTACATTCTTAAAATTTCAAACTATAAATACTTGTGTAATTTGGCCTAACCCATTATACCCATTAGTATTGACTCTATAAACTTGATTACTATGCAGAAGCTCTTTCTTATTCCTTTTCCCTTCTTGAGAAATAAGGCAAATGTAAAATTAGAACAACCTCCTCTTCTGTTTCTCAGTGAATGACTTTATTATCATCTCAGCCAATACTGAAATCCACATTTTGAAAAAAAAAGTCTCCACCACCCACATTACCTTCATTGTTAATATTTATAACATGTGGGGAAAGGGTTTAGAACTCGACTTCATTGTTCCAACAAAAATTCAAAATCTTCCAAATTGGCTAAGGAGTCCTACATCTAAAAGGTCTACTCCTCAAGCATGGGCCTCTTGCCAATGTGTCTGACAAAGTGAGTCTCAAAATTCGAGAGTTATCAGAGCATCTTGGGCAGGTTAAAGAGAGTTCCAAGTGTCAAATGGATTTCTAGAACAGTATCTCCAAAAAATATAATTCTTTCACATTTGTATATAAGAATTTAACCAGATGTTCATTATGAGGAAAAACAGCCAAGTTAACTAAGTGAGGACCTATTTATACTCTACTATGAAAATTACCGAGTTTAATATAACTCAGAGGAACTCAATTTACATTCAGAAATATTTAACAATGATTCTCCAACATTAGTGTTTGACTTTCTGAACATGGACCCCAAAACTGTATTTTTTGGTTTAAAAAAATGTGTGGAAGTCACTTCTTTCTGACTTTTTGGCTTTTCTAAGATGTTTCATGACACTGAAAATGCATCAGTGGCACAGGGGATTAATCACTGTCCAATCATCACATTACTATAGGAAGTACCCTAATCGGTCAGTAGAATCATTTTCCGATCTGGTTTCTCTTAGTATCTCAAGGGAGAACATCAAAAGAGGGTTCTATTTCAGGCATAAAGGTCCCCCTTTACTTCCCCATCAATCTCTTGATGCCTAGATGCCCAGGAAACATGGACTTTCTCCTTTCCTTCGATTTCCCAAAACCACAAGCATGAGAATCAAGCTGTCCTACAACATAAACTAGAAGACAATTCCGCCTTGATACCTTCTTACTCAGGGTTTCTTCATTCCCTTCTGTTCCCCCATTTTCCTATCTCATTAAATTTGTATTTATCCACATATTTTCAATTAATGATCCTATATTTCAAATATCTTCCATCTGTTCCAACCTCAGTCCTGAAGGGAGACACGGTCCCTTTGGAAGAGACAAAAAGAGAGTACAAAAAACCATCTGCCGGAAATAATTCCAAGATACTGGTGTTGTAAGTGTGATATCAAACATTTACCTAATTACTACATTAGGGATTCCAATCAATTCTCCTCTCGGTTTCCACTCATCGTGTCTTACGTATTTCCTATTTGTGAGGCTGGGATGTTGTTATGGTTATCAGTAGAGTCCGAAGAGGAAAATCTTTCTTTCCTTACTCAAATTATTGAAAATAAAAAGCAACACAAATACTTTAGCTCACCCAAATAAAGCACGCATTCCTGCTGAGGAAAACCTGACTGAGAAGTATACTCATCCTATTACAGCAATCAGTCTTGTCAGTCTCTCTGAAGGCTAAATGTTCCAACTTCAGCAGCACTGATACAGAGGTCTTCATTTAGATAAATAAAATTAGATAATAAAAAATCTAAACAGAATGACTCAACTCTTATTTTAATTGAACAAACAATTATTAAGCATGAAGATATGAGCACTTACATCACCAATCCCAATCATGACCTGTTTCCTGAAATCCCCAGGGGACCTTACGAACCCAGAGTATCAGCCACAGTGGCACCAGTGGCCACATTACTGATGGAGATGGCTTCTCAATATGGATCCCAGGGCCTTCACCTCTGGGCATGGACAGGCCCATGGTCATCTGGAGTCATCACGGCTATCAACAGCAATGCTGCTTTTAGGGACAGTGGGGCTGGGCTGCCAATCCGTGTCATCAAAGAAAAGTGATGTCACCTGAGAGCAGACATGTCATCAGAGTAAGAATAAAAAACATAAACCCAGGATCACACAGTGGCCAAATGGTCTGGTTCACAGATCATATGTTCCAGATATCCCTTAGAGAAATTATCTGGGAAGAATTCCAGGGGCATGGAGTTGCCACATGGTAAGTGAAAGTACAACCAGAAATACCATGTGGGAATTTGAATTTTGATCAATTTTTTTTCCTTCAGTTGTCTGTGGACTGGAGAACACACTGACCCTTCGTTCAGTTGTCTGTGGCTGCACGACAATCTGCCCCAATACTTTACAACATAAGACACCAACTGTCTTATTAATTCTTGTGATCCTGGGGGTTGACCGGGCTCACCTGTGTGGGACTTCGGCTCCACGCAGTGTTGACTGGGCTGCAGTTACCTGGGGCTCAGCAGGGCCGGAACGTCCAGGATGTGTCACTCTCATGACTGACCACCGATTCTGGTTCTTGGCCAGGAGCTTGACTAAGGCCGTTGAACAAAATGCTGTAGATACAGCTTCTCCTTGTAATTCAGGCTTCTTGTCAATGGAGCAGTTGGGTTTGAAGAGGGAGAAACTCAGAGTTAGTGTTGGAAGAGAGGAGAAGCATAAGCAACCAGTCTTTTTGAAAGTGTCGACTAAGACCTGAGACCACATTGCTTCTGACATATCCAGTCACAGGTTCAGCCTGGCTCTAGGTGGTAGAGAAAAAGGCCTCCCCTTCTGAATTTGTGGCCATCTTGCCTCAGCACAAGCTCTGCTCTTTGATTTCAAGAGAGGGTAAAGCAGCCAACAGGGAACTAGGTTGTCACCACAAATACCTGGGATGGTGGTGGAAGAGGGAACCAACCAGAACCATCCCAGCTACAGCGGCTCCCAGGCTCCTTTTACGTACCTGAAACTCCGCTTTTCCAATTGGGTCTAAACCCCTGCATTTATACGATCTTCTCCCTTTCTTTACTTTTCCTGCTGAATGGGAAACACCCCTGTCTGGTCAGGAAATGGCAAATCTTTTTTATCTGTTTCATGTTGCACTTGAGGTCTTCTGCTCCTGAGGGGCAAGGCGAGAGGAACTAGGGCATGTGCAAGCCTCAGAAGAATCATTAACTTCACATCAGATTCACCTGGGGAAGGCGTGTTCTTGCTTTTTGTTTTTTAATTCCCAGCTATGCTCCAGATCCAGCAAATTAGTGTCTCCGAGGGTACACACACACACACACACACACACACACACAAGCTTACCGAGTGATTCAGATAGTCCCCATCTGGGGGAGAACCACTCTTAAAATCATCATTGCTTAAAAGTTACTTTAGTGTTTTTAAATTCTTTGGGGGTGGGGGAAGGCTCTTCCAGGAAGAACGAATACACATGCAATGTTCCTTATAACAGATCCATTCACACATTGGTTCAACCTATGCCCTTACGATTTATACACCCATTCCAAGTGCTTTCTACTTTAAGTACCATTGGACTAATGGTGGTAGAAAATCAAGGCACTGACAAAGCCACTGTATGGAACTGAGATGGGGCTGCAAATGCTGCTGTGCATCGTAGCGACCCTGTGGGTTCAGGAGAGCCCCAGGCTGGTCAGAGCTGTGACCCAGGACATACCTGCCCGACACCAGGGTCTGTGTCCAAGCACACAAACTCCGGTAATGGCATCCCGTTGTGCACTCTGTGGAGTCCCCACTCACACAGCTGCTGAGCAGGACCTCTGGGCTGTGAAGCAGCCATGAAGTGCGCATCCGGCCAGCGCCG
This sequence comes from Martes martes, assembly GCF_963455335.1. Lineage (NCBI taxonomy): Eukaryota > Metazoa > Chordata > Mammalia > Carnivora > Mustelidae > Martes > Martes martes. Next base: position 61,372,243 of record NC_137891.1, read on the forward strand.
AGTATGACAGAAGAATGCAGGCAGAGGCCCAGAAGGGAAGGACGAACCCTCTTTCCAGTGGCCGCCATGTCTGATTGAGTGGCTGGCATCGAGAATGTTGAGTTGTCTCTAGAATCATGTCTCCTAAGAGCGAAAGTGATCCTAACATTTCTGTGCCTCAGTTGCCCAGGAGCAAACTAATATCTGAGTCCTTGATTCCTCCTGGGGAATACTGTGAGGCAATTAGTGAAACAATGCCTATGAAGTCCTGGGAGGATGGTTGCTCCAGGAGCTATGCGAAGATACCGTGTATCACTGAGGCCAACTGAGTTTCATAACCTTGCTCCAACTCACTGGAAGGATGTGAAGGAACACACCTAACACAGCCTCTCTAACTATACACACCAAGTCTAAAAGCGCATTCACTCTAGATGCAGACAAACTGTTTAAAACAAAACAAAACAAGCTCAATCATTTCTGATCATCGGACCCTGCACTTACTGGGCAGACTCCATTCTCTTGGACAGAAAGGCAGTATCCAGCAAGGTTTCTTCCCCAGGCTGACAGCCGTTTCTATAAAGCCATGTGTTTTTTTCAGAGCAGCCTACGGTGACATAGCAACCCAGACATATGGTGTCATTATTCAGCCGACACAAATTTGACACTTAAGTGAATTTATTATATTTTGCTTTGCTCCTGGTGCCTGAAAGGCTTTGCCACTGTCTCTTCATAGAGCTTGTCACAGATGTTGATGTATTTTCCTCCTCCATGGCCAGGTTTTACTGTGGAAACTGATACAACTTCACGATAGAATTTCTAGATGAATTATTCACGCATTGCATGCTTTCTGCACACAGGGCCTTGGAAGAAATCCATACTATTCAATAAATGGTCTTTCTAGTCCTTTTTAACAGAGCATTCTCTTCTGGTTTAAACTGTTTCTATTATCGCCTTTGTAATCACAATGTTTTGGATAAAGTGTTTCATAGTTGATAGTTTGGTTAAAACATTCACAATATTTCACATTAATGTGCAACAGAATTGCCCAGGCTCTGAGATGAAACCGATCCATTCTAGCAACAATAAAACATAGGGGCCAGATTCTCATCCATGCAACTTTTACTCATTTTAAACACACACACACACACACACACACACACACACACACACAACTGAAACTCTTTAGTCAACTCTATTTCCAATGATTTATAGAGCTATTCTTGCAATATCCCAATATTTGTTATTTTAGACAGAATAGGCCTCTTCTAATGCTAATACCATCTGTAGAGATGAGTTTTTAATTGAAAAGAATTTTCAGCTTGATGGAAAAGAGTCAGATGAACTCATCACTGGCCTCTGAGAAAAGATTAATGAAACAAAAACATATCAAGCTTCTTTAATACCTGGAGAAGCCATAAGAATACCTCGAGTGACATTATGGGGCATGGTATATGGGAGTGAGTAACCTTAACATGACACGGTAAGCCTGTGGAAGAATTAAGAGCTATAATTACAGTTTTTAAAGTATAGTGACCTGTTGACCTTTAAGATTTAAGACTTTGCCTCAGGGTCATTTCTTGACCTAGTTTTTATTTTGTTTCATTCCTTTTTTTTTTTATTCCCAACTAAAAATAATTTTTCAATAATAATTTTTCCGATTTTATTCTGTAAAACTCCAAGCAGTTGCAACGTTAAATTCTTCCTTATCTTTGTCTTATTTTTAATTTAGTTAAATGTTTGGAACATACAGATTTTAAGGAATCTCTCCTTTTAGAATTTGTTTTCCATTCAAAGAGCAATGACATCCTGAATTTTTCCTAGAACAGATGGCAAAAGAATTGCACAAAAGCACAAAGGAAGATGAAATTCTAGCTAATGATTATTATTATTTGAGCAAACTTAGGCTAGGTGCAGTAGATTGCATTTACTAAGCTTTGAGGTCCATCCATGCATATCTTCCCCCATTTGTTGTCTATGGCACCACGCTTTTCCCAGTCTCTCAAAATCCCAATACTGGAGTCATCTTTGGCTACAACAATGCACATCCCTGTGTCCACCTCCTCCCCCAAGTTCTAACAGCCCTTTCTTTCTTTGAAATATGTCCTCTGTTCAGATCTTAGTTTTTCTCTACCCTGCTCCAAGCCCCCACAGTCTTTATCCAGATATCCATGAAATCTGTCCCATCTCATCTTCCAGCCTCCAAAAATTTCCCTAACTCGAGTCTGTCCTGTCTATCATTACCAGGATGAACTGCCTCATACATTATTTTATTATATCATCCCCTGATTAAGAACCCATAATAGTTTCTATTGCCTACGGAATATCTTTTGACTTAATATATGTACTAATGTGCCGGCTTTTTTTTAAGCACTCAAAAATATCAACTCTTTTAGTCCTCATAACAACCCTATGAGGTAAGAACTGTGACTTAACCCTTTTTTATAGATAAGGACACTGAGGCAGAGAGAGGATCAGTAATTTGCCCAAGGTCACACAACCAGGGAGGAACAGTCATGATTCAAACCCATTGTATGCATTTAACCAATGTATATTGATAGTTTGGTTAAAACATTCACAATATTTCACCCTAGAATAACTAGCACACATGCAATGTTTTGTATTTTTTACACAGCTTTGCTCATTGCTCATTTGACCCAACCCTTCAGTCAGATCCTGTTTATTCTCAAATCCATCTAACTAGATCTCTTTCTAGTAAAAGGAGCTGCATTTAAGTGGACCACTCTCCTTCTGCATACATTTATCCACGTCTTACACCTCTGCTGCTGAGAATTTTCTTGCCTGGGCTCCCGTGACATTTTTCTCTCTTGGTCATGCATATATTCAATAATAGAAATTATAAATATTTATCATTGGGATATATAAACTTCTTGAAAGATGTAGCTCAGTTCTCAAAGGAGCCTTTCTGACCCCACAGGAACCTCTTTTCTTTTTTGCCCTCTCTGAGCGTATGTGCGTACCTACCCAACTTGGCTATAGTGTCTTTCAAGAACTTCATCAAACTCCCATTCTTCTCTGAAGCCTCCCCTCAGTTCTCACAGGCAGACTGTGTAGCTGGGTGCACAGTGTTCTCATGCCAACTCAGATGGTTGGCTCATCCCTCGATTATCACCCTTCCGGGCTACCTGGCCCACACTTATACCTTCAGATTGTGAACTCCTCCCAGGTACGTGTTATAAGACCTCTGCCTATATCACAACACAGTAGGGAGTTGTTGCGAATTTTTTAATACATGAAGATTCAGTACCATTTTGTACATACACACACACACACACACACACACACACACAAGCATGCATCAGTTTTATTTTGCAACAGTATTGTAAATCCAATGAAGACAGATCCTGCTTCTACCTTCCTTGCATTTCTCATCAAATTAAGTCAGAGCATTACCATCAATCCCTACTAAATGTTTGCTGTATGAATGGGTAAGTTATTAAAATTACCCCAGGAAATGAAGATCTTTGGCTTGAATTGCCAAGTGTTAAAAATGGCACCACTCAAAAATATACAGTCAACCACACATTAAAAAGTACTAAGAATAACTCAATATTTCTTGTACGGAACAGTTGCATTTTCTTCTGAGAATCCATATGTTAAAATCTCTCTCTGTATTTCCCACAAGAGCACTTAAATCCAGAACTCACAGTGTACCTGGCTTCAAACCAAGTACATTAGTTATTTTGGAATTGCAGAATTAATAGTCATTCTCCCCCTTGCAGATCTACCTCAAATAAAATTGTATTTCATTTGGATTAAGAGCTAGAACTCATAAACTTAGCTACAGCAAGCTGCACCAACACAACTCTTTAGCATTCATCCTATTGCTATGCTTCAAGAAAATACTACCAATTATAATCATTAGCTATTATAAATGAAGAAGAAAAATCCCTGCTCTCAATGCATAGAATGTGGACATAGAAGCACATTTTTGACTTATCCTAAGAACCAAAATCATATGGCTATATTGTGCTTTATAGGCCCAAGGTCAAACCACACATACAAATTCATGAAACCATTCTGGCAATTCAAAGGTAACACCCAAATACTTGAGAATACAGCCATGATAATGTAGTTATCAAATATCTCATAACTGTTAAAAAGAGAACCAAACAATAGACCCATGTGAGGTTACTTTCATATATCAGCAAACATGCTGCATAGGAAATATTATCTAAATATTTTTGTTTAAAATGTAATTATTAATGAATATTATTGAGACATAGATTTCTATTACCTCAGAAATGAAAAAGGAGAGGAGAGAACCAACATTTCAAGGACTCAGAGAAGCTCAACCTTAATCAATATGTCATGACAACGAATGGAAAACCACAGACACTGAGGATGCTGGACAGGAGGGAGAAAGAGAAGAAATACATCTTCAAGTAGTCTTATCACTTGTTAGGTATAAAAACAAAAGTCAAACAGCAGGGCGCCAGGGTGGCTCAGCGGGTTAAGCCACTGCCTTCGGCTCAGGTCATGATCTCAGGGTTCTGGGATCGAGTCCCGCATCGGGCTCTCTGCTCAGCAGGGAGCCTGCTTCCCTCTCTCTCTCTCTCTGCCTGCCTCTCTGTCTACTGTGATCTCTTTCAAATAAATAAATAAAATCTTAAAAAAAAAAAAAAAGTCAAACAGCAGCAGTTCCTTTCCATAACAGCTCTAGATGAGATTCAAATAAATAAGGTCACCTTTATACATCACAGAACTGTTGACTTATTTTCTGTCAGTCACTCCCATGCACACAGAATGTGAGAGCCCCCTCAAGCCATCTAGAATGGAAGAAGCCAATGGAGATGGGAATATATAATATCCCAGCAGTAGGGCCATACTGAAGACTTGGGTTTAATTCCTATGGTCCCCTCTTTAAGAGTTGTCTTACATTGTATTTAAATCAGAGTTAATGGATTTTAGTGACTCCATATTAGTGCAGAGCTGGTTTGGCCATTTGAAAATAAATGTTTCCACTGGGAAGTGAGTATATTTCCAGATACAAATGAATTGTCATTTATAAGAGGACTGTGAGGACCAGTCATTCACACTTCAGTTTACTGAGCACCTATTATATAGCGAGTAGCAGACTTGGGGAAAGCACTGGGGGTGCAGTATTAAAATGGTGAGATAAATGCCTCAAATTCAGTATGTACAGAACACAGAGAGAAAGCATCCAGCTCAAAGTGAGGAGCCTGGAAAGGCTTCCTGGAGAAGCTGACATTTGGTTCAAACCTTGCAGGACAAGGGGACAACTTCATGTCCTGCCTGTGATCAATTTCGAGGTCAAATACATGGATGCAGAGGAAGTGGTTTTAGAACATATGCCTTATCAGGAATTAAGACTCAGATTCATTTTTAAGTATTTATTTCAATACAAAAACAATTTCACCGTTGTCCACTCTGTTTGCCCTATACTAAGGCACTGCAAAGAGTACAAAGAATAACTGAAGATGTTTACCTTCAGGGAGTCTATAATTGAATTAGACAATGAAAATCACACATGTGACCGTTAAATAACAAAATAGAGCAGTATTTGTTTATGTGCTAGGATCTCTAGCTTTTCCAAAGCCAAGTATGAATCACTTTGTATCCTTAACCAATCATCTTTCCCATGATTTTTCCTGTTAATGATGTGTTTGCATAAGAGATAATACCCACGTATAATTCTTATAAAGTTTTTCCATTTGTTTGTATATAGACACATATAACAACAAGAACAAAGCAAGTATCCTAATAGATGGACATAGCAAGAAATCAAATTCGAGTTCCCATTTCTCCATGTTTGTGGTAAATCCCATGTCATCTTACTTCATAAAGAAATAGACCTCAATAGAGGCCATGTCCCTTCTCAGGACTGAAAAGTCATCTTCAGAGCATTTATTCAAAGCTAGATGTGAGGATGAGTCAAGAGAATCAACTACAGCTTGAAGATTTGCCACATCAGAGATCTTGGACGGATGATTCGGTCACGTGGCTGTTCCTTCACTGAATCACAGTTGCAATTTGACTCCTATGAACCTCAACTTTGCTATCTATCAAATGGGTAAAAGGACACCTATTGAATCATTCCAGGTGGTTCCAGATTAGAGGGAAGGGACAACACACATCCCTGATTTGAAAAGTAGTCGTAGTAGAAATGAGGTGTCCACACAGAGTGGACATGTATGCACAGAACGGACATAGCTGCCTGAATACTGTCTATACAGCAGCTTTGAGAATCTCAGCCATCCCTGCCCCACCACCCTTTCAGACCTGGACTCTGATCAGCCCTCTGGAGGAAACTACGCTAGTAGTCTAGGGACTGGCACGGAAGGAAATGTTGATATGCCCCGACACTTACTGACCATTCAATATATAGTCATCATTGTATTCTTTATTACCAAATAATAAGTTCTTGGTTTTTATTTCTGAAATATAAAATGATTATAATGCAAAACATCCACTTTTCCAAAAGCCACATGAGCTGGAAGGGTACGTGTAAAGGTTCAAGTCACAAAACATTTTCTTCTTTAGTTTCTTCGTCTCACCCTCAGTTCAATTTTCCAGCTACAGGTCTGGAGGCCCTGCTGGATATCTTCAGGGGATGCACATCCAACCCCTCCTTGCTCCACACAGCACCCTGCCTGCTGCTGCTTCTCCCACTACTGACACAAGTGACAGCCTCAGACTGTGCTTCCAAAACCACCCCAACATCTTAAGCTCTCCACGCCACAACACATGTACTGCATCAATCAAAGCTGCCTCCTGCCCAAGTCGTGGCAGTCTCAAGAGCTCATGTTGTCCCTCCTACACCAGGGGTCTCCCTACTGAAGCAGAGAGAATACTTCCTCTGAGGGCCCTTGCCTCTGAGTTGACATATGATTGACCCCCATCCCAGAGCTGTGCACTGCACATGACCTTCTCAGCGCAGAGGCCTCGTTTCCTCACACACTTTGCTACCACATCACAAAATGGTGCCACATTACACTCACTAGTATCTCAGACACTTGAGTGAAAAATCTCTCTTACTGGTTTCACTTTGAATCTTACACGTGAGATCTGGCATGCTCTGCAAGAAAAATAAGGACCCATGGAAGACAAAGATGAGTAAGTAACACACACAAAAAACTACCCCCTCGTTCATAAAGGTCTTTGTTCCTCAACCTTTCCTCTCCTTTAGGATGACTCTTCCTTAGGATGACTCACTTCTCCTCAGGAGGCCTCCTGGACTTTTTTCAAATAGTCCCCAGAGAGGCACAGGACAAGCCTATTAGATATGCTGGAATCTCAGAGGTATAAGTTAGGGTTTTAGCTGAGGCTCTTGCTGTAGCCATAAGCTAAAGATTTATAACTTATAGTTTCTTGATAAATTAGTTGCATATGAAACACAGTGTTTAGAAGTAGAAGAGTATCCATTTTCCTAAAACTCTATTTATTCCTTCTCCTCGCATCTAGAAATTACACGTATATCAACTTATACACTTAAATTTAGCCACCTTCTGTTCCCTTTGCCCACACCTAAATTAAAGTATATATTGACATAAGACCTTCATCTCAGAAATTTCAATATTCTATAGATATGCTCAAGTTAAATATTTCTAGCCTACAGAACTTGTGCTTACATGTTCCCATGAATGAAGCTTTCTGTTGATCAGCTGTTAAAAAATCCTGGTTGTATTTGTGGGAAATAATATAGCCCATGAAGAAAAGTTAATTAATGCATGCCAATGTATGTTAATTATTAACTTCGAGGATAATTCTTGACAATACACTAAATTATTCTTCAGATTACTATGTAACTTTCACAGTTCAGAAGGCTCCTGGCAAGACACAAAGAATGAAGTCAGAATCTTGCAACGGTGAGAGAGTGTATTCCGATTTCTTTTAAGCCTAATAAAAAATGTATTTCTAAGTTAAATTTAAAGTAGCAGTAATATTACAATATAATTTCCCTGCATACACAAATTTTAAAAAAGAAGCACTCCTAAAAGTATTTAAGAATAGTCTTTAACAATTTTAACTGGTTTCTAGGAATGGCTTCATTAATCATTACTTCACTCAGGCAATTTATTTTTCATGCTCTTCCAGCAAATTCTCCAGTTGTCTTTAATCTTTCCCTGCATCGTCCATGAGTGCTCCAACTAGTCCTTATCTCTGAGGCTGTTTTGTTACTCCTCCTGTCAGACACAAAGCAGCACACCAACTGAGTGATCTCAACAGCTGAAAGAACTACCTGGCAGGAGCACATGTGAGACCAAAGTAGAAACAACCCTCAAGAACAATGAAGAAATTCTCTTTTGAGGAGATTTCACAAAACTTTCTATGAGCTCAAATATACTCAGAACAGATAAATATCTATGTATATGGCATGTGTCTGTGAAAAAGATTTCAAATGAATGACGCCTAGAGGCATAATGCACAATCTGCTAGGCTTCAATAATATTTTCCAATTTGACTCACTCTCAGTGAGTTTTGCCATGAATTTTAATTGAATCTTCTTAACTCACATTTTGTACTTATTTCTTTTCACACATAGCTAATAGCACAAGAATCAGACAGTTAAGTTTTTAACTCAACCTTCAGTCATTTTGAAAGTAATTATATCTTTCAGGTCTATTTTAGGGTCTATTTTACTGTCAAAAACTAAGTAAAAACGAACATTGTTTATAAATTTGTTTTTTTAATATACCAGTATACATTAAAGAAAAACAGAATGTCAGTGATGCTTTTGGCATCTCATAATTTGATGTTTTATTGTGAGACACTGATACTGAAAAACAAGGAAAAATGATTATCCAAGAAGGGAGGAAGCTATGACAAGGGCTTACATAATGGTTAAATGGAATTGTCAAGAGAGGTAAAGGGGCTTAAGTTTACTACAGTCACATACAAACGACCTAAAGTCAACAACAATTCTTTGTTACAACTCTAGGTGTTCATGTTTCGGAGATGAAATAACACACCCTTCCTTGATATCTGATCCCTGGAATATCAGAAATGCACAGCATTTCTTGGGCCCTGTTTCAGGCACTTCTCTTAATACACAAGGATTTTTGCATATCTGACCAAGAGCTCTGTAAAGACCTTATAAACAGGTAGGAAGCTTTATAATATTATTTCAAATATTATAAATATTATAAATTCCAAAGAAGCACTGTAATATCTCCTACTTTTAACCCAGAAGGAAATTTTCAAGCACAAGTTCTCCAGATTGCCTTCCAAAACATGGGGTACCTGGTAATAAGTCTTGGATTCTTCAATTTCCTCCAACCAAAATAGAAACAAAAGACATCCTATGTCTTCTTGTTCTGCATTACTTCCTATAACAGGCTCTGATCTTCCATTCAACCACACAGTGTCAGGGCACCGGAAGAACCCTGAAGTATCCATGAATGAGCCCAATTTGACTGCTCTTCTCCCTGGTTCTGAACTCAATGCTCTATACCACTTAGTCATCCAGATCTCAAGAGTGCTAATGCACAGACCCTCAACAATATGCTTGAATTTCTGCTTAAAATGGCTACTCTGAAACAGCTAGAAAAGTTGGGGAGGCAGAGACACTTTACCAAAGTTGCTCCCTAGTCCAACAAATGGTGCAGTTGATTGGGACACTCTCAGTATCGGCTAATTTTTAAAAGACATTTATTTAATTTATTATTTGTTTTGTTGACTGTTTCCTTTGCTGTGCAGAAGCTTTTGATCTTGATGAAGGCTCGAAAGTTCATTTTCACTTTTGTTTCCTTTGCCTTAGGGGACATGTCTTGAAAGAAGTCGCTGTGGCCGATATCAAAGAGGTTACTGCCTATGTTCTCCTCTGGATTTTGATAGATTCCTGCCTCATGTTGAGGTATTTTATCCATTTCGAGTTTATCTTTGTGCATGCTGTAAGAGAATGGTCGAGGTTCATTCCTCTATACATACATAGCCATCCAATTTTCCCAGCACAAGGACTATGATTATCTGCATATTGCAGATGAGTAAACTAAAGCATAGACTTGTCCAAGGTCACACAGTTAGCAAGGGGTGGCCCCCTGTTTCTAATCTAAACTATCTATATCTAGAGTCTGTGCTCCAAACCACTATACTTCTTGCTACAGAAGTGGCTCTGAGAGGTCTTGACCACCACCTGTCTTCTGATGCTTTACTCTGGCCCCATAGCAGGCTATTCTCATGGCTCAGGCATTTCCCCTTGCTGGATGTGGCTGTGAGCCACGTGATGTTAATGACCCTCCTCAAACCATGGTTTGATTATTGGGGGACCCTATTTCTGGATTTTAGTGTAAGCTGTCTCAGAGCATCATCTGGGCAAGCAATAGCAAACACACACAGCAGCCACTCCTTGATGATTGGCTCCCATGTCTCTCCCCAAATCGCCCACTGCCCATCTCACCAAATGCTGTGACATCAGTTGTAGAAACTTTTTCTCACTGGCTCATTTTCTCTTAAACCCAAAGAAGTTAGAGCCTAATTAGCATTAGTTCCATTGTTTTATCTTATTTAGGGAGATACATTATAGTAAATGCATGGGAATTTAAAATTATGCTTGATAGGTATTATTGACAGGTACAAAATTATCTCTGATTTGCCATCTGTTTTAGGCCAAAACACAGTATCTAAACCTAACATATTCTGTCTTTTACTTCTTCTTTTCCAAGGTGTGAAAGTTGTAACTTGTTCTTTAGAAAATTACCTAAACATAGGCTGACACTTGGTCTCCATTTTCCTCTTTCCTCAAGGCAAAATAATTGCAAACAGAACTTGAAGCAATCTTGCATGCATTGGGAACTGGGTCTTTCTTTTTGGTATCAACTTATTCAGGGGTTATCCCCTTTGAGAAAAGCTAGTGGTTCTCTTGATACCAGCAACTCCAAACCTTTTCCTTTATCCAGACTATGACATTGTCATTGAATACAGTTTTGGACCACCATGTCTGCAGGTTGTTTTAAGCTGTTTTTTAACATATCCTGTGACTGATGAGGAGTCAAACTTCATATATCAAGCAGTATTAAAAATACAGCTATTTCCAGTTGACATGTATCAAGAGATTTTTCTATGTTCATGCCCTTTGACCAAGTAATTCCACTTTGGGGACTCTGTCCTAGGAAAATAACCTGAAGTAACAGGGAAAAAACTTTATGCACAAAGACAGTAACCCAACTACCTAAACATCCTCCAAATACAGGAATGGCTAACAAACTGTCCACTTAAAGGAATACTTTATAGCCTTTGAAATGTAGTTATGAAAATTTTATGACATGGAATATTTTTCTCAGGTTAAATGAAAAAGTAAGACAAAAATCATGCATATGAGTTAATCACCCTTATGTAAAAATCAGGAACCCTGCAGAGCAAAAAAAAAAAAAAGGAGGAAACAAAACACTAACTCCCAGAGGAAGTGATTTGGAGCCCAGTCTTAGACACTGGCAGGACTGAATCAAAAAGGCAAGAAATAAATGCACTAGTCCCAGGCCAAGGGGCTGTGGAAGAGACTTTGGTCCTATACACTCTCTTATATAAAGTGGGACTCAGTAAGTAGTTGTTTAAATCAATAAAGAATGACAGCATGCATGTTCATTGTTACCTAATACAATGCACTATATGAAACTGCCAATACCTAAGAATTGCGGCCAAGAAAAACAGCAATTTCTTAGGGTTCAATCAAATACAGCCAATGAGCCTCTATCATCATCGATTGCTCAAGATCAGGATGAAATAATCTGTACCTTCTAACAGTCCCTCTCTCTCTCTTTTTCTCTCTCATCCTCAATTGCACTTTCCCTCCCTTCCAGCCCTTAGTGGTCAAGTACTCAACCTAAAGAAAATCCAACTGGATGTTGGACACAGTATTGCCAAAAAATAAAAATACCCATAGCCAACTTTTTCCCATGTTGCTGTCATCACATAAACATATTTCAGGGCTTCAACCAGAGAAGCTGGTGATTCTTAGGCTTTGTTTGTATATCATTATGTGAGATCTAGCAGTAATAGTCACTAGATAATAAGTTGCTTCCAACACCCGACCACCTAAAGAGAAAACTGCGAGAGGATTTAAAGGCTATAGTTTTATTATAAATAACCTTCCTTTTCAATATCCTGAGATCATTAATTGTAGTCTTTCAATGTATTTGTTTTCATATACATAATGTGGGAAATATTGAATGGAAGCTCACTATTTTGCAAATAAAACATTTTTATTTCTATCCCTTTTTCTCATCACTATCCCCTTTCCTACTCCCAGGCAATTAACAAACACAACACCATGGGTCACCTGGACCGGGATGGGGTTGGGCAGGGGGGCGTGCGGTGGATTGATGTCAGGAGGCTTGGAACAGATTCAAAACAGTTGGACAGTATTTTCAATATTATAGGCAGCTTTTTGGCAACAATCTGACAAACACTTTTTGGCAAATAATCTACTTTTTCTTTTTTCTTTTTCCTTTTTTAGTCCCTTTATTACAAGGAATAAATATATAACTGTGTTTAATCACCTTCATAAAATTCTCACTTCCACCTTGGCCCTCTGCACAGTTAGAGTTGTTTAAAATTAGTATCCAGAAAGGGGGTCCTTGCCTCACTCACTTTTTTAAGTAGGAAGCAAGCTAGGAAAATAATTCATGAGAACTATGGGAGTAAAACAATGTAAGTTTCCCTCTGTTTTATGATAAGTTTCTATAACCATAAAAGAATAATAAATAGAGAAAAATGATTAAAGGAATCGGTTGATTTTAGCCCAGGGTGAGGGCTCAGCACTAAGGTCACAGTACATTCCGTCCTTCTTCCTATTGAGTTGACAAAGATTAACCGGTAAGTTGTTCTGATCTGATAGCATTTCATTGAGGGAGCTCAGGAAAAAAAGAAATCTCTAAAAATAATTCACTTTAGGGGCACCTGGGTGGCTCAGTTAGTGAAGTGTCCAACTCTTGATTTCAGCTCAGGTCACGATCTCAGGGTCCTGGGCTCAAGCCCAGAGGCAGGCTCCATGCTCAGCCAGGAATCTGCTTGTCTCTCTCTCTTTCTCTGCCCTACCCCTACATGTACTCATTCTCTCTCCTTCTCTCTCAAATGAATAATCTTTTTTAAAAACATAATAATTCACTTCAAGAAAAAAGAGTAAATGTATAAACACTTCACATGTAAATACCTACTTGCTTTCAGTGTCTATGTAAGCAAGACAATATTAAATCTTTCTTGTGAAAATAAAAAAATCTGATTTTTATTGACTTTAATGTACATTTTTATGCTCTGTTGTCCAAAGACAGATGTGGGCATTACTATGCTTTGTCCATATAAGGAGTCAAATTGAGCTTCATGCCTACCCAGGAACTGACTTCATTCTATTGTTATTCCAGTGACTTTGTTGGGATTTCAGACTCAAGACAAAATGAGAATGTATACAAAGGACACTAAGATTATTGCAGTCATCTGAAGACCTGTCATTGTAAAGTCGCCTTATGTTCCAACTCAAAATGTCTTACTTCGTAATTCATTTTATAGCAAGAGGACTCACTGAATCTTGCCCCATGTTTTCATAGGGACCTTGTTCCAATCTAGTGAGAGGTATTTTCTCATTAGCAGTTAGGGATGTACATTTTATCATTAATTTGGTGATATTGAATGTGTGCCTCATAAAATCACAGGGAAGATGTTGAGAAATGCACTGGAATAGGAAACATGATCCCCAAGAGCTGGTCCCTTTGTTTTACCACAGTGAATCTCTAGCCCTCCAAATACATAGAATGAAAGCATCTTGTTGCATGATTTCAAAGTTTGCTTCTGCTTCATTCTGTAGGCATTTGACCTATTTGGACTTCAGTTTCCTAACCAGTAAAATGAAAATTATAACAAAAACAAATTCTAAGTTGACTTCTGATAATATTTTTACTCGTTCAAGGATATTATTGATGCATAATTATCTACCAGTTGCAAAGTATATGATATAATGTCAGAGGTTAAGAATAGAATCAGAGGGAGCCTTAGTGGCTCAGTCAGTTAAGCCACTGACTCCTGATTTCAGCTGAGATCATGATCTCAGGGTTGTGAGATCAAGCCCTGAATCAGGCTCCACACTGGGTATGGAGCCTACTTAAGATTCTCTCTCCTTCTCCCTCCATCCCTCCCTGCCACAATCTCTTAAAAAAAAAAAAAAAAGAATCAGAAAAGTCACCTTCTAGAACTGACACTAAAATAAGACAAAACAGACACAATTCGTCATCTACCTAGTATCTCCTGGTACGAAGTAGTTTTCAAATATGGTGTTCCCTGGGTTATCGATAGCACAAGATAAAATCTCACCTGACAGTTTGACAAAATTGCAGATCACCAAAAGGTTAAACTATCTAGTGGCTAGAAAAAGTTCAGAATTATTATGTTTACAGTACTTTCTAAAGAAGAGGATGCCCCAGTAATGAAAGCCAGTCACAGATATGTAGAATGATAAATTTGGATTCCACTAACATTCATTAAACACCGGTGTGCCATCATTGTGACTGGATCTTTCCTATGTTAACTCATTTATTCCTCACAAAACTCTATGAGATAATATTATCCAAATATTACAGATGAGGTGCATAGAATTCCAGAGACTGGGGCACCTGGGTGGTTCAGTGGGTTAAAGCCTCTGCCTTGAGCTCAGGTCATGATCCCAGGGTCCTGGGATCGAGCCTCGCATCGGGCTCTCTGCTCAGCAGGGAGCCTGCTTCCTCCTCTCTCTGCCTGCCTCTCTGCCTACTTGTGATCTCTGTCTGTCAAATAAATAAATAAAATCTTTAAAAAAAAAAAAAAAGAAAGAAAGAAAAAGAATTCCAGGGACTGTCCCAGGTCACCTACCTAGAGTCTGACCCCTCTGACCTCAAAACCCAATGTTTTTTAATCTTATGTTTACTCTTCAATGAATAGAAAAAAGCAAGATTTTTCTAACTACCTTAGATCTGAAAAAAAAAAAAAGTGATCCCTTTTTTATAAGGTCATGCTTATAAACAACTTAACATGTTCCTCGGTGTTAGAGCAATTGCAAATGATAATCCCTATGCACATATCTGTATTTTTCAAATATCTGCCTCTATGGTTATATATTGTTTTGTCTACATAGATTACATGATTTGAAAGGTTTTTGATGACCAGACAAGTTACATTAAGTAATGTGTGCTCTGTTACAAAATCTGGGTTTTACCAAAAGATCCCAAACATTGAGTGTTCGCAGTAATATGATGAAAGCATATAAATTATTAATGTAGCCGTGATGCTAACAAGCAATTCATCTAAATAAGGGGTTAAACACGTAAGCACTGTTTACTGTGACTGCGTCCTTAATTTTGGCTACCACACTACATTTTGTCAAAGTTGGTCAGATAACAGATGCAGGGTGTTCAAATCAGAAAGTTACCTGTGGCTCTGCTAATAGTATGGGCTTTAGCAACTATGCCTCAAAATCCTTAGGACTTCAACATCAGAATGCTTCAGCAACAAAGGCTCACTTACAGGTCTGACCAAAAGTAAAGAAACTCATTATGCTTGTTAGCATCTGGCCTTAATTCTAGAGCACAGAAGATAAGTCAGATTTGCAGAAATACTTGACACGGCTTATGGGCCCTTTTTAACTATTTTTTAGACATCAAGTAGAAAACCATAAGCTAGCTATTTTAAAGTTTATACATTGGCATTCTGTTCAAAAGTCACTGTTCTGGTTTACAAGTCAGTCATGTGCATTTCATTAGCACCTGTTAGTTCTTTAAGGTGCACGTTGATGGTTTAACTTTGGCAGGCTCTCTCTACGCAATTCGTTGTGAGTAATAATAGCAATTGAATGTTTCAATATCTCCATAGAAAAACCATTTGCAAGAATCTATGACTCAGCAGTTCCACTTCCAGGTATTTATTCTGAAAAGTAGAGTCACTGAGAATAATGGAAATCTATCCAGTTGCCCAAAAATGAGGAATTGCTTAAAATATAGTATATCATTCAACAAATAGTTGAGGGCTACTATGTGCTGGGTGATGAAGACTGAGTAGTGAACAAGACATATGGTCATTACATTTATGGGGTTGGAAAGACGTATGTTCCAGCCACTATTGCTGCACGACAAACTACTCCAATACTTTGTATCTTAAAATAGCAACTATGGTATTACGCTTACAGATTCTGTAGGTGAGAAATTTGGACAGGGCATGAAGAAATGGTGTGTCTCTTCTCCACAATGTCTGGGACCTCAGCTGGGAAGAAGATAAAGCTAGAGATGACTCCACAACAGAAGGTTGGAATTACCTAGAGCCTCCCTCGTTCATATGTCGGGGCTGGGATGAATCAAAGACTAGGACGGTCAGCCAGAGCACCTACATGTAGCTTCTCCATGTGATTTGGTTCCCCCAACCCACTCACCCTCAGCATGGCGCCCCATAATCAGAGCTCTCACGTGTCAACTCAAGACTCCAAGTATAAGTATTCCAACAAGTGGCATCACTTTTTATGACCACACCTTGGAAGTCCCACCACAATCTATGAGCCAAAGCAGTTAGGCCCACCCATATTCAAGGAAAGAGGAATTAGACTCTCCTTTTGATGTGAGGAGTAAGATCGCACTGTGGAGAATATGTGATTTGGGAAGTATTGTTATCTTTGGAAAATACAATGAACTACAATGTGGTAATTTGCTATGATTAATAGTGCTGAAATTATTTTTAATGGTGGCTGACGTTTGTTGAGTATTTCCTATGAGTTCCAGCGACTATTCTAAGACTTTTACATGTATGGACTCACTTAACTTTCAAAGTAGCCCTAGGAGGCAATATTATCATTGCTTTCTTACAAATAAAGAATCACCATGCAAAGACGTTATATAACTTTCCCAAGTTCGCACTTGTCGTGGGGGAGTCTGGGTTTGAACCCAGACAGTCTGATTCCCTCATTCATAATGGTTGTTAACAACCACAATAATCTTAAGAAATAATATTATAGGTTATTTTTTCTTCCTGTTTCTCTTTTCTTATTGATATTTCTGAAATGGGGGTGGTGGGGGGGAATAAAGGAGAGTTTCCTTGAGGCTTTTTTGGTACTCTTCTAGGTTTCTACATGCAGTGTTTTCCAAAGTGGCCAGATTAGAAGCACTGTATGACCTACTTGTTAAAAAGACAGGTTTGGATCCCTACCCAGACCAGCTGACTTAGAATCTCCAGGGAAGGGGGCCTAGGCAATTGCATTTTTAGTAAACATTTATAAAAGCCAAATTACAAACCACTACTCTATGGTATATTAATAGTTTGAGTTCTCTCCAATCTGTTGGGCTTTTCTTTTTCCTTCTCTTTGCTGCAGCTGTCAGGAACTACTCAAAAGAAACCACTCAACCGTGTAACTAGTGATTTTATGTAACAAGGAAGTACTTGCCTCTTAAAGGCTGGTAAACATCTGATAAGGAAAAGGATTCCTGGCAGCCCTAAAACATAATTTACCATCTTAGAGTTGTAGTAACTTTGGCTGTGTTTTCAGGTAAGGCAGCAGACATGTGGGATGGGAGGCATTGTCACCTTTGGAAAAGACAACATAGCAGTAAGAATAAGCCACAAGAGGCAAATATTAGTGACTGTACAGGTCAAAGGAAACAAATAGTATTTACTACTTAAAAGATGACTTCAAGCAGGACTTCATAGCCAGAGTTGTGATGCAAAAAAAAAATCAATTAGAAATGTGAATGGTTGTGTGATTTCAGTTTCCAAAGATAAACCAAAAAATCTGTAACATTTTATTCAGATTGGAAAGAACTGGGAAAGCAAGTCAACTGCCCCTCAAGGATATCATTCGTCTTAAAATTGTATTTGGAACAAGCATTTGTCTATCCATCACTAAATATATTCAATTCAATAGAATTTAAATAATATATGGGACAATTTTCTGTATGCCAAGTACTGTGCATCACCTCATTCAATCCTCATAACACTCATATGAGCTCTCTTCATAGTCTTACAGATGAGGGCACTGAGGCCTAGAACACTACAGTCATTTGTTCAGAGTTTCACAGCCAATGCATTTCAGAACTCGAAGGTGAATTGAGTACAGTGTTAAAAAAAGAAATGATACTACAGTGATCTTCATACTACTGAAGGCCATGTCATCATTACATTCTGCACATTCATATACATAATATTAAATAGTTATGGAACTTGAGGTCAAAATCTACCTTATTTAAGTAGGTAGATATTTTATATATGCACAAGGGACTCAGAGCCGCTATAAAAAAATTACTAAAAATTGCCTGATATCATCAAAAAGACAAGAGATAAATGCCAGTGAGAAGGTGGAGGAAAGGGAAAACTTATGAACCACTGGTGAGGTTGTAAGTTGGTGCAGCCACTATGGAAAACAGTATGGAATTTCCTTAAAAATTGGAAAAAGAAATACCATATGTTTCAGCAAGTCCACTTCTGGGAATATATCCAAAGGAAATGAAAACATTAAGTCAAAAGGATACCTGCACCTCCATGCTCATAGCAGCCTTATTTACAATAGCAAAGACATGGGCACAACCTAAGTTGTTGTGGTGAATGAATGGGTGAATGAATAAAGAAGTTGTGGTGTACACAAACACACACACACACACACACACACACACACACACACACCCCGGAGTATTATTCAGCCATAAAAAAAACAAGGAAACCCTACCATTTATGACAACATGGATGAACTCTGAAGGTAAGTGAAATAAGTAAAACAGAGAAAGACAAATACTGCATGATCACACTTATTTTTTTAAAATATTTATTTATTTATTTATTCATTTCAGAGAGAGAGAGCACAAGCACGTAGGGGAGCAGAGAGAGAGGGGAAGCGGACTCCCTGCTAATCAGAGTACCCAGCACAGGGCTCCATCCCATGACCTTGAGATCATAACCTGAGTTGAAGCTCAATGCTTAACTGACTAAGCCACCTCAGCACCCCCTGTATGATCTCACTTATTTGTGAAATCTAAAAAAAAAAAAAAAAAAAAATCATAGAAAAAGAATTCAGACTTGTGATTACCAGAGTCACAAGGTGGGAGGAGAGGGCATTGGAGGAAGGTAGTCAAAAAAACACAAACTTCCAAATATAAGAAAAATAAGCACTAGAAGTGTAATGTACATAATGATTATTGGTAATACTGCTACACTATACCAAGGAAGTTGTTAAGAGAGTAAATCCTAAAAGTTATCATCACAAAGAAAAATTTCTTTCCTTTTTCCTCCTTTTTTTTTTTTTAATTCTATCTAATTGGGAAGATTGATGTTAGCTAAATCCATTGTGGTGATTTCATAGTATATGTAAACCAAACCATGTTCTATGCCTTAAACTTATACAGTGAGGTATGTCAATTATTTCTCAATAAAAATGGTGAAAAAATTACATGAAAGATCATTGGCATAGAGACACCGAATATATAATAAGTATTTGTCTGAAAGGCACCTAGCAAATTTTACACAAGTAACTTAATTCAATGAATATTTATTGTACAACTAATATATAGAGTATTTGGTTCCTATTTTTTAGAACTTATTATTTAGTTTGGAAGGGTAAAATCCACACAAATACCCAAATAACAAGAAGAGAAAGGAAAGAATCTATTCCTCTTTATTTAGCTAACGCGATCAAAGAGAAGAAATTGATATTTTATCAAGAAAATATGGGGCACCTGGGTGGCTCAGTTGGTTAAGCAGCTCAGGTCATGATTCCAGGGTCCTGGGATCGAGCCCCACATTAGGCTTCTTGCTCAGTGGGGAGCCTGCTTCTCCTCTCTCTGCCTGCCTGCCTGCTGATCCCCCTGCTTGTGCTCTCTCTCTCACTGTCTCTTCTGTGTGTCAAATAAATAAATAAATAAATAATCTTAAAAAAAAAAAAAAGAATTGACATAAAGAACACTATAGTATAAAGAAAAAAGAAAGAAGGAAAGTAGGCATAGCCTTAATATCCGGCTATGATTATACCATTTTTCATTAAATTAGGGAAATTAGGACTTTATCCAAAGAGGGTCAAGATTTCACCTCTAAGATCATTCTAAAACATAAACTTAAAAAACAATGTTACAAGGAGGCTTCAATGTATTTAGAACCCAAACTCTTTAAAAGTTACTTGGGAATCATTAAAATAGTTGCTTGAGTTCTCTTTCCTCTTCTTCTCCACCCATTTACACAAGGTCAGATACCTAAATTGCCTCTTCGCCTCTACTGTGCATTCCCTTACCATACTAAAAGTACATTTTCAAGTAGACTGATAGTTCTATCATTGAAGTCCTGATTTTGGAAACATGAACCACCAGCTTAGTCTAAATCCTGAGCAACCAAATGCTGCAGGTAGAAGATTTCCAAAGTTTCATCTGCTCAAAGTTCCTGGGACCAAACCGTGAGGCTCCTATGGTGAAAGTACCAGAACAGAAGTTGAACTTGAAGACATTCACTGCCTTTTCAAGCAAATCCTCCTGGGGGCTGGCCTCCTCAACTTTGAATTGAGGGTATCACCCACTCTACTCAGCAGTCAGGGTAGCTGTGAGGCCCCTGTAACACAAAGGATATGAGATAATACGCACTATGACCTAGAGTGCGCCCTATGGAGGTAAGAGATTATTATGTGCTCTGGAAACAAAATCCTCTCGTTCCCCAGAAAATGTCTAGGAAACCCAAGCTGGTTTACCCATTTTTCTTCATCAGTCTATCAAGAATGCATCCTTACTCAAGATACTGTGCACACAGCCTGTCTTACCAATATTTTTAAGCCTGCAGAACAAATATAAATGGATACGTGGAGGGATTCCTGGCCTCCATCCCATATAAATACAATGTATTTTATTCATGATGATTTATATATAATCAAAACATCCCACACATTTCCTTATAAGAAGGGTTAATTGTGGACTATTAAAGATCCGCAAATGATCACATCATCTGCATCAGTCTACTACTACAGGGTTGAAGAGAGCTCCACAAAGTCACATTTGGCAATGTGCTGATTTAACACCTCATAAAAAATCCAGCTCTTAGAAGAGTCCTCTTGTCCTCAGGCTCGGGGCACAGTGAGAAGAGTTTAAAAGAGGTCATTTAGCCAACTTTGTCAAAATCTAAAAGCTTGTCTAGAGCATGATACAACAGACTTTTAAATGTTCAAGGAGAACTATGAGTACTTTGTCAGTGCACCAAGATGACTAGCAACTTTTTTCAGCAAAATACATTTTAGCTCCATAGTCTTTTATATGTTTTACAGAAGAATAGAGTCATGTTTTCAACAGTTGGGTTTCCTTAAATGGAACTTTTTAACTATGCCTACCCTGAAAATAAAATAATAATTTTAGCACCTGGGTGGCTCAGTGGGTTAAAGCCTCTGCCTTCAGCTAGGGTCATGATCCCAGCATCCTGGGATCGAGCCCCACATCAGGCTCTCTGCTCAACGGGGAGCCTATTCCCCACCCCACCCCCCACCTGCCTCTCTGCCTACTTGTGATCTCTCTCTCTCTCTGTCAAGAAAATAAATAAAATCTTTAAAATAATAATAATGATAATTTTAGAATATCTTTGGTCTATTGACAATCTTAGGCTTTCAAAATAGTTTTCTATTTTTAATTAAGACAACTCTGAAATATCATCTATGTCTGGAGACTCTAGAACACAGTATTGCATTAAAAAATAATACCCTCTACTTCGGAGTACACACTTTGGCAAGCCAGAAAACTGAGAGTTTCATTATATTAATATGTAAATAAAACTCACATTGAGTATAATTGGTAATCTGCAAATTTCTGCAAAATTAATTTCCTTGAGTACCCTTCCGAAGTTGAACCAGAAAGGAGCTGAAATGTTTGTTCCATCAAATCTTCTATCTGGCTCTTTGGGAATAAGAGAAACAGTACATATGTCAAAGTAACTGAACATTTTACATTAGAAAACTGATTTTCTTTAAAGAAATGTTTTTACATTTCCCAATCGACAGAACCAAAGGCCAGATTTTGTCCTCACTCTGGAACTATAAGAACTTATTCCACCAGTGCATCTGGTGATATTTAGACCAATGGGGAAACAACAGATCTGGCGGGAAGAATCATGTAAGGAGGTTTATGATTATAGGATTATGGATTAATGGAAATCTTGAAAGTCATGGTTGTCTGGAGACAAAGTTGATGCTCTAACACTGTCTTAAATATTTCTAATTCTTCTCTCTCTCTTTCTCTTCCAACTCTTGAATATATCCTTAGTCTCTTCGAACAGAAAGAGCTCTAATTCCAGTCCTATCCAATCCTTAATTGCATAGGGTTAGGTATATTAACAATCCTGATTCTCAGATGCTTTGTGTTTAAATAGAGAGACCTAACATCCATAGTTATTTTAGGGCGCTCCAAATCCAAGAACTACTTATGTGAGATCTTCTAAGTGGTGCTTGGTTTGAGACCATCCTCCCCCCGAATCTATTCATGTCACAGAGAGTAAAGTGCTAAACATTCAAAAGTCTCTACTGGAATAAGAAAATCAGAGGATCAAATAAGAATGCAAATGTTGATAGTTGAGCCATAAAAATGACCTCTCCTTGATTACCTTAAGAACCATAATAAACACTCCCAATTCTACTGATCCCAATAACAAAACAAAACAAAACCAAAAGACCAGTTACAGACTTCTTAGGTTGAACGATATAAAATTGCCATTTTTAACCTTTTAATGTACAATAAAAATTTTAATAATGTAAAACCCCAAACACAAGAATATTCAGATTAAACATGAAATTTTGAACTAATAAACTATACTTCTACCACTAAGTAAGTTTCTAAACACTTTTTAAATGAAAAATAGTATTAAAAAGACATTTTCCATGTTGTTATACATTTTTTTCATTTCTGGTTCTAGTAAGAGCAACAGTGACAATTTTGAGTGGTTCTTTTTCAGTAGAATTTCCTGTACTTTTCTGTCAGTGACACAAAATCACAGGGCAACTCTTAAATTTCACATAGGTCGCATACCATAGAACAGATAGACTTTCATAACACTCAAACTTTCACTACCAGAAAAGAGAGGCAGAACAATATCATAAAGAGGGGAAAAAAAAAACCCTCTCAGCTAGTGTGGTAAAACAGGTTAAGGAAACACTGCTTATGTAATTGTATTTATTCAGTGCTCAGAGAGAAGTTGTTTGCTGTGTACAGCCAACATGTTTGGCCAATTCTATTCCCTGTGCCAGTAACACATTGTTCTCCCACTTTTACATTCACAGACCACATCCTTCCTTCCATTATAACACCTGTAACACTTGTTTCCTTCTGTCCTCTCTCTTATGTTGGAGGGCAGCCTTATCTATTTTGTATCCTTTGACCAATGCCTGACACCTAGTAGGTGCTCAGTAATTTTGGATGAAAAGTCTCAATTATTAACATAGAAGTAGACTTAGAAAACATTGATTTCAAAAAGTGTTTAGAAGCAGAATCAACAAGACTTGGCAAATCCTTGGAAGGAGGGAATAAGGGACAGGGAAAAACCAAAGATAACTCAGATTTCCAGTTTGGTAAGGCATAAATTTGAGAATAGTTTGGAGGCAGGGACATAGTTTGGACAAATTAAGTCTGAAATATCGGTAGGCCAACCAGAAGAAAAATAACTAGCAAAGAGATGGGAAAATAGGTCTGGTGCTTGGAAGAAAAGTCAAGACTATACAGATTAGATTTTTGGCATTGGCCATGTAGAAGGACTGTTGAAGGCTTGGATATAAATGAGATCACCCAGGATGAGAACAGAGGGTAAGAAGAGGAGAGGACTAAGGACAGGAACTTAAGGCACTGCAAGAGTTTGAGCCAGGCTGAATCAGCAACCAGACGGGAGAGGTAGGAGAAACTCAGAAAGCATGAAATGATATAGCATAATGAAGAGGGAGGCAGGCTTGGCAAGTGAGATCAAACATGGTGAAGAAGGCAGGAGACATAAAAGGACCAAGCGAAGACACAGTTAACTTACAAGAGAGGACTGCTAATGTTCAAATTTCTTATTGCAATAGAATAGAGCAAGAAGGCTCACTGCAGTGCATTAAAGAATGAGAATGATTTTCAGAAGTCCAGCTGAAGAGTAAGGCCATTCTGATGTGAGCCATCTGCTGGCAAGCTGGAGCCAACAGGAGGCTTCCTTCCATGAGGGAGACTTGCATTTGGTTTTGAGGTTCATGAAAAGAAGACAACAACGTCCAAGTCTTTCATTTTGATTTTCAATGTCTAGTTCAATTTTTCACGGGAACTTATATGATGCTTCATTGAATGGACAATAAAGACAGCTGTTGATGTAGAAGACTTTTTAAAGAACACTCAGGAACAATTGCAAAGGAATATTCACATGCACACTTTCTTAGGTTTAAGGTGTTAGCAGTGTCAAAAGGATGAAACTTTCTTAATTTCAGCTAATTGATGAAGTACTTGGTCTAGCAATAGAGTCAAAATAATCAATCAATTATGTGGCTACTATTCACCAATGAACTGGGAGTTAGCCCTTTGATAGCTCTTGTCTATTTCAGTGCACTTCCTCTCTAGACAGTGCCTGCATTGACCATAGTGGTTAATACAGGAACTCTGGAATCAGTCAGCCTGCATGACCTTGGGGAAAATTAGGGTCTTTTTGCCTCAATTTCCTTATGAATAAAATAGGGCTAGTGAAAGCACCTACTTCATAGGACTCTTAGGAATATTAGTTAATACATATCAAAAAGCTTAGAACACTGGAGGATAGGTAGGAAATGCTAAAAAAAAAAATTGGTGATTGTTTTCCAGATATTTCATTGCACACACAGAAATTTGGTTTTCATAATAATAATCTTGGGTTCCACTCTCTCCCATTTGTCTTGGCCACCTTAACTAAAATGATGTTTGTTGACAGAGGTGATACTACTGAATTAATTCATCACAGTTCATGAACTTTAAGTAATTTTTCCAGGAGCACTAAAGAATTTTCCCAGAGCCCCATCCAGTCTTGAGTGGTCCTCCTTTTGAACATGGCTATTGTTGGGAAATCAAGAAGCTAGGCGGTGTTAGCCTTCAAAACAACCTGGGCCATATGGGAATTGAACCTTGGCCTCATTAGTGCCATGTTTCCAAGCAGCTCAGCTAACTAAGCCAGGCACACAGTACCTTGCAGATTGTGAACTCTCTGAAAAATGTCAACTTGTCAAATCACTGTGAAAGGGTGTTAAGAACTACTGAACGTAACCATTATCTCCATTAGTCCAGGAATTAGACCAGGGCAGGTACTGAGAAACCTAGTCCTGACTTAAAACGTTATCTCAGGTGTATACTGGCACATGGTTGGTATTCAATAAATGCCCTCTGGGTTGACTGATCACTGAAGCTAAATTCCTAAGCATGTATAATAAAAAGAGTAACCTGCCCAAAGATCAAAATAACGGTAAGTAGAAGGTATGTCAGTATTTTATATGACTTTGCCTGGCCAGTTTAAGAACCAGGTGCTCAAAGCTTTAACTATTACTCTATATACGGTTCAGGACATGTTTTTATATATGCTTCCCTGAAGGTAAAGCACTTAGCCTTCTGAGTCAACTTTATAGCCCCTTTCTGCTTTCACCTTAATGGATAACATCCGTCCACAAATTTGTAACGTCAGTGAGCTCAAATAATGACTGGTGAGAATTCCACTCCTATCCGAAGGTTAAGACATTTTAAACTTCATTTCAGAGTGTGGCTTAATTTAAAAGTTAATCAACCTCAACCTTAGAGATTTAACAAAAGCATTTAAAGAAAAATAGCTCTGAGACCAACCTGTGTTCTTCTAAAGACTCTAAGGGAAAGGGAAGAGGTTGATCTCCTTATTGGCTCCAGCACTGAGAGGCAGCGCCTCAAGCGACCTGCAGGTGTGAGCCTCCCCCAGCCCCGCCAGAGAGGAAGATTTTCCCAGGCAGCGTTCTGTACGGCTTGTGAAGGAATAAAGACTGAAATCCTGAAAGTTTTGGTCATCCTAACACCTCTAGATTGGTCTTCTCAGTAAACGCTAGATTTCCTTAGTGTTCCCATTCAGGCTCTTTTTCCTGCCTTGACTCCTGAACAAAGACCATGGTGAATTATTTCCAAGTATTTCACTAAAATTCCACAAAACTCAGGTCTCTTAACCAATCAGATTCTTCCATCTATTAAACTCTTTATTGACAGCACCTGGAGGTATAGATAGTCATTAAAAAAAGAAGAAGGAAAGAAGGCATTTCTCACTTGGATCTCATGTAAGAAAAAAAATCATATATCTGTGTATACACATATATAATCTTATTTCATATATATATATGCTATATATATGTATATATATGTCTCAAATAATTTTTTCCTCATTTTTAGAAAGGTGCAGGAAGAAAGCATTGGGTAGCTTTACCAAAATAATTTAGGTATTCAGCCAACTGGAAATCAACCAGATACTACTGAGCAGCGAGACGGCAGGTGTGCTGGGCTCCCTCCACTCTGGAGATAGCAGAACTCTGTGGAATGTGGCTGTCAGTCACAGATCTGAATGACATTCCACTTTTTCTCTGCCTTTTTGTTCATGAACTATTTGACAGGGCCATCCAGTTTTATCTTGGGTTTATGTGGGTATGTTTTGTTTGGAAAACATGATCTGAAACTTGGATATTTTTCCAAGAAAGATTTTTAGGATTAACATCTTCTACCTAGATTTCATTCATAAAATGACTAATTTGTGTTATCTTTTGCAGGGTTTTTTTTCTTTTAATTCAGAAAATCATCCCCTATCTCCTGTTCTTATCGCCTAACAAATACTTTCTCATCCTTACTCATTTTGGCTGATTTTTACATCTTCTCAGCTGTGCTCATTTTTAAACACTGATTATCTACTCTATGCCAAGCCTTATGCCAGAGCCGGGAGATCAAATATTTCCTGCCATGATCTCTGCCTCCATAAAGCTCATTTCCTCCTACTCAGACAATGTAGGGTCCTCATTATTTATTACCTGGGTTACTCCACTGACTTTCTTTACATCTCTGGAAGTTCTCACAGATTCTCCATTAGGTATCCAGTTTGGATTTTGTTCCTCCCTGCCAAAAATGGTTTGACCCTCACACAATTTTAGGACAGGTATCCTATGTCCATAATACATCACATCTTCCTCTTGGAGAGCCATTTCTCCCCCAAAATGGGCATCATTTGGGCATCAGTTTCTTTTTCCAACCCTTTACATTTCTTGGGAATTTTGTAAAGGCCATCTTTTTTTTAAAGTTTTTTTTTTTAATTTTATTTAGTTATTTGACAGAGAGAGAGATCACAAGTAGGCAGAGCAGTAGGCAGAGAGAATGGGGGAAAGCAGGCTCCCCGCTGAACAGGGAGCCTGATGCGGGGCTTGATCCCAGGACCCTGAGATCATGACCTGAGCCCAAGGCAGAGTCTTAACCCACTGAGCCACCCAGGTGCCCCAATAAAGGCCATCTTTATGCCAATGTTTCAGAACACTTCAGGTTTCATTTGTGAGAATTCATGCTCTGTTTTTTTTTTCTTTATAAAAACTTCTTCTCTCCCACTGCCCGTGCTGTCTGCAATTCTTTCTGTTTCTAATTGTCCTTCACTTCTAGATACAAGAAACGGACACAAGAAAACTTAAACTTTGATACAGGTGCTTTCCATTCCCATCACAAAATATGAGGATCGGTGGGGTGGGGGGGGCACGGAGGGTGGAAGGGGCCCATTATGGGTCCAATTACTTTGAAAGAAAAGTAAGTTTTTACAAACACTTGAGTTTTTACAAACAACTTGAGATTTCTCCAAACTGAATGGGTATTTAGTTCGCACATTCAGTACCATAACCTTGCCTCCACCCAAGCAAAAACAAACCATGCTGCAGAGAACTTTTGGGAAAATAAAATCAAGACATTCCATTATTTGAATGACCAGGCCACATTACCAAGAAGCACTAAAGTTCAGTTCATTGTCAAGTCACATCACTGCCAAGTCAAGGCAGAGGTATCCGCTCATCCAGGAGGCCTTTCTCACTACTCCTTCTTTGGGAACATCTGGACCAGACCCAAGTTGCCCTGAAATCCAAGGGATACCCTGGGGAGTCTCTCGATTCTCGGGATGGTATCCCTTGGTGTTTCAGAGCTAGCTCCTAGACTAGCAATACCCCCTTAGAGTTGAGATTGCTTTCTGAACATTCCAGAGCCTGCATTCTGGTTTATTACCTGTTGGTTATGAGTGAAAAGTGCTCTTAATGCTCCATCACTCCCTCCATCCCCCCTTGCTCTCAATCCCCAAGTTCTCGCAGAGATGATGAGCTTGACAGGTACCAAGTGAATCCAAATCATTCAAACAAAAAAAGGACTACTTCGCAAGTATAATAAATTTTCCATTGGGAACTGGTTAGCAATTCAAAATGTTAATACTGGAAGATATATTTCGATGTGTTCCCTCAAATGTACACATATATTCATGATCTGCATCACACAATCCCCATCATTCCTGCATATTTTACGGGAGCCATGAAAGGCATACCTACTCCATACCATTCATTCTTCATGCTGACCATTCCTATTCCCTGGCATCCACCTAAATTGAAATGCCAAAATTCCACATAAAACACTTACTAAAAGGCCACACGTAAGGCCACACAAATTACATTGGTAGTTTCCTGATAGTTCGTTGGATCACTTTTAAATTCTGTTATTCCAGCATGACGCTAACCCTGGTGCATACCCATAACACATAGTTCTTAATCAGTCACAAAACTCTCCCAGAATTGTGTATCTAAAAATTAAAAGGCTTCAATATGTAAAAGTCAGACATTTAGGAGCTCAATAGGTATGTGCTTTTTTCTTAAGGAAACTGAGACCCGCTGGCATTCCATTAATTATACCCACACCCACTTTTACTTTTCAGGACTTTCCCAGCCAATGGTTGTATGACTAGCAAACAAAGAGCATATGACCAATGAATGCTAGAACATTTAATAGATGTTGGATTCCAACCTTCCCCCAAATTCCCTGTTTAATTGTTAATGCTGTTATGAAATTTATTACTACTGGTGGAAATGACCTCCGTAAATTACTTGAGGCTTGACTAATTGAAATATATGACTGGGGTATCATATCTGTAATGTATTTGATTCAAGAAGGGTAGCTGTGTTTTGTATCAAACTGGATTTGGCAGTGCACATCGGGCTTACAAATCTCTGGTGTCAGACTTGTGCTAAAGCGCCATTTGTTTAGAGAAGATTTGAAGAACATGAGTGAGTAGGAAAGAGTAGGTCCAGATGTTCTGCTTAAACGCAGGTGTGGCTCAGTTGGCCTGTTTTGTGATGAGGGATTTTCCAGAGCACAGGAAGCAGCACCTGTATGAGATTACACACAGATTTAAACTCTTTACCGAGTTGACTGCCTTCTGTCTGATCTCTTCCTAATTGTAGTGACTTAGACAGATCTCAGATGCAATTGGCCAAACGTACAGACTTTGTTTGCTACTACATTGAAAAATATAAAAAGAGCTCAGCTGCCTTTGCTCTCCTTAAATAAAAAAGATCTACTTCTGGTGTAATGGAGTTAAAGTTGAGAGCACTGAAAAGATTGGAGCTCACCAAGTCAATAATTAACCCAGACCTTTTAATTATTACACCCTTCCCCCCCCCAGAAAAAATATATAAAATATTTCCTATACAAATCCAATTCCAAACCAGGGAAATACTGGGGTTGGGTTGGGTGGGGGAGGGGGTAAGAAATGAATTGCTAAGCACCCATGATGCCGTGTTGGTATTCAACAGGTTTTGGCTGTAAATGGGTTTGGTATGTGTAGATGACTTTTGGCTGCCTTATTAAAGGAAAATTCTTCTAGTAAAAATACACAGCGCTCTTTTTTATATAGTAAACAGATGTCAGCCTTTCATTGTAAAGTATTTTTGATTCACTAGATGTCAAATATTACTTTAACAGACAGTTCCTGTCTACAAAGAATACTTAACATTTGTAAGATAAAATAGTGACTCAAAAGGGTTTTTTAAGAGCTGATGAGGCACCATGAAAACAAATGGCTTTGAAAATCTGCTCTTACACTTTAAAGATGACCTCTGTGAGTGAAAATTTCTCTCGTGTATGATTTTGCAGTGATTAAAAACCTTGCAGTTAAAGGTGTTCACCTAACAAAGCTGCCCTCCCTTAAGTCTGTTGCCTTCATTTCCTGCTGATTCCTCTTTTTTACTACAGTTTTCTTGATGTAGAGCGATTTTTTGAGGTCAAAGGATGTGCGGAGGATTGCAAGAGGAAGTCTTGGTTATCTAACCTCTTACCATTAGATGTTCTTTGATAGAGTACATGTCCATATACATTTTGAAGAAATCCTCCTAATTCAAAGTTACTTGCTTCATACCAGAAGTGTTTAATTCAAGTGGTATAATACAAACCTGGATGGCTTCATGGACTTAGAAGCATGTTGAGGGGGGTACCTAGGTGACTCAGTTGGCTAAGCATCTGCCTTTGGCTCAGGTCATGATCTCAGGGTCCTAGGATCAAGGCCCATGTTATGCTCCCTAGGGGAGTCTGCTGCTCCTTCTCCTTTTGCCACTCCCCTTGCTCGTGCTCTCTCTCTCTCAAATAAATAAATAAAATCTTAAAAAAAGAAGCCTCTTGGTAGGATGCCCCCAAAAGTGACCTACTTTGTAAGTTTTCACATCCCTTTAACAGTATCAAACTCCCCTGTCTTTGTCTGCCAAATACTGCTCAGTCTGCACAGTGAGTCACAAGGCATTTTATCCTCCTAACATCCAAAGTGATCAGATCCTATGGCAGAGGAAGAAGCTAAGGCTGAGCCAGAGGACAGACCAGCCTGCAACTTGTAAATAGTGGACCAGGTCTCAAATCCAAGGTTTTTTAATGTAGGGAAATGCCAACATCTTTCCTAGTCTCTGACCAGGAATATTCTTAAACCACTTTACATCTTAAAAGTTACTAGTGTATTTAAACATTTGCTATATCTTAGAGTTGCTAACTTAGTCTTTCTTCAAGGTAGCCTATTTAGGGAAAATGTTTATAATGGATTGAATGGTGACCCCCCAAAAGATATGTTCATGTTGTACCCCTGGAAACTGTGAATATGACCTTATTTGGAAAAAGGGTCTTTGCAGCTATAATTATATTAAGGACCTTGAGATGAGATCATCCTGGGTTATCCAAGTGGGCCTTAAATCCAATGACAAGTGTCCTTATGAGAGATAGAAACACACACACACACACACACACACACACACACACAGAAGCCCATGTGAAGACAAGGCAGAGATCAGAGTCATGTGGCCCCAAGCCAGGAATGCCTGGAGCCAACTGGAAGAGGCAAGGAAGAATTCTTCCTGGAGCCTTTGGAGGGAGCATGACCCTGGTAACATTTTGATTTCAGACTTCTGTCCTCCAGAACAGGGAGAGAATAAATTACTTTTATTACCCAGTTTGACATTTCAGTATGTTAGCATTTTAAAAATGTGCACTAAATTAAATGCTTTGTGAGTTACTTCACCCAAGAAAATATTCAGGCTTCCTTTTGGAAAAGTTTCTAGATGAACCTTGATGTGAAAAGGTGTGTTTCTCGTTATGCCTGGAAGAGTCACATGGGTTGTGCTGCTAATGGACTTGTGAAAAGTCCAGAGTCACAGAAACGCCCAGAGCCTAAATTCACAGCCAAGGTCCATGGGAAGGAGAGAGAATGGGCGCATGGGGGTACGCTGGGGAGGAGAAGAGCAGATCTTCAGCCCTACAAAACAATGCAAAATTCAGTCTGACTCATGGCAGGGTAATCTCCTCATACCGACCACATACACGGGCAGCACACTAATAAAGTGTAAAACACCAGGAAATTCAGTCTTTCTCTTAATCATGAGGTAGCTGAGTTTGGAGAGCGCATCAGAGTCACTGCATACATGTAGTTGGCTCTGGGGGTCTGGATCTAGTCCTTCCGAATGCACAAAGGGCTCTTACTCTCCTACAGCAGTGACATTTAGTGGCCATTCCCACCACTGCACCAGGAGGAGCAAGGGATGAAACACAAAGACATTTCTTAGGAAATACAAGTGGCTGGTATTTTTTAACACGTTGATGCAGCTGTGGTGATCCAGACATTCCCGCTAGCTCCTGCCAACTATTTTTGCTGGTTGTCTTTTTTTAAGGTTTCCTTATGACCTACTTCTGCCCAGCAGCAATCCTGGAGGCTTCTTGGGACACCAGGACAAGCTTGGGAACAACCTGTAGAAATTCTGAAGACTCCCTTCTGTCGCCTTGGCAATCCCGATATCTGTCCCACTGTGGGGTTATCTGAGAGCCCCTCCGTTTCATTCACACTGCTCCATCCGTCCTTCTAGATGCCTGCCTCCACAAATTGTCCTCCCTTTCCTGACTGCCTATTCAGTTTCTCCTCATTCTTCAAAGACCAGCTTAAGCTCAGCTCCAGATTGTCAAACTTCAACCTTTTATCCTTAACAGTTCACACGTTGCAGCAAAGGGCATCTCTCTCACAC
This sequence comes from Martes martes, assembly GCF_963455335.1. NCBI lineage: Eukaryota > Metazoa > Chordata > Mammalia > Carnivora > Mustelidae > Martes > Martes martes. The sequence continues at coordinate 61,404,680 of NC_137891.1, forward strand.
ACACACACCCCCCACCTCTATCCATCTCCCAAAGAGGAGATCGAGATTGGGTGCAAGCAGAGACTGGAATAAAACTGGTTCATTGCCATTTTTTTTTAAGTAAGCACCACACCCAATGTGGGGCTTGGACTCATGACCCCAAGATCAAGAGTCTAATGCTTTCCCAACTAAGCCAGTCAGGCACCCTTGTTCATTGGAGTAATGCATGGAGTTTCAGGGGCAGGAATATGGTAAGACTGTATTGGGTAAACATCATCTTTTTCTCTTGTGAAGTTTTTCCATCTCTCTGTGTTTATCTTCTCACCAGGTCTACACTTTGATAATTCAATATTTCTTATTGCTAGTTAAACAGACAGGTTCTGAATGTTGACTACTTGAGCCCTCACCATGGGTAAGTCACTTAGTTTCTCTGTGTCTCACTTGCCTCTCCTAAACCACTGGGGGGAGAAATGGTATTTACCTCAAAGAAGAGTTTTGTGAGGACTAACTGAGAAAACACCCATTACGGCATTCCTACAATGCATTACATACCACAAGAACTCAATAAAAGTTAGTTGTTGGTATAGGATCCAAAGAACTGCACTAAGGGAAGAGCTTGATAGGTCATTCAGGCTGTTTTTAGGGTACACCTTAGGTCACAGATCCAAAAGCAGGGTTTGTGATTCACCCGGGGTGCATCTCAGCCAATCATGGCTGGGATTTCAACAAAACCGTGTGCGGCCAAGCCCTTATGGCAAAAAACTGTGTGCTCTTCCATGGAATGTTCCTTCCCTCCCTTTCCTTGGGAACCTGTTTTAGCAGGACATAGCTAATAAAGGATTAGAGGACTCTAGCCATTTCATTTTCTCTGCTCACATTTTTTTCCTCCCTCTGTCTCCAACACCCAATCTCTCTGTCTTTCCATCCATCCCTTTATCTTAGCTTCTTAGACAGGACTCACTGTAGAACTTGCACTAAGCTATCAAGTCCTTGAGGACGGGATTCAAGCCTTAACACTTCAGCTGGAGCCCCCACGCAACCCCCAGTGTAGTGCTGAGTGGCGGACAGCCGCACAATAAATAAATACTTGATTCAATTTCTTATTGCTAGTTAAGAATATTTTTGTTTTCTTTATATAATAATTAAGGTAAAAAAACCAAGGTAGGCAGGACACCTCCAAAAGAGAGAAGTATATGTGAAACCACAACCCAAATTTTGTATGAAGTCCTCACCAAAAATCTTTGAGATGTGAAAAATACACTTCTATCCAGCTGTGAAATGTGTGCAAGAATTTTGTCTGATAAAATTGAGCCTGAATGAGATTTTTTTCATCCAGGTGTTAGCAAACTTAGCTCCCCCCCTAATGCTGGTTACGTGTTTAAAATACCCATGATGAGGGGCACCTGGGCAGCTTGGGTCACGGTCTCGGGCTCCTGGGATCGGGCCCCACATCGGGCTTCCTGCTCAACGGGGAGCCGAAAGAAAAAAATAAACTAAAATAATAAAATAAAACAAAATACCCATGATGAGGCACGCCGACCAAGTTAGTCTTAGCTCTTTCTCTGCCTTCCAGAGTTTCAGCTAAAGGACAAAACCACAAAAGCAAAACAAACAATATACATCGTTCTTAGAAGGGACACAGCAGCTTTCTCTACCGATACCCATTCTACGAGTTTACGTAGTGAAACTCAGTCTTTATCTCAACCAAGTAGTAAAACTTCCTATCATCTTGTGAAAAAAATCACTTTTAGTTTTATCAAAACTAACTTTGGGGGACAAAGGACAAACTGGATCGATGAATAGACTTAATAGATCTTAATAGCTCTCCGAGCTCTTAAGATCGGCTTTTGGTTTTTGGTCTTTTTCTGATTACACCAATAACAATTCAACACTGTTTAAAAAAAAAAAGATTTTATTTATTTATTTGACAGAGAAAGAGAGATCACAAGTAGGCAGAGAGGCAGGCGGGGTGGGGGGGTGGTGGGGAGCAGGCTCCCCGCTGAGCAGAGAACCCGATGCGGGGCTCAATCCCAGGATCCTGAGATCATGACCTGAGCCGAAGGCAGAGGCTTAACCCACTGAGCCACCCTGGCGCCCCAACAGTGTTTGAACATAGAGTAAATTAGAGCTGAAGCCTGAGCGAGGCCTTGTAGACCGCCATGGAGCAGGGTGTGTTACTGTGCGTTTATAAGCAATTGTCAAGCTCCCATCGTTTCTAGGGGAAACAGTGGTGCAAAAATGATACCCCTGCTTTCGGGTAACGAAAATCACATAAACTGCCTCCTACAAATCATATTTTGCTCGTCTAAGTGGATCAGACGAGGCAGAAGGAGAGGGGGCTCTCCATGGCAAGGAGCTTTGATCATTTTGATCAGACACAGACCACCTCTCAGCCTCCATGCGTCATACACATTTTCAATATTGTGTCATAATAGCTACCAGTCATTGCAGTTGAGATAAAAAAGGGATCGTAATTAAACATATGATTGGAGCCAGACATTTTAATCATGCCCCCTCTCTATCTTTGCAAAGCAGGCCCACTGTCTTTTCAGCAGTCCCCTGGAACCGCCCTAGGATGACAATTTGCATGCTAACTGAAGTCATGTACCGTGCAGATTACATGAGGACATCTGTTGCTGATTGTTTGGGTCCTCTGCTTTTCAAACTCCAATATGAAAATGCAGAAAGTAAAAGGCAAATTATGGAGCCTGGGGCGAGAGAGCAGACGGAGTGTTTGATTTTTCTTTCTTTCTCCCCATGCCTCTAGAGGAGACTATTAATGAAACTAAAAATGTCCCTTATTTGCAGTCGTCCCCCACAACCCCCGGCCTTACCATAAAATCAGTGCCCATGAAACGATGCTGTTTCCCAGCGGCTTCTTGTCTTAGTCTCGTTCATTTCGGCCAGAAAGAGACACCCATTCCCAGCTGGAAGGTCTCCAAACACAAGAGTAGAAAGCGGCAGGGCTGCCCTGACTCCGGAAGAGGCAGGAGAAAGAGACGGTGCCCAGAACAGCTTACGTTGCCCACGGAAGCTGATCAGTCGGCGTCATTACAGACACGGCTTCCCCAAAAGAGCCCAGGTTAGCAAACCCTTCCAAGGCCGAATTGCTCAACTGCAGCTGCGGAGGAGCTTCCCGGGCTCTCGTCAGGGCAAAGGCGAGGTATAGAATTGAAATTCGGAAAGCAATTCTTACTGGTTGGCATGTGCCCGACACCATCTGGGCTGTTTTCTCCAATCCTCGAAATACCCGGAGGTGGAGAGTTACCCCCCTTTGGAAATGAAGAGCCTACAATTCGCCCGCCGAGGTTGCCCAGCTGGGTTGCAGACCAGGACTAATTCTGCTCCAGGTCTTCCCCTCTGAGGGCCTCTTGCCTTTCTTCAGGCCACACTGCTCCCCTGCCCTGCACAAAATTTATAACTTAGAGAAAACCTATCCCTTTTGTCTCTTGAGGGAGGTACTTAGCCTTTGCTTCCACAGAAGACAGGCAAAATATTTGCTTCACTGTTCAAATACGTTCAAGTTGAGAACTTACCTTTCCAGGTAACTTCAGGCTGTCTGGATGCCAGAGGGGAACACTTCGACCGCAAGAGATGCCTGAGCGGGACAGGGTCACCATGAGAGTGAAAGGGACTGCTGCCCCCTCACACTCTTTCCCCATCCACTCAGCGCCCCTTTTAAATCCAAATTCAAGTACTGTTTTTTGAGCGCTGACTATATGTCAGGCATAAACACTTATATTAATTTGCTTTGTAACCTTCCAACTATCCCATGGGAAGGGTGGCAACAGCCTTACCATCACCTAAGCCTGAAGTGAGGTTCAGGACAGGGATTGCTGTTGGCGACTGAGTTAGTGTCAAACATGTTTTGACCACAGGCTATTTCCCACCCCCACACCTCCCCCCATCACCGCCCCCATCTTATTCCGCCCACCACAACCTCATCTCTCATACCGTTGACGAGCTCCGAGTCTCATCTACCTACCATCCCCTCCCCCACTATGTCGGAGCTCCCTTATTCTGCCCCCAAATCCCCCATCCAACTCCTTGGTCCCCCAGCAAGGGTTCACAAACCTTATTGCGCTTGAAAATCACCTGAAGAGCTTGTCCAGTCTCCTTTGCCCATCCCCAGAGACTCGGTTCGGTAGGTCAGGGTGGGACTTGAGGCTCTGCTCTTCTCTGACAGGCTCACAGGTGATGCCAGTGCTGCTGGTCTGGAGGCCAGCCTTTGAGAACCACTGCCAACTGGACTTGTAGGCTCTCTGTTACTCTGTCACTACCCGAGGCCCTGCTCCTCTCTGGCAGGCAAAGAGCTGGGTCACGGCCCCTGTCAGCCTGGCCCTCATGCTCGCCAGGACTGCCAGGTCAGTGTTCTGACCCCATATGTCCTGGCTTGGTTTCCATGAAAAGCCTCCAATCTCACAGGCTTCCTCTTTACTCTAGAAGGGAGCTTGGAATAGCTCTGCTTAAGAGCATTTTCTCAGCATGGCATGGTAGAAGTTCCAAGGATCTTAGAGTTCGGCTTCCACTGCTGGATGTAACTTCGAGCAAATTACATACCTCTGATTCCTCCGTCTCAAAACTGGCATTAAAATATTTACCTTATAAGACATGGTCAAGACCAAAAGAAAGAGCCCAGTAATATGCTTCCTGCAGAACAGATGATTCCCAACCCAGGGTAGATGCCAGAACAAATTCATCCTCTTCTTTCTTCTCTGGGAGTGCGCGCAGTTGCCGAGACAATGAAGAAAGACAGCCATGTCCTAACGGCCACGTTCAAGGCACGTTTCAGAAACGGTCCGTGTGCCTTCCCTCCTGATCACTTTACCACTTGGGTACGGAGTGAGGGATTTTCGATTCTGCCACACACTTGCTGGACACTTAAAGAGGGACACAGGAGGCAGGACCCTTAATGTGCGGTGAACTAGAGAGCTCAGAGATTCACTCTTTGTCCTTGGCCCTCCTCCCTGAGGACGTGTGGGGACCTCAACCTGGGGGGGTTCCCTGGTTTAGCCCCTAAAAAAGAACATTCCTTAGGCCTTTTAATTTTTAAAAATCCCTTAGCCTCTGAAATTTTGTAAATATTTATATGTGTTAGTAGATTTTTTAATCTTTTAATTTCTGGTTTGTACTCTTTTGTGGAATATTTATTTTCTCTGCTTTCTTTGTTTTAGTTTTTGCCAGATAGATTCATCCAACTACCTTTTTGCTTCTTCATTGTCTGCTTATTTTAATTTCACATATCTCATGGGCAGTTTGTCTTATAATTTTTATTACATATACTATATAAGACCGTATCAGAGAAAGCACACATTACAAACAAGAAAAATGAATAATTTTAAAAAATCATACTCCCACTCACCCAAAGATAATCACACATGACACCTATGTGTACATTTCCATACTACTGTCCTGGCAAAATATTCTAAATTTCCTTAGTTTGCCTGTTTTTATCCTTTTTAACTATGTATGTTTTTATTTTGTCATTTTTCTAATTCTCTGGCTTAGCGTTCTCACCTTCAACCTCTTGGTTTTACTGTCTACGTCATATTTCGGTTTTCCTTAGCCTGACACACGGTTAGCTTTTTAATAGTTTTCTCATACTATTTATGTTCATTCCAGATTTTAAGTATAGTCCTTGTTATTACTTTAATTGAGTTTTTCATTGGCTTTGCTTGTTTTTACTTAGGAGGTTTTATTTTTTCAAATTTTTTCATTCTGTGTCTATGAATGACCCACAGAAAGATTCCCCACATAGAACTGTTGACGACTCACACGGCAACAGTCCTTCAAGCTCCTCATAATACAGATTATATCCCCTCTCAAAGCTGAATCACTGTAAATCATCAATATTTGTTTGAAGCAAGTAAGGAAACCCAGGATTATAATAACTTTACCCAGGCAGGCGGCACAGTCGGGCCACTAAAGCAATGTGACTTCCGTCCACATCTCCTCCAACCCCACGAATGGGAGTGACATGACCCAACGTTTATAATGTATACGGCATATACAGTCCCAGACATTTGGAAAGAATGGGTTGCTTCACAACACAGTGCAGAGGAGAGAAGGAGGCTCCACTCAGGGAAGAGTCTCAGGGTAAAACCTCTCCGATTTGAACAAGAACCCTGATGTTATTGAACTTTCCAATGATACTCCATGAACAGAGTCATTGTGACTGGCTCCTCAACCAAGATTTTGGGGTCCTACATCCACTTGTCTCCAAACTACTATCAACAATATGAACATCATTTACTTAAGCACAGTTCCCAGAGAACCCTTTAGTATCTGAGTCTCCCCAACTCTACCTCTTTATTAAGAAAACCAACGATAAGTTAATGTGGGCACGAATGTCCCTTACACGGTCTAGAGCCCACAAAATGACTGCTTCGCAGTTTAATATTTTAGAAATGGCCACCTACATCCTATTAAAGGAAGGAGACAACACAGAAATAAGATTCTCTGGTACTGCTGCACTTACTTCTCCCCCAGTATCTGGTAAGGAGCTGCTTACAAGTCCATCTCCCAATTAAACCGTAAGCCTTTCAAAGGCAGCCCCTCTGTCTTCATTCATAATTATTTGTCTTTCCATTTTAGTCATCTTTATATGCCCAAAACCCAACATCACCTCACACATTATTAAAATAATGTCCTTTATGTCACATTCTTTCTATGGAGGCAAAGGAGCTGCTCATAAGTTCCTTGTGTGTGACCATGTTATTGGTTCTCATTAACTGGGAAACAGAAGTCCGCTAGCTGTCTGCCTCTCAGAGCAGCAGCACAGTCCCACGCCTCTTAGCGATTACACAGAAACCACTCGGTATCTGATTCCATCTCCTCACCACCAACAACTGTTCTATAACCTCCTTCCTAGTACCTTAAGGAAGCTCGCATGGGATAGCATGGTCCTTCCCAAGCCAACACCACTGGCCTGACTTCCTCCCCAGACTTTCCTGCCCCTCCCCCTGCCCCCAGGGCCAAGTTCACTGATGCTGTGTTTCCTTTGCAACACACTGTTTTCTCTACCCATGATGACCTTCCTCATCTTCATCTAGTAAACTCATCAGACTCAACATCATGTTAAATAACTTCTCCTCCATACATACTTCATGCTCCCTTCTCTGAGTTCCCATAAGGTTTGGTAATAGTATTATTTGTTTACAAGTTTTGTCTCTGAAGAAGCACCTCTGAGGGTATTCATCTCTTTTTTTAATAAGGGTATTCATTCCTGGGAAGGTCAGAGGCTTAATAAACTATTGTACCAAGTCTGTGGATCCCCAGAAATGCAAAACACCAACTTTAGGTAAAGTTGATACCTTTATCCTCCCTAGCCATATCTTCAATGGAGACAGAGGGACATAGGTATTTATTTATTCAGCCGGTAGGTATCAAGCCCCTAATGCGTGCTACCCACGGCTCCAGGTGCTGGGGATAGAGCTGAAAGCCAGGGGCCCGTGGCCTGAGAGAGAAAATAACAAAGAGCCTTTACAGGACAGTCTCCTCAGCAAAACACTAGCCGGAGTTAGTTAGACCTTAGCCCCATTACTTTACCAGAGAATTTGCAGAAAAGTGACCCACAAATAAGCTTTGGGTTGAAAAAAAGAACCCAAACCAATTTTAACCAGGAAAATACTGCACTCTCATTCTCTAGCTCTGCCCCACTTGGTTAAATGACCTGTGTCATTTACAGTTAAAGGAGGAACTGTTGAACTGTTTACTATTTCACGAGATTTTTTTTCCTATTTTCTCTGGGAGACTTTGCCTTTGAAGCCTCCTGTTGCGAGACCTTTATGCTGTGCAGGAGAGGATCAGGCCAATTGACTTCTGAAGCCAGGATGAAAACGCCCAGCATTTTATGGAGTTTCTGAGCCTTGATTCCCTTGATGACCTGAAAATCAGCCTTGTGTGAAAGAAGTCACATGCAAAACACAGCAATGCTTTGCAAAGCACTGGACAGGACTTGAGTGTGATGTGCTCCCTAACTTGGAAATGGCTGGAAAGGTTTGAAGTACGTGCAGGTGGTTAAGCACAGCCCATGGATGCCAAACACCATCCCCTCACAGCCGACAGAACTGGTGCCAAAGGGAAACCCTCGCCCCACAAGACCCTCCACTTTGGACAGCCTGACACAGTCCTAAATGGAGAATTCATCTCCTGCCACCCAGGCAAAAGGAGCTTCACTGGACCAAATGCAAGGATGTTTCCATGGGCAAAGGCACCTGAGCCATGTGGCAGTCCAATCAGACCGCTCAGCCCGGGTTCTCCTCCAGTTCCTACTTCTGTGCCTGCGTGTCTCCCGGCCTAGGTGCTCAGGACGTGGACCTGCTCGTTGTCCTCACTCATCCCTCAGAGCGTGAGCTTCGGCCTTCTCACTTACCTGTGCTTTCCAGGACCATGACACTCCATCCAGCTACTCATGTAAAGGCGAGTACATTGTTTTGTTTTGTTTTGTTTTGTTTTACTGCAGTTACAGTCATCAAGAAGAAAGAATAAAAAGGGAAACTATATAAAATGACATTGCCTATTCTGTGAAAATGCTTTGTCTTTTATTTTAGTTCTTTTCACATAAATTCACTCGAAAGATACAACGAACAGAATCAGAGAGCTTATTTTGTACGCTTTCAGTAGAGGGACGGAACATACTGAAAACAAAAATAAATAAATATAATGTGAACTATTTTTTAAAAAGCCAAAATATGGGGCGCCTGGGTGGCTCAGTCATTAAGTGTCTGCCTTCAGCTCAAGTCATGATCCCAGGGTGCTGGGATCGAGCTCCCTGTTCAGGGGGAAGCGTGCTTCTCTCTCTCCCACTCCCCCTGCTTGTGTTCCCTCTCTGTCTGTGTCTCTCTCTGCCAAATAAATAAATGAAATCCTTAACAACAAAAAAAAAAGTTTTAAAAAAACAAAAACTTACCAGAATGTTAACCCTTATCCTAGACATTGAATCAAATTAAAATCATTTCAAACAAACTCTCACCAAGTCCAATCAGCCCATTCCCCATGACCTGTAAACGATGGTCAGCCACGACCTCCCTGGCATGAACGTGGCAGTATAACCGCTGACACAGAGCCTATCAGAGCCAAACTTACTGAAAAGACAGGGAATTCCTTATGTGGTAGCCCATAGAACTGAAAAAAAAAAAAAAAAAAGTAGCAGAATTCTTAGGACCTCATGATATCCAGTATTCAATTAAAGAATCTGATCTGGTGTCACCATACCCATGTTTCCTTAAGCATTTGAAGTGTTCTTCAAATGTGAACATGGAAACCCAAACTAACCCAGCTTTTTAAAAACTGATCTCAGGTAGCTCTGAACACCAATTCAAAAACTGCTCAGAGTTCGCTTCTATTTGGAACGTTCGGAACCACAGAACAACATATGTGATTACTACTTTAGTTTATGTAGAATGTCCTTCTTCTCTTGTAACATGAACAATAACCACAACACCACACATTTGCTTGCCACTTTACAATTCATAAAGTAGTTTTACCTACATCCTATCTTCCACAAGGCTGTAAGTTCCAGCAAAGCAGGACTCAGTTGTCTTATTCCGGGCTTTATCCCTCCTGCCTGGGGCAGTTAAACACTAACTATTTTTATATGAGAATTTCATTCAAGTAGGAATACCAGTTATAAATATCCTTATTCTAGAGATGAGAGGAGTTAAATGATACGTACACAAAAGTAAAATAGTGGTCAAGCTGGTATTGGGACCAGGCCTTTTGGGCCCAGGCCCATTTGCTTTGCCCTTAACAACACTATGTCATCAAGCATATTTTTTCAGTAATTGTTAATCCACACACTGTTAGGTTTTCTTTAATGGTGTCACTGGATCCAAGTGAAAAGTGTATGGGGCGAATAGCTTTCCCATTTTGTTGATGTGAAAAGTGAAACTCAGTAGGGTCCCAGTCACCCCACTCCTAAGCAGAGAGGTGGATCCGCAGCTGAGATCTTCAGAGTCTATGTCCAGGGCCCTTCTCTCTGTGATGTCTCATTCCTCTTGCCAGCCCTCCAAGAGGCAGCCCTCTCATTTCTGCATTTAAGGTACTGCCTCTGGCTTCCAAGGGCTCATCTTCCTGTGACAGGCTCAGATATGTGTACCACTGACCATATGATAAACCCAATCTTGACAAACACAAAAATGGGACACAAAGGAGGCAGAGAGTTCTGTCAGTCCAACAAGAAACTAAGGAGGGGACTTTTGTGTAGGGACACAAAGTACAATGCTGATTCTGACTCCAATTTACATTTTAATCATGACTAAAACACCTACTTTCGATTTCTGAGCCTATAAAAAAGGGGAAAAAATAAACAGGAGGGTGAACTTTATTTAATCCAGTCTTTTTTAATTTAGACTCTATCCTTTCCAGCTTAAATGTAAATAAATTAAAAGCTATTTAATTTCTGATCAGATTTTACTTAGATTTTTGTTATGATCATTTTATCATATTTACAAATACCAAATCATTATTTGGTATGCCTGAAACTAATATAATGTCATATGTCAATTAAACCTCAATTAAAAAGAATTATTTTCTGACTTTTAGTCACACCTGTGTCCTTGTAACACAGACCACTTCATCTAACCCTCACTAACAGAACCCTCATCTTGTTCAGAGGCAATGTGCCCATTTACCATATGCCTTTAAAAAAAAAAAATCACCTTAGTGACTTGTCCCTGCCCAGATCAGTTAGATTAAAAACTCTGCCCATTATTTTTTTCTCAGCATAATGAGACAGCTGGGTTTATTTCATTTAATAATGATAATGATGTTATCTCTGTAACTTTCTTATAGTGAATTAAGGCATTTCCATTTTCCCTATCTAGAGTCAATTAACAACTGTCTGTAGAGAATTTCTAATTTAATGTGAAATAACCTGAAATTTCCCCACAACTTCTGAGGTTAATAAACTGTGCACAAAATTCAGTGAACACTAAAAATAAAGTTAACATCACCTTTTTTTCTTGGAAGGAAGTTAGTGAAAAAGAGAGAGCAATTGGTTTAATAGATGACTATTTTTAATTGGAGAAAAGATGCCATGTTTGAGGAAAACTGAAATGCTTCTTAGCAGCTACCAATACAAGCTACTGCAGTGACATGTATATTTTGTAAAATATATAATAGGAAATGAATGCAGTGGTTATTTTTAAAAAGGTGTTTTGGGGGGGGCAGGTTAGAGTGTTATTTCCTAAAAAAGAAGGAGCACTGGAGTTTGAAACTGACCACTTTGTCACTAAATTACTTTGACAGTTTCAATGGACTGAATTTGTAAATGACATGAAACAGCTACTACAAGAACAAAATTGTCTGATTCCTGTTACTTTGTGGTTGTTCTGTCTTTCAGTGACAAAGGCATTTTCTAGAAGTCACTGAGGATCATGTATGAACACATTAAGTTGTTTTCCACCATGAAAAACAGATCAAAAGGACTCCCTGAAGCCATGTCTGTCCTTTATTTCTGCTAGTATAATTACTCATCTACTTGGTGGAATACTGGTATTTTACTTTTTTCTAGGTTCGTGATTATATTACTTTTTTTATCCTCCTGTCTAAAATGCCAGCAGTAGGCTAGAAGAGCTCAGTGACTTTGGTCATAATAAAAATTTTAAATTAAGAGTGACATACAGATCTCATGGCGTGGCAGAAACAAGAAAAGGACTAGGAGCAGGCTCATTTCTGTATGAGCTACAGCAAGTTGCAAACAACTAGGCTGTGGTATCTGTGAATAAAGAAATAAAAGAAAAAGTGGTCTTTGGAGGAAATCCTTAAAATTTAGAAAAAAAATAAGTTTCTCACTCTGACACTATTGAATGTAATCTATTTTATCACGGTGATATTGTTGTATCGATATTAGTCATTGTCAGGTGTGCGCTCTAACCATCAGGCACTCCCAATACAGAGAAAGAGAGCAGTGGAGGGGAAAGATGCACCAACAGCTACACCCATGGTATTACACACGGGAATGGTCATCGACCTTTTCAAATGCCATGCAAGTGATGCTTGTCCCACAAGAAAGCTGTCCCACTCTCAAAACACACCTGCGTGTGAATCCCTCCGGTGCTTGTTAAACACACAAATTCCTCTCCACCCTGAAAGAATCACAATCTCTGTAGATGGAGTCCAGAAATCTACACTTGACACACTCCTCATGCAACTTTTCACAGGAAAATCTGAGAGCGAGTGGACTCAAAATGAGCCCAAAGTTGTTCATACTGTCTCTAGTCCTAAAAGGAGAACAAGATGCTTGCTTCAGACTCCGACCCCAGGAACTAAATGTTGATGTACATCTTAAGCTTGATAGGAAAGTATTCATTTTCCATTTCAGATAGAAAGCATGATGAGGTGGGGGCAGGGTGACAAACCATCAGGACCATTGGAGGACTTAAAAGCAGAGTCCCTGTGCTCCTCGAGATGGTTAAAGTCATGACTGCTAACCACTCGAAGGGGAAGCACATGCACCAAAGAGCACGGAGAAATGCCCGCAGGTCTGTAGGAGCCCCTCAGTAGAGACATGCTTCATGTAGAAATGGATAATTAGAGAGTGCATGTTCAATTAAATTTGGAGATCTATGAGGTACTAAGAAATATACAGAGTGCTAAAAGGCTGTGTACAGAAACATTTGTTATTGCTAAGTATGAACAAAATAACTCTTTTGAAGTCTGAAGTCTAGAGTGCATCTTTTTTTTTTTAAGATTTTATTTATTTATTTGACAGAGAGAGATCACAAATAGGCAGAGAGGCAGGCAGAGAGAGAGGGGGAAGCAGGCTCCCTGCTGAGCAGAGAGCCTAATGCGGGGCTCCCAGGACCCTGAGATCATGACCTGAGGAGCCAAAGGCAGAGGCTTAACTCACCGAGCCACCCAGGTGCCCCTAGAGTGTATCTTTAATGCTACTTTAATGGAGGTAGCATCTTGGATTTGGTAACTATTGTTTAATCTAGCATTTTTTTAAATAAAAATAACTTAGTTACAAATAACATAGGCTCTTAACATGGATTTAACGGTGGTGGAAGAGGTGGGATTATTGCTTACCAAATGAATAAAGATATATTTCAGAAATGCCATTTCTGGCTCAAAATGCCATTTTGAGCAATAACCCCAACCAATCCCCCATCCTCCAATGCACACATTCAAAGATACCAGTTCTGGAAAGCTGTGACATTATATTGTGTTTGTTTCTGATGGGGGAGACAACTCTATTTTCTCTTCTCATTTAAATCATTGGATATAGAAGCAGTGCACAATATTGAGTGATAAAAAACTCTCAGGCAATTAAAATTTGCTCAAATAATCAAAAAACAGCTATCAAACTTTCAGGTCCTAATAATTTTTCTTGAACTTGCAATAAAGGATACCTGTGTAACAGATAGACCATACACCTCGTATCTTAATTTCACATCTGAAAGGAAGGAATCCAGCCTATTGCTACAACTTATACAAATATTCTTTAATGTCTTCCCAGGAGAATACATAAAGACACATTCTAGCTATGACATGATTTTTATAACACTCCCAGTAGTTATAGGATGAGCTATAGAATATAGAAAAGCAAGAAAAATAATTCATTCAGTGATTTTTTTAAAATGACTACTATGTTTCTAGATGGTGTTTTCTACATACTTGACATACTTCAGTGAACAGCAAAAAGAGACAAATTGTGCCTCCATGCTACTCAGAAAAAAGAATAAAAATAATTTAAAAAGTGAATTATGCAGTATATAAGACTGTGATTAGTGCTGTGGAAAAAAATAGAGCAGGGCAATAGGGTTTAGGTGTGAGAGGGTGGGGAGACAGGTCACAGTGTAAATAGGATTATCAGGATAGTCCCAAATAAGAAGGTAAAGATTTGAGCACAGACTTGAAGGAGGTGAGGTCCTTAAAAAACAGACATTTATGGGAAAGAGTGCTCCACACAGCAAGAAAGTCTAGTTGGCACAAGGAACACAGAGAGGTCAATGCAGAAGTGGCAGGAGCTAAGGAGGAATGGAAGGATATTAGACCGAAGAGTCATAGGGAGGGAGTGGCAGACCATGTAGATCCTTGCAGTCCATTTCAAAGACTTGGTTTATCCTATGAGAAAGATGGGAAGCCACTGAAAAGGTTTTTGTTTGTTTTTGAGACAGAGAGGGAGAACACACATGTGTCTGCTCACACACACACACACACAAGCGTGCACACGCATGAGCAGGGGCAGAGCAGAGGGAGAGAGAGAACCCCAAGCAGACACCCCACTCAGCAGGGAACTTCAAACAAGGCTTAATCACACAACCCTGAGATCATGACCTGAGCTGAAATCAAGAGTCAGTCACTTAACTGACTGAGCCACCTAGGCGCCCTGTCACTGAAGAGGTTTGAACAGAAATGATAGAACTATGCATAGAGCTAGTCCTATAACCCTAAAGCAGTGCAGCCTAGAGTCAGCCTAGGACATGATCTTTAGAGTCAAATAGAGTTGAGTTTGGGGTGCCTGGGTGGCTCTGTGGGTTAAAGCCTCTGCCTTCGGCTCAGGTCATGATCTCAGGGTCCTGGGATCGAGCCCCACATCGGGCTCTCTGCTTGGCGGGGAGCCTGCTTCCTCCTCTCACTCTGTCTGCCTCTCTGTATACTTGTGATCTTTGTCTGTCAAATAAATAAATAAAATATTAAAAAAAAAAAAAGAGTTGAGTTTGTATTTTTGCTCTAATGCTTACCAGCTGCCTAATTCGTGTTCAATTTTCTCATCTACAGAAAAGGTTAATCCTTGCTTCAGAGGGTACTTGTAAATATTTACCGAGGTAATATTTAAACTGCCTATTTTAGAGATTGTGTTTTTCAAGATAGTAGCAAAAAAGGTTTTTCTGTCCTTTCTTCTTGTAAAAATTACAGCCAGGTGACATAATAAGAGAAATCTCTTCCATAATATAAAGATCAAAAGTAGATGGAAGGGGAAAAAAGTAGATGGAGAAATCATAAGTAACCAAGAGAAGACACGGTTCAGGCGTAAGAATCTATGAAGGGAGATTGTTCCCATTTTCATGCTAGCCCTCCCCACACTATTGTACCCCTGCCCAGTCCACTCCTAGATATTAAGAAATAAATATTAATGCAAAACTCCTTGATCACTCTTACTACAACCACCACTGTACTTAACAGTGGATTTGCCCTATGTTTATTTTTTTAATTGACAATTATTTATAGTCCCAAATATATCTGGACTAACTCTCACTTTCACTTATTCCCTTGGGGCAATCTGCCAAGTATACCACCCTCATCTTCATCTTCCAAAACCCAGCCTTGAACATACATCTCTTGGTCAAACATCTTTAAGGACTTTTTTTTTGCCTGCAGGAAGACCTGCTGGTGTCCCTCCAGGGATAGGTCCTTATGAGAGTTTTGTGCCAACCAAAATATTTGTTCTTCAAACACACTTATGCCTATGCCTAAATCTGTATTAGTCCTTTTGTTCTGGAATTGCATCAGTGGTCATTTCCACTAAAGCCCTACTATTGCTTCAAAAACCAAGTCACATTTTATATCCTCTACCAACACTTTCTCACCAAACCAGCCCTCCACAGTCACTCCATCTTCAGAAGTATATAGCACGCTTATCTGTATCATTCATTTATACTCAGTACCTGCTACCTTCTACTTGTATTTATCTTTGTATACAATTTTCCTTACTCCCCAGTTTCACATAAATCCCTGACAGGTTTAAGAATCTGGGAATGTCCAGAACTACTCCTGCAGTGACCACTTTTGCCAGGGGCCCAGGAACTCAAGCAGAGTTCAAAAGCACAGAAGATTCAGAAGCCTCAGAACAGAGCAATCATGCAGTGCCTGGGTGGCTCAGTTGGCTAAACGTCTGTCTTCAGCTCAGGTCATGGTCCCAAGATCCTGGGATCAAGCTCCACATAGGGCTCCCTGCTTGGTGGGGAGTCTGCTTCTCCTTCTGCCCCTTCCCCTGCTCATGCTCTCTCTAGCTCTCTCTCACATGCACGCTCTCTTACATAAATAGAAAACATTTTTAAAAGAAAAGAGAAGGGGGGGCGCCTGGGTGGCTCAGTGGGTTAAAGCCTCTGCCTTCAGCTCAGGTCATGATCCCAGGGTCCTGGGATTGAGCCCCGCATCCGGCTCTCTGCTCAGCAGGGAGCCTGCTTCCCTCTCTATCTCTGCCTGCTGGTCTGCCTACTTGTGATCTCTCTCTCTCTGTCAAATAAATAAATAAAATCTTTTTTAAATTTTTTAAAATATAAAAGAAAAGAGAAATAAAAAAATAAAGGATTCACAAAGTAGTGCCATTAAAATGTTTAGACCACTTGTCATTATTTAGCTTAGAGAAGAGAAAGCTGGGAGAGACCTAAAAGTCTCTTTCAAGTATGAAAGGATAATAAGGTTAATGGCTATTCTCAGAGTTAAATTACAAAAAGAGAGTCTGAAGCAATGTGATTTGAAGGCTTAGCAAGACATTAAGAAGAACTTTTCTATGAGGATTCTGAGAAACTAAAATTACATTACCAAGGTAATAAGTTTTTCTTGAATTTCTTGTTTTTTAAAAATAGTGATTCAGCTTCAGATCTGATATGTAAGGAGCTTGGACATTATCACTCTTGTCCTTACTACAAGAAAAAGCTAAACAACCTGAAAATCAACTTTTTTTGACCCATCAAAGAACTGAGGTCGCAGGGTAAAAGACCACCTTAAAATCTGGTGGGTCAGGAAATCCAGAACACCATAGCCTAGATCTGTTCACTTGAAGCTAAAGCTGCTGGAGCTGTAAACTGGTAGGAAAACTTAAATAGTAATTTTGACAAACTGAGGAGCAGAGAGAATAGACTAACATAAAAATGAGAAACTTTTGGGGAGAAGTAGTCTTGTCCCCCACAAAGTTTTGTGTGGTTTACCTCCTGAATGCCAGCAGGTTCTCAGTCAGGAGTTGATAAAGATTACCTGTGGCTCTGGTAGAGAGAGGGGAAGTGTAATCACTGAAATTATCACAGACGGTTCTCCACAATAAAGGGCTACTCCCCAGGGGAAAGACTTTATCAGAGCTTTAGTCCATCTAGGGAAAAGATTTTTCTCCTACCCCAGCCCCCTCTAGCCTTCTCTCCTTACCTAAGAGAGTAGGGGACAGACTCACTAAATACTAACATTTAATCATAAAATTATAGAATGATTTTCTTCTCTCATACGTTACCACCACTCCAACATGGCTCCCATATATAACACTGGATTACAGTTGAAAGAGATTCAAGATGCAGATTTTCTCTGAGGAGGAGCTCCTAGGGAAACCAAGAGTCAATGAGGACATAAAAATAAGGGGACTAGAAGAACTTGAAGCTTCTGCTACCTACGGCTACATCAAAAATTAGATATAGCCCAACTCCTAACTAGACTAACATACAGCCTTACCCCCACAGGTCTACCTACTTCAGTTCCTATTACAAAATCAAATGCTATAAATTACAAACACTGTAAATGAAAAATGACTTTGATGGGCTCATTGGTAAAACAAAAACTGAAGAGGAAAGAATAAATGAGATTCTTTAAGAAAATAGTGAAAACAGCTCACTGAAAGCACTATTCACAATAACAAAAAGGTAGAAACAACCCCAATGTCTATCAGCAGATACATGGGCAAATAAAATGTGGTCCAAACTTACAATAAAATATTATGCAGCCACAAAAAAGGAGTGGAGTACTGATACTTGCTATAACTGAAATGAATCTCAAAAGTATGCTAAGTGAAAGAAGCCAGACACAAAAGTTCCCGTATTTTGATTCTACTTGTATGAAATACCCAGAGTAGATAAATCCAAACTGACAGAATATAAACTAGTAGTTACCAACAACTTATAGCAGAGGGAAGTATGGAGTAACTGCTTACTGAACAAGTAGTTTTTCTTTTGAGGTGACAAAAATATTTTGGAACTAGCTAAAGATGGTGGTTGCACAACACTGTGAAGGTACTAAATGCCCCTGAATTGTACACTTTAAAATGGTTACTTTTATGTTTGTGAATTTCACCTAATTTTTTTTTTAAAAGCTACATATATTTAAAATAATAATGGCTAAGAATTTTCCAAAATTAATGAGATACCAAACAACAGATACAAAAAACTCATGTAACACCAAACAAGTTACATGTTGAAAACCTTATCCTTACTATATCTTATTCAACTGGGCATGATCAAGACAAAGATAAAATCTTGACAGAAAACAGAGTTTAGAAAACAACAACAACAACAAAAAATATGTGTGTGATTAGGGGTGGAGGAGCAGGGAAGGGTACCATGGTAGAGAATAGAAAAATATGTGAAGATATCTTGTCAAAGAAGAACCAGGAATAGGAGTGCCTGAGTGGCTCAGTAGTTAATCATCTGACTCCTGGTTTTGACTCAGGTCATGATCTCAGGGTCCCATGTCAGGCTCAAGCCTCATATGGGGCTCCTCGCTCAGTGAAGAGTCTGCTTGAGAATCCCTCCCCCTCTATCCTTCCCTCCTGCTTGTGCTCATGCCCTCTTTCTCTCTCTCAGATAAATAACTAAAAATCTTAAAAAGAAATAAGAAGAAGAATCAGGCATACTCTTCATTGTTCCTGAGTACAGAAATATTACAAACAATTAAGAACTACAGAAAAGTAAATTCAGGTTAACAAAAAGATACACTTTTGGGGCATTAGAGCTGTCCAAAAAGGGTGCACTTCTTGGAAGGTAGTAATCCCTTCAAGAGTAGAATTTTTCAAGCACAGGCTGAAAGATTGACTGGAAATGATACTGTAGACTGAATCCTTCATTGGACAAAAAAAAAAGGAGAGAGATAGGGAAAAAAATGGCCTTGAAAATTACTTGAAACTTTACAATTCTATGACCCTACCTTTTGAGGGGGAAAAAAAGCCATCATGGATAAGTCTTCCAAAACTTGGAGTTTTTCCTCATTATCACAGTAAAGATGGCAGGGAAGCATCTGAATTTTAAGTACATTTTAACATGCTTAGGTTCTGGATTCCTTGGCTGCAGGCATCTAAATATGACTCTGGCTAATGTGGGACATTTTGGGAAGAACATCAGAGAAACTGTAGGCTTGAATTAAGGCTCAAGAACCCACCTTGGCAACAGGATTCCTCAAGGGAGCTCCAGAGAGCTAGGAAATAGGAACTGCCTCAGAACAAAAAGAGTAAAGTCAATTTTCCCCTGCTGTGATGAACATACTCCAACTATTATTTATTTTCAGCCTTCTCAAGATCCAAAACCTCCAATAAAAAGTGTTTGATTGCCTGTGTTTAGTTCCTGGACACACACTAGCTGTGAGGGGGTGGAGAAGGACAGCCTGGACTCTGGGGTTTCTGACCTTTATTAGGGGCAGGCAATAGCTCTCTCTTAGTCAGAGTCCTTCAGGAAAACAGAAGCCACACTAGTTATTTTTAAGATTTTATTTATCTATTTGACAGGGTGAGAGAGAGAACACAAACAGGCAGAGGGAGAAACAGGCCCCCCACCGAGCAAGGAGCTTAATGCGGGACTCAACCCCAGGACCCTGGGATCATGACCTGAGTCGAAGGCAGACACTCAGCTGACTGAGCCACACAAGCACCCTACACATTGTTTTAACAGAGAGATTTTCATATAGGATATTGAAGGGCTGAAAAGTCAAACAAAAATGCTGAAGAAAAACAGAGGTAATAAGTGAAGGAAACATTTTCCTTCCCAGGGCTGCCAGACCAAAGAGAAGAGGTTGGGTTATCCAAATCCAAAAGCTTAGAGAAACTGCACTGCTGAAGCCCAACTTCTAAGAAAGAGAGCAAGGTCCAGCTGCTGCTGGTCTCTTCAGAGCTCAAAGGAAGGGCTTTCACAAACTATGGAAAGAGCCTAGATGTCCATCAGCAGAAGAATGGATAAAGAAGATGTGGTGTATATATATGCAATGGAATACTATGCGGCCATCAAAAAACACAAAATCTTGCCATTTGCAATGACATGGATGAAACTAGAGGGTATTATGTTAAGTGAAATAAATCTATCATACGATCTCACTGATATGAGGAATTTGATAAACAAGACAGAGGATCATAGGGAAAGGGAGGGAAAAATGAAACAAGATTAAATCAGAGAAGAAGACAAACCATAAGAGACTCTTAATCTCAGGAAACAAACTGAGGGTTGCTGGAGTGGAGGGGGGTAGGAGGGATGGGGTAGCTGGATGATGAACATTGGGGAAGGTATGTGCTATGGTGGTCCTGTGAATTGTGTAAGACTGATGAATCATAGACCTGTACCTATGAAACAGATAATGCAGTATATGTTAATTTGGAAAAAAAAAAAAAAAAAAAAAGGAAGGTCTTATAAATCTAGACTCAGACCTCTGAGGAGGAGTGCTCTGCCAGGTTCCTGCTGATAGGCCTAAACCCAGCTCACAAAGTGCTGCAAGAAGGTGCACACTAGAATGACCAGCAGTTGTAGGGGTGAAACACCATTCCTGGGGCATTGAGGACAGGAAGAACAAGTAAGCCTCCTAGTCTCCACCTAAGGCCCCCTATAAACAGGAAGTCAGCTAGCAAGGGAGACATGGGAATTTGCATAATCCCAGCCCCAATTTCACAAGCCAGGTATAGCAACATGAAGGAGAGCTGACAGACTTAATCACTGGTACGTCATTCCACCAACACATTGATTAAAGGAATCATCCAGAGGAAATTGGGTTGCTTGGAAAAAAGCAAGGTGTTTTAGTTGCCCAGTGACCAAACAAGGGAACATGGGAACTCCAGAAGACTAGGAATAGCCACCTTCTAAGTATCTAATAAAAGATAGCTACTTCTCATCGTTTCTAAAAAGGTGGCAAAAATATTCTGATTTTTTAACTTAAGAGGTTGGCTCAGTAATAGCTTTTGGAAGAAAGTCTAAAAATGATACAATACTTCACCCACTCAGTGTATGGCTCCAGGTATATGGTACACAGAGGTCAATGAGCAAGCCTAAATTTGCAGAATTAAATGCTAGTAGAGCTCATTCCTAAGTAACTGGTGATGGGCATTTTGCAGAGCATATGAGAAGAAAGGAAAGTCTCCTTAGAAATAGGCACTGGAGGGACACCTGGGTGGCTCAGCCTGTTAAGTGTGCAACTTTTGATTTCGGCTCAGGTCATGATATCAGGGTCATGAGATTGAGCCCTGCATCAGGCTCCACACTGGGCATGGAGCCTACTTAAGATTCTCTCTCTCTCTCTCTCTCCTTATGCCTCACCTTGCCTCATGCTCATTCACTCACTCTCTCTTAAAAAAGAAAAAAAGGAAAAAAGAAAAAAAAGAAATAGTCATTGGAATTCTATACTAAAAAAATTGGCTTTGGATCAATTACAGACTGACGTACCAAGAGTCCTCTGCAGTTAATGTTAAAGGCTCTGAAAAAGGGCACAGCAAATGCAGGGCAGACAGGGACATGAGATCTGGGGACACAGGGAAAAGACAACAAGTGACAGAGACAACCAAATCTAACAAGGACAGAAGTAGCTCCTCTTCATCAGGCTAAGCATTCTACCTATCACCATAGAAGAATCCAAAGTTAATATCAAACTCAAAAAAATAAAGTAAAAAATTTAAGTGCACATATTAAACTAAAAAAATAAATAAGTAAACTTAATGTCACCATCCCATAGTATAGGACTGGCAGCTATTAATATTTGTTTAAATTAAGTATAATGCCGTGGCTCCCAAGCTAGTGCTAGACAGATGTGGTTTTAAGAGGGGCATATGGCTCTAAGATGTACTCCCTGAAAGGAAAGTCTTCTGTGGTCTGTCAGGCCCTTCAGGATTACATCAGCACATTAAATGGCAGGAGAGCCTTGCTGTAAAGAGAAATGCTTACCTTCAACTCAGTGTATCCTCCATTTATTTCAACTGAGAAGCCTGCTTTCAATAAGCTTCTCCCTGAATGCTTTTTGGGTTGTGTTTTGTTTTTTTTTTCAAAACACAGTTTGCAATACATCGCTATATAGTCTTTGTAAAACGCGTATAATTCCCCATCTTATAGAATAAACTCATTTCTTTTCATCCTTGGTTGTCTTAATAAAATCAAAATGTAAAACCTCTCTAGATGTCTTCTTTTAAAAATGTCCAGATCTGATGGTTTCAAACTATGACTAGCAGGCAAGATTCTGATGCCAGAGACAGTCCAGTTAAGCGACACTCCCCTTAGCACACTGACTTACTGGGCCCTCAGCATTTCCGGATGGGACCCACACAACTCACATGGAATATTTCCCTCTAGGGAGACACAATACAATTGCTTGTAGGCAGCTTAACAGCTCTTATGGGTAATATGGACTCTTCCTTACTTTCCCCAAATTGGTGACCATTTGGGAAAAAAAAATCAGGGAAAAATAAAGATTTACTAAATCAGAATTTCTGTCCCCAACCTAAACATAATTTGGCTAAAATCAAAAATGGACCTCTTTAAGAAAATGAAATACCTATTGATGTATCCTAAACTTAGATAAGCACATCTCTCACACATGGCAATTTTAACATATTCCAAGGTCATTTTACTCCACCTGATTGTTTGAGGAAAGTGAGGGCTCTCCCTACACCTATTTTGAAAGCAAACTATAAAATGACCCTGAGTTTCTGAAAGTTCCCAGATGGTGCTTTGTAAATGTATTAAATACGCATGTATGTTCTCTCTGCCTCCCTCCTTCCTTCTCTTCTTGCCTCCCTGTCTCTCTCTCTCTCTCTCTCTTACAAAACTTGCTCTTGGCTATTATCACCTTCTGTTAAAGGGTTGGAAAGCAAACTTGTAATTGGGGTTAAAATGGAATGTAGTTTCATAGAACTGAACTTAAGTGGCAAACTTTTAGGAAATATTAAGTGGCAGAATAACATTTCAGAAATTTTGAAAGCCCTATCATTTAAGAATGACAAATATAACTCTGCTTTTATGGAACGTAGGCAAGCTAAATTTGATTTCAGTAAGGTAAAAGTCTTTCTTTTTTGTAAGATCGTATTAAAATAAATGAATTCCAGTTTTATATTTCAATTTCAGATACCACCTCAAGCTCCAGACATCATTGGAAGACTGATCACCCTATTTTCATATCAGAGAAGAAGCACTATGTGATGTGAGAATTTATGTCAAAGAGAACAAGATCTCTGCTATAAGAAATATGTAAATGAGGGGCACCTGGGTGGCTCAATCAGTTGAGTGTCTGACTCTTGATTTTGGCTCAGGTCATGATCTCAGGGTCGTGAGATGAAGCCCTCTGTCAGGCTTCATGCTCAGTGCAGAGTCTCCCTGCGCCTCTCCCTCTGCCCTTCCCGGCTCACTCTCTCTCTCTCTCTCTCTCTCTCTATCAAATAAATAAATAAGTAAAATCTTTAAAAGAAATAAAGAAAGAGAGAGAGAGAAAGAAAGAAAGAAAGAAAGAAAAGAAATATGTAGAGTTGTTAAAATTAGAGTAACTAGCATTAATATAGCAATTTACAGCTTATAAAATATTTTCAGTGATATGGTTTCATTTGGTTCTCCAAATAGCCCGTGAAGTTAAGCAGGTACTATTATCACCATCTCTGTTTTGCACAGAAAGGCAGAGACTGAGAGACATTACATGGCTTGTCCTGGAACACACAGGGGTAAGAGGCAAGGATGATTTAAATCCAGGGCATCTAACTCCAGATCCTGTGTTCTTTTCTCATTCATTCACTGTCCCACCTGGAGGTCTGCTGTGGCTCAGATTCACAGCCAAATACTATCATCAACTCAGCAAGTGAAGTCTTAAGCAGACACTTAGAAAAAGGAGTCAAGCACTTTTAATATTAAAGAATCATAAAATGGCATTTCTGTGCTGAAATTTTTTTTTAAGATTTTATTTATTTATTTGACAGAGAGAGAGTGAGAGAGCACAACCATGGGAGCAGCAGAGGGAGAGGGAGAAGCAGGCTCCCCGTTGAGCAGGGAGCCCTATGCGGGGCTCCATCTCAGAACCCTGGGATCAGGCAGATGCTTAACCATCTGAGTCACCCAGGCACCCAATATGCTGAAAACTATTTGTAAAGAATTTTATTATATTAAAAAATCTTTAAAAAATTAAAGATACTCCTTGCATAATAAACTTAAATACATTTGTTAAATTAATTTATCTTTAAAAGGGAACAAAAAACATAAATTATGTCTTAATAAATGGGCTCTTAAAAGAATAAACATTAATGTTGGATTCTTTAATATAAATAAAATTATCATATAATTTATTAAATAATTTGGAGAGTTCCATGCTTTCTCCTTAGACTCTATAACTGCAATCAACAGAATACTAGTTTCCATATAAAATCGTCTAAATTCTGACTGTTGGCTATTGTCCAAATATATCTATCAATCATTTGCCACTTTCAACATGACTGATTTGAGGTTTTAACAATCCGCATTGGGGGAGAGACACCAAGCAGGCAACAAAATGTTCCAACAATCATAATCTATAAATTCACAAAGTCACTTTATAGATACTACCTAATTTCTGCCAGCTGCAAAACCCCATAAAGATCTAGGGCAAGCTTGCATCATTAAGAGAGAGAAACAGAGAATAGATGGTTAATTATCTCCGCCTATTAGAGAATATGTAATTCATTTATTACTTTCCTTGATATTTATTGTATTGATTATTAAAGATGCTAGTGAAAACAGAAGGTTTTGAAAAAATGCAAAGACATGTTTACTGAGCATGTTTTATGTGTAGCACTAAAAATATGTGAGTAAAACTATTCCTTTCTTTATGGAGATGCCCTTTATGGAGATGTCTGGCAAAAGACATAATAATCATCACATAAACTTAGATGTAGTAGCTACTTAAGGTAAGTTTAAAACTCAGTTCAGGTGTCAAAATTTAGAGATCATTCCCTCTAAAATAGAACAATATGAGGAATTTTTAAAATAAATTATTTTTAATTTAGGAAAAGAAAGAAAGAAAAAACATGTAAGTCATGGCTAGAGCAGGTATTGAAATCCAGCCCAAGACAGGCACATTCAAGATTTGTACCTGAAATTCAGTAAGTCAGTACCCAATACAGTCTGTAATCCATAAGGCAAGATCAAGCACATTCAGGTAGTGGGCAAGAAACAAAGAATAGAAGGAAACCACCTCAACTTAATAAGGGCCATAGATAAAAGGCCACAGCTGGGGGGCCAGGGTGGTTCAATCCGTTGAGTGTCTGATTCTTGCTTTCAGCTCAGATCATGGTCTCAGAGTCTTGAGATCAAACCCCAAGTCAGGCTCTGTGCTCAGGGGGAATCTGCTCGAGATCCTCTTCCCCTCCCCCTGCACACATACACTCTCTCTCAAATAAATAAATAAATCTCTTTTTAAAATAATAAACATAAAACAGCCACAGCTAACATCACACTCAATGGTAAAAGATTGAAAGCTATGTTCTCTAAGATCAGAATAAGGCAAGGATACCTACTCTTGCCACTACTATTCAACACAGTGCTGGAAGTCCTATTCAGAACAATTAGACAAGAAAAAGAAATAAAAGGCACTCAAATTGGAAAAGAAGTAAAATTATCTCTGTCCACAGATGACATGATTTTGTAAGTAGAAAACCCTTCAAACTCTACCAAAAAATTGTCAGAAATAATAAATGATTTTAGCAAAGTTTCAGAATACAAAAATCAACACAGAAAAAATCAGTTGTGTTTCTATGCACTAAAAATGATCAATTTAAAAGGAAATTAAGAAAACAGCCTCATTCACTATAGCATCAAAAAAAAAAAAAGACCCAGAATTTAAGAATAACCTTAACTAATGGAGTGAAAGATTTGTACACTTAAGACTACAAAACATCAGGGGTGCCTGGGTGGCTCAGTGGGTTAAACCTCTGCCTTTGGCTCAGGTCATGATCTCAGGGTCCTGGGATTGAGCTCTCTGTGCAGCAGGGAGCCTGCTCTGCCCCCCCCCCCCACCCGCCTGCCTCTCTGTCTACTTGTGGTCTCTCTCTCTCTCTGTCAAATAAATAAATAAGATCTTTAAAAAATAGACCACAAAACATCTGTAATATTTCTTGCTACTTTAAAGAAATCAAAGAAGATACAAATTACAGGCAAGATATCTTGCACTCATGGATTAGAAGACTTAATATTGTTAAAATATTCTTACTACCCAAAGTGATCTACAGATTCAATGCAATCCCTAGCAAAATTCCAATAGCATATTTTTCAGAAATAAAAATAAAATCCTAAAATTCACATGGAACTTCAAGAGAGCTCAAATAGCCAAAACAATCTTGAAAAAGAAGAACAAAGGTAAAGGCTTCACATTTCTTGATTCCAAAACAAGAGTCAGACATGAAGGAAGCCAGTGTTTAATTCCACCAAAGCATCTTTCTTATCTTCATCACATACAACAGGCTATGTGCTCATGCAAAGACTCCAGAACCAATATGTAAAGGTGCTGTTCAATATTGAGCAACCCAAGGGCAATTAACATGCCTGCTTTGAAAAGACGTTATTGTTCCTTATTGTTTATTTGTTTGTTCCTTATCATGCGTGGTGGAATTTTAGAATTTCCTGGCTATTTTAGTCAGGAATAATTTTCTTAAAGAACAGAGATCTGGGGTGCCTGGGTGGCTCAGTGGGTTAAGCCTCTGCCTTCAGCTCAAATATGGTTTCAGGGTCCCGAGATCAAGCCCCGCATCCAGCTCTCTGCTCAGCGAGGAGCCTGCTTCCCACCCACCCCCCACACCCCCATCTCTCTGCCTCCTTGTGATCTCTGTCAAATAAATAAATAAAATCTTTATTAAAAAAAAAGAAAAATAACAGAGATCTTCTCAAGAAAATGGAAGTTCATTGAAAGAGTATAGGAAGTACTGCAGAAATCCATGATTGGGGGGCATTGCCCAACGTGGTCTCACAGGAGGTGGACGAGAATTAAAGCTCCTCTCCTATCCTGATCTGTATGCTACAGGTTGGTGGTTTAAATTTAGATTCCAACTGAGACTGGGTGAAGTTTGATCTCTCTCTTACTAACTCAGTTTCTTCAATTTCATTGCCTATAAGAGGGCTAATAAAGTGAAGTGTTTAAAATAATATCCAGAATGGAGTAATCTCAGTATTTTGCATAGTTCCTTTATCTATAATCTATTTCCCTCTGCTTATTAATTAGCTTCCAATTGACTCAACAAGATAGCTGCCTTCTCTGCCCACTTTCTGTTGGAAAGCCTGCTGTCTGTAAACCTCTGTCTCCCAGTGTGAATTCTTAAGAGAGAGAAGTCAATTCAGTGCCAGCTAGGTTCTACAACATGCAAAGACGTCCCTTGCTCTGGACATGTCAAGGAACAAAGCATGTCTAATACACAGATTTTTTTTTTTACCCTTATATATGAGATCTTTACCATTCCACTAGGCAGAGTGAAAAAGTTTTCACCAGAACGTATCTCCAATACCATAATACACAGTGAGGAAACAGGATTTATAATTTACCTTTTAGTGCTCTGCAAAGTTGGTGGTTTTGTTGCTCTTGTATGGATGAAGAAACTAAGGCAAAGAAAGATTGAATTGTCCATGCTTCAATGAGAGTAAATGGCAGAATAAGCACTTCATTTTAATTCTGTTAGCTCCAAAATCACTATTTTCTCTACATTGTCTCCCTATTAATTACTTAACATGAGTTCACATTTCTATAACTTTGCAAAACATAATAATTCTATTGGTTTTTTATGACTTTATTTATTTATGAGAGAGAGAGAGGCAGACGGAGAAGCAAGCTCCCCAAGGAGGAGGGAGCCCAATATGGGACTCGATCCCAGGACCCCAGGATCACAACCTAAGTCGAAGACTGACACCCAATCATCTGAGCCACCCAGTCACCGCTATTGGTTTTGGGTTTTTTTTTTTAATGTTTTATTTATTTATTTGAGAGGGATGTGGAGAGAGGGACAAGCATACTCCATGCTGAGCATAGAGCCTGATGGAGGGCTCGATCCGACAACGCTGAGATCATGACCTGAACTGAAATCAAGTGTCAGAGGTTTAACTGACAGTTACTCAGGCACCCCCATAAGAATTGTATTGTGACCTGAATTTTTACTTGGTCTGTAATGAATTTTGTTTGCTATTTGATATAAGGAACCTCTCCCACATTGACTACTTTTCCTTTCTAATCTTTTGTTGCCTATCTACTAGACTTCAATATTAATATGACTTTAAAATTAACATCAACTTAACAAAAGAGTAGCTGCAAATCAAAAACAATAAATGAAAATACATTTTCTCTCAAAAAATGTCTACTTGGGAAGAAGAATTTATAGATTATTTTCATTATTTCATTTCATTTTTTTTTTCATTTATTTATTTGACAGAGATCACAAGTAGGCAGAGAGGCAGGCGGGGCCGGGGTAGGGGGCAGAAGCAGGCTCCCCGCTGAGCAGAGAGCCTGATGCGGGGCTCGATCCCAGGACCCTGGGATCATGACCTGAGCTGAAGATTTAGGCTTTAACCCACTGAGCCACCCAGGTGCCCCTCATTTCATTTTTTACATGATATTTGTGCATGCTGTCTAGTGTTCTCCAGAAAAGGCATAAAATGACAGCTTTAAAAAAAAAAAGGCACTCTTCCCAGATTCCCTCTTGGTGTTATATTTTTCAATTTTCTACAGAAGAGCAATTTAGAAAGAAAAAATTGGGGGAGAGGTGTGGAGAGAAAGGAAAAGAGACACGTATTTCCCTCACACAGCTTAGAGGTTATGAACACTCCTTGAAAATAGACTAGTTCTCAGAAATGCTAGAATTACTGTTCAAATACAATGTACAAGAATTGTCCACTTCAGTCTTGTTTGTGATAATAGAAAATTAGATGCAGTCTAAAGCCCACTGTTGGGACACTACTCAAGTCTTACCTGCTTAATCAGATCCCTGTGAAAGCTATCCAATCTGAACACTCTGAAAGAAATTTCAGCTCCCTCTCAGATCTAGCCTAGAATTTTAAACTGACAGGGAACTTCAAGAGCATCTAAATAACACTCTTCACTTTATAGTTGAGGAAACATAGCCCCATTAATATTATGAGACCTGTTCAACGTCACACCTTCAGTTGGCACCTAGTTAGTAATTAAATAAAATAGAAGTCCTCTTATTCACTGAAAACAGAACCAGTAGTAGCTGGTTGGTAAATAGAAAAAGCTAATTAAAATACACAACCTAAAAAATTACTACATTATATTTTTTTCTTAATATATCTAAATCTATGCAAATTCACTTTTTTTTTGGTCACTGTTGGACCAAAATTTTCTCTGAGAATGGGCCCACTGAATTAGAGTTCCAAATCTTCATTCTTATATAACCACATCTATAATGCACTTATGCATTGCCTATGACTTTCCTTTGCAATTTCTTTGAGTGAATACTTAAGAAATTTTGCACAGCAATCTAAGGGCAGAATCTTTTTAGAATTTTGTCACCCATTTTCCATGTTTTATAATGGTGTCATGCCTATTTCAGCAAATACCTTTATAGAGCCTTTTGAAAGCATTCAACATGGTCTTAGCACTTCCATTTCATTGGTTCACATATTTAATTAAATAACATTTAATTAAATAACATAATAACAATAACAATGGCATTGGCATGGAGAGATTTCAGATAAACTAAACTGGCTCTAAGTAAATATGGAACTAGGTAAATATGGAATATGGAAGTAGATGTCCCATACTAGGAAGAAACATAAAACCTACAGTTAGCTTTCAATGGATCAAAAGTAACAGTGAGCATTATTTATTCATGGAGGGAATGGCAAGTTTCCATTAATCCAAAGAGTCAGGTAAGTAGGGATTGGCCAAGAGAACTTCTACTGTAGTTGAACATGAAAGTAAGTTTTCTCAAGATTCTCCCCACCATATTCAAACTAATCATGAGCCAAGTACGTGATAATAAATTCAGTGAAATCTTAAAAACAGACTACATGGCTTAAAGGCAGATACCTATGTTTTCTTATCCCATGATATTTCCAGAAGGAGAAGGGAAAGAGATAGCAACACTGAAACATGCCATTGGCAGCTCTGCTTATTCAGCAATTACTCTTTTCTTTTAAACCTTTCTACATGAGAATTGAATGCTAATGAAAGTAAATCAAAATGTATCTATTTCATCTGTATCAGTCAGTGCTCTCCAGGGTAGACAGAGAGATGATACATTGGTGACAGTAAATTTTAAGGAATTGGCTCATGTGTTTGTGGGGGCTTGCAAGTCTGAAATCTGTACATGTGTAGGGCAGGCTACCAGGCTGGAAACTTCAAGCAGGACTTCTATGTTACAGCCTTGAGCAGAAGGCAGAATTCCTTCTTTTTTTGGCTTCTAAAGCCTTCAACTGATTAGATGAGACCCACCCACATTATTGAGGTCAATGTCCTTTACCTAAAGTCAACTGAGTGTACATGTTAAACACACCTACAAAATACATTTACAGCAACATCTAGTATTTGGCCAAACAACTGGGCACCATAATCTAACTACGTTGACACACAAAATTAAATAGCACTATATATTATATAACAGAGTACATTGGGTGATTTTAAAGCAAAATTGGAATCATTAATTAAAATTTTCAGTCATTTTCATTTTCTGTATCAAGAAAAACAAACAAAAAAGTAGGTTTTCAGTCAAATCGAGGCAAACATTTTCTAAATAAATATATTTCATTCTATTCTAGGCTCCTGTGCTTTTTATCCAGTTGGCTTATAGATGGAGGCAATTCATGCTTTAATAATGCAAATGTTTAATTTGATTAAAACAAAAAGATGCCCTTGGAAATGTGTGTCTCATTTCTGTTATGTCAGGGAAAGATAGGATGCTTTCTCTACAATCATCTCAGAAGCTCTAGCAAACTAGAGAAAGTCCATAAAAAATCCAATTTTCAAGATCTGTTGGACTTCCCAACAGAAAAGGGGAAGAAAATTTAGAAGCTTGGTAACTAGAGGAAACAGCTGTCTCTAAGGAGGAAAGGAAATTGATGCTTGGCATAGAAGAGTTCTCCAACCAAGATTTGAAAGAAATTAGCTCAAGTTTCTTAAGAGAGAGGATTTTAATAAAATTTTGAAAGTTAGCTTACTCTTTGGGGAATCTAAGAAAATAATTGTGACACAAGCGGGGATATAGCCCTCACTCATTTCAGTGAGTGTTACAACCATAGCTCTCTGAAGTATAATAAAGAATTTGGCTGGCCTTTGACTTCCTGGTTCCTGGGAGGTAACCCCTAAATCCTTGGAATTTCCCAAGTGACGGGAATGTCTTTGTTATTTGTGGTGAGCCCCAAGGACCATATCTGAGCTTTGCAGAGAGGGTGGGAGGGCTGGCAATGCCAGAAAAACCTAACATGTATATGCAATGAAACCCCAGTGGAAATTCTGGATACAAGAAGCTCAGGTGAGCTTCCTGCTTGTTGATACATACTGATGTACCAGGAGAAATCACAATTATCATACTTTCCTGAATTCTAGGAGTCCTTCTAGCAAATGATCAAACCTGAGATGGGTAGTGGGAACTCCCATATTTGTAGCCAGTCGGTTGGAAGTAGAGGTGATGTGGAGATCCTCAAGCTTGTGGTTGTTGTCAAAAGTGATGGCAATCTTGCAGGAGAATGTCCTTAACCTGTGAAGCCTGAGCTAACCTGGAGTAGTTAGCATCCCAATTATACTATTCTCTCAAAGCAGAAATCACCAGGACACTAGGAGGAAAGTGAGGAAGCTGGAGGCACAGGCAAATTTTAGGAATTTGAGAATTCAGAGATTTCATCTTACACCATATTAAGCATATTAAAATGTTCTCACATTGCCAAATTAAGTATCATTTTTCTTTGAGAGATCAAAAAGCTTTTTACAATTTTATTTTTGAAACAATTAGCTGATTTTTTAAAAATTATCTATAAATAATTCATTTATTATTAATAATACCTTCTCGGCAATTGTGATACTTGGGAAATCTTGAGAAGTGAGAAAAAAATCCAACCTACAAATTATTTTCACATGTAATCAAGTTGTTGTGGATTCTAAATTTATCATTTAATGAAGTGGACATGATGTCATACATGAGAGCCTAATGTATAGATCAGTTCTGCTTGGCATCCCAGTGATGCAGGATGGGGGCAGGAAGTCAACACTAATTACACATCTTAGCTCAGACTGCATAACAAAGTACCATAGACTGAGTGTCTTAAACAAAAGAAATTTATTTTCTCACAGTTCTGGAGGCTGGAAAACCAAGATCAAGGTTTCACAGATTCTGTTCCTGATGAGAGTCTTTTTCTGGTCTGCAGACAGTTGCCTTCTTACTGTATCTTTTTACGGCAGAGAGAGAGCGAGCAAGCTCTGGTCCCTCTTCCTCTTTTTATGAACACATTAATCTATTGGATTAGGGCTCCACATTTATGACTTTAATTACTTCCTGAACACCCTATCTCCACATATGATTATGCTATGGGTTAGGGCTTCAGCATATGAATTTTGGTGAGGTGCAATTCAGTCCATCATAGTACAGGGTAATTTTTTTGTTATTAATTTGTTTTGTTCTTTCTCATTTCACACTCCAAGCAAACAGTTAAGCCTTTGGGCACCTTCTCCTCTGGGGCATTTGTATAGCAGAAACTGCGAGAGCTCACCATCTTTCTGTCTCATGTTTTACAGTCTGTGTGTTCAAGAACTAGTTAAGATGATAGGACCAGAAGAGAAGGGAGAAAGCAAGAGGCTTTAAAGGGTTAAGAGACAGAGGACCCTCCCATTTCTCCAGGTACCAACCACAGAGCCTTCCAGATTCTTGGCACATCAAGGAAAGAGAAGGGAGGCCCCAGAATAACTGAGTTTTAAGGTCCTACAACTAGCAAGGCAGGACAACAACTTAGAAAATAGAGCTATTTTTCTGGAGATAAAGGTAACACATTTTTTTCCTGATGTGATTATTAGGATGGCCTGATGGATGGCCTTCACCCTAGCTGGTGAGGCGGGATTATATTCAACCTAAGAACCAAGCATTCAGGATGCCTGGGTGGCTCAGTCAGTTAAGCATCTGTCTTCAGCTCAGGACATGATCCCAGGGTCCTGGAATCAAGCTCCGCATCAGGCTCTCTGCTCGGTGGAAAGCCTGCTTCCCCCTTTCCCCCTGCCATACCCCCTACTTGTGCTTTCTTGCTCACTCTCTCTCTCTCAAGAAAATAAATAAATTCTCTAGAAGGAAAAAAAAAGACAATTCACATATTTAAACTCTCTCACTCTTAATAATGCTAGATTATAATATAGCCATATTATACACAACTATAAAAAAAATCTGAAAGGGGAGAAAGGGGAATTTGGGAAAATAGTTTTCATCACAATAAATGAACTTACAAAAACCAGTGGATATGTGGCCCTCTTGGTTCCCAGCCTCACATCTCTCCAACAAATCGCAAGGAGGCCAAAGGGGAAGGCCCTGCAGTTCTCCCCCCTCAATTCAGTCCATGGCTCATTGGCTGAAATGTAGCCCTTGTGGTTCCGGTCTGACTTTCCTAATGAGTTCGCCCTGAAGAGAGAAAATCATTTCAATCTACATTTAGTAAACTATGTCGTCAGTACGGCTGGTTTTGTTACATGGTTTGAATTTTGCCGATCTGTCATTCCTGCTCCTATCACACTATAAAAAAAAATAAAAACATTTTCTAAGTGGAGATAAATTACTAGCTTTACTCACTATGAGCAGAGCTGAGTTTATGCTTTTTTCACTTAGCTAATTCTTATTTTAGAAGCTTAACTTTATGAGTTTATCTTACACGTTTTCACCACTTAACTCTTCTTATTGGAAGTTAAACTCTGGCTTGCCAAAAGGAATATGGTCATAAACCGGTACTCAATGCCAAAAGTAAGCAGCATTATGAAATTGTACTCCTAAGTCCTAGCTTTCCGTGTTTTTAAACCTGAACTCTGGCTATTAAAATACGTGAGATGTGATGGTGCCTCAACCTCTGACATATAGGGATGCACAAATCCCTGGCTCCCCATTAATACAGAAAGGGAGGGAAAGAAAGAATGAAAGAAACAAGAACAAGAGACATCCTTCATTTCATATGCTTCTGTAGCTATCAGTGTGTGTGATTTTACCAAAATGAGACTCAAGCACACTAAATCACACATATGGGAAGTTTGTCCCCCAGGCGGCAGGCTATAGCCTGACTCCTATTTATTAAACCAGACTCTTGTGAAGACTTGGCCATTTCACAATGCAGAGGTCATGGTGCAATGACCCAAGACGAGCCTCAATTTCCCCTCCTTGAGTAAACTGTTCCCTGGCATTCATTGTCGTACCAGGATTATTTTGAATTTCAAGTCATCCTAATAGCATTTCTCCCACCTGTCTTTGCATATATTCAGGGCCTCCTTTCATATCACATTTCCAAGTCAAGTCAACCTCACCCATATGGCCATGGTAGTAGAGAAGCAATTATGGATTACATGTTTGCCTACTCCTATTTCCTGACGAGGTTCCACTTGGCTGTACTTTCCGCAGCATCCTATCTGTCCTTCTCTGCTACTGCAGCAGAATGAAAGATCTCCTCTTGTCAAATGAATGCAGCAGAGTCACAGGAAATGCTCCTATGGGTCAGGTGTGGGTCTCTGTCTCTATCCTGTGGCCAGAGGGCTGCAGGGCTCTGGTGAGCAAGTCTAGGTCATGCGTCTACACCTACAGAAACCCAAAATGCATGGAGCAAAAATGCACTGTTATCCAAAAGGAAAATCTGGATAGTGTTTGTGGAAGGGGAAACAGATGCTGAACCAACAATCACAAATTTTGTCTACTATAGCTCCCAAGCAAATTTATTTTATCCCAAGATATACATAAAATTACGCGTGACTTAATATATCTCTTAAAACCACATATTTATTTTTAAGAGGTGATATGAATAAATAAGAAAAAACATAAACAACTTCATCGAAAAATAGGCAAAGTATATAAACATGGAGTTTACGGTGAAAAAGACAAACATAGGAAAAGCTGATCAACTGCACTCATAGGAAAAATCACAATAAGAAAGAGATAATGTTGTTCACTGATCAACAATATAAATCACAAGATGCCATTTTTTAATCTTGAAAATGCATATGGTTGGAAGATACCTAGTACATACAAAGGTATAGGAAACTGCTTTTAGTAGAAATGTTGTGTTGGTATAAACTGGTAGAAAATGATCTATCAAATAACTCAAAACTAAAATGCATGACTCAGTGACCCTAAGCTAGGAATTTACTTTACTGGTATACCTGCAGAAATTCCCCCAAGACAAAAGTACAGAGATACTCACTGGAGCATAATGAAATTGCAAACAAACCAACTAAAACAGAAACCAACCCAGTGTCCCTCAACAAATTACAGGGCAAATGAACTATGATGCATCCACCTAACAGAACACTAGAACATTAAAGAGACTTAAGTAGATCTGTATGTGGAAAAGCTTTCAGATATAGAAGTGGAGAAAAACAAGTACAGAACAGTATACTTTACAGGAAATCTTATGTGTGAACAGGAAAAAGGTCAATGCATATATGTGAAAATATCTGTATTTTCCTGAAAATAATTGAACAGTTAATAGGGATTACCTTGCAAAAAGAAAAAAGAATATCCTCATTTTTCCAAGGTATACACTTCTCTACAAGTTGATGTTTCTAACATTATAAATGTGTTATTTTATTCTTTAAAATGTCAACAGGGATTAAGTGGGATGAACACAAATCATTTTTATATTTTCTTCTTTGTACTGTTCTGATTTACAAAAAGACTAGTGTGTGTTAAACATCTTAAAGAGTATACTTCAAAAAAGAATAACTTGGTGGTATATAAGAAAATAAGAATAAACACAATGTGGTAATCAGAAGCACACTTTATATATACATGTATATTATTTCATGTAACCCTTATGATTGAGGATTGAGATTATGAGATGAGTACTTTTATTATCCCTATTTTATTTTTAAAGATTGATTGATTGATTGATTGATTGAAGGGAGAGCACATGAAAGCGTGGGCAAGGGAAGGGGCAATGGAAGAGGGAGAGAATCTGAAGCCAAATCCCTGCTGAGTGCAGAGCCCACTACCCGGCTCCATCCGACCCTGAGATCATGACCCGAGCCAAAATCAAGAGTCAGACACTTAACCAACTGAGCTACCCAGCGCCCCTTATCCCTAGTTTATAATGAGATGAAAGAAGCCATGAGAAGCTAAGTAAATTGCCTAAGGCTCCTCACTGATAGAGATTTCAACACACCCATTCTGACCTCGGATCTAGTGTACTATCAAGGAGTGACTTACATGACAAATGTAAATATTGCCATAGAAACTGTCTTTCCATGGGGCTAGCCTGCGGAAGAATATGCATTGCCCTCTATGTTACTGAGTCTTTACATTAACTTGTAATATCCCTTTTCAGTTCCCTGCTTAAACTGTAGTTAGAGAATTTGGGTGACAGTAAATCCTGCCTTCCCCAGGATAGAGAAAATCAAGTTAGAAGACTAAATACATAATATTCTTTTAATACTCGGGAGCCAAACCTCAAATATAATGTACTGTTAGTATATACTAAGCCTTCCAAAGGACTCGGCTGACACGGTTACTAATAGTGCTTCTGACCGAGGCGGGGAGCCTTCGCATGGGGGCACTAGGCTAGTGTTAGCAGTCTTCACTTGGGGAGCTCAGTGGGCTTCAGCGCCTCATTGAGTCTTAAGCCCAGACTATGAGGTAATAGTCTGATTCTCATTTTGAAACACATAAAACCCAAAGAGGTTAACTAATTTCCCTAAGGTCACACAGAAGTCACTGGTGCCGTTGGAATTGAAACAGAAGTTTCCTAATTTCCAGCCACTGCAATGCTCCCAAGGTAAAGCTCTTGTTGAATAATTACACAATGACACAAGGGCACTTTACAATTCCATGGAGAGGAGTCCCCAGAAGCAAAATATTTCATTTTCAAATTGAAAAATCTCCAGCTTACCGAAGACGGATGTCATCTCCAGCCGCCAAGTAATGCATCTCAAGGAATCTCTCGGGAAAGTCTCCTAAATATTCCACGTAGTACATCTTGGCTCTATCAACCTATCTGAAAGGCTGGTCAAGAATAGTACTGCTCTCTGGCCTGCAAACATGTAAGGCTTTGTGTATAAGGTTTCCCCCTGAAACCAGCCGTGCAGCATGTGAACCTAAATGACCAATATATCTTTGCGTAGAGCTGCAGGAGGGGCCTCATGACTCTCCCTTAATGGAAATGAACTTGAGGGTAGAGCCTTTGAACGTCCATTCGGCGAGGTTAGCTGTTCTTCCTAAAGGGTCACTAACCTCAGATCCCCAAATAATAAGACAACTTTACAAATCTGTAAAATAAGCGTTTTGATGGAACACAGGGTGACAGAGTTTAGCACAAATCCACCACAGGAAATCTGCATCAAGGCAAGGTAATGCAGGCTAAGAAGCATACCTCAGCGGGGTAACCTTTGGCCATCATGCAGAAGGAGTGAGGAAGGGAGGGACGGTTCCACACCTGCGGGGCTACTTGGCAGGCAGGCTGACCTGCCCCATCCCTAACCCCGGCTCTTCTAAAAGACCAGAGAGAACTACAATTCTTCTCTCCCTTTGGTGTAAACACGTGGCCCAGGCTGCACTAGCTGGGAATGGGAGTTAAGGGCTTTGAGTTGTCCAAATGTAATCCAAATGTGGCCAGGCAGCCTGCCCGGCTCTCACTCAGGACCCGGATTGTAAAAGGAAAATACCCACCTCACTCCAAAGCACAGAAAGTTCCACGGATTTGTCCCAAAGTTGTGGATAAACAGAGGAAGTGAATACCTCACACTTAAATCTCTAAACCCCTATTTCTTTCCCCCAGATTTTCACTTTCCACAGCAGTTGCTGTAACTTGTAACTCTTCCCCCCAGAGAATGGCCAGTCCAGCTCTCCTTTACTCCTCTGTGCTCTTTCTCAGCTTCCTTTCCTGCTTTGATTCTTCCTATTTACATTTCCACCCCATTGCCTCAAAGGACTTGCCCACATCCCTACGATCCAGTAAATCAGTCAGCAAAGGGGAACAGGCAGAGCTGGGGCCGGGAAGGAGGGGAGGGACCAGTATCCAAATCAGTGAGGAGAGCAGTCCCTCAGAAACTAGAAAGGCTTGAAGCTGAGGCAGGATCCACCCTGCTCACCCATCAGGATGTAAACCTGCCCACAGAGCTGGTACTTATGCCTCCTGTCTCCCATTTGCCAGAATGGAAATAATAACAATGCAACAGAAAGGAAACAGTAATAGCATAAACTAAATCGCTGATATGATGGGCACCTAGGTGGCTCAGTTGTTAAATGTCTGCCTTCAGCTCAGGTTAAGATCCCAGGATTCTGGGATCGAGTCCTGCCTTGGGCTCCCTGCTCAGTGGGGAGCCTGTTTCTCCCTCTACACACCCCCCCACTCTCTCTCGCTCTCAGACAAATAAAGAAAATCTTTTTAAAAATAAAAAATAAATAATAAATAAAAAATAAAAAATAAAGAATAAATTGTTGATATGAATAAAATGCCTAACACAGAGCCTAGCATTTAGTGAGTGTTCGTTAGTATCTATTATTATCACTATTCCCCTTCACCCTGAACCCCATTCCTGTATCAAAGTTGAATGTAGGGGCAACTGCGTGGCTCAGTCAGTTAAGTTTCTGCCTTCTGCTCAGGTCTTGATCCTGGGGTCCTGGGATGAGGCTCCCTGCTCAGGGGAGAGCCTGCTTCTCTCCCTCCCTCTGCCCCTCCCCCAACTCATACTCACTCTCTCTCTCAAATAAATAAATAAATAAAATCTTTAAAAAAAAAAAGTCAAATATAGTTGAAAGAAGGGAAATGTTGAAAAGCGTGAGTTGGCTGCAGTGGTTCTCACACTGTGGCCAATGACCAATCTCATCTTCAATTTCCAATCTGTCCTGGTCCTGTTGCATAGGTCTAGAATGCAGCTCCTGCCACATGCAGCTTGCTCTGTGAATTTGGTGAGTGAACAAGTTAAACCCCATTTAATGAGATGAGTTCACCAATCATGAGTCCATCACACAGGAGGTCACAGCAATGTCATATTATTAAAAATGTTTCTAGATACTTGTTCTCAATTGTTGTCATGGACCAGTAGCAACAAGAGTTCTCTGCCCACACTTTGAGTAGTGGGTAGCGATGAGCCAGAGTTCATGAACAGAGCTCTACCAGGCTGGATTGCTCTGAGTTCCAACTATGTGAAAGTGCACTTACCTTACAGACAAGTGATACACTCTACCCATATGTTCAAGGAACCAGAGGTGTGCTTCCAACCCATGACCCTGTCTCCAGCCAGGGCCTATGGCTGAACAATCCCTGAGTGCCATGATCCTTCTGGTGCCTGTTCCCTCTAGCTCCCCACATTTTCTCTCCAGCCCAACCTGGCACAGAGGGGCACTAAAGAAAAACCTACTTTTGTAAGAAAACCATTCAATAAACTAATTCATGCTGCCATGTTAGGGACTTGGTAGGAGACGGGAAGAGGAGGGGATAAAGATGGGATTTGAATTGCAAAATAGTAACAAAGGAAGAATAATCCTTCCTATAAAGAAATGTTAGACAGTTGCAAAAGTCTGGGTGAGAATGGGAAGGAACTGGAACCCTCACACACTGCTAGTGGGAACATAAAGTGGTGTAGCTCTTTGGAAAACAGTGTGGCATTTCTTCAAAATGTTAGGCATAGAGTTTCCTTAGGACTTAGAAACTCTATTTTGAGGTATCTATCCAAGAGAAATTAAAACATCTATACAAACACACACACACACACACACACACACACACACACGAATGTTTAAAGCATCATTATTCATAACGGCCACAAAGTAGAAACAATCCAAAAGCCCATTCACTGGTGAATGGAGAAATAAAATATGTCATCATAAAATGGAATACTCTTCAGCATCAAAAAGAAATCAAGTGCTGATACATACTGCAACATGAATGAAACTTGAAAACACACTAAATGACAAAAGGCAGGCAGAAAAGGCCATGTATGACATGATCCCATTTATATAAAATGTCCAGCCTTGGCAAGTCCCCAGAGATTGATAGTAGGTTAGGGGTTGCCTAGCAGCTGGGATGAAGCAGGCTGAGGGAAATGAGGAGTGACTTCTAATGGGCATGGGCTTTTTGTTTGGGGAGAGACAAAAAGGACCAAAAATTAAATTGTGATGAAAAAAAGCTAAATTGTGATGATGATTGCATAACCCTGTGAATCTAGTAGAGAACACTGAACTGTATAATTTAAATGGATAAATTATGTTTGTTAATTATATGTCAAAAAAGCTTTTCAAACAAGTAGGAATATCAGCATTTAATTATATATATTATTATAAATGATGAGATGCTTCAGTTAGGCAATAGTTCAGGGAGAGTGGTGAAGATACTTCCAGAAGCGTCACACCATGTAGGGATAATCCTTGTATAGAATATACATAAAAAAATTTTTAACTGCATAGACAAAAAGACCAGAGTAATTTCCTTCACAAAATGAAGCAGTGTCTTTGTTTTGTGGAAGCATTTTTTTTTCTCTCTCTCAAACCAACTCTTCTTTATTTAAAATGTGTTCCTGTGGTTTTGGGTTTTCATCTTATAATAGAAAAGCATGATCACATGAACAGACATTCCTGCAAAGAAGACATCCAAATGGCCAACAGACACATGAAAAAGTGCTCAACATCACTTGGCATCAGGGAAATACAATCAAAACCACAGTGAGATATCACCTCACACTAGTCAGAATGGCCAAAATTAACCAGTCAGGAAACCACAGGAGTTGGTGAGGATGCGGAGAAAGGGGAACCCTCTTACACTGTTAGTGGGAATGCAAGCTGGTGCCGCCACTCTGGAAAACAGTATGGAGGTTCCTCAAGATGTTAAAAATAGAGTTACCCTACAACCCAACAAACGCATTACTGGGTATTTACCCTAAAGATACAAATGTAGTGATATGAAGGGGCAAATGCACCTGAATATTTATAGCAGCAATGTCCACAATAGCCAAACTGTGGAAAGAGCCTAGATGTCCATCAACAGATGAATGGATAAAGAAGATGTGGAATACTATGCAGCCATCATAAAAACAAAATCTTGCCATTTGCAATGACATCAGTGGAACTAGAGGGTATTATGCTAAGTGAAATAAGTCAATCAGAGAAAGACAATTATCATATGATCTCTCTGATACAAGGAATTTGAGAGGAAGGGTACGGGTCCGTGGGGGAAAGGGACAGAAAAATGAAACAGGATGGGACTGGGGAAGGAGACAAACTGTAAGAGACTCTTTAATCTCAGGGAATAGACTGGGGGTTGCTGGGAGCAGGGGGAGGGATAGGATAGCTGGGTTATGGACATTAGGGAGGGTATGTGCTATGGTGAGTGTTGTGAATTGCATAAGACTGATGATTCACAAACCTGTACCCATGAAACAATTAATACATTATATGTAAAAAAGAAAAAGAAAGAAAGAAAGAAAAGCATGATCACAAAACATACAGGAGAGTGTTCTTGATATATGATCCACAGCTATCCACATGTGACCTGTATTGACATGAAAATCTAGTCCTTGGAAGTGCTGAAGACATGTTGCCTTTAGCAGACAGGGGTTGTGTCATCTTCTCTTCCTGGGGTGCTCCTGAGTTGTAGACCATAGGTGTTGGCCATTGGGAAATCCTAAAATTAGAAAAAAAACCCATGATGCTCTCGCGTGGCCATCTTCCGGAGCCAGGGCATGGCTGTCCCCTCCTCTTTTGAGAGAGATTGTACTGACAGTTGGGTTTATAATTCTAAGTCTACATAACCTGTCAAGGGAGAGACTTGGAGGGAGCATTCACTCGGGATTCATTTTGGGGTGGCCTTTTAAGTATCCACCCTGGCAAAAAGAGGTTCTGCTGAAGGTTTGGGTTTGTTTGCTTTTTCGTGGCCCTCCTCTCCCTTCCAAACTTAGTTTTTCTGAATCTTCTATGAATATAGTGTCCTCAAACAAATAACACACTTCAGGTACACATAACTGCTTTGCTATTTACAGAGCATTTGCAATATAAATACGATGAGCTCAAGAGTATTCTTGTATAAAGTGCTAACAAATATTTGTTCTGCTGGGGAGAGGCCCAGCGGGCTCTGAGGCCAGCCAAGAACAGCCTCCATGAGGGCCCCAGGTCGCTAGCTCTGAGTTCCCCTCACACTTTGGCAGCCAAGACAGCTGACCTCCTAACTCAGTGAAATTAAAAAAAAACAGTTAGTCACCAATGGATATTTAAAGAGTTTCATTCCTTGGCTTATCTCAGAGTCTGTGTTTCTAAAACAGAACTTAGTTTAGGAATAAAATGGTACTTTCCTTCATGTGTTTGCCGGGTCAGAGCAGCCCATACCTGAAGCTGTCCTAGCATAGCGGTGATCATGTTTGCTGAGCCCTCCAGACTCTCTTTTGAACACGTGATGGTGAAGGCATCCTGAAGGGGGCAGTAAGGGTGCCACAAAAGTCACAGTGAGGGGTGCCTGGGTGGCTCAGTGGGTTAAGCCGCTGCCTTCGGCTCAGGTCATGATCTCAGGGTCCTGGGATCGAGTCCCACATCGGGCTTTCTGCTCAGCAGGGAGCCTGCTTCCCTCTCTCCCTTTCTCTCTGCCTGCCT
This sequence comes from Martes martes, assembly GCF_963455335.1. Classification (NCBI taxonomy): domain Eukaryota; kingdom Metazoa; phylum Chordata; class Mammalia; order Carnivora; family Mustelidae; genus Martes; species Martes martes. The sequence goes on from NC_137891.1 coordinate 61,447,293, forward strand.
CTCTATCTACTCTGATCTCTGTCAAATAAATAAATAAAATCTTTAAAAAAAAAAAAAAAGTCACAGTGAAATCTCCTGATGCGAAGAAATGACAGAGTTACTTTCCTTAATGACCTCAGTCTGGGCAGAAAGAAGAGAAAGGGAGGCCAAGGCAGAGGAGAGGTAAGGAAGGGAAGGGAAGAGTTTTCCACAAGCTTTTCTACTTCCCACAAAATATCACATCCCTTCAATGGACTCCCATTGCTCTAAAGATAGAGCTCATGTTTGTCCCCTAAGGCTGTGGGACCAGTCCCCCCAACACCATTGTACCATCTTGCTCACTTTCCCCTTGCTCTTTCATCCAGCCATGCTCACCATACCCTTTCCCAGAACCAGGTCTTTGCTGTCTTCTGCCTGCACCTCTCTTTCTTTCCCCTCTCCACTAGATAATGCCTTATCATCCCTCAGTGTTCAGCCCATGAGTCAGTTCCTCAGGAAGCTTCCCTGGTCTCTGGTCCAGTTCCAGTCCCTGAGTGGAGGCTGTCGGGTTATCCACCACCTCTCCTATCTACATTTGTCATGGTGACAGTATGTGCACCTGTGATGGTATTTGGTTGTTTCTCTCCCTTGACAAAACAGTAAGCTTGCAAGAACAAGAATTGGAAATATTTTAGCTCTCGGTGCCTGGGGCATAACAGGCCTTTAGTATGTATCGAATGAATGAGTGAATGCGAATGAATGAAGCTAGGTCTTCACTCAGGTCTGTCCCCTCCAAAGCATGTTTTCTTAGAACATTTACTGGAAAGGGAAAAACCCAGTCATATAAAAAGGTAGGGAAAGAACACTCAAGGTAAAGACTCTCAAGTTCAAAGGCTCCGTGTTCCAGGAAGAGAGAGGCAGCTAGCAGGGTAAACTGAGCAAGGGAGGTGTGATCACAGGCACCTCCTCTATCTGAACCTGATCACCTCCACCCTCCTGGAGTGTATTTACAGATAAACTGCTGTGACCCTGACACAGACCCCATCCCAACTCCACCACAACCCCCAATACCTGCATCCACATGCACTCAGAGACATTCTCTGTGGCAATGTAATCCCCAGGAATTCTAGGTTCCTGTGCTATTTAGCTGGCCACTGCCTTAAAATAAACCTAGAAGAGAGAAAAACATCCTCATTTAACTTTGCAGAGGTGTTTTTCACTTTTATCCACAAATATCTAGAACTTCAAAGTTTCTCTGTACATGCAGTGAAGAGGGGAAGAAAAGAGTCAGCCTAAGAGAGAAAGCATCAAAAAGAAAAACAGTGTATTTGGCAATGGTGCAAAAATAGGCTGCCTGAGGCTACGACTCATGAAAATACACTAGAAGGAGAAAAGCCTTCTACTGCCAGGTAAAAGTGTAAAAGTTCTGATTTCCTTTTTCAAATTTGTAAATATTCAAGGGAAAAACATTTTTAATTTTACCATGATGGAGACATCCCAGGCCAGGCATGTTTATGGAGCATGCTAGCGGCATGCACATCAATTGTGAGGACAGACTGCCAACTACATATCCTTTTTCTTAATTTAAACAGCCGGTGGCAGCAAAAAAATTCAGTTTAAAGCTCATGGATTTTCCCATTTGCCGCTATAAGAGCCCATAAACATATGTATCTTTGGAAAACTATCATGTGTTTTCAACTTCCTGAAGAATTCTTGTAAAATATAACTGAACCACATTACCCTTTGTCCTGAGCTTTTATTCCACTAATGGACAAATTGGGAGGAGGCTGAGAACAAATGTGCTATTAATTACCCAGATGGCTTTTTAATAGAACCTTGGATTATTCTTCAGTCACTAAACATTGTCCAGAAATTTCTTAATAACACTGGTGTGCAAGGCATTCCTTCTAGAAGAATAAAGATCTCATTGACTGGCAGGCTCAGTCACGTCAGGTTAGCTCCGGAGACGGTAGACAAAGGGTGGGTATTGTATAGACCAGAGAGAATGACACGCCATATCTGAGCTACCCAGTCTCCTCAGCAATGACAGATTTTCTAATTCACTGCAGATTCTCACAAAACTGGGTGGTCAGCTTTGGAGAGAACCAACAGTGGGCCTATTGATTCTGGGTGGGAGCGACATAATTCTGAATTAACCTGAATTGATTCAATACAACAGAGAGTCTTGGAATCGGATTAAAATTAGGATTAATATATTAAATGTTAGGTCAGAATGTTAAGTCCCAGTGCTGAAAGACCTACATGAGGTAAGTCAAAGTGAATGCAGGCAGGTATTTTAAGCCAGAAGATAATTTGTGCTTTTAAACTCTAGAAATACATCACTCAAAATTCACTGGCCCAGATGAAGCCTTTTATGAAACTATGTGTTGTGTTCTGTTTTTTGCTGCTTGGATCATAAACAGTCATTTTGAATATGTGTCTCTTAAGTTTGGGGGTGTGTGTGTGTGTGTGTGTGTGTGTGCGTGTGGGTGGGGGGGAGAGAGAGGGAGAAAGAAACTTTCATCTGACACAGTAATGGCCGAGAGACAGCCTGGCTCATTATTTGTTCCCGCTTTTGTAAAATCATCTTGCCAGGGGCGAACTCTGCTGCTCGGAGCTCTCCAAGCAGACGGCAATTAACTTTCACTGCGCTTGTCAGCAGACACATACTTGTATTGAATCATGAAGGATGCAAACTCTCATTTTGAATATGTTTTCCCAACTCTTAGATGAATGTATTTATATTTAGGAAAATAAGAAGAGAACTAAATACCTTACAGTTTTCTGGAGTAATTATTTGAATATAAAAATTTTAAACCCTCTGATTGTCAAACCATATTTAAAAATATCCAAATAGCTATATCAAAAGAAAAGAATATGAGGGGGCACCTGGCTGGCCCAGTTGGAGGAGCTTGTGACTCTTGATCTTGGGGGTCATGAGTTTGAGCCCCCCACTAGGTGCAGAGAGTCCTTAAATCAACAAATAAATAAAAACTTTAAAAAAAAAAAAAAAGGAGATGAGTACCTGTTGCAAAATAGTCCTGATACAACCAAGCAAAATAGTTCGCAAAGGGGCTGAGGTAAAAATAAAATATTTGGGGGAGACGCAATAAAACTGAATATGACATTTTTTTTAGGGAATGTAGTTCCTTAAATATTTAACATCACTTGGATATTTTATTGCATATTTTGTTGTACCTAAAGGAATGAAGTGATAAAAAATTGAAGTGCCCTTGAAGAATGATCTAACACATTACAGAGTACTTTTTCATTTAAAAAAAAATGAGATGCTTTTGCTTACATCTTGATGATTTACAAAATACACCTTTGTGCCCTTTTCTTTCTCTATCCTCCTTGTCATGCGATCACACTGAAATGCAATCAACAAAAGAATTTTTAATAAATTTGAAAAGACTGCTGTCAGTAGCTCTCTGTGTACTATAACCTAATCACATGATCATCTAAGAGCATCATTTATTAGCAATTATAACAATAGGTACATTTTGCTTTCACCTAGTCAGGATACGCTTTCAGGTCTTCAGACAGACCCAATCATAAGTAACTTCTTATTTATAGTTTCAGTTTGGAGTTTAACCTCACAGGGGCTCTTTGCCAGATCTTACTAACAGAAATACAGTTTTCATTTCCATTTTCCATTTTGATGCAAGTTTGTTTTCCCAAAGCTGCCTCGTGCCTAGATTTCTGGCACCTGCACACTGACCCCTGGTGGCGGCAACTAGACCCTGCAAAGCCTCTTGCGTGGCAACTAAGCCCCTCGGAGCTGAAGTTTCCTTCCTGAACCACTCCAGATTAAAACCCATCGTACTGTATCCTGTTCTCAGAGTCCTGCTAGGTAATGCAGTCAACTAATTCAAAATAAGTTGTGAATGGGAGTTTCTATCCCTCCCCCAGCGCTACAATGTTTCGTATCAAAGGAGTTTCTCATACCTAGCTGGACAAAGGAGAAACTTGGAAGCAAGGGACATTCACAGGCAAATCGTATCACAGAGGTCTTCCACTTGATGAACTCCCAAGATCGGCCTGAACCGGTGACACTTCCTAGAGTCATGTGAAAAGAAGAACAGGGGCTACAAAATCAGACCTCACTTAATCCTGATGTCTTGGTTTACTAGCCGTGTGGTCTTGGACAAGCTACTTAACCTTCCTAAATTCTCAGTTTGCCTCTTTGTAAAAAAAGGTTAGTAGTATTTTATTCCAAAGGATGGTTGTTAGGAATATGGATTCAGGGTAACTGGACTATAAGTTCTCAGATAAATGTCTGGCATTATTCTCTCCAAGGGAAAGATGGAGGCACTTGTATTTATGAAGATCATATTTTTTGTTCCAGAAACTATGTATTTGGGACATGAAAAGTGTAAATGACATGGAGAGAAAAGGATAAAAATATTTCAGGTCATGGGCGCCTGGGTGGCTCAGTGAGTTAAGCCGCTGCCTTCGGCTCAGGTCATGATCTCAGGGTCCTGGGATCGAGCCCCACATCGGGCTCTCTGCTCAGCAGGGAACCTGCTTCCCTCTCTCCCTCTCTCTCTGCCTGCTTCTCTGTCTACTGTGATCTCTCTCTGTCAAATAAATAAATAAATAAACCTTTTAAAAAAAAAATATTTCAGGTCAGAATGTCTCCGAGAAATCCACAGAGGCAACACATCTGGAGTGCAAAACATTTTGTCAGTTTTTTGGTTAAAGTAAGTCCCTGGGCTGCAGGGGATAGCCTTCCAAAAGAATGCTAGTTAACACCAAATCAGATTTCTAAATAAGCCCACAGACCAGGCAACTCTGACAAATGGACAAGTGTTCAAGAGATGTTTGTTTACACAGACATCTTCTAACACTGTAAATAAGATAATAAGAACACACACTCCTTTGCAGCAGTCATAAAAGGTCGGATGGAGTTAGGTAGTGTCTAGACGCCTTTGATCAAAAAACAGGGATTAGTGGTTACTGGATTTACTAACACAATTTTCTTTCCTTTTCTTCAATTATTTCTATTTTCAGCCTTCACTTTTAGGATTTAGTTACAGCAACTTGCACTGCTTAGTCAGCAGACATGTGCCATTTGGGGGATGCCGTGATCCCCTTTTTCAAAATTAAATTTTGAAGCCAGAAGTGTCATGTTTCATTTCTCATTTAGTGTAATTCTATGAGACTTTACTCAGCATTAAAAGACAAAGTCAGTACCCACTGATCATCATACGTTTTCAGGCTTTAAGCACACTGACTCATGCCCAAGGTCTTGCCATTATTTTCCCATGCACTACCTACTACAAACCTTCAACAGTTAAGTAAATACTCATAACAAAACACAGAAAGATTCATGCTCATACCCATAATGAACATAGTGTATCGCTAGAGAGATCCAACCTATGCAGATTAGCAATGGTAAAGTATTATTATATGAATTATACCAAAACAGCCCTAGAACTGTGTTTAATCATTAATATTCCTTAGGAAAATAATCTGGACTCCATGCCATGCTGACAGGTTTTGTTTTTTTTTTTTTTTTTTTCTTACTGCATTGTTTGGTTTGCCTAATGCTGTATTCCCTGCAGGTCAGGATTTAATAATAGACCATCCATTGTAGGTGGCCCTGCATTTGCTGTTTCCTGCAGTATCAGAGAACCTCTTTCATTACAAGACAGGCTCAACTGTAAGACGGCCTGAAAACATGGACCCAGGGGGCAATTTTACGAGAGATTTCTGTGTATATGTTGTATGCCAGGGGGTTGGAATATAAAGGGAGAGCCTAATCCCTTTCTTGTGAAGTTCGTGGTAAGTGAACATTCCAACTGTGTCTTCTCTCCTCAAGCCCTTCCTTGCTTGTTGCAACGAACTGGTCACCCCTTCACGGAGAAGGGGGCTCCTAGGCAGAGACTTGCCTGCTGCTGAGAGAAAGGAAATTCTTCATTCAACCCCAGCTGCTATAGGATGTAAACTGAGATTCATGGGGAACAGAGACCAGAGAAAAGATGAGGAATGGTCTTCACAGAGATGATCATAGCTGTGGTGAATTTTCCCCACCTGGAGTACAAACTGGAAACTCAGATAAGACCCCGTGCCCACACCCACTCTCCTTTCTAGGAGAGTAGAGTAGTTTTCCTCTCGTAACTTCATATCCTTCACATTCTAAAGAAGATTATGTTTAGGTTTGTTTTTGTTTTTGTTTTTACTCACAGAGTTCCCCCACGTTTGGCAAAATTCTTCATTCTCTAGAAAAACCCAGTTGTTTTTCTCTTAGTCTAGGCAATTATATATTTTTTCCACTGGCAACTGCGATATCATTTGTTTCTAAAGATCGATTTATTCTCTTTTTAACACTCTGAAACAGCTCCTTCCTCAGATGAAAATATGGTTTGGGTGCAGGTCTCAGATGCAATACAACACTTTGGGGGGAAATGATTCTCTCAGCCTCTGAGAAGTACAAGTCTGCCTGATGTATGCATGGAAGATGGACTTGAACATTCTGCCCAAAACACTCAGAAAACCATGTTAGTTTTATGAATTACTGCAAGTTAAGACAATGATGAAACACTTTTATTTATTCTTTTCAGAAAATACTCAGATGTACAAACCTGAATTCTTAAAATTACTGATGTGTACTACTTAAGAAATTTAAGCAGAATATAACTTTATTAAAAATACTTTTCCTATTATGAGAAAAGATAAAATCTGAAGATGGCATTCATTATCGTGACCAAATTATCAATTTTAAAATTAGATTTTAATTTAAAAGTCCATGGTTCCTGATCCCTGGAAATTTTCATAAGTCTTCATCTAGAAATGTGGTGTCCAAATCTCCAAGCTCCCAGTCCACTTATGTGAACAATGGAGATTTACTTGGAATTTCTTTCCCCAAGGCCTGTTAACATATGGAAAAGAAATGAAGAAACAGGATTTTGGTATAGAGATACCTATTACCTTTCATTGTCACTTAAAAAAAATATTTTGGGGGCACCTGGGTGGCTCAGTAAGTTAAGCATCTGCCTTTTGCTCAGCTCATGATCACAAGGTCCTGGGATTGCTTCTCCCTCTCCCATTCCCCCTGCTGTTCTCTCTCTCCCTCTTTCTCTCTCTGCCAAATAAATAAATAAAATCTTTAAAAAAATATTTTGGCAGTTGGCAGTGGTGCCTGAAATTTAAATATTTGATTTTGGTATTACTTAGTATTTAGCCAAATATTTACCTTTCTAAAAATGGCTTCAAAAAAATTTACCCAGTTTTCCCTTAATTTTTGCATCAAAATGTATTTCAAGAAAAATGAAATCCATATGTTCCTAGTTTATCTCTCCCAATTCTTCAACATTTTATTTTGGAAGATTATTCGGCAGATAAAAAAGCCTTAATTATTTTCCAGGTTTTGTCATTTAATTATTAAATTGTATTTGACTAATAACTGAGAAATTATGAATTTGGAAAACTGAGTATTTATTACGATCCTGAACCCTTTAGATCTTTAAGAAATACTTTAATAAAGAAATGATTAAGTGAATTATAAGTAGGGGACAACTTAAAAACAACCAGATATTACTTAAACAGGTTTTTAAACTCTATTAGTAAGAACTAAAAATTTTACTCTTGCTATACACCTTAAATTTATACAGTGTTGTAGTCAGATATATCTCAATAAACTGGGGGGAGAAAAAGAGAAAGAAAAAGAAAATTTTATCCCAAGACCAGAGAAAGACTTTCTTTCCTCCAAGTATTAATTTGGCTAATATAAATACAATTTTCATGCATTTCCTTTACTCTTTTATAAAGTCTCATGTTCTCTATATAAACCATTTTTGAAATGTAAATTTCTCCAGACTTTGAAATAATGCATATGTTTACTAAAAAGTATGGAAAATATTAGCAAAATGAAAATTCCCATTTAAAATGGGAATATACCAGTAAAAAGTAGATAAGTCTTATAAGCTGGCCACAGAATTTGATCCTAGAACTGACAAATGCTACAAAAGACTTATGTGCTGGACATTGTGCTCTGTGTACCATATACCTTATTTCATTTAACCCTCATAAAAACCCTAGGAGGTAATACTTGTATCCCCATTTTGCAGCATTGCAAACCAAAATTCAGAAAGTTTGAATCACAGTTGGTAAGGTGAGCCCTGGTTTAAACCTCAGGACTATGTATGTCCAAAGCTGGTACTCTTAAGCATTCCTAAATGAAACAGCAGTGGGAAAGACCTTTGATATTATTAATATAAATAAGCAGTCACTTCTCCCTAAGAGGATTTTCCCAGCCCACCCTGCTCCATGGACAATTGCTCCTGTCTTTGCTTGTGAGCTGTTTTTTGGTTGCCAAGGAGGGTAAGTAAGAGATTAATGTCAAGGCTCCCATAAAACAGGATGTTTTAAAGGTACCTCTAACCTAAATCTACATATTATCCAGGGAGATCACAGAAAAGATCCTGGGGAACCACAAAAGTCAAATATAGTTGTCAACTATGACACTTTCAAACTAGCTGCAAGGTGAAGGATTTCTAGGATACAAGGAAGCATCTTGTATCTCTATTACCCTAGACTGATCCAACTGTTACAGCGAGGACTCACTTACAACACTTTCTTACCTTACACAGAAACTAGACAGAATCATAAATGAAAATATAACTGTTCAATAAGCACATTACCCAAATGGAAAAGATAAAACCCCTTTTCAGAGACAGAAATCATGATCTGACAGCAGCAGGTGTATGGTTCCTTATCTAGGGGGGAAGTTAGAGGCTTTGGAAGAGAGTATCATTTCTTTCTCAGCAAGCACATTGTTATTTCCAGTCTACCACCTGTACAGTTTTATTTCTCTGGGTCACTCTTCCAATAAAAACAAAGTAAATATCTAATCATCATGAGCAGAAGCAGCTCATGAAACAGAAGTGTCTATTCTTTTTGCAGTTAAGCAACTTTTCAAAAGGAGATTCATACCATTAAGTCCACAGAGATGGAGAACGCTAACTTTCATCAGAGTAGCCTTACAATGACTCTTATTTCGTATGTAAGAAGGATATAGAAGTTTTTGGACTATTATCAGAGCCACTCCACATCTGGATTTTTGTCTGGTTTTTTGTTTGTTTGTTTGTTTGTCTGTTTGTTATTTAAGGTTTTATTTATTTACTCATTTATTTGACAGAGAGAGAGTGGGTGCACAAGCAGGGGGAGCCGCAGAGGGAAAAGGAAAAGCTGGCTCCCTGCTGAGGTGAGGCTCCATCCCTGGTTCCTGGGATCATGATCTGAACTGAAGGCAGTCTCTTAACCAACTGAGCCACCCAAGCGCCCCTCCACATCTAGTTTTAAGATCTGAGACAATTTCTAAAAAAACTCTGTTCCTTCACCCAGGGTTCCTTAACAGTGAACTCCCCCTCCGCAGATTGGATTAGCCACAATTTCCAACTGAGATTGTACTTGTTGTTTCCTTAAGGAAATCCATTCCCCTCTTCAGATGTGCTGTTTCCATGGAATTTCTCCAGAGTGACTGTAACCTATGTGTTTTCTTTTAAGTTTTGTTGAAATGATAAGCCTGTTCAGAACCAAACTCACTTGCCTAAGTCAGGCCATGTCTTAACTGGAAATCAACCCTCATCTTCTCTTTAGCTATAAAGCCTGCGTGTCTTTAAATACAGCTCAAGTCTCCCTTTTACTGTTGAAACTTCCTCTGATAATCCTCACAGAAAGTGTTTGCTTCTTCCTCTGTAACACTCATGTGGCACAATCACACATTTCCTGAAACGGTTAATAATCTTTTTATGTTTAAATCATAATTTCACTAAAACTATCAGTCTTTACCATGAATGAACTAACATAGGACCAAAGCCATCGGAATCCTCCTTAAAGCACCTGCATCAGCACCCAGCACGGTGCCTTCCACACAGTAACTGCTCAGTGAGTCAGAACCTGAGTCGTCCACACTCTGTGGACAGCTCATGGTGCTAGAGGTACTAGGTTTATGTGGACACTCTTGTGAAATACCACCTGAAGAGTGGAAATAAACGGTGAGATCTCAGGGAGCCCAGCTGCTGAAAGTTAACCCAGAGGTTGTGAGAGGACTCTGGGAAGCTAGGTTAAAATTAGTTACTCTTCTCTCCCACCATAGACTGTCTCATGGATTGTTGTACCTGGTTTTTCTTTCACACAAACAAAATTATCTTTACAAAAGAGATTTATATGTACAACCTTTGGTATCTTTCTTCCCTGAACCAAAGTTGTCAAGACTTTCTGGAATTGTGCTTTTTCTAAGTACAATGAACTTCAGATCCCAGGATGGTCTTTAGGTTTGACTTGGGCAACATTTTGAAATTGAAAAATAATAAAGCTGATGGTTGCCCAAAAAGTGAAACATAGAATTACAAAACAAAACAAAACAAACAAACAAACAAACAAAACCTCGGCAATTCCAGTCCTAAGTATATACCTAAAATAACTGAAAACCCATACACAAATACTTGTACACCAATATTCATAATACCATGGTTTCTAGTAACCAGAAGGTCGAACAACCCAAATTTCCATCATGGATGAATGAATAAACAAAATGTGTTATATCCTTACAATGGAATATTACTCAGCCATAAAAAGGAGTGAAGGCCTGATACATGCTATAACCTTGAAAACATTATTCCAAGTGAAAGAAGTCTGACACGAAAGATCACATATTATATGATTCCATTTATAGGAAATGTCCAGGACTTGCAGACCCATAGAAACAGAAAGCAGATTGGTGGCTGGCAAAAGACAGTGGGAGGGGGATAGGAACTAATTGCTAATGGATATGGAGTTTTATTCTAAGGTGTTGAAAGTGTTCAGAGCTAGACAGGAAGGAGTTGCCAACCCTGTGAATATACTAAATGCCACTGAATTGTAATGTTCAAAATGGATAATTTTATGTTGTATGTATTTTACTTCAACACAAAAAATAGCAACAAAGCTTGTCAGACACCTATAGCTCCTAGAGCCCAAGGTCCCACAGAAGCAGAGAGAAGGGCAGCCTAAGTCAGTCACTGAACACTTTTTGGAGAGGATGACAGCTAAGCCAAGACCTGAAAGTCAAGTAGGCTTTAAACTAAGCGGGAAGACAGATGTGGGTAGGGAAAGAAAAGGGAAGAGAAAAATGTGTCAGGAATATGTGTGTATGATGATCTCATAGTACAGACATAAATATTTCTCCTCACCCATAAAATCAAATAAACATGTATTAATTATCTATTATTTGTGGGAATCTTGCTATGTACAGGGAGAAACATAGCCCCCCCCCAAAAAAAAGGGCATGGTCTTACAAGAGAAATAAAACTAGAGTTTCTTGAGCACCTTCTAAATGATGGATATTTTACATATATTATCTCAACTAATTCTTTAAACATACCAAAGAGATGAGTATAATGAATCCTTTAGAGTTAAGTAACTTGCTCAATATTGCACAACTTACAAATGGAAGAAATGAGATTCAAATCTAAGTGTGTCTGACTCCAGCGCCCACATTTTTGCCACAACAGCAGGCTGTCAGTCATAAAGGACATCATTATAGCTGTTGGAAGTTGAATAACTTACTGAGACATCAGTGAAGAGATGTCATAAAGTAGAGCACAATGCTCCCCATCAGTGACAAAGGCCATGGAAAAAACTAGGACCAGATCTGGAGAGGAACAGAAGTCTCAGATCCCAGATCCCAGGTCTCAGGGCCAGAAGCAGAGGTGAGGAGAAAAAGGCCCAGCCATCACTTGCTCCTAAAACCTCCCCCAATGCCCATTATATTAAGATGAGAGAGCCTCCTCTCTGTGCCCTGCACTTACCCCATCAGAGCACTACACAAATTCAATGTTTGGTTTTGAATCTCTATTCATATCCCAGTTCCATCATTTACTAGCTTTGGGTAAATTACACAAAGGTGTCTGACTCTCTGTGCCTTGGCTGACACATCTGAAAAACTAGAACAATATGAATAATAATTCTGGATCAAATGAATTAATACCTACAAAGTGCTTAAGGGTCTACAATACAGCAAGTGCTCAATAAATGTTGTGTTACTATTTCCCTTATCAGGAATTCTCAGCTTCTTAAGAGCAAGGACCATACCTTTTTTTTTTTTTTTTTTTTTTTTTTTTTTTTTTTTTTTTTAATATCCAGCCTCTAGTATAAAGCCTAGAACACAGCTGGTAAATAGGAAGGTTTGAGTCAGGGTGGTAGTGGACCCCTACTCTACTCATCAGTAAAATTTTCAGGATGGAGGCTATGTCATCCTCTAAATTCTCACCCTTCTGTTGTAAATCCCTTGACAGCTGTAAAACAGAGGTTGTCAGTCATCAAACATTTACTGAACATCTATTATCTGGCAGGCCCGGCAGTGGGGATACAGTTCTCTAAACTTCCAGGACTTAATTTAGTCCAAATGGTTGATTCATCATTCAGTTTAGACAGGGAAAAAAATAAGAAGGCACACACTTGTACAGCCTCTCGAGTAATACCTGTGCAATGTCAAAGTTTTGGCTATCATTACAAAGAAAACATTGCTACTCATGTACAAAACAAACTATAATCCATTAACTCAGCACAGAAGTCCTTTTTGGCTCCAAAAACTCTGGCACCCAAACAAGGTTTGTAGTCACACAGCCAAAAAATACCTGGCTGATACATTTTAACATCCTTCCTTGTTTTCGTTCAGACATATTTCAGTAATAGCCTGTCTGCAGGTACGAGATGCTTACAGGAAGTGATTAATCTTTCATGAGACTATTCTACTATTCCTCAATGCAATACGATAAGAGCTTGAAGGGACAGACACCCTCGTGTCAGGGCATGCTTCAAGGAAAGGAAGTTTTCATGGGAGATAAATCTGATCACATGATAGCAGCCGATGATAAAAATCTCTTTTTTAAAAGAAAGCAACCTAACAGGACAAAACCACTCCCCCGAGAAAAAGAGAAGGGGGTGGGGGGAAGCCCACCTCTAAACCTAAAACTTCTTTTTTTTCTCTGGTAGAGAGCCAGATGGAATCCTTGGACATCATGAAACACTACAGCTGGAAGCTGAATGGTTCATCTATACCCCCAGCCCCCAATATGTAGATACTGGAGATGAGAAAGCCTCTTGTTTGCTGTCTGAAGCAGGTGTGGTTGGACTAAATGGGGAGAAGATGTCCAGCTGGAAGAACCCATCAACCAGCTGCCCAGGGCAGTCTGCTTAGATAAATACCACCTGTTACTAAACAGCAGAGAAAAATTAGTCATATCCCAGGAACCTGCCGATTCTCTCTATTATGCTAGGGCTTTTGTGTCTTTTGACATCCCAAATCCCATGTGTCTCTGAACGATGGTCATTTTCACTGCAGTTAATTTGATTCTGGACAATGGCAGAGGCTTTTGAAGCATTAGGTTAAAGTATTTCCTGGGGGCTGGGAGCACATACATGAGAGAATAATAAACACACAGAAGCAGTGTGGACTGATTCCAAAAGGTACACAATGTCAGTGCCCGGTGGAGTCCGTCCACTTGGAAGGACAGGGCATGGCCCCAGATTTTACACCCTATTCCCTCTCTCTCGTTGCTGCCGGCTAGATCAGCCCTCTCTTGAGCATTGACTAAATACCGGGAAACACACACACACAGACACACACTCACACCTGGGCTCATGCTGTTCCCACACCTGGAATGTCTTCTCCTGAACTTTCCAAATCCCTCTCTTTAAGACCCAAATGGAATCCTGCTTCTCCTGGTATGTTCCCTGAAAACCATAGCCCCAAATGATTGTCTCTTTGCTACTATAGCACAGGCAGTCCACATGGTGTATTTTGTGCCTGTAAATTGTTGCTTTCTCCTCTTGTCCCAAGTAAACTTCACCCCACAACAAGATTCTGTAAGCATAAACCTTGCCCCTCTGAGGCCTAACCCCTCATCCAACACAAAGTTCGGCCTAGAGCAACCCCATAAATGTGTTCTCAACCGAAATAACACTGACCTCAAAGTCATTTTAGGATGGCATACAAAATGCTAGGTCTAAACTAGAGATGCCACGGGACAAAGCCTTTACTGATTTTCACCTTAAAGCTACAGACAGTCAATAGGCGTGTAACCAGAAGGCTCGGCACTGAAACTTGGTTTTCCTAGTTATTAACTTTACAATATTAATTATTACTATTAATGATATCAGTTTCCTCACCTGTAAAATGGAATTCCGTCTCTAAGTCAGGGTTGCCATCGGAAAGCTCCCATGATGCAGTCTACAACTACTGCAGTTATGTGCATTACCAAAACCAGGCATTAGTGGTTCTTTGGTAAACTGCACAATACCTTCAACAGCAAACTGATGTGAACGAAAAAACTTATTATTCTAGACTGACTGTTTAGGCTTCCCAAACTTGGATGACTAGCAGATTCATCTGAGGACCTTGTTAAACCAGACTGCTGCATCTCCATTTTGGAGATTCTAATCATGGAGGCCTGGGTTGGCTCAAGTGAATTTAACAATTAACCAGGTGTAGGAACTACTGGATAAAATCAATTTGCCAACATTTGCTTTTCCCAGTATCTGACTAATGAAAACTTATTGGGCTTATGAGCTTTTAGAAATATATCTTAAATGGTAAGAAACCAATTGATAAAGACATTTGGTGGCATTCAACTTAAAAATCTCCTAAGTTTTTCTTATAATTAAAATCTATAGTCACATACACACATATGCAGGAGGTTAATGTGGTGTGTGTGTGTGTGTGTGTGTGTGTGAATTTCCTGGAGGTATGTGCAGTAATTACCCAGTATTCCGGAACCTCTCATATATCAATTTATCTCTGTAATCTGATCATTTGCTGCAGTCAGGGTACGTCCCATTTCTAGTCCTCCACAAAGTTCACTCATGTTTGTAAAATAATTACTCAAACTAAGAAATTAGACAGTATATTTCAAAAAGAGAAAGAAAAGTAACATACCCAGGAAAAAGACAAAATCCTAAGCAGTGAAATTAAGTTTTTTAGAAAAGCAGTTTTGGGCACTTTGCTACCCTAAAATCTGCCGGCATCCAGCAGCCTTGAGCAGAGAGTACAGGCACTCCTAAGAAAGTCCTCGTCTGAGGCATTCAGTCCCTCAGCTGGGCAGAGGTCAAGGCAATCAACAGTAGTTTAGACTCAAGGAAGAAAACCAGCTCAATTAATGTGACAGACACAGGAAGAGTCATCCCATTTAGGAACAAGAGAAGTTTGAGAAGAACTGGGTTGCTGAGAGTTGGCCAGCACAAGCAGATAAATAACTGCCTCGTTCATCCCTTTCAAATGTATCCGGTAAATTCACCAGATTTACAAGCATTGTACAGCACATAAGTTCCCCGCAGAGAGTTCCTGAAAATCGACTCAATCTCTTTCTAAAAATTACGCCAGACATGGCTTCTGGTGCAGAGGAAACCAAGCATCCCTTTGCCTGGGCCCCCCAGTGTAAGGAAAGTCACTAACTCTCACAGGAGCAGATTGTTTCAACTTAATTGAATGAAGTAAACTTGGGGAAATACCTGACATTGCCAACTTGACCTCTGCTAAGCCTTTTGAACTTCAATCACTGTCCTCCAACACAAAGCCTTCTATTAGTCTTCCAGCCATTTCCCCTGCTTACACAGGTAGCTTATCTCGAGGCGTCCATGGTTTCAGTTATCATTTCTGACCTGATTGTGAGACAAGTATTATTTCCGTGCTGGGTTTTATGACTAAGCCTGCAGAGGTATTTGCTGGTTTGATTGAGGAAAAGGCATCTCATTTCAGTTTCTTATCCACCAAGATCCAATAACTTATTTTAAAGAAAAAGAAAGTTTTAATTTATGAGAACGCATAGAGAAAAGACTCCAAAAAATTAACACTGGTCAAAAACTTTCCAAGATCATAATCTTTGGTGTTTTGTACAGATTTCAAAGTGAAAAATATAATTTGTAACATGGGGCGATAAACATGAAGATTATTCCCAATAACAAAGTAGAGATGGGAAAAACAAAACAAAAACTGTCTGAATGTTAAACAAGCAGAATGGCTTATTCCTCATCTAGTTCCCTTACAGAAGGAGCAAAAATTGAGGCTAATGTTGGAAAACATTTTGAATTAATTACCCATCCTGGCAAATAAAAAGTGTTTTAAATCTGAGACTAATGATGTGAATAGTAGTCATCTTAAGTGGTCTTTAGTCCCAATTAAGCACCTATTTTTCTTATTCTTAACTCTAGAGTAAATCTACCTTTTAGAATTATACCAGAAAAAATTTAAGCATATGCAACATTCAGAATCAACCAGTTCTTCATTGCAAAGTAAAACAAAATACAATTTGCCCTCCCCAAATTGTCAGTGATTTAAAAGACGGCTAACAGCCAGCTCCAGCAAACATGGGGAAAGTATACAAATACAAATATAGAAATATAAATCATGGGGAAAATACACAAATTTTGTGGAAAGTAATTTGGTTGGCAATATCCATTGAAATTCGAAACGTTCATACCTGGCAAGGCTATTCATTGAAAAATTGTTTACAATAAGAAAAAGAAGGGAAAAAAAGCCTAAACAAGGGGAAAAATTTAAAAATTAAATAGGGGAATGGTTCAATAGTAACAATACAGACATTAAAATGTTAAAAAAAAATCCTGCATGAAGTGACCTAGAAAAATGTTTATATTCTAGTAAAAAAAACTGATTCTGGATAAGCATATTTACTAATATTCTAATTTAGGGTATCCAGTGTATAAATGCACATAAAGTATAAACCTAGGAAAAAGAAAGAATATACATCAAATTGCTTGCTGATTGTTTTTAACCCTGAGAGGAGAAAATGTATGCATGGAAGGGGTCTTTAGCTCCTTATTTAATAAAAGCCAAACATAGACAACAGGTGAATTCTATTTATTTTGATTTTGAAGTGTATTTCAAAAATGTTTAAACTCTAAAACTGTTTAGAAACCAGAAACCTATATTTAAATATTAAAAGAAGTCAATATTTATTCTCATCATCTGCAGAAATAAAGCATCTGTGAAATAATTAACCTCATAATTTCAAAAGAACTGCATTTGTTAAAATGAGTTGTATCAACTTGGACTCTCTTCCATTGCCATCTCTTGTAGCTGATATCCACTCAGTCTAAATATAATAAACATAGATATTTTATTTCTTTCTGTATACTTTAAAAGTAAATTTGTTGAAGGAATACACACATTGCTTGTGTTATAAACTCCCGTGGCTATTGCAAGAGTTGCCTCAAGAAGCTTTATTATGTTGTTGGGTCCAATGAATGGGAATTATATTTTTCTAAATGAAACTGTGGAGGACTAAGGGATGAAATATTATTATGTTCCCAATAAGTATTTTGATTAGGAGTTGTTTCATTTTGCTTCATTAAAATAAAAACAAAAACAAAAACACCTATTTACCAATTCAGAGCCTACTGAAAGAAAAGAGATATTTTCACAGTTTCTATTTTCCAAAGCCACACACCTTATTTCTAAAGCTGCCAAAATTTCTTATCAAACCAAAAATGTGAACATTAGCCAAGCACACGAGTCTCCACAGCCTTGTGTCATAGAGGGATGTTAGTATTGGCAAGAAAAGTGCATGAAATCTATTTCTTCTGCCGCAAGTGCCTGGAATTTCCTGGCATTCCATTTCATCGGAGTGTCAGCTGAGCAGTATAGCTCAGCAGCACCCGAGCAGGCAGGAGTCTGAGGAGTTCGTGTTTATTACACCATCCACACAATTAAAGGACTCTATAACACTAATGTCGTTTTTTTACGTAACAGAAAAATGTGCAAATTAATATGCTTACCAAATCTTCCTTCTCCTCCTTCCCCTTCATTCTTCTGAAACTGCTGCTTTCCATGGCCTTGGAAAATCTGTTTAACTTTTCTGAGCCTTGGTTTCTCATCCACAGGATGGGAGTAAGGTTTACTGTGAAAATCAAGTGACTATGTTGCTTAGAAAACTGCGTAGCTTAAAATAACTGCTCCAAAAATAGGAGTTTCTTGTTGTAATCCATAGATATTAATGGTGAAGATCCAAGAGAGGTACTCTGCTCTATCCTTGGGGCTGTAAATCCCAATCTCTAGAGAGTAAAAAAGTCAAATCTAAACTTTCAAAATGAAGAGCTGGGGATTCCACCCCCCAAAGATTCTGAGTCAATCCATCTGGGAGTAGGCATGGTAATTGGGAATCTTCATTTTTCACAAGCACCCCAAGTGATTGTGACAAGAAGCTGGAGACAGGGGGAACAGCAGAGGGCCTTGGGAAGTAGCAGAAGGAAGGAGAGAATAGAGTTCATGACCCCCCCCTCCTGAAAGTTCTTCACTCTTCTACTAACATTAACTATTTTTTTCTGACTCTCAGACCAAGAGATCATCTACTAAATCTAATTTATATTTATGTCATGCCAGAAAAAAAAGAAAAAGAATCAGAATGGGTCTCTCACTTCATCTCCACTGACTCGGACTACATTTCCTCCCAACTGTAACAGCACATTCCTCTATGCCCTAAATGCCCTTCATGCTCCATTAGGTTTTGCTCCTTTGGATTCCTGTTCGTGTTGATTCCTTTCGACACTAGTGGTATAGGATTGCAAGATTAAAATGATTGCTGTAGACTTGCATACTTAATTCCTACATATTGATCCCCTGGTCTGAAAGTTTTCATACCTCCATCGGAACCTGGGATTTTCACATCAGCCCCCATGTCCTCCATGTCAAATAATGGAGGAATCTCGTACTTGTCCACTTCCCCCACACAACATCACATCTCAGGTCTACCTCTCCTGCCGAACAGAGGACCTAATGAATATCTTGCTCTCAGGCAGAAGGTGGACACACGTTTCATGGGGCCTAAAGCCTATCCTATTTGGGGGACACTTCTAAAGACAAAGAACACTCACAAAAAAAAATTCTTACTTTTCATTAAAAGACAGATGATCACGTGAGTCCAAGACCAGGTCCCCTCTAAGATCCTTAGAATCATTACAAATTATTTTGTGTCCTATTACCCCAATTCATATTTAAAGCCCCAATCCCCAATGTGACTGTATTTGAAGATAGGGCCTTTTATGGGATAATTAAGGTTTAATGTGGTCATAAGGGTAGGGCCCTGATCCAATACAACTAGTGTCCTTCTAAAAATAAACAGCGAAACCAGGGATGTACATACACAGAAAAAAAGGCCATGTGAGGGCACAGAGGAAAGGTGGTCATTCACAAGACAAGGACAGGGGCCTCAGGAGAAACCAGCCCTGCTGACACCTGGATCTTGGATTTCCAACTTCCCAAACTGTGAGAAAATACATTTCTGTTAAACCACCCAGTCTGTGCTCACTTCAGCAGCACATATACTAAACCACCCAGTCTGAGGAATTTTGTTATGGCAGCCCTAGTAGAATTCTACAGAAGTGATCCATGCAATTGAGAGGCCCTGAAGCTCTCCCTGTATCCTCCTCTCCTATCAGCCAAATTGAATTTCATATCACCATTACAGCAGTTCCCACGCTGACTCCACACCAGTGGTTCTCATTGTGTTGAATGCACCCATGCTTAAAAATCCAGTTCAAATAGTATGCTCTTCTCTAATCTCTGTACATTAAATATATATTTTCCTTACCCCATATCCTATGCCACAGGTGTCTGTACCTCTTTTGCTGGTATTGTTTAATTCTCTCATATTGTTATCAGTCATTATTCATATTATATAGTCATATTCGTGTTATCATTCATATTCATTAATATTTACATTAATCTGTAAGATAACATTCATATTTTAACTGATCATTTAAATTCCCTGTGGGAAGAAACCATGTCTAATTCCATGCCTGATACAATATTTGCACATAGGAAGCCATCAACAAAAGGTTATTCACTTGTTTTTATTGGTTTATTTTAAGATTTTATTTATTTATTTGAGAGAGAGAGAAACAGACTCCCTGCTGAGCAGGGAGCCCAAAACCAGGCTCCATCCCTGAGGTCATGACCTGAGCTAAAGGCAGACACTTAACTGACTAATCCACCCAGGTGCTGCTATTTCTTTGTTTTTTAGAGAGGGAGAAAGAGAGAAAGAGGGGGAGAGGAAGAGCTGAGGGAGAGGGAGAGAAAAAATATTAAGCACGCTCCATACCCAGCATGGAGCCCAACACCAGTCTGGATCTCACCAGGCTGGTTATGAGATCATGACCTAAGCTGAAATCAAGAGTCAGACCCTTAACCAACTGAGCTACCCAGGTACCCCAACAAATGTTTATTAAATGGACAGATAGTTGTAAAAAGCCTTGAGGTCTTTAGCAAATGGAATATGACAGTGAATTATCTATCTACCTAGATGCCTATAGAGAATATATATAAAATTAAAAAATTTTATAATTAAGAAGGTCTTTGAGGCCATCTATTACCAGTTTCTTATTTTACCAATTTACCAAGCATCACTCAGTGAGTTAGTATCAGATCCATGACTAAAACAGAAGTCTTGTGAATTCTAGACCTCATCCCACCCAGCAATCTGGACAGTCATGCAGACTTGATCAAAAGCCATAGAAGGACAAACACATCCAGGTATTTTAGAATCATCTAAAGAACACTGTGCTGACACGGAGCAACCTTCAGATTATGACCTAGCTTCCACTGGAGGTCTTCTTAGAAGTAGAGAACGCACAGATCTCATCTACACGAGCACTCTAGTCTAGATTATTGCTTTATCTCTCATTGTAGTTAAGTAAATTGACATTTGTTTTCTTAACTTAAACTTGAAGCAGATTGCAAACTTCTTGGAAATAGTTCAATTACTGTGGATATTTATTTAAACTGAAGAAAAAGAATTTCTCTCACTCCTAGTTCAAATACAGCAAAGTCTCCTGCTCAAAGTAATTAGCACACATCCAACCAAACTCGGAACCAACTGGCTCAAGTCAGAGTGAATACCTGATTTGGCATTTGTGTTTAAAGTCTTCACTTCTTCACTAGAAAGGTGACAAAGGCTCTAACAGCAATGCTACTTGGAACATGAACTACAACATTCTGAACCATATACCGACCATCAGTTCCTCCCGTGCTGGTCTCTGAATATAAGCAGTGACAACAGCCATTAGATAGACATTGCTAAAAATGAAGTGCTGACGAGAGAGGATTTACATCCCATTACCAATCCCCTGAGCCACACCATGGACCTTTAACTAGACATTTTATCATGTTGGTTGCTGCTGTCTGAATTTTCTCTAATTTGTCTCTTTTTCAACATGTGGTATCCCAAACTAAAAGCAGTTGAAATATGTTCAGGCAAGACTAGTGCCAAGTCACTGGAAATAATTTTTTTTTTGTTGGTTTGAAACATAATGCTTCCATTAACACAGACTGATATCACTTTGAAAGGATTTGAGAGATCTTTTCTTTTTTAACTTATCATGCTGTTTTGTTGACCTTGACAGCTCTCAAATTCTGCTAAGTGATGGAGTGGCAACCTATAGCTCAAATGCCAAAGTGGTAGATCATTTTGAGAGAGATGAAGTTGGCCCTCAGTAGTCATTAAGTCCTTCCATTTGTCCCCTCCTCCAGGCCCACCTCAGTTGGTCCACCATCCTCATTCTCCACAATTCACCCAGTGCATCTCATTCATACATTACCTCACCTAAATTAGACTTAAAAGTTAAAGTCTTAGGGGCACTTGGGTGGCTCAGTCAGTTAAGCGTCTGCCTTCACCTGGGGTCATGATCCCAGGTTCCTGGGATCAAGTCCCGCCCTGGGCTCCATGCTCAGCACGGACTCTGCTTCTCCCTCTGCCTGCCACTCTCCCAGTTTGTTCTCTGTGTGTGTGTATCAAAAAAAAGTAAATAAAACTTAAAAAAAAAAAGCTAATATCTTAGTAGCCAGGCGCACATTCTCCTATTCCACCACTCCCCCAACAATTTCCAGCCACTAACTTCTAGGTTGCTACATTTTTTTTTAAGATTTTATTTATTTATCTGAGAGAGAGAGAGCATGAGGTGGGGAGGGTCAGAGGGAGAAACAGACTTCCCTGCTGAGCAGCGAGCTAGATGAGGACTCTATCCTGAGATGTCAGGATCATGATCTGAGCCAAAGCAGTCGCTTAACCATCTGAGCCACCCAGGTGTCCTAGGTTTCTACATTTTTAAAGTAATTCTCAAGAACAGAAAAGAATTTATTTATTTTATTTTATTTTATTTATTTGAGAGAGAATGAAAACATGAGAGAGATCATGAGTAGAGGGGAGGGGTAGAGGAAGAAGCAGACTCCCCACTGAGCAGTAAGCCCAACATGGGGCTAGATCCCAGGACCTGAGACCACGACCTGAGCCAGAGGCAGACATCCAACCAACTGAGCCACCCAGGTGCCCCTAGAAAAGAATTTAAAACCCCAAGCAATGAAGTCACTCTGTCTATTGTGAGACCATATTTTATTTGGAAGTTGGGTTCTAAAGTTAATGTGAAATACAAAAAATCAAGCCTCTTAAGAAGAAGGTGACTGTGGTAGGTAGAATTCCAAAGTGGGTCTCCTGAGATTCCCATCCCGGTTATTCGATCAAACTCAAATCTAAGTACCACTATGAAGGGATTTTGCAGATGCAAAGTCCCTAGTCTGTTGGCCTTAAAATAAAATAGATGAAAGATTAACCGGATGAGCATGACCCGGTCAAGTGAGCCCTTTAAAAGCAGACTGTTTTCTCAGGCTGGTAGCAGAAGGAGAAGTCAGAGTGATTCAAAAGCACTGAAAGAAATCGATAAGCCATTTGCTGGCTTGCAGATGAAAGGCACCACATGGAAAGACCAGAGACTGGCCTCTAACTAGCTGCTGAGAGGGACTCCTGGCCAATAGCCAGCCAGCAAACAAGAGCCTTGGACCTATAACTATCAGAAACTAAACGGGCCTATACGCAGATTTGTCCCAAGTCTCCAGGTAAGAGCCCAGCCCTGCCAATGCCTTCATTTCAGTCCTTTGAGATTCTAACTGGGAACTCAAAGTATCCCAAACTTTTGACCTAAAGAACTGTGAGGTGATCAAAGGGTAAGTAAACTGCTCAGTTTGTGACAATCTGCTATACAGAAATAGAAAACTAATACCATTCAATACAGTAGCATGAGGCTATTCTATTGAAATGAATTTTTATTAGTTTCAATTTCTCTGTCACACAAGCCACATGTCAAGTACTCCATAGCCACATGTTGCTACTTGCTTCCATATTGGACACTGCAAACTGTAGCACTTTTCCATCATTGCCTATAGGTCTATTGGACAGCACTGCTCTGGAAGATCCAAAAGAACCAGTTTTCTTACAGCTTTGGACCAGATGACTATTTCTTTTGTTGAGCAGCAAATAATATAATAGGGTTGAACTAAAGGACCACGTGGTAAGTAAAATACATAACTTTAATACTGTAATCATACTCAGCCCAGTGAGATGCTCACACCATGGAGAAACAAAAGGGAACTAAAACTGATCAAGGGAAATTGATTTCTGCCTTCCATTTCCTGCTTGTGCCCAGATACATAATCAATTTGTGAAATCGTGGGTAGAACCTATGTTATTATCTCCACCCAATCCCCCTGAACTCCTATAGTTGGATGTGTTTTAGTTAAATGTGCACATGATGTCATTCCAAGACCCTTCCTACTCCCTCTTTACACCAGACCAGCAATCACATGTCTGGGTCATCTGGGAACAAGAACAGCTGGGACTGACTTTGGAGTCTGACCAGCTTGGCAGGAAGCATACTTTGGCAATGTAAGACCAAGTCCAGGGAGGTATGACATGGGCTAATGGTGTGGGAATAATACTGAGACATAAACAAAGGAAGAGCACCCAGTCTTTGAGGCAGCAGTGATTCTGGATATCCACCAAAGTGTAAATGGTAGGCCACAAAATTGTTTTCTTAAAATGTGATAAGATTTTTGTCAGTATTATATCAGGCATTTTTGTCATTTACATACAGTTCATGAATAACAACAACAAAGCTCACATTTTAAGCCTTTTTAAAAAAATTTGCAACAGATGACTTCACCCCATGGATGTGCTTAGGAATGTCCCCAAGGCTGTGGGAAGACTACACAGTGAAATGCCAAAATGTCCTAATAGAAACCTGGAAATCAGAATTTCATTTAAGCCCTGGCAGAACAGGAAAATACAGGAATTAGACAAAAGGCCAAATTTCGACTCAACTCCTTCCAGGGAGATGGAAGGAAAAACCACATACCAGGACCCTGGGAAGATGGGGAAGTAGGGAAACTATGTACAACAGATGAAATCAGAGGGCTCTATACCTATACATAGTGCACAGAAGTCCACAAACATGTATCAAGGGTCAAGAAGTCTATAGCTCCAGGTTCAAATGGGCCCTGCCACTCAGTGCAGGCTTTTTTTTTTTTTAACTTCTTTCGGTTTATTCAAAATAAAAATACACATAAAATTATGAATATATTAGTTTACTCTTTCCACCACATAAGTTGATTCTTCTGTTTGAAAGGCTTGCAACTTGTTTTTCAAGTTTTTAAAGCTCATCTTAATCCCTCAATAAAGTATAACTATATTCACTGGGTGCTAATTTCTGGAAGGAGCTCTCAGGTGGATAGCAGATGATTTCCAGACCATTCCCAGACCATTCTTGTAAAAGAGTAGAGAGGGTTTCCTATGTACCCCACACATTCAGCATCCATTGGCCTATGGCCTAAGGCAGAAGGTATAGATATCACAGACACCCAAGATAGGCTCAAGCTGACATGGGGACAGTAAGTACATAGATAGGGCCAGGAAAGGAGGTGTGAGTTGATGGCCCTCCACACCTGGTTTTGTTGCCAAGCATCCAGAGACGTTCCTTACCCAGCAAAAGCTGATCTATCCTTCCTTTCCCCTTTGCTAACTCCCATGTCTATCTTGTAGCACTCCTAGCTGTTACTACTTCTCAACCTGGACTGGACACTTACCCTGTGTGCCATCTTGTTTTCAGCTTACTGTCAAACAATCTCAGCTCAGGAACTTTTAGCTTTTAGACCAAGTCCTTTGCATACATGTATGCAATATACATGTGAAAGTAAAATCCTGGCAGTTCATATAACTTTTGTAAACCCACACACTTAATGGAAGATTAACTGCCAAAGCCAGTCATGCCAGGTCTCCTGACTCCTAGTCCAGTGGTCCAGTCATGCTGCCTTCCAGCAGCTGTTCTAAACCTTTCCAAAGCATTTTCAAAGGTGCTGTTCCCATCATCTTCATGATCTGGTGGGGTAGAGAAGAAAATACCACAGAGAAGAAAATTGAGCTTCAAATAATAAGTCACTTGTGCATATTTTATCTCTGTGGTTACTAAAAATTAAGATTGGTTGAAATAAACAGTTTCCCTCAATGTCATACTCTGGGGCCTCCTTAAAGTGAATTAGATGAAACATATATATTTATTAAACTATGTTCTGAAGTAAACTCATCCTTTGCTGTCTCAGTGGATGTTTTATGAAAGAAGTGTTTAGTGGTTAGAACTGCTTGGGAAAAGTTGGGTTAAAAAGGGGATATATTAAAACAAACAAGGGGGGCTGATAAATGTTTTTTTAAATTCTCAGAGCCTTTAATATCGGAGAGCAAA
Source organism: Martes martes (assembly GCF_963455335.1). NCBI lineage: Eukaryota > Metazoa > Chordata > Mammalia > Carnivora > Mustelidae > Martes > Martes martes. The sequence continues at coordinate 61,472,811 of NC_137891.1, forward strand.
GATTGATTATAAGCTATGTGGAATATTTTTCCAATGAGACAACAATTACCTCTTTTGTGGAACACATTAGTGTTCTACAAAACATAGTTTGGGAAACGCTCTCATAAAGTTTAGAAACATCAATTATATGATGTGTATTTATAATGTATGAGAAAGTGCTCTATTGAAATTGGTGTCTGCAGCCATCTACTCCCTCACTTCAGAAACTCCTATCATTTTTTTTCACTTAGTGTAGTAGATACTGTTCTAAGGTATTTGTTCCTTCCTATATTCCTGTGTCCCCCCTAGTTTCTTCCTAGAAAGACAATAGCAAGTTTCTTTATTATCATGATATCCTCCTCTGCATTTCTTTTCCATGCTGCTTTTTGGTCTCTCCTCTCTTGGCTTACCATGTCTTCCCCCAGTTGGTCCTGTGTATCCCCTTTTCTTAAACAACACTCAGTATTCATTAAGTGTTCATCATGTACTCACTACAGGCATGAGCTGAGCTTTAAGTCTAGTAGTTTCTCTTATTATCCCAACTATATATCTTTTTTTTTAATAGATTTTATTTATTTATTTATTTATTGGAGAGAGAGTGTGTGTGAGCAAGGGGAGGAACAGAGGTGGAGGGAGAGAGAATTTCAAGCCAGACTCTTCTCTAAGCATGGAGCCCAACCTCATGACCCTGAGATCATGACCTGAGCTGAAATCAAGAGTTGAACGCTCAATTGACAGAGCCATCCAGGGGCCCCCTAATTAAATCTCTCTTTTTAATGCTTAAAATTTATCATATCAAGGGGTCCTTGGGTGGCTCAGTCCATTAAACATCTGCCTTCAGCTCAGATCACGATCTCAGGGTCCTGGAATTGAGCCCCGAGTTGGCCTCCCTGCTCGGCAGGGAGCCTGCTTCTCCTTCTCCCTCTGCCCTTCACCCCCACTCATGTTCACTCTCTTTGATACACTCTCTCTCTCAAATAAATAAATAAAAATTTTAAAAAGAATTATTATATCAAGAAGAAGGATTAATTTCATAAAGACATTATACTTGTGAACATTAATAGCCACAAAATCAAGAGCTTCCACTATTTATTTCCAGAGTTGGCATTTGATTCTATCATGTTGGGTGTATTCCAATTGCCCCAGATGCCACTCGTATGAACATGGAAAAATTTATCTCTCCTACCTTGACCACTGCCTCGCCTACTTCATCCTTTCATTCAAATATCCATCCATCCATTTTTTATTCAGTACATACTTTTTGAGGATTTCTACATGCTGTTGAGGGTCCATTTTGTCAGGCATTGAGGATATCAGGTTTAACAAGATCTGGTTCCTATTCTTGAAGGGTGTGTAGTCAAGCCATAGGAGATAGGCATATAAACAGATGGTTATGTATATCCTCATGAGTGCTATAAAAAGGATGGAAAGAATCCTGCTGGGGGACCCAAGAACCTTATGAAGTTGAGTAAACTTCACAGGGAATGCAACTGGAAGTACAAGAGATACAGAATGGTTTTGGAATGTGACAATATGATACAGGTTATCAGTTCAACAGGCAGAGAACATTATTTTAATGACTATCTCTGGAAGCTGGTGTGGGCAGAAAACCCAAAGTTAGCTTTTCACACTCCTGGTCTGGGATTCCCAAATCCAAATTCCGTTTCTTTGATCTTGCAATAGTGAATGGTATGTTTTAGGGCCAACAATGGGAGAGCGGTCTCATTTAGTGGGACAATGCTATGTTTGGTATTGTTTGGTGAGATACATAGGGAATTTGGGAAAATGTAACTTCTGATAGGAAGATATTTCATTCTTTTTTTCCTCCTTCTGTCCTGGGTCTTCAAGTGAACTTTTGTGAATTTAAGAGTCTCTGCAGACGACATTCTTGAAGTAGCCATCATGCAGACAGACTTTTGCACAGTCTGTAAAACAGACCAGTGGATAGACGTGTGCATGCATAAGAATTTGCCAAGCAGAGAAAGGAAAGAAGCAGAATCCAAGCAAAGACACAGCATGAACAAAAGCCCAGAAAAGTGATGGTTTCAGCATGTTTGGGAATTGTTGAGTTCACTCAGGAAGCTCCAGTGCTATGGTGGGAGATGAGGCCAGATGATGTGTAAGAGCCAGAACATGAAGGAACTTGTAAACAAGCTTGGGAATTTAAATTTTTCCTCTGTCGATAATGGAGAAGCCAGAAGAGGATTAAAGTGAGAGGGTCACATTGTCAAATTTGCATTTTAAGAAATAAATCTGTGGTATTCTAGAAGGTAGACTGCATTCACAATAGCCAGGTAAATGAAAACAGGATAAGAAGCTGTTAAGCATGGTCTTAGGATGATGAGGTTGAGGAAAGATGAAAGTCTGAACTAAAGTAATTCAAAATGAAGAAGAGAGTCCAGTTCATAAAATTATTTCTGAGGGAGTATTAGTGGCACTTGGAGCCATGTTGTACCAGCTTGCAATGGTCAGTTATTACGCATTCAGAAATACCGTGAGGCACCTGGGTGGATCTGTGGGTAAACATCCTGCTCTTGAATTTGGCTCAGGTTATGATTTCAGGGTCCTCAGATTGATACTCACAACGAGCTCTGTGCTCAGTGGGGAATCTGCTTGAGGATTCTCTCTCCGGCTGCCTCTGCCCCTCCCCCGCCCTGTTCACTCACACATTCTCTCTCTCTTTCTGAAAAAAATAAATAAATCTCAAAAAAAAAAAAGAAAGAAAGAAAAAGAAAAGAAAAGAAATACCATGAGCTGGTTGTTAAACCATTGGCAGCTTGGTAGCTGTGATAGACATTGGCCACAGAAATTAGCACACCCTACAGATCAGGGCTTTTTAGTTTTTGAGAACCAGTGGACCAGCATACCGCTAGATGGAACAGATAGGTCTTAGTGACTAGATATGAGGAGCAAGTGGGAGATATCAGGGTTTGGGGGGCTAGCAACTTTTATAATATAGAGGACCCTCCTTAAGAATATAGAATTATAAATTCAAAATTAGGCATAAATAATGGACAGTAGGAGTATTCCTGGAAGACAGCAATAACTTAAGTATACATGGAAGTTACTGCAAACCACATAAAAATATCCCACTAAACCCAAACTAAATGTGTCCCCAACTCAGCTTCCCCTTAGCCAGACACTAAAAGTGCCCGCAACCATCCCAACACCACATCACATGATGGGAAGTATGTCAGAGGAGAAGTCAAAGTGGAAAGAAACAGCAGTCTTAACCCACTGTGGTTAAAATGTCTTACTTTTGCACATTTTACAAAAATATGTAACCATGTGAACCCCTTGTGAGGGCAACTCTCAGAACCTGGGAAAGAGCCCGTGCAACTGCAAGAATTTGAAGCCGGAGCTTCCTCAGCTTCATGGAAAATTTGGCTCTGAGAGTGAAGGAGGTATCCTGGGCAAGAGGAAGACCAGGGGACCCGGGGAATGGCTCATTGATTTACTTACTTGTACTCCTGTCTAGTTCTACCACACATTCAAAATGGCTGGATGGATGGTGACACTATTACCTGAAGAAGAGATGGGGGTTGTCTATCCCTGTGAGATCACAGAGGTCTCTCCTTTATTCCTGTTGGAAACAAAATTGTTTATATTATCATTGTTAACTGTTAACAAGGACTAACCTTAACTGATAACCTTGCCAGGCCCAACATCCCAGAGCCCTTTTCAGAAGCACACAGATTTCTTCCCTCTGTGGATCCTTGTAGAGAGACACCTAGTCTCCAGCAGTGATGGTCCTGGAAGACAGTCACAGTGAGGAAAGGTGAAATGTTTCTAGCACAAGCCAGAATAATCCATTCCAGACACATGTGTAATGCAGGGGAAACAGGTGCAAACAATTGAACTAGCTGTCAGCAAGCTACAGGGATCACTTTTGATATCTTAATCGTTAGTTGATCCATGAGCCACGTTGGCAGCATCACTGTCATAGCTGACTGCACATCTGTAAACCTTTTCGAGTCTCTTCAGATGTCCATGTGAGTCTGTGAAAAGCCTGACATCACGGGAGAATTAAATTGAGCATGATTGCTGCTGTTTCCGTTTTCCTGCCACAGAACCAGACTTGACAAATGCCAATAATTGCTAATTTTTCACTACTGTTTGTCATGTGCAATGCAAGGCAAGAACAGAGAGAGAGAGCCTGCTGTCCCTGAGAGTATGCTGTCATTGTTGGTTTGAGGGACTGCATATCCTCTCTCTGTCACATAAGCTATTTATTCACCTAGCAGCCAGCATAGTGGTTGTGGTGGTGGTGGTGGGGGGGGTGATGTGTTTATCTCGGCCTCTTTATCACATTGACAAAGATAATACCCCCATAATCTACTGGGGAAAGATTTTAAATGGATGAAGGTTTACAATGATAAATGTCTTCTTTCTCCTTTCTATTCAAGAAAAAATGTCATCACTATGATTACCTCAATAGGTAATTATTCCCAATAAGGGGATTAGAAATCTGTAATATTATCTATAGTGACTCATTATCTGAGATTGATATAAAAAGATTTATATAAAAATCTTTTCATATAAGCCACTATTACTAATTGAACAGCTTTGAAAAGAAGTTGCTTGGTTTTATTGGATTCTTTGATTTCTGCTTAGTCCTGAAAGTTGTATTTTTCATGTTAACATTTTTAGAATCTTTATTTGGAGGATATAATATATTTTAATGGAAACTTAGATCTGAGTGAAAAATTCAGGCTGTTCCTACTCAATTGGTGATCTTGGGCAAGCATCATTTTTTGCAACTATAAAAATAAGGATAGTAATATCTGGAACTGCTGTGAAGACAGTGGGAACATATTTAAAGGACTTGGCCAATGCCTGATGCACAGTAGAGGGTCAAGAAATGGTAGCTAAGGAAAGCACATAGAAAATGCTTATTTCACTTAATCTGGTAAGAGAAGTTAAATATTTTTTCTTGCTTGCTTCTCTTCAAAATAATGGAAACAATTACTCAAAAATGTAGACAGGTTACTAGGAAAACATCACAATCATATCCTAACAATTGAGAAAGATAAGTGCAAAAATTTTCCTTAACTGACAACCTCTCATGCATTCTTTTCTCTGAATTATTTTCATTTGAAAACTAGTGAACTCATTTAATTCCACATCATTATTTTTGGTGTTCTACCAAAAAAGAAGATGTCATATTTCATATCTACTCTCCAAGAAAAACCTTTAGCTATTCAAGTTTAACAACCTTCATTTTTGTGCAAATGCCAAAAAAAAAAAAAAAAAGTTCTGGTATGTAAAGTGTTGTTTAACTTTCAGATTATTTTTCATGATCAAATTAAAAAATCTTAATAAAAGTTAATATGGGAACATAATTTATTGTCAGTATACTTTTTATGTGGGAATTTATCTTTTCATTTTTCAATAAGTCTCATACTTAATATTTTAAGACAAAATTTTATCATTAATGTAATATCCACCATTAGTGTAATATTTAACATTAATGCAATTTCACAGTGAAATTCCGCTCTTACTTACTGTAATGAACATTTTTTTCATTAATGGGGAAAAAAAACCCACATGTATTCCTAAAAATAGGTGGGGAAAATAATTATTATTAATATATATTTTCTAAAATTTACAAATACATAATAAATATAATAAATAAATAATCTTAATAATTCATTCTCTTCTTTGAAACACCTGCAACAGCCATAATAAATAGTTGTTGCCTCATAGGCATTACACACACTGATGCTGATACCAGCAGACATTTTTTTTAATAATTTTATTTTTTTATAAACATATAATGTATTATTAGCTCCAGGGGTACAGGTCTGTGAATCGCCAGGTTTACACACTTCACAGCACTCACCATAGCACATACCCTCCCCAATGTCCATATCCCCACCACCCTCTCCCTACCCTCTCCCCTCAGCCACCCTCAGTTTGTTTTGTGACATTAAGAGTCTCTTATGGTTTGTCTCCCTCCCCATTCCATCTTATTTCATTTATTCTTTTCCTACCCCCCAAACCCCCCATGTTGCATCTCCACTTCCTCATATCAGGGAGATCATATGACAGTTGTCTTTCTCTGATTGACATATTTCACTAAGCATGATATCCTCTAGTTCCATCCACATCATCGCACATGGCAGGATTTCATTTCTTTTGATGGCTGCATAGTATTCCATTGTGTATATATACCACCTCTTCTTTATCCATTCATCTGTTGATGGACATCTAGGTTCTTTCCATAGATTGGCTATTGTGGACATTGCTGCTATAAATATTTGGGTGCACGTGCCCCTTTGGATCACTATGTTTGTATCTTTAGGGTAAATACCCAGTAGTGCAGTTGCTGGGTCATAAGGTAGCTCTATTTTCAACATTTTGAGGAACCTCCATGCTGTTTTCCAGAGTGGTTTCACCAGCTTGCATTCCCACCAAGTGTAGGAGGGTTCCCCTTTCTGGGCATCCTGGCCAGCATCTGTCATTCCCTGACTTGTTCATTTTAGCCATTCTGACTGGTGTGTGGTAATATCTCATTGTGGTTTTGATTTGTATTTCCCTGATGCCTAGTGATATGGAGCACTTTTTCATGTGTCTGTTGGCCATTTGGATGTCTTCTTTGCAGAAATGTCTGTTCGTGTCCTCTGCCCATTTCTTGGTTGGATTATTTGTTCTTTGGGTGTTGAGTTTGATAAGCTCTTTATAGATTTTGGATACTAGCCCTTTATCTGATATGTCGTTTGCAAATATCTTCTCCCATTCTGTCAGTTGTCTTTTGGTTTTGTTCACTGTTTCCTTTGCTGTGCAAAAGCTTTTGATCTTGATGAAGTCCCAATAGTTCATTTTTGCCCTTGCTTCCCTTGCCTTTGGCGATGTTCCTAGGAAGAAGTTGCTGCGGTTGAGGTCAAAGAGGTTGCTGCCTGCATTCTCCTCAAGGATTTTGATGGATTCCTTTCTCACATTGAGGTCCTTCATCCATTTTGAGTCTATGTTCATGTGTGGTGTAAAGAAATGGTCCAGTTTCATTTTTCTGCATGTGGCTTTCCAATTTTCCCAACACCATTTGTTGAAAGGCTGTCTTTTTTACATTGGACAGTTTTTCCTGCTTTGTCTAAGATTAGTTGACCATAGAGTTAGGGTCTATTTCTGGGCTCTCTATTCTGTTCCATTGATCTATGTGTCTGTTTTTGTGCCAGTACCATACTGTCTTGATGATGACAGCTTTGTAATAGAGCTTGAAGTCTGGAATTGTGATGTCACCGACTTTGGCTTTCTTTTTCAATATTCCTCTGGCTATTCGAGGTCTTTTCTGGTCCCATACAAATTTTAGGATTATTTGTTCCATTTCTTTGAAAAAATGGATGGGATTTTGATAGGAATTGCATTAAATGTGTAGATTGCTTTAGGTAGCATAGACATTTTCACAATATTTGTTCTTTCAATCCAGGAGCGTGGAACATTTTTCCATTTCTTTGTGTCTTCCTCAATTTCTTTCATGAGTATTTTATAGTTCTCTGAGTATGGATTCTTAGCCTCTTTGGTAAGGTTTATTCCTAGGTATCTTATGGTTTGGGGTTCAATTGTAAATGGGATTGACTCCTTAATTTCTCTTTCTTCTGTCTTGTTGGTGTAAAGAGATGCAACTGATTTCTGTGCATTGATTTCATATTCTGACACTTTACTGAATGCCTGTACAAGTTCTAGCAGTTTTGGAGTGGAGTCTTTTGGGATTTCCACATTTAGTATCATATCATCTGCAAAGAGTGATAGTTTGACTTCTTCTTTGCTGATTTGGATGCCTTTAATTTCTTTTTGTTGTCTGATTGCTGAGGCTAGGACTTCTAGTACTATGTTGAACAGCAGTGGTGATAATGGACATCCCTGCCGTGTTCCTGACCTTAGTGGAAAAGCTCTGTTCTTCTCCATTGAGAATGATATTTATGGTGGGTTTTTCATAGATGGCTTTGATGATATTGAGGTATGTGCCCTCTATCCCTACACTTTGAAGAGTTTTGACCAGGAAGAGATGCTGTACTTTGTCAAATGCTTTTTCAGCATCTATTGAGAGTATCATATGGTTCTTGTTCTTTCTTTTATTAATGTATTATATCACATTGATGGATATGCGGATGTTGAACCAACCTTGCAGCCCTGGAATAAATCCTACTTGGTCATGGTGAATAATCCTTTTAATGTACTGTTGGATCCTATTGGCTAGTATTTTGGTGAGAATTTTCACATCTGTGTTCATCAGGGGTATTGGTCTGTAATTCTCTTTTTTGATGGGATTCTTGTCGATATCAGCAGACATTTTATAAGTAACTATATCAAGATCTTCCAGAAAGAAAGTGGTACCCATGATGTGGATAATAATAAGAGTTTATAAATCTCCAACATCTCTCAAGTGAATCATAATATCCATACAGCATTTTAACAATTCTGAAAGTCCTAGAAAAAACCATAAAGAAAGAAAAGTTCCATTATCTCAACACTTTCAGTATTTGAATGTTCCCCTTCCTAATCCTGGTACCCCCCTCCTACCTGCTAGGTGCTATCATGGTTATTTTGCATACTGTAGGCACTAATAACATACTAATGCTTTGCTGGACCACATGGAGGAAGCAGCCCAGTGAGGAAGACAGCTGGCAAGCAATTGCAAGAATAAAGGTATGCTCTGTAATCACTGTAATATAGGAAGGAAATAAAAAAAGAGAATACTTCCTTGTGGAGGTAAAGGGTAAAATGAGCAGAATTAACTGAAGCATATGCAAGCCATTCTTCCCACCTTGCTAAAGGACTGCCCTGGAATTACCCTAAAGCCTATAAGTGATACCCCACTGGATACTCCATCCAGGCCTGACATTCAAAATTATTTCTTCTTCCTTTTTTTCCCCCACCTTCCCCTAATCAAATCATTCATGCTACAAATGTTTTGCCTTTGGCAGACAAAAAGAACTAATATTAATAGACCAAATGTAAAAATATCCCAACATATAGATGACCAGTAAGTGGAAGAGAAACTATCATTTATTGAACTTCTATGCTGTATCTGGAACTCTGCAGAATGTTTTCACGTGTTAGCTAACTTAATCCTCCCCAAAAGCTTCTATTAGAAACATACTACATTCTTTTTCATCAGGTAAAGAATCTGAGGCTCAGAAGAGTTTGGTAACCCACTCAAATTGAGACAGATGGTGTAGGGGTGCCTAGGTGGTTCAGTGGGTTAAAGCCTCTGCCTTCAGCTCAGGTCATGGTCTCGGGGTCCTGGGATCGAGCCCCGCATCGGGCTCTCTGCTCAGCAGGGAGCCTGCTTCCTCCCTCTCTCTCTGCCTACTTGTGATCTGTGTCAAATATATAAATAAAATCTTAAAAAAAAAAAAAGACAGATGGTGTGAACAGCAGAGCTGAAATGTTTAAGTGTCTGATTCTAGCCCAAGGCCTTGTTACTGTACCAACCATGCTTCCACCGTAAAGATCCTATGCTCTATTTGGATGCTAGCCCTTAAATACATCTAGTTTTATTATAATAGAATGACTAAATCTGAGACCAGTGCTTCTCTTTTTACAAGAGTTCTCTAAGACCTTTTGGTTGGGACTGAGTTGTTCCCTGGTTGCGTTAACTATCTTATATACTCCAGTCTGGAATCTAGAGATCATCCATGCCTTAATCTCTGACTTGGTTCCTAGATTCAGTTCCTTTGTATCTGAGGGCTTTATTTCCTCCAAGTCTTTCCAAGGACAGGAGCCCTCCTTCTTATGTACAGTCCCTCACCTATGTTCTCACCTTCCCTGAATCTCCCTAATACAGTCTATCTGCTACCTGCACCCATCTTTTTTGGTTTCCTTCTACATTGTTCTCTCCTAATCTCTGGGTACTCTGTCTTCTCTCTCTCAATCATTTCTTGCCCAATCTGCATAACTGCTTGGTAGGGACAAACTGACTAAACCCAAAGGAAAAACTTCCCAAAGATAAAAGGTCAAGCAATTTAGCAGGAATATAGAAGATTCTGAAGCAAGAAAACTTTCCCACTATCCCTACAGAGGACTGCTGGTTCTACTTACAATTAAGGCAAGATCTCCATGTAACTTCCTATACTACAATTAATAACTAATGTTTTTAAAACTCTTACTACATACTTGGCTTTGCTCTAAGTATGTTGCAGGGATTATCTCATATAATCCTCGTCATAACCCTTGAGGTAGATAGTAGCTACTATTATCCCCATGAGGGGAGGAGGGTGAGGAAAGAGGCTTACAGAGAGATGTATAACTTGCTCAGTATCACACCATTTAGGAATCCATAAAGATAGTATTTGAATCCAAGCAATCTAGCTTAAAAGCCCACATGTTAAACTGCTATGCTTTTAAAGATTATGATAATCCAAATTTACAAGATGCTAACATTTGGAAAAATGTGACAGTTTCAACTATGCCATTTGTTCATTCTTTGAATAAATATGTATAAAGCCAGGAATTATAGGGGTGCCTGGATGGCTCAGTCAGTTAAGTGTCTGCCTTTGGCTCAGGTAATGATCTCAGAGTCCTGGGATCAAGCCCCACGTGAAGCTCCCTGCTCAGAATAGAGTCTGCTTCTCCCTCTCTTTTTGCTCCCCAACACCCTGCTCATGCTCTCTCTCTCTCACTCTTAAATAAACTTCAAAAAATCTTTAAAAATAATGATAATAAAATTTAAAAAAGAAGAACTATAATATTCTAGTGAACAAGATAGAAAAGGGCTCTGACCTCCTATAGCTGATATACTACATAGGCAAATAACAAATAGCTGATATACTACATAGGCAAATAACAAATCAGGAAATTTCAAATAATAAAAAATGATATAAGGGAAATATGATTAAAAGAGGAAATCTACTTTTGATAGAATGATCAGGGAAAGTCTTTCAGAAAAGGTGTTATTTGAATTGAAATTTAACCCTGACCCAGCCAATGGTCTTGTGAAGCATTCTAGTTAAAGAACTGTAAGGAAAATGTCCAGAGGCAGAACAGGTGGGGTTAAGGAACAGAAAGACATGAAGTGAAGGGAAGAAGAATAGAAGGTAAAACCAAAGAAGTGAGCCTAGCTAATTCATGCAAAGCTTTGCTGGCCACATTAAAGTCGGGACTTTATTCAAACAGCAATGAAAAACCATCAAGGAGTTTTGTGTAAGAGATCTTAAAGGATCTCTCTGGTTTCTTTGTAAAAAGTGGATAGACTGGAAAAATATTTTAAAAGATTCAATTATCTCTCAATAAGACATATTTAATAAAGGATTGGTTGGTGATAGGAAAGAATGGAAGCAGGGAGAACAGTAGGGAGTCTCCAGCTGTCGTCCAGGCAAATGATAACAATGACTTGGACTAAGGTGCTGAACACAATATGTAAAAAAATAGTTAGAGAGATATAGAAAGGTAGGACTTCAAAATACATCAAGATGGATTGGATGTAGGGAATAAGGGAAAAGGGAGTATTAAGGATGGAATCAAGGGTAAAAAAAAAAAAAAAGAAAAACTATAGTGCACTGCATCCTACAACAAAATAAGTTTCTGACATCTATCCTATTTTTTATTGATTCTAACCAACCAAATCAGTTAACAACAATGAACACATTTTTGGGCATCACAGTGTGATAAGTTCTGTGAAAAATATGAAGATACAAAACTACAAAGGAAAAAATTAAAATACATCACTATTTCAGGTTGGATTCTCTGGAAGCAGATACTGATGAGGAATTTGGAGGGCTAGATATTTATTAAGGATCCACACCATGAAAGAAAAGAGGAGGAAGCAGGATTGGGCAGATGAAGAATTTAAACTTCAATTTAAAGATGACTGATCTTTGGCCAACCTGGTAGGGAACCCTGGAATGAGTACTGCCCATCAGAAATAACCTCCACCTCTTAGTCATAGGACAAAGGTGCCTGGGAAGGATGTGACTTCTAGCAAGGCAGCCTTCAATAGTTGAAGCAGATTCTTTAAAAACTGATGTCTGAGTGCAACCGACTGATGACATTCTCCACAGCTAAGTGGCAAGTCCTTCCTTAAAGGGGCACTTAAGTGGAGTATCCTCCACAATTCTACTTTATGTGTTGTATACCTCACAAATTTTCCAAGACAGCCTCTTTACAAATATTTGGTGACATTATATACCATGTATCAGATAATAGATTCCCATTATTAGTTCAGAAAAAGTGTTTGTGGGGGGCATCTGGGTGGCTCAGTCAGTTAAGTGGCTGACTATTGATTTTGGCTCAGATTATGATCTCAGGATCCTGAGATAGAGCCCCTTGTCAGGCTCCATGTTGGGTGTGGAGCCTGGTTAAGATTCTGTCTCTCCCTCTCCTTCTCTCCTCCCACTCATGCTCTTTCTTTCTCTCTCTCTCCCAAAAGAAAGAAAGAAAGAAAGAAAGAAAGAAAGAAAGAAAGAAAGAAAGAAAAGAAAGAGTTGTTTGTGGTACATATACTTGAAGAGGGGAGAGAAGGCCAGTTCAGTCTCTATTTACCTTCTTTTACCTTCCTGTTATGGGTTGCCCTTGTGCAGATCTCTTGTGCAGAATGCTACCATTTGAGTACTGTATCTGAAATAAATTTCTATTGTAGCGTCTTGCTGAACTGGGTTAGGGCAACACGGCTGGAAGATCATTAATGAACCTTAATGGTTTAGCTCAGAGAGTAAGTAGCTTGAAAGAGCATCACTCCTACACCTAAAAGAAGAAAAAAAAAGATGGACAAGTTGAAAATTAATTATTTTTCTTGAACCTGTCATAGAACTGAGGTCAGAGAACAACTAATTTCAAAGTAAGAGAGACTGGCACGTGCAGGGAGAAACTGGAGCTGAGCATTTATCTGGAGCAGACGCAAGTAAAAATCATATGAGCCACTGTATTAGTCATCTTGGATTTCAATAACAAAATGCCATAGCCTGAGTGGTTTGAAGAACAGAAACTTATTTTCTCACAGTTCTGGAAGCTAGAAACCCAACATCAAGGTGCCAGCATGGCTGGGTTCTTGCAAACAGCTGCCTTCTCACTTTATCCTTACATGGGAGAGAGGGAAGAAGAGAGAGAGAGAGACCTTTGATCCTTCATATTCATTTCTGGAGAAGGGAATAACAGCTACTGCCAATACATCCAGACCTATCTCCCTGATCTCCCCTATAGAACAGAAGCTTTAAACATCAGGGGAAAGAGTATAAACACTGGCCAGAGAACATTGGTAGAAACCCACTGCATCTAAGAGACAGAAACAAGGAGAGTGGGGGCTAAGAAGCTCTACCCCTGGGAGTAGGGAAAGGATTCCATCCAATACCACATCTACAGAAGGTGTAGAATACCAGTGAAAGCCATACCCCTAAAACTTATGTTCTCAGTGTCTGCATAAAACTGAGGCTTAATCAGAACATCAGAGAATGCTCTACTATCTCTCTTCTTATGCATCCAATAAAAATGACAGTGAAATATAGGTGAGAGAGTTTCAAAAAGACAGACTCTCTGGGGAATAGTACAATAGATAAGACACAAAGCCAAGCAAAGAGACCACTATAACCTTAATATCATAACTGAAATTTTTAAGGAAATAAAATTTATGGTTTAATCTCTTTCATGAACAATCCTAAATGTATATATGGTAAATATGTATTTATGTATGTATGTATATGAAAACTGAAGCCAGTATTGTGTAAATAGACAATTATAACAAAACTGGTTACATTTCAGGAATTCAAAGATAGCCTAACATTTGAAAATCAATCAATGTAATTTCTCACATTAAAAGAATAAAAGAAGAAAAAAATATATAATTCTTGTATAGATGAAGAAGAGGAAATCTGTTAAAATTCCAAACCTCTCAGCAAACTAAAATTAAAATAAAATTACCTTAATCTGATAAAGTATATCTACAAAAAAATTTGTAACAAGCATCATCTTTAATGGTGAAATGTTGGAAACCTCCTGAGATCTACATCAAATAAGAAGACCCTCTAGCATCATTTAACAGTATATTTAAATCTTAACCAAAGCAAATAGGACAAGATAAAGAAATGAAAGTTTATACGGGAAAAAAGAAATAAAACTGTCATTATTTACAGATGATATTATTGCAGAAATAAAAAATCCCAAAGAAGTTACAAATTAATGGTCAGAATTAAGTGGATTTAGCAATAGATATATAAATATATCTAATATAAATATATATATAATATATAATATATAATATATAATATATAATATATAATATATAAATATATCTACTCTATTTATATATTATGTATTATTTATATATCATATATTATTTATAATATTATATATTATATATTTATATGTGTGTATATAAATTTATATATATAAATATGTTATATATAATTAAAATAAAGTAAATAAAAATGTTTAGTAATACCAAAACATCAAATACCTAAGAACAAGTCTCATGAAAGATGAACAAATTCCTTCACAGGAAACTGTAAACTGTTGCTGAAGGAAATTGAGAAAGACCTAAATAGGCATGGATTTCTGGGAAGATGGTGGAAAAGAAGGACCCTAAGCTTCCCCCATCCCACAGACACACCTAGGTAACAGCCACATTAGTGCAATCAACCCAGAAAATACCCAAGGACTTGCAGAACGGATTTCCGCAGTTAATTATAAAGAGGAAGCCACATAGCAAAGGGCAGGAGGGGTGGAGATGTGGTCAGAATAAAACTCATGGAGAGACTAACCACAAACAGGAGGGATACCATAAGCACAGAGAAGGGAAAGGAGCAGAATCTATGCCAGGCATCCCAGACATGGGGGACTTACACTGGGAAGATGAGTGCCTTAGCATTTTGCTTTAAAAATGAGTGGGTCTTAACTTCAGGAGGTTTTACAATCAGTAGGGCTTAACTCTGGGTACTTTAAAAATCAACAGTCTTCACTCTAGGAGAACCAGAGGGTGACAGGAAACTAAGTCCATGTGCTTAACAAAGCAGCATAACAAATAACCCTGCCAGAGATATGTATAGAAACAGAAGTTTAAAAAGTGCTTGGGAAATATGAGAAGATTTATTTATTAATTTCAGAACATGTGCTGCAGGGGCAGGAACCTTTAGGAAACTTCTCCAAAAAAATGGAGTTATTAGCGTATCTCTTCCCTACCTCTAGCCTAGATACTGGAACACTTGCTGGAACCAGTATGAACACCCTCCACCTACCTTGCTAACACTGCATTATCTGTACTCACATTCTCCTGCAGATCCAACCACTCAGCAGGAGTGAGTCCCCCTCACAAAGGGTTTCCTGCCATGTCACATTCTGTAAGCAGCCCCTTAGGGACAAGCACTACTCCAAAGAAACCCTTGTCCTGGAGAGAAGGAAAGATAACCACACATACCAGTTCCACTGAAGTCCCAGAAGACAAACTGGGAGCAAACATATGATCTGACTGCTGGCCCTTCCCGCCAACAAAAATCCCTCAGGGGGCAGCACAGGGAGAATATCTGTAGTTTGGTGTGTGTGACCATGGCTAGAGCAAACAGGCTGAGGGCAGGCATCTGGTCTGACTGCTGATACCACTCAAATACAAGCCCACACAGCCCCAGACTAGCCCCTTAACAGCACAGGGACCAAACTCTGCCTGGTACCCTCACAATATGCAAAGTGGGCCACTGCAGCTGACTGAACTGAAGACAAACAAGGCTCAGCCACAACACTAGGGTGCACACAACCCACGTAGGAGGTATCCCTGAAGCACTTGGTTCTGGTGAAGAGGAGACATTGCACTGCAAGGCAGCACAGAACTTCTTATTCATAAGGCCACTACTTTCAAGATCAGGAGATGTAGCTGACTTTCATAACAAGTAGAAATAAACATAGCATCTTAGACAAAATGAGGAGACAAAGGAATATATCTCAAATGAAAGAACAGGACAAAACCAACCACAGCATAAAATTTAAATGAAATGAAGATAAACAATATGCCTGATAAAGAATCCAAAGTAATGGTCATAAAGATACTTTCTGAACTTGAGAAAAGAGTGGAGGATCTCAGTGAGACCTTCAACAAAGACATAGAAAATATAAAAAAGAACAAATCAGTGATAAAGGATTCAATTACTTAAATTAAAAATGCACTAGGGGGAATCAATAGTAGTTTAGAGGAAGCAGAAGACCTGGAAGACAGCTGAACAGCAAAAATAAAAAAGAATAATAAGAAATGAAAATAGGTTAGAGGAACTCAGTGACATCATCAAACATAATAACATTCACATTATAGAGATCCCAGAAGAAGAGAGAGAAAAAGGGACAGAAAATTTATTTAAAAAAACAAAAAACAAAAACAGGGGCACCTGGGTGGCTCAGTGGGTTAAGCCTCTGCCTTCGGCTCAGGTCATGATCTCAGGGTCCTGGGATCGAGCCCCACACCAGGCTCTCTGCTCAGCGGAGAGCCTGCTTCTCCCTCTCTCTCTGCCTGCCTCTCTGCCTACTTGTGATCTCTCTATGTCAAATAAATAAATAAAATCTTTTTAAAAAATTTTAAAAAATTAAAATAAAAATAAAAACAGCTGAAAACTTCCCTAATCCAGGGAAGGAGACAGTCATCCAAATCCAGGATGCACAAATAGCCCCCAATAAAATCAACCCAAAGAGGTCCACACCAAGACACATAATAATTAAAATGGCAAAAAGTAATGAAAGAATTTTTAAAGGAGTGAGAGAAAAGAAAATAGTTACATAGAAGGGATATCAGCTAATTTTTAGCAGAAATTTTGTAATCCAGGAGAGAGTGGTGTGATATATTCAAAATGCTGAAAGGAAAAAACCTATAACCGAGAATACTCTATCCAGTAAGTCTATCGTTAGGAATAGAAGAAAAGATAAAGAGTTTCCCAGACAAATAAAACCTAAAGTAGTTCATCAACACTAAACCAATCTTACAAAAAAACATTAAAAGACATTCTTGGAGTGGAAAGAAAAGGCAATAATCAGCAGTAAGAAAATCATGGAAGGCAAAAATTTCACGGGTAAATACAAACATAATAAAAATAGTAGATATAAA
The DNA here is from genome assembly GCF_963455335.1 of Martes martes. Taxonomy (NCBI): domain Eukaryota; kingdom Metazoa; phylum Chordata; class Mammalia; order Carnivora; family Mustelidae; genus Martes; species Martes martes. The sequence goes on from NC_137891.1 coordinate 61,489,798, forward strand.
ACCAGTATGGAGGTTAAAGCACAAAAGCAGCAAAATTAATTATAGCTATAGAAATCAGTCAAGGGATTCACAAAATTAAAAGATGTAAAGTATGCTATCATATACCTGAAATATGGTGGGGGAAAATATAATGCTTTTAGAATGGGTATGAAACTGGAGATAGTCACAAGAGAAAATCTGGAAAGAACACAAATACATGGAGGTTAAATAACATGCTACTAAACAATGAATAGGTCAACCAAAGAATCAAAGAGGAAATAAAAAATACATAGCGACAAATGAAAATTAAAATACAATAGTCCAAAAATTTTGGGATGCAGCAAAAGCTATTCTAAGAAGCAAGATTATAACAATACAGGCCTACCTCAAGAAGCAAGAAAAATCTCAAATGAACAACCTAACTTTACACCTAAAGGACCTAGAAAAAGAAGAACAAACAAGACCAAAACCAGCAGAAAAAAGGAAATAATAGAGATTAGAACAGAAATAAATGAAATACAGACTCATAAAAACCAAGAGAACTGACTAATGAAACCAGAAGTTGGTTCTTTGAAAAGATCAACAAAGTTGATAAACCAATAATAAAGAGAGGACTAAAATAAATAAAATTAGAAATGAAGGAAGCTCTCAGTAACAACTGACACCATAGAAATACAAAGCATTATAAGATAATATTATGAAAAATTATATACAAAAAAATTGGACAACCTAGAAGAAATGGATACATTCCTAGAAACATAGAACTTTCAAAAACTGAAACAGGAAGAAATAGAAAATTGAACAGACTGATTACTAGAAATGAAATTTAATCAGCAGTCAAAAAATTCTCAACAAACAAAACTCCAGGATGGAGATAGCTTGAAAGGTAAATTCTATCAAACATTTAAAGAAGAGTTAATACCTATTATTCTCAAACTATTCCAAAAAATAGAAGAGGAAGGAAAACTTCCAAATTCCTTCTATGAGACCAGCATTACCCTGATACCAAAGCCAGATAAAGACACTAAAAGAAAGGAAGAAAAATGAGAGAAAGAAATAAAGTAAGAAAGAAAGAAAGAAAGAAAGAATAAGGAAAGAGAACTACAGGCCAGTATCTCCAATGAACATAAATGCAAAAATCCACAACAAAATATTAGCAAACTGAATACAACAATACATTGTAAGAAATAATTCACCACAATCAAGTGGTATTTATTTCAGGGATGCAAGAGTTGGGTTCAATATTCACAAATCAGTCAGTGTGATACATCACTTTAACAGAAGAAAGGATAAAAGCTATAGGATCATCTCAATAGATGCTGAAAAAGCATTTGACAAAGTACAACATCCATTCATAATAAAGACTCTCAACAAAGTAAGTTTAGATAGAACATACCTCAACATAATAAAGACCATATGTGAAAATCTCATAACTAAAATCATACTTAATGGTAAAAAACTGAGAACATTTCTTCTAAGATCAGGAACAAGGATGTCAACTCTCACCACTTTTATTCAACATTGTACTGGAAGTCCTAGCCACAGGAGTCAGACAACAAAAAGAAATGAAAAACATCCAAATTAGTAAAGAAGAAGTAAAATTGTCCACCACTTGCTGATGACATCATATTATATAGCAAAAACTCTAAAGACTCAAACAAATAATTACCGAAACTGAAAAATGAATTCAGTAAAGTCATAGGATACAAAATTAATATAGAGAAATTTGTTACATTTCTATACATTAATAATGAAGTAGCAGAAAGGGAAATTAAGAAAACAATCCCACTTACAATTGCACCAAAAATAATAAAACACCGAGTAATAAACTTAAGCAAAGAGGTGAAAGATCTGTACTCTGAGAACTATAAAACATTGATGAAAGAAACAAAAGATGACACTAATAAATGGAAAGATATTCCATTCTCATGGATTAGAAGAATGAGTATTGTTAAAAAGTCCATACTACCCAAAACAATCTACAAGTTTAATGCAATCCCTATCAAAATATCAACATTTTTCATAAAACTAGAATAATACTAAAATTTGTATGCAACCACAAAAGACCCCAAATAACAAAAACAATCTTAAGAAAAAGCTGGAGGTATCACAATCCCAGATTTCAAGATGTACTACAAAGCTGTAGTAATCAAAACAGTATAGTACTAGCACAAAAAATAGATACATAGATCAATGGAACAAAATAGAGAGTCCAGAAATTATGGTTAATTCATCTATGACAAAGTAAGCAAGAATATACAATGGGAAAATGACAGTCTCTTCAATAAGTAGTGCTGGGGAAACTGGACAGCTATAGGCAAAAAGTGAAACTGGACCACTTTCTTACACTACATGCAAAAATAAACTTAAAATGAATTAAAGACCCACACGTGAGACCTGAAACCATGAGTCCTCGGAGAAAACATAACTTCTTTGACATCAGCCATAGAAATATTTTCTCTAGATATGTCTCCTCTGGCAAGGAAAAAAAAAGTAAAATTAAACTATTAGGACTACACCAAAATAAAGCTTTTGCACAGTGAAGGGAAATACCAAAAAAACAAAAAGACTGTCTACTGGATGGGAGAAGATGTGGGCAAATGATATATACAATTAAAGTTAACATCCAAAATATAAATAACTTACACAACTCAAAATGGTACATATAAAAATAAATAAATAAATAAATAAATAATAAAAAGTATTTTAATAAATAATTTATAAAATAAATAAATAAATAACCAGATTATTTATTTATCTGTACAGGTCTTGTGCAGAAGACCTGAAAGGATATTTCTCCAAAAATGATATACAGATGGTCAACAGACATATGAAAAGATGCTCAATATCACTAATCATCAGGGAAATGCAAATTGAAAGCACAATGAGATATTAATTTATGCTTGTCAGAATAGCTAAAATTAAAAAAAAAACACACAAGAAATAACAAGTGTTGGTAAGGATGTAGAGAGAAAGGAAACTTCATACATGATTGGCGTGAATGAAAATTGGTGTGTCACCATAGCAAATAGTATAAAAATTTCTCAAAAACTTAGGCATAGAATTACCATATGATCAAGTAAATTCTACTATCTAGTATTTACTCAAAGAAAACAATAAGACTAATAAAAAAAGTCATATGGACCCCTATATTTATTGCAACATTATTTACATTAGCCAAGGTGTGGAAGCAACACAAGTGCCTACCCATAGATGAATGGATGAACAAGATGTGATTTATTTGTATAAATATATAATGGAATATTACTCAGCCATAAAAATGAATGAGATCATGCCATTTACAACAAGGTGGATGGAGCTACAGTGTATAATGCTCAGGAAGACAAGACAGTCTGAGAAAGACAAATACCATATGATTTCCCTCATATGTGGAATTTTAAGAAACAAAAATGAAAAAAAAGAACAAACAAAGAACAGACTTAATAACAGAGAATAAACTGGCGTTTTCCAGAGGGCAGGTGGGTGAGAGGATAAGTGAAAGAAATAAAGGGGGTTAAGAGTACATTCATCTTGCTGAGCCTTGAGAAATGTGTAGGATTGTTGACTCATTATACTCTGTACCTGAAACTAATATAACTCTGAAAGTTAATTATACTTGAATTAAAAAAGAAAAGAAAGAGAAGAGGGAGGAAAGGAGGGAGGTAGGAAGGAAAGCAAGGAAGGAAGAAGGAAAGAAAGAAAAAGAAAGATCTAAATAAATTGAAGGATATATCCTGTTCATGGATTGGAAGTCTCAATGTTATAAAAAAGGTTAGTTAACAAATTTATCTATTAAATGAATGCAATGCCAATTCAAAATCCAACAAGATAGTTTGTGGAAATTATTTTAAAATTTTTATAGAAATTCCAAAAGCCAAGGATAACCAAGATAATCTTGAAGAAGGAAAACAATGTTGGAGGATTTATACTATCATATATCAATGCTTATTATAAAGCTACAATAATTAAAATAGAGTCAATTTTTAAGCCTACACTACTTGGTATTCCCAGGCAGTTTCCCATCCATGCTCAAAAAATAAATCAAGGGAACAGAATAAAGAATACAGAAAAAGCTCATAACTATGTAATCACTTGATTTGTCTAAAATGGTGCTGTGGTACAATGGAGAATGGATGGTGAATGATGCTAAATCAATTAAATATTCATTTAAAAACAAATTAATATCCCTACTTCACACTATACAGAAAAACCAGTTCTAAACGGAATGTAGATTAGTGTAAAAGGCAATAAAAATCAGTCTTCTAAAAGGTAATACTAGAAAATACCTCATGTCCTCAAGACAGGAAAACACTTTTTATATTAGTTACAGAAACAGTAACCATGAGAGAAAAGATTTATAAATTTGACTTAATTGAAGTTAGGGATTTCTTTTTATTAAAAGACACCATTAAGAGAGTAAAAAGGCAAGCTAGTAAATGAGAGAAGACATTTGTAATACATGTATCCAATCAAAGATAGATATTCCTAATATAGAAAGAGCCCCTACAAATCAGTAGAAGCAAAACAGTCTATCCAATAGAAAGTAGGCAAAAGATTTGTGTAATCCACTTCACAAAACTGGATAACCAAATGGCCAATAAACCTCATAAATCAAAAGGGAAACAAAAATCAAAGCCACAATGAGATACCAACCGAACAGATACCACCCACCAGATCTTAAAATTAAAAACCGACAATGTAGGGGCACCAGGGTGGCTCAGTAGTCTAAGTGTCTGACTTTTGATTTTGGCTCGGCTCATGATCTCAGGGTTGTGAGATCAAGCCCCGCATCAGGCTCTACATTAGGCATGAAGTCTGCTTAAGATTCTCTGTCCACCTCTTTCTGCTTCTCCCCACACTCCTCCATCTCACTCACTTAAAAAAAAAAACAAAAAACAAAAACCTAACAATGTAAATATTAACAAGTATCCAAAACAACTGGAATTCACATATATTACTAATAGAAGTATAAATTGGTATAGCCACTTCGAAAAACTGTTTGTCAGTATCTACTAAATCTAAAACTAAATTCATGTATATTCTATGATTCAGTACTTCTACTGCCTTGTATATGTCAACAAAAATATGTACATATGATCACCAAAATATGTTGTTACATATCAGAATGTAATGGTTTCCAAAAACTGAAAACAACTCATGTGTCTACCAACAGCATAATAAATTATAGTGTACTGATCCAATAATACTATCAGCTATGAAACTACTATTAAGCACAACATAGATAAAATTCAAAAATAATGATGAATGTCAGAAAACATACATAAGAGAATACGTAGAATAAAAGAATGCATACTATATGATACCATCTATATACAGTTCCAAAATAAGCAAAATAGCCCTTGGCTTTAGAAGTCAAAGTAGTTACCTTTGTGGAGGAGAAAAACTTGGGACAAGGGATGACCCTATGTAGAAGATTTGGGGGCTGGTAATATTTTCTTTCCTGATATTTCTTTCATGATCTGACAATAGGTATATCACTTTGTAACAATTCATTGAGTTGTGTCTTTGTTATTAGTGTTCTTTCATGTATGTTGAACTCAATAAAAAAATGCAAAAAAATAGTATGAACAAAGATTCTATGACCCCTTCTATCTGTAGTTAATAGTTTTTTAATTACTGGAAATTTTTGTCTCCTACATTTTTCTTTATCATAAATTCCATGTCATTTTTCTTCTTCTGAAATATGTGTTATTATTATGCATTGTTATACAAATCTATTAGGTATATTATTATATAGCAGATTTATAATCCACTTCAGTGATGTTCTTACTTCTAACAATTACCAATTGCAGCTGACCTTAATATGTATTTTGTTTTTCTCTCTACTCTCTGAGATTTTCTTTTTTTTTTTTTTAAGGTTTTATTTATTTATTTAGAGAGAGACAGATCATGAAAGAGGGAAGGGTAGACGGAGAGAGAGAATCCCAAGCAGACTGCACACAGCCCAAAGCCCCACAAGGGGCTTTATCTCATCATCTTGAGTTCATTACCTGAACCTAAATCAAGAGATGGAGGTTTAAACAACTGAGTCACTCAGGTGCCCCAGAAGGTTTTCAATACTTGAAAAGTTGTTTCTTGAAGACCATTGGTTCTCAACTGAAAAACAAAAATTACATAAACATCACATGAGAAACTTGATTAAAATGCATGCTTCTTGTTCACAGCAAAAATTCTGGCTCAGCAGGACTTGGGATAGACATTGGGAATGTTCATTTTCACACATACCTCAACTAGTTGTAATGCAATTGATCTTCTATCACTCTTAAGAAAATATTCATGATTGGGCACCTGGGTGGCTCAGTGGGTTAGGCCGCCGCCTTTGGCTCAGGTCATGATCTCAGGGTCCTGGGATCGAGTCCCGCATCGGGCTCTCTGCTCAGCAGGGAGCGGGCTTCCCTCTCTCTCTCTCTCTCTCTACCTGCCTCTCTGTCTACTGTGATCTCTCTATGTCAAATGAATAAATTAAATCTTTAAAAAAAAAAAGAAAACATTCATGATACATTCATTTTGGTGATTTTTAATTTTCCATGAGTTCTTACTTTTTGTGTGTGCTACAAAACTTTCTACTGATCTGTATTATTTTGGGACAGTGGAGTGAGAAGTCAGGGCAAGAATGGTATTCTTTGTTACTTGCATTTAATTGCTTAATCTTTGTTGTTTAATTATTTTGTCATGTCAGAAGATATAGTAGATTTTTTAAGGTATTAAAAGGAAATAATTAGTGAAATTTTCTTGGCTTCTGTGATACTACTTACCTCTTAAGTCAATTCTTAGTTTCCCTTTCAGGTTCTCTTCCTCCAACCCTCTTTTTAGCCCATTTTCTCTCCCTGTTCTGTTCATTTTCCCTGGGTGATCTCATTCATGCCTGTGGTTTCAACTACCATTAATATGATGACAATCTAATTTTTTTTAGTCTGAGCTCCAAACAAGAATATCCAATTGCCTGTTGAAAATGTTCATTAAATTAGCCTTTGAGAGGGCCACCTGGGTGACTCAGTTGGTTAAGTGTCTGCCTTCAGCTCAGGTCATGAACCCAGGCCCCTGGGATGGAGTCCCGTGTCAGGCTCCTCGCTTAGCAGAGAATCTGCTTCTCCCTCTCCCTCTGCCACTTGCCCCACTTGTGCACTGACTCTCTTGCTCTCTCTACTAAATAAATAAATAAAATCTTTTAAAAATGTTATTCCTTGAGAACCCAGATTCAAGATGTCAAAAACCAAACTCCTTAACTTTTACCCCAAGTCTATTCTTCCTCCAGTATTTCCTATCTCCATGAATTACTATAACAAGTCACCCATGGCAGACACCTGATTCCATTCCTTTCAGTGTCCACATCCAGAAGACTTTTTTTTTAAAGATTTTATTTATTTATCTGACAGACAGAGATCACAAGTAGGCAGAGAGGCAGACAGAGAGAGAGGAAAGGAAGCAGGCTCTCCGCTGGGCAGAGAGCCCGATGCGGGGCTTTATCTCAGGACCCTGGGATCATGACCTGAGCCAAAGGCAGAGGCTTTAACCCACTGAGCCACCCAGGTGCCCCCCAGAAGACTTTTAAATCCTATTGATTGCATGCCCATATTATCTCAAGATTCTGCCCCTCCTTCTATCCCCATAAGAGCCACCTTGGTCTAGTCTTCATATAGTGTAGCTGTAGTTCTTCTCCCTTCCTTTAGTTTTTGCCATTTGCATATTCATATTTCACACCGCTTCCAGCAATCTTATAAAACCACAAGTTACAAGCACAGTCATTCTGAACCATATACAATTTTCTTTCTGCCTCTTCTAACATATATGTTTTCCCATGTGCTGCTCATTTGTCTTGAAAATGCTTTTCCTCTATCCAAGTGTCTTACTAATTTACACCCATCTTTCAATTGTTGACCTAGGTATCAACTCCTCCTTCAGGCTTCCCTGGCCTCTGATGTAGATGCTAGCTCCCTGCATGCCCCTACTCTCTCATATATATCTTCACTTCTCTCATGGCATTTATCTCACTGTGTGGTCACCATTGGCCTATTTTCTGTCTTCACTAAAATTTTCTAACTTTACTCAAGTCTCTACCTTTAAAAATATTCCCTTGCTATCCTACCTAAAACAGCACTCCCTGACGTTATCACTTTCTCTTCTTTTACTCTGCTTTACTTTTTCTCATGGTATTAATAACCACCCAAAAAAGTATGATCTATTCATTTGTTCATGTTTAGTTTCAGATTTCCCACATATGATATATACTCATTGACAGCAATGTGTCTTATTTCACCACTGTATTTCAATAACCTAGAAGAGTCCCTAACACATAAGTCTTAGATAAATATGTGATAGACAAACAAAAGTATGTGTCCTTTGTATGTAAAATTTCCAACTTTTACATCATTGTGTCCTCAGCACTCAGAACTAGTGTTACTGGCACAATGTATATATCTAATAAACATGTGATGAATTAACAGAGATGGTCCTAATAACTTCTCTACCAAAAAGATATGTTAAATATGTATTATCTCATATATGAGGTGTGTGTGTGGTATGTCTGTAAGTTATATAAAAAAGGATGTGTTAAAAATTACTCAATACCAAGAAAAACAAACTTGTATTAGGAAATAAATAATGGGAGGATCAGCAAGATGGCGGAAATTAGCAGGCTGAGACGACATCGGGTAGCAGGCGATCAGCTAGATAGCTTATCTAACTATTATGAACACCTACAAATCCAACGGGAAATCAAAGAGAAGAAGAGCAACAATTCCAGAAACAGAAAATCGATCACTTTCCGAAAGGTAGGACCTGCGGAGAAGTGAATCCAAAGCGACGGGAAGACAGACCGCGGGGGGAGGGGCTGGCTCCCGGCAAGCAGCAGAGCAAAGGAGCACAAAATCAGGACTTTTAAAAGTCTGCACCACAGAGGGACATCGCTCCAGAGGCTAAACCGGGGGGAAACCCAGGCAGGGTCAGTGTAACCCCAGGTCCCGCGGAGTCACAGAAGGACTGGGGGCATCTGAGTGCCACAGAGCTCACAGGTATTACAGTGGGGAAGCTGGCTACAGCGACAAAACCGAGGAGTGAGGTCTCAGCCCGGGGTTACCTTGTCTGGTCGCAGGCTGGGTGGGCTCGGAGCGCAGCCAGAGGCCACAGAGAAGGAAGCGACTGGGCACATTTCTCCAAGTGCCAGCAATTGACCACTTTCCTACCGGTGCGACCGCAGGCCAGGGAGGCGGGGCAGTTGGGCTCTATTCTCTGAGGGTGCACTGAGGAGCAGAACCCCAAGCTCTCGGCAACTCTGGGCCGAGAGATTGGAGGGCGCCATCTTCATTCCCATCCTCCAGAACTCTACGGAAAGCGCTGAGGGAACAAAAGCTCCCGAAAGCAAACCCAAGCGGATTACTTAGCCCGGCCCCTGGTAAGGGCGGTGCAAACCCAAGCGGATTACTTAGCCCGGCCCCTGGCAAGGGCGGTGCAATTCCCGCTGTGGCGAAGACACTTGAGAATCACTACAACAGGCCCCTCCCCCAGAAGATCAACAAGAAACCCAGTCAAAACCAACTTCAGTCACCAAGAACAGCGGAATTCCACAACAGGAGAAAGCAAATCTTATCTGGACAAAATGACAAGGCGGAAAAACTCACCTCAAAAAAAAAAACAAGAGGCCATACCGAAGGCTGGAGACCTAATCAATACGGACATTGGTAACATGACAGATCTAGAGTTCAGAATGACAATTCTCAAGGTTCTAGCCAGGCTCGAAAAAGGCATAAAAGATAGTAGAGAAACCCTCTCCGGAGAGATAAAAGCCCTTTCTGGAGAAATAAAAGAACTAAAATCTAACCAAGTTGAAATCAAAAAAGCTATTAATGAGGTGCAATCAAAAATGGAAGCTCTCACTGCCAGGATAAATGAGGCAGAAGAAAGAATTAGTGACATAGAAGACCAAATGACAGAGAATAAAGAAGCTGAGCAAAAGAGAGACAAACAAATACGGGACCATGAGGAGAGAATTCAAGAGATAAGTGACACCATAAGACGACACAACACTAGAATAATTGGGATTCCAGAAGAAGAAGAAAGAGAGAGGGGAGCAGAAGGTATATTGGAGACAATTATTGGAGAGAATTTCCCTAATATGGCAAAGGGAACAAACATCAAAATCCAGGAAATGCTAAGAACGCCCCTCAAAATCAATAAAAATAGGTCCACACCTCGTCACCTGATAGTAAAATTTACAAGTCTTAGCGACAAAGAGAAAATCCTGAAAGCAGCCCGGGAAAAGAAGTCTGTAACATACAAGGGTAAAAACATCAGATTGGCAGTGGACCTACCCACAGAGACCTGGCAGGCCAGAAAGAACTGGCATGAGATATTCAGAGCACTAAACGAGAAAAACATGCAGCCAAGAATACTATATCCGGCTAGGCTATCATTGCAAATAGAAGGAGAGATAAAGAGCTTCCAGGACAAACAAAAGCTGAAAGAATTTGCAAACACCAAACCAGCTCTACAGGAAATATTGAAAGGGGTCCTTTAAGCAAAGAGAGACCCTAAAAGTAGTAGATCAGAAAGAAACAGAGACAATATACAGTAACAGTCACCTTACAGGCAATACAATGGCACTAGATTCTTATCTCTCAATAGTTACCCCCTGAATGTTAATGGGCTAAATGCCCCAATCAAAAGACACAGGGTAAAAAAACAAAACCCATCAATATGCTGCCTACAAGAAACTCATTTTAGACCCGAAGACACCTCCAGATTTAAAGGGAGGGGGTGGAAAACAATGTACCATGCTAACGGACATCAGAAGAAAGCTGGGGTGGCCATCCTTATATCAGATCAATTAGATTTTAAGCCAAAGACTAGAATAAGAGATGAGGAAGGACACTATGTCATACTCAAAGGGTCTGTCCAACAAGAAGACCTAACAATCTTAAATATCTATGCCCCTAACATGGGAGCAGCCAACTATATAAACCAATTAATAACAAAATCAAAGAAATACATCGACAGTAATACAATAATAGCAGGGGACTTTAACACTCCCCTCACTGAAATGGACAGATCATCCAAGCAAAAGATCAACAAGGAAATCAAGGCCTTAAATGACACACTGGACCAGATGGACATCACAGATATATTCAGAACATTCCATCCCAAAGCAACAGAATATACTTTCTTCTCTAGTGCACATGGAACATTCTCCAGAATAGACCACACCCTGGGTCATAAATCAGGTCTCAATCGGTACCAAAAGATTGGGATCATTCCCTGCATATTCAGACCACAATGCTCTGAAGCTAGAACTCAATCACAAGAGGAAATTTGGAAAGAATGCAAATACATGGAGACTAAACAGCATCCTTCTAAAAAATGAATGGGTCAACCAGGAAATTAAAGAAGAATTGAAAAAATTCATGGAAACAAATGATAATGAAAACACAACGGTTCAAAATCTGTGGGACACAACAAAGGCAGTCCTGAGAGGAAAATATATAGCAGTGCAAGCCTTTCTCAAGAAACAAGAAAGGTCTCAAATACACAACCTAACCCTACACCTAAAGGAGCTGGAGAGAGAACAACAAAGAAAGCCTAATCCCAGCAGGAGAAGAGAAATCATAAAAATCAGGGCAGAAATCAATGAAATAGAAACTAAAAAAACAATAGAACAAATCAACAAAACTAGGAGCTGGTTCTTTGAAAGAATTAATAAGATTGATAAGCCCCTGGCCAGACTTATCAAAAAGAAAAGAGAAAGGATGCAAATAAATAAAATCATGAATGAAAGAGGAGAGATCACAACCAACACCAAAGAAATACAAACAATTATAAGAACATACTACGAGCAACTCTATGGCAACAAATTTGACAATCTGGAAGAAATGGATACATTTCTAGAGATGTATAAACTACCACAACTGAACCAGGAAGAAATAGATAACCTGAACAGACCCATAACCAGTAAGGAGATTGAAACAGTCATCAAAAATCTCCAAACAAACAAAAGTCCAGGACCAGATGGCTTCCCAGGGGAATTCTACCAAACATTTAAAGAGGAATTAATTCCTATTCTCCTGAAACTGTTCCAAAAAATAGAAATGGAAGGAAAACTTCCAAACTCATTCTATGAGGCCAGCATCACCTTGATCCCAAAACCAGACAAGGATCCCACCAAAAAAGAGAATTACAGACCAATATCCTTGATGAACACAGATGCGAAAATTCTCACCAAAATACTAGCCAATAGGATCCAACAGTACATTAAAAGGATTATTCACCACGACCAAGTGGGATTTATTCCAGGGCTGCAAGGTTGGTTCAACATCCGCATATCCATCAATGTGATACAATACAGTAATAAAAGAAAGAGTAAGAACCATATGATACTCTCAATAGATGCTGAAAAAGCATTTGACAAAGTGCAGCATCCCTTCCTGATTAAAACTCTTCAAAGTGTAGGGATAGAAGGCACATAACTCAATATTATCAAAGCCATCTATGAAAAACCCACCGCAAATATCATTCTCAATGGAGAAAAACTGAAAGCTTTTCCGCTAAGGTCAGGAACATGGCAGGGATGTCCGTTATCACCACTGCTGTTCAATATAGTACTAGAAGTCCTAGCCTCAGCAATCAGACAACAAAAAGAAATTAAAGGCATCCAAATCGACAAAGAAGAAGTCAAACTATCACTCTTTGCAGATGATATGATACTATATGTGGAAAACCCAAAAGGCTCCACTCCAAAACTGCTAGAACTTATACAGGAATTCAGTAAAGTGTCAGGATATAAAGTCAATGCACAAAAATCAGTCGCATTTCTTTACACTAACAACAAGACAGAAGAAAGAGAAATTGAGGAGTAAGTCCCATTTACAATCGTACCCAAAACCATAAGATACCTAGGAGTAAATCTAACCAAAGAGGCAAAGAATCTGTACTCAGAAAACTATAAAGTACTCATGAAAGAAATTGAGGAAGACACAAAGAAATGGAAAAATATTCCATGCTCATGGATTGGAAGAACAAATATTGTGAAAATGTCTATTCTACCTAAAGCAATCTACACATTTAATGCAATCCCTATCAAAATCCCATCCATTTTTTTTAAAGAAATAGAACAAATAATCCTAAACTTTATATGGAACCAGAAAAGACCTCGAATAGCCAAAGGAATATTGAAAAAGAAAGCCAAAGTCGGTGGCATCACAATTCCAGACTTCAAGCTCTATTACAAAGCTGTCATCATCAAGACAGTATGGTACCGGCACAAAAACAGACATATAGACCAATGGAACAGAATAGAGAGCCCAGAAATAGACCCTCAACCCTATGGTCAACTAATCTTCAACAAAGCAGGAAAGAATATCCAATGGAAAAAAGACAGCCTCTTCAACAAATGGTGCTGGGAAAATTGGACAGCCACATGCAGAAAAATGAAATTGGACTATTTCCTTACACCACACACGAAAGTAGACTCAAAATGGATGAAGGACCTCAATGTGCGAAAGGAATCAATCAAAATCCTTGAGGACAATGCAGGCAGCAACCTCTTTGACCTCAACCGCAGCAACTTCTTCCTAGGAACATCGCCAAAGGCAACAGAAGCAAGGGCAAAAATGAACTATTGGGATTTCATCCAGATCAAAAGCTTTTGCACAGCAAAGGAAACAGTGAACAAAACCAAAAGACAACTGACAGAATGGGAGAAGATATTTGCAAACGACATATCAGATAAAGGGCTAGTATCCAAAATCTATAAAGAGCTTATCAAACTCAATACCCAAAGAACAAATAATCCAGTCAAGAAATGGGCAGAGGACATGAACAGACATTTCTGCAAAGAAGACATCCAGATGGCCAACAGACACATGAAAAAATGCTCCACATCACTCGGCATCAGGGAAATACAAATCAAAACCACAATGAGATACCACCTCACACCAGTCAGAATGGCTAAAATGAACAAGTCAGGAAATGACAGATGCTGGCGAGGATGCGGAGAGAGGGGAACCCTCCTACACTGCTGGTGGGAATGCAAGCTGGTGCAACCACTCTGGAAAACAGTGTGGAGGTTTCTCAAAAAACTGAAAATAGAGCTACCCTATGACCCAGCAATTGCACTCCTGGGTATATATCCTAAAGATACAAACGTGGTGCTCCGAAGGGGCACGTGCACCCGAATGTTTATAGCAGCAATGTCCACAATAGCCAAACTGTGGAAAGAGCCTAGATGTCCATCAACAGATGAATGGATCAAGAAGATGTGGTATATATACACAATGGAATACTACACAGCCATCAAAAGAAATGAAATCTTGCCATTTGCGACGACGTGGATGGAACTAGAGGGTATTATGCTTAGCGAAATAAGTCAATTGGAGAAAGACAACTATCATATGATCTCTTTGATATGATGAAGTGGAGATGCAATTTGGGGGTTTGGGGGGAGCTAGGAAAAGAAAAAAATGAAAAGATGGGATTGGGAGGGAGACAAACCATAAAAGACTCAATCTCAAAAAACAGACTGAGGGTTGCTGGGGGAAGGGGGGATGGGAGAGGGTGGTGGGGATATGGACATTGGGGAGGGTATGTGCTATGATGAGTGCTATGAAATGTGTAAACCTGGCGATTCACGGACCTGTACCCCTGGGGATAAAAATACATTATATGTTTATTTAAAAAAAAAAGGAAATAAATAATGATGACTAGCACGTTTGTTTAAAAATCAGGTAATTTGGGCTTTAGGTAGGCATAATTCTAAAGATGTCCCTCAAGATTCTCATTCCCTGGCTATTCAATCACATACTATTCAAGGCACTGCTGTGAAAAGACACTGCAGATGTTACTTCAAGAAGCAAGAAAAATCTCAAATAAACAACCTAACCTTATACCAAAAAAAAAAAAAAAAAAAGCTAGAAAAAGAATAACAAGTGAAGCCTAAAGCCAGCTATGTAAAGAAATAATAAAGATCAGCACAGAAATAAATGATATAGAAACTAAAAAACAACAGAACAGATTGAGGAAACCAGGAGCTGGTTCTTTGAAAAAAATAATAAAATTGATAAACTTCTAACCAGACTTATCAAAAAGAAAAGAGAAAGTACCTAAATAAATGAAGTCACAAATGAGAGAGGAGAAGTAACAACCAATGCCACAGAAATATAAACTGTGGAACTATAAATATGAAAATATAAAATATGAAAACTATACGCCAACATAGTTGGACTTAGACAACCTGGAAGAAATGGACAAATTCTTAAACATGTGTACACTACCAAAACTGAAACAGGAAGAAATAGAAATCTTGAACAGACCAATAACCACCAAAGAAATTGAATCAGTAATCAAAAATTTCCCAAAAAACAGAAGTCCAGGGCCAGATAGTTTCACAGATGAAGTCTACCAAACATTTAAAGCTAACTATTCTTCTCAAACTATTCCAAAAAATAGAAAAGGAAGGAAAACCTCCAAATTTATTCTGAGGCCTGCATTAGCCTGATACCAAAACCAGATAAAGACTCTACCAAGAATGAGAACTATAAGCCAATATCCCTGATAAACATGGATGCAAAAACTATCAATAAAATACCAGTAAACCAAATCTAACAATACATTTAAAAAAATCACTCACCTCAACAGTCTGGATTTATTCCTGGATTGCAAAGAGCCGTTCAATATTTACAAATCTATCAATGTGATATACCATATTACTAAAAGAAAGTGTTAAGAACCATGTGATCATTTCAATAGATGCAGAGAAAATTTAACAAAATACAATATCATTCATGATAGAAACCCTTAACAAAGTAGGTTTAGAAGGAATATACCTCAACATAATATAGGCCAGCTATGAAGAGCCCACAGCAAATATCATCCTGAATGGTCAAAAACTGAGAGCTTTTCCTGTACAATCAGGAACAAGAAAGGGATGTCCAATCCCACCACTGTTACTTAACATAGTATTTACTGTAAGTCCTAACCTCAGCAATCACACAACAAAAAGAAATAAAAGGCATCCAAATGGTTAAGAAAGAAGTCAAATTTTCACTCTTTGTAGAAGACATGATACTCTATATAAAATATCCAAAAACTACCAGGAAGCTGCTAGAACTGATAAACAAATTCAGTAAAGGCTCAGGATTCAAAATCAACATACAGAAATCTGTTGAATTTTTGTACAACATAATGAAGAAGCAGAAAGAATTTTTTTAAAATCCCATTTATAATTGCACCAAAAGCAATAAGATACCTAGGAAAAAACCTGACCAAAGAGGTGAGAAACCTGTACTCTAAAAACTATAAAATATTGATGACAGAAATTGAAGATGACACAAAGAGATGGGAAGACATTCCATGCTCATGATTTGGAAAAACAAATATCGTTAAAATGTCTATACTAACCAAAGCAGTCTACAGATTTAATGCAATCCCTATCAAAATATGAACAGCATTTTTTACACACCTAGAACAAGCAATCCTGAAGTTTGTTTGGAACCACAAAAGATCTCAAATAGTCAAAGCAAACTTGAGAAAGAACAACAAGACTGGAGGTATCACAATCCTAGATTTCAAGATAAACTACAAAGCTGTAGTAATCAAAACAGTATGATACTAACACAAAGGTAAACACACAGATCAACAGAACAGAATAGAAAACCCAGAAATGAACCCATGACTATATGGTCAATTAACCTCCAACACAGCATGGAAGAGTACACAACAGGAAAAAGACAATCTCTTCAACAAATGGTGTTGGAAAACCTGGACAGAAACATGCAAAAGAATGAAACTGGACCAAACACAAAACACAAAACACTTTCTTACACTAAACACAAATTAGAAATTTACAACAAACACAAAAAGAAATTTAAAATGGATTAAAGATCTGAATGAACCCATAAAAATCCTAGAACAGAACACAGGCAGTAACCACTTTGATATGGGCCATAGCAAATTCCTCCTAGATACACCTCCAGAGGCCAGGGAAACAAAAGCAAAAATAAACTATTGGGACGTTTAGGTGTGATTGGTGAAGGAAAGAAAGATTATATGGATTTAAAAACTCGGATTTTAGGATTGTTATCATTATGAACTCCTTGAAGGCAATGAATGAAATCTCCTCTCCAAGCCCCAGTACCTAGTATTAAACCTGATGCCATAAAGATATTCAGTAACAGTTTACTGTATAAATGCATGACTATTTGAAGTGGTCTCCATACAAGGTACCTGAGAAATAGTTTATGTTCATTTCAGTGCCACAGAAAACTTTTGAAAAATGGGCCTTATCTACTTGCACCAAAATGTAGGTTTCACTTCGACTGGACCTCCAGAGATTAATAATGTTGCAAAAAATTAAGAGAAAATTATAAATAAATTACAAGACAATTGCCATTAAAAGTCAATTTTTAGTTACTCAATTTTCTGAAATAATAGCTTCCTTTTAACTCTGGCAGAAATTATTTTATAAATCTATTTTTAGCATTTAAGCTAATTCAAATAGTCAAATAAGATGAGGTTTTATCAGAATATTATATTTTTGGCTAAGGGTCTGCAAAACTTACAAAGCAAAGAATAAATATGATGTGATATTTTAAATAAGTGATAAAGATCAAAACAGACTTAAGTTAGAGGTCATGTTTACATATAAGAAAAAGCAACAACCATTCACAAATTATTATTGTGGTGTCTAAAGTAGATCTAGATATCAATCATAGACAAGTAACTATTTCTATACTGTACAAGAATTGATACTAATGAGATTTGTCCCCCTCCCAACTCTGCTATGCTCATCAATATTTTCTACCTTTCTTCAGGGTACATATGCTGTTGTGGAGACAAGAAGAGAAAGAGAAGGTGGGGAAAATGGGAGGAATTCTCCATATATGGGTACATCACTCTATAGAAAATCCTTAGTCATGGCAATGGGTATGGTGTCAGCCTAGACCGCCATAAAAGCATATCTGATTTTGGAAATGCAATGTAAAATAAGAAGTGTAATCTATTCTATTACTATTAATGGTTTTTAACTGCTTCAACTTTTATACAAAACAGCATGATGACAATGCTTTGATCAAAGATCTAAGATGGCTGACTTCTTGAGAAAGCATTTGAGTACACAGAGATTGGCCAGAGATGAAACCGTCTGTGGAACTCCAACTAGAAACCTAAAAGGTCTCAGGCAGGCAGAACATAGTGACTTTCATGGGAAATGGTGACTGAACCGTGTTAGCATGCTTCACATCTCCATTTTTAAATGTTGCACATGATTCTGATAAAGGCAAAGCTGTAATACAGACAACAGATCATCAGTTGTTTAGGTTGAAAATGGGGAAAGGGTTGACAACTAAGGGACAGCACAGGGAAACTTGAGGGGGGTGACCGAACTACATCTTGATCGTATTGGTAGTTATGCAAATTATACATTTGTCAAACTCTTTGAGCTGTGCACCAAAAAGAGCTCATTTTATCGTACATAAAATTTTAAAAATATTAATAGTTAATCGTTTTCAGAATAAACTGGGTTGACATACAGAACTGAGAAGAAGATAAGACTTGGTTAGATCAGTAGTAACTTCCTAATATTACATAAAAATAATCCATGTTGTTTTCTAATTGTTAACTCAAAGCTCTAATTGCCATATGAAATGCACTGTTTTTGATTAAATGTACAAATGAAAGCTAAATAGGACCCTTAGAAGAAGTAAAAATTAAGAATACTTGACACAGAGAATATATAAGAAAAGAAAAAACAGGTAATATCAAAATGAAGTATACAAAAGGAAGCAAGTTTTGAAGATAATTTTGATGGCAAAAGGAATCAAACAAAAAAATCTTTGTTATAAAAAGTTAACTAAGAAATGCAGTTCTTATGGAGGCTGAGACTTCAGTTTCAGTTAAGAATATTTAATGTCAAGATTCTGCAATCGCTCAAAAAGTCTAAGGTAAATAAACCAACCTACTGTATGTAAATTTTAAAATAAGAAATGTTAAATACTGTATACATATAAATCTAATATCTTAGAAAACTTTCTAAGTTTTCTTACATTCATCAGAGAAAGGGATATACCCTTTATATAGACATCACTACAGAAAATCATGTCTGTTAAAGGAACACATTTATTCTCCCCATTTCTCTTGAGCCAACACTTCAGAAGGAACCAGAAAGGATAAACAACCCATCTTCTCTACTTTCCTCAATTCACCATTCAAGGTTAATGGTAGATAATTTATGTAGATAAGTGTTTACTTTTCAACCAATGGCTTGTGTAGTCAATATTCACTGTAGCCATCAAGTAGGTTCAGAAATCACCTCAGGTCAGCAAATGGAGAGAGCAGCATGGCCTTGAGAATACACCCCACCAGTGTCCCTTCTTTTAGTCCCAGAACTGAAAGGTTACTGCATGCATGCACAGAAGTTAATGTGATGTGGGATTTTTTTTTTTCATCTCACTTTGTCAGCCCTCATGGGATATTCTATAAAGTTTAATAACATGCTCAAGTCTGAGAATCACATAATCAAGTTCTTTCTATTCCAGAATTATACTTAGACCTGTCAGACAGGTAGGAAAACTCTACTGAAGGGTGCATGAGCCAAGTATGCTGCATGTTGGCGTTTCTTTTTAATATACCATTTTTGCATTGGCTGCCAATGGTGAAGAATGTAGACTAAATAAAATCATAAATAAACCAGAGGAAGGTCTGAGTGACTCTATTTAAAATCTGGGTGGGGCTGAGGGTGGGGAGAAACTGACCCTTCTAACTAAACACAAACCCCAAGCAGTTATCAGAAAAAGGCACACAGTGGTTTTATTGTTCTTATGAAAGAATGTTCAACTTGGACCATTATACAAAGAAATGTAAATCAAAACAAGATAGCTTTTTCACTTATCAAACTGCAAACATTTTTAAGTTTCTAGTTGAGCATGACTGTGCAGAAATGGGCATTCTCCAACTGTTTGTCAAGGTGAAGGTATGATTCCCTAACTAGCAATTTACCTTACAGATATACTCCCCAAAATATTCCAAAACACATATATAAAAGGTTGTCTCATTTTTGTTAATAACAAAAAATATATAAACAACTTCTTAAATAAACTATGACACATTTATAGACTGGAGTATTCTGTCACTTTAAAATAAACAAGCAAATCGGTATGTGTTGATATAGAAGCTTCTGCAAGATGTAAATTTTTAGAAATCAAAGATGACAACTCCAGCCAAAATGGAGTAACCCTACTACTGCTCTCTCTCCCACTAGTGTAACTAAAAACTCTATACAAATTAAAAAGCAACTACAAGGGAACTGTGAAAAATTATACAAGGGAACCAAGCCTTAAAGAATGATCTATAATAGGAGTAAGTTTTACCATCTTATTTCCTCCTTTATCATCCAGCTTTGACCCAAGAGTGACCCCCAATGCAAAACTGAGCATGGATACAGGCAGCAAAACCTCTGAGAAAACCTATCTTTCTGGGGAGAAGACTGGGAAAAGGGATCACAGTGAGTTGAAGAGTATGAGAGACACCCATTTATTCTTACTTGTTGTTCTCTTGTTTTATGTCATTAAACTCCCTGGAGGAGAGAAGAAAGAGATTGATGCAGAAAGAAAAATTTGAAGAAATTTGTTGAAAGCCATAAATTTAGAGATTCATGAAGCTCAGCAGACCCTAAACAGCATAAACTCAAAGAAAAGCATGCACAAATAGCAACCAAGTAACTGTACGACAAAGATAAATTTTAAAATCTTGAAAGCAGCCACAGAAAAATGACATATTACATATAGGAGAACAAAATTTTGACTACAGAATTCTCATTAAAAGACAAAGAAGCTAAGAGACAGTAGGACACCTTTAAAGCATAGAAAGAAAAGAACTGTTGAGTTCTACATCCAGCAAAAATATCCTTCATGAATGATGACAAAATAAGGACATTCTCAGCTAAAGAAAAAATAAGATAATCTAAAACAGTAACAACTTCAAAAGGATAGAAATCTTACAAAGTATGTTCTTGAACTATAATTAACTAGATATTAAACTAGATAATCTAAACAGAAATAGGGATTCCTGGGTCGCTCAGTCAGTTAAGCATCTGCCTTCAGCTCAGGTTGTGATCCCAGGGTCCTAGCATTGGAGTCCTGCAGTGGAGTCCTTACTTAGTGGGGAGCCTGCTTCTTCCTCTGCCTGGGGCTCCCCCTTATTGTCCCCCGCCGACAAATAAGTAAATAGGATTTTTAATTTAAAAAAACAGAAAATCCCCAATTTGTAAAATGTAGACAACACACTTCTAAATAAACTGTGGGTGAAAGAGGAAGTCTCAGGGGGAAATTAGAAAATATTTTGACTGAATGAAAATGAAAAGATAAAATATCAAAACTTATAGCACGCAGCTAAGAGTTCTTAAAGGGTCATTTATAACATTAAAACTTATGTTAGAAAAAAAAGGTCTCAGGGCACCTGGGTGGTCTAGTTGGTTAAGCATCTGCCTTCTGTTCAGGTCATGGATCCTGGGGTCCCAGGATTGAACCTGCTCCCAGCTGAGTGGGAACCTGCTTCTTGCTCTACCTCTGCCTGCAGCTCTGCCTGCTTGCGATCTCTCTCTGCCAAATAAATGAAGTCTTTGAAAAGAAAGAAACAAAAAGGTCTTGATAATGAAAGTGGAAAAGGAAGAAAAAAGTAAACCCAAACCAAATAGAGACTAGGAAAAGCCAAATCTGAGAAGAGAAATCAACAAAATTTTAATAAGAAATTTGATGAAACTAAAATATGATTCTTTGAAAAGATCAATAATATTTGTAAACCTCTAGACAGACAGACCAAGAAAAAAGAGAAGATATAAATCACCAGTAGCAGGCATAAGAGATCCTACAGACATTAAAAGGATAATAAAGAAACACAACAAACAATTCTATGCTCATGATTTCAAGAACTTAAATCAAATGGGCCAGGACTTTAAAAGACAGAAATGAACAGAACTCACTGAAAAAGAAATAAATAACCTGAATATTCCTATATTATTAAAGAAATTGAAAACCTTCCCACAAAGAAAACTCCTGGCCCAGATGGGTTCACTGGAGATTTCTACCTAACATATTTATCAAACATTTCTAGGAAAAAATATCAATTTTATGCTATCTCTTCCAGAAAATGAGTTGAGAAAACACTTCCCAACTTATTTTATGAGCCGGCATCACAATGATACCAAAACTAGAAATAAGACATTATAAGAAACTACAGACCAATATCCATGTGACCACAAATGCCTAAATCATCAACAAAATTCTAGCAAATTATATTCAGCAACATATAAAAATATAATACATTATAAACAAACTGGGGTTTAATCCAAGGAATATAAAGCTGGTTCAATATTTAAAATTAATCAATGTAATTCATTATTAAGAATTTTTTTAAACATAGATAATCTCAATGAAAAAAGGAAGACTTTTACAGGAGTCAACATCCACTCATGATAAAAATTCTCTGCATAGTGGGAACAGAAGAGAATGTCCTCTACCTGATAAAGGACATCTACAAAAAATCTGTAGCTAACATAATACTTACCCAAATTTTAATCCAAATTATCCAAGTCTTAATTATCTAGTCTGTAAAATGAGGATATAAATATTTGCCTCTTGGATTTATTATGAAAGTTAAAGTTATTAGCATAGTGCATTAAGAATGGTGAAAATAGAGATGCTTGGGTGGCTCAGTCAGTTAAGCTGCTGCCTTGGGCTCAGGTCATGATCCCAGGGTCCTGGGATCGAGTCCCACATGAGGCTCCTTGCTTGGCAGGGAGCCTGTTTTTCTCTCTTTGCTTCTGTCTGCCACTTTGCCTGCTTGTGCGCTCGCTCACTCACTCTCTCTCTCTCTCTCTCAATCTGAAAATTAAATAAATAAGTAAAATCTTTTTAAAAAGGTGAAAATAGTCTTTTTCCAGCTGGAACCACAGAGGATGCAGAAAAGAAGATAAAGAGGGTTTCTACGGTGCCAGAAATCCTTAAGAAAAAAGCAAAGGAATTTTGCAGAGTTGAAGATCAAATGTTTGAGAAAGAAGTTTGCTCAAAAAATGCTTCGAAAAGCAGGAGAGGGGCACCTCAGTGGCTCCGTTGTTAAGTGTCTGCCTTCAGCTCAAGTCATGGTCCTGGGGTCCCAGGATATAGCCCTACATTGGGCTTCTGGCTCATCAGGAAGCCTGTTTCACCCTCACACTCCCTGTGCTTCTGTTCTCTCTCTCGCTGTCTCTCTCTCTCTGTCAAATAAATAAACAAAATCTTAAAAAAAAAAAAAAAAGAAAGAAAGAGAGAGAGAGAGAGAGAGAAAAGGAGAGAAAAAGAAAAGAAAAGCAAGGAGAAAACTTATTTATGAAAAAGCTAAGCATTACCACAAAGAATATAGGCAGATGTAGAGAACTGAGATTCGAAGGGTCGGGATGGCAAGAAAAGTTGGCAATTCCTATGTACCTGCAGAACCCATATTGGTGCTTGTCATCAGGATCAGAAGTAGCAGTGGTGTGAGCCCAAAGGTTCCAGAGGTGTTGTAACTTCTTCAATGGCACCTTTGTTAAGCTCAACAAAGCTTCAGTTAACATGCTAAGGACTGTGGAACCATATATAGCATGGGGGGACCCACCCCTGAAGTGGTAAATGAATTGATCTAAGAGTGTGGTGAAGGCAAAATCAACAAGTGAATTGCCCTGACAGGTGACACAGTGATTGCTCAATATCTTGGTAATTATGGCATCATCTGCATGGAGGATCTGATTCAGAAGATCTGTACTGTTGGAAAATGTTTCAAAGAAGCAAACAACTTTTTACTGCCCTTCAAGTTATCTTCTCCTCAAAAGGGAATGAAGGAAAAAGACCACCCATTTTATAAAAGGTAGACATGCTGGTAACAGGGAAGACCAGAACAATAGGCATAGTATCTCCTATGATTATTTTTATAATCTGGTCATTTAATAAATGACTACTTTCATACTGAAAAATGGTGAAATAATAATTATTATATATGCAATAATAATAAAATTTATATTCATCACATATCAATTCTGCATTATTGGTTGGAACACTGCGTAGTCCAGAACTCAGAATATCTGCAGTATTACCACACACTACACACACACACACACACACACACACACACAGAGCACACATTGTAAAAAGCACAAGATAATTTTTAAAAAGTCAAACGAATAGGAAATAAAATTGGAAAAGGGAAATAATATCCTATGACTGATCATTCTTTATGATAATGAGCACTAGCAGTCACTTCCTAAAATCAACTCCATTGAAAAACAAAATGGAAAACATCGCAATGAATTTGAGACAAATTCTGCTGACAAAGTTGTCCCTGTAAGACAACCCAATGCAAGACATAGTTTCAGACTCATGAAATCAAAGTTTCCTAGTGAAGCTGTTACTCATGGCTTTTCTTAAATCACAGTTCTCATTCCTGAAAGTTCCAAGCAGTCTTCTGGAATTTGTGTCACTTAATGAATTTCTTTCTTTTAGGGAGTTTTTATAGTAAGGTTGTCCAGATTACTTCAAAGCAGAAATTTTTATTGATATAAACTAGGGACCATTTTTCATGCTGGAGAGATTAAACTAAGACCCAAATCTACGTGAGAATCAAAAAAAGGGTACTTACCCACCCACCCACTTGTTAAGAATAAATATTCTGATAAACAAAAGTAAACTTTCTGAGGTTCCTACTTCCTGCATCCAAGACCTAGTATACTCCCCAGTAACTCTAAAAGGTCAGGTAGTATGAATGCTTTCAGATAATTTAGCTTTATTTCAGAGTATGGAATTAATACCACTCTAAGAGTATTACTTTTATATTGTGTTGTAACTGTTCCTGTGTTATATATTTTGAGGTGTTTTTGCGCCTCCTATGCTCTATTTAAGTCCTCCTGAGTTTTTCTTCCTGTATGTTAATGGTTTACTGATATACTAGAAATCTAGCTTAGTTTCTACTACCCCCAATAAGCATTTTATAGTTAATATTAAATAACGGGGTTTTTTTTAATCCTGAGGGTCTCACATTATAACAAGCTAGTTTAAATAAAGAGTTTTAATCTTTCAGACTGCAGAAACTCATGCAAAAATAAAATACTGGTGGGTGGTCAACAATATAATGAAACTTCATTGAATAATTCCTTATATATATTATTTAATGGAGTATACCAATCTTGAATCCTCATGGGAAGTTAAATTTAAAAGTGTCATACTGTTCTGATCCTTATGATGTATAGATTCCTTTATGAGTCCACTGGCAGATGTTACTATTTTAAACACTCAGAAATCATTAGATTAAGTATAATCATCCAGTTGGATGCAAAATTTAATTTCCAAATGAAAAATGATTTCTAATGTAGTTTATACAACTTCATGATGCTTTTTCTTTGAGGGTACGCAGTATTAAATGTTCTTTATAAAGAGGACGCAAATATATATCCTGCTCTATATAAGTTGATTTTATATCAATATCAAGGGATTTTGATGACATAATACATGTCTTCCACTAAGGCAGTCCATATGGCCAAATAGCACAGACCAATTTTTCTTCTATAAATGGAAACATTTTCTACTTAAGGATTTCATAGTCCTGAAAATCCCTGGTTGTAAACCATGGTCTCATAAAGAGACTAATGAGCAAACTCAAATGTGTAAGATAGGGAAAAATTTATGCACTGGGGTGAGAGAGAGGCAGCTGACCGTGGAATCCTCTGCTGTGATATAAGGCAGAGAACAGAGAACAGGCTCTTTCTAGATACTACATATTGCTAAAAATAAGATAATGGACATGGTCTTAATGTCTTCTCCTTCTAGTAATAGAAGTCTGATATTCCTCATCCTCATGTAGTTTGGATGAGACTGACACTAACCAGCTCCATGGATGGGCATGTGACCCAAGATAGATAAACCAGAGCCATTGAAACTCAATCCTTACACTTTGGTTGGAACTACTGGGAAAAAAAACATTTTCTTACACTTGAATTGTTGGCGAAAGAGGACCTAAACCTAGAACTACTGATAGCTATTTTATCACCTTGAGGGAGGAGCCTGCTCAAAAAATGGGGCCAATACAGAGAAGCAGAACCAAGAAAGAAAGACAACCTTACTGACATCATTTGAGTCCCTGGATCAGACCATGTGAGTGAAGGTCTTGACTTTTCAGATATGGAGCCAATCCTTTTTTTTTTCTTTTTTCTTAATCCAGTTCTCAAAAGTAAGTTCTTTCTAAAGTATTAATCTAAGATACACTCATGGTTTACACTTTTAAATATTTGAGGAGAGTCAATACTACAGTCACATAGCTCATGTTTCAATATTAAAAGATTCTTTTGTTTGCAATGGGGAGAGTCTCTAGCAAGCACCATACTTTTGTGTTAATATCTTATTGCTTATTTCTTAATTTGTGTATATTTCTCATTATGGATACTTCAGAGTATTCAAGGTTTTCCCCCATTCATAGGGATTTCTGGCAGAGAATAAATTCATAAATAAAGAGAAATGTGCATATTAACAGAAATATCAGGATAGCTTATTTTTAAATTTTGTAAGTTATTTATCAAAGTAAATTTTATAAATTTTTATTAGGAACAAATTAAATGAAAAAACATGAAATTAGTTATCTTTTTATCCTCACCACCTAGCTCAGTACTGGGAGCTTACTATTGGTTAAATGAATAAATGTATAGATGAATAAATGAATATTTTTAATTAATGGAAAATCATTACCCAATATCTGACTCTCATATTTTCCCATAAAACATTATTTTTGTTGATTCAGTTTCTCTACGTGTAAATGTATAATAATAATTTGGAATCACTGTATGTTATTAGTACAAATCTGGGAAATCCACTAACACTTTTACAAAAGTCCTCTTTTGTGGTTTAAGAAAATACCATATTTTCAGGAGATTCTGCAAATGACACACTTCTCATTGCCAACAGAGAAACAGTCTTCCCCTTATTTCTCTCTTCTTTTCTTTTGTTCATAAGGCTTTTAGGAAAGAAAAGAGTGATAAAAATCATACAGTCTAAGTTCCACTTGGAACATTTTAGTTAATATGAGCTTCTAATTTATTTTGATCTTTCAGAGGCTTGGCAAATATGTAATTTCCATATAGTTGTCTTAGAAATAGAACCTTCTCAGATGATTCTATAGTCATTATCAATGACTATCAATCTCCACAATAAACAGATTGTAGTTTGAAAAGTTATCAACTTTTCAAACAATTAATAAACTGGGAAGCAAGATGGATGATTGACCTTCACACGGCAACCTACAAGCCTAGTGCACAAAACACCTGACTTCCATATTTTATAAGACCAGGCAACCATGGCTACCATTCCAAACCACAAAGACAAGAAGCAGTACGGAAGTTCCCACCAACAGAACAAACCTTCAGAGAATTCTCTTCCTTCTAGCTGTGTCTGGGCTGATGCCAGTCTGATTCTTTCCTGTGCTACAATATATGTGACCAGATTCTCTCAAACATTGGCATGAAGTCACATTTTACACTCAGTCACTGGGCACCTGGGTGTCTCAGTCAGTTAAGCATCTGCCTTTGGTTCAGGTCATGATCTGAGGGTCCTGGGATTGAGCCCCACATTGGGCTGCCTGTTTAGTAGAGATCCTGCTTCTCCCTCTCCCTCTGCCCCCTCCCCCTACTTGTGATCTTGCTCACTCTGCTTTATTTCAAATAAATAAATAAATTTTTAAAAAGTAATAAACAAACTCAGTTATTAATACTAGTGTCATTACTAGAGTATTCAGATTTTCTAAAGATTTTATTTATTTATTTGACAGAGATTGCAAGTAGGCAGAGAGGCAGGCAGAGAGAGAAGAGAAAGCAGGCTTTCCACGGAGCCGAGAGCCCAATGCAGGGCTCGATCCCAGGACCCTGGGATCATGACCTGAGCCGAAGGCAGAAGTTTTAACCCACTGAGCCACCCAGATGCCCCTTCTTTTTTTTTTTTTTTTTCTAAAGATTTTATAGAGTATTCAGATTTTGAACTTGCTGGGAAGGTTCTATTTTCTCTATAGTTAACCTGACACATTTGTAACATCTGATCAATGTAAAATATTAATAAAAGTTATCATAACTATTTAAAAGGAAAGAAGATGTGCTCTTCTTATCTTTTTTTTGTAGGACCTACATAACTTGGAAAATATACTAGTTAATTCCCATGATAACCTTGCCAAATAGATTGGCACAATTTTCCTCTTTGAAAGAATAAAGAAACCGAAGTTACTATGCCTGAGTAACAGAATTTAGAACTGAAAGAAACTCCAAAAAATTAGCAGTCTGAGCTTAATTTATATCATGTATCATTTTCATTCCTGCTATATGCCAAGCACTGAACTAGGCAAAGAAAATTGGGGCCCAGCAAAGTTACATGACTTGTCTAAGACCATTCGCCTACCTCAAAGCAAAAGTGGTCCTCCAAAGTTTCCACCACTGTTTCTGGACCATACTAGCTTAAGGTACCAAAGTAAAATCAGAAAAGTTTTCTCCTCTCTAAGATCTACTCTATCCTACCTACATGCTGGTGACCTTGCCAGTACCTCCAATCTGATATGCAAAACTTGTTACTCTTAAAATATAGTTTTAAAGCTTTTCTTCTCAGATATATTAACCTGCAGTGGGTAAGGAAGTATATCAAATATTCTCTTCGGAGAAAAAGAATGCAGACTCAAGATCAAGATGAACATATTTCTCAGCCTAAGGGAAACTCCTTGGTACTTGATTTCTTTGTTTTTCTCCCAACTGTAAAACAGAAATAATAAAACAAGGATGTTGTAAGGTTAAAAATATTGCATTTCTAAAAAGCCTCATACTTAGGATGAGTCCCATAAATGAGAACTATTATTCTTATTATTTATTTAAATATCACACTCCAGTTTTAGCAGGGAGTTGTTCTGTTGTTGGAATGCAAAATTTCTTTCCATTATTCCATTGGTCTGAGACAAGGAAACCGTCCAACCAGTCTTTAATCTTTCTAATAAATTGTACTCTCAAGCTCAATGGAAATTCCTTTAGCTAGCTTAAGTGGTTCATCCTCTAATTGCCTGGCTAAAGCTCTACACATTATTATCCAAATATGTAACTCTCCAGTGAAAACACCACTGCACCCATAATCATTTCCATTTCCCATCCCCATATTCTGGCCTTTCCCGTTAACCTCTCCAGTTTTCTTCCCAAGGAGATACAGCAGGAAGCAACCAAGCATTTTGTAGGTTTGGTGCATAGTGGAAAGAATATGAGCTTCAGAGACAGACGAGGTTACAATGGCAGTTCCTCCACTGCATAATTTCAACCCAGATAGGTGAACCCAGGCAGGTGTCTTGGTCTCTTGAGTCTGAGTCTCCGTTTTCCTCCTTTACAAAATGGAGATGATAATATATAGTTTACAATGCTGACAGGATTGATGAGACTATACATGCAAACCCTCTAGCACAAAGGAAAATCTCAGGGAAATAGAAACTATCATTATTTTGAAAAGTGTTTTGTCTGTCCCTTCTGAGGTTAAACTGTTGGATCTCATAACTTGATCAGTTCAAGCTATTTTATAAAGTAAATCAGCAATAGGATCTTATTTTTTGAGCACAGACAACCTTAATACTTTCCTTCACACTATGCTTAAATGCACCCTAATCATATTAATTTTAGAAAATAATGAGCATTGGGTAAATGTATATACACAATCTCACTTTCAGAAGGACAAGTTTAAATATAAAGAATGCAAAATGATTTTTTCCTTCTATTATCCCATTCAATTGAGACCGTAAGTACTCTTATGAATTACAGATATGACATTAATTTTATTAGCCACTGCTCTTCTGCTCTCCCTCTTTAAACTGGTTCAAATGGGATGAATATTTTCCAGAAAAACTGTAGTGATTCACCTGGGCCTGCACTTTCTAAAAAACAGAAAAATAAAATAAATTCATAGTTGTAATTACTATTTTTCAGTTTTGAGACAGTGAAATTCATAGTCTTACACTGGAACTCTAAGCTCTAGCTTTATAACACTAAAAAGTAATTATGAACATAATTAGATTTCACAAAAGCAAGCTTAATTAGAATGTAGAAGTCTTGACTGCAACAGAATTTCAGGGTTGATCCTAGCTTCAGAAGGGATCTAACCTCTCTCTTTCCTTAACAAAAAAACAAAAACAAAAACAAAAACTCCAGAAGGACTTTTGATCAATACACGTAAAAGATTCTTTCAGTTGCCTCTCCAAAAGACAAATTCTTCCTTGGGGAAAATTCTTCACTCCTTTAAGTAAATTCTCTCCACCAGCTAATAAACTAACAAAAGTACTACATCCCCCTTTTGCAGGTAATCAATTTCAAAACCCAGACAAATAGGAGGAGTGAGGCACATTGATACATAACTGTCTCATGGAAAAAGTCAATAGAGGAAAATGTCAGGTTGCCCTACTTTCTAATTAGAATTACTCACAGAAAACATGTTTTCTTGCCTGCCTGAAGGCCACTTCAGACCAAAAAGGTTGAAGTAAGCATGGGTGGATAGTTTTCAATGGATTTCTGTTGAAAGTTTTTTGATAAAACATGGTGCTGGGGTTAAAACTTTAGGATCTGGAAAGGTTATTCTGGAGATCATCCACCCTGGGTAATGTGGTATCTAGAGACCCGATAAGGTTAATCCAAATTATCCGGGAGATTACCCCTGAGACAGCAAACGGTTCCATAAACATCACCATTGCTATCCCAAGCAGAGAAATTATATGCTTCACTTTTGTTAGCATTTTCAAGGAGACTAAACCTGAAAATGTCAGTGAAATGAAGACTTGAGTTTATAGGCAAAGCTGTCCCTGGACCTCTGAATTATGAGGCTAGACTTCCAGTAGCTGTCAAGTTATAGGTCAGGCCCTTCTAGGTCAACTTTCACCTCTTTCACAAAACCCATGATGAAATTTCAAAGGCTTTCATGGGAAGTTTTATTAACTTAAGTTAGTTTGAAAGAAAGGTAGGCAGGGCAAAATGTGAGATCCCATTATCTTTGTTCATTGTTTTCTGCCCTTTTTGCTGCAATGCTTGTAGGATCACAGACGGATAATCAATTATTCTGGGCACACAGTGGGAAGGCAGGGTGAAAAGGCTAAAAGGATTCTTAAAACATTTAGGACAGCTGGCATACAATATTCAAAAACTAAAAAAAGTAACTTCTTTTTCCTTTCACGTTTTTAATACTTTTAACTTCCAAGTTATTCAAAATGAAGTTGAAGTGGTTTAAACTTTTTCAGAATTACCACTCATGTTATAAAAGTATGGGGGTGGGGATACAAATTTATAGATCATAAGCTAAAACCTGTTATTACCTGGCTCATAGTAGGTGCTCAATAAATGTTTGTTGGCAAATTCTGTTAAATTTCTGCATTGAAAACAAAACCAAAGAGTTAGTCTGTGTTAGGACTGACATGTGTAAATTGTGTTATTTACATACTCGGGTGATTATTTATACATGCAAATTATTGTTTGGAAAATGAAAAGTTTAAAATATATCCAGATATATAAACATAAAAAGATATTTTTATATGGAGAAATAAAAAGAATCACTAGTTCATGGAAACTGGTTCCATGAAGTCCAAAATTGTGGTTGCTCTCTATCATTCATCCTAAACAAAGACCAAACTAAGCCATCTGTGTCTCTACAACTCCACTACCATCATCCACAACATGCCTCTCCTGTCAGGACCACTGCCATAGTCTCCTAAATGATAACTCTGAATTCTTGCTGGTCCCTCTAAAATCGGGTCCATTTTCATAGAGCATTTTTGTTTTGTTTTGTTTAAATTCAAGTAGCCAACATACAGTACTAATTAGAGGTTTTTTTTTTTTAATATGCACATCTGGCTGCATCGCTTTCCGTTGTGTGGGACATGTCAATAGTTACTTATTCACAACCTGTCACAGAGACCATGTGGCCTCACATTCATGAAAAGCCACAGATTGAAAGTTTGCCCCTACCTCCAAATGAGGATCTATATATAGTCACAGAGACATAGTGCCAGAATTGAGAGAAGATAACTCATCATACAACTTTAAACTGGTGTCCTTTTACCAACTCATACCATCTGAGGTATACTTTAAAATGATCTTTTGTAAATTCTGTAACTTTCTTGTGAATATAATGCTTATACTGAATTGCATTTTTTATATTTCAAGAGTATGAATATTATAGCCCGAATTATTAGGGGGCTTTGGGGGGGCTTTTTTTTTTTTAGCATTTCTTCATTTCTTTCCATCTACCAGAATCCATGGCCTAAGCTTCTCTCAACATCTGAGGGGTCCTTTCCCAGGGAACTTGGGATAATATGGGTACTTAATATGGCCCACAAGGCCCTAATTGCTCTGGGCTCCTGTCTAACTTAATTCTATAGCCTCATTATTTCACTACACTCCTTCTTGCCTCTGAACTCTGGCAAATCTCACCTTCTTTGAGCTCTCCAGAACCCAATCCATGCTCCCTCCTGCCAAAAACTTTTTCATACAGATGCCCCGTTTGCAATATCTCCTTCCTTAACTCCCTGACTCCTCTTCAGTGTTATTCTCTGTTCATCCTTCAGATCTCAGCTCAAGGGCCACCGCCTCCAGGAAGACCTCTTTG
The DNA here is from genome assembly GCF_963455335.1 of Martes martes. Lineage (NCBI taxonomy): Eukaryota > Metazoa > Chordata > Mammalia > Carnivora > Mustelidae > Martes > Martes martes. Next base: position 61,522,425 of record NC_137891.1, read on the forward strand.
GCTTCTCCTAATATACATTTATATATTCTCCAATACCATGTTATTACTCCAGTTATAATTATCCTTTTATCTACATGACTTTTAAATTAATATCTGTCTCTCCACCAGATGTTATAAGAGAAAAAATGTCTTTTCATCAGGAGCGGGAGGGGGCAGCAATGTGTGTATGCACACATACTTTCTTCACCCAGCACAGTTGGCTGACATTTATTAGAAGCTTAAAATATATTTGTTTAATAAATGAATTTTTTTATTATTCCATGCTATCTCTTAAAAAAATCTGAACACTCAGATTGTTTTGTGAGATTAAGAGTCTCTTATGGTTTGCTGGGGGGAGGGTGGGTATGGAGAGGGTAGTTGGGTGATGGACATTGAGGAGGGTATGTGATATGGTGAGTACTGTGAAGTGTGTAAGCCTGATGATTCACAGACCTGTACCCCTGGGGCAAATAACACATTATATGTTAATAAAAAAGTAATAATAATAAAAAATCTGAACAGATATTAATTATAATCTATGTTTTAAAAAGTGATTATATCCAAAGCCTAATTTATCTAAAATAAACAACTTTTCAAAAAATAGGTATTATACCAAAACATTTTGATACCCATTCAAAAAATTCTCTTTTGCTAGTGACTTTCAGTCTAAAACATAAAACTTTAACCTCAGGTGCACTAATCAGCTAGAAGAAAACAGCACCAGAGATTTAAGAGACTGTGTGGGATTTTATGCCACAAACAAAATGGACTGAGCCAAAACATTCAGTTGACTCAGTTCTCCATGCCTGTTTAAGCATCTGAGTCACGTGGAGGAAAAGGGGAAACATCTATCACTGCTTCTCAGCCATCTAGACATCCCCCAATGAATCACATCAGAGATGTGCTTTGGTTCTACTCCCATCTCACTTACTCATACAGATAGCGGCTAAAGAGAAAAAGACTCTCTTACACCACAATCAATCATATTGTGTCAGTAAAATGGATAAGTAAAAAAAATTATGTAAATAATATAATTGTAATATGTACGTCATTATAATATATACGTAATACATATACTATAAAAATTTAACTTTCTAAATGTAAAGGAAAAGAACATTTTGAGTATAAAGGAAATAAGAACGATTTGATTGTGGTCACAGGAAAACCTCCCATGCTGATGGAAAAGCCATTAAAGATCAGTAGTTGAAGAACTAACATGTGTAGAGTGCTTACTAAAGGCTAGGCCTCAGTCTAAATTCTTTTACATATTTTAACTTATTGAATTCTCACAACAGTCTTACAAAATAACTATTTATAAATATTTTGTTATTTCAAACCCACTTTATACATAAAGAAACTGATGTACAGAGAGGTTAAGTAACTTGCCCAAGGTCGCACAAACTAGGGAGCAGAAAAACTAGGATTAAAACCCAGGCTGTGTGGCTCCAGATTCTACCCTCTTAAAAACATTATACTGGCTCTCAGTAGTTGTCAGTCATGGATTCCACAATCTTAAATTCACATATCCCTCTAAAGCATCCAATATTGTAGTTTTTTCCACAGACACTAACCAATAACTTTTTGAAACTGCATATAGTCATTTTTCTCAGCATTAGAAGTAATATTTAAGATCTGGAAGAAAAACATCTGAGGGAGAGAAGAAAGTTAAAACAGGGGGAAGCCAGAATCAACCCCTCCAGTTTTGTATCATAATCATAATCATAACTAACATTTTTTGGACATTGTGCTAAGTGTTCTAAGAAATTGTCTCATTTAAATGACACATAACACACACGGATCAATGGAATAGAATAGCAAGACTGGAAATAAATCCACATACATATGGCTAATTAATTTATAACAAAGGAGAAAGGATAGTCATCAATAAATGTTGTTGGGAAAACTGGACAGCCACATGCAAAAGAATGAAACCGAACTACTATCTTACACCATAAATAAAAACCAACTCAAAATGGATCAAAGATTTAATGTTAAACATGAAAACATAAAAATCCTACAAAAAAATATAGGCAGTAAGCTCCTTGATACTGATCTTGGCAATGATTTTTTAGATTTGAAATCAAAAGCAAAAGCAATAAAAGTAAAAATAAACTAAAAAGTTCGACACACTAAAGGAAACCACCAACAAACTGAAAGAGCAACCACCAAATGGGAGAAAATATGTGCGAATCATATATCTGATATGGGGTTAATGTCTGAAATATGTAAAGAACTCATACAAATCAATAGCAAAAAACCAATCCGATTTAAAAATGAACAGAAGAGGGGCACCTGGGTGGCTCAGTTGGTTAAGCGGCTGCCTTCGGCTCAGGTCATGATTCCAGGGTCCTGGGATCGTGCCCCGCATCAGGCTCCCTGCTCAGCAGAGAGCCTGCTTCCCTCTCTCTCTCTCTCTCTCTCTGCCTGCTGCTCTGCTTACTTGTGCTATCTCTCTGTCAAATAAATAAATAAATAAATCTTAAAAAAAAAAAAAAAAAAAGAATGAAAGAGGATCTGAATAGGTCTTTTTCCAGAGAAGACATCCAGATAGCTAACAGGTACATAAAAAGTGCTTAACATCACTCATCATCAGAGAAATGTAAGTCAAAACTACAATGAGATGTCACCTCACACAAGTTAGAATCGCTATCATCAAAAAGATAAGAAATAACAACTGTTGGCAAGGATGTGGAGAAAAGGGAACCCTTGTGTACTTTTGATGTGAATGTAAATTAGAGCAGCCACTGTAGAAAACAGTATGGAGTTTCCTCAAAAAGTTCAAAATAAAATACCATATGATCCAACAATTCCACTTTTGGGTATTTAACTGAAGAAAATGAAAACACTAATTTAAAAAGACCTATGCACCGCCATGTTCATTGCAACATTATTTACCATAACCAAGATATGGAAACAACTCAGTGTTCATTGTTAGATGAATGGATAAAGAAGGTGTGATATAGACATATAATGGAATATTACTCAGCCACAAAAAAGAATGTTAAATCTTGCCATTTGCAAAAACTTGGATAGAACTTAAGGACATTATGTTTGGTGAAATAAGTTAGACAAGAAAAATAAAAATCTCACTTGATCCCACTTATGAGTGGAATCTAAAAAAAAAAAAAAACAAAAATAAAAAAATGAGTTCATGAATACAGAAAATAGATTGGTAGTTGTAAGAACTGTAGGTGGTGGGGTAAGTGAAGTTTTGAAGAGGGTTAAAAAGTACAGACTTCCAGTTATTAAAAAAATAAATAATAAATAAACAAATAAATAGGGAATACAATGTACAACATGGTATAGTTAACAATACCATACTGTACATTTGCAAGTTGCTTAGACTGTATATCTTAAGCATTCTCATCAGAAGAAAAATATGGTAACTCTGTGTGGTGATAGATGTTAACTAGACTTATGATGGTGATCATTTTGCTATATGTGTAAATATCAAGCCATTATGTTGTACACCTGAAGTTAATATAATGTTATATGTCAATTAGGTCTAAATTTAATTAATTAGCTAATTAATTAAATTGGTAGCCCTATGAGGCAACTCTAGCTCTCTGAGGTAGCTCTATGAGGTAACACTACTTAGTTCCACTTTATAGTTGAAGAAAACTGGGGATCAAGGTATTTGAACACTTTCACAAGGTCACACAGCCAAGTCCAGAGCCCACAACAAAAGAACCGTTATATGATCGTCTGATGTTCTAGATTCTACAAAGTCCCCAAAGTCTTATCTGAGTCCAGAACTCAGATAAGATATTTATGCACAAACAGCAGAAAAGGGGTAAAAACAAAGCAGGGTTGAGTTGTAGGGATGAGGGACATAGACTAATTCATTTCCAAAATGTAGGAGAAGGAAAAGGAGAAAATCAAATCACTAGTTTATGTAGAGGAGAAAATATTGCAAGTTAAGTTTAGGGAAGGTTTGTGAGGGCTTTTAAAGAAGTTAAAGATATGATAGTAAAAATTCAAATAATAAATACTTGAATAAATGTACTTATACATTTATATCACATTTATATCATAAACTAAGGTTTGTGACGGTTTTTAAAGAAGTTAGAGATATGACAGTAAAAATTCAAATAACAAATACTTGTATTTAAAAAAAGGATTTGGCAGGGGCGCCTGGGTGGCTCAGTGGGTTAAGCCTCTGCCTTCGGCTCAGGTCATGATCTCAGGGTCCTGGGATCGAGCCCCGCATCAGGCTCTCTGCTCAGCAGGGAACCTGCCTCCCCGTCTCTCTCTGTCTACTTGTGATCTCTCTCTCTCTCTGTCAAATAAATAAATAATTTTTTTAAAAAAGGATTTGGCAATAAAAAAAATAATAATAATAGCAACAATTATGATAATGTTTACTAAATATCAGACATTATTCTAAGGTCTTACATTTATCAACTTATTTAATCCTCAAAATCACTCCAAAAGATAAATACTGTTACTATTCACATTTTACAGATGAGGCAGCTAAGTCACATAGAGTATAATTAACTTAACCAATCATACAAAGGCAACTCAGGCAGTTTAAGATAGAACCCATGCTATATTTACTTCTAAGGTATTCATAGTGGGAGGCCACATTTATCTGTTATACTAGATGTATGTGTGACTTCATATGCCAAATCCAGGTTACATGCAATCGTTTTCATTGTGCTTTTTTAAATAGTATTTCAAGTCTGTATATTTCTCTTTTAAAGATGGGATTATTCTAATTTTCTGGGAAAGTACACTTTAATATGAAGTTTAAACTAGTAAAGAATAAATAGCAAACCATGGGCATGCATCCTAACTTTAGTAAATGTTAAAATCCCTGTTATCTATTTTAATCTATAATTTCTTCAGGATCCATTCTTCCTTCCTTCCTTTTTTCCTCCTTTAGTCCAAAATTCATTAGGCAGACTTCATTAGCACAGTGACGGTGGCCTGCAGGACAATGATATCAAAGCTATGGAGAAAAGGCAGCCTGAGCAACTCAGTAATGGCACCTGGTAAAGATGATATTTGAGCCCTGTGGTGAAGAAGCCTGGTTATAGCAGGTAACAACAGCCCACGTGAAGATGGTGTTGGAACAGGGCAGCAAGCATGGTCTGACAAGATCAGTAGTTGGCTATATAAAAAGCATCAAGCAAATGAGCAAATATATTGGTGATAATGAGAACCAGGTTTCTCAATTACTGAGAAGAACCCCAAGGTATTGGAGTTATTAATATGAAGTTATATTCTCAGAATGTATAAATACAGATCCAATGGGATGTGTGTACTTGTGTGTATTACTAAGCTCTGACCTGGGAACAACACCCCAATTGCAATGAACACATTGAGCACCCTGATCTTGGCTTGTAAATTTCACTTTACACTAAAAGGAAGTAGGGCTTCTTGGGGGAATGGCTGAATCCAGGGCCGGGCAAGAAGAGTACAAGGTCAGGCTAAAACATTTTTTGACCCCAAGAAGTAAGGAAATGCTTAAACAATGGGGAAAACATGTCAAAAGGACACAGAAGCCAGTTTAAAGGAGCAACTTAAGGTCAAGTCCAGGTTGATTTGAATGTCAAAATAATAATGACAATAACAGATTATAAGCTATGAATAAAATAGGAATCAATAAGTCTACACTGATATAAGTAAGTAAGTGAATAAATAAATGGAGATAAAAGAAAACTCTGCTTATAACAATAGCTAATAAATGTGGAAGAAATCAGAGAATTAGAAAAAGCACCACTTAGAAACCATCATACTGATAATTCAAGCATGATAAATCAATGGACACTAAAACTTGCAGGTGAAAGTGAGGAGAGGAATATATATTTGTATGGTTTCAAAGTATTTCCATTAAAAACACTTACTTAAACACACACACACACAAAAAAAGCAACTTCACTATGGAGACTCCTCTGGCAATCAAGTGGTCAGAATTTACACCACCAATGAGGGGACAAATCAACATCAAGTGCCATCCAATTGGAATGGAGCATCACTTCTGTAACATTTTTACCAAAAACTGCTTAACCTTATCGTAAGGAAAAATTCCAGAAACAGAAGCAGAGGGACAGTCTACAAAATGACTGATCTGTGACCTGAAAAGAATATGAAAATGAAAGGAAGTCTAAGGGACTGTTCCAGATTGAAAGACCCTAGAGAGACATGACAGTTGGTTGCAGGATGTGATCCTGGAGCCTTACATTATAGAGGATATCAATGGGACAATGGTAAAACTTCAATGGAGGTTGTAAGTGAAGAATACACAGGAGTTTTTTCATGCTGTTCCTGCAATTCTTCTGTAAGTTTGATGTTATTGCCAAATAAATTGTTTCCTAAAATTTCAAATAGATAATAATGTTGAATATGACACAGCTTAAGAATAAATTGTAATTTGTACATTAACAGAAAGTTCATAGAAATCTAAGTACTTAAATAGGCAGAAACATGTATTTTTAATTATATCCTTACTAAAAGCTAAGAAATCACCCAGTCCTTTTATACAGTTGGAAAATAAGGCCCAGAAAATAAAGAAAAATTGAATGCTATGATTTCATCAGATTCACAGAATATTATCCACAGGTAATGTTTTCTTTTAAAAACCTGAGGTTATTCTCTGTTTTGAAATTATTAAAGCAAAAGCCCAGATTCACAGTGCAAATAAAACCTCGAGTAATTTCCATAAAGGATAGACAGAATGATACACATTTTTCAGCTACTGACCTACCCCAAACTCTATGAATTTAGATTCAAAAATTTTTACTCACATAAAAGGCATTTATTCTTTCATTAGAAATGACTACTCCTTTAACACTTGTTTCCTCAAATTTCCTAGGGACTAAAAAGAGTGTATAGATCAACTTCTAAATAGATTTGAGAAACGAATGAATTCCACAGATACTGTAGTAGACATTTCTCCTTAACCTTCATTCCAGTCCAAAGAATTACTGTTAATCAAGCTTACTAATCTCTTATCCCTTTGCCAGTAGTTGCTTCAAGGATGCATAAGCCTCTCATGGGATTTGGGAGTACCAAAGTGAATCTTCTCTCCTGGATCAAGCTTATCTGCTAACAGCCATATTATGACCATAAGTAGGAGCCTAAGAATGGAGCAAAAGCTATGAATGACAAAGTAGAGACACAAAAGAATCTCAGTGTCCAATAACAGTGTTTATCCACTGAATTAACTAACCCTGTAAGTTGTTTTACTTCGGGATTTTCTATTACAGAAAATAACAAATATTTTTATGTTCAATTTAACTTGAGATAGGTTTTCTGTTGCAGCCAAAAGTATTTTAATACATATACATCAATGGAAAAAGCATAAGATCAGAGAAGATCTCCTACAAAGAGGATAAATCTTAAAATACACACTAAAACAAAAGAAAATATCAGCCATAGGCCTCAAATTACTTAAGAGTTTCCACATCTCAACTGGTTTCTGGAAGGGTAAAATACTGCATAGGTGGATTTTGTAAACAAGAGTACAGGGGTCCATAGAAGATAAAGGAGGAATATGAAGAGAACTAAACCAGCCAACCAAATTCAAAAGCTTTTTTGTTGTGGGGAAATCTCCAAGTTTCTTACTTATATAAAACATCAACATATTCTGCCTCAAGGTTTGCTCACAAGCTATGGTAACTCAATGCTTAACATTCCAAAACATGGGTGAGCCAAGCCCAGGAGATCAGAGAGGTGATTACAGCAAATGGTCCCATCAAGGTCACTGTGGAAAGCAGTTAACATAAGTTGCTTGTTAAAAATGTGTGCTCCTAAGACCAACTGAGGGACCACATTCAAAGCACCAACCCCAGTAGCCATGTTTGACCTTTAGGGATGACATACACAAAATGCTGAGTCGGAGAATAGTCAGATGGAATGGAGAGATGAGATGATAGCTGAGAGATAATGTTAAATGGGTTCTTATCCAACCAAAGCTATCAGGTTTCTCTGAAATGGCATGTGACTTCACTGGGGTATCAGTTTACTTAGGTACCTGCCATAGGTCTGGAAAGAGATTCCATGTAGGGGGATTGCCATCTGCTGGTGGCTCTCTTCTTAGGGACAGATAACCTTGAAATTTAGGGACTGTGCCTTACTTAACCCAGAACACAAATGATCATTCAGCAAGTAAGTTTTTTTTCATTGCTAAAATTAGATTGTCTTGTTAGTTAGACAGATAAAAAATTCTGAGGAAGTTGAGCAAGGTATTACAAAAAACAAAAGAGAAAAAACAATAGACAACAAATGCATTTTTGTCTTTGCTACACTAACAGTTTTTGTCTAAGTGGTACACTAAAATCTTGCAGATAAATTTGTCTTCATGTTTAACCAAGTATTAACAAATTTTTATAAAATGGATGGTGACTCCTATGCTTGGAAAAGTAGAAACATAGTCCAGTGATTTATCTGACCATATATTTAAAGACCAAGTCTTAAAATCTCCTAAGAGTCCTAATCTCCCAGGGAATATATTTTCCATGTGGCATATAAAAAGAAAAGAGAAACACTAGCTTCCAAGCACAAAGTTGCAGATTCAGCCTCCAAAAGAGGTTAAAATTCCTATTTTTTAAGTGAAATTCCTTGGAAGCATACTGTTTTATATTGTAAATACAGTTTTACAGGCAAAACTCAGTCCTTCAGGATACAGAATATGGGTTTTAGACTATGAAATTTCCCTCACTATCTGTCCAACATAACCCCAAGTCATGTAAGTGTAAGAAATATGGAATTGGGACATATTATTTCACCCATATTTTATTCTTCAGAGCAACACTCTTCTCTTTAACAATATTGCACAACCTCTACATCAGGAAACAGCCCTTCAGAACAGACGAGTTTATGCCATTTTTCTTTAATGTTCAGCAACAGTACAAAAATCAAAATAAAAGCATAAACAACCTCCTGTCACAGGCTACAACAGAGATAAATCTCGAGGATGTTGTGGCGAGGGAAATAAGCCAATCACAAAAAGACAAATACTGCATGATCTCACTTATATGAGATACCTAAAAAGTAGTCAAATTCATAAGAACAGAAAGTAGAAAGGTGGTTGCAAAGGGCTTGGAGGGAAGGGCAATTAGTGTTCAATAGATACAGAGTTTCAGTTTTGCAAGATGAACAAGTTGCGGAGATCTGCTTCACAACTGAATATAATTAACCCACCTGAATTGTATGCTTAAAATGGTTAAGACAGTAAATTTTATGTTACATGTTTTACTTTATCACAATTGAAAAAAAGATAAGAGAACATAGTGGAGACTGTAAACATGATCTATAAGTGAAGGTTAAGGGGTTTGCCATCACAATATTTAGTCTAGCAAGACAGAGAATACACAGTTGCTTAATCACATGGATTTGAAAATGTCTCCAAAAGAGCAAACCCTTGACCTGTTTTCTCTACCTCTGCAGAGGACATAATGATGACATGCACTAAAACCAGAGAACAGCTGCAGAACATAGTGGAAAGAACAACCAAATTTTGAGTAAGAAATTCCACTCTACTTCTAACTCTGTGGCCTTGGACAAATTAACTATCAGAGAAAGAACATCATAACTTTGAGGAAATGTGGACTTTGGAAAAAGAAGTGACTGCTTTTGACTTCCAGTTTTGCTTTGTTTCTGTTCACTGAATATATGAATTTGGGCCAATTACTTAGAGTCCCAGAGCCTCAGTTTTCTCACCTGTAATTTTGGGGGTATGGGTATCTATCTGACAGGGTTGTTATGAGGCTGTGAAGTTGAACTAACAATGACAAAAATGCACTTGGCATGCCTAGAGCATTGTGGGTATTCAGTCTGTATTCATTCCCTGAGTGTCCTGTGGTATGTTTTCTTTTCTATAAAAGGGAGGTCGATGATAAGTGCCTAACAAAATAACATCATAAAATACCTGATATGTACTCTTTCTTTGCCTTCTCTGAGCTTCAACTTTGCCATCTAAAAATATTGCACTAATACTACATAAAAGGGTTATGAGAACAAAGAGAGATAATAAATATACAATTGTTCCATACTGAACATGGCACTTAGTAAGTACTGAACAAATCTGTTGTTGTTGTTGTTGTTGTTGTTGTTGTTGTTGTTGTTATTCAGGAATATATTCAACAATCATCTCTTGAGGAATATTTTCTATAATCACGCCTGGTCCTAAATCAACTGGTCTTTTCAGCATTCTTTTAGTCTTCTCTAAAGGAACCAATATTTTTATTGAACTCTTAGCATCAAACCACTGAACTTTTTTCTCAGAAGTAGTCTCAAGATTTCAAGCTTTGACTAGGAAGGCAGATTTTGTGAAGGATCATGAATATGTAAACAAGAGATACTAGTTAAAAACCTCAAGACATTTCATTCAACATCAGCATTAGTTGATTATTGTTTTCATCACCTTCACATTAGCTGCTTCTAATTAGTTCAATGTTGAAATAGAGAAACAAAAAGAGAGAATATGTATCCTTCATGGCCTGGAGACCCTAAGAGAACTGTTTCTCTCTTAATTTATAGGAGCCACAAAATCCAAGGGTAACAATAATTCAGTAGGTGTTTTTGTTGCCTCCAAACTATTATTGAGACCAGCACAACCAGGACTTGACTAATTGTGAAGTTTGCTAAGTTTGTTTCTCTTGTTCCATTCCTTCGTTTTCAGTCGTTACAAAAAACATTGTACATTGAGCCTCCTTGCCAGGGCTCAGGCTCAATGACCTGCCTCCAGGGCAGCCTTCTATTTTATACACCACTTCCAAAAGATTTCTCTGTCCTCTGTCTCATCTCTTCAGCTCCCTGCTCTGAGCACTGATACTCTGACAAATTCACAATAATATGATAGCATGTGTTTATATGGTTTCCTACTTCAAAGTTTCTCATTTAAATTCTTACAAATCCCTGGGGTGCCTAGGTGGCTCAGTTGGATAAGCATCCAACTCTTGGTTTCGGCTCAGGTCATGATCTCAGGGTCCTGGGACTGAGCCCCACTTCAGGTTCTGTGCTCAGCATGGAATCAGCTTGTCCCTCTCCCTCTGCTCCTCCCATTACTCTCACTCTCTCACTCACTCTCTTTGTCTCTGTCTCTCCCCCAAGTAAATAAATGAATAAAAAAATGTTTTTCAATAAATAAATAAATTCTTACAAATCCTTGTTGAGAACTATGTCTTAACCCCAAAAAGCTGTAGTAAGTCATTTATTCACCAAACGTTTATTGAGCACTTGCTATTTTCTATGTAATAAACTTGGTCTAACATTATGTACATAAGTGAAATATGTATGCGGTTCAAGAAGCCCACAGTCTAGTGGAGGAAACAAGTAAGTGTGCAAATAATTGTAACAAAACTAAATGAGTGGTATCAGAGGTATATACAAGAAGCTATAACAGTAGGTAGTTGGAGGATAATCTTAAATAACCTGTTCCAGATTACACAGCTCTGAGTGGTAGAATCAGGATTTGAACCCAAGTATTCTAACCCAGGCTCCAGAGCCTGTGGGCTTAACCACTATGTAGTAGTGGGAATATTCTCTAATGAGGCCTATTATTTTGAAATAAAAATCACTAAATAATTTAGAAAATGTACCTGATCAATTTCATAAAAGAAAACCTTAAAATAATATGTTAAACCAGTAAGAGAAAAAACATGACACATATTAAGATATCAACTGATCTTTCCTGTATCCCCACTGCCTAACATATTAGTACCTGACATATTAGATATCTTAGATATTAGATATTTAATTAGATATTAGATATTCAATAAATATTTAGTTTTTAAACAATGAAATAATATTTATAAAACCAAATGTACATTTACCTATAACCCAGCAATTCTTCACCACATTATTTACTTAAGGGATACAAAACGTATGTCCATAGAAATACTGGTACAGGGCGCCTAGGTGGCTCAGTGGGTTAAAGCCTCTGCCTTCGGCTCAGGTCATGATCCCAGGGTCCTGGGATCGAGCCCCACATCGGGCTCTCTGCTCGGCAGGGAGCCTGCTTCCTCCTCTCTCTCTGCCTGCCTCTCTGCCTACTTGTGATCTCTGTCTGTCAAATAAATAAAATAAAATCTTAAAAAAAAAAAAAGAAATACTGGTACAAAAATATTTGCAGCAACTTTATTCGTAATAATTAAGAACTGGAAAAAAAAACCCAACTATCCATCAATATTTGGCTTATAATTGGTTTAAAAAACTGTGGTGTATTTATTTAGTAATGGAATACTAGTAAGAAATAAAAGAGACTACCAAGATGGGCAACAACACTGGTGAATATCTCAAAAACAGTGTGTTGGATAAAAGAAGCCATTACCAAAAAGGTAATGTACTTCAATTTATATGAAGTTCTATAATGGGCAAACTAATCTGATGTGAAGGGAAAAAAAGAACAGTGGTTACCTTTGGGAGGGGACAGGGATTGACTGGAAAGGGACTTGAGGGAAACTTCTAGTCTGATGATAATGCTCCATATCTAAGAGGGGTTTAGGTGACACAGCTGTATTCATGTGTCAAAATTCAGCAAATGCCCCTTAAGATTTCTGTATTTTTATGTGAAAACTTTACCTAGAACAAGCTAAACAAATATTGAACTCTACTTATCTATTACCATACTGAAATGGTTAAGGGGAAGCATACTGATGTCTATCTTTTACTTTTTAATGCACCAAACAATAAGATGGATAGATATGACAGGACAAATATAGCAAAATGTTAGTGGTAGAGTCTGCGTGGTGGGTATATGGGTATTCACTGTAAAATTCTTTCAACTTTTTTGTATGTTTAAAGTTTTCCATAATAAAAATATTTTCTTTAAATAAGGATAGAATGAAGCAAAATAAACTAAAATCTTAGAGTTGAAAAGTCTTTGAGATCATCTATTCTAAAATTACATTTAGTGCAAGAATCTCCTCTTCAACCTCCCAAAGCAAGTGAATGGTGCCAGCTTCAGTTAACATATGGGTAGTGCATGGAAGCTCACTACACCGCAAGGTAGGCTACTGCATCTCTGAACATGGCTAAAGAAGGTAACTTACATTTAGACTATACCTAAGCAGGGCATGCGGGAGGGAAAACATGATTTTCTGTAAGAAGTAAAATCCAAAGAAGTAGAAACCTGGGATTTTGTGTGATATCACTCCTCTTCCCAGATCTTTACTCTGTTGGCTGACTGCTTGTGTACCCATGTCAACTTAATTAACCTATCTGGACTATAGGTTTTTATGTCATTAATTCATTCATTCAGTAAATAATTATTGAGCCCACATTATATATCTTAAAACCCTAATACCTGAATGCTTTAAGGTAAAGAGGCAAACTGGATGATGCTGAGATCCTTGTCCATTCTAAAGCCAAATGGTTCTGGATGAATTAACAAGAATTAGCTAATTGCTCTGTTCCATGTATCTGATCTAAAAAAGAAGAGGAAACTTACCTTTTTCTTAGTAGAGGAGTTATATTAGAATGATATATAACTGTCTTGTTTCTTTTCCCTTTGAAAATAAAGACTAGCTTATCCATTTAAAATTTCCTATATAAATGTCATTTTTAAGAAAGGTCATTTTCCAAGATATGGCCTCTTTTCTAGAAGATTATCTTTGAGCGGCCTCTCCCAATTGGAAGAAGCAAGACTCTTCCTGACTAGGCTATAGCTCCTCCTTGTGGTTGACAGATGTAAGACCCTTAAATTCCAACCGCAGGAACCGTTAATAAAAATTTGATGTGATCATATTAGGATTAACTCTGAGGTGAAAAACATCGGTATGATTTTGTCTTTACTCCATTTCCATAGATGCTTGCTCACTCATTCATCTTATTAACTAGCCCAGCTCAATGAGGTTATTTGAGAGAAAATCCAGAGTAGTATTTTCAGTCTTGGGATCTTTCTTGAATCTGTGGTGGTTTAAAGTAGCATCTATGTTCTAGCAACTCAAATCTAGTTCTCAACAATAAATTCAGTGTGTTTGCTTTGACCCATGATAAATCCATACTCTAGCATGGTAAATTATAGACTCTCCATCACTGGGTAACAGGTCCTACCCTACTAACATAATTCTTATCAATGGCTTAAATAATACGTAGGAGGATTTTATCAAATTGTGAATAATACTAAGATGGAAGGCGAGTTAAAATAACAGATAACCAAATTAATCCAAAAAACAGTTGATAAGCTGAAAAGATCAGAGAAAACTAACAAGACAGATTTTTAAGTGAAAACTCTATCTCAAAAAATTTTAAATGAAATATAATTGGGACAAAATATAAGGTCTTCTATTAAATTTTTTTCAGAAAATGAATTGCAACAGGATACAAAAATCATAATTAACAACATCATATGTAAAAATTAATCACCAGTAGGAGCTGGCTATTCAAAAGACAATATGAATTTGGAGTACATTAAAATAGAATATGATGTAGCAGTGAAAATCAATGGGCATAAACTTCATATAACAACATAATTGAATCTCACAAACATAACAGTAAGTTGCAAAAGAATATATATGTTTTTTATAAAGTTTCAAAATTTTTAACTGCAAAATAATGCTATATGTTGCTTAGGAATACATGAGCATATAATTTTGAAAAAGAGAAAACACATGGTTACTTTGAGTAAGTGAGTGCATTTGAGGGAGGTACACATGGAGTTTCAACTATGACTTGATAATATGCCATTACCTTTAATCTGGTGGTGAATCTATGGATATCCATTGCATTATTCTTTATATTTCTTTGTAGGTCTCAGGTATTATATGATATTTCTTGTGTTTTAGATTGCATTTAAAGAAAGAAAGTAATTAAAGTCTTCTGTACTACACTAATGAGACCATATATTGACATCTATGCTTTTTCAAGACACTAAATGTCCCTGAAAAGATAAAGAAAAAAAGGAAGAAAGTATAGTGAGAGGGAAAGGTACTGTGAAGGTATTCAAATCAATGCCATAGTGAAAATAGTTTTTAAAAACTTGTTTTTTTATTTTTTTATTTATTCCTATAGCTTTGTAGTGTATCTTGAAATCTGGAACTATGATACCTCCAGCTCTATTTTTCTTTCTCAAGATAGCTTTGGCTCTTTGAAGTCTTTTGTGGTTCCATACAAATTTTAACATTATTTGTTCTAGTTTTGTGGAAAATGACATCTTGATAGAGATTGCACCGAATCTGTAGATTGTTTTGGGTGGTATAGACATTTTAACAATATTAATTCATCCAATCCAAGAGCATGGAATATCTTTCTTTATTTGTGTCATCTTCAGTTCCTTTCATCAGTGTTTTAGAGTTGTCATTGTACAGGTCTTTTCACTTCTTTTGTTTATTCTCGGGTATTTTATTACATTTGGTACAACTGTAAATGGAATTGTTTTCTTAATTTCCCTTTCTGCTACTTCATTATTAGCATATAGAAATACAACCAATTTCTGGCTATTAATTTTATATCCTGCAACTTTACTGAATTCATTTATTACTTCTAGTAGCTTTTTGGTGGAGTCTTCAGGATTTTCTATGTCTAGTAACTTGTCATCTGCAAATAGTAACAAATATTGTTGTATTTTTTGAACATAAAATGGCCTAACCCTGGATATTCTGATATAATGGTCTAAGGTAGGTCCTAGGCATATTTTTAAGAACCCCTGCTTCTATTGTACAGCCAGAGTTGAAAACAGTGGGCTGGAGTTTGAGGATTATGCCTTCTACAAGACACTTCACATGTCTCACGATTTTTTTACTAATACATCTCAAACTGGAGAGTAATATCTACATATATTTTACATTTTCTTAATTTTTTTAAAGATTGTATTTATTTATTTGACAGAGAGAGAGACAGAGAGAAAGGGAACACAAGCAGGGGGAGTGGGAGGGAGAAGCATGCTTCCTGCTGAGCAGGGAGCCCGATGCAGGGCTCGATCCCAGGACCCTAGGATCATGACCAGAGCCGAAGGCAGACGCTTAATGACTGAACCACCCAGGCACCCCTTACCTTTTATTTATGATACTTAAAATGTTTTTGGGAAATAGCTTGTCCTGTATTATATTAAATTCAAAAATTAATGAGGATCTGATAGAAATCTCGAAACTAATAAATAAACAATAATTTCAATGCAGGCCAAGACATGTCTGTCTCAGTCATTGCTGAGACACTATTATTTGCCCATTTGCCTGAATTTCATGAAAGTTATAGAAAATAATTGCTATAAATTATAATACTGAGAAATACAACTAATTCAAGTTGGTAAAATTCTAAACATTCTCTCCACCATCTCTACATAGAGGTAAGCTCAATATTAGGGGGTGGGAAGGAATCCTGTATTAATTAGTTACACCTCTCCCCTGAATCTACAAAAGCTTCAGGGAAATTATACAAAGGTGCTTGAAGGAAGACATGACAAACCAATGAGTATTTTTTTATTAAGATTTTTATTTTTATTCCAGTATAGTTAACACACAGTATTATATTAGTTTCAAGTATACAATATAGTGATGTAACAAGTCTATACATTAACCAGTGGTCATCATGATGAGTGCACTCCTTAATCCCCATCACCTATTACACCCATACACCCACCCACCTCTCCTCTGGTAATCATAAATTTGTTCTTTATAGTTAAGAGTCTATTTCATGGGGACACCTGGCTGGCTTAGTTGGTTAAGTATTTGCCTTCTGCTCAGGTCATGATCCCAGGGTCCTGGGATCCAGTCCCACATCATGCTCCCTGCTCAGTGGGGAGTCTGCTTCTCCCCCTCCCTTTGCCCGCCACTTCCCTGCTTGTGCTCTCTGTGTCAAATAAATAAAATCTTAAAAAAAAAAAAAAAAAAAAACAGAAACCCTTTCCTGGTTTGTCTCCCTCTCTTATTTTTCCTTTGTTCATTTGCTTCTAAAATTCCACATATGGGTGAAATCATATGGTATTTGTTGTTCTCTGACTGACTTATTTAGTTTAGCATTATACTCTCTAGCTCCAACCATGTTGTTGCAAATGGCAAGTTTTCATAATTTTAAGGCCTAATAATATTCCATTCTGTGTGTGTATATATATATATATATATATATACACACACACACACCACATCTTATTTATCCATTCATCTAACCAATGAGAAACTTTTTACACATTATTGCAAAAGGATTAGTATGGTTCTGAGATTAGAATGATTTTATTCACTCATTTCATAAATATGTAATGAGCAAGCTCTAAGTGTCCGGCCCTGAGCCAGGCACTGGGGATATAGCAGTTTTTAAAGACAGATATTGGTTTCCCCTCATGGAGCTTAACATTCTGGTAGAGAAAGTGGTGGATAGTAAACAAGTAAATAATAACAAAGCCTGGGAGGTGCTATTAAGTTTGTGAGCAGTTCCACTAGTTACCAATTCTGTGATCCCAAGCAAGTTATTAACCTCTCTAAATCTCATTTCTAAAACAGAGAAAAGAGTATACTTTGATCACAGGTTATTTTGAGAATTAAATGAATTAACTGTCTGGCACATACTAACATTTAATAGAGGTTTGTAACACTAATGTGAATATCTCAGTGAATTCACAGCATTCCAAATTTTTATATTTTTTATGTTAAAAACTGCTACAACTAAATTTCCTTTCAGCTCATTCTTTCCTCAACATAATTCCTTTTTAATATCCTATAAGCAAAGATTTCCCCCCCTCAATTATCTTTGGTCTATGTTGTGGGAATTCAGGGCCTTTCATCCTTTTTTTACAAATCTTTCCTTCCGCTCTAATAATTATTCATGCCTATCTTTGCTAAGTACTTTCCATTTCTCTTTTCTTTTACTTATAGCCAAAAGGAAGAAAAAATTCAATGTCCAGGTCTAATGAATGCCCAAACCCTGTTGTTTGTGGAAATTTGAAGACCAAGAGGGTTTGAAAACTGTAGATCAGTATGTCCTCATCTAGTCTGGAACAATAATGCAAATGTGATACTCTATAAGAATGAGCTCATAGAAGAGTGGGGCAATGTATTCATTTATAGAAAGGAAATTGCACTCAGGATACCTGCTTTCTAGATCAGTGAATAGATGGCTATCAAGCTAAAGTAAACCTCTTAAAAGTTAATTTTTATGTGTAAGTCAAGCTGTGCAGAATGACCCTGAGATGGAATTAGGTTTATGGGATGGGAACCAAAAAGTGCATTTACAGCTGCTCAGACACAGAAGAAAAACTGCTTCTAGGATCATAACAGGTGAAAAGAATTTCAATCATCCCTGCCAGGGGTCAGTAGGATGCAGCAAGAAAACACCTGAACTCCAAGCATGGCACAAATATTTACTAGCTGCGAGGCCTTAGGCAAGGGGGTAACCTAAGTTTGTTCATCGCCAGTAAAATGGAAAAGGTGGTAACAATATCTACAGTATGAACTACTTTGAAAATTAAAGGAGATAATGATTAATATATAGCATCCTGGGTCTAAACATTTATGACAACCAAACATGGGTTTTATCATTGAGAGAGAAAGAAGTATGACTGATTTGACCAAACAGCACGGATTGCTATGGGAGTAAAAATGCAGAGCCTTCCTGAAAGGTGATTTAAAAAAAAAGAGAGAGAGCAGGCTTATAACGTGGAGATGAGATGAATGAAAAGAAGTCATTGCGAATAAGATATGATATAGTTCCTGATAAAGGGAAAATGAGAAAGGAGGCACCTGGGTGGCCCAGTCGGTTAAACATCAGTTCCTTGATTTCAGCTCAGGTCAAGATCTCAGGGTCCTGGGATGGAGCCCCACTTCTGGTTCTGCACTCAGTGGGGAATCTACTTAAGGATTCCCTCCCTTTGCCTGTGCCCCTCCCCCCTCACTCACTTGCACGCTTTCTCTCTTTCTCTAAATAAATAAATCTTTGAAAAAGGGGGGAAATAAAAAGGAATCGAAGGATACTTTAATCAAGTTAATGGCCCAGTGTAAATATTTTAAATATAAATACTAGCTCAACAAATATACTTTCCTTCCTTCTAGCAAGGTATCTGGAGCAGCAAGAATTTGAAATGTTCAAACCCAGAGAAGTTATATCCTCAAAAATCTTACTTGATACACATGTAGTTTTTCAAAAACAGAAAGACAAATGAGTGAAGCACAGATTTGGAATTGAAGGATCTGGGTTCAAGTTCAAACTCTGCTATTTACTAGTTGTACAACCCAAGAGAAGCTACACACTTACTGAGAATCAGATAAATAATAAGATAATAATTCCACTTTATTCCACTCTGTAAGGTAGTTGTAGGGGATGAAATTACAGAATGTATGTTAGAAGTGTTTTGTAAACTGTAATGTCCTATATCAACAGATACTGGATACCTAATTTGTTTATATAAGTATATAAATTTATATATATAGGTTTAGATAAATTTATCTAAATAAGAGACTTTTGCTATGATTTTTGATGATAATCTTCAATTACAGTAAGAGTAAGTGACTTCCTAAGCTTCAAAGAAATGATTCCAAGTCCTTGAAGCTCACGAGTAAATTACTCTATTAATCAGGACTTAGCCTGAACTAGCAGTTATTTTCATAAATCTTAAGAATGGTGGCTTTTCAGTAGAAGAAATCACAAAGGAAGAAGATCAAGGGATTTCATTATATAAGGACTTAAAACTTCTGTGCATGAAATATAAAATTAAAAAGAAGAAATATTTACAATAAATATGACAAAGGGCTAATGTCCTTAATAAACAAAGGCCTCATAAAAATAAATAAGCAAAACAGGAACTCAAAGAAAAACAGGAAAAGGAACTTCTACAAATAAGTAAATAAATTCATTTTTTAAATCAACCTATTTAATCATCAAAGAAATGAAAAATTAAAGCCATAATGTAGAATCACATTTGAGCATAAATTAAGATTCAAATTACAAATAATAGTGTCTTGGTGAGGTGAAATGGGAACTTTCACAGGTTCTTTGGAATGACAAATCAGGAGAATCTTTTTGGGGAAACAGTGAAAACACATTATCAAGAGGCTTAAAAATAATCAGGCCCTTCATCCAAAAAGTTCTACTTCTTAACACAGAACTATGTCCTAAAGACCCCCCAGAAGTTCTTGGAAATTAAAGTATGTAATAACAAACAACAATAATAGTTGTAGCCAGCACTTACTTCATGCTAATTGTTTTAAATGCCTTATTTATATTTTCCTATTTAAATATAAACCCTATTATCTCCTTTATATCAAATTAAGAAATTGAGCCGGAGAAAGATTAAGTAATTTGCAAAGGTTACACATTTGGTAAGCAGAGGAGCTAGGATTTAGTTCACACTGAGGCAATAAATTCCATTCCTTTTTTAAAATGATGAACCACAACATAAGCATTTGTGATAATACATGACAAAGAAATACCAGATGTGTCATTTTGTGTGTGTGTCATTTATTTTGTTGGTAAAAGTTATTATGGCTTTCCACAGGAGAATTTCTCTTTCTCTTGACAATGAAAGCAGTTTATTTCTTCTAAATGCTTATAACTGCAAATTCTTGGGGAAGTAATAGGTAGAGATGGAAAAAAAATAATGCATATAAAAATCTTAGAATGGGAACTCGGACTTTATTCTCAGGACTCTTAATGACCCAACAGATAATATAACTAGGGATAATTTAATCTTCATGGTCATTATATACTCTATTCTCCTAAGCACCATTTCCTTCCCCTACCCCCACCAATCCTTATACATTAAATCAAATGGTTAGGTATTCAATCCACAGCCCCAAACCTTGGAAGTCCTTGCCCCACTCCCCATATGGTATTCCCACTACTGGCTTTCTCCTTACATATTCATAAGCTGCAATAGGGAGACCAATCATATGACATCACTGTGAACTACGGGATGTATGAATTGATAAACCATACATCTAAAATCCAAAGTTTACTTGGAATTTACTTCTTTATTCATTGAAAATTTTTCATTAACCTTTATCTTCTTTGAAAATGTAAAGCTCCTCCATAAAATGAACAGTGTACTGTTTGAAATCCTTAAGAGTACTGAACTTAATCAATTTTTTCAAAAAGTGCCATGGAACTAAGGGAAAATGCCAAGAGCCAAGTTGAAATAAAAACCTAACTTTGTTTAGCCAATTGTTCCTATGTCATATATCATAAAGTATCTTACAAAATGTTCAGCACTCATGTTTTATGACATTGTTAATAGTGAAAATCTTGTGCAAAAAGCATTATAAAAGGTTAAAGTAATTTTATTTATAAATAAGGTGTTCACTGGATTTATAAAGAAATAGTAAAACAATCACAAAATTTGATATTTTAACAGATATCCAACTATAATAAAAATGGAAAATTCCACTTAAATTCTACGTTAACTATAAATTAAGCAATTTTTTTATTTGACTTGCTTAAAACCTTTCCTTTCTTCGTATATTTTCATACATATTAATAATATAAAAATGACCTCCTTTTTTCAAATAAATACATTAATAAGCAGTGCTGACATTTCTCTGGACTTCGCTTAAACTGCCAGAGACTTTTGCCAAAAGTCTAATTGCAGTGTATGTGGATGCCAAGGAATGAATTTTTTTGCTTTAAAAGAAGTATCTGTAACTACTGAAGTGACATGTAAAAATACGCTACAGCCTAGCTGTAATGTCTCACAACATAAGTAACAGATTTTTTTCAGTATCACAGGCTTTCCATCTTTCCTTCCACCCTTCCAACTAAATGAGGGACATATGAAAAATGCTTATACACAATAGCCTCTCAGACATTAGTTCTCTTCTTTCTACCTGTGTCTGGAGTCAGGGAGAAGGATGGAAGTTAAATGAGCACTGGATAATCTCGAGTCTCAGTATCTTGTAACCACCCTCACATCAAGACTTGACTGACATTTGTTTGTGCTATACTGTTTTTCTTTCCTGCCTATCAGTTTTCCAAGAACTAAATTTTATAACTATTTATGAAAATAAACAATACAAATCATATATACACACATCAACATATATATGTATATAGAGATAGATTTTAATCATGGAATAAATATTCCATCAAAGAGACTTTTATGTTCCACAGAGGCAGTCTCAAATGACTTTCATGGTATCATGTTAAAAACCAGAACACGGTCCATTTTTACAGTAGATTTATTCAATCACAGTTACTAATCAGATTAGCACCGCTTTTATGTCTAACAAATTTTAAATGTTGGGGGATCATTAGAGAAGCTACATATTATGAGCCTGTAGCCTGTGCTGTATTTACTTGTTAACCTTCAGAAAAAAATGGTCTTTGAAAAATAGCTTCAAGGAATTCTTTTTCTTTTTAAACTATACTCAGAATAGGATACAAATGCATCAAAAAAATTTATTCATTTTTAATGTCATAAACATTTTATTTTAAAAGCAGTTAAATTTTTATTAATGTTAATATATTAAACAGCTAAGCTCCATTTCTACATTGCTAAGACAGCAATGTTACCTGAAGAGTTTCATAAATTGGCTGTAACAGAAAAAGATCTTCTAATATGGACAATGGAAAGCCTAGAAAATCAACCAGACTGAGCTATTACAACTCTTAAAGGAAGTAACATAAATCAATATAAAAGACTTTATGTGGATAAAATAAAGTAAGTTTCCATGCCTCTAAATTTCTCATAATTTAAATATAAGAACCATTTAGGCCATTTTAACTGACTTAAATTTGTCTAAACTGATATCTTTTATCCAAAAATAAGCAAAATTTATGTTATCTACTTATGTCATTGGAAGAAATTTGTTTAACAATGAAAAAAACATAGTAGACAAACCAAAAGAAGTCAGTGTTTGATTTGCTAATAGAACAAAAGCAAATAGATCTTTAACAAAGGTCTGACATATCACAAAACTAATTAGTTCAAATTTTCATCTCCTGATTTCTATAGTCCACACATTGGAGGATATACCAAGATCCAGTCAAAACTTGGGAAACCAGAGTACAAATTCAACATCTGAGAGTTTATTATATAAATGCCTTGGCCCAACACACAGTTAATAGCTTTTCCTTAGAAAACAAAAACCCAAAATAAGCTGTAATACAACCTCACTTTTGTCAACAAACATTTATCTACAACTCTGAGGTCTCTGACTCTAATTTTCCTAATTAATTATTTATTCTAACTACATACCCTAATTTAAAACCAATTGCAAAATAAATTATAAATATATGTTATACATAAATATATAATTTATAAATATATGTGTATATATGATATCATCAAAAAATAAACTGGACCATTCTGAAGGAAGTATAATTTGCCTTTAAATTTCTTTGCGGTAAATTCCTTTTTCCAGCATAACCTTTGCAGGAGTAGAGGAAAGAGGAAGGAAGTTGGATAGTTAATAGAGCGTGTCCATAGATCCCACAAATGAATGATCAATTTTCAAAGGATTCTTAAGTTTCCAGGTGTCTGGTAGATTTCCCCATGGCTTATCTATTAAAATTCTAGATGACAGCAATGACATTCACAGACATGGCTGTGCAATGTGTTTGGGAGACAGAGAAGTGACTGAATCCCCATCTAAAGAAGCTCTTTAGGGTGGTCCCCTGAAAGAACCAGAAGAACCTGGTGTTTCCAGGAGCTGAAGAGAGAACTACTAAGCCAGTCTTCAAGGAAATGTCCTTTTTACTAGAATATGAAGATACTTTTTCCAAGATATGATATCTTCTCAGGATTCTGTGAAAGAATTGTATGAGCTTAAAATGTTCTATTATATCCAGGAAAACTTTGAGGGAAGGCATAAAAGGAGGAAATAAACTTCCCAGGCAATTTAGAGAAGAATTCAGGCTAACAAATTTTCAAGATATCTGAGCAGGCTACTTTATGAAGTCTGGATGAGAAAATCAACCAAGTCCAATTGAGAACTCCAGCAAAAAGAAGAAACCTGAGATATGATCAGTATGGGAGTAAAACAAGGTGGAAGGGAGGGAGGAAGAGCTGCGACTACAATTTATCATTTACCAAATAACTCAAACAGCGCAAAGAGAACTTCTAGAAAAATTTTGTCAAAGATCAGGCTGCCATGTTTCAAAGAGTCCACACAAAGGAAAATCCAGAGAATCATGATGAATGTGGAACTTCATTCAGCTCAAAATAAAATATCCTTGCCACTGAAACTATACTAGACCTTTTAACCTTTCTTTGATGATAGAGAAAGCACAGAAATTTTGCAGGACCTCTGTGATATTATTACTAACATTTCTATTAATACTAGTGAGTATTTGTTGCCCTAATGAGCTTTTGTACTTGAGAGTTACATCTTTCAAGAAGTGCTTTCATTTAAATTAAGCCCACCAAAATCTAAGACCATATACCACAATTCAAGATTATAAAATAGTGTTTACCATGTAATCATAGCTATTCACTAGCTGCTATTTTTTGTCCTTCCTAATGTTCTAGAGTATAAATGTCTGCCCATGGCTCCTATATAGAATTCGAAAGAGAATATATAATGTTATTTTTAAATAGTGTTCAATTTCTTTTGGTTGTTAAATATCATTGGCAAGAGGATACAATCCCCTTAAGATTTTCAAATCAACATAGTTCTCATCTGAGTTTTTTTACACATACCTATTTTGGAGGTCTGTCTGAACTGAAGCAGTACGTTTTTCTTAAGGTGGCTGTTATGACAACACCTGGGTGGCTCAGTCAATTAAAGTGTCTGGCACTTGGTTTTGGCTCAGGTCATGATCTCAGTGTCCTGGGATGGAGCCCTGCATCTGGCTCCTGCTCAGCGGGGAATCTGCTTGAGGATTCTCTTTCTCCCTTTCCCTCTCTCTCTCCTGCTGCTCATGCTCAGTGTCCTTCTCTCTCTCTCTCTCTCTCTCTCTCTCAAATAAAAAAATAAATCTTAAAAAAAAAAAAAAAGGTGTCTGTTATGGGCTGAATTGTGTGTCTCTCCCCACCCCCCCCCCCATTCGTATGTTGAAGTCCTAACCCCCATTACTTTAGACTGTATTTGGAGATAGGGCCTTTAAAGAGGTAGTGAAGATAAAATGAGGTCATATGATTGGGCCCTAATCCAATGTGGCTGGTCTTTATCAGAAGGAGAGATTAGGACCCAGACAACACACACACAGAGACTAAGGGAGGATCCTGTGAGGGCATAGCCAGAAGGCATCATCTGCAAAGCAAGAAGACAGGCCTCAGAAGAAACAAATATGCCGACACCTCCATAGTGGACTTCTAGCCCCCAGAACAGTGAAGAAACAAACTTCTGCTTTTTAAACCACCCAGCCTGTGGTATTTTGTTATGGCAACCCTAATAAACTACTATGATGGTAATGAAAAAATTTAAAATATGTTTATTAGACTAGGAAATAGAAAGCTAAGAAAGAAGTGGCAGTCCTGAATAAAGAACAGAACTATAAAACCTAATGAAGAGAATAGCAAACATAAGCCTCATTTTCCCTAAGTTTTAGATTGAAAACAATAAGCTAGTGTCATGTTGTGCTAAAAACAATATACAAGTGTTGTGTACTTACTATGTTCCAGGCACCATATTAACTTTTAAAACAGGTACAATAGAGGATAAAATTAATCAAGTGTTTAGATACTCCTTTTCTAAAAGACACAATGGTTGAAAGTAGTCAGTTTTTTCCTAACTGAAAATGGTCTGTTTTGTATTTCCTTAGTCACTATCTCAGAATCATAGTATATTCAGCTCATTTCTTCCAATATTCTCTATGCACTATTCTATCTAACCTAATCTACTTCTAAAGATATTGTGATCTTTTCCATTAAAAAATTCTCAAAAGACTACAAATTATTTTGGTAATGTATTCCAGTGATTCACAATTCCACGGCAAGAAATCCTTGCTATAGAAACTAGATTTACAGTTCTTTGAAAATGGAGACTTTATTTCTACTTCAGCTAAAACAGTGCAATGGACAAAGTTTATCTTCAGCATTCCAAGTGCTCTTCCTTCAGCATCACCCACAACTCCTTTAATATAAACTCCTATCTACTTCATCAAGGACTCAAGAGCTCTTGTTCCTCTTTCTTCCCTAAGCCCCATTCCCACTTCATCCCCACCCAAAACTTCTCTCAGAGAGAAGTCTCATAAACCCACCTAATTTAGATATGAAAATATTGAAAAAAATTACCGAGTAAAAATATTTTTCCCCCAAGAAGAAAAATTTTTTCCCAACAATTTTCTCTTACCAGAAATTCTAGTCTCCTGCATACCTTTTTTCAGCAACCATGAGCATTTGAGTTCCAGAGTACATAAGTTACAAGTCATTCCTATGAAAGAGAAGTTAAAAAAAAGAAGGGATTAGTGATTTGGATTGGAAAAGCAGAACAGCAATAATTTTCTCATCAGCTCCTCTTCCAGAGATAAAGGAAGCTGAGGAAAAGTAACTTTGGGCCTTGGAATTGCACTTCTACATCTGTAAGAAAACAGTGAGTTATACAGAAAAGCTGGTGGTATGTTTTTATTCACATTGCAGTGACCAGAGCCAAGGATATAGAATCTTGGGTTGAGGACATAATTTAGGAAATACCTATTTAGTTATGTCAAATATGTAAAAAAGTTTATACAAAGCTTGGCAAATGTTAAGATCTCTAAGTTATGCTGTATTTCTGGAACCACAGTGAAAACCGGGGACTGGAGTCAACAATTCTGGGTCATTAAAGTTCAAAAGGCATTCCAACAGGGCATCAGACACACAAAAAATAGCCCTTTAGTATTTGTGCTATCTTCCATAAGGCAACTGGATATATTTTTACATCTCACTGAAATAGTCATAGAGGTCCTAAATATTTTGTAAGAAGCTAGCATTTGAGGGGTGCCTGGCAGGCTAAGTCAGTTGAGTGTCCAACTCTTGATTTCAGCTCAGGTCATGATATCAGGATCCTACAATGGAGCCCACATTGGGCTCCATGCTCAGCAGGGAGTCTGTATGGGGATTCTCTCTCCCTCTGCCTCAACCCCACTGCTAGTACATGTGCATACATGCTTTCATTCTCTCTCTCTCTCTCTGTCAAATATATAAATAAATCTTAAAAAAGAAAGAAGAAGAAACAAGCTGTTGATTGATGGAAAGTAATTATAAATTGTCCATTATTTTTAATATGAAATAATTAAATGTTACTGACTGTTCTGTTTCATTTACTATGTTGTTTTATTTTCTTGACTTTAAGATTATTTACAAGAACTTTTTTTTTAATATTTTATTTATTTCTTCATTTGACAGAGAGCAAGATCACAAGTAGGCAGAGAAGCAGGCAGACAGAGATGAGGAAGCAGGCTCCCTGCCAAACAGAGAGCTGAATGTGGGGCTTGATCCCAGGACCCTGGGACCATGACCCGAGCAGAAGGCAGAGACCCAACCCACTGAGCCACCCAGGCACCCCTACAAGTACTTTTATAGAATCCTAAAATCTTCAATCTTTCTAACTCAATTTATCTGATAATGCCTTATATCCTTTAACTGTGAATTTTCCTACCAAAGAATTTTTCAGGAACTTGATCATCAGCCTGTGTATGTGTGTGTGTGTGTGTGTGTGTGCATGTATGTTGGGGGCCCAGTGAGGACTCTGTTCTTTTACATTTTCAGAGTAGATAAAGTCTTAAATTGGGATGGGGAGCAGGGATGGAAGGAAACAAGCTGTAGCTTGTTTGTTGCCAACAACTAGAGCTAACATTACCAAATTTCACTGAGTACTGAAAGTGTCCATTTCACTCTTCTGGGAAGTAATCAAATTAAAATGATTATCTAACCTATATACCTGCTGTCATAATTTGAACCTATTCCTTTTTTCTTTTCTTAATATAAAGTATTATATTATTTATCATTATATTTGTCATTATTAAATTATTATAAAAATATAATCAGTAAGTTGTATTTCTAAGTTTTGTGGCAAATGTAAGTAAGTATAGTAGTTTGGGAGAAATTAGCAGATTCAAATATTAAGAAAGAATCTTTTATCTTCTACTTGTATTGCTCATGGCCACAAATATTCCTATTCTTCCCAGACCAACTAAAATAGTGTTGACAAGATCTTCTTCTCTGACAGTTATGACAAATAAACAAGACCTATATAATTAAACCACTAAAACTGTACTGATGAAATTTAGAGGATGAAAATAAGACTGGTTTTAATAAAAAACTGTTGCTTGGGAAAAAATTTTTAAATATTATGCCATAAAATGAATTAAACTGATTTTTAATTATAATTAAGCTGATTTTAATTATGTGCATTTTCATATATACATAGAGATATATATGTTGAAGGTGTTTGTTTTCCTTTACACTTAATGCTTTAGATCTACTTAGGTCTATTAAATTAATGCATCTAGGATCCCCCTTAATAAATACATGCTAATGACATTCTTTGGGAGGGGGTTCGGGAGAGGGTGGTGGGGTTATGGACATTGGGGAGGGTATGTGCTATCGTGAGTGCTGTGAAGTGTGTAAACCTGGCGATTCACAGACCTGTACCCCTGGGGCTAATAATACATTATATCTTCATTAAAAATTTTTTTAAATAATAATAAATAAATAAATAAATAAATACATGCTAATGACATTCTTCCAAGTGTATGCTATCTGAAGTTTGTACTTCCATAGGGGCCTTGCTAGAAGAAACATGACAAGAAATAGGGTTTTATATGAACCAGCCTTCTTTTTGAAACCTGACAGGTCACTTCAAAGACTCTAGGCTTTCCTTTCCACTTTCCTTCAAATGGAATCATGGAGCCTGACACCTGTTCTGTCGTGGGGTGGGGAGTGGGGGCGCAAGGGGGAGTGTGGCCCTAGAGGAGTAATTAAATAATGGTTGGAGAATGTTAACATTCTCTTTAAAGAAAGGAGAGGAGAAAAAGCTTTGGTAAGGACAAAAGTACTTTACATTTGCAAAGAGCTTTACAGCATACAAAGTATCCTCACATCTCTTATTTGATTTGATTTTTAGAACAACAGTATGAGTTAGGTAAAGCAGCTGTTACTTTTATTTTACATGAGAAAATTAAGGCTCAGAGATGTTAAGTGACTTTCCTAAAGTGCTCACATTGTTAAGTAACAGTGATAATTTGAACCCGTCTTTAAATTCCAGGAGCAACACTTTTCACCACCACTCAGAGACTGAATACTAGAATATACTAGAATATAGAATACTAGAATGCTAGTGGACAGCTTCCTGGAAATATGGTCCTGTCTCAGAGAAAGAATGGTAATTCTTCATAGGTTATTAAGATACTAAAGACTTCTAAGAGATATGATTCTTTTGCTCAATTTTCCTAAGATGTCACTAAATCTTTTCTTTCAAGGAAGAAATGAGAAACAATCACTTTATCTCAACTAAGACATCTTATCATTAAGTCAGACTCGGAGAGGAACCTGGAGGTGTAAGAAACAAAGCAGGAAATCAGTTTCTATGCAATACTAAACAAATGGCTCAAGGGGTGAAAGAACAGATCCAGGCTGCTGTTCATGGAGCAGCCAGCTCTCTTTCTTTGCAGCTTCCTGGTGTATGTCCTTGCCTGTAAGCAGTGTTATGAAATAGTGTGATTTTAATCAGCTTTGACTATACCTTGCTCTAAAGGTTTACTCAGTGCAGTCCTTAGAGGCACATTACCATTCGGCCCCATTCCAGGGAAGAAGTCTGTTCTTCATCAGCTGTAGAAAGACAGGAGTGCTTTTGTCTCACCATTCCAGAGCTACCAGAAGCACCTAAGACACAGATGGCCAGCCATGAACCTGGCCATGCCAAACTGCAACCACACTATAAATAGGCCAGTGTAACTCAATTCTCTAGTAATGACTTAGGAGAGGTGTGTCAAAATGCACAGTCTCTAGGATCACTCAATCCCTAGTTACATTTACCGATATCAAGTTAGTACAAACAAAAGTCCCAGACCATCAAATGTATTCTGTAGAACACAGCACAAATATTGTCTAATGGTACCAATATGTATGGCCCAGATTTCATGGATTTCTTCATTATCTTTGAAACCTTCCCATACATTCATTCAATCATTCATTTACCAAAGTTCCAGACACTGGTTATATGGGGGTAAAGAATCACTGTTTGATTTGGTTATATTATAATAAATAAAAGTGATAATCACTATACTAATGAACATTTTAGTGTAGATAAGAGACAGTCACTAAATGATTAAATTAGCAAATAAACAGAATGTAATTATAAAGGTAAGAAAGATGCTACAAAAGAAAAATTAACAAGGCACTATAATAGGAAATAACAGTGCCCAGATGGGGAATGATTTTTAGATAGGGTGACCAGGGAAGGACTTTCTGAGGACTTAAGTTCAATTTTGAAAGATGAAAATGAGCTAATCATGTAAAAAATCACATTAAAAAGCACTCCAAGTGTTGCAGGATTATTAGGCACAATGGTTAAGAAAGAATTCTTGAGATATTTTATGGTACAAATTAACAAGTTTATTTAAGTAGCACAGGGACAGGATCCATGGGCAGAAAGAGCTGCACTTTTGCTATATGAAGCTGGTGGTTATATGCTCAGTGCTCAAGGAGGAGGGTGTGAACAGTGACTATTAGATTAAAATATGTTTTTTTATGAATTTCTACTCATAAAATCACTTTCACAAGATTTCTCTGGTGCTTATCATTCAGTTCAATATTAATACCAGTGACATGTACAGGTAGTCATGACACCCTTTAAGAATATAGCAACCAGGGGCACCTGAGTGGTTCAGTCATTAAGCGTCTGCCTTTGGCTTAGGTCATGATCCCAGAGTCCTGGAATCAAAGCCCACATCAGGCTTCCTGCTCAGCAAAAAGTCTGCTTCTCCCCCTCCTTCTCCCCCTGCTTGTGTTCTCTCTCTCTCTGTATGTGTGTCAAATAAATAAATAAAATCTTAATAAATAAATAAATATTAGTTTAAAAAAAAAAAAAAAAAGAACATAGCAACCAGGGGTGCCTGTGTGGCTCAGTCATTAAGTGTCTGCCTTCAGCTCAGATCATGATTCTAGGGTCCTGGGATGGAGCCCTGCATCGGGCTCCCTGCTCAATGGGAAGCCTGCTTCTCCCTCTCCTACTCTCCCTGCTTGTGTTCCTTCTCTCACTGGCTCTCTCTCTCTCTCTGGCAAGTAAATAAATAAAATTTAAAATATATATATATGTATATATATAGCAACCAGCATGTATTTGATCCTTATCGAAACCCCACATGCTATAGGTCAACATTTTTCTGCTTTTTTAAAAAATTTTTTTTATTATGTTATGTTAGTCACCATACAGTACATCATTAGTTTTTGATGTAGTGTTCTGTGGCTTATTGTTTGGGTATAACACCCAGAGCTCCATGCAATATGCCCCCTCCTTAATACCAATCACAAGGCTAACATATCCCCCCACCACCCTCCCCTCTAAAACCCTCAGTTTGTTTCCCAGAGTCCATAGTCTCTTATGGTTCCTCTCCCTCTCTGATTTTTTTCCCCTTAATTTATCCCTTCCTTCTCCTAATGTCCTCCATGCTATTCCTTATGCTCCACAAATAAGTGAAACCATATGATAAGTGTCTTTCTCTGCTTGACTTCTTTGACTCAGCATAATCTCCTCCAGTCCCGTCCATGTTGATACAAAAGTTGGATATTCATCCTTTCTGATGGCTGTGTAATATTCCATTGTACATATGGACCACATCTTCTTCATCCATTTGTCTGCTGAAGGGCATCTCCACTTCTTCCACAGTTTGGCTATTGTGGACATTGCTGCTATGATCATTGGGGTGCATGTGGCTGTTCTTTTCACTACATCTATGTCTTTGGGGTAAATACCCAGTAGTGCAATTGCTGTGTCATAGGGTAGCTCTATCTTTCACTCTTTGAGGAAACACCACACTGTTTTCCAAAGTGGCTATACCAACTTACATTCCCACCACAGTGTAAGAGGGTTCCTCTTTCTCCACATCCTCTCCAACATTTGTTGTTTCTTGCCTTGTCAATTTTTGCTATTCTAACTTGTGTAAGGGGGTATCTCAGTGTGGTTTTGATTTGAATTTCCCTGATGGCTAATGATATTGATAATTTTTTCATGTGTCTATTAGCCTTTCATATGTCTTCTTTGGAGAAGTGTGTGTTCACGTCTTCTGCCCATTTTTTGACTTGATTATTTGTTTTTTTGGGTGTCGAGTTTGAGAAGTTCTTTATAGATCTTAGATACCACCCCTTTGTCTGTAGTGTCATTTGTGAAAATTTTTTCCCATTCCATGGGTTGCCTCTTTGTTTGGTTGACTGCTTCCTTTGCTGTGCAGAAGACTTTTATCTTGACGATATCCCAAAAGTTCATTTTTGCTTATGTTTCCCTTGCCTTTGGAGATGCATCTTGAAAGAAGTTGCTATGGCCAGTGTCAAAGAGGTTACTGTTTGTGTTCTCCTCTAGGATTTTAATGGATTCCTGTCTCATATTAAGGTCTTTCGTCCATTTAGGGTTTTCCCTAACTTGTTAAGTTTCATCTTTCTGTACAGAGCTGTCCAATTTTCCCAACACTATTTATTGAAGAGACTGTCATTTTTTCCACTGGATATTTTTTTCCTGCTTTGTCAAAGATTAGTTGACCATAGAGTTGAGGGTCCATATCTGGGCTCTCTATTCTGTTCCACTGATCTATGTGTCTGTTTTGTGCCAGTACCATATTGGCACATGGTGATCACAGCTTTGTAATATAGCTTGAAATCTGGCAATATGATGTCCCTAGATTTGTTTTTCTTTTTCAACATTTCCTTGGCAAGTTGGGATCTTTTCTGGTTCCATACAAATTTTAGGATTGTTTGTTCCAGTTCTTTGAAAAATGCCATTGATATTTTGATCAGGATGGCACTGAAAGTGTAGATTGCTCTGGGAACCATAGACATTTTAACAATGTTTATTCTTATGATCCATGAACATGGAATGTTTTTCCATCTTTTTGGGTTTTCTTCCATTTCTTTCTAGAAATTGTAGTTTCTAGAGTATAGATCCTTTACATCTTTGGTTAAGTTTATTCCAAGGTATCTTATGGTTTTTGGTTTTATTATAAATGGAATCGATTCCCTAATTTCTCTCTATATATTTACATTGTTAGTGTATAGGAAAGCAACTGATTTCTGTGCATTGATTTTGTATCCTGCCACATTACTGAATTGCTGTATGAGTTCTAGTAATTTGGGGGTGGAGTCTTTTGGGTTTTCCACATAAAGTATCATGTTATCTGCAAAGAGAGAGAATTTGACTTCTTATTTGCCAGTTTGAATAGTTTTATTTCTTTTTGTTGTCTGCTGTTGCTAGGACTTCTAGTACTAGCTTGAGCAACAGTGGCAAGAATGGGCATCCTTGTCATGTTCTAATCTTAAGGGAAAGCCTCTCAGCTTTTCCCCATCAAGAATGATACTCACTGTGGACATTTCATAGATGGTTTTTATGACATTGAGGAATGTTCCCTCTATCCCTACACTCTGAGGAGTTTTAGTCAGGAAAGGATGCTGTATTTTGTCAAATACTTTTTCTGTATCAATTGTGAGTACCATATGGTTCTTGTCTCTTTTCTTATTAATGTGTTCTATCACACTGATTTGCAAATATTGAACCACCCTTGTATCCCAGGGATAAATCTCACCTAGTTGTGATGGATAATCCTTTTAATGTACTGTTGCATTCTATTAGCTAAGATCTTGTTGAGAATTTTGGCATCCATATTCATCAGGGATATTGGTCTGTAATTCTCCTTTTTGATGGAGTCTTTACCTGGTTTGGGGATCAAGGTAATGCTGGCCTCATAGAAAGAGTCTGGAAGTTTTCCTTCTATTTCTATTTTTTGAAACAGCTTTAGGAGAATAGGTATTATTTCTCTTTGAATGTTTGGTAGAATTCCCCAGGGAATCCTTCAGGCTCTGGACTCCGGTTTTTTGGAAGGGTTTTGATTACTGCTTCAATTTCATTACTGGTTATTGATCTATTCAAGTTGTCAATTTCTTCCTGTTTTAGTCTTGGTAATTTATAGGTTTCCAAGAAGGCATCCATTTCTTCCACGTTGCTTAATTTATTGGCATGTAATTGTTGTTAATATTTTCTAACAATTGTTTCTGTTTCCTTGTTCTTAGTCATGATCTCTCCCCCTTCATTCATAATTTTATTAATTTGGGGCCTTTCTCTTTTCCTTTGGATATGTCTGGCCAGTAGTTTATCAATTTTATTAATTCTTTCAAAGAGCAAGCTTCTAGTTTTGTTGATCTACTCTACTATATTTCTGGTTTCTAATTCATTGATCTCCACTCTAATCTTAATTATTTCTCTTCTCATGCATGGCTTAGGCTTTAATTTGTTGTTCTTTCTCCAGTCCTTTAAGGTGTAAAGTTAGTTTGCATATTTGGAATTTTTCTATTTTTCTTTTTTTTTTTTGAGTGACACTGTGATGGCAATGTATTTCCTTCTTAGGACCACCTTTGCAGTATCCCATAGGTTTTGGACCAATGTATTTTCATTCTCGTTGGTTTCCATGAATTGTTTAAGTTCTTCTTTGATTTTCTGGTTGACCCAAACATTCTTTTTTCTTTTTTTTTCTTTTTAAAGATTTTATTTATTTATTTGACAGACAGAGATCACAAGTAGGCAGAGAGGCAGCCAGAGAGAGAGGAGGAAGCAGGCTCTCTGCTCAGCAGAGAGCCTGACGTGGGGCTCAATCCCAGGACTCTAGGATCATTACCTGAGCTGAAGGCAGAGGCTTTAACCCACTGAGCCACCCAGGCGCCCCTAACCCAAACATTCTTAAGTAGGATGGTCTTTAACTTCCAAGTGTTTGAATTTCTTCCAATTTTTTTCTTGTGATTGCGTTCCAGTTTCAGAGTATCGTGGCCTGACAATATGTAGGGAATAATCTCAGTCTTTTGGTATCGGTTGAGACCTGATTTGTGACCCAATATGTGGTCTATTCTGGAGAATGTTCCATGTGCATTCAAGAAGAATGAGTATTGTGTTAAGGTAGAACATTCTGTATATAGCTATGGGGCCCATCTGGTCCAGTGTGTCATTCAAAGCTCCTGTTTCTTTGTTGATTTTCTGCTTAGATGACCTGTCTATTGCTGAGGGTAGAGTGTTGAGGTCTTCTACAATTAATGAATTATTACCAATATGTCTATTTTGGTTAATAGTTGGCTTATGTAGTTGGCTGCTCCCATATTGGGGGCATAGATATTTACAGTTGTTAGATCTTCTTGTTGGATAGACCCTTTAAGAATGATATAGTGTCCTTCTGTATCTCTAACTACAGTCTTTAGCTTAAAATCTAATTTGTCTGATATGAGAAGTGCTACCCTAGCGTTCCTTTGAGGTCCGTTGGCATGAAAGATGATTCTCTATCCCTTCACTTTCAGTCTGGACCTTTAGGCTCAAAGTGAATCTCTTGTAGACAGCATATGGATGGGCTCTGTCTTTTTATCCAATCTGCAACCCTGTGCAGTTTCATGGAAGCATTTAGGCCATTCACATTGAGATTGATTATTGAAAGATACGATTTTATTGCATCATGTTGCCTGTGAAGTCCTTGTTTCTATAGATTATCTCTGTAAATTTCTGCTCTATATCACTCTTGGGGTCTTTCTCCTTTTCTAGAATCCCCCCTTAATATTTCTTGCAGGGCTCGCTTGGTAGTCATATATTCTTTCAGTTTCTGCCGGTCTTGGAAGCTTCTTGTCTCTCCATCCATTCTGAATGAAAGCCTGGCTGGATAAAGTATCCTTGGCTACATGTCCTTCTCATTTAGTACCCTGAATACATCTTGCCAGCCCTTTCTGGTTTGCCAGGTCTCTGTGGACAGGTCTGATGTTATTCTGATGTTCCTCCCCCTGTACATAAGAAACATCTTCTGCCTCGCTGCTTTCAAGATTGTTTCCTTGAATCTAAGATTTGTGAATTGTACTATTATATGCCGTGGTGTCAGTATGTTCTTATTGAACTTGGGGGCGGTTCTCTCTGCGTCAAGTATGTTCTTATTGATCTTGGGGGCGGTTCTCTCTGCATCTTGGACAAGAATGCTTGTTTCCTTCCCCAAATTATGAAAGTTCTTAGCTAAGATTTGCTCAAATATATCTTCTGGACTTCTCTCTCTCCACCCCCTCAGGGATCCCAATAATTCTGATATTAGAACGTTCCATTGAGTCACTAATCTCTCTCAGTTTGATCCCTTGGGGTTTAATTTGTTTTTCGCATGCTGCCTCATTTTCCTTCTCTTCTATCATCTTATCCTCTAGCTAGCATTCATTCTTCTGCCTTGTTCACCCTGGCAGTCAGAGTATCCAGACTACATTTCATTCATAGCACTTTGAAGTTCAGCCCGATTAGATCTCATTTCTGCCCTTAGAGATTCTATATTGTCATTAATATTTTTCTCAAGCCTAGATATCACCTGCATAATTGTTACTCTGAAACCTATTTCTGATGTCTTGGTTAAGTCCATATCCATGAGTTCTGTGGCAGAGGCCACAGTCTCTGTTTCTTTCCTTTGTTGGGAGTTCCTCCTCTTAGTCATTCTGTTGAGGGGTGGTTGAGGGAATGTACAGAGTCTAAAGTGTTGACCACAACCCAAGCAAGATACACCTGTTTTATAGGGACCTTAGGGTTGTCAACCTCTTGTTCTTCCAGCCTGTCTCCAGTGGGAGGGGACTGTTGCACTGTTACTTAGGCAACCCTGTTTGGGCAGAGTTGCCCTGCCCCCTGTTGGGGGGGCTGGGCTTAGTGAAAACTGGTTGGGGGGGGGGGGCTTTTGTTCACTGGTGGCCTTCCCTGGCAGCTTTCCGTGTCTCTTCTGAGAGTCAAAGCAGATATGACCATATCCAAAACTCTGCCTCAGAACAAAGAGATCTGCTCATCACTGAGCTCTTCAGCCCACATTATCTCCCTTTCTGCCCATGCTGCTAAAATCTGCAGCCTCCTGGGTTGTGTGCCCCACAGCAGCACCCCCAGCCCTTGCTCCCAGGTCCAGGCATGTCTCTGCCCTCAGTGCTTCTAAAACTGCAAGTTGCCTCCGGTTTGCACATTTGCCCCTGTAGCTCCAGGCTACAATCTGGGAAGCTGTCCTAAAGTCCTTTCCCCGCCACTACCAGTGAGTCTGTGCCCAGTCCCCAGCGTGGGAGGCTTTTACCTTCCTGCGCAAGTTCATGAAGTCTCCCTTCCCCTTCTGTTTATCTTCTGATATCTGCCCACAGAATCATGGCTTCCCACTTCATACCTCAAGAACCACCACCAGAGATAATCTGTTTGTAGAGATCCAGATATATCTTTTTACATCTCATGCTGATTTTGTGGGTGTTCAGAATGGTCTGGTAGATATCCAGCTCAATTCAGGGAACTGGTTGAAATAGGGTCCTTTACTCCTCTACCATCTTTTTTCTAATATATGTTTTTTAAGTGACTGATAAATGCACACCATGGTGGGGAATGCTGGTGTGCAAAAACTTATGTTTTGATCCTTGAAGTCCAACAGCTTGCTTTTCTCCCTAAGTCACAGTCAAGGAATGTCTCTAGTCTTTGCCCTTATGCTTTTTCTTCACTCACCACTATATCTCCAGTGTTTTCTCTTGGTACCAAATTATCTTGGGATATGAGAGAGCAACCTCAAGGACCCAGGCCAGTGGCTGTCCAAGTTCCTGGGATGCAGGCGAGGAAGCCCTGGCCACCCCTGCCAACCACATGACTGCCCTGGAGCCTGGTGCACTGTCCTTGTGAGGTGGCCCCAGGACTCCTCTGAAGGCAGGGTTGGGCTTGGGGGCAGGTTACCCAGGAGTTGGGCTTGAAGCATTTCCTGGCATTTAGGCTAGCTGGTCCATTATTTTGCTTCTATCCCTCATAATTTCCCCCTGACCAATTTTTGGTCCTTAGATCTTTAAGGTTGTTGAAGGATGAAGGGCCCATCCTCTTGAACTTCTTCAAGCTGACAGGGGTTGTAAAGATGTCCCTGTCACTACAAAATTGGTCACTATCTGTCCCTACAAATAACTATTATGGAAGGCCATTGCTGTAGAGTGCAGAGTGGACACTGGAGTGAATTTGTTTTGAGTCATGAGGATTATCTGTCAGCTGGGCAAAGGAGTCCTTGCAAGTATCTCAACAATAGGAGAGAACAAAGTAAAAGAGACAACATATTAAGATTAATACTATGATAAAAATAAGAAGTATGACAAAGAAATCCTTTAGAATAAACCGCAGTCCACCTCCCAACCAGAAATTTAACCAATAATTATGTGTTATGTAGGACCTTTAAAAGCACCAATTTGGTTATTTATATCAGTAAGTAATCCTGTTATAATTTTATCATAATCTGGAATGTAGACACAACATTCCATTTTAATAATAGCACATGTTCTTTCTTGTGCTGCTGTTGAGATATCTAATGCCATTCTATTTTGTAGAAAGGCTTTACACATTTGAGTTACTTTAGTGTTTAATAATGTAATGCTATTTGATTCATTTAAGGCCATAACTGTGTATTTATCAAGGCCTCCATATGCCATATGACATTTTCTAAATCTACTGATAGAAGAAAAATCAATGTCAGATAGATGGTCATACAACAGAATATGGATCTTGTCCATAATTGTGTTACATATGGAAGATTAGCTGGACTTATGGTAGTCTTAGTGCCAGAGCCATGCATCCAATTATGACCTATAGTACATGTTTCAATCCAGCCTGGTGGAATCCATGACCACAAATTTGGCCCACATTACCATTGTGTTCCATTAGGTGTTAACCATCTGATGTCTGGTTGCCTTGTCCGGTCAGTAGTAAACCAATCAGGTGCCTATAAAATAATGGTATGGTCATAGGTAGCTATCCCATTTGGTGAGTATCTCTGGGCTATAAATCAAGGATATGGTTTTTCTCTTTCCAACATAAAAAAAGCCCTCTGGCTTAGTTGTCCTATTGTAGGATTAAACCACATATATCCATTCCATATTTGATATAATCCTTCCTGGGTATATTGATAGGAAGGGAATTTGTTGTCATGAGCCTATCTGTGGGTTGGCATATTCACTTAAAATTTTGATAGTCTGAGGATAAAAAGAAAAAAAGCCTCTTATGTCCTAGAAAGTCTCATGAAACATTTGCCATAGGCCAGCAAGAAGCATTCTTTTTAGTAATAGAAATACCCCTATATGTGTTGGTATTGGGGTGACTTCATGTTGGGTTTGGTTAAAGGTGACCACTGTATGCTTGACTAAAGACTCTATTTGTAATTTTACATCAATAGAGGTGGCTCCCAGGACAAATATGGCTGAGGAATAAAACCATTAAGAAGCTTTCTTTGTCTGATGTCTAGCCTTAACGATATCCTAATTACAAGAAATTACTCATAAGTGGGAGATGACGTGTCCTGCCAGATAAGGGCATCCCCAAGTGCATTTTCCCAATCCAATTTTAAGGAAGGTGAGGCCATCCATTATCTCCACAAGTTCATAGTTAACCCTATTGCATGGGGTATACACTGACTGTTAAGGAACAATTTTGTTATCCCAGCCACATAGAATTGATCAAGATGACAGCCGGGTTACACAATTGTTGGGGAGTCCATCCCATTGTCCAGCTCCTTAAATAATCATATGTCCATGGGGTCCCTTTTATTGATACCCACAGAGATACAAGCAGAATAATCATGTATATATATGAGCTATTATGGCAATCTCTCTGAAGTTTATCTCCAGTTATATAGCTCAGGAAAACAACAAATATTGAAAGACAATCAAATCTAGAATCTAATATCCATATAGATGTATTTTTTTAAAAGATTTTATTTATTTATTTGACAGACAAAGATCACAAGTAGGCAGAGAGGCAGGCAGAGAGAGAGGAGGAAACAGGCAAACAGGCTCCCTGCTCAGCAGGGAGCCTGATGCGGGGCTCAATCCCAGGACCCTGGGATCATGACCTGAGAGGAAGGCAGAGGCTTTAACCCATTGAGCCACCCAGGTGCCCCAATATATAGATGCATTATTGAAACATAACTTCTCTCACTCAATTCATCTTTATTTCTAGAGATAGCCAAATCAAGACTAATTTATTTGTAAAATAAGTCCAATTTCAACAAACCTGGCCTAATTATTTATATAAGCTTAGCAAGAATAGTGTTTGGTCACTAAAATCACTTAAAATCTGCTTTGCCAGAACTTTTTTCATAAGGAATCTCTAGATTGAACTTTTAATAGTCTCTCAAGGTCAGATCCAAGCCAAATATTTGTTGTCAGACTTGCCTGCAATATCTGTGGATTTTAGTATATTTCTCTTCTTGAAATCCCCAAAATATCCCAAGGTTTCCTGCACCTGCCATGAAGTAACATTCTTTATTCATCTGGTAAGGCTGGTGAGGACTCTGTAAGCAAGGTATCAGGTCAATATTCTCAAGGGGTTTTATTGGCTCCATAAAGTCAACCTTAATTCCTTTAAACTGTCTGGTCATACCTCAGTCTATGCACATCTCTCTCAAATATGACATTCCAGTCGAAACCTTGGTAATATAACCAATGTTTCCAATGGTGTCCTGTTACAAGGAGAACATATTCTCACTGAACTTATGAAAATAATTATAATTCCCATGAAAGAAAAGAATACTCATTGACAGTTTCTGAATTCTGGAGGGTATAGGTAGGGAGAATAGAAGTTTCAATTTGTTCACACAGGAATATTTTATCATATTTCTGTAAGTCATAGATATCTTAAGAGAAAGTTTCCCTAAATCTAGAAGGGAAAGCATTAATGAACCAGCAATGTTTCCAACAAGAGTCATAAAAAACTATAACCATCTTCCTCAATTCTTTCAGTCCTATGTTATTAATTTTTGTTTTGTTTGAATGAAGCTTTCCCATTAGTTCTGGAAATTCTTACCCAGTTCAGCATTATGATTTTACAGATATCAAAAACCTGTATTTGTCAAAAGTCCATTTTATGAATCTTCTTGATATGAAACACATACTGCAAGAGCACCAGAAAAGTGACTATTGATGACAAAAAACAAAAAACAAAAAAAACAAAACAAAAAAAAAGCTCAGAATGGACATGGTTAAAGATCTGATATGAGAATTCATTATAATGAAAGTAACAAAGAAATTCTGGTTACTTCTGTGACACACATTTCAGTAATTTAAGTAATAAACTTCTATACCAGGACAATTTCATATATTTTCTAGAAGAGTTAGAGCATTTACCCTTACAATACAACCTAAGGCTTATCATTATTGGTTTGACAGTACTTTCCAAGTAACTTAACATACCAAATAAAACAAACCTAATTAGTCAGAAAGATTTCATTTACCATTTAAATCTTGGGAGGTTTGTTAAAAACCTTAGAAAGTTTTAAAGCACATACCTAAATAGGATTACAGATCAATATAAATTTAGTATTTATATTTAACAAAGGTGACAATAAGGGATTCTACAGGAAGCTATTTGGTTATTAGCAAAACTTAGCTCCTTTAACACTAAGAAGTTTTAACTTTCTTAAGTAATCTGAGACCTGATAAAGACAAACCACAAGAACTTTTGTTTTTCCAGGCAAATAAAGAAAAAAAACTTTGT
The DNA here is from genome assembly GCF_963455335.1 of Martes martes. Lineage (NCBI taxonomy): Eukaryota > Metazoa > Chordata > Mammalia > Carnivora > Mustelidae > Martes > Martes martes. The sequence continues at coordinate 61,563,869 of NC_137891.1, forward strand.
TTATATTTTCTTTGCCAAGAGCAGACTAACAATCCACGAAAACTCTGTCTTTTTTACAAAGAGAAAAGCAGAATTTCTTGTATCAGTGTATTTTTAAAATCCATTCATTTCAACCTCAGTCCTGACCACACATAAAATTATTTTCCAACATTTCCTTAACAATAGGGCCTCTTCTGGCTCCATACAAATTTTAGGATTGTTTGTTCCAGCTCTTTGAAAAAGTGCTGGTGGAATTTTGATTGGGATGGCATTGAAAGTATAGATTGTTCTAGGCAGTATAGGCATTTTAACAATGTTTATTCTTCTGATCCATGAGCATGGAATGGTCTTCCATCTTTTTGTGTCTTCTTCAATTTCTTTCATGAGTATTCTGTAGTTCCTCGAATACAGATCCTTTACCTCTTTGGTTAGGTTTATTCCCAGGTATCTTATGGTTCTTGGTGTTACAGTAAATGGAATTAATTCTCTAATTTTCCTTTCTATACTTTCAGTGTTAGTGTATAAGAAAGCAACTGATTTCTGTACATTGATTTTATATCCTGCCACATTACTGAATTGCTGTATGAGTTCTAGCAGTTTGGAGGTGGAGTCTTTTGGGTTTTCCATATAGAGTTATCATGTCATCTGCAAAGAGAGAGAGTTTGACTTCTTTGCCAATTTGAATACCTTTTATTTCTTTTTGTTGTGTGATTGCTGTTGCTAGAACTTCTAGTATTATGTTAAACAACAGTGGTGAGAGTGGACATCCTTGTCATGTTCCTGATCTCAAAGGGAAGGCTTACACCTTCTCTTTGGAAGCTGGAATGGCCAAAATTAACAAGACAGTAAACAACAAGTATTGGAGAGGATGTGGAGAAAGGGGAATCAGAGGGGGAGAAAAACCATGAGAGACTGTGGTCTCTGAGAAACAAACTGAGGATTTTGGAGGGGAGAAGGGTGAGGGATTGGGTGAACTTGGTGGTGGTTATTAAGGAGGGCACGTATTGCATGGAGACTGGATGTGATGTATAAACAATGAATCTTGGAATACTGAAAAAAAATTGAAAAAATAAACAAAATGAATATTATTAAATTTTATGGATAATTTCATTCTTCCTCCAATAAAGGCATTTGAAGGTATAAAAAAAAAAAAATCTTTTCCAAAGATTTCCCTTCAAAGCTGCCTTTCTAATTCAGATTTTGCCCTAAGCCTTTTCTCTCCACCCTCATTTTAGAAAAAAATTGCCTTATTTTTCTCTCAACAAAATGTATTTCCATTACTTATATCTTTCTCAAATATCTCCTATTTTCCTACATACAGATTTGTTTTCCTTATTTTCATCAGTCTTAATTACATTGAGCAGTATTTTAACTCTTAGAAACCTAAGCTTCAGTGAAAATTAAGTAGTAGCCAATTGTGAACTCTTACACCAGAGTCTTTTAGATCTGAAACTCATTAACATTTCATAATTTCAGTAAAACATGTTTTTCCATAGTACAATCTTTCAGTAAACCATAAAGCATATTTATCAGCAGACCTGAATATCCTCAGTTTCTCCACAATAAGAAGCCAAAGCAGGTAAACCTACATTCAGTAACCAGTGTTTTAGTATTTTATCTTATTTGGAAAAGACTTAGATATCCAATGCATTCTATTGAATTTGTTAATTTAGCAAAACTTCAAAGTCCAGGTTACTAAAAATTATGAAAGCTATTTAAAAGTTTTGCTGATAAAACTTTTTATTTATTCAAACTATTAACAATTACCCATTAACACTCTTATGAGATAGACAAATTAACCATAATTTAAGTCTTCTTTTTGCTGACAAATTGCAACAGAGATAATAGGAGCTTATTTGACTGATCTTTAGTAAACTTTGGAAGAATGAAAGTTTTATAGTAAATGCTGATAAATATAAAGACAAGAATATCTTGGGGCACCTGGGTGGCTCAGCGGGTTAAGCCTCTGCCTTCGGCTCAGGTCATGATCTCAGGGTCCTGGGATTGAGCCCCACATTGGGCTCTCTGCTCAGCAGGGAGCCTGCTTCCTCCCCCCTCTCACGCTGTGCCTGCCTCTCTGCCTACTTGTGACCTCTGTCTGTCAAATAAATGAATAAAATCTTTTAAAAAAAAAAAGACAAGAATATCTTAATTAAACTAACAAACTTAAATTAGTTTAAATACTGAATATGTTGCACCTTGTACACTAAAAGTCAATGAATTTGTTCCACACTGTCAATTTTTACCAGAGGCACCTGTGAGGAAATGAAGTGGGAAGTTTAAGCCAAGGGACGCACTGGACCCTTTCATATTGATTCAGGAGATGCTCCAGCTTGAACCTCATAAGGAGGTGACCCAACAGTTTGGGGTGCCCTTTGCTCTGTGATAGTGATGTTAGTAGGAATAGGAGTCACCAGTACCAGAGGCATGGAGGATGGTATAGGAGCCAGTTATGCAAGCTGTACCTATGGTAATGCAGAAATAGGAGGAAGGAGAGTAGGAGGCAGAAGAGGTGACGTGCTGCCAGCAAGGCTGGAGGCAAATAAAAGCCAGAGGGCAAAGAAAGAAGACTCCCAGCCCTAAAATTTGTCAGGTCAAACAGATGAAGAGATACATTTTCTTCCCACCAACAAAAAGTAGAAATAGGCAGTCCATGTCAGGGCAGAAAAGACAGAGAACCTCCCCAAAACAAAAGGAATTTTGGCAGATGCTTTGGAATTCTCCTTCAAGTCCCCATTCCAAGGTAGAACTAATCAGACAATTGGCTCCAATTATCATAGCCTTTAACCAGGAAATGAATGAGGGAGAAAATCCCAAATGACAAAAGTCAAGCAATATTCATCCAGTACTCTCCAGATGTATTCCAGATCTAACACACAAAAGAAGGAACAAACAGAGGACACACATGACTCAGCAAAAATAGCAGGAGGCAGGTACAAGATCTTTGCAGCAAACTGTTTACAAGAGAGTTGGACACCCTGGGGGGAGGGGAAGGTTCTATCTTTTATAGCCCAACAGCTTGGGGTGTTTTTTCTCTAAATCCTAATTGACTCCAATGTGCTAGGAGATAGCCTGAAAAGGAATCCTTTTAGATCAAGAAAGCTGATCCCACAGTTAATTCTTATAAAATGAGGACAGGATGTCAGGGCACCTAGGTGGCTCAGTGCATTAAGTGTCTGCCTTCCACTCAGGTCATGATACCAGGGTCCTGGGATCGAGCCCCGCATCGGGCTCTCTGCTCAGTGGGGAGCCTGCTTCCCCCTCTCTCTCTGCCTGCTTCTCTGCCTACTTGTGATCTCTCTCTCCGTCAAATAAACAAATAAAGTCTTTAAAAAAAAAAAATGAGGACAGGATGTTAACTAACTAGGAGTCCATTACCAAAATTCTCCTCTGCTTCTAAACGGTGTTCCATCAGGAATATAGCTGAAGGTTCCTGAGGTTCAGAGTGGCAAGAGGCATCCCTCTTTCCTAACCACTCTGACATTTTGTACTATGTCCCTTCAGTTCCCTCATTGTATTCTAGACTACAATAGGTGCCAGTGAATGGACTGAAATGCCCCAAAGATTGGGGTATTACATTTTGGGGTTGTTGATATGTTTGGTGACCAAAAATAATATCCTTTGTAAGCCTCTATATCTAGTATTAATGGGATAGAGTACTGGCCTTTGTTAAGAACAGGCAGCTATTTTATATCATATTAAGTATCACAAATCTAAGTTAGAAGTCCTTTCAATCTGAAAGCAGGACCAAAAACACTAAATAGGCCAGGGGTAAGGACAAATGAGAGACATGAAAAATCTTGAAGTATGGAACTCCTACCTAATCCAGACAACTTTCCTATGAGCTTTATCAATGATCCAGTCTCAAAGGAGTGGTCCCCAGTTGCCAACTGGGCAAAAGCTCCAACCGATCCTTTTGGGAAGCACATGGTCAGACATATCTTAGATTTTATGCTCAGCAAGATATCACACTAGGCTTTTCAGGAGGAAGACTTACATAGGATTTTTAAGATAGGCGATTGTCCTAATGACACATCTGGCCACCCATTACCTTAGAAGAATACCAATATTAAAAGAACAAGTAAAAAGAGGAAGATCCTGATTTCTGAACCTGACACCATTAAAGCCAAGGTAGTGGTATCTGGCTGGGTGGCAGGAATTTGTCCTTCTCCATAGTGTAGCCCCAAGAAAGAGGTTCTTTCCTGAGCACTTGGGCAAGTCATATCTTGAAGGGTTGTACTATTCAGGACATCTCTGAAAAAAAGAGAAAGAACAGGTAAAAAAGACTGGTAGTAAAGAAGACTTACCAAATTGCACTGATTCTCTTGGATTCACACCATTGTCCCTGTCTGAGCCACTAAAAATATTGTGGAATTGTTGAGCTCAATGGTCAACAAAGAATTCTTGAGATGTTTTATGGTGTGGTCTAGTGAGTTTATTTAAGTAGCATAAGAACAGGACCAATGGGCAGAAAGAGCTGCACTTTTTCTGTACGAAGTTGGTGGTTATGCTTAGTGCTCAAAGGGGAAGGGATGTGCAGGGAGTAATAGATAATAAATGTTCTCTTTGAATTTCTACTCATAAAACAACTTTTACAAGGTTTCTCTGATGTTTATCATTCAGCCTGATATTAACTATCAGTGAGATGTATAGGCAGTCATGAGACCCTTTAAGAATGTAGAAACTAGCATGCATTTGATCCTTATTAAAATTACTCAGGCTATATAGGTCATCCTTCTGGGCTAAAGGTGTACAGTTTTCTGCTTCTATCCCTCATCACAAGCAGATGACCTGAATAAAAAGCATAAAAGACTATGACACCTAAAACCTGAAGAGGAGGGTATAGTGGATATAGTATAATAAGGAAAAAAAACATTGAAATTAGAAAGGTAAGTTATCATAGGATAGAACATGTAAGACCTGTAGTCCATAACACAAAGTTTTGATTTTATTTATAAATACAAAGGAAAACTAGTCAAGTGTTTTAAGCTAAGAACATAAACCTATTTACATTTCTAAAACCATTTGTTGTCATTAGTATGTGGAAATCAATTGAAAAGAGATAAAACCAAAAAAACAGCAGCTGGATTGTTGTTTATGCAAGAAATGATGATGTCATTTATGTGAGAAATGATAGTGGTCTAAGAAAAGGGCAGTAGAGATGGAGAAATGTAAACAGATTCAAGATATATTTTGGCAATTACATATACTAGATTTGGCTACCATATAAAAACTCTTATAAAAACTATGATTTTTAGAGAAAGGAATATATTTTATAGTTCCTTGTTCTTGTTTGTTATCCATGGATAACATATCTACCACCTGACTCTACTATACCTTATATTTTCCTAATTGTCTCCCAATTTTCATTTAATAACAACAGCAATATACCAGGAGTATGCTAAGACCTTTACATGCACAATATCATTTAATTTCATATAACAATCATCCCATTTTTGTTCAGCAAATGCAGTCCTAAGAGGGAAATATGTTGCAATACAGGCCTACCTCAAGAAGCAAGAAAAGTCTCATATACACAAACTAACCTTGCACCTAAAGGAGCTAGAAAAGGAACAGCAAATAAAACTTTTAATTATAAAGTACTTATAAAACTCAACACCCCCCCCCAAAAAAAAAACAGTTAAGAAATGGGCAGAAGATAGCAATGAGCACTTTTCCAAAAAAGACATCCAGATGGCCAACGATACATGAAAAGATGCTCAACATCACTCATCATCAGGGAAATACAAATCAAAACCATGATGAGATACCACCTCACACCTGTCAGAAGGACTAAAATTAACAACACAGGAAACAACAGGTGTTAGTGAGGACCAGAGGGAAAAGGGAACCCTCTTGCACTGTTGGTGGGAATACCAACTGGTGCAGCCATTCTGGAAAAAAGTATGGAGATTTCTCAAAAAGGTAAAAAGAACTACCCTACAACCCAGCAATTGCACTAATAGGTATTTACCCAAAGGATACAAAAATACAGATTTGAAGGGGTACATACACAATATTTATAGCAGCATTATCAACAATAGTCAAATTATGGAAGGAGCTCAAATGTCCATCGACCAATAAATGGATAAAGAAGATGTGATACACACACACACACACACACACACTGGAATATTACAAAGCTATCAAAAAAAGAATGAAATCTTGCCATTTTCAGGGAAATGTATGCAGCTACAGTGTATTCAATATGAAGCTGAAATTTAAAACCAGGCAACCTGGATCAAAAATGAGGTCTCCCATGCTTGTGTTTAGTACTATAGTATGTGTAGTCCTCCAAGACCCTGGAGTTAGAAATAATATACTACTGAGAGAAAAACAGATGAAGAGATATGCCTTGTTCACAGGTCTGAAGACTCAATATTGTTAAAATGTAAACTCTCCTCATGTTGCCTGGGTGGTTCAGTTGAAGCATCTGCCTTCCGCTCAGGTCATGATCCCATCGAGTTCCCTGTTTGTGGGGAGCCTGCCTCTCCTTTTCCCTCTGCTAATCACCCCCCCCCAACTCTTGCTCGCTATCTCTCCCTCTCTCAAATAAATAAATAAAATCTAAAAAAAAAAATGTAAACTCTTCTCAAATTGATCTATATATTCAACACAATCCCGATAAAAATCTCAGCAAGACTTTCTTATAGAAATTTACAAACTAATTCTAAGTTGCATATAACAATGTTAAAGACCTAAAGAACTGCTAGACCTAGAAGAGCCAAACAATTCTGCGGGAAAAAATGATAATAAAGTTGAACTTACACTACCTATTTCAAAAATTACTAGGAAGCTGTAGTACTCAAAACAGCATGGTACTGGCATAAATATAAGACAAATAGATCAAAGGAAAAGAGTACAGTCCCAGAAATAAATCCACACATAGACAAACTGATTTTTGACAAAGGTGCAAAGACAATATAGTGGAGAAAAGCAGCTATTTCAACAAAGTGTGATGGAACAACTGCATATCCATACAGAAAAAAAAAGAATGTGGACCCATATCTTCAATTAAAAAATTAACTCAAAATGGATCATAGACCTAAATGGAAAATCTGAAACTATAAAACTTCTAGAAGAAACATAGAAGGAAATCTCTGGACCTTGAATTAGAACAGAGGTCAGCAAACTTTTTCTGTAAAGGGCCAAATAGTAAATATTTTAGGCTTTGGACCAAGAGGGGAAAAATGAAAATATTGTATAGCTCCTTTATAGCAAGAAAGAAAACAAATTTCCACAAATTTTTTGAAGAAATTCAAAATATAACCACGATAACTGAGGGCAATTTTTTGTAGTACTGGTCTACAATATGGATATGAATAAAGATAGAATAAATAATAGAATCTGGGGTGGGGGGATAATACGTCACTTAATTGGATGTCAACATTAGTGTTTTCTAAGATCAAAACTGATTGCAGAGTGACGACCACAAAACTGGCAGAGTAAGTACCTCCATAAGTTTGGCCCTCCATAAAAGCAACCAAAAATGACCCCAAAACCTCTCAAAATTAACTTTTTCAGAACTCTGGAAATTAATAAAAGGCTTATAGCAATCTGGGAAGCATCTAATCAAGAAAAACAGCTAAATCTCAGTAAGAAATTGAGCTTTGTTTTAATTTGGACTAGTCCCATACCACAGCCCAGTTAGTCTTGAAAAAATTCACAGGTCACATTCCCAGTTACAGAGGGAATAGAACAAAATTCATTCTCAAGAACTAATATTTTATCTGTCTGGTGGTTCCCTGGAAGACTCCACTTAAAATGCTTGCATGTATTTGATCTCACTTGAATTTGTCCACAAAGAAATATCACCTTACTCCTGTTAGAATAGTTAAAATAAAAAAGAAATAACATGTGTTGGCAAGAAATATGTAGAAAAAGGAACACTTGTGCCCTGTTGGTGGGAATGTAAATTGGTACAGCCACTGTGGAAATCAGTATGGAGTTTCCTCAAAAAAATAAAATAGAAATAATTAATGTAATAATCCCACTATTGGATATTTACCCAAAGAAAATGAAGATACTAATCCAAAAAAGTATGTGCATTCCTATGTCTATTGCAACATTATGCAAGATACTTAAGCAACCTTATTGTTTATCAATAAATGAATGTGGGGTGTGTGTGTGTGTGTGTGTGTGTGTGTGTGTGTGTATCTGTGTGTGTATGTATACATATGGAATAAATACACAAACTAAAAAAAAAAAAAACAGGATGGGATCAGGCCATTTGAGACAAAATGAATGGACCTAGAGGGTATTATTCAAAGTAAAATAAGTCTAACTGAGAAAGACAAATACCATATAATTTCACTCATATGTGGAATCTAAAAAACAAAGCAAATGAATAAAAAAAAACAGAAAGGGGGAGGAGTCAAGATGGCGGAGAAGTAGCAGGCTGAGACGACATTGGGAGCAGGAGATCAGCTAGATAGCTTACCTAACCATTGTGAACACCTACAAATCCAATGGGAAATCGAAGAGAAGAAGAGCAACAATTCTAGAAACAGAAAATCGATCACCTTCTGAAAGGTAGGACCTGCGGAGAAGTGAATCCAAAGCGATGGGAAGATAGACCCCGGGGGGAGGGGCTGGCTCCCAGCAAGTGGCAGAGCAAAGAAGCACAAAATCGGGACTTTTAAAAGTCTGCTCCACTGGTAGACATCGCTCCAGAGGCTAAACCGGGGGAAACCCAGGCGGGGTCAGCATAACCCCAGGTCTCACGGGGTCACGGAAGGACTGCGGGTGTCTGAGTGCCGCAGAGCTCACAGGTATTAGAGCGGGGAAGCTGGCTACAGCGACAAAGCTGAGGACTGAGCTCTCAGCCCGGGGTTACCTTGTGCCGGTCACAGGCTGGGTGGGCTCGGAGTGTGGCCAGAGGCCACGGAGACAGAAGCGACCAGGTGCTTTTCTCCAGGTTCCAGCAATTGACTGCTTTCCTCAAACTGCAACCGCAGGCCAGGGAGGCGGGGCGGTTGGGCGCTTTTCTCTAAGGACGCACTGAGGAGCGGAACCCCAAGCTCTCGGTTCCTCCAGGCCGAGAGACTGGGAGGCCACCATTTTCAATCCCGTCCTCCAGAACTCTATGGAAAGCGCTCAGGGAACAAAAGCTCCTGAAAGCGAACCCCAGCAGATTACTTAGCCCAGCCCCTGGCAAGGGCGGTACAATTCTGCCTGCGGCAAAGACACTTGAGAATCACTACAACAGGCCCCTCCCCCAGAAGATCAACAAGAAACCCATCCAAAACCAACTTCACTCACCAACAACAGTGGAATTCCAGAAGAGGAGAAAGCAAATCTTATCTGGACAAAATGACAAGGCGGAAAAACTCATCTCAAAAAAAAGAACAAGAGGCCATACCGAAGGCTGGAGACCTAATCAATACGGACATTGGTAACATGACAGATCTAGAGTTCAGAATGACGATTCTCAAGGTTCTAGCCGGGCTCGAAAAAGGCATAGAAGATATTAGAGAAACCCTCTCCGGAGAGATAAAAGCCCTTTCTGGAGAAATAAAAGAACTAAAATCTAACCAAGTTGAAATCAAAAAAGGTATTAATGAGGTGTAATAAAAAGGGAAGCTCTCACTGCTAGGATAAATGAGGCAGAAGAAAGAATTAGTGACATAGAAGACCAAATAACAGAGAATAAAGAAGCTGAGCAAAAGAGGGACAAACAAATACTGGATCACGAGGAGAGAATTCGAGAGATAAGCGACACCATAAGACGACACAACATTAGAATAATTGGGATTCCAGAAGAAGAAGAAAGAGAGAGGGGAGCAGAAGGTATATTGGAGACAATTATTGGAGAGAATTTCCCTAATATGGCAAAGGGAACAAACATCAAAATCCAGGAAATGCTAAGAACGCCCCTCAAAATCAATAAAAATAGGTCCACACCTCGTCACCTGATAGTAAAATTTACAAGTCTTAGCGACAAAGAGAAAATCCTGAAAGCAGCCCAGGAAAAGAAGTCTGTAACATACAAGGGTAAAAACATTAGATTGGCAGAAGACCTATCCACAGAGACCTGGCAGGCCAGGAAGAACTGGCATGATATATTCAGAGCACTAAACAAGAAAAACATGCAGCCAAGAATACTATATCCGGCTAGGCTATCATTGAAAATAGAAGGAGAGATAAAAAGCTTCCAGGACAAACAAAAGCTGAAAGGATTTGCAAACACCAAACCAGCTCTACAGGAAATATTGAAAGGGGTCCTCTAAGCAAAGAGAGATCCTAAAAGTAGTAGATCAGAAAGAAACAGAGACAATGTACAGTAACAGTCACCTTACAGGCAATACAATGGCACTAGATTCTTATCTCTCAATAGTTACCCTGAATGTTAATGGGCTAAATGCCCCAATCAAAAGACACAGGGTATCAGAACGGATAAAAAAACAAAACCCATCAATATGCTGCCTACAAGAAACTCATTTTAGACCCGAAGACACCTCCAGATTTAAAGGGAGGGGGTGGAAAACAATGTACCATGCTAATGGACATCAGAAGAAAGCTGGGGTGGCCATCCTTATATCAGATCAATTAGATTTTAAGCCAAAGACTAGAATAAGAGATGAGGAAGGACACTATATCATACTCAAAGGGTCTGTCCAACAAGAAGACCTAACAATCTTAAATATCTATGCCCCTAACGTGGGAGCAGCCAACTATATAAACCAATTAATAACAAAATCAAAGAAATACATCGACAGTAATACAATAATATCAGGGGACTTTAACACTCCCCTCACTGAAATGGACAGATCATCTAAGCAAAAGATCAACAAGGAAATCAAGGCCTTAAATGACACACTGGACCAGATGGACATCACAGATATATTCAGAACATTCCATCCCAAAGCAACAGAATATACATTCTTCTCTAGTGCACATGGAACATTCTCCAGAATAGACCACACCCTGGGTCATAAATCAGGTCTCAACCGGTATCAAAAGATTGGGATCATTCCCTGCATATTCAGACCACAATGCTCTGAAGCTAGAACTCAATCACAAGAGGAAATTTGGAAAGAACCCAAATACATGGAGACTAAACAGCATCCTTCTAAAGAATGAATGGGTCAACCAGGAAATTAAAGAAGAATTGAAAAAAATCATGGAAACAAATGATAATGAAAACACAATGGTTCAAAATCTGTGGGACACAACAAAGGCCGTCCTGAGAGGAAAATATATAGCAGTGCAAGCCTTTCTCAAGAAACAAGGAAGGTCTCAAATACACAACTTAACCCTACACCTAAAGGAGCTGGAGAGAGAACAACAAAGAAAGCCTAAACCCAGCAGGAGAAGAGAAATCATAAAGATCAGAGCAGAAATCAATGAAATAGAAACCAAAAAGGCAATAGAACAAATCAATGAAACTAGGAGCTGGTTCATTGAAAGAATTAATAAGACTGACAAACCCCTGGCCAGACTTATCCAAAAGAAAAGAGAAAGGACTCAAATAAATAAAATCATGAATGAAAGAGGAGAGATCACAACCAACACCAAAGAAATACAAACAATTATAAGAACATACTACAAGCAACTCTACGCCAACAAATTTGACAATCTGGAAGAAATGGATACATTTCTAGAGACATATAAACTACCACAACTGAACCAGGAAGAAATAGATAACCTGAACAGACCCATAACCAGTAAGGAGATTGAAACAGTCATCAAAAATATCCAAACAAACAGAAGCTCAGGGCCAGACAGCTTCCCAGGGGAATTCTACCAAACATTTAAAGAAGAATTAATTCCTATTCTCCTGAAACTGTTCCAAAAAATAGAAATGGAAGGAAAACTTCCAAATTCATTCTATGAGGCCAGCATCACCTTGATCCCAAAACCAGACAAGGATCCCACCAAAAAAGAGAATTACAGACCAATATCCTTGAATAACACAGATGCGGAAATTCTCACCAAAATACTGGCCAATAGGATTCAACAGTACATTAAAAGGATTATTAACCACGACCAAGTGGGATTTATTCCAGGGCTGCAAGGTGGGTTCAACATCTGCAAATCCATCAATGTGATACAATACATTAATGAAAGAAAGAGTAAGAACCATATGATACTCTCAATAGATGCTGAAAAAGCATTTGACAAAGTGCAGCATCCCTTCCTGATTAAAACTCTTCAAAGTGTAGGGATAGAGGGCACATACCTCAATATTATCAAAGCCATCTATGAAAAACCCACCACAAATATCATTCTCAATGGAGAAAAACTGAAAGCTTTTCCACTAAGGTCAGGAACACGGCAGGGATGTCCGTTATCACCACTGCTGTTCAACATAGTACTAGAAGTCCTAGCCTCAGCAATCAGACAACAAAAAGAAATTAAAGGCATCCAAATTGACAAAGAAGAAGTCAAACTATCACTCTTTGCAGATAATATGATACTATATGTGGAAAACCCAAAGGGCTCCACTCCAAAACTGCTAGAACTTATACAGGAATTCAGTAAAGTGTCAGGATATAAAGTCAATGCACAGAAATCAGTTGCATTTCTTTACACTAACAATAAGACAGAAGAAAGAGAAATTGAGGAGTCAGTCCCATTTACAATCGCACCCAAAACTATAAGATACCTAGGAATAAACTTAACCAATGAGGCAAAGAATCTATACTGAGAAAACTATAAAGTACTCATGAAAGAAATTGAGGAAGACACAAAGAAATGGAAAAATGTTCCATGCTCATGGATTGGAAGAACAAATATTGTGAAAATGTCTATGCTACCTAAAGCAATCTACACATTTAATGCAATCCCTATCAAAATCCCATCCATTTTTTTAAAGAAATTGAACAAATAATCCTAAAACTTATATGGAACCAGAAAACAGCTCGAATAGCCAAAGAAATATTGAAAAAGAAAGCCAAAGTTGGTGGCATCACAATTCCGGACTTCAAGCTCTATTACAAAGCTGTCATCATCAAGACAGCATGGTACTGGCACAAAAACAGACATACAGACCAATGGAACAGAACAGAGAGCCCAGAAATAGACCCTCAACTCTATGGTCAACTAATCTTCGACAAAGCAGGAAAGAATGTCCAATGGAAAAAAGACAGCCTCTTCAACAAATGGTGTTGGGAAAATTGGACAGCCACATGCAGAAAAATGAAATTGGACTATTTCCTTACACCACACATAGACTCAAAATGGATGAAGGACCTCAATGTGAGAAAGGAATCTATCAAAATCCTTGGGGAGAACGCAGGCAGCAACCTCTTTGACCTCAACCGCAGCAACTTCTTCCTAGGAACATCGCCAAAGGCAACAGAAGCAAGGGTAAAAATGAACTATTGGGATTTCATCAAGATCAAAAGCTTTTGCACAGCAAAGGAAACAGTGAACAAAACCAAAAGACAACTGACAGAATGGGAGAAGATATTTGCAAATGACATATCAGATAAAGGGCTCGTATCCAAAATCTATAAAGAGCTTATCAAACTCAATACCCAAAGAACAAATAATCCAGTCAAGAAATGGGCAGAGGACATGAACAGACATTTCTGCAAAGAAGACATCCAGATGGCCAACAGACACATGAAAAAATGCTCCACATCACTCGGCATCAGGGAAATACAAATCAAAACAACAATGAGATACCACCTCACACCAGTCAGAATGGCTAAAATTAACAAGTCAAGAAATGACAGATGCTGGCAAGGATGCCCAGAAAGGGGACCCCTCCTACACTGTTGGTGGGAATGCAAGCAGGTGCAACCACTCTGGAAAACAGTGTGGAGGCTCCTCAAAAAACTGAAAATAGAGCTACCCTATGACCCAGCAATTGCACTACTGGGTATATATCCTAAAGATACAAACGTGGTGCTCCGAAGGGGCACGTGCACCTGAATGTTTATAGCAGCAATGTCCACAATAGCCAAACTGTGGAAAGAGCCTAGATGTCCAACAACAGATGAATGGATAAAGAAGAGGTGGTATATATACACAATGGAATACTATGCAGCCATCAAAAGACATGAAATCTTGCCATTTGCAGCGACGTGGATGGAACTATAGGGTATCATGCTTAGCGAAATAAGTCAATCGGAGAAAGACAACTATCATATGATCTCTTTGATATGAGGAAGTGGAGATGCAATGCGGGGGGGTTGGAGGGAGGTAGGAAAAGAAAAAATGAAAAGATGGGATTGGGAGGGAGACAAACCATAAAAGACTCAATCTCAAAAAACAGACTGAGGGTTGCTGGGGGGAGGGGGGTTGGGAGAGGGTGGTGGGGAAATGGACATTGGGGAGGGTATGTGCTCTGATGAGTGCTGTGAAATGTGTAAACCTGGTGATTCACAGACCTGTACCCCTGGGGATAAAAATACATTATATGTTTATTAAAATAAAATTAAAAGAATAAAAATTTTAAAAAGTTAAAAAAAGAATAAAAAAAAAAAACCAGAAAGCTGAATCAGACTTATAAATAAAGAGAACAAACTGATGGTTGCCAGAGGGAAAGGGAGGATGAGCAAAATAGAAGGAGTGTAGGAGATACAGGCTTCCGGTTATAGAATGAATAAATCATGGTAATAACAGGTACAGCATAGGGAATATAGTCATTGATACTGTAGCAGCAATGAATGGTAACAGATGGTAGCCGCATAACACCTAGAGATGTTGAATCACTGTACACCTAAAACTAATGTAACATTGTGTGTCAAGTATACTCAAATTAAAAAAGATTATAGGTATATATACCAAAAGAATTACAAGGGAATTAAAGTATGTTAGAAAATAACTATTTTACACAAAAGACAGCATTAATGAAGGAACTGAGGGGGGAAAGAAATACAAAAAACAAACAGTAAAGTGGGAAGTATATATTTTAACCTTAACAATAATTATATTATATGTAAATAGATGAAGCTCTGCCTTTAAAAGTCAGAAATTGGCAGACTTGATCTTAAAAACATGATCTAGGGGCACCTGGGTGGTTCAGTCATTTAAGTGTCTAACTTTTGATTTCAGCTCAAGTAATGATCTCAGGATTGTGGGACTGAGCCCCAAGTCAGTCTCCACAGTGGGTATAGAGCCTGCTTAAGATTCTCTCTTTCCGACAATTATCATATGGTCTCTCTGATATGAGGAATTTGAGAGGCATGGCGGGGGGGTGTTGGGGAGGGAAGGAAAAAATGAAACAAGATGGGATCAGGAGGGAGAGCCTCCTAATCTCACAAAACAAACTGAAGGTTGCTGGGGGTGGGGAGGGGTAGGGGAACGGTGGTTGGGTTATGGACATTGGGGAGGGTATGTGCTATGGTGATTTCTGTGAAAAGTGTAAGCCTGATGATTCACAGACCTGTATCCCTGGGGCAAAGAATACATTATATGTTAATAAAAATAATTTTTAAAAATTCTGTTTTACAAAAAAAAAAAAAAAAGATTCTCTCTTTCCCTCTCCTTCTGCCTCCCACCCCTCCCTCTCCCTCTCTAAAAACAATTAAATAAATAAATAAATAAAGCATGATCTAACTATATAGTGACTACATGACACTTCAATTCAAGGTAAAAATACAGTAGAAGTAAAATGATGGAAAAAATATACAATGCAAATTGTCAGCAAAAGAGAACTAGAGCATCTACACTAATATTAGACAAATTAGACTTTAACACAAGTATTGTGACTTAAGTCAAAGAAAGACATTTATAATGATAAAAGCATGAGTCCATCAAGAAGATATAGCAATTATAAATATATATGCATATGTATGCACCCAATAGCCATCCCAAATTACATGAAATAAAACTGCCAGCACTGAAAAAAGAAATAGACAGTTTAATAAGAGTTGGAGACCTCAATATCCCACTTTCAAAAATGGAGAGAACTACATAGAAAATCAGCCAAGAAATCACAAGTTGAACAATATAAACCAACTAGACCTAACAAGCATCTATAGAACAGCAGAATACACATTCTCCAATGCACATGGGACATTCTCCAGTATAGATAATATGTTGGGCCATATAACAAGTCTCAATAAATTTTAAAAGACTGAAATCAAACAAAGCATACTCTCCAACAATAGTCTGAGAGGAAAAATCCAGAGAAGAAAATTGAGAAATTTACAATATGTGGAAACTAAATGGTATACTTTTTTATTATTATTATGTTAGTCACAATACAGTACTTCATTAGTTTTTAATGTAGTGTTCCATGATTCATTGTTTGCTTACCAGTGCTCATTGCAATTCATGCCCTCCTTAATACCCATCACTGGGCTAACCCCTCCCTCTCTCCCCTCCTGTCTGAAACCCTTAGTTTGTTTCCCTGAGTCCATAGTCTCTCATGGTTCCTCTTCCTCTCTGATTCCACCACCCCCTTTCATTTTTCCCTTCCTTCTCCTAATGTCTTCAATATACTTTTAACCAATGGATTAGGAAAGATATCATAAGGGAATTTTAAATAGAGTTTGATATGAAAGAAAATGAATATGCAACATGCCAAAATATATGGAATGCACTAATAGCACTGTTCAGGAGTAACTTTATAGCTATACATGCCTATTTTTTTAAATTTCAAGTCAATAATCTAATAATAAAAGTTATAGCTAAAATAATAAAATAGAGAATAGAAAAATAGAGAAAATCAATGAAACCTAAAGTTGGTTCTATGAAAAGATAAATAATATTGACAGACTTTTAACAAAGGGAAAAAGAGAAAAGACTCGAAATACTAAAATTATGAATAAAATGAGAAACATTCCTACTAACCACATAGAGATATAAAGGATTATTGGAGAATATAATGAATATCAACAAATTAGATAAATAAAATGGAAAAATTCCTAGAAAGACACAAACCACTAAAACTAACTCAAGAAATGAAAAATCTGAATTCATATATAACAAGTAAAGAGATCACAAAACTTCTGACAAAATATTCCACTAATACCTATGAATTATCAGAAAGAGAAATTAAAAAATCAAAAAGAATAAAATACCTAGGAATTAATTTAACCAATGATATAAAAGACCTATACACTAAAAACTATAAGACAGTAATGAAAAAAATTGATGACACAAGTAAATGGAAAGATATTCTATGCTTTTGGAATAGAAAAATTAATATGTTTAAGTGTCCATACTACCCAAAGCAAGCCCATTTCAAGGCAATCTGTATCAATATTCCAATGGCTTTTTCACATAATTAGAATAAATAATTCTAAAATTTATATGGAACCACAAAAGATCACAAATAACTAAAGCAGTCTTGAGAAATAACAAAGCCAAAAGTATTACACTTGTTGATTTTAAACTATACTACATAGCCATAGTAATCAAAACAGTATGACATTGGCATAACACACAAATCAATAGAACAGAATAGAGAGCTCAGAATCAAACCAACACATACACAGATAATTAATTTACCACCAAGAAACCAAGAACATACAATGGAGAATGGACAGTCTCTCCAATAAATGGTGTTCGGAAAACTGCACAGCAACATGCAAAAGAATGAAACTAAACTATCTTACGTCACACATAAAAAAAATAAATAAATAACTCAAAATGGGTTAAAGACTTGAATATAAGACCTGAAACCATAAAATTCCCAGAAGAAAATACAAGCAGTAAGCTCCTTGACATTGTTCTTAGTGATATTTTTGTGAATCTGATTCCAAAGCCAGGGAAACAAAAACGAAAATAAACAAATGGAATTACATCAAACCAAAAACCTTTTGTACACAATAGAAACCATTATCAAAAAAAGAAAAGAAAATTAAACCTAAAGTAAGAGAAAATAAATAATTAATAGTGGAACACAACAAAAGCAAGACAAACAAAAGGGGAAATTCAATGAAATATAAACCAGTTCTTTGAAAATTCTGATAAAATTGAAAAGAAATTCCAGTTTAAAGAAAAAACTCAATTAGTATCAAAAGAAGGAAAATCATGAAGATTCTACAGACACTTAAAAGAGAATAAGAGACTACTATAAAAGAAATTTAGTCAAAATTTAGACAAATTGCCAAAATTGGTTATAGAAGAAACAGCTATTCTAAATAGTTGCCATATCAATTAGAGAAATTGATTTCGAATTAAACTGTTCTCACAAATAAAATTTCAGGCCCAGATGCTTCACTTATTCAAGGAAATTATTATTATTTCAAATATTTAAGAGACAAATAATATCAGTTCTTTAGAAAGAACTTGGAAAGTAAAGGAGGAAAGACCTCTTTTCAGCTGATTTTATGAGACAATTCTGAGGCAATGACATTATAAGAAAAGAAAATTTAAGATTAATATTTTTCATGTACACAGAGGCAGAAATCTTAATAAAATATAAGCAAATTAAATCCAGTGATACCCAAAAAGTATAATACATTATGACCAAGTGGGATTTTCCCAAGAATACAAAGTTGGTATAACATGTGAAAAAAAATCAATGTAATTCACCATATTAACAGAATAAAGGAGAAAAGACATCTGAGCATCTCAATAAATATAGAATATGCATTTTACAAACCTCAATAACCATTCATAATTTTCAAATCTCAGAAAACTGGGATTAGAAGGAAACTTCCTTAACTTGATAAAAGGTATCTACTAAACCTGCCTCTACCATCATATTTAATAATGACAATATTTTCCCTCTGAAGATCAGGAACAATGCAAAGATATTGGCTCTAACAACTTCTATTCAACGTTCAGTTTTAAGTGCTACTAATAAAATAATGCAAAAAAAAAAAAGAAACAAAAGGCATACAGTTTGAAAAGGAAAAGGTGAAATATCTTAATTTGCAGAATAAATTATTATGGACATAAAAAATGCTAAGAAATCAATGAAGAAAAAGCTATTAGAATTAACAAGTGAATTTAGCAAGTTTATAGGATACATGATCAATATTTAAAAATCAGTTGTACTTATATATCTTAGCATGAACAATTAGAGAAATTAAGAAAATAATACCACTTGATTAGCATGAAAATTAAATATTTAAGGATAAATTTAATAAAATGTGTAGACTGAATTTATAAAATATTGCTGAGAAAAACCACAGACCTATACAGACGAGGAAATATTGGGAAACTCAATAGGGTTAAGATATAAATCATCTCTTCCTAAACTGATCCAAAAGATTCAATGCAATCTTAATTAAAATCCTAAGAGGCTTCTTTATAAAGGGGGCCTCTTTGGAAAGGCTGACAGATTAATTATAATATTTACATGGAACATTAAAAGATCCAGAACAATGAAACAAATTGTGCTAGCACAACTGGAAAGCCATACAGGAAAAAAAATGAAAATCAATTCTTACCTAATACCACACAGAAAAATTACCTGAAATGGCTCACAGACTTAATATGAAAATTATAGAGCTTCTAGAAGAAAACACAGGAGAAATCTTTGACACTTTGGGATAGGCAAATACTGACTTGCTTCAGTCAATAAAATGTGAATGGATATGAAATGGCAGATTTAAGTGCCAGGGTATGATATAACGTGTTCCTTTTCCATGTAATCATGAAAGCATCTGTCAAAATGGAATCTCTGTCAACTTATGCAGAGATCCTTTGTGGACATGTAGCATGAATGAGACTTAAATATTTGCTATGTTAAGCCACTGATATTTGGGCATTCTTTGCTACTGAAGCATACCCTAGCCCAGTCTATAATAAATGTTTTGGAAACACAGTTCATATGCTATTTTTCTTAGAAATTTAAGGTCTTATTGGAATGTTTAATCTAGAAAGCTGGCAAATTATAAATTGAGAACTTCAATCAAGCATGAAATTGGAGGTATGACCTCAATAAACAAATGTGCTGTTAAAGGTGACTTGAGTCTATTCTTTGGGCAAAGAAAAAAAATTAGAAAGTTATTGTTCAAAGAATGCCAAGAAAAAGGTATGAAATAATTTCTAATGCACCACTAATCTAGATTTTAAATCCCCATACTTCTATTCTACATAAAGATGACTCTGTACTAACAGCGAAGCTCTGCTTTCTTACTAAACCTAACAAAGATTACAAAGAAATGATGAGTCCATTGCAACCAACTGGCTTAAGGTCTAATTAAATAGCTTGACTTCATGCTGGACTTTAATTCCAAATATTACAATGACACATTCATTTTGTCCATTCATTGTATTGTACATAGGAAATAAATCAGTGTTTTGACTCTGAATACTTACTCTCTTTTTTTAATTTTTTAATTTTTTATAAACATATAATGTATTTTTATCCCCAGGGGTACAGGTCTGTGAATCACCAGGTTTACACACTTCACAGCACTCACCATAGCACATACCCTTCCCAATATCCATAACCCCACCTCCTTCTCCTAAACCCCCCCCCCCAGCAACCCTCAGTTTGTTTTGTGAGATTAAGAGTCACTTATGGTTTGTCTCCCTCCCAATCCCATCTTGTTTCATTTATTCTTCTCCTACCCCCCTTACTCCCTATGTTACATCTCCACTTCCTCATATCAGGGAGATCATATGATAGTTGTCTTTCTCCGACTGACTTATTTCGCTAAGCATGATACCCTCTAGTTCCATCCACGTCATCCCAAATGGCAAGATTTCATTTCTTTTGATGGCTGCATAGTATTCCATTGTGTATATATACCACCTCTTCTTTATCCATTCATCTGTTGTTGGACATCTAGGTTCTTTCCATAGTTTGGCTATTGTGGACATTGCTGTTATAAACATTCGGGTGCACGTGCCCCTTCGGATCACTACGTTTGTATCTTTAGGGTAAATACCCAGTAGTGCAATTGCTGGGTCATAGGGTAGTTCTATTTTCAACTTTTTGAGGAACCTCCATGCTGTTTTCCAGAGTGGTTTCACCAGCTTGCATTCCCACCAAGTGTAGGAGGGTTCCCCTTTCTGGGCATCCTGGCCAGCATCTGTCATTTCCTGACTTGTTAATTTTAGCCATTCTGACTAGTATAAGGTGGTATCTCATTGTGGTTCTGATCTGTATTTCCCTGATGCCTAGTGATGTGGAGCACTTTTTCATGTGTCTGTTGGCCATCTGGATGTCTTCTTTGCAGAAATGTCTGTTCATGTCTTCTGCCCATTTCTTGATTGGATTATTTGTTCTTTGGGTGTTGAGTTTGATAAGCTCTTTATAGAATTTGGACAGTAACCCTTTATCTGATATGTCGTTTGCAAATATCTTCTCCCATTCTGTCAGTTGTCTTTTGGTTTTGTTCACTGTTTCCTTTGCTGTGCAAAAGCTTTTGATCTTGATGAAATCCCAATAGTTCATTTTGCCCTTGCTTCTGTTGCCTTTGGCAATGTCCCTAGGAAGACATTGTTGCGGCTGAGGTCGAAGAGGTTGCTGCCTGCATTCTCCTCAAGGATTTTGATAGATTCCTTTCTCACATTGAGGTCCTTCATCCATTTTGAGTCTATTTTTGTGTGTGGTGTAAGGAAATGGTCAAATTTCATTTTTCTGCATGTGGCTGTCCAATTTTCCCAACACCATTTGTTGAAGAGGCTGTCGTTTTTCCATTGGACATTCTTTCCTGCTTTGTCGAAGATTAGTTGACCATAGAGTTGAGGGTCTATTTCTGGGCTCTCTGTTCTGTGCCATTGGTCTATATGTCTGTTTTTGTGCCAGTACCATGCTGTCTTGATGATGACAGCTTTGTAATAGAGCTTGAAGTCTGGAATTGTGATGCCACCAACTTTGGCTTTCTTTTCAATATTCCTTCCGCTATTCGAGGTGTTTTCTGGTTCCATATAAATTTTAGGATTATTTGTTCCATTTCTTTGAAAAAAATGGATGGGATTATGATAGAGATTGCATTAAATGTGTAGATTGCTTTAGGTAGCATAGACATTTTCACAATATTTGTTCTTCCAATCCATGAGCATGGAACATTTTTTAATTTCTTTGTGTCTTCCTCAATTTCTTTCATGAGTACTTTATAGTTTTCTGAGTATAGATTCTTAGCCTCTTTGGTTACGTTTATTCCTAGGTATCTTATAGTTTTGGGTGCAATTGTAAATGGGACTGACTCCTCAATTTCTCTTTCTTCTGTCTTGTTGTTGGTGTAAAGAAATGCAACTGATTTCTGTGCATTGATTTTATATCCTGACACTTAACTAAATTCCTGTACAAGTTCTGGAGTGGAGTCTTTTGTGTTTTCCACATATAGTATCATATCATCTGCAAAGAGTGATAGTTTGACTTCTTTTTTGCCAATTTGGATGCCTTTGATTTCTTTTTGTTGTCTGATTGCTGAGGCTAGGACTTCTAGTACTATGTTGAATAGCAGTGGTGATAATGGACATCCCTGCCGTGTTCCTGACCTTAGCGGAAAAGCTTTCACTTTTTCTCCATTGAGAATGATACTTGTGGTGGGCTCTTCATAGATGGCTTTGATAATATTGAGGTATGTGCCCTCTATCCCTACACTTTGAAGAGTTTTGACCAGGAAGGGATGCTGTACTTTGTCAAATGCTTTTTCAGCATTTATTAAGAGTATCATATGTTTCTTATTCTTTCTTTTATTAATGTGTTGTATCACATTGATTGATTTGCGGATGTTGAACCAACCTTGCAGCCCTGGAATAAATCCCACTTGGTCGTGGTGAATAATCCTTTTAATGTACTGTTGAATCCTATTGGCTAGTATTTTGGTGAGAATTTTCACATCTGTGTTCATCAAGGATATTGGTCTGTAATTCTCTTTTTTGATGGGATCCTTGTCTGGTTTTGGGATCAAGGTGATGCTGGCCTCATAGAATGAATTTGGAAGTTTTCCTTCCATTTCTATTTTTTGGAACAGTTTCAGGAAAATAGGAATTAGTTCTTCTTTAAATGTTTGGTAGAATTCCCCTGGGAAGCCGTCTGGCCCTGAGCTTCTATTTGTTTGGAGATTTTTGATGACTGTTTCAATCTCCTTACTGGTTATGGGTCTGTTCAGGCTTTCTATATCTTCATGATTCAGTTGTGGTAGTTTATATGTCTCTAGGAATGCATCCATTTCTTCCAGATTGTCAAATTTGTTGGTGTAGAGTTGCTCATAGTATGTTCTTATAATTGTTTGTATTTCTTTGGTGTTGGTTGTGATCTCTCCTCTTTCATTCATGATTTTATTTATTTGGGTCCTTTCTCTTTTCTTTTGGATAAGTCTGGCCAGGGGTTTGTCAATCTTATTAATTCTTTCAATGAACCAGCTCCTAGTTTCATTGATTTGTTCTATTGCCTTTTTGGTTTCTATTTCATTGATTTCTGCTCTGATCTTTATGATTTCTCTTCTCCTGCTGGGTTTAGGCTTTGTTGTTCTTTCTCCAGCTCCTTTAGGTGTAAGGTTAGGTTGTGTATTTGAGACCTTTCTTTTTTCTTGAGAAAAGCTTGTACCACTATATATTTTCCTCTCGGGACTGCCTTTGTTGTGTCCCACAGATTTTGAACCATTGTGTTTTCATTATCATTTGTTTCCATGATTTTTTTCAATTCTTCTTTAATTTCCTGGTTGACCCATTCATTTTTTAGAAGGATGCTGTTTAGTCTCCATGTATTTGCATTCTTTCCAAATTTCCTCTTGTGATTGAGTTCTAGCTTCAGAGCATTGTGGTCTGAAAATATGCAGGGAATGATCCCAATCTTTTGATACCAGTTGAGACCTGATTTATGACCCAGGGTGTGGTCTATTCTGGAGAATGTTCCATGTGCACTAGAGAACAATGTATATTCTGTTGCTTTGGGATGGAGTGTTCTGAATATATCTGTGATGTCCATCTGGTCCAGTGTGTCATTTAAGGCCTTGATTTCCTTGTTGATCTTTTGCTTGGATGATCTGTCCATTTCAGTGAGGGGAGTGTTAAAGTCCCCTGCTATTATTGTATTACTGCCGATGTATTTCTTTGATTTTGTTATTAATTGGTTTATATAGTTGGCTGCTCCCACGTTAGGGGCATAGATATTTAAGATTGTTAGGTCTTCTTGTTGGACAGACCCTTTGAGTATGATATAGTGTCCTTCCTCACCTCTTATTCTAGCCTTTGGCTTAAAATCTAATTGATCTGATATAAGGATGGCCACCCCAGCTTTCTTCTGATGTCCTTTAGCATGGTACATTGTTTTCCACCCCCTCCCTTTAAATCTGGAGGTGTCTTCGGGTCTAAAATGAGTTTCTTGTAGGCAGCATATTGATGGGTTTTGTTTTTTTTATCCAATCTGATACCCTGTGTCTTTTAATTGTGGGCATTTAGCACATTTACATTCAGGGTAACTATGGAAAGATATGAATTTAGTGCCACTGTATTGCCTGTAAGGTGGCTGTTACTGTATATTGTCTCTGTTTCTTTCTGATCTACTACTTTTAGGGTCTCTCTTTGCTTAGAGGACCCCTTTCAATATTTCCTGTAGAGCTGGTTTGGTGTTTGCAAATTCTTTCAGCTTTTGTTTGTCCTGGAAGCTTTTTATCTCTCCTTCTATTTTCAATGATAGCCTAGCCGGATATAGTATTCTTGGCTGCATGTTTTTCTCGTTTAGTGCTCTGAATATATCATGCCAGTTCTTCCTGGCCTGCCAGGTCTCTGTGGATAGGTCTTCTGCCAATCTAATGTTTTTACCCTTGTATGTTACAGACTTCTTTTCCCGGGCTGCTTTCAGGATTTTCTCTTTGTCACTAAGACTTGTAAATTTTACTATTAGGTGATGGGGTGTGGACCTATTCTTGTTGATTTTGAGGGCGGTTCTCTGCACCTCCTGGATTTTGATGTTTGTTCCCTTTGCCATATTAGGGAAATTCTCTCCAATAATTGTCTCCAATATACCTTCTGCTCCCCTCTCTCTTTCTTCTTCTTCTGGAATCCCAATTATTCTAATGTTGTGTCATCTTATGGTGTCACTTATCTCTCGAATTCTCCCCTCGTGGTCCAGTAGCTGTTTGTCCCTCTTTTGCTCAGCTTCTTTATTCTCTGTCATTTGGTCTTCTATGTCACTAATTCTTTCTTCTGCCTCATTTATCCTAGCATTGAGAGTTTCCATTTTTTATTGCACCTCATTAATAGCTTTTTTGATTTCAACTTGGTTAGATTTTATTCTTTTATTTCTCCAGAAAGGGCTTTTATCTCTCTGGAGAGGGTTTCTCTAATATCTTCCATGCCTTTTTCGAGCCCGGCTAGAACTTTGAGAATCGTCATTCTGAACTCTAGATCTGACATATTACCAATGTCTGTATTGATTAGGTCCCTAGCCTTTGGTACTGCCTCTTGTTCTTTTTTTTGTGGTGAGTTTTTCCGCCTTGTCATTTTGCCCAGATATGAGTATACGAAGGAGCAAATAAAATACTGAAAGGGTGGCAAAGATCCCAGGAAAATGCACTTTAACCAAATCAGAAGAGACCCCAAATCATCGGGGGGAGAAAGGGGATAAAAAGAAGTTCAGAAGTAAAAAAATTAAAAAAAGGAAACAAAGAAAAAATATAAAAAAGAAAAAATATATATGTATTAGATAAACTAGTTTTAAAAATGTTAAAAAAGAAAAGGGTAAAAGTTAAAAAAAATTTAGCAGAAGAAAAAAAATAAAATTAAAAAAAATTTTTAATCAACCGCAAGACTAAAGAATCATGGGGAGAAAGCCATGAGTTCAGTGCTTTGCTTTCTCCTCTGGAATTCTGCTGCTGTCCTTTGTAGGTGAACTTGGTCTTGGCTGGATTTCTTGTTGATCTTCTGGGGGAGGGGCCTGTCGTAGTGATTCCTAAGTGTCTTTGCCGCAGGCAGAATTGCACCGCCCTTACCAGGGGCCAGGCTAAGTAATCTGCTTGGGTTCGCTTTTGAGAGCTTTTGTCCCCTGAATGCTTTCCGTAGAGTTCCGGAGGACGGGAATGAAAATGGCAGCCTTCCAGTCTCCGGCCCGGAGGAGCCAAGAGCTCGGGGCCCCACTCCTCAGTGCGCCCTCAGAGAAAAGAGCCCAATCACTCCCATCTCCCTGGCCTCTGGCCGCGCTCCGAGCTCACCCAGCCTGTGACCAGTTCAAGGTAACCCCGAGCTAAGAGCTCACTCCTTGGCTCTGTCTCTGTAGCCGGCTTCCCCACTCTAATACCTGCGAGCTCTGCGACACTCAGACACCCCTGATCCTTCTGTGACCCTGCAGGACCTAGGGCCACGTAGGCCCCGCATGGACTTCATCCCAGTTTAGCCTCTGGAGTGATGTCCCTCAGTGGAGCAGACTTTTAAAAGTCCTGATTTTATGCTCCTTTGCTCTGCCGCTTGCCGGGAGCCAACCCCTCCCCCATGGTCTATCTTCACGTCGCTTTGGATTCACTTCTCCGCCATTCCTACCTTTCAGAAAGTGGTCGATTTCTGTTTCTAGAATTGCTGTTCTTCTTCTCTTTGCTCTCCTGTTGGATTTGTAGGTGTTTGCAATGGTTTGATAAGCTATCTAGCTGATCTCCTGCTACCTGATGTAGTCTCAGCCTGCTACTTCTCCACCATCTTGACTCCCCCCTGAATACTTCCTCTTTTTAACTGACAAATGGAAGTTAGAAATGGTATGCCAACATTTCACCATGAAGCTATCAATTTCCTTCCCAGAGTCTGATCCACACACGTTCCAAAAAATTAACATACAAGATATAATCCAAGCATTTCTTCTTTTTCCCAAAATGTACAAGTTGAGTCCATTTTACAACAATCAGGATCATCCAATTTTGCATGTGGAGTTTGTTAAGTGCTGCGCCAAATGAAAACTCAGCCTGGAGTGAAGAAGAAAAAAGCTGTGTTGCTCTATGACCACAGCCAGTAGATTGCACTCAGTTAACTTCTTTCAGGCATAAATCATCATGGACAGAGCCAATTTGTTAACGCATGTTCTCTGGCTGAATTAGGCCATAGACCTGTTGCCCTGCATACCATTATATCCATAGACATGCCAAATAATACTCCTTTTTCTGTTGGGCAACCCAAATTAAAAACCCCTCAAAGACATTTATAAACTGCTTGCCTCACCTTATCTATTGGCTAGATCTGTTTATAACCTTAGGGAACATTTTTGAGCACTCACTAATCACAATATTGGGGCCTTCAACAAAGTAACAAGACCTCTCTTATAGTAATTACTGTGTAGGTTTATCACAAAAATACATTTCCCTTGGGGCACCTGGGTGGCTCATTCAGTTAAGCTTCTGCCTTCGGCTCAGGTCATGATCCCAAGGTCCTAGGAAAGAGCCCTGAGTTGGGCTCCCTGCTCAGTGGGGAATCGCTTTCTTCTTCTCCTTCTGCCCCTGCCTGCCCCTGGCCCCGCTCCCCACCCTCATGCTTGCATGCAGGCTCTCTATCAAATAAATGAAATCTTAAAAAAAAAAACCTCTCTTACATGCATATATAACCTTTACTTTAATATTACCATGATCTATTTAATTTTCTATCAAACCTATGCATATAGCATTAAGAAAATAATATCAATTCTCAAAACTATTATTTAACTAGAACCAACAATTCTTTAAAATTCTTTAAACTTTCATACCAAACTATCCCCCTTTATTTAATACCTGGTTATAAATGGAAAAAAATTGAAAATTTTTTCAAGTCCTAAAAAGTGAAGGCTTATAATTCATAAATTAGAAATCAAAGGACTAATTGTTCTGCTCACCTTCTCACAAATCTTTTTATTTTTATTTTTTTAAATATTTGTATGAATAAAAAAAGAGTGGCCATGGTATTTCAGTATGATGTTATGTCCAGGAGATATCACAATTCAGAATATTTGCAGTACATCAAATGAAACCTTACACAGCATATGTTTTTAAACTCCTTTCAGTGCCATAAATGTTATAGGCTTGTTCGCTTAAGCATTTCGTGGCATTTTATGCTACATCAGATTGCCAAGAAATCTGCTTCTCCCCACTATCCCTGCTTATTATTAAACTGGGCCATTCAAAATCCTTTCAGGGTCAACACAAGTTGAAATCTAAATCATTAGGTTCCTTTATCATGGGGTATTATCCCAAGCATATAGCACTAAAAAGAGATGTACTTCATTTCCTTTGTGTTCTCTTTCACAACTCTTTTGTTCGATATTTGCAAAATCTACACAGACAGCAAACATGCTTTAAGTATTTACGAAATTCCAGTTATCATGCTAAACTCTATAAGTACAAAAGCTATTAAAAACACAGTCCTGGTCTCAAGTGGCTTATAGTCTAACAGAGAGGGGCGCCTAGGTGGCTCAGTTGATTGACTGCCTTCAGCTCAGGTCATGATCCTGGAGTCCCAGGATCAAGTCCTTCTCAGCCAGGTGGGTGTCTGCTTCTCCCTCTGACCCTCCCTGCTCTCATACTCTCTCTCTTTCTCTCTCTCATTCTTTCATTCTCTCATTCTCTCTCTCTCAAATAAATAAATAAAATCTTTAAAAATAAAAAAATAAAAGGTCTTGCAAAAATCTGTCAATATCCAAAATTATTTTTTTTTGCCAGGTATAGAAGTTTCATGCTACAGCAGGATTGAACACTCTGCTTAACCCAAATCTCAGAAAAATAGGGCTTGATAAGTTTGAGTGGGTTCTCTGAAGGTCTACACACAGGATACCATTAGTGGACACAACCAAGGAACATTTTAGATCCTACTAGCTTACTATTAATAGCCATAGGCCACATTTTCTTTTGAGGTCATCTAACCTTCTTCATTTATAGACTAATCTCATATGGAAACCAGATTAACTAAAACAGTCACTTGATCTACATATAGCAAGCATATTTTTTGAAGTATATCAGCAACTTTCCTCTTTCACATACCATAAAGACATCCTAAATCATCTACCTTTCTTGAAAATTGGGGTGGTACTAAGATTGTTACAGCATTAAGATAGAAATAAAATTTAGTAATCACTTGGACCACAAAATAGAATTTTCATGTTAATGAGGATAAGAAATAGTCCTGAAAGTCAGGTTTTGTATGAGAGAAAAGGATTTTCTAAATTCCTTTATGTCCCTGTGTAACAAATGAAGACACAGATCTGACTGACTTGATCACAGATTTTTCTAGAAAAGATGTCCATCCACTCTCACCACTTTTATTCAACCTAGTACTGAAAGTCCTAGCCACAGCAATTAGACAACAAAAAGAAATAAAAGACATCCAAATCGGTAAGAAGTAGTAAACCTTTCACTATCAGCAAGTGTATATGTGCTGCCAAAGCGAGCACTCACTATCAGCAAGTGACATGAAACTATACGTAGAAAACCCTAAAGAGGCCACCAAAAAACTATTAGAAATAATCAATGAATTCAGTAAAATTTCAGGATAGAAAATCAAAGTACAGAAATCTGTGGCATTCCTATACACTATTATTGAATCAGCAGGAAGTGAAATTAAGAAAACAATCCTATTTACAATTGTACCAAAAAGCAAAATGCAATAAACTTAACCAAAGAAATGAAAGACTTGTACTCTGAAAACTATAAAATACTGATTAAAGAAATTCAAGACAATTCAAAGAAATGGAAAGACATGCTAATAAATTGGACAAATATGATTAACATGTCTACACTACTCAAAACAATCTACAGATTGAATGCAATCCCTATCAAAATACCAACAACATTCTAGTTCACAGACTAGACAAACAATCCTAAAATTTATGTGGAACCACAAAAGACCCCAAATAGTCAAAGCAATCTTGAAAAGGAAAAATAAACCTAGAGGTATCATAATTCCAGACATCAAGATAAACTAGAAAGCTGTGGTAATCAAAACAGTATGGCACTGGCATAAACACAGACATATAGATAAATAGAACACAATAGATAATCCAGAAATAAGCCCACAAGTATAAGGTCAATTAATCTTCAACAAAGAGGGAAAAAAATATGCAATAGGAAAAAGATAGTCTCTTCAACAAATGGTGTTGGGAAAACTGGATAGCTACATGCCAAAGAATGAAACCAGACTACTTTCTTACGCCATACACAAAAGTAAATTCAAAATGGATTAAAGACATAAATATGTGACCTGAAATCATAACAATCTTAGAAGAGGGTACAGACAATTATCTCTGACACCAGCTGTAGCAACATTTCTCTAGCTATGTCTCCTGAGGCAAGGGAAATAAAAGCAAAAATAACTACATCAAAATAAAAAGCTTCCATACAGTGAAGGAAACAAGAAAACCAAAAGGCAACCTACTGAATAGGAGCAAACATTTGCAAATGACATACCCAATATTTAGTGTCTAAAATGTATAAAAGAATTTATACAACTCAATACCCAAAAAACAACCCAATTAAAAATGGTCAGAAATGGACACCTGGGTGGCTCAGTGGGTTAGGCCACTGCCTTTGGCTCAGGTCATGATCTCAGGGTTCTGGGATCGAGTCCCGCATCGGTCTCTCTGCTCAGCAGGGAGCCTGCTTCCCTCTCTCTCTCTCTGCCTGCCTCTCTTCCTACTTGAGATCTCTGTCAAATAAATAAATAAAATCTTTAAAAAAGAAATGGTCAGAAGACATAAACAGACATTTCTCCAAAGACATACAAATGGCCAACAGACACGTGAGAAGATACTCAACATCACACATCATCGGAAAAACACTAATCAAAAACACAATGAGCTATCATCTCACACCTGCCAGAATGACTAAAATCAAAGTCACAAGAAACATCAAGTGTTGGTGAAGATGTGGAGTAAAATGAACTCTTGCACTATTGTTGGGAATGCAAACTGGTACAGTCACTGAGGAAAACAGTACAGAGATTCCTCAAACAGATAAAAATAGAACAACCCTATGATCCAGTAATCACACCACCAAAACTTACAAAAACACTAATTCAAGGGGATACATGCATCCTTATACTTATGGCAATATTACTTTCAATAGCCAAATTATGAAAGCAGCTCACACATCCATCAACATTGAATAGATAAGGAAGATGTCATATATATATACACACACATACATACATATGCAATAGAATATCATAAAAAAGAATGTCATAAAAAAAGAATGAAATCTTGCAATCTGCAATGCATGGATAGAGCTAGAGAGTATAATGCTAAGGGAAATAAGTCAGAAGAAGACACCACATGGTCTCACTCATATGTGAAATTTAAGAAATAAAACAAACAAGCAGAGGGGACAATAAGAGAGAGAGGCAAATCAAGAAACATTGTTACCCCAGAGAATAATCTGATGGTTACCAGAGGGAACGTGGGTGGAGGGATGGGTTAAATAGGTGATGGGATTAAGGAGTGCACTTGTGATGAGCACTGGGTGATGTATAGAATCATTAAATCACTATATTAGTTTCACACCTGAAACTAATATAACACTGCATGTTAATTAACAGGAATTAAAAGAAAAAACTGGTCAAAATGGTAAATTTTATGTTATGTATATTATATACTAAAATAAAAAAGAAGATAGTAACTATTAAACATTAAAATAATGCTTCATATGGTGCTTTGTAACAATGTACTCTACAAAGTGAAGTCTCCAAGGAATACATGCTGTATAAATTACAGATCTTACTTATCAATAAGAATTTTCAACAGAAACAGGCTAAACTGTTAATGAGTAAAAAAGTAAAACAGTTAAAATTTTTAAAATAAAGATCAGTAACAATTTTCTCATCAGAAGCCTTAGCAATTTACAAACTAGTTTGATGGCAGTATACATTTTGTTCTTACTTAGAAGTACATTGAATAAGAACAGATAAAAATACATTGTTGTAACAGAATTTGAAATAGTTATAGAATGATACTTGCTAAGATATAGTAGTTTCACAACTGAATAAGGATTTTTAAAACTCACTGTATCCATTCTGTAACAAGCACCTTAACAAGTGAATATTAAAATACACATTATTTGAAAGTAAAGATATGAAAGAATATGATGAAAACAAGCAAGCTAGAACACTAAATCCTCTAAAGAGTTAAAATAAGCTGTAGTCTGTGAGCGGTCACCCTCTAGAACCATGTCTTCATAAATTTGATTCATTTATAGAGTGTTTTTGATGATAGGCAATTCTTTGTTGAAAGTTAAGTGCTCTTTTATATGAATAAATAAAGAAGGCTTTGGTTTGAACTAATACATTATTTTGACAAATGTTTATTGTTAACCCAGTTATAGGTTCATAAATCAGGGTTCTTTGTGGTCCATCAGGTGAGCTCACCAATGCCACCAGATGTCATGGTGCATACCAACAGGGTAACTAAAACAACTCCATGGAATGCTGTCCTTCTGCACAATGACAGTAGTCAAAACAGAGGGAGCAATAGCTTATTATTTTTAATTTACTGAAAATGCTTTTTCAAGATGTCATGACCATACCTTAAAGGGAAAAAAAACACATTTGTTTTCTATTTACTTCTAGATTAAAATGACAAGGTAAAAGGGTGCCTGGATGGCTGAGTCAGTTAAACATCTGACTCTTCATTTTGGCTCAGGTCATGATCTCATGGGCTCTTTACCAGGTGTGGGGGCATGGAACCTGCTTAAGATTTTCTCTCTCCCTCTCCTTTTGCCCCTCCCTGCCTCTCTCCCTCTCTATAAATAAACAGATAGATAGATAAAATGACAAGATCTAGAATGATACATGATCTGTCAGTTGATTTTCAAAATTCTTCACTAGAAAAAAGGGAAAAAATTCATCTGCATGTATCCCATGTCTAAACTATGTCCATAGTAGAATTGCTTTTTTTCTTTCTTCTTTTCCTTCCCTTCCTTGTCTTCCATCCCTCTTTTAAACACATGTTATTTCCTGAAGAAGTGAGTCCTATTAATAAGGCCCACTATACATGGGCCAATATAGCACAATTCAGCTATATAATGCATGGACCTGAGCTGTATGAAAAATTCCATGATAAAAGTTTACATTCTTCATAGTCAAAAAGAAAACAGTTGGCAAAACAATTCTGACAAAAGCACCAACTCATTTCAACTGAAAATTGAAAAGACTTTTAACTCTAAAGATTTCTCAAAGTCCCTATAATAGGCCAAATGTACCAACCAAAACAGGGAAGGGAATAAGGTATATAACGACAACACACATTTGTATATTATAACCAAGAGTAAGACATTTTATTGACATTAGATTGTCTAAACCTAGGATGCCAAAAAGTCTAATCTGAGTCATTAGCATGATAAATAAAATAAAACATAAGAATTCTGTCTCTTCATATCACAGATTTGTTATAATTATCTCTAAGCATCTTTTAAATCTTGCCTTGTCTCTTAATGACTCAAATTTGCTTTCTATGTAGGTAAAGTATTTCTTCCTTTATAGAGAGAATGATATATATAATAAAAAGACAACTGAGTATTTTCTGGGATGGAAATAGAATTTTATGCTTTCTTTGGACCACCTGGGTGGCTCAATCAGCTAAGTATCGTCTGCCTTCAGCTCAGGTCACAGTCCCAGGGTCCTGAGATCAAGTTCAGCATTGGGCTCACTGCTCAGCAGGGAGTCTCTTCTCCCTCTCTCTTGGCGCCTCTCCCTGCTTGTGCTCTCTCTCTCAAATAAATAAATAAAATCTTAAAGAAAAAAAGGGAAATGTGCCTTCCCATACACTAGAGCTAAAAAGGGCTTCTGCTCTTGGTTTACACATTACTACTTAGCAGACGAAAATAAAGGATCTCCGCCTGTCCCAAATAATCACAAGTAAGTAATCCAGGCCAGCACATCAGAGATTTGCCTCTAAACCAGCCAGATAACTCCACATGAAGTACGAGTTGAATAAGACCACAAATGCAGAACTCCGTTTTACTCTATAACTGCACTGCCCAAGCCTGCCAGCTTGACTATTGTTAATAATATAAACAAGGAGGTGAGTGACAACTTAAAATGCTAGCCATTAAGCTACTCCAAACTTAAACCCAAGAAACCATGTCACCAAGACTGACTTAAAAATGTCAATGTCTAAATACAACTACTTTGTGAAAGACAAAAAATGTTACAAATGATAATGATACAAAAATTATATCATAGGAAAAATGTTTAGAAAAAACTAAACTGGGAGCTGAGTCTCTAAGCATCCCAGATTTGAAGTTATCTGGACAGCTTCATATAAAAAAGAGTTCTATTTAAGTGGGTGCCTGAACAGCCCTGAATTCCCATAATGAATTAAGAGACTTTCTTATTGGCTTGAGTTGAATGAATCTTCATAATATCAGGTTAGTGGACAGTTGTCAAGAGCAACAGACTGCTATGAAAGTACATAACAGCACAAAGAGCTCCACTAACTCACTCCCAGTCAAACTGGACAGAATTACTAAAAAGCAAGCAACTAAAGCCTCTGGAAATGGTCCTATGTGTAAACAGCAAATGAAGAAACATATATTCAACAAAACCCAAGAAATTGCCTATAAGTGAGAGTCTGTGGTTTTGAATCAAGACCATTTCTTCTACCCCACACCCATAACAGTGAGGCACACACTCCAGATTGCTGCAGCTAGGAACACATGGCTCCTTCTTTCCCCAGTTTTCTCCCAGAGGGAGGAACTTTCTTCCTAGAAGCTAGCAAGATTTCAGTGTTTCTCATCTTATCCCCAACTGCCTATAGCTGGAGATAAAGCCCAGGTAAGTGTGGTCAAGAGATGAGAGCTCCCTTCTTCCACCAAACTTCCACTTGTGGAACTGAGACTCCTACAGCAAAGAGTCACCAGTAGAGAACCTTGCCATTGTTCCCACTTCTAGCTCCAGAGTCCAAGCCCAGAGATTTTGCCTAAGGAAGAAGCAACCATAAAACAGATAGCTCCTGATCTCTCCACAAAGAAATTGATTTCATTTGTAGCAGAGTTTGGAGAAGTTTAACCTAAGAGCACTCTCTAAAGAATAGTGGAGGCTGTAGTAAAAGGCAATTGGAAGAAGATTTGTATATGTAATAAAGAAAAGGCCTGGACTATGGGCTGGTCAGCAGTTTAGAGAACTGGAGAATAAGACAGCTGGGAGGAGCCCTCCTGGGGTCAGAACAAATATCACACTGATCTCAGAAACTATTCTGTCCAAAGAGCCACAGTTTGATTGGATTCATTTGTAGAGGAATTTATTCCCTAGGACATTTTTTGAGAAAAACAAGGCAACCAGGCAGCAATTACTGGAGTTTTAACAGCTGAATATGGTCAGGTAAAGAGTGGTAAAGGGCCCTACTGCTGCTGCTATCAACCCAAAGTGACTGTGGGCACACCTAAAAGTTGTGCGTCCCTGAGGAGCAACATCAGATTCTTAACCTTAACCTTGGAGGGAGGTGGGTGGGGGAAGCAGGGAATAGAATTCACTAAAATGATCCAGGCAATCACTAAACAAATATACAAGCAGGTATCAATAACAAGCCCCAGAATGAGGGTACCAATGCCCAGAGTTACTAAAATATATTATGTAAATTGTCCATAAAAATGACCATATTGATAATTAAAGATAATAATCAAAATAAGAATGTTATTATGAATAATAATACTAAATTATTCTTGAATAAGAATAATCATCTTATTATCTTGATTATTCTAACAGTAATCAAAAATTAAGAAGCATGCAAAGAGACAGAAAAGTATGACACATACTCCCGAAAAAATAAAAGCAGGCAACAGAAACTTCCTGTGACAGCAACAAGAGGTATGATTTAACAGAAAAATATTTCAAAGTAGTCATTATAAATATGTCCACAGAAATAAATAACTGTTTAAAGGAGTAAAGGAAGGTATATTGACACTGTTGTACCAAATAGAAAAATCAAAAAAGAGATAGAAATTGTTTTTAAAAAGAACCAAATGGAAATTCTGGAGTTAATGCAATAACTGAAATAAAAAATTTACTAGAAGGGGAACAACAGTAGTTTTGAACTGGCAGAAGAAAAAATTGGCAAACTTGAAGATAGATTGATGGATATTATGTAAGCTAAAGAACATAGAGGAAAAAGAATGAAGAAAAATAAACAGCCTCAGAGAAAGGTGAGACACCATTAAACACAACAATATGCAGGCAAAGACAGTATCAGGAGAAAAGAAAGGAAAGATCCATGACAAGTGGATTTATCCCAGGAATTCAAGGTTGGTTTAGCATCTGAAACTCAATTAATGTAATACACCATATCAACAGAACAAAAAACAAGTCATCAATAATCATTTCAATCACAAAATCATCTCAAAAGAATTTGAAAAAAATCCACCTTCTGTTCATGATAAAAAAAAACATTAAACAAACCAGGCATAGAAGGGGATTTCTCGGGGAGGGGTCAAGATGGCGGAGAAGTAGCAGGCTGAGACGACATCGGGTAGCAGGAGATCAGCCAGATAGCCTTTCTAACCATTGTGAACACCTACAAATCCAACGGGAAATCGAAGAGAAGAGCAACAATTCTAGAAACAGAAAATCCATCACTTTCTGAAAGGTAGGATGCGGAGAAGTGAATCCAAAGCGACGGGAAGATAGACCCTGAGGGGAGGGGCCAGCTCCCGGCAAGCGGCGGAGCAACGGAGCACAAAATCGGGACTTTTAAAAGTCGGCTCCACTGGGAGACATCGCTCCAGGGGCCAAACCGGGGGGAAACCCAGGCGGGGTCATCATAACCCCAGGTCCCGCAGGGTCACAGAAGGACCGCGGGTGTCTGAGGGCCGCAGAGCTTGCAGGTATTAGAGCGGGGAAGCCAGCTACAGCGACAGAGCTGAGGACTGAGCTCTCAGCCCGGGGTTACCTTGTGCTGGTCGCAGGCTGGGTGGGCTCGGAGCGCGGCCAGAGGCGACGGAGACGGAAGCAACCAGGCGCTTTTCTCCAGGTTCCAGCAATTGACTGCTTTCCTCAAGGCGCAACCACAGGCCAGGGAGGTGGGGCGGTTGGGCGCTTTTCTCTGAGGGCGCACTGAGGAGCAGAACCCCAAGCTCTCGGCTCCTCCAGGCCGAGAGATTGGGAGGCCGCCATCTTCATTCCTGTCCTCCGGAACTCTACGGAAAGCGCTCAGGGAACAAAAGCTTCCGAAAGCAAACCCGAGCGGATTACTTAGCCTGGCCCCTGGCAAGGGCGGTGCAATTCCGCCTGCGGCAAAGACACTTGAGAATCATTACAAGAGGCCCCTCCCCCAGAAGATCAACAAGAATCCCATCCAAAACCAACTTCACTCACCAAGAACAGCGGAATTCTAGAGGAGGACAAAGCAAATCTTATCTGGACAAAATGACAAGGCGGAAAAACTCACCTCAAAAAAAAGAACAAGAGGCCATACCGAAGGCTGGAGACCTAATCAATACGGACATTGGTAACATGACAGATCTAGAGTTCAGAATGACGATTCTCAAGGTTCTAGCTGGGCTCGAAAAAGACATAGAAGATATTAGAGAAACCCTCTCCAGAGAGATAAAAGCCCTTTCTGGAGAAATAAAAGAACTAAAATCTAACCAAGTTGAAATCAAAAAAGCTATTAATGAGGTGCAATCAAAAAGGGGAGCTCTTACTGTTAGGATAAATAAGGCAGAAGAAAGAATTAGTGACATAGAAGACCAAATGACAGAGAATAAAGAAGCTGAGCAAAAGAGAGACAAACAAATACTGGACCATGAGGAGAGAATTCGAGAGATAAACAACACCATAAGACGACACAACATTAGAATAATTGGAATTCCAGAAGAAGAAGAAAGAGAGAGGGGAGCAGAAGGTATATTGGAGACAATTATTGGAGAGAATTTCCCTAATATGGCAAAGGGAACAAGCATCAAAATCCAGGAGATGCTAAGAACGCCCCTCAAAATCAATAAAAATAGGTCCACACCTCATCACCTGATAGTAAAATTTACAAGTCTTAGTGACAAAGAGAAAATCCTGAAAGCAGCCCGGGAAAAGAAGTCTGTAACATACAAGGGTAAAAATATTAGATTGGCAGCGGACCTATCCACAGAGACCTGGCAGGCCAGAAAGAACTGGCATGATATATTCAGAGCACTAAACGAGAAAAACATGCAGCCAAGAATACTATATCCGGCTAGGCTATCATTGCAAATAGAAGGAGAGATAAAAAGCTTCCAGGACAAACAAAAGCTGAAAGGATTTGCAAACACCAAACCAGTTCTACAGGAAATATTGAAAGGGGTCCTCTAAGCAAAGAGAGATCCTAAAAGTAGTAGATCAGAAAGAAACAGAGACAATGTACAGTAACAGTCACCTTACAGGCAATACAATGGCACTAGATTCATATCTCTCAATAGTTACCCTGAATGTTAATGGGCTAAATGCCCCAATCAAAAGACACAGGGTATCAGAATGGATAAAAAAACAAAACCCATCAATATGCTGCCTACAAGAAACTCATTTTAGACCTGAAGACACCTCCAGATTTAAAGGGAGGGGGTGGAAAACAATGTACCATGCTAATGGACATCAGAAGAAAGCTGGGGTGGCCATCCTTATATCAGATCAATTAGATTTTAAGCCAAAGACTAGAATAAGAGATGAGGAAGGACACTATATCATACTCAAAGGGTCTGTCCAACAAGAAGACCTAACAATCTTAAATATCTACGCTCCTAACGTGGGAGCAGCCAACTATATAAACCAATTAATAACAAAATCAAAGAAATACATCGACAGTAATACAATAATAGCAGGGGACTTTAACACTCCCCTCACTGAAATGGACAGATCATCCAAGCAAAAGATCAACAAGGAAATCAAGGCCTTAAATGACACACTGGACCAGATGGACATCACAGATATATTCAGAACACTCCATCCCAAAGCAACAGAATATACATTGTTCTCTAGTGCACATGGAACATTCTCCAGAATAGACCACACCCTGGGTCATAAATCAGGTCTCAATCGGTACCAAAAGATTGAGATCATTCCCTGCATATTTACAGACCACAATGCTCTAAAGCTAGAACTCAATCACAAGAGGAAATTTGGAAAGAACCCAAATACATGGAGACTAAACAGCATCCTTCTAAAGAATGAATGGGTCAACCAGGAAATTAAAGAAGAATTGAAAAAATTCATGGAAACAAATGATAATGAAAACACAACAGTTCAAAATCTGTGGGACACAACAAAGGCAGTCCCGAGAGGAAAATATATAGTGGTACAAGCCTTTCTCAAGAAACAAGGAAGGTCTCAAATACACAACCTAACCCTACACGTAAAGGAGCTGGAGAGAGAACAACAAAGAAAGCCTAAATCCAGCAGGAGAAGAGAAATCATAAAGATCAGAGCAGAAATCAATGAAATAGAAACTAAAAAAACAATAGAACAAATCAACAAAACTAGGAGCTGCTTCTTTGAAAGAATTAATAAGACTGATAAACCCCTGGCCAGACTTATCCAAAAGAAAAGAGAAAGGACTCAAATAAATAAAATCATGAATGAAAGAGGAGAGATCACAACCAACACCAAAGAAATACAAACAATTATAAGAACATACTACAAGCAACTCTACACCAACAAATTTGACAATCTGGAAGAAATGGATACATTTCTAGAGACATATAAACTACCACAACTGAACCA
Organism: Martes martes; assembly: GCF_963455335.1. Lineage (NCBI taxonomy): Eukaryota > Metazoa > Chordata > Mammalia > Carnivora > Mustelidae > Martes > Martes martes. The sequence continues at coordinate 61,603,277 of NC_137891.1, forward strand.
GGAAGAAATAGATAACCTGAACAGACCCATAACCAGTAAGGAGATTGAAACAGTCATCCAAAATCTCCAAACAAACAAAAGTCCAGGACCAGACGGCTTCCCAGGGGAATTCTACCAAACATTTAAAGAAGAATTAATTCCTATTCTCCTGAAACTGTTCCAAAAAATAGAAATGGAAGGAAAACTTCCAAACTCATTCTATGAGGCCAGCGTCACCTTGATCCCAAAACCAGACAAGGATCCCAACAAAAAAGAGAATTACAGACCAATTTCCTTGAATAACACAGATGCAAAAATTCTCACCAAAATACTGGCCAATAGGATTCAACAGTACATTAAAAGGATTATTCACCACGACCAAGTGGGATTTATTCCAGGGCTGCAAGGTGGGTTCAACATCTGCAAATCCATCAATGTGATACAATACATTAATGAAAGAAAGAGTAAGAACCATATGATACTCTCAATAGATGCTGAAAAAGCATTTGACAAAGTACAGCATCTCTTCCTGATTAAAATTCTTCAAAGTGTATGGATAGAGGGCACATACCTCAATATTATCAAAGCCATCTATGAAAAACCCACCGCAAATATTATTCTCAATGGAGGAAAACTGACAGCTTTTCCGCTAAGGTCAGGAACACGGCAGGGATGTCCGTTATCACCACTGCTGTTCAACATAGTACTAGAAGTCCTAGCCTCAGCAATCAGACAACAAAAAGAAATTAAAGGCATCCAAATTGGCAAAGAAGTCAAACTATCACTCTTTGCAGATAATATGATACTATATGTGGAAAACCCAAAGGGCTCCACTCCAAAACTGCTAAAACTTATACAGGAATTCAGTAAAGTGTCAGGATATAAAGTCAATGCACAGAAATCAGTCGCATTTCTTTACACTAACAACAAGACAGAAGAAAGAGAAATTGAGGAGTCAGTCCCATTTACAATCGCACCCAAAACCATAAGATACCTAGGAATAAACCTAACCAAAGAGGCAAAGAATCTATACTCAGAAAACTATAAAGTACTCATGAAAGAAATTCAGGAAGACACAAAGAAATGGAAAAATGTTCCATGCTCATGGATTGGAAGAACAAATATTGTGAAAATGTCTATCCTACCTAAAGCAATCTACACATTTAATGCAATCCCTATTAAAATCCCATCCATTTTTTTAAAGAAATTGAACAAATAATCCTAAAATTTATATGGAACCAGAAAAGACCTCGAATAGTCAAAGGAATATTGAAAAAGAAAGCCAAAGTCAGTGGCATCACAATTCCAGACTTCAAGCTCTATTACAAAGCTGTCATCATCAAGACAGCATGGTACTGGCACAAAAACAGACATACAGACCAATGGAACAGAACAGAGAGCCCAGAAATAGACCCTCAACTCTATGGTCAACTAATTTTCAACAAAGCACGAAAGAATATCCAATGGAAAAAAGACAGCCTCTTCAACAAATGGTGCTGGGAAAATTGGACAGCCACATGCAGAAAAATGAAATGGACTATTTCCTTACACCACACACGAAAATAGACTCAAAATGGATGAAGGACCTCAATGTGAGAAAGGAATCTATCAAAATCCTTGAGGAGAACGCAGGCAGCAACCTCTTTGACCTCAACCGCAGCAACTTCTTCCTAAGAACATCGCCAAAGGCAACAGAAGCAAGGGCAAAAATGAATTATTGGGATTTCATCCAGATCAAAAGCTTTTGCACAGCAAAGGAAACAGTGAACAAAACCAAAAGACAACTGACAGAATGGGAGAAGATATTTGCAAACGACATATCAGATAAAGGGCTAGTATCCAAATCTATAAAGAGCTTATCAAACTCAATACCCAAAGAACAAATAATCCAGTCAAGAAATGGGCAGAGGACATGAACAGACATTTCTGCAAAGAAGACATCCAGATGGCCAACAGACACATGAAAAAATGCCCCACATCACTCGGCATCAGGGAAATACAAATCAAAACAACAATGAGATACCACCTCACACCAGTCAGAATGGCTAAAATTAACAAGTCAAGAAATGACAGATGCTGGCGAGGATGCCCAGAAAGGGGAACCCTCCTACACTGTTGGAGGGAATGCAAGCTGGTGCAACCACTCTGGAAAACAGTGTGGAGGCTCCTCAAAAAACTGAAAATAGAGCTACCCTATGACCCAGCAATTGCACTACTGGGTATATATCCTAAAGATACAAACGTGGTGCTCCGAAGGGGCACGTGCACCCGAATGTTTATAGCAGCAATGTCCACAATAGCCAAACTGTGGAAAGAGCCTAGATGTCCATCAACGGATGAATGGATAAAGAAAGGTGGTATATATACACAATGGAATACTATGCAGCCATCAAAAGACATGAAATCTTGCCATTTGCAACGACGTGGATGGAACTAGAGGGTATCATGCTTAGTGAAATAAGTCAATCGGAGAAAGACAACTATCATATGATCTCTTTGATATGAGGAAGTGGAGATGCAAGGCGAGGGGGTTGGGGGGAGGTAGGAAAAGAAAAAATGAAAAGATGGGATTGGGAGGGAGATAAACCATAAAAGACTCAATCTCAAAAAACAGACTGAGGGTTGCTGGGGTGAGGGGGGTAGGGAGAGGGTGGTGGGGAAATGGACATTGGGGAGGGTATGTGCTATGATGAGTGCTGTTAAATGTGTAAACCTGGTGATTCACAGACCTGTACCCCTGGGGATAAAAATACATTATATGTTTATTAAAATAAAAAAAAACAAAAAAAAAAAAAAAGAAGGGGATTTCTCCAACTTGATAAGATCATCTATGAAAACCCACGGCTAACATCATAATTTATGGTAAAAGACTGAAAGCTTTCACCTTAAGTTGAAGAACAAGACAAAGATGTCTGTTCTCATCACATCTAATTCAACATTGTACAGGAAGTTTTAGCCAAGAGAATTAAATATGGAAAAGAAATAAAAGATATCCAGAATGGAAGGAAATAGGTAAAATAATCTCTACTTGCAAATGATATGATCTTATATATAGAAAATCCTAAGGTACCACTAAAAACTAGTAGAACTAATAAGTGAAGTTTAACAAGTTTGTAAGATACAAGATCAATACACAAAAATTAGTTTTATTTCTATACACCGGCAATAAAAAATCTGAAAATGAAATCAAAACAATTTCATTCACAACAGTATCAAGAAAAATAAAATACTTAGGAATAAATTTAACAAAAACAGTGTAAAATTCATACACTAAAATCTATAAAGCCCTGTTGAAAGAAATTAAGGAAGATGTAAGTAAATGGGAAAACATTCCACATTCATGGACTGAAAGACTTAACACTGTTAAGATAGTATTACTCCCAGAAAAAAAAAAAAAAGATAATATTACTCCCCTAAATAATCTATAGATTCAACATAATCCCTATCAGAATCCCAGCCAACTTCTTTGTATAAATTAACAAACTGATTCTAAAATTTATATAAAATTGCTAAGGATCCAGAATAGTCAAAACAATCCTGAAAAAGAAGAAAGGACTTATTTTCTCACAGGAAAGGACTCACGCTTCTCAATTTCAAAACACACTCCCAATTTCAAAACTTACTACAAAGTAACAGTAATCATCACAGTGTGGTCCTGGCACAAGGACAGACATATAGACCAAGAGAAAAGAGTTGACAATCCAGGAATAACCCCATATTTCTGTGGCCAACTGATTTTCAACAAGGGTGCCAAGACCAGTCAATGGGGAAAGAACAGTCTTTTCAAAAAATAGTGCTGGGACTACTGGATGCAAAAGCATGAAGCTAGACTCTTCCCACCATATACAAGAACTAATTCATAATGGATTAAAGACCCAAATGTAAGAACAAAACTATGAAACTCTTGGGAGGAAACATAGGGGCAAATATTCATGACCTTGGATTTCACAAAAGATTCTTAGATATTTTGCCAAAAATATGAAGAGCAAAAGAAAAATTGATAAATTATGCATCATCAAAATTAAAACTCTTGTGCTTCAAAGAACAGCATCAAGAAAGTGAAAAAAATAACCCATGGGATGGGAATAAATATTTGTAAATCATGTATTTGATAAGGGACTTGAATCTAGAATGTATAAAGAACACTCACAGATCAGTAAAAAAAGATAAATAACCCAACTAAAAAAATGAACAGAAGTTCTGAATAGACATTTCTCCAAATGTATAAATGGCCAATAATAAATTTATGAAAAGATGCCTGACATCATTAGTCATCAGGGAAATACAAATCAAAACCATAAGATACAATTTCTTACCCACTAGGTGGCTAGAATCAAAAACTCAGATAACAAGTATTAGTGAAGATGTGGAGAAATACACTACTGATAAGAATATTAAATGGTGTAGCCACTTTGGTGAAGAATGGCAGTTCTTCAAACAATTAAACATAACGTTGCCATATGACCCAGCAATTTCACCTGCAGGTATATACTCAAAAGAAACGAAAACATGTGTACACAGAAACTTACGTAAATGGTTATAGAAGCATTATTTATAATAGCAAAATAGTGGAAACAACCCAAATGTCCATTAATGAACAACCAGATAAACAAAATAGGATATATTCATACAATGGAATATTATTCTGCATTAAAAAATGAAGTACTAATATATGCTATAACATAAATAAACTTTGAAAACACTGTTAAGTGAAAGAAGCCAGTCACAAGGCCACATACTATATAATTTCATTCATATGAAAATCCAGAATAGGGAAATCAACAGGCAGAAAATAGTTGAGTGATTGCTTAGAGCTGGGAGCAGTGGAAAAGAAGGTGAGAGTGAAGGGTTGTATTAGTGTTCTCCAGAGAGACAAAATCAATAGGATATATGTATATATGAAGAAAGAGATTTATTTTAAGAAATTGACTCATACAATGTAGAGGCTGAAAAGGCCAAAACCTTCAGGGTGCCTAGCAGGCTGAAGACCCAGGATAAACTGATGATGAAATCTCAACACAGCAGACTACATCTTTTGATTTCTCTCTAATCCTTGTCTACCATCAAAGCAATACATCTAGAAGAAAAAAATTACAAATCCCCTACACCATGTAGATCTTTATGTTCTACCAACTGAGGTTGAGTATAAACTTAATCTACTAAGTTTATAATACTTGGGTCTTACTTTCATAAAATAAAAGTTGTGTCTTAAAACAATAAATAACACTTAAGTGTAGAACTATCTCCATAACAAACTAAACCTTTTATCAAAATGTAGTCTCTTTGGGAAGCCACAAACGGTTCCTGTTAACCTCAAAGACTACTAGGTATATGCACAAATGCCCACTTAGAGAAGTCCAACTTTTAAATTACCATGATCACGAAACGGGCTTTAGAGCTGCATTTTACATGTCCAATCCCCGCAATCATAAGGACAAGCTTTGGTTTATATTACAATTGAGAATGAGTCTCAAGATATTGTACAGGAAATTAATGTTTGGCTTTGGTATTCTCATGGCTTGTAGGAATATTGTAGTTGATAGCATAAACCAGGGAACCTATTAAGCAGCACACCCAGTTTGTCCATGGTTCCACTGCCCTCTAGTGGTATTTTGAAACTAGTTATTAACAGCATTAAGCCTTTGAAAGTCAGCAAGTGCTTCTCAAAGCCTATGTAGGCAGACTAATAGCATCTGCAACATCTGGGAACTTCTTATTTGTACAGATTTCAAGCCCCACCTAAAATCTAGTTCAAGAAACTGTAGATAGTGCAGAGAAATCCGTTTTAATTATCCTGCAGGTGATTCTGGATACGCGGTAAGTTTGAGAACGTCTAAGGGAAGCATTTTATTCATATCTGAGGTAAACGTGAATGCAGATAGGTGCAAGTGATGATTAATTTTGTGTGTCAACTTGACTGGATGAAGGCATATCAAGATAGCTATTAAAACATTATTTCTTGGTGTGTTTATGAGGATGTTTCTTGACGAGATTAGATTTTGCATTGGTGAATTGAGTAAAGCAAATGCCCTCCCCAATGCCGGTGGGTATCATCCAATCTATAAGGCCTAATAGAATAAAAAGGCAGAGTAAGGGCAAATTTGTTTTTTCTACTTGAGCTAAGACATCCATCTTTTCTTATTCTCAGGCATAAGCACCTCTGATTTTAAGCTTTCAAATTCAGATCAGTAATTACACCATTAGCCCCAAAATTCTCAGGTTCTCCAGCTTGCAGACAGCACATCACAGGACTTTTCAACCTCCATAACCACGTGAGCCAATTCCTATAATCAATCTCCTCTTAGATGTATAAGAACCCTAATACAGTATATGAGTATTCTTTTATGAGTATTGCTCATAATTATTCTTATACTTTTTCCAAATTTCAAAAGGCCTTTTATATGCTCTAAGAAAAGCTTACATTTATTCTGAGACTTAAAATTGCTATAAAGCCATGACTGAATGATACAGAAAACCAAAGAATAAAATGAATAAAAGTAAATTAACTGAATATGAAGTTCATTTTAAAAGCTTGCTGACTAACCAAAACATCCTACCAGTATCCACCTATTTGTTCCTTGTCTGTAAAATCAGTGGGAAAATGTTTGTTCAATGAATGAATGTTCAATCCAGGTTTGTGTGGGAATTTAATATTTAAGTTCTTCAATGGATGTGTATTATTTTTTACCCATTTTTCCCATTATGTAAATTGCTACTTCCCATTTTATATACATATATATATACATATGCAAGTGTATGTGTGTATGTGTGTGTGTGTGTATATGTATATATATATAGAGAGAGAATTATTCAAACTCTCAGTGACAGAAGCTTAGCCACATCCTGAGCTAAGACCAAAAACTACTTAAGCCAGACTTCTTAAAAATTGTGTTTTGGGTAATTCATAATAATTTTTAAATCATGTATAACTTAGCGTCAGCTCTAGGCTGCTGATGGTCACTTAATCTGATCATCAGCATGATTCTACAGAAAGTAAACAAGACTTGAGATCAGAAAATATGAGATTTGATCTTTTGGCAAATAACTTGCCAAATGCATGGTTTGCCCATCTAAAGAGTAGTGGAAAAAAATATCTATATTGCTTGGGTTTTGTGAGGGTCAAGGAAGTAAGAATAAGGGAAGATTAAATGCTAAATAAAAGAAATTCACACATCATGTTTAAGCAAATACCCAGAAAGAATGGTGTATATTATAGAGTACTGAAACTGTTATTGATGAATAAAAAGCACAAAGCCCTTACAAATAACCACTCTAAACTCTGGAAAAAATATAGGAAAAAATTATCTGAAAGCACTTGAGAGGGAAAAAGCAGGCAGACATTGAAGAGGTCAACACTTGTAAGAAAGAATGGTACTGAATGAGGATAGACCCCAATCACCATACTACAGAAAATCTACAATCTTAGTGGTTAAGGTCCAGAAGACAGAGTATGGAGTGGCCACAGCAGGTGAAAAGTGAGGGTGAAAATCTGAGGAGAGAGAGAGACAAAAGAGAGCAAGCCTTATTCCATATCAAGTCTTCCTAATTCTCTGACACTGAGAGGCAGAATCCAAGCAGCACACTGAAGGCTGAGCAAATAAAGCCTTTTCATAGTTCAAAGTTCAAGTTAGCAGTCTGCTGAAAGAAAAAAATATATATTCTTCTCAATAACAAACAGGATCAAGAGAGGTCTAAAATACACATTTCATAAGTTCCCGGAAATAAGAAAATTAATAGACATATGAAGAAACAGGAAAATGCGGCCTGTGTTGAAGAGAAAAGGCAACTAATGGAGATCAAATTTGAGATGATGCAGATATTGAAATTAACACACAAGGATTTTAAAACACTTATTAAATCATTTATTTAAATGTATTAAATTATTATTAAAACATTTATTGCCACTACAATAAAGGATAAAAAGGAAAATGTGCTCATAATGATCAAAAAGGATACAAATCTTAGCTGAGAAATAAAAACCATTAAAAAAAAAAAAAAACCATGGAGGTGGAAGAGTCAAGATGGCGGAGAAGTGGCAGGCTGAGACAACATCGGGTAGCAGGAGATCAGCTAGATAGCTTATCTAACCATTGCGAACACCTACAAATTCAACGGGAAATCAAAGAGAAGAAGAGCAACAATTCTAGAAACAGAAAATCGATCACTTTCTGAAAGGTAGGACCTGCAGAGAAGTGAATCCAAAGTGACAGGAAGACAGACCGCGGGGGGAGGGGCCGGATCCCGGCAAGCAGTGGAGCAACGGAGCACTAAATCAGGACTTCTAAAAGTCTGCTCCACGGAGGGACATTGCTCCAGAGGCTAAACCGGGGGGAAGCCCACGCGGAGTCAGCGTAACCCCAGGTCACGCGGGGTCACAGAAGGACCGGGGGTGTCTGAGTACTGCAGAGTTCGCAGGTATTAGAGCGGGGAAGCCAGCTACAGCGACAAAGCTGAGGAGTGAGCTCTCAGCCCGGGGTTGCCATGAGCCGCTCGAAGACTGGGTGGGCAAGGAGCACAGCCGGAGGCCACGGAGACAGAAGCGACTGGGCGCTTTTCTCCAGGTTCCAGCAATTGACTGCTTTCCTCAAGGTGCAACCGCAGGCCAGGGAGGCAGGGGCAGTTGGGCGCTTTTCTCTGAGGGCGCACTGAGGAGCGGAACCCCAAGCTCTCGGCTCCTCCAGGCCGGAGATTGGGAGGCCACCATCTTCATTCCCGTCCTCCGGAACTCAATGGAAAGTGCTCAGGTAACAAAAGCTCCCGAAAGCGAACCCGAGCAGATTCCTTAGCCCGGCCCCTGGCAAGGGTGGTGCAATTCCGCCTGCAGCAAAGACACTTGAGAATCACTACAACAGGCCCCTCCCCCAAAAGATCAAAAAGAAAACCAGCCAAGACCAACTTCACTCACCAATAACAGCAGAATTCCAGAGGAGGAGAAAGCAAATCTTATCTGGACAAAATGACAAGGCGGAAAAACTCACCTCAAAAAAAAGAACAAGAGGCAGTATCGAAGGCTGGAGACCTAATCAATACGGACATTGGTAACATGACAGATCTAGAGTTCAGAATGACAATTCTCAAGGTTCTAACCGGGCTCAAAAAAGGCATAGAAGATATTAGAGAAACCCTCTCCGGAGAGATAAAAGCCCTTTCTGGAGAAATAAAAGAACTAAAATCTAACCAAGTTGAAATCAAAAAAGCTATTAATGAGGTGCAATCAAAAAGGGGAGCTCTTACTGTTAGGATAAATAAGGCAGAAGAAAGAATTAGTGACATAGAAGACCAAATGACAGAGAATAAAGAAGCTGAGCAAAAGAGAGACAAACAAATACGGGACCATGAGGAGAGAATTCGAGAGATAAGTGACACCATAAGACGACACAACATTAGAATAATTGGGATTCCAGAAGAAGAAGAAAGAGAGAGGGGAGCAGAAGGTATATTGGAGACAATTATTGGAGAGAATTTCCCTAATATGGCAAAGGGAACAAGCATCAAAATCCAGGAGATGCTAAGAACGCCCCTCAAAATCAATAAAAATAGGTCCACACCTCATCACCTGATAGTAAAATTTACAAGTCTTAGTGACAAAGAGAAAATCCTGAAAGCAGCCCGGGAAAAGAAGTCTGTAACATACAAGGGTAAAAACATCAGATTGGCAGCGGACCTACCCACAGAGACCTGGCAGGCCAGAAAGAACTGGCATGAGATATTCAGAGCACTAAACGAGAAAAACATGCAGCCAAGAATACTATATCCGGCTAGGCTATCATTGAAAATAGAAGGAGAGATAAAAAGCTTCCAGGACAAACAAAAGCTGAAAGAATTTGCAAACACCAAACCAGCTCTACAGGAAATATTGAAAGGGGTCCTCTAAGCAAAGAGAGATCCTAAAAGTAGTAGATCAGAAAGAAACAGAGACAATGTACAGTAACAGTCACCTTACAGGCAATACAGTGGCAATAAATTCATATCTCTCAATAGTTACCCTGAATGTTAATGGGCTAAATGCACCGATCAAAAGACACAGGGTATCAGAACGGATAAAAAAACAAAACCCATCAATATGCTGCCTACAAGAAACTCATTTTAGACCTGAAGACACCTCCAGATTTAAAGGGAGGGGGTGGAAAACAATGTACCATGCTAATGGACATCAGAAGAAAGCTGGGGTGGCCATCCTTATATCAGATCAATTAGATTTTAAGCCAAAGACTAGAATAAGAGATGAGGAAGGACACTATATCATACTCAAAGGGTCTGTCCAACAAGAAGACCTAACAATCTTAAATATCTATGCCCCTAACGTGGGAGCAGCCAACTATATAAACCAATTAATAACAAAATCAAAGAAATACATTGACAGTAATACAATAATAGCAGGGGACTTTAACACTCCCCTCACTGAAATGGACAGATCATCCAAGCAAAAGATCAACAAGGAAATCAAGGCCTTAAATGACACACTGGACCAGATGGACATCACAGATATATTCAGAACATTCCATCCCAAAGCAACAGAATACACATTCTTCTCTAGTGCACATGGAACATTCTCCAGAATAGACCACACCCTGGGTCATAAATTAGGTCTCAACTGGTATCAAAAGATTGAGATCATTCCCTGCATATTTACAGACCACAATGCTCTAAAGCTAGAACTCAATCACAAGAGGAAATTTGGAAAGAACCCAAATACATGGAGACTAAACAGCATCCTTCTAAAGAATGAATGGGTCAACCAGGAAATTAAAGAAGAATTGAAAAAATTCATGGAAACAAATGATAATGAAAACACAATGGTTCAAAATCTCTGGGACACAGCAAACGCAGTCCTGAGAGGAAAATATATAGCAGTACAAGCCTTTCTCAAGAAACAAGAAAGGTCTCAAATACACAACCTAACCCTACACCTAAAGGAGCTGGAGAAAGAACAACAAAGAAATCCTAAACCCAGCAGGAGAAGAGAAATCATAAAGATCAGAGCAGAAATCAATGAAATAGAAACTAAAAAAACAATAGAACAAATCAACAAAACTAGGAGCTGGTTCTTTGAAAGAATTAATAAGATTGATAAACCCCTGGCCAGACTTATCCAAAAGAAAAGAGAAAGGACCCAAATAAATAAAATCATGAATGAAAGAGGAGAGATCACAACCAACATCAAAGAAATACAAACAATTATAAGAACATACTACAAGCAACTCTACGCCAACAAATTTGACAATCTGGAAGAAATAGATGCATTCCTAGAGACTTATAAACTACCACAATTGAACCAGGAAGAAATAGATAACCTGAACAGACCCATAACCAGTAAGGAGATTGAAACAGTCATCAAAAATCTCCCAACAAAAAAAAGTCCAGGGCCAGATGGCTTCCCAGGCGATTCTACCAAACATTTAAAGAAGAATTAATTATTTTCCTGAAACTGTTCCAAAAAATAGAAATGGAAGGAAAACCTCCAAACTCATTTTATGAGGCCAGCATCACCTTGATCCCAAAACCAGACAAGGATCCCACCAAAAAAGAGAATTACAGATCAATATCCTTGATGAACACAGATGCAAAAATTCTCACCAAAACACTGGTCAATAGGATCCAACAGTACATTAAAAGGATTATTCACCATGACCAAGTGGGATTTATTCCAGGGCTGCAAGGTGGGTTCAACATCTGCAAATCCATCAATGTGATACAATACATTAATGAAAGAAAGAATAAGAACCATACAATACTCTCAATAGATGCTGAAAAAGCATTTGACAAAGTGCAGCATCCCTTCCTGATTAAAACTCTTCAAAGTGTAGGGATAGAGGGCACATACCTCAATATTATCAAAGCCATCTATGAAAACCCCCCACAAATATCATTCTCAATGGAGAAAAACTGAAAGCTTTTCTGCTAAGGTCAGGAACACGGCAGGGATGTCCGTTATCACCACTGCTGTTCAACATAGTACTAGAAGTCCTAGCCTCAGCAATCAGACAACAAAAAGAAATTAAAAGCATTCAAATTGACAAAGAAGAAGTCAAGCTATCACTCTTTGCAGATGATATGATACTATATGTGGAAAACCCAAAGGGCTCCACTCCAAAACTGCTAAAACTTATACAGGAATTCAGTAAAGTGTCAGGATATAAAGTCAATGCACAGAAATCAGTCGCATTTCTTTACACTAACAACAAGACAGAAGAAAGAGAAATTGAGGAGTCAGTCCCATTTACAATCGCACCCAAAACCATAAGATACCTAGGAATAAACCTAACCAAAGAGGCAAAGAATCTATACTCAGAAAACTATAAAGTACTCATGAAAGAAATTCAGGAAGACACAAAGAAATGGAAAAATGTTCCATGCTCATGGATTGGAAGAACAAATATTGTGAAAATGTCTATCCTACCTAAAGCAATCTACACATTTAATGCAATCCCTATCAAAATCCCATCCATTTTTTTTAAAGAAATTGAACAAATAATCCTAAAATTTATATGGAACCAGAAAAGACCTCGAATAGTCAAAGGAATATTGAAAAAGAAAGCCAAAGTCAGTGGCATCACAATTCCAGACTTCAAGCTCTATTACAAAGCTGTCATCATCAAGACAGCATGGTACTGGCACAAAAACAGACATACAGACCAATGGAACAGAACAGAGAGCCCAGAAATAGACCCTCAACTCTATGGTCAACTAATCTTCAACAAAGCACGAAAGAATATCCAATGGAAAAAAGACAGCCTCTTCAACAAATGGTGCTGGGAAAATTGGACAGCCACATGCAGAAAAATGAAATGGACTATTTCCTTACACCACACACGAAAATAGACTCAAAATGGATGAAGGACCTCAATGTGAGACAGGAATCCATCAAAATCCTTGAGGAGAACGCAGGCAGCAACCTCTTTGACCTCAACCGCAGCAACTTCTTCCTAGGAACATCGCCAAAGGCAACAGAAGCAAGGGCAAAATGAACTATTGGGATTTCATCAAGATCAAAAGCTTTTGCACAGCAAAGGAAACAGTGAACAAAACCAAAAGACAACTGACAGAATGGGAGAAGATATTTGCAAACGACATATCAGATAAAGGGCTAGTATCCAAATCTATAAAGAGCTTATCAAACTCAATACCCAAAGAACAAATAATCCAGTCAAGAAATGGGCAGAGGACATGAACAGACATTTCTGCAAAGAAGACACCCAGATGGCCAACAGACACATGAAAAAATGCTCCACATCTCTCGGCATCAGGGAAATACAAATCAAAACAACAATGAGATACCACCTCACACCAGTCAGAATGGCTAAAATTAACAAGTCAAGAAATGACAGATGCTGGCGAGGATGCAGAGAGAGGGGAACCCTCCTATACTGTTGGGTGGGAATGCAAGCTGGTGCAATCGCTCTGGAAAACAGTGTGGAGGTTCCTCAAAAAACTGAAAATAGAGCTACCCTATGACCCAGCAATTGCACTACTGGGTATATATCCTAAAGATACAAACGTGGTGCTCCGAAGGGGCACGTGCACTCGAATGTTTATAGCAGCAATGTCCACAATAGCCAAACTGTGGAAGGAACCTAGATGTCCATCAACAGATGAATGGATAAAGAAGAGGTGGTATATATACACAATGGAATACTATGCAGCCATCAAAAGACATGAAATCTTGCCATTTGCGAGGACGTGGATGGAACTAGAGGGTATCATGCTTAGTGAAATAAGTCAATAGGAGAAAGACAACTGTCATATGATCTCCCTGATGTGAGGAAGTGGAGATGCAACGTGGGGGGTTTGGGGGATAGGAAAAGAATAAATGAAATAAGACGGGATCGGGAGGGAGACAAACCATAAGAGACTCTTAATGTCACAAAACAAACTGAGGGTTGCTGGGAGGAGGGGGATAGGGAGAGGGTGGTGGGGTTATGGACATTAGGGAGGGTATGTGCTATGGTGAGTGCTGTGAAGTGTGTAAACCCGGCGATTCACAGACCGGTACCCCTGAGGATAAAAATACATTATATGTTTATTAAAATAAATTAATAAAAATAATAAATAAATTTAAAAAAACATGGAAATTCTAGAACATAAACATAAGATCTCTGAAATTTTAAAAAAGCTCATCATTAGATGAGCTTAACAGTAGATTGAAGATGAAGGAAAAAGTCAATGAACTTGAAGACAAATCCAATAATTATTGAAGAACAAAAAAATTTAGAAAAAAATGAATGCGCTCCTCAGAGATGTATGGGATAACATCAATAAGTCTAACATATACGTTAATGGAGTCCAAGAAGAGAGGTAAAATGATAGCAAGAATATGTGAATAATAATAGCTGAAAACTCTCTAAAAATGGTGAAAGACTAAAATTTATGTGTTCAAGAAGATCAGAGAACCCTAATTAGGAAAATACAAAGAAAAACTACAAACATAAACACAGTAGTCAAACTATTGCAAATAAAACAGTAAAGGTAAAAATCTAAAAACAGCCAGAGAAAAATAACAAATTACAAACAAGGAATAATGACTTCAATGATCACTAACTTCTCATCAGAAGCAATGGAGGCCAGAAATTAGTGGAATGATCTTTAAAATGCATAAGGGGGGAAAAACTGTCAACCCAGAACTTTATATTTGGCAAAAATATCTTATAAGAGTAAAAAATAAAGAAATGTTCAGATAAAAGAAAAAAACCTCATCAACAAATCTAAACCACAGAAAATGCTAAGAGAGATTTTCTATGCCAAAGGAAAGTGGTAACACATAAACATTTAAATCTTCAGAATGGAATGAAAGCACTTTCATTTTAAGACTTTCATTTTGTCCTTTATAACTCAAAGATTCTGATTAAAGTGCTACTAAGTGAGCCTAATTTCTTTTCCCATCTTCACTCTCTCAACCATACACACACACACACACACACACACACACACACACACACCACCAAACCTGCAGAGACAGAGAAATATGTGAAAAGGGGGCCACACTACAAGGATCTGGTGCCCAAAGTAAACTAGATTCCCTAGTTCCTGCAAGGTTTTTCAGTGCTGCCTAACTTTCTCAAAGAGTAGCACAAGAGACATCTTATTCACTTTATATATTCTATAAATATAACCCTTCTGTTATCCAATATTTTGTTTCATTTACTATAAAATGAAAATCACAAACAGTAAACATTCTGATAGATGGTGAGTTTCTATAAATGCTTCAGTATGTAAACTTTTCAAGGAACAGAACTCTATTATACACTTGTTTTGTACCCACAACAGTACCTAGCAGAGAGCTGAGCACAGAGTTAGTGCTTAACATTTACTTATTGTTTTCAAATAGCATTGATAGTTGAAATGCATTGTATCTAGTAAGTTTATCCTTCATCTTGAAAGCTACATAGCAGTTTTACATTAAGTTTTAAGACTAAATATAGAAATGGAATTGTTTCCTCCTGGTATTAGAGAAAGCTATCATTTGAGGACTCATTCATTAAGACACTACCCAAGGGAAAGAAAGGGGAAGAAACTGAAAAAAAAAAAAAAAAAAGCGAATTTGATGGAAAACTTCACTATTTCCAGGAATTCAGCCTAATCCATTTGCCCTCACTACTACTCTAGGACCAAAATTTACTACTTAGTATAAGGAATAATGCACAAAACCATTAATATATTATTGGGGTACCTAAAGTCCTTTCCCTATTTTTCAATCAGGTTATTTTAGTTTTGTTATTGTTGAGTTGTAATTCTTTCTGTGTTCTGGATAATAACCCCTTATCAGATATAGACATTTCCTCAAAGAAGATATACAAATGGCTAACATCATTACCATCATTAGTGATGCTTAACATCACTAATAGAGAAATGCAAATCAAAACTATCATGAAATATAACCTCACACCCATTAGGACAGTCTTTATCAAAAATACAAAACATAGAAACTTTTGGTGAGGATGTGGAGAAACTGGAACACTTGTGTACTATTAGTGGTATTGTAAAATGGTGCAGCCACTATCAAAAACAGTATGAAGTTTCCTCAAAAGATTAAAAATAATTTACTATATGATTCGGCAATCCTACTTTTGAGTATACCACCAAAAGAGAGGAAAGCAGGATCTCAGAGAAATATTTGCAAACCCATGTTCACAATGGCATTACTCATAATAGCCAAGAGGTGGAAGCAATCCAGTGATGGATAAACAGAGAAAATGTGACAAATATATTCAATAGAGTATTGCTCAGGCTTTAAAAAAGAAGGAAATCCTGTCATGTGCCACAAAATGGTTAAACCTGAGGGCAATATGCTAAGTGAAATTAGTCAGTCACAAAAAACAAATATTCTATGATTCCCCTTACATGAGTTACCTAAGGTAATCAAATTTATAGAAACAGAAAAACAGAACTGTGGTTCCCAGAGGCTGGAGAGAAGGAAACAGAAAGTTGTTCAGTAGTAATAGAGTCTAAGTTTTGCAAGATGAAAAAGTTATAGAGATGCAGAAGGTGAATGCTAGTTAATGCTATAACAGTACACTTAAAAATGGTAAACTTAAGCAGTCAGTGTCTGCCTTCGGCTAAGGTCATGATCCCAGGATCCCAGGATGGAGTCCCACATCAAGCTCACTGCTCAGCAGGGAGCCTGCTTCTCCCTCTGCCTGCTGCTCTCTGACAAATAAATAAAATCTTAACCCTCCCCCCAAATATAGTAAACTTGATGTTTTGCTTTTTCCCCCTTTCCTTCTTTTCCCTTTTCTTTAATCAATCTGCCCGCAACTCAAAATATATGCACTGAATCAACAAAATAGAGGAAAGAAAAATGAGCGTTCTGCTCTTCTCCCTTCACAGTTCTCCACAACAAGCATTAGTTTTAGTTCGAAAACAATGAGGGAATGTAGAAGGGCATGTATTGGAGTGAGTGCTGAGTATTATACACAACTAATAAATTGTTGAACACTACAAAACTTATGATGTAATATACGCTGGCTAACTGAACATAATAAAAAAAGAAAAAAAAAGAAACAATGAGGGAAAAGTTGAAGGAAGCTCAATTCTAGGCTTCTAATTTGGGGGAACCAGAACACTTCTTCCAATTCAGGCTCAAGCTGGCAACTCTACTAGGCAAGATGGAAATGTATTTGAGTACCCAAGATCTTTAAAACCAAATGAGAAATTAATTTAAATAATAAAATATTACGATGCTCTCTCACAGTCATAGTTAATGTACTAAAAATGATCTCAAATTAAAGGTAAAATAAAAAATAAATGGGCAAAAATAAGAACACATACACATAACATTTTCTTTATTAACCAATGAAACAAAGAAGTAAGAAAACATATCTCACAAATAGCTAGTCCATTATAAAATACTTCATTCTACAATCTCCTTTAGCTGTTTTTCCATCAATTTCATCAGGTTTTGTTTCTTCATTTCTGTTTGGGTGCAAAGTCCCATAATAAACAATAAGAAAAATAATTCCAAGGACAAGACTAAGAGCTATAGTGATACTGATAGGCATAAAAAAATCTGAATTAAAAACAGAGACTGGGGAAACCCAGAACACAACCAATATCCCCATTGTGGCCAGTACCCTTACAATATAGTAGCAAAACATTGGACATCTGGTATTCTGTCCCTTAATATTAAAAAAAGTAAAAGTAAGAATGAATCCAACAACAACTCTATATAAGAATTCCATACTTACAGAAGCACAAAACTGAGTTTGCTTTTTAAATGCCCACAATAACCCTAAAAACCAAAGAAATAACAATAGAAATAATGCAATCTTAACATTTAAGAATAAAAGAAGTACAATACTCAGCATCCAAGATAATAATGTAAACAACTTGTAAAGGAGGTATGTGAATTTGGGACAGGATCCTTTAAGAAGATTTTTATCAGACAAGGATTTTCTTAAAGCTACTTGATAATCAAGAGTTGACCAAGAAATAGCACAGCAAGAGACCAAAATGGCTGCATCTACAAAACAAAAAATAAAAAATTGATATACTGTTATAGGAATAATAACAGCAATATTAAATTACTGTATGCCATACATGCTTTATCTGTACATACACACACCCACAAACACATCAGATACTTTATATACTCATCTCATCTACTCCTTTGAAGTAGATATTAATATTCCCATATTACATATGAAAGAACTGATGCTTAGAAAATACACATATTACTTAAGTCATACAACCAGCAAGTTGCAGAGCTGAGATTTGAAGCTAAATCTGCCTGATTTCAAAGTTGGTGTACTTAAATGCTATATTAGACTGCTTTGTAAGATTTTAAATAAATTCACTGTACAAGTATTTTATTGAGCAACTGGTATAATGGAAACTGCACACTCTGGAAGTCCTCTAAGAGACCACAGTCCAAGTTACAGTCCAAGCTTTTCCAGTCTCTTTCGCTTTGACCTTGAACATATACTTAATTCACCAAGAGACAGCATAATGGGGGGCAGCAGTAAGAAGGAAGGGAGAAGGGAGGGAGGTTAAATAGAAAATTTTCATGAAAGTCTAATTTCCCATTTTTTAGATGATGAATCAAATAAATAAATATATTCTAAAACTTACAAATTTCTATAGACTTGACATCTTTACCCCTTCTCCCCAACAAATAACAGAAGTTCATTACTGCTTTGAAAAGGATGACACTAGCACCACTGTCAGAGCTGGGAACTTTTATAAAACTGAAAGCAAAGGCATTAGAGGGTTAAAAAGAATTTAAAGCAGAACATAGAATGCTATTCCTTCCCATTTAGTCTCATTGGAGGTCTATATATTGGGATAAAAAGGCAGACTTTAAGAAATTGACCTATTGAAAAAGTTTATGATGATTTTAAATGCTTTTGTCTACTCTCCTGGTTTTAGCATATCCCATTCTGGACTATACAATTAGCTGGACTTTTTTCTTTCTTCTTTAATTCAAACATTTTTTTTTAATTTTTTAAGATTTTATTTATTTATTTGACAGAGAGAGAGAGATCACAAGTAGGCAGAGCAGCAGGCAGAGAAAGGGGGAAGCAGGCCCCCTGCTGAGCAGAGATGTGGGGCTCAATCCCAGGACCCTGAGATCATGACCTGAACAAAGGCAGAGGCTTAACCCACTGAGTCACCCAGGCACCCCTAATTCAAATATATTTTAATTAAAGCTCTGCTTTCCGCTAAATT
Source organism: Martes martes (assembly GCF_963455335.1). NCBI lineage: Eukaryota > Metazoa > Chordata > Mammalia > Carnivora > Mustelidae > Martes > Martes martes. Next base: position 61,622,417 of record NC_137891.1, read on the forward strand.
GTCCTATGCCTTTTTTCTAATTAGTTTTTAACTTCTACCAAACTAATACATATATACATAACAATTGAATAAACAAAAACAAATTATTACATAATTTTTATGTAAAATATTTTTATGTAAAATATTACATATTTATTTATTACGTATTAATATTATATAAAATATTACATAAATATTTTATGTAAAATATCACATAATTATTACACAACCCCCAGAAGAAATCACTAAAACTCTTCTAGCTTTTCTTCTGACATTTACTGTTGTATTTGTAAATAAAACAAATACTTTAAAATAAAACAAAAACAAAGAAAAATACTTTATCTGCTTTAGACACTACTTCTTGATTTCCTCTTTGGAAAGAAAATTTAGCACATACATAAGTACACACCTTTCTTGCATTTTCCTCTCCCTCCATCTGCCCAACAGAGTAACAGCACAATTTTTGGTAAAAGTCAGTATTTGGTGTTTATCTTCTTATAACTACATATGCACTGGTTTGTTTTATTGCTCAGCCAAGTATTACACTGATATATTTCATTTCTTTTAAAACTGTTCACTTTTCCTTTACTTGGTTTTTCATAAGCTTATATTTCTTAGGAAAATCTTCAAATTAATTAATTAGTAAAACTCTCCTATATACACATTTATTAGTTTGTTCCTTTTCTTTCTTTCTTTCTTTTTTTTTTTTTTAAGAATAGCATCCTATTGGTCTAAGGTAGCTATTCTCAAGGTTTGCTTCCCGCCTTCCCAGAACTTCCCGCCTTCCCAGAACTTCTGTTCACTTCTCTTTGGTGTTAAATTCCTGTTTCCTCTTCTCAAGTCTTCCTGGCTTTATTCTCATGTTTTGATCAAGCATTCTCCAGATAGTCCTGAGAGAAGTTACACCTAAGGAAAAATTTCTGAGACCATGTATGTCTCAGAATGTCTTTATTCTACCCTCGCATTTGATACACAGTCTTGCTAGAAACAGAATTGAAAGTTAAAAAACTGTGGAGCACCTGGGTGGCTCAGTCACATCTGACTCTTGATTTCAGTTCTGGTCAAGATCTCGGTCCTGGGATCAAGGCCCCCATCAGGCTCTGTGCTCAGCATGGAGTCTGCTTGTCCTTCTCCCTCTGCTCCTCCCCCCATGTGCTCTCTCTCCTCTCTCCCTCTCAGATAGATAGATAGAAGACAGATAAAATCTTGAAAAAAAAAAAAAGTTAAAAAATGGTTTCAGGGTCCCTGGGTGGCTCAGTCAGTAGAGCATTTGCCTTTCACTTGGGTCAGGGGTTCTGGGATCGAGCTCCACATAAGCATCCCTGCTCAGCAAGGAGGGGGAGTACATAGCTTCTCCCTTTCCTCTCCCTCTGCCCCTCTACTCCCGACCACATTCATGCACTCTCTAATAAATAAAAATCTTTAAAAATTCTTTAAAAATGTTTTCCATTGAAACTTTAAAGTTGTTGCTTTATCTATAAGCTCTTAGTTTCAAGTATTACAGTTAAGAATTTCAATGCCATTCAGTTTCTCTCACATCTTATAGAATGTTATCTTTATCCTTGCTTCTCTGGATGTTATAATGATGGGCTCAGTGGGCATTTTTATTTACCCTTTCAATCTAATAACCCGTATCCTTCAGTCACTGTGGTTTATTCTTTGGTGGTTTTGCTAGAAATCACAACATGCATATTTAGTATATCAAAGTTTAAAGTTAATGTTTTACTTCATAGAAAGATTTATAACAAAAGTAATGAGGTTTAAATTTCAGGGACTCACACTTGTCCAGGTTCCTTCCAAGCCTAAGAAAGCCCTAGCAATGTATTCACTCTGTCATATATTTTTATAAGATTTGGGAAAATAAGGCATTTTTCACTGCAGTTGATTAAATGCCCTGTCTCTACTCCTACTTTCTCTTGTATTTTCCTTTGGTGTATTGAAGTGTGGTCATTTTGGAAATCTAAGGAAAATTGAGTTGAGAATACATTTAGTTTAGATTAGAAGGATATGTTTATAAGATCTGTTAAATAACTAAGATCTTACTAAGTGACAGAGCTAAGATTCTCAGGCTGTTTGCCTGATATTAACACTTGACTATATTGCCACCAACAGGCCTTTGATTACTTAACATTAAGGTATAATGATCTATCTAGCCTTATCCAGTTGACACTATTAGTTTGACACTATTTCCCATTTCTTACTAATCTACCTGCTCTACTATATTTTTCTGACCATTTAGCTAACCTAACACTAAATCACACTCTATCCAAACTGAATTCCTTGTCTTTACCAAACCATATCTTTGTTTATGTATTACTCTCAGTCTGAAATGACCTTGTCAAATTATACATATACAGATTTTTTTCTGAGTTTTACATTACTGACACCAGTGAAGAAAACCTAAGACTACCAATATTTACTAAACGAGACATCAATAATAAACTAGTACTGTCACTTCAAACTGTATTGAAAATTAGTTATTTCATTAAAAAAGTGTGATATATTCTGAACTTATACCACATCACTGAAAAAACTGCCGGTGTTTTTCCAAATTTAACAATCCAAAAAATATACATGATATGATTAATAATTTGTGAAGCTAAAAGAAGCTTTTCCAAGTTAAAATAAAAAACAACTTTCAATCAAATATGCTAGAAAATATAATTTTTCTATTCCCTCTAAAAAATTGTATTATAAAATTATCAAATCAAAAGTCAATGCAACCAAAAAAATCAGAATTATCAAAACAATAAAGATATATTACTTTTCTTCCTCTTGTGAAATTTGTCAGCTTTTTTTATATATGTAATTCACTGTAATTTATTTTTTTAATGTTTACTTTCATACCTTTTATGGACTGAACTGTATTCCCCCAAAATGCATATGATGAAGCCCTAAACCCCAATGTGATTCCATTTTGAAATAGTGCCTTAAAGAGGTAATTAAGGTTAAGTAAGGTCAAAAGGGCAGGGCCCAAGTATGATAGGACTGGTATCCTTATAAGAAGAGGAGGAGACACCAGAGATCGTTCTCCACACACAGAGAAAAGGACATGTATGGAAACAGCAATAAGGTGGCCATGTGCAACCCAAAGAGAGAGCCCTCACTAGAAACCAACTCTGCTGACATCTTAATCTTAGACTTCCAATCTCCAGAACTTTAAGAAAATATATTTCTGATGGTTAAGCTGTAGAATTCTGTTATGGCAGTCTACACAGACTAACACAATACCTAATGTTTTATACTATATTCTTTTTCTTAAATAGGGCCTCTCTAAATACTTAAGTTTTACACTACAAAAAACCAGATCCACCTTTGCTTTACCTTTTTTCTGGACTATACAAGGAATTCAAAACACTTTAACTCCATTATCTTCTACCAGACTTACATGTTATCACTGTCTTATACTTTCCTTCTATCTTTTTCTTAACCATATGGTATTTTATTTTACAGTCAATCTTCATTAAGATTTACCCACATATTTCCTATTTTCTTTCTTCTTTATTCCTTCTTGCATTTTGGAACACCTCTGTTCTATATGAAGTACATTCTTTGGAATTTCCTTTAGTAGTGATATGCTAAGGCATGGATTTCTTCCTACTTAGTTGCTTGTAAGATGAAGGGCTTCCTGAATCTGTGGGTAGGTGACTCTCATCATTTCTGAATTTTTCTCAGCCATTAACTTCTCAAAATTATGCTGTTCCATTTTTTCTCTCCTCTCCTCTCCTTCACAGACTCTGCTCAGATGTATATTAGACCTTGCATCCCACCTTCCATGTCTCTTAATATCTTTTTCATATATTCCATCTCTTTGTCTCTATATAGTATAATCTGAATAATTTCTTCTGATCTAGCATTGAATCACTGTCTATACAGCTATGTCTTATCTGCTAAGTAAATTTCAATTCTTAAATTTTATCATTCTCATAAATTGTACTCTTTTGTTTTTCAAATACACAAATCATTTTTTATAGTTTGCTATTCCACATTTTTAAGTTCATCACTTACCTCTTTTGACATAGAATGCAGATAACTTTGTAACTGTTATGTGCCAATATCTAAGGACTTAATAAGCTTTTTTTTTTCCTGCTGTTCTTACTCATGATGCTTTTGTATGTGTGTGCTATAAATTACTATAAACCATTCATTTTCCTTGGAAAACTATCTATGAAAATTATTTCGGGCCTGAGAGAAAATGAATTCCTCCAGGGAGGATTTACACTTGTTTGTGCAAGATGGCTAGGATCACTGTCAGTCTGGGACCACTCTAAACTATATTCATACCTTGGCCTTCATTAGTTTGTTTTCAGTTTTGTTTTGTTTTGGGGACTAAAAATGAGAATTTCGATTGCAAAATTGTTATACTGTTAAGTTTCCCTGCTCTACTCAAAAGCAAGGCAGTATTTCTTGCTGTGTCTTGAAAGTAGATAATGAGGTAGGTAACTTCACACCTTTGCCCTGAGGAGGGTACCTTTTGGAGTACCAGTTTTACAGATTAGATCTTTTTATCAAATGGTCTTTTTATCAGTCTTCTTATGAAGACTGAGCTTTGTCTTCAGTCCACACACTGGAAGCTATCAAAACTGAATCTGCTACTTACAGTTTTGGTAAAAAACAAAACAAAACAAAACAAAAACCTCCAGGTATAAATGCCTTCAGAGTCTTACTTAACCCTGTTGTGTTTTCACTTTCATGTGTATGAAGACTTTTGAAAATATCCAATTGTTTTACATATTTTCAGAGAGAGGATTAATTCAAATAATTCAGCCTTTCGGTGGTAGAGTTTATTTAAATAATCTGTTTTCCATCTGCTTTCCATCTCCTAAACATTTGTTGATACTCTAATCTGCTATTCTATTCTACATTCTCTTTGTCCCTATAGGTTTATACTGTCTTTATTCCTTTACTCTCCTTTTTACTATAATTTCAGGAGAGTGCAAAGATAAAAGAATATGTTCAGTCTTCTGAAGTATTCTATATATAACCTGATTTTTTTCACATTTTACTCTTCTTGATTATCAAAACAATATATGAGTGGCAGAGAAAATTTTTAAATTTAGAAAAGTTTAAAGAAGATGAAATAAAACCTTTCCTAATCCTACTACCCAGAAGCAGCCACAGTTGACATTTTTGCGTATTTTCTTCCAGATTCTTTATATAATAATTTCTCTGTATCCTTAAAAGTAGGATAGAAAATTTGGCAATGAAGAGCTTTGCATTGCAGGAACTCTTTCCTTTCTCTCTCCTGGCCATTTTGGCAACTGCTTTGGATGGGGCTGTCCTGCATCTAAGGCAAAAAGATTGTGGCTGCAAAGAAGATGAAAAAGTTGCTGGAATCAATCAACTCTACGTTCCAACTCACTATGAAAAGTGGAGAGTACATGCTGGGGTACAAGTGGACTCTGAAAATGATCAGACATGGCAAAGCGAAACTGGTCATCCTCGCCAACAACTGCCTAGCCTTGAGAAAATCTAAAATAGAAAATGACTCCATGTTGTCCAAAACTGTTGTCCATTACTACAGTGGCACAGCATGTGGGAAATACTATAGGGTATGACACTGGCTATCACTGACCTAGGTGACTCTGGTATCATTAGAAGCATGCCAGAATAGACATAGTAGTAGTAAATCATGCAAAATTTTTCCTTAATAAAATTGACCAAAGCTTGTTTTAAGAAAAAAAAAAGTATAATAGAAAATTTCATAAACTTTTTGCCTCAACTTTATTTTAGAATTACTTTCCTATGATATTAAAAGTTATCTATAAATGCTATTGCTAATGGCTACATCATTTTTTATACTAACAGTCTATAATACGATTTTTCATTTTTTGCTATTTTTAACTAACACCTCAACTTCTTACTTCCAGAAGAAACTAAAGGACAAGGACAGAACCTTAACATAAAGACAGCTGTTACTGGATCCCATTGCTGGTCTGGATGCTATATACTACTTGAAATCATCAGAAAATCTAACATAATACAGGCTGTAGTTCTAAATATTGAACTTCTAGCTTAGGAACTGTATGATATAAAACTTTTAAGTCTAAACCCACAAATTCTTTGAATCACCAGGAAAAAACATCTCATAAGTAGGTTCTCTTTGATATATGACTAACAATCAAAGTAAAGGTAAAAATATTAGAAGGGACTACAGTCTAAAGTTTTATGGGAAATGAGAAATAAGAAGACTGAGGGAATGAACTGATCTCACAGGTGACTCTAGCATAGAAGGAACTCCAGGGAAAATGATAATCTGTTCCTCTGAGATGAATCCAAGTGTACATAGAACCGGAGTCATTAATGAAAACTGGGGCTATTATTTAGCAAGTGGGTTTTTTTTTTCAACATCTCAAATTAGATATGTAAAAAGGTTTAATGAAAACATTAATTGTCCTTTAAAAAATGAACATTTTACCCTAATGAGAAAATCTGCTATAGAAGAGCAGTATGTTGACTACTTAGAAAATTTTCATTGTTTTGTGGCATTTGGACTTTCACCCAATGATTCCAATTCTGGGCATTTACCCTATGGATATACTTCACACATGCAAAATGATTCCTGCATAAGATTACTCACTGCAGCATTTTTTTTACAATAGCAAAATATTAGAAACAACCTAAATTAACATAAATATGGGGCTTGTTAAATAAATCAAGTACATCCATAATTTGTAATACCATGCAGATAATAAAAATGAATGAGGGAGTTCTTTCTGTACTGATATGGACAGATCTCAAAGACATACCATTAAGTGCAAAAAGCAAACACAACTTTTATGTTACCATTTCTGTAAAAGAAAAAAGAGGAAAAAAGAATATAGGCTTTTAAAAAATTTTTCTGAAAGAAGCATCAAAAAACTGACAATAATAGTTTCCTTTCTTGGCAGACAAAAGAAGTAATGGGAAGAAGGGAGAAGGAGACAATATATCTTCATATACTTTTTGATATTTCCACAGTATACTTTTTTTAAAAAAAATGAATAATTCTTAAAAGAAAGAAACTGTAAGAAAACTTATAAAACCTCTCAAAGAGTTATGTAGTTGAGGGGTGCCTGGGTAGCTCAGTCACTTAAGCATCTAACTCTTGATTTCAACTCAGGTCAGGATCTCAGGGTTTTAAGATCGAGCCCCACATTGGGGTTCGTGCTGGGCATGGAGCCTGCTTAAAGATTCTCTTTCTCCCTCTCCCTTTTCCCCCTCTTCCCCCTCACACACAAAAATTAAAAAAAAAAAAAAAATCTCAGAGCATCCATTTAACATAGGGTGTTAGGAAAGACTTACACTGACTGAAATTTGCTTGACCATGTTCCAGAAAGATGTAGAGCTGCAAAACAAGTTGTGGGCAGCCTTCCAGGTAGGTCTCAAATAGCCTGAGCATGCTCAAATCAGTCATTCTATCTATAACTTCTTTATGTGGATCAATTTGTTCTTCTATAAAGTTATCAGTTTTGCTGCTATTTTTGAAAGCCACGTGATAACCCTTTTTCAAGGCAAACCAATACCTGTAAACACAAATATTCACCTTCAGTAAAATATTCATTATAACATGTATGTTAATATATATAATAATTCTGGAAAAAGTAATGTGTTTAAGTACAGAATATTCTGGGGTGCACGGGTGGCTCAGTTGGTTAAGTGCCTGACTTCATTCAACTCAGGTCATGATCTCAGGGTCCTGGGATCAAACCCCACATCAGACTCCTCACTCAGAGGGGAATCTGCTTGTTCCTCTGCCCCTCCTCCCCTCATGCACCCACATACATGGTTTCTCTAATAAAAAATGAAATTATTTAAAAAATAGTACAGAATTTTCCCACAAACTTTCTCCACTACAAATTTCTTTCAACTCTGAATATCTCATGATGGCTTTATTGCAATTCAAACTCCATAAACTTTGGGGCACATGGGTGGCTCCATTGGTTCAGTGGCTGCCTTTGGCTCAGGTCATGATGCTGGTGTCCTGAGATCAAGTCCCACATTGAGCACCCTGCTCAGCAGAGTCTGCTTCCCCCTCTCCCTCTTCCTCTGATCCTCCTCCCTGCTCATGTATATGCTTTCCCTCTCAAATGAATTTTAAAAAAACACTCCATAAACTTTAATTGAATATTTGATAGTCACTGTACACTAGCACTGTTGAGCATACATTATTTCTATTCATATTCATAGTACTTATGTGAGAAAAGTAAGTATTATTCCAATTTCACAGATGAGAAAACTAAGAATGAGAATGGTAGAGTGATTAACTAAAAGTAAAGATCAGACCAAGACTCCAAACCTGATCCTATGATTCCTAATCTTAACCACTACTTTCTGAAAGACAAACAGCAATTTTCAATTCACGCAATTTTTTTTAATTTATTTGACAAAGATCACAAGTAGGCAGAGAAGCAGGCAGAGAGTAAGGAGAAGCAGGCTCCCCGACGAGCAGAGAGCCCGATGCTCTCTGAGGGCTCGCTGAGGAGTTGGGCCCTGAGCTTTCAGCTCTTCTGGAGACAGAGACTGGGAGGCCACCATTTTCATTCTTGCCCTCTAAAGCTGTACGGAGAGCTCTCAGGGGAAAAAAAAAAGCTACTGAGGCAAACCCAAGCAGATTACTTAGGCTGGCCCCTGGCAAGGGTGGTGCCATTCCGCCTGGGGCAAAGACATTTGAGAATCACTGCAACAGGCCCCTCCTCCAAAAGATCAGCAAGAACATCCAGCCAAGACCAAGTGTATCGATCAATGAGAACTGCAAAACTCCAGCGCTAGAGGAATACAACACATAGATTTCATGGCTTTTTTCCCATGATTCTTTAGTCTTTCAAAGTTAATTTTTTTTTATTTTCTTTATTTTATTCTTTTCTATTTTTTTAATTTTTCTTCTTTTCTTTTTCAACCAACATCTTATCAATTTCTTTTTTAAAATATTTTTTAATTTTCATTTTTGCAGTCAAATTCTATTCTCTCATTGTATTTAACTTTTTTTGTGTGTGTATATATATATATAACATACACATATACATATACAAATATATATATGTTTTTCTTTAAAATTTTGGGATGCGGTTTCTTCTAACAGACCAAAGTGAACCCAAAATCTAGTGTGTGGCTCTGTTCTATTCAACAGTCTGATCATATTCTTTTTATTTTTTTCTTTTCTTTCCTTTCTGGTCTCTTCTGATTTGGTTAGTGTATCTTTATCTTTTTCTGGGGTTGTTGTTACTCTTTTAACATTTTGTTCTCTCATTCACCTATTTTTCTCTGGACAAAATGACAAACTGGAAAAACTCACCTCAAAAAAAAAAAAAAAAAAGAACAAGAGGCAGTACTGACTGCCAGGGACCTAATCAATAGAGACATTAGTAAGATGATGTAACTAGAGTTCGGAATGACGATTATAAAGATACTAGCTGGACTTGATAAAAGCATACATGACACTAGAGAATCCCTTTCTGCATAAATCTAACCAAGTCAAAACCAAAAAGGCTATTAATGAGGCCCAATCAAAAATGAAGGCTCTAACTGCTAGGATAAATGAGGCAGAAGAGAGAATCAGTGATATAAAAGACCAAATGATGGAGAATAAAGAAACTGAGAAAAAGAGAGACAAACAAGTACTGGACCACAAGGGGAGAATTCAAGAGTAAGTGATACCATAAGACAAAACAATATTAGAACTGGGATCCCAGAAGAAGAAGAAAGAGAGAGAGGGGCATAAGGTATATTGGAACAAATTATGGTGGTGAACTTCCCTAATTTGGGGAAGGAAACAGGAATCAAAATCCAGGAGGCACAGAGAACCCCTCCTCAAAATCAATAAAAATAGGTCAACACCCCAACATCTAACAGTAAAACTTACAAATCTCAGAGACAAAGAGAAAATCCTAAAAGCAGCTTGGGACAAGGGATCTGTAACCTACAATGGTAGAAACATTAGATTAGCAGCAGACCTGTCCAGAGAGACCTGGAAGGCCAGAAAGGACTGGCATGATATATTCAGGGCACTAAATGAGAAAAATATGCATCCAAGAATACTACATCCAGCTAGGCTATCATTAAAATAGAAGGAGAGAGAAAGAGCTTCCAGGAAAAACAAAAATGAAAAGAATTTGCTATCACCAAACAGGTCTAGAAGAAATATTGAAGGGGGTCCTCTAAGCAAAGAGAGAGTCTAAAAGTAACATAGACCAGAAAGGAAGAGAGACAATATACAGTAACAGCCACCTTACAGGCAATACAATGGCACTAAATTCATATCTTTCCATAGTTATCCTGAATGTAAATGGGCTAAATGCCCCAATCAAAAGACACAGGGTATCAAACTGAATTAAAAAAAATAACACCCATCAATATGTTGTCTACAAGGGATTTATTTTAGACCCAAAGACACCTCCAGATTTAAAGTGAAGGGGTAGAAAACCATTTACTAAGGACATCAAAATAAGGCCAGGGTGGCAATCCTTTTATCAGACAAATTAGATTTTAAACCAAAGACTACAATAAGAGATGAGGAAGGACACTATATCAGACTTAAAGGGTCTATCCAACAAGATCTAACAATTTTTTTTAATTTTTATTTAATTTTTTTTTAAGATTTTATTTATTTATTTGACAGACAGATCACAAGTAGTCAGAGAGGCAGGCAGAGAGAGAGAGAGAGGAGGAAGCAGGCTCCCCGCTGAGCAGAGAGCCTGACGCGGGCCTCGATCCCAGGACCCTGAGACCATGACCCAAGCTGAAGGCAGAGGCCTAACCCACTGAGCCACCCAGGTGCCCTATTTTTTAAAATTTCTTTTCAGTGTTCCAGAATTCATTGTTTATGCACCACACCCAGTGCTCCATGCAATACGTGCCCTCCATAATACCCACCACCAGGCTCACCAAACCCTCCATCCCCCACCCCTCCAAAACCCTCAGATTGCTTTTCAGAGTCCACAGTCTCTCATGGTTTGTCTCCCCCTCCAATTTCCCCCAACTCCCTTCTCCTCTCCATCTCCCCATGTCCTCCGTGTTATTCCTTATGCTCCAAAAATAAGCAAAACCATATGATAATTGGCTCTCTCTGCTTGACTTATTTCACTCAGCATAATCTCTTCCATTCAAGATCTAACAATTTTAAATATTTATGCCCCTAACATGGGAGCAGCCAATCATATAACCCAATAATAACAAAATCAAAGAAATACATCGACAATAATACAGTAATAGTAGGGAACTTTAATAAGCCCCCTCACTGAAATAGACAGATCAGCTAAGCAAAAGATCAACAAGGAAATAAGGGCCTTAAATGACACACTGGACCAGATGGACTTCACAGATATATTCAGAACATTCCATCCCAAAGTAAGAGAATACACGTTCTTCTCTAGTGCACATGGAATATTCTGCAGAATAGATCACATCCTGCATCAAAAATCAGGTCCCAACCAGGATCCAAAGATAGGAATCATCCCCTGCATATTTTCATACAATGCTTTGAAACTAGAACTCAATCACAAGAGGAAAGTTGGAAAGAACTCAAATGCATGGAGGCTAAAGAGAATCCTACTAAAGAATGAATGGGTCAACCAGGAAATTAAAGAATTTTAAAAATTCATGGAAAGAAATGAAAATGAAAACACAACTCTTCAAAATCTTTGGGATGCAGCAAAGGCAGTCCTAAGAAGAAAGTATAGAGCAATAAAAGCCTTTCTAAAGAAAAAAGAAAGGTCTCAAACACACAATGTAACCCTACAACTAAAGGAGCTAGAGAAATAACAGCAAATAGAGCCTAAATCCAGCAGGTGAGGAGAAATAATAAAGATAATAGCAAGAAATCAATGAAATAGAAACCAAAAGAAGAGCAGAACAGATCAACGAGGGAGCTCATTCTTTCAAAGAATTAATAAGATTGATAAATCCCTGGCCAGACTTATCAAAAAAAATGAGAAAGGACCCAAATTAATAAAATCATGAATGAGAGAGGAGAGATCACAACCAACACCAAAGAAATACAATTATAAGTACATATTATGAGCAACTATATGCCAACAAATTAGACAATCTGGAAGAAATAGATGCATTCCTGAAGATGTATAAACTACCAAAACTGAACCAAGAAGAAATTAAAAACCTGAACAGATCCATAATCAGCAAGGAAATTGAAGCAGTAATCAAAAACCCCCAACAAACTAGAGCACAGGGCCAGAATGGTTTCCCAGCGGAATTCTACCAAACATTTAAAGAAGAATTAATACCTATCCTCCTGAAATTGTTCCAAAAAACAGAAATGGAAGGAAAACTTCCAAACTCATTTTATGAGGCCAGCATTACCTTGATCCCAAAACCAGAAGAAGACCCCATCAAAAAGGAGAATTACACACAAATATCCCTGGTGAACATGAATGCAAAAATTCTCTCCAAAACACTAGCCAGTAGGATCCACAGTACATTAAAAGAATTATTCACGGGGCGCCTGGGTGGCTCAGTGGGTTAAAGCCTCTGCCTTCGGCTCGGGTCATGATCCCAGGGTCCTGGGATCGAGCCCCGCATCGGGCTCTCTGCTCAGCAGGGAGCCTGCTTCCTCCCCTCTCTCTCTCTGCCTGCCTCTCTGCCTACTTGTGATCTATGTCTGTCAAATAAAGAAATAAAATCTTTAAAAAAAAAAAAAAAAGAATTATTCACCACGAGGGGCGCCTGGGTGGCTCAGTGGGTGAAGCCTCTGCCTTCGGCTCAGTTTATGATCTCAGGGTCCTGGGATCAAGCCCCACATCAGGCTCTCTGCTCAGCGGGGAACCTGCTTCCCCTGCTTCTCTGCCTGCCTCTCTGCCTACTTGTGATCTCTCTGTCAAATAAATAAAATCTTAAAAAAAAAAAAAAAAGAATTATTCACCATGACCAGGTGGGATTTATCCCTGCACTGCAAGGTTGGTTCAATATCTATAAATCAATGTGCTACAGTACATTAATAAAGAAAGAACAAGAACCATATGATACTCTCAATAGATCCAGAAAAAGCATTTGACAAAGCACAGCATCCTTTCTTGATTAAAACTCTCCACACTGTAAGGATAGAGGGTACATACCTCAATATCATAAGAGCCATCTATGAAAAACCCACAGTGAATATCATTCTCAATAGGGAAAAACTGAGAGCTTTCCCCCAAAGGTCAGGAACACAGCAGGGCTGTCCACTGTCACCACTGCTATTCAACATAGAACTAGAAGTCCTAGTCTCAGCAATCAGACAACAAAAAGAAATTAAAGGCATCTGAATCGGCAAAGAAGTCAAACTCTCACTCTTCGCAGATGATATGATACTTTATGTGGAAAACCCAAAAGACTCCACTCCATATATGCTAGAACTCATACAGGAATTCAGTAATATGTTAAAATATAAAATCATTGCACAAAAATCAGTTGCATTTCTATACACCACCAAGACAGAAAAAAGAGAAATTAAGGAATCAATCCCATTTACAACTGTATCCAAAACCTTAAGATATCTAGGAATAAATCTAACCAAAGAGTCAAAGAACCTGTACTCAGAAAACTATAGAATACTCATGAAAAAATTTGAGGAGGACATATAGAAATGGAAAAAACGTTCCAGGCTCATGGAGTAGGAAAAAAAATACTGTGAATATGTATATGCTACCTAGGGTAATCTGCACATTTAATGCAATACCTATCAAAATACCATCAATTTTTTTCAAAGAAATGGAACAAATAATCCTAAAATTTGTAACAAGAAAAGACCCCAAATAGCCAGAGTAATGTTGAAGAAGAAAAGCAAAGCTGGTGGCATCACAATTCCAGACTTTAAGCTCTATTACAAAGCAATAATCAACAAGGCAGTATGGTTCTAGCACAAAAACAGACACATAGATCAATGGAACAGAATACAGAGCCCAGAAATGGATTCTCAACTCTATAGTAAACTAATCTTTGACAAAGCAGGAAAGAATATCCAATAGGGAAAAAAGACAGTCTCTTCAATATCTGGTACTGGGAAAACTGGACAGCTACATGCAGAAGAATGAAACTGGACCATTTCTTTACACCACACACGAAAAACACTCAAAATGGATGAAAGACCTAAATGTCAGATAGGAATCCATCAGAATCCTCGAGGAGAACACACGCAGCAACCTCTATGACCTCAGCTGTGGCAACTTCTTCCAAAGGCAAGGGAAGCAAGGGCAAAAATGAACTACTGGGACTTCATCAAGATAAAATATTTTGCACAGCAAAGGAAACAGTCAACAAGACCAAAAGACATCAACAGAATAGGAGAAGATATTTGCAAATGACATATCAGATAAAGGGCTAGTATCCAAAATCTATAAGGAACTTATCAATCTCAACACCCAAAGAACAAATAATCCAATCAAGAAATGGGCAGAAGACATGAACAGATATTTCTGCAAAGAAGACATCCAAATGGCCAACAGATACATGAAAAAGTGCTCAACATCACTTGGCATCAGAGAAACACAAATGAAAACCACAATGAGATACCACCTCACATCAGTCAGAATGGCTGAAATTAGCAAGTTAGGAAATGACAGTTGTTGGCGACAATACAGATAAAGGGAAACCCTCCTACACTTTGGTGGGAATGCAAACTGGTGCAGACACTCCAGAAAACAGTATGGAGGTTCCTCAAAAAGTTGAAAACAGTGCTACCTTATGACCTAGCAATTGCACTACCGGGTATTTACCCCAAATACAAAAATGTAGTGATCCGAAGGAGCACGTGCACCCAGAAGTTTAAAGCAGTAATGTCCACAAGAGCCAAACTATGGAAAGAGTCTAGATGTCCATCAACAGATGAATGGATAAAAAAGATGCGGTACATATATATACAATGAAATATTAAGCAGCTATCAAAAAAATGAAATCTTGCCATTTGCAATGATGTGGATGGAACTAGAGGGTATTATGCTAAGCGAAATAAGTCAATCAGAGAGAGACAATTATCATATGATCTCACTGATACGCGGAATTTGAGAAATAAGACAGAGGATCATAGGGGAAGAGAGGAAAAAAATCAAACAAGACAAAATCAGAGAGGGAGACAAACCATAAAAGTCTCTTAATCTCAGGAAACAAACTGAGGGTTGCTGGAGAGGAGGGGGGTAGGAGGAATGGGGTGGCCAGGTGATGGACACTGGGGAGGATATGTGCTATGGTGAGTGCTATGAGTTTTTTTAAGACTGGTGAATCACAGACCTGTATCCCTGAAACAAATAATATGTTATATGTTAATAAAAAAATACATACACACACACACACACACACACACACGCATATACACATACATACATATACATCCAAATATGAACACATTATACATCATCACTTCTACTGCCTCAATCCTAATTTAAGCAGCCAACAATCTCTGGTCTAGATTACTTCAATAGCTTCATAACCGGTCTCTGATTTTACTCCTGCTTCTTATGCTTCCTATTCTGTACATAGCATCTAGACTGAACCTGTTAAACATAATTCAAATGTCACATTTTGTCCCATAAAACTTAGAATAAAACCCAAAGTCCTTACCATATTTTATCTTTTTTAAAGATTTTATTTATTTATTTGACAGAGATCACAAGTAGGCAGAGAGGTAGGCAGGGGGTGGGGGGAAGCAGGCTCCCCGCCAAGCAGAGAGCCCCATGCGGGGCTTGATCCCAGGACCCCGGGATCATGCCCTGAGCCGAAGGCAGAAGCTTTAAACCACTGAGCCACCCAGGCACCCCCTTACCATATTTTAAAAGGCCCTTCATAATCTGCCTCACACACAACCTACCCCCACTACCTTTCCATCTTATTTTTCTCACACTTCCAATATATACTTCTTGCTATTTTTCCCCAACTTAAAGGCTTTTGTCTTTGCTACTCCCTCTGCCTAGAACTCCTCTGGGTCTGATGTGGTAGATGCCAGTCCAGGAAGTTCTGCACATGCATGGTACCATCTCCCATGAACACCCATGGGACATCATGCCTGATCTCTACTTCTACAGAGATTCTGAAGAAATTGAAAGAAAAAGAACAGGCTGCTGCTAAAAAGGCTGTAACCAAGGAGGAATTTCAGGGTGAATGGACTGCTTCAGCTCCTGAGTTCACCATCACTCAACCTGAAGTAGCTGACTGGTCTAAAGGCATGCAGATGCCCTTGGTGCCAATTTAGCAGTTCCCTACTGAAGACTGAAACGCCCAGCTAGCCACTGAAGACTGGTCTGCAGCTCCCAATGCTCAGGCCACTGAATGGGTAGGAACAACCACTGAGTGGTCTTAAGCTGCTCTTCCACAAACTCTTAAACAAAATGGAAATAAGGCTGACAGAAATTAAAAAATTTCCTTAAAAAATGAAAATTTAAGGGGAATCTGTCAGTTGAGCATCTAACTCTTGATTTAACCTCAGGTCATGATCTGAGTTCACATGGGGCTCTGTGATCAGCACAGTGTCTGCTTGTCCCTCTCCATCCCCACCCCACCCCCCACTGGTACATGCATGGTCTCTCTTGCTCTCTCTCAAATAAATGGGTAATCTTTGAAAAAATAGAAAATTTAAAACAGAAAATTTACAAATTTACTCCTTAACTTCATTCAGGTCTCTATTCAAATGCCACTTTCTCACAGAAGTCTTTCCAGATCACACCACCTGAAGTAGTACTACTCTCCATCATATTCTCTTTATCCTGCGGGTTTTTTTTTTTAATCTCCACTTGACATATTTATCTTTACCTCCTTACAAAAATGAAATCTACATGAAAGCAGGGAATTTGTTTTTTTCATTGTTATATTCCAATCAACTAGAACAATGTTTTTTTCATTGTTATATTCTAATCAACTAGAACAATAGCTGGTACATAGTAGGTTCTCAAAAAAAATTACTGAATGAATTAGTAAATGAAAGCTCATATTTCTTCCATAAAGAGACAGTATATAGGAAAGAACTTTGAAAAGTTGGAAGTAAAACACAAATACAAGATATTTCTATTGTAAACAAGATATACATATATGAATATACAAAGATTCATTATGTGTCAAACAAGTACATTTTTAGGGAAAGTGGGTGGGGGAATGGGGTAACTGGGTGATTAACTGGGTATTAAGGAGGGCACATGATAAAATGAGCACTGGATGTTGTACGCAACTGATGAATCACTAAATTCTACCCCTGGAACTAATAATATAGTATATGTTTAAATTGAATTTCAATAATTTTTTTTAAAAAGAAGTAGATTTTTATCATAGTTTTAAATAACACGGTCTATTATATTTATTGTGGGTTAGATGTCAAGGCAGAAAGTCTACAAAAATGATTAAGGTGTGATCTCCACCTTCAATGACCTTACAGCCTAATAGGAAAGTCAAGCCTGTAAACTATCAGCGGCAACACAAGGCAGAAGAATTAACTAAATAGAAATATAAATACTGCGTTGTAAAAGTACAGAAGAGAAAAATGATGAACACTCCCTAGGACTTATACTTGAGATTTACAGGGAAAGTTGTGTTTGAGTCTCTTCTGGGTCTCTGGCACAACAGGCAGCTCCCACATATATATTATACAATACTATTACATAATACAATATGAGGTTTCTCTTCCTAAAGTAGATTATAAACCTTTCACAAATATTAACAGGTACATACCCACTGCACAGAGTGAGAGAAGTAGCAAAGCCCAGTGGCTAGGAGTACAAATTCTAATAAAGCCAGAATGCCTGAGTTCAAACCCCAGCTCCATCACTTCCTAGCTTAACCTCTCTGTTTCCGAGTGTCCTCATCTGAAAAATGGAAGCATTCATCATATCCACCTCAATGAATTGCAGTGAGGAAAGTTAATACATGTAAAATGCTTAGACCAGTAACTGGCACATGTTAACTACCATACAGATGACTGTTAAACAAAAAAAAGATAGAGCTGTTTACAGATGTTCACATTAACATTTCCAGTAACTTTAGAGAGTAATTTTTCCAATTCTGTAGCAATTAATGAAAAATCTATACAAAGTTCTGCTTATCTAAAGGATAACTTCATGGGAGAGGGGAGTATGAATATAATTGTTTAGTCAATAAGATATTGTTTCAGTTTTATGGAACAAATGATTAAGAAGCCAAAGGAAAAAAACAAAGGGAGCATTTTTATATTTTGTCACAACATAATCTTTTATTTGAGATTTTTTAAAAAGCACCAGCTTCCACTATTAATGGATTACTTTATATCAGGCTAATCCTCCTACTGATGACAGTGATAAATTCTAAACAAAACATATTAAGAAAACAAAGCACAGAAGAGGAACCAAAAGTAGGAAGAAACAAGAGGGCATTCAACCCTTAAAAAAGGGGCATCATACTATATAAGATAAACATTTATCTGTCTTTTCCTCTGAAAATATCCCATAGCCCAAAGGGCACAAAGCAGATACAGCTCAAGCAGGAAATAAAAATATTACTGGCCCAAAGAATCAAAGGACTGGGTTTGAATCTGCCAGAATGGTTAGAAATTACAAGGGGGGGGGGGACTCTCTGGAAAGAGGAAGCCACACAGTAGAGAACCCCCAAATCTGCATATACTCTCCTCAGATACATGGTTGACCCCTTACTATGTCTGTGTGGGATGAGACTCCAAGAACTGATGAAAAATGGCCAGAAAGAACCTAGCAAAGATTTCAGCAGCTGTCTACCAAAATGAAGAGTCTAGAGTTTGAGTTCCTCCAAATTAGAGGGGTTTGGTAGATACTTAAGGCATTCCACTGAAACCCCAAAAGAGACATGCTTTAGGAGTAGAGACCGTATTTCATGTTTCAGAGATTTTTCCTTAAACTAAGGACAAAATCAAAATACACCTTCCCTAACAAAACCTAAACCAAGCCTGTGTAACACAACAAGGTAATTTGCCAATAATTTAACATCTGCTTTTTCTTCAATGAAAGATAACAGAAAACAGTCTCTACAAAGTCTCAATCACAATGTCCACTACACAATAAAAAATAATTTGACAAGCAAATAAACAGGGAAATGTGACTTATACAGAGGAAAATCAGTTAACAATCAGTTAATAGAAGCATACCACAGATGACTCAGATGTTGAAATTAGCAAACTAAAGCACAGAGGGAAAAAAAACTGGGGAAATAAATTCACAGAATCTTAGTAACACAGATGTACACAAGTCCCAAAAGAAAGACATGATGGGGCAAAAGAAAAAAAAAACTACTTGACAAAATACTAGCCAAAAATATTTTCTAAATTGAGCAAAAACAACATATAGATCCAAAAGGTTCAAAAAACCCAAATAGTAAAAATACAAACAAAACCATACATAGGCCCATCATACTCAAATTGTTGAAAATCAAGTATAAAAAGAAAATCTCAAAAACAGAGAAAAAAGATAAACTCCATGCTGGGAAACAAAAAGAATGTTAACTGACTTCTCATCAGAAACAACAAAAGCCAGAAGATAACTATATCAGTAGTCACACAGAATGTAAATGAATTGATTGAACACATTAACTGAACTAGACTGTCAAATTGGATAAGAAAATCAAGATAAACTTTTGGTGCTTTGCAAGATCTCTCTTTAAACTTTGTTTTTGATCAAACTTCAAACAGATAGTTTGAAAGGAAATTACGAAAAAATAGTTGGTATGGTTATAGTAATATCGTAGACAGAAGAGACTGCAAATCAAGAAATATTACCAGGGTTAATGAGGGTCATGTCATAACGATGTTAAGAATCGATTCTTCATGAAGACATCTGCATGTACCTAATAATGGAGCTTTAAGATACTTGAAGCAAAATTTGTCCAAAATAAAAGGAGAGGGACGCCTGAGTGGCTCAGTTGGCTGGGCGACTGCCTTCAGCTCAGATCATGATCCTGGAAACCCCAGATCGAGTCCCCATCAGGCTCCCAGCTCAGCTGGGAGTCTGCTTCTCCCTCTGACCTTCCCCTTCTCATGCTCTCTCATTCTCTCCCTCTCAAATAAATAAATAAAATCTTAAATAAGTAAGTACATAAATAAATAAATAAAATGGAAAAAAAGACAAATCCATAATCTTAGTTGAGGATTTTAACACTTATCTCTCAGTAACTGAAAGAAAAACAAGGCCAAAAAATATATAAGGCTATAGAAGATTTTAATAACATTATCATCTTAATCGTCCTAATTTACATGTATAGAACACTACATTGAACAATGGCAAATTATAAATTCTTTTCAAATGAACATTTACCAAGTTAGACTATATGCTGGACAAACCTCAATAAATTTACACATCTCAATAAATTTAAGAAGGATGTAATCATACAAAGTATGTTCTCTGACCAAAACAAAATTAAATGAGAGATCAACAATAAGATATCTATGAAAATACCCAAATATTTAGAGTTTGCAGTAAAAGGTCCAGACCCTAAAATTTCATCAATACTGCAACCTAAGAAATTTGAACATTACTAAAAGACCTCTCTCTAAAGAGTTTCAGATAGAAAATAGGTAAGAAAGAGGGTTCAACTGTTTAATGCCCATTTAAGAAACTCTACAAAGAAGAAAGTAGTGATCTGTGGGAGAAGGAGACTTATTCCCATTATACTCTATTTTATACAATTTGAACTTTTTTTACAATGTAAAAGAGCAAAAATAACATCCATATTTTAAATAATTCAAATGTCTTTCATATACCCATCAAAAGGAAAGTTTCCTTTGGCAAAGAAAAAGGTTTTATCACAAATCATACATAAAATGGAAATGCAAAAGTGTCATCTAATTTATATTCTGGAAAAAGAAACGTTCTTCTCCACAGACTCCTGAGCAGTAACAGCATACTTAGTAACAACAGGCACTTATATCTAATAAATAATTCATGCTGATATTCCTTGTCTTTCATCTACCAACACAAACTCAATTTAGCTATCCTATAGGGAAATGAATCCATAATTTCTCAAGATTTCTATACTTAGTCTGCACAACCCCTGCAATAATTTGGCCCATTTCTACTGTTTTAAGTTTTGCTTCTTTCTCACTATTTGTCTCAGTATTCTGCCACTTCCTACACTTAACAAAGATAAAGAAAAGGAAAGACAAAAAAAGAAGGGAGTGTCTTTGTTTATCTACCTGACATTTTTCACTAATAGTGAACGTAATTCAATTTTCTCTTCTTCCTTTTGTCTAATTATTTGAACAGGCAAAATATTCACATGATTCAAAAATCAAAAAGTTATTCATTGAAAAAATTTCATCCCACTCTTCTGACCCAGCTACCCAGTTTTCATCCTCCCCTGTGATCACAAGAATTCACTGTTAGTAGTTTCAAGTGCCCCTCTAGAGTTTGTTTATGCATATGCAAGTAAGGCTATAAACAAGAATATAAGCTTCTCACCACCTTCTTTTACACAGATTGTAGCATATCATACCTTCTGTCTGTACCTTTTCTTTTCACTTAAAAATACTTCTTAGTTTCTTCAACAAATGGTGTTGGGATAACTAAATAGCAACATGCAAAAGAATGAAAACAGACCACCTTCTCACACCATACACAAAAACAAATTCAAAATGGATTAAAGACATAAATGTGAGACAGGAATCTATCAAAATTCTAGAGGAGAACACAAGCAGTAACTGCTTTGACATCAGCCATAGCAACCTTTTTCCAGATGTCTCCAGAGGTAAGGGAAACAAAAGCAAAAATAGGGGTGCCTGGGTGGCTCAGCAGGTTAAAGCCTCTGCCTTCGGCTCAGGTCATGATCTCAGGGTCCTGGGATCGAGCCCCGCATTGGGCTCTCTGCTCAGCGGGGAGCCTGCTTCCCTTCCTCTCTCTCTCTGCCTGCCTCTCTGCCTACTTGTGATCTCTGTCAAATAAATAAAATCTTTAACCAAAAAAATAAAAATAAAAAAAATAAACTACTGGGACTTCATCAATATAAAAAGTTTCTGCACAGTGAGGGAAACAAGCAACAAAACTAAAAGGCAACCTATGAAATGGGAGAAGATATTTACAAATAACATATCTGATAAAGGGTTAGTATCCAAAATATGTAAGGAACTTACCAAATTCAACACCCAAAAAACAAATAATACAGTTTAAAAATGGGCAAAAGACATGAATAGACATTTTTGCAAAGAAGACATCCATGCCTAACAAACATATGAAAAGATGCTCAACCTCACTTACCATCAGGGAAATCAAAACTACAATGAGGTATCACCTCACACAAGTTAGAATAGCTAAAATTAATAACACAGGAAACAGGTGTTGATGAGGATATGGAGAAAGAGGAACCCTCTTACACTGTTGGTGGGAATGTAAACCGGTGCAGCCACTCTGGAAAACAGTATGGAGGTTCCTCAAAAAGGTAAAAATGGAACTCCTTACAACCCTGCAATTGCACTATTAGGTATTTACCAAAGGATACAAAAACACTGATTCGAAGGGACACATGCACCCCGATGTCTACAGGAGCACTATCAACAATAGCCAAATTAGGGAAAGAGCTCAAATGCCCATCAACTGATGAATGGATAAAGATGTGGCATGAGAGCATGCCCCCACACACAGTGGAATATTAGTCAGTCATCAAAAGGAATGAAATCTTGTCATTTGCAACAACATGGATAGAGCTAGAGTATTATGCTAAGTGAAATAATTCAGTCAAAGGAAGACAAATACCTTATGGTTTCACTCACCTGTGGACTTTAAGGAACAAAACAAATGAACATACAGAGGAAAAAAAGAAAGGCAAAACAAGAAAGAGACACTTAACTATAGAGAGCAAACTGATGGTTACTGGAGGAGAGGTGGTCAAGGCGGGGATGGGTTAAACAGGTGATGGGTATTAAGGAGGGCACTTGTGATGAGCACTGGGTGTTGTATATAAATGATGAATCACTAAATTCTACACCTGAAACTAATATTATACCATATGTTAACTAGCTGAAATTTAAATAAAAACTTGGACAGAAAAAAAAAATACATCTCAGAGATCTTTCCATTTCGGTACACAAAGTACTTAACATTCTTTGTAATAGCTGTATGTATGCTATTGCCTTAGATGTACCATAAACTCTATTAGCAGACATTTAAACTGTTTGCATTTTCTCACTTTTACAAAAAAATAAAAAGCCATGACTGAAAAACTGTGTACATATGTCATTATACATGTATGCAAGTATGATAAATTCCCAGAAAAGGAATCTCTGGTCTGAAAATATATGCGTTTGACATATAATCAAACTGCCTTGGAATTGTACCAATCTATACTACCATCAACAAAGTATGAGAGACCTGCTTTCCAATGCCTTTCCAAAAGAGTATATTATCACCTGGATTTTTGTCAGTCTGGCAAGTGATAATACATCAGTAAAATATTGATTAGTATTAGTAGTATTTTTTAAAATTATGAACAAGGCTTAGTTTCTTTCACACAATTTAAGAACCACTTGTATTTCCTTTATGCACTACTTTATTCTCTTCCCACTTTTCTACTGAATTTTTTTATTCTATTTCTAATATATGTTTCTTTTACTTTTGACTTCAGAAGCTCTTTAAATATTAGACTAGCCTTTGTTGGTTATAAGTTGCAAATGTTTTTCCCTGTTGAGGCTGTTTTGCTTTTGTTTTTGTTTACTTGGGGAATTTCTGCTTTTGTTTATTGACGTGCATTTTTACAGGTCAAATCTATAATTTTTATAGTTTATGGGTTTTGAGTTATGGTTAGAAACTCTTTCCTGATTCCATGGTTATAAAGGAATTCCCCCATGTTTTCTTATAGTACTTTCGTTTTTTCATATTAAATACTTGATTCAGTTGAACTTATTTTAGTGTCTGGTATCTTACCTGGAAGCATAATCCATAATGTGCAAACTTAAATTAGCCCAACTCTAAAGTTAATCAAAACTTTACTGTTCTTATGTTACATATATTTGCTATTATTTCCGCTTACTTCCATGCTGGTGTATTTCTACAATCTGTGGTCTTTATATGGCATACAGACAAAAAATTCTTTTCTTATCCTTGTGGTTTTGGATTTAAAGGGGTGAGGGAGTAGGGCTACTCTGGAAACAAAACTCTTCCAATTTATCCTTTCAGATGTTCTGTCTAGAAGCAATCAGAACACATACTTTGTCACATTAAGATTGGGAGGCTGAAGCCAAAAACTGCAACATTTTAAAGGTTTCCCAATACCCAACTCTATGTTTCTATCAAGCTACTACTAAAGATTTCACCTTCATCACAGAATAGGCTTAACCCTTTTCAAGATCATGTGCTATGCTAGGGCATGTGCTTAGCCTGACTTTCACATGAAGATCCAATTATAATTTACACAGGCTTTTTTCCCCCAAATTGCTACCCAGTTGTTCCAACAGAACTAACGTATGGAGCAAAAAATCATTAAGAATGTAGAATCTCTATATGACACTACCAACTACATTTACTAAATTTCATTTATAGAATACTACAACAACCAACCAAAGAACACATGTATTTCAAATACATATGAAATTATAAAGATGGACCATATGTTGGGGTATAAGACAAACCAAAATAAATTACACTAAATAAATTACAAGAGATTGAAATGTTAAAAGTATATTAGCTTTCATAACAGAATTAATTAGAAATCAATATTAAAATATCTACAAAAAGACCTGAAGACCTGAAAATTTTTTTTAAATACAGCCTAACATTTGGGTATAACATGAAATCACAAGAAAAGCAAAAAACCATATTTTGAACTGATGGATAATGTCAGCTGTGTTTTTACATAACATATCAAAGTATCTGGAATAAGCTAATTCAAGGGCTTGGAAAATTTTTATAGCTATGCTTTTATCAGGAAAGAAGAAAGGGTTAATAGTAATAGGTTTTCATAGAAATGAACTAGAGAGAAAAAAAAAGTAAGCCCTAAGTATACAGAAAGAAAAAAATAATAAATATAAAAGCAAAAATCAATGAAATAAATAAGAGACAAGGAATAGAAAAAAAAATAACAAAGCCAAAATTTGGTTCTCTGAAAAGACATAAATTGATAAACCTCAAACAAGACTGCTGAAGAGAAGGGAGGAGAAAGAGGGTTAGAGAACACAAAATGTCAATATCAAGAATAGAAAAGGTTACATCACTAAAGATCCTATAGAGATCAAAACTACAATAAGGGACTATCAGAAACAACTTTATACCAATAAACTGAACAACTCTGATGAAATGAAAAAATTTCCTGAAAAATACAACTTACTAATACTGACAAAAAAAAAATCAAATAGAAAATCTGAATGGATCTATATCAACGATGTCTGATTTGTTCTCAAAAATCTATACACGGTAACTCCATCTAATACATTTTTTTCAAACAATTATGTTAGAAATAATACTAACCTTATACAAACTCCTTCAGAAAATAAAGAAGGAATACTTTTCAACCTCTTTTGAGGCTAGCAAAAAACTAATCTAAAACCTGCCAACACTATTAAAAGAAACTTGTAAAATAATATCCCTTTGAGCATAGACACCAAGTTTCTTAACAAAATATTTGCAAATGGAATTCAGCAATGTATTAAAAAAAATCATGATTAGTTAGGGTCTGTACCAGGAATGCAAAGTTGGTATAATAGTCTTAATCAATGAAAAGTGAATTAATGAAATACCATACAATCATCTCAATAGATACAAGAAAAATATCTGACAGAATTAAATATCAATCTATTTTTAAAAAAAAACCCTCAAGAATATTAAAAGAGAATGAAATCTCTTTAATCTGATAAAGGGCAGCTACGGAAACCCTAGAAGACACCATCGAACTTATTGGTAAAATATTCAACACTTTATCCCTGAGATCAGGAACAAACCAAAAATATCACTGTCATCACATCTATTCAACAATTTACGGGAAGACCTAGACAGAGAGAATGACACAAGACAAAAAAAAAAAAGAATTAATTTTTTTTAAGGATTTTATTTATTTATTCGACAGAGATCACAAGTAGGCAGAGAGGCAGAGAAAAGGGAAAGAGGGGGAAACAGGCTCCTGCTCAGCAGAGAGCCCAATGTGGGGCTTGATCCCAGGATCCTGAGATCATGACCTGAGCTGAAGACAGAGGCTTAACCCACTGAGCCACCCAGGTGCCCCAAGGAATAAATATTTTTAAAAAGGAAATCAAACTAATCCTATCTGAATGACATGATGATTAACAGAAAATACCAGAAAATAAAACAAACAGAACACTAATAGACTGAGTTTAGCAAGGTCTCAAGAGTCAAATTAGGAAAAAATCAACTGTATTTCTAGTCAATGGAAACAAATAATTGAAAAAAATGAAATTATAAAGACATTACCAATTACAGTAGCTGGAAAACTGATTCAAATTTCATGTGGAAATACAAAGACCCTAAAATAGCCAAAACAATTTTGAAAAAGAACATAATACATGAATTCAAGACCCAACTATACGTTGTCTAGAAGAAATCCAATTTCAATATAAAGATGCATACAGAGGTGCCTGGGTGGCTTGGTCATTAAGCATCTGCCTTCAGCTCAAGTCATGATCCCAGGGTCCTGAGATTGAGCCCCACTTCAGGCTCCCTACTCAGTGGGAAGCCTGCTTGTCCCAATCCCACTCCCCCTGCTTGTATTCTCTCTCTTGCTGTCTATCGCTGTCAAATAAATACATAAAATATTTTTTAAAAAGATACATACAGATTGAAAGTAAAGATATGTCAAGAGAATGAGAAGACATGCTACAGATTGGGAGAAAATATTTGTAAAAGAAATGTGATAAATGACTGTTACCCAAAATATATAAAGAACTCTTACAACAATTAAAAAAAAAAAATGACCTGATGAAATAAACAGGCAAAAGACCCAAACAGACACTTCACCTAAGAAAATATACAGATAGCAAGCAAGTATATAAAAAGATGCTCCACATCATATGTCATTAGAGAAATGCAAATTAAAATGAGATACCACTACACACCTATAAGAATGGCTAAAATCCAGAATACTACAACAAATACTGACAAAGATGTGGAGCAATATGAATTTTCAGTCACTGCTGGTGGGAGTGTAAAACGGTACAGCCACTTTGGGAGATAGTTTGGTATGTTCACACTCTAACATATGATTCAGCAACCATGCTTCTTTGTATTTATCACATTAGTGAAGATTTATGTCCACATAAAGCCTACACATGGATATTCACAGTAACTTTATTCATAATTGGAAACAACTAAGATACCCTTCAACAGTAGGTGGTGAATGGATAAATAACTTGTGATACATCTACACAAAGGAATATTATTTAGTGCTAAAAGAAATAAGCTATCATGCCATGAAAAGACACAGAAGAATGTTAAAGGCTTACTATTAAGTGACAGTAGCTAATCTGAAAGGGCTACATAGGCTATGATTCTAATTGTATTGTATTCTGGGAAAAAACAAGACTACAAAGACAATAAAAAGACCAGTAGTTGCCAGGGGTTAGGGTCAGTAGGGATGAAGACACAAAGCCCAAAGGATTTTTAGGGCAGTGAAACTATTATATATGATACTGTATGGTAGATATATGTCATTATACATTTGTCAAAACCCCCAAAATGTACAACTCCAACAATAAACTAATGTAAACTATAGTCTTTGGGTGATGATGCTATGTCAATATAAGTTCATCAATTGTAACAAATGTACCACTCCTGTGTGAAATACTGCTAGTATGGAAAACTGTTGATAGTGGGAGGACAGTTAAGGATATATGAGAACCGTATTTTCTGCTCAATTCTTCTGTGAACCTAAAACTGCTCCAAAAAATAAAGTCTACTTGAAAGAGGAGAAAAGCATACATGACTTCAAAGAGTATTATAAAGCTACAGCAATCAAGACAGCATGGTTTCCTTCTTCCAAATGACATGCTTATCTATGTAAAAAAAATCCTAAGGAGTCTACAAAAAAGCTACTAGAACAAATAAGTGTCTACAAAAAAGCTACTAGAATTAGTAAGTGAACGTATCAAAGTCATAGGATAAAAATCAATATAAAAAACAGTATAAATAAAAGTCATGATCGTTTCAAAAGATGCAGAAAAAGCATGTGACAAAGTAAACATCCATTCATGATAAAAACTCTTAACAAAGTGGGCATAGAGGGAACACACCTCAACAAAATGAAAACTATATGACAAACCCAAAGCTAACATCACACTCAACAGTAAAAAACTGAGAGCTTTTCCTATAAGATCAGGAACAAGATAACTACTCTCATCACTTTAATTCAACATATTACTAGAAGTCCCAGCCACAGCAACCAGACAAGAAAAAAGAAGTAAAAGTCATCAAGATTGGTAAGAAAAAAGTAAAATCGTCACTATTTGCAGATGACATATTATATACAAAAACCCTAAAGACTCCATCAAAAAATTTTAGAACCAATAAATGAATTCAGTAAAGTTGCAGCATACAAAATCAACATACAGAAATGTGTTGCATTTCTACACACTAACAACAAACTAGCAGGAAGAGTAATTTTTCAAAAATCCCATTTAAAATCACATCAAACAGATTAAAATACCTTAATAAAATTTAGCCAAAGAGATGAACTTAACCTGTATTCTAAAAACTGTAAGACATTGAAGAAAACACAATGGAAAGATATTCCATGCTTTTGGACTGGAAGAACAAATATTGTTAAAATGTCCACATTACCCAAGCAATCTAAAGATTCAATGCAAACCCTATCAAAATACCAACAATATTTTTCACAGAACTAAAACAAATAATCTTAAAATTTGTATGGAACCACAAAGGCTCCTGAATAGCGAAAGCATTCTTAAGAAAAACACAAAGTTGGAGGTACCACAATTTTTTTTTCAAAAATAAAAAAACACAAAACAATAGAAGAGATCAATGCAACCAGGAGTTGGTTCTTTGAAAGAATTAACAAAATTGATAAATGCATAGCCAGACTTATCAAAAAGAAAAGATAAAGGATCTAACGAAATAAAATCACAAATGAAAGAGGAGAGATCACAACCAACATCACAGAAATACATAAGAGAATTTTATGAGCAATTATATGCTAACAAATTGGGCAATCTGGAAGAAATAGATAAATTCCTAGAAACATATAAACTACCGAAACTAAAACAGGAAGAAATAGAAAATTTGAATAGACCCATAACCAGCAAAAAAATTGAATCAGCAATCAAAAATTTCCCAAAAAAAACAAGAGTCCAGGGCTGGATGGCTTCCTGGGGGAATTCTACCACACATTTAAGAATTAATGCCTATTCTCCTCAAGTTGTTCCAAAAGATAAAAGAGGAAGGAAAACTTCCAAATTCATCCTCTGAGGCCAGCACTACCTTGATTCTTAGACCAGACAAAGACTCCACTAAAAAGGAGAATTACAGACCAGTATCTTGGATGAAAATGGATGCAAAAACTCTCAACAAGATACTAGCTAATTGAATCAAACAGTACATTAAAAGGATTATGATCATGATCAATGGGGATTTATTCCTGGGCTGCAGGGGTGGTTCAATATGCACAAATCCATTAACATATCACACCACATTAATAAAAGGATAAGAACGGGGGCACCTGGGTGGCTCAGTGGGTTAAAGCCTCTGCCTTCAGCTCAGGACATGATCCCAGAGTCCTGGGATCGAGCCCCGCATCGGGCCCTCTGCTCAGCAGGGAGCCTGCTTCCCCCTCTCTATCTGCCTGTCTCTCTGCCTACTTGTGATTTCTGTCTGTCAAATAAATAAAAATAAAATCTTTAAAAAAAAAAAGGATAAGAATGATATGATCCTCTCTCAATGGATGCGGAAAAAACATCTGACAAAAGACAGTATCCTTTCTTGATAAAAACCCTCAAGAAAGTAAGGATAAAGGAACATACCTCAACATCATAAAAGCCATATATGAAAGACTCACAGGTATGGGCGCCTTGGTGGTTCACTCAGCTGGGTGTATGCCTTTGGCTCAGGTCATGATCCTGGGGTCTGAGGACTGAGTCCCACATGGGGCTCCCGGCTCAGCAGTCAGTCTGCTTCTCCCTCAGCAGCTCCCCCTGCTCATGCTCTTTCTCTTCCTTTCTCTCTCTCTCTCAAATAGATAAATAAAATATTTTTAAGAAAAAAGAAAAGGAATAAAGGAGGAAAGGAAGGAAGAAAGGGAAAAAGAAAGAAAGACCCACAGCTAATACCATTCTCAATGGGGAAAAACTGAGAGCCTTTCTCCCAAGGTCAGGAACACGACAGAGATGTCCACTCTCACCATTTTTGTTCAATATTGTACTGGAAGTGCAATAAAACTTTCACTCTTTGCAGATGACGTGATACTCTACATAGAAGACCCAAAAGAATCCAACAAAAAATTGTTAGAACTGATATAGGAATTCAGCAAAGTTGCAGGATATAAAATCAATGTACAAAAGTCTGTTGCATTTTCATATACCAATAATGAATCAACAGAAAGAGAAATCAAAGAATCAATCCCAATTACAATTGCACCAAAAACCAGAAGACAGGAAGGAATAAACCTAACCAAAAGAGTAAAAGATCTGTATGCTGAAAACTACAGAATAGTTATGAAAGAAACTGAAGACACAAAGAAATGGAAAAACAATCTATGCTCCTGAAATGGAAGAACAAATATTGTTAAAATGTCTTTACTACTAAAAGCAATCTACATATTCAATGCAATCCTGATCAAAATACCACCACCAGCACTTTTCACAGTACCTTAACAAACAATCCTAAAATTTGTTTGCAACCAGAAAAGACTGCAAATCACTAAAGTAATATTGAAAAAAAAAAGCAAAGTGGGAAGCATCACAATTCCAGACTTCCATCTGTATTCCAAAGCTGTAATCATCAAGATAATATGGTACTAGCAAAGCAGGAGGCATCACAATTCCAGACCTCAAGCTATATTACAAAATTGTAATCATCAAGACAGTATGGTACAGGCACAAAAACAGACACATAGATCAATGGAACAGAGTAGAGAGCCCAGAAATGGACCCTCAACTTTATGGTCAACTAATATTTGACAAAGCAGGGAAGAATGTCCAATGGAGACAGTCTTTTTAACAAATGGTATTAGGAAAACTGGACAGCTACATGCAGGAGAAAGAAACCGGACTACTTCCTTACACCATATACAAAAGTAAATTCAAAATGGATGAAAGACCTAAATATAAGACAGGAAACCATCAAAATCCTAGAGGAGAAAACAGGCACCAACCTCTATGACCTTGATTGCAGCAACTTCTTACTAGCACATCTCTGGAGCCAAGGGAAACAAAAGCAAAAATGAGCTATGGAGACCTCATCAAGATAAAAAGTGTCTGCACAGTGAAGGAAACAATCATCAAAACTAAAAGGAAATCAACAGAATGAGAGAAGAGTTCTGCAAATAAGTTATCTGATAATGGGTCAATATCCAGAATATATGAAGTATTCATCAAAGTCAATACCCAAAAAATAAATAATCTAGTTAAGAAATGGGCAGAAGACATGAACAAACATTTCTCAAAGAAGACATACAAATCCCCAATAGACACATGAAAAAATGCTCAACATCACTTATCATTAGGGAAATACAAATCAAAACCACAATGAGATACCACCTCACACTGGTTAGAAAGGCTAAAATTAATAACTCAGGAAACAACAGATGTTGGCAAGGATGCAGGGAAAGAGGAACCCTTCTGCACTGTTGGTGGGAATGCAAACTGTTGCAGCTACTCTGGAAAACAGTATGAAGGTTCCCCAGAAAGGTAAAAATAGGAGAAGTCAAGATGGCAGAGAAGTAGCAGACTGAGACAACATCAGGTAGCAGGAGATTAGCTAGATAGCTTATCAAACCATTCTGAACACCTACTAATCCAACAGGATATTGAAGAGAAGAAGAGCAGCCATTCTAGAAACAGAAAATCGACCACTTTCTGAAAGGTAGGACCGGCTGAGAAGTGAATCCAAAGCGACAGGAAGACAGACTGCGGGGGAGGGGCCAGCTCCCAGCAAGTGGCAGAGCAACGGAGCACAAAATCAGGACTTTTAGAAGTCTGCTCCACTGAGGGACATCACTCCAGAGGCTAAACCGGGGTGAAGCCCACACGGGGACAGCGTGGCCCCAGGTCCCATGGGGTCACAGAAGGATCAGGGGTGTCTGAGTATCACAGAGCTCGCAGGTATTAGAGCGGGGAACCCGGCTACAGATACAGAGCCAAGGAGTTAGCTCTCAACTCGGGGTTACCCTGAACCGTAATCCGTGGCACAGACCACTGCTCTGTGAGCCGGGTCCCCACAAGATCTGGGGAGACCCGCTCTGGAAGAGCTCAGGGATCTGCAGGGTTCGGAGACTCCAGGCAGAGCTGTGTGGCAGAGACAGAGATGCTTGGTCATAGGCTGGGTGAGCTCAGAGCGCAGCCAGAGGCCAGGGAGATGGGAGTGACTGAGTGCTTTTCTCAGAGGGCACACTGAGGAGTGGGGCCGCGAGCTCTGGGCTGCTCCGGGCCGAAGATTGGGAGGCCACCATTTACATTCCCATCCTCTGGAACTCTACGGAAAGCGTTCAGGGAACAAAAGCTCCCCAAAGCGAACCCAAGCAGATTACTTAGCCTGGCCCCTGGTAAGGGCAGTGCAATTCCGCCTCAGGCAAAGACACTTGAGAATCACTACAACAGGCCCCTCCCCCAGAAGATCAACAAGAAATCCAGCCAAGACCAAGTTCACCTACCAAGGAAAACAGCGGAATTCCAGAGAAGGAGGAAGCAAAACATGGAATTCATGGCTTTCTCCCCATGAATCTTTAGTCTTGCAAAGTTAATTAATTTTTTTAATTTTTTTCTCCTAATTTTTTTTAACTTTTACCCTTCCCTCTTTTGTTTTTTTTAACTAGTTTATCTTAATACCTTTCAAAAAAAAATCTTTTTTGAACTTTCATTATTAAAGTCATATTTTATCCTTCATTGTATCTAACTTTATTTTTTATATACACATAGGGTTTTTTCTTCTAAAAAATTTGGGGTACAACTTCTTCTACCAGATCAAAATACACCCTAAATCTAGCACAAGGCTTGTTCTAGTCTCTAGCCCAAGCAAATTCTCTCCACTTTCTTTTTCTTTATTCTCCCAACCAACTTACCTTATGAACTCCTTTTTTACAAATTTTAAAAAAAAATTTTTTTCATCTTTATAGTTATATTCCATCCCTTCATTGTGTTTACCTTTATATATGTTTTTCATTATTTAAAATCTTGGGAGGTAGTTTCTTCTACCAAATTTTGGGAGACCAAAATACTCCCAAAATTAAGTGGGCGACCCCGTCCTAGTCACCAGTCTTATATATATTTTTTTCTTTTTTATATTTTTTCTTTGTTTTCTTTTTTTAATTTATTTTTTTCTGAACTTCTTTTTACCCCCTTTCTCCCCACCACGATTTGGGGTCTCTTCTGATTTGGTAAAAGCACATTTTCCTGGGGTCTTTGCCACCCTTTTAGTATTTTATTTGCTCCTTCATATATTCTTATCTCGACAAAATGACAAGGAGGAAAAACTCACCACAATAAAAGGAACAAGAGGCAGTACCAAAGGCTAGGGACCTAATCAATACGGACATTGGTAATATGTCAGATCTAGAGTTCAGAATGATGATTCTCAAGGTTCTAGCCAGGCTTGAAAAAGGCATCGAAGACATTAGAGAAACCCTCTCTGGAGTGATAAAAGCCCTTTCTGGAGAAATAAAAGAACTAAAATCTAACCAAGTTGAAATCAAAAAAGTTATTAATGAGGTGCAATCAAAAATGGAGGCTCTTACTAGGATAAATGAAGCAGAAGAAAGAATTACTGATATAGAAGACCAATGACAGAGAATAAAGAATAAAGAAGCTGAGCAAAAGAGAGACAAACAACTACTGGATCATGAGGGAAGAATTCGAGAGATAAGTGACACCATAAGATGAAACAACATTAGAATAATTGGGATTCCAGAAGAAGAAGAAAGAGAGAGGGGAGCAGAAGGTATATTAGAGAAAATTATGGGGAGAGAATTTCCCTAATATGGCAAAGGGAACAAGCATCAAAATCCAGGAGGTGCAGAGAACCACCCTCAAAATCAACAAGAATAGGTCCACACCCCATCACCTAATAGTAAAATTTACAAGTCTTAGCGACAAAGAGAAAATCCTGAAAGCAGCCCGGGAAAAGAAGTCTGTAACATACAAGGGTAAAAATATTAGATTGGCAGCAGACCTATCCACAGAGACCTGGCAGGCCAGAAAGAACTGGCATGATATATTCAGAGCACTAAACGAGAAAAAAATGCAGCCAAAAATACTATATCCAGCTAGGCTATCATTGAAAATAGAAGGAGAAATAAAAAGCTTCCAGGACAAACAAAAACTGAAAAAGAATTTGCAAACACCAAACCAGCTCTACAGGAAATATTGAAAGGGGTCCTCTAAGCAAAGAGAGATCCTAAAAGTAGTAGATCAGAAAGGAACAGAGACAATATACAGTAACAGCCACCTTACAGGCAATACAGTGGCACTAAATTCATATCTTTCCATAGTTACCCTGAATGGAAACGGGCTAAATGCCCGCAATTAAAAGACACAGGGTATCAGACTGATAAAAAAACAAAACCCATCAATATGCTGCCTACAAGAAACTCATTTTAGACCTGAAGACACCTCCAGATTTAAAGGGAGGGGGTGGAAAACAATGTACCATGCTAATGGACATCAGAAGAAAGCTGGGGTGGCAATCCTTGTATCAGATCAATTAGATTTTAAGCCAAAGACACTAATAAGAGATGAGGAAGGACACTATATTATACTCAAAGGGTCTGTCCAACAGAAGATCTAACAATTTTAAATATCTATGCCCCTAACGTGGGAGCAGCCAACTATATAAACCAATTAATAACAAAATCAAAGAAATACATCGACAGTAATACAGTAATAGTAGGGGACTTTAACACTCTCCTCACTGAAATGGACAGATCATCTAAGCAAAAGATCAACAAGGAAATCAAGGCCTTAAATGACACACTGGACCAGATGGACATCACAGATATATTCAGAACATTCCATCCCAAAGCAACAGAATACACATTCTTCTCTAGTGCACATGGAACATTCTCCAGAATAGACCACACCCTGGGTCACAAATCAGGTCTCAAATGGTACCAAAAGATTGGGATCATTCCCTGCATATTTTCAGACCACAATGCTCTGAAGCTAGAACTCAATCACAAGAGGAAATTTGGAAAGAACACAAATACATGGAGACTAAAACAGCATCCTTCTAAAGAATGAATGGGTCAACCAGGAAATTAAAGAAGAATTGAAAAAATTCATGGAAAGAAACGATAATGAAAAAAAAAAAACCGGTTCAAAATCTGTGGAACACAGCAAAGGCAGTCCTGAGAGGAAAATATATAGCGGTACAAGCCTTTCTCAAGAAACAAGAAAGGTCTCAAATATACAACCTAACCCTACACCTAAAGGAGCTGGAGAAAGAACAACAAAGAAAGCCTAAACCCAGCAGGAGAAGAGAAATCATAAAGATCAGAGCAGAAATCAATGAAATAGAAACTAAAAAAAAAAAAAAAAAAAACAATAGAACAAATCAACGAAACTAAGAGCTGGTTCTTTGAAAGAATTAATAAGATTGATAAACTCCTGGCCAGACTTATCAAAAAGAAAAGAGAAAGGACCCAAATAAATAAAATCATGAATGAAAGAGGAGAGATCACAACCAACACCAAAGAAATACAAACAATTATAATAACATACTATGAGCAACTCTACGCCAACAAATTTGACAATCTGGAAGAAATGGATGCATTCCTAGAGACATATAAACTACCACAACTGAACCAGGAAGAAATAGAAAACCTGAACAGACCCATAACCAATAAGGAGATTGAAAGAGTCATCAAAAATCTCCAAAGAGGGGCGCCTGGGTGGCTCAGTGGATTAAAGTCTCTGCCTTCGGCTCAGGTCATGATCTCAGGGTCCTGGGATCGAGCCCCGCATCAGGCTCTCATCTCCGCGGGGAGCCTGCTTTCTCCTCTCTCTCTGCCTGCCTCTCTGCCTCGTTGTGATTTCTCTCTGTCAAATAAATAAAATATTAAAAAAAAAAAAATCTCCAAACAAAAGCCCAGGGCCAGACAGCTTCCCAGGGGAATTCTACCAAACATTTAAAGAAGAATTAATTCCATTCTCCTAAAACTGTTCCAAAAAATAGAAATGGAAGGAAAACTTCCAAACTCATTTTATGAGGCGAGCATCACCTTGATCCCAAAACCAGACAAGGATCCCATCAAAAAAGAGAATTACAAACTAATATCCCTGATGAACACAGATGCGAAAATTCTCACCAAATTACTAGCCAATAGGACCCAACAGTACATGAAAAGGATTATTCACCACGACCAAGTGGGATTTATTCCAGGGCTGCAAGGTGGGTTCAACATCTGCAAATCAATCAATGTGATACAATACATTAATAAAAGAAAGAACAAGAACCATATGATACTCTCAATAGACGCTGAAAAAGCATTTGACAAAATACAGCATCCCTTCCTGATCAAAACTCTTCAAAGTGTAGGGATAGACGGCACATACCTCAATATTACCAAAGCCATCTATGAAAAACCCACCGCAAATATCATTCTCAATGGAGAAAAACTGAGAGCTTTTCTGCTAAGGTCAGGACCATGGCAGGGATGACCATTATCACCACTGCTAGTCAACATAGTACTAGAAGTCCTAGCCTCAGCAATCAGACAACAAAAAAAAATTAAAGGCATCCAAATCGGCAAAGAAGAAATCAAACTATCACTCTTTGCAGATGATATGATACTATATGTGGAAAACCCAAAAGGCTCCACTCCAAATCTGTTAGAACTTGTACAGGCATTCAGTAAAGTGTCAGAATATAAAATCAATGCACAGAAATCAGTTGCATTTCTCTACACCAACAACAAGACAGAAGAAAGAGAAATTAAGGAGTCAATCCCATATACAGTTGCACCCAAAACCATAAGATACCTAGGAATAAACCTTACCAAAGAGGCAAAGAATCTATATTCAGAAAACTATAAAGTACGCATGAAAGAAACTGAGGAAGACACAAAGAAATGGAAAAATGTTCCATGCTCATGGATTGGAAGAAAAAATATTGTGAAAATGTCTATGCTACCTAAAGCAATCTACACATTTAATGCCATCCCTATCAAAATCCCACCCATTTTTTTCCAAAGAAATGGAACAAATTATCCTAAAAACCAGAAAAGACCTCAAATAGCCAAAGGAATATTGAAAAAGAAAGCCAGAGTTGGTGGCATCACAATTCCAGACTTCAAGCTCTATTACAAAGCTGTCATTGTCAAGACAGTATGGTACTGGCACAAAAACAGACATATAGACCAATGGAACAGAATAGAGAGCCCAGAAACAGACCCTCAAGTCTATGGTCAACTAATCTTCAACAAAGCAGGAAAGAATGTCCAATGAAAAATGACAGCCTCTTCAACAAATGGTGTGGGAAAATTGGACGGCCACATGCAGAAAATTATAATTGGACCATTTCCTTATACCACACACGAAAATAGACTCAAAATGGATGAAGGACCTCAATGTGAGAAAGGAATCCATCAAAATCCTTGAGGACAATGCAGGCAGCAACCTCTTCGACCTCAGCCGCAGCAACTCTTCCTAGGAACATCGCCAAAGGCAACAGAAGCAAGGGCAAAAATGAACTATTGGGATTTCATCCAGATCAAAAGCTTTTGCACAGCAAAGGAAACAGTTAACAAAACCAAAGGACATCTGACAGAATGGGAGAAGATATTTACAAAAGACATATCAGATAAAGGGCTAGTGTCCAAATTCTATAAAGAGCTTAGCAAACTCAACACCCAAAGAACAAAGAATCCAATCAAGAAATGGGCAGAGCGACGTGGATGGAACTAGAGGGTATCATGTTTAGTGAAATAAGTCAATCAGAGAAAGACAACTATCATATGATCTCCCTCATATGAGGAAGTGGAAATGCAACATGGGGGGTTTGGGGGTAGGAAAAGAATAAATGAAACAAGATGGGAGCAGGAGAGAGACAAACCATAAGTGACTCTTAATCTCACAAAACAAACTGAGGGTTGCTGGGGGGAGGGGGGTCGGGAAACGGGGGTGGGGTGGTGGACATTGGGGAGGGTATGTGCTATGGTGAGTGCTGTGAAATGTGTAAACCTGGCAATTCACAGACCTGTACTCCTGGGGATAAAAATACATTATATGTATATTAAAAAAAAAAAAAAGAAAAGAAATGGGCAGAGGACATGAACAGACATTTCTGCAAAGAAGACATCCAGATGGCCAACAGACACATGAAAAAGTGTTCCACGTCACTTGGCATTAGGGAAATACAAATCAAAATCACAATGAGATACCACCTCACACCAGTCAGAATGGCTAAAATTAACAAGTCAGGAAATTACAGATGCTGGTAAGTATGCGGAGAAAGGGGAACCCTCCTACACTGTTGGTGGGAATGCAAGCTGGTGCAACCACTCTGGAAAACAGCATGGAGGTTCCTCAAAAAGTTGAAAATAGAGCTACCTTACGACCCAGCAACTGCACTCCTGGGTATTTACCCTAAAGATGCAAACGTAGTGATCCGAAGGGGCACGTGCACCCGAATGTTTATAGCAATGATGTCCACAATAGCCAAACTATGGAAAGAATCTAGATGTCCATCAACAGATGAATGGATAAAGAAGATGTGGTATATATATATATATACCATGGAATACTATGCAGCCATCAAAAGAAATGAAATCTTGCCATTTGCGACAACATGGATGGAACTAGAGGGTATTATGCTTAGCAAAATAAGTCAATTGGAGAAAGACAACTATCATATGATCTCCCTGATATGAGGAAGTGGAGATGCAACATGGGGGGTTTGGGGGGTAGGAAAAGAAAAAATGAAGCAAGATGGGATCGGGAGGCAGACAAACCATAAGAGACTCTTAATGTCACAAAACAAACTGAGGGTGGCCGGGGGGAGGGGGTTGGGGGAGGGGCATAGGGAGAGGGTGGTGGGGTTATGGACATTGGGGAGGGTATGTGCAATGGTGAGTGCTGTGAAGTGTGTAAACCTGGCAATTCACAGACCTGTACCCCTGGGGCTAATAATACATTATATGTTTATTAAAAAAAATTAAAATTAAAAAAAAAGAAAAAAAAGGTAAAAATGGAACTACCCTACAACCCACCAATTGCACCACTAGTTATTTACCCAAAAGATACAAAAATGTTGATTCAAAGGGGCACATGCACCCCAATGTTTATAGCAGCACTATCAACAATAGCCAAATTAGGGAAAGAGCCCAAACGTCCACTGACTGATGAATGGATAAAGATGTGACGCGCACATGCATGCGCACACACACACAGGAATATTACTGAGTCATCACAAAGAATGAAATCTTTCCATTTGCAGTGCATAGATGGAATTAGAGTGTATTATGCGAAGCAAAATAAGTCAGAGAAAGACAAATATTATATGATTTCACTCACATGTGGAATTTAAGAAACCAAATAGATGAACATAGGGGAAGGGAAGGAAAAATAAGATAAAAATAGAGAGGAAGGGGGCGCCTGGGTGGCTCAGTGGGTTAAGCCTCTGCCTTCAGCTCAGGTCATGATCTCAGAGTCCTGGGATCGAGCCCCGCATCGGGCTCCCTGCTCAGCAGGGATCCTGCTTCCTCCTCTCTCTCTCTGCCTGCCTCTCTGCCTGCTTGTGATCTCTCTCTGTGACGAATAAATAAATAAAATCTTTAAAAAAAAAAAAATAGAGAGGAAGGGAAACTATAAATGACTCTTAACTATAGAGAACAAACTGAGGGTTGCTAGAGGGGAAGTGAGTGAGGGAACTGGTTAAATGGGTGATGGGTATTAGGATGGCAATTCTGTGATGAGCGCTAGATGTTACATATAAGTGATGATCACTAACTTCTACTCCTGTAACTACATTATTTGTTAAACAATCTGAATTTAAATTAAAAAATAATAAAATAAAATTAAAATTAAAAAATAAAATAAAACTCAAGAGGTTGGATGGAATAACATTTTGGCCACAATGAAAGTACTAGTGAAATAAAAAGAGTTAAGAAAAATTTTCACAGAATGTACCACATAGAGTCCAAAAATAAAAATTCGAAACACCTAACATGCAACATTCATATTAGATAGTGTGAGATCTAACTTACATTTGCTTGGAGTCCCAGAAGGAAATGTAGTACAGAAAACATTAGAAAAGATAATGGCTGAGAATTGTGCAAGACTGTTGGAAGATAATAATCCACAGAATTAAGGCCAGCAAATCCCAAGCAAAAAAAGAAAAAAAAAATCTACACCTAGATATATCAGAAACTTTAGAAACCCAAAAAGATAAAATACTTTTTAAAGAATAGCAGTGGGCACCTGGGTGGCTCAGTTGGTCAAGCGTCTGCCTTCAGTTCAGGTCATGATCCCGATCCTGGGGCCAAGTCCCGCACTGGGCTCCCTGTTCAGC
The DNA here is from genome assembly GCF_963455335.1 of Martes martes. Taxonomy (NCBI): domain Eukaryota; kingdom Metazoa; phylum Chordata; class Mammalia; order Carnivora; family Mustelidae; genus Martes; species Martes martes. Next base: position 61,662,943 of record NC_137891.1, read on the forward strand.
AGGGAGTCTGCTTCTCCCTCTACCCTTCCCTCTTGCTCATGATCCCTCACTCTGTCTGTCTCTTTCTCTCTAATAATCTTATAAAAAAATTAACATTTTTAAATTTTTTTAAAAAACAAAGGAACAGCAGTAAAACTGACATCTAATTCCTGAACAGCAACAACAGAAACCAAGAGATTTATACACAGAGACTATAATATGCAGAGATAAAATAACTACATATTAGAATTCTATAGTCACTAAAATATCTCTCAAGAAAGATGGTAATTAAAATAGCCCAAATTCAAAATCTAACTGTAACAACAAAAAAATATTATCCATCTAATATTTGTCTTTATTTTTCTCTTTATCTATTATATATACTGCTTTTAACAGAATTAAATGCCTTAAGATAATAATGAAAAGGTCAAATGAAATTAGACATATGGAAAACCATAGAATTCTCAGGACTTGTTTAGATTCCTAATTTAACTATAAAATAACAAGATGAACAAGATGATTTTTTTTTAAGATTTTATTTATCTGTCAGAGAGAGAGGGAGAGAAAGAGAGAACACAAGCAGGGGGAGCGGCAAGCAGAGGGAGAAGCAGGCTCCCTGCTGAGCAAGGAGCCCGACATGGGACTCAATCCTAGGACCCTGGGATCATAAGCTGAGCTGAAGGCAGATGCTTAACAACTAAGCCATTCAGGTGTCCTCAAACAAGATAATTCTCTTTTTTTTTTTTTTTAAGATTTTATTTATTTGACAGACAGAGATCACAAGTAGGCAGACAGTCAGGCAGAGAGAGAGGAATAAGCAGGCTCCCCGCTGAGCAGAGAGCCCGATGCGGGGCTCAATCCCAGGACCCTGAGATCATGACCTGGGCCGAAGGGAGAGGCTTAACCCACTGAGCCACCCAGGCGCCCCAAACAAGATGATTCTTAAAGTTATTTTTAGTTCTGCATATGATTCTACCTAATTAACCATATGGCTACTGCAACTGTTACAATAAAAATTTCATATAGTTATATCAATGGTATAAGAAACTTAAAAAATTAAGTCATCTAACAGAGTTGCATGTGATAAACTATATTTATATAATCAGGATTGGAATACAAAATAGAAGATAAAAGATTCATAAGACAAAGAAATGAGTCATCCCCCCCACAAAAAGTGAGTACATATCAGAAAAAGTAACTTAATTCGAAGGGGCACGTGCACCCCAATGTTTATAGCAGCAATGTCCACAATAGCCAAACTATGTAAAGCGCCCAAATGTCCATCAACAGATGAATAAAGAAACATGTGGTATGTATATATATATATACATATATAGATATAGATATATACGAATACTACTCAGCCATCAAAAAAATTAAATCGTGCCATTTGCAGGAACGTGGCTGGTACTAGACAGTATTATGCCAAGCAAAATAAGTCAACCAGAGAAAGACAATAATCATATGATCTCACTCATATTTGAAATTTAAGAGAAAAAAAAAAACAGGATTGTGGGGGGAAAGGAGGGAAGAATAAAACAAGACAAAGTCAGAGAGGGAGACAAACCATAAGAGACTCTTAACCATAGGAAACAAACTGAGGGTTGCTGGAGGGGAGGGGGCTGAGGGAATAGGGTAACAGGGTGATGGACATTAAGGAGGACACATGATGTAATGAGCACTGGGTATTATATAAGACTGATGAATCACTGAACTCTACCTCTGAAACTAATAGTACACTATATATTAATTGAATTGAAATTTAAGAAAACATCCCTTAAGATTTTGAGAGAGAGAACACACACGCACATGCACACACACACACACACACACACACACGCTCATGTGTGCACGTACACAAGCAGGGGAAGGCGGGGAGGAGACGGGAGAGCAGCAGATGCCACGCTGAACCAAGCCTGACGCAGGACTGGATCCCACAACCCTGAGATCATGACCAGAACCAAAATCAAGAGCTGAATGCTTAACCAACTGAGCCACCCAGGTGTCCCAAGGTAAATTAAAACATTCTATTAATGAACCTAGAAAATTCTAACAGTAGCAATGACTTATATAACCACTGATAGTAAGGAGCAAGTGACCTTTGTGCTACATGCAATTAGGGGAACTTTGTACATTTGACTACCCAAACACAGAAAGGTAGTTTCTTTTTTACATAAAAGAAAAACAATGTTAATGATCAAAAGTGTATGCTCACCTTGTAAAAACTCCTCCTTGCAAGCAATGAAGTAGAAGAAAACAGTGCTGACTTTCTTGGCCTGCTTTCTTTAAATCAGCCTTGAACCAAGAGTAACTAAAACACTGCACCACAAGTGTTCCAAAGAGCATAAAGCTTACTGTTAAAATACCAAAAACATTTCGTCCTTCATAGAAAAACCTGACAGAAACCCAAATGTCCACAATTAAATCAGTTATATAGATTATAATGCCAAGAACTGACAACATAAAGTGCAATTTAGTGTATTTCATTATGAATCACTAGAGCTCTTGGTTATCTATTTTCTTCTCTCATACAAAAAAAAAGAAAAAAATAATATTAGTCATCTGTTAGTATAGCACTGAATTTTAATTTCTACTCCTTAAATTTATTCAAAATAAATATTATGAAATTGAAACACTAAAACCAAAGTGAGTAATTTTCTTTTCTAAATCTCCTATCCAGGTCCAATGTTACAAGGCTTTATTCAATCTTCTGTTTTTCAGTGATCTTCATTACAGATGACAACACCTAAAATGAAACATATATAAAAGATTCTAAGAATCTTGACTGTAATATTAAAAACCCTAGGCCATGATTTTATCAAACCTCTATTTTTCTAGAAATAATAAATTATGACTAAATATGGTTCTTATAATAGTTTTGGGAAAGAAAAGCCTCAGAAATATACTTATTAGTTGAAAACTTCCTGACTACTTACCTTTTAAAAACCATAACCTACTAACAAAGATATTTATCACAGGTCCATCTACAGTGGCAAAAAATTAGAAACAATCTAACTGTGTCAACATAAGAAATCAGTAAATAATGGTAGATTCACAAAATGGAATACTACAAAGCTACTAAAAAATATTTAACAAAGGTGCAATAGCCGTGAAAATTCTTAATATAGTTTTTAAATTTTAATTCCAGTTAACATACAGTGTGAAATCACTTTCAGGTGTACAATATAGTGATTCAGCAACTCCATACAATACCCAGTGCTCATCACAGTGCACTCCTCAATCCCCATTACCTATTTCACCCACCCACCAGCCACCTTCCCTCCAGTAACCATCAGTGTGTTCTCTATGGTTAACTTAATATGGTTTTGATTCAGCAATTCCATCTAAGAATCAAGCCTAGGGAAAATGTCACAAATGTGCACAAATATATATACTATTTGCAAAACCTTCTTTATAATAGCCAAAGGTTGAAAACTGCCTAAATGACAAATGAGACCTAGTTTGATAAATTATGGTACACCAGAGTAAAGAATACATCATACAACATTTAAAAAGAATGAAGACGTTTTGTATAAACTGGCCTCAGAAGATCTCCAAGACATATAAAGTGAAAAAAAAAAATGCCAGAAAGATAAATACAGCATTTATGGGTTTTTAATTATATACAGAGAGAGGAAGGAAGTTGGGAGTGGAAAGCAAATGCAACTTCAATCCTATAATTAATTATTCTTTTATACTGTTGGAATTTTTTTATAAAAGACATGTACCCATATATTACTTACATAATCTCTTAAAATAAAAACAATAGTAAATGATACTTTTAAAGAATTCCAATGACTGGACAAATGTTAGCTAACATTTACTTAGCACTATGTGCCAGGTACTAAACTAAACCTTATACATAGAATCCCCCATTTAAATCTTACATCAAAATTTGGAGACAGGTATTACTATTGTGACCCCTATTTTATAAATGTGGGCTGAATGCAATCTACAGACAAGATCTGTCTGACTTGGCAGCTGCTCCCATATTTCCTGGGGTACTTGTGTCTGGGCTCTTTTTACCTGCCAGTGGTGCTTTCTGGTAGAGGCATGGAATTGATGGCTGTAGCCTCTGGGCTGGGATAAACCTCTCGGTGGATGCAGGGGCACCAAGCCAGAGCTTTGGGCAGTGTAGTAGTAGCAAATGGACTGACGGTTACTGCTGCAGGATTTACAAGCTGTTATGTTTTGCAAGCCATGAAGCATATAGAGCTTCAAGCAAAATAAGTTTTCAAAGTCTACCAAAATTTACCTTCAGTGGCAGCTACTACAGAGGTAGGTTTGAACACAAAGTGCCAAAACAAGAGGCAGCATTAACAGCAGGCGTAAGCTCTACTACCAATAAAGGAAAAGAGATGCTCTTCTACAAATTGTGCTTTTTAATCACTCTAACAAGGGAGGATCTCCTTATACAGCAGGAAAAATCAATGAAGCTAAAGATTTACTACAAGGTCAAGATAAAAAGTGAAGTAAAAGTGCAATGAGTTTTAAGTTCTTACTAGTTTATGTTTAGAAGTACTAGCTTTTTATAATAAGATGTCTCAAAGCTAAAAAAAATTTCTATTCAACAATGTTTTTTTAATTTTCCTAATTGCCAATGTTTCATGTAAAAATACAGATTTTTCGCTGCTATCAAAAAACTGAAAGATCTGTTACAATAGACTGACCTTTCTTCATGAGCTGTGGATGCCCTAGGTGGGGCATGTTCTCTCAAGTTCACCACAGTAGCCCACCACCCCATTTCAGTCATTTCAGCAGCTGGGTCTCAATGCCAATAAAGCTACCTACTAGCTGTGTCCTCAAACATGTTCTTTTACCTCCCTATGCCTTATTTTCTTTCACTTGAAATATGGAAAAAATAATGGCATATATTTCATAGGGTTGTGGTGAAGACTAAGAAAGAGGACATATATAATAAATACACATTTCTAGGAAAGTACTTGGCAAACAGAACTCAATAAATGTTAGTTACCATTATTACCTTGCCTGCCTGATCCCTATAAGCATCTGAGTTTGCAAACTTTGACTTCACATTAAAGAATGTTAAGTTAAAAAAAAGAAAATACTATGGCATGATTGCAAAGCTTTGAAAACACACACACACACAAAAATATGACTGGAGGAATACAAAAATGTTAACAGAAGTTTTACCTGGGGAATTAATGGTATTATAAATGAATTTTTTTCCTCTTCTTATTCTTTTCTATATGTATGAACTGAATGGTTTCCCTCCAAAGTTCTTATGAAATACTAACCACCAATGTGACTGTACTTAGAGATGGGCCTCTAAGGAGGTAATTGAGATTAAAAGGAGTAATAAGGACAGGGCCTTAATCCAAAAGGGCTGATGTCCTTATAAAAAGAAGAGACAACAGAGACCTCCCCCCTACACACACTCCACTCCCATACACACACAGGAAAGGCCACATGAGTATGCAGCTAGGAAGCAATCATCTGCAACCCAAAGTGAGAGGCCTCACAAGAAACGAACCCTGCTGGCACCTTGATACTGGACTACTAGTCTCCAGAACTGTGAAAAAATAAATGTCTATTGTTTAAGTCACAAAGTCTGTAGTTATTCTGTTACGGCAGCCCAAGTGGACTAACACCCTACATGTTCTATAAAGAATGCTTATCACTTTAAAAAGCAGGAGGTGAAAATGTTACTGCAAACACACACCAGCTAATACTTAGTGTTATCATTTTACCACTTTTAAGATTTGTTTAAAGTTTTCAAAATAAAACTAAAAGGCATTTCACTCTTCTTAATGAAAAAAAAAAAAAAATTCACTATCACTAGTTTCCCTAACAAGAATGCTGTGGCCAATAGGATGGAAAACAATAATTTTAAAATCTGAGTTTTCCCAAACGAGCAGGCCATGAATTTCCATGTGGTAAGTTTCTTATCTTAAAATGAAAGACATAAGTATGGAGTTTAGAAGGATGAGGTTTAATCAGAAGGTTCTGTTCAACTGAATTAAAATACTTACTTAGAACCTACCATGTGTTGTTCTAGGCTTTGGGGATATAGCAAATGACAAAAGAAACAAACAAACAAAAATCCCTGCCCTTGTGGAATTTACATCTGAACAGAGAAAGATAGTCAATTAACAATAAAAATAATAATTAATACTATTTATTAAATAAATAAATGAATTGAATATTATATTGGAAGGTGATAAGTGCTATGGAAAAAACACAAACCTTTGTGTTGGAAGTAGAGACGGGCACATCATGAGTTGCAAGTTTAATTAGAATGGTCAGGACAGAGAGTACCTGGGGGGCTTAGTCAGTTAAGTGTCTGGCTCCTGATCTCAGCTCAGGTCTCGAATGGTCAGGACAGGCCTCAGGGAGAAGATGGCATGTAAGTAGTGGAATTAGTCATGTGAATATCATGTGGAAAAGTGTTCCAGATGGAAAGAACAGGTAGTTTGAAAATCTAATGTACCAGACTTCAAATATGTCCTCCAGAAACAAAAGTTCCACAAAATATTAACAAATTCCTTACCATGGTTATACTGGATGTGTTTAATGTGCATCCAGTCCTGCTCTAGTATTCTAAAAAATGTAACTTCTTAAGCTTCACTATGTAGGGAGGAAAAGAACATCACATATATAATGGAAAAATAGTAGTAACAGTAGCTATCATCGCTCAGTATCTACTCAGTGTGTGGAGTACTACACATACATTTACTTTAATCCTCACAAATCTCTTTGGGAAGGGTATTATTGGCCAAAACACTGAGACTTAGAGATGGTGGGTATTTAGATGAGTTATCTCTAATGAGTAAATCATTTCAATGTAGATAATTTCCTTAACATTACAGATTTTAATACCTAAGCACTCCACGTGTACATTTTTTTTTTAAGATTTTATTTATTTATTTGACAGAGAGAGAGAGATCACAAGTAGGCAGAGAGACAGGCAGAGGGGGATGGGAAAGCAGGCTCCCCGCGGAGCAGAGAGCCCAATGTGGGGCTTGATCCCAGGACCCTGGGATCATGACCTGAGCCGAAGGCAGAGGCTTAACCCACTGAGCTGCCCAGGCGCCCCCACGTGTACATTTCTTAACCACTCTCCCCACAAAAAGAGTTTCCTTTACCCGGCCATGGATATGGAAAATACTAGCAGTTTTGAAATAAATTTGACAAGATAAGAAAAATACTTTCTAAGAAACATAGAAACTCCATTATTAGCAAAACATTTTCAACAGAGTAATGTGAGTGGCAACGTCTCTATTCCTAATTTAATCAGGCAGAACATAATGCCAACCAAAAAGAAAACTATAAAGCAAGGAAATAAATATAGCAGCTCTCATAAAGAATGCCCACACCTCCTTCAATAACCACATGGTGACTTAACTTGTATGAAGGCTAGTTCATCTCTATCCCTACAGTTAATCACTTTTTCCAATTATTACCTTAGGAGAAATAATACCATCTATAAAATTTAACTTTACAGAGAATTCGTGACACTTGCTGACTTAATAGGACAGTTTCAATCCAATTTCATGCAGAGGTCAACTCAGCTATGTGGCTAACTGGCTGTCAGCCAAAACACATGACCTTTGCTCACTGTAAATGATCTCTTTGTAATAAGGCATATGTTTGAAGAAGTAAAAACTAGCAAACTTTCATTTGTCAACCAAATTCAACATATATAAAATAGAGACTTACTTGTCAAGTATAAAAAGCCTTCTTTAACTCAAAGTCTCTCCTGGAAAATCTTCATCATGGGAATCTTTTATTTCTTGTTGACTGAAAACGAGTACCATTAAAAGGCGTGTAAACCTTTCACCATGAATACTAAAATGAAACTGAAGTCATCTGTTAGTCATATGTGGGATTTTTTCATCTAGTGATAAGAGAGTTTGTATCATTGCAACTACAGTACACCCCTTTATAATTGTCACATTGGGAGAAGGAATAACATGGCTCCTCTCACAGGCTGACTAGGTTACAAGGTTTTACTGTATTCAAAATTTAAGTTTTAAGAAAATACAACTTACCTCACAGAATATCCAAGTAGACAACAAGTGTTTGAAAAGGAAGGAGAGAGATTCTTACATTTGAAGTACTCTGATAAAGAATTCACAAAGTATTTTTTTAACTTAGTCTTAACTTTTTCAAACTATACACCTTAAAACCTGTGTCCCATGTTGGTTTCCCAAAATAAACACTACAGTTGTTCTATTTTCAAGCCTTTTCTCAGGATTATTTACTGTCTAGAATGCCTTTCCTACCTCCATCTACCTGATGAGGTTATATCAGTCCTTTAAGGATCAGCTCAAAACCCTACCACCTTTACGCTTTCCCAGATCTTCCCAATTAATTTGACTCTCCCTCTCCCTCCTTGGAATCCTATCACTTCAACTATACTTCTCTAGGATTTACTCAGATATGCTTTAAAATAAGATAATGTATGTCTCCTTCCTGGTAATAAGCCTCTAGAAAGCCAACTATAATTTTAACACACCCCCCCATATGTCTACAATAATACTATGCATACTGTAGGTAAATGATAAATGATTATAAATGTAACTGAACAGAATACAAAATCTTTGGGTTTTTTGTTTTGTTTTGTTTTTTGGTGGGCAGGAAAGCAAAGATTATTGAGTTTTACTGGATACAATGCTCCCAAAGAGGGCAGGGACCCAAGAAGGTTGCCCAAAATCATTCTTATTTCTTGGAGAAGAGCTTAAACTTCAAGTCACATACTAAACATATCCACAAAGACAATTTTGTATTAGCAGCCTAGATCTCTCTTCTAAGTTCAACCCATATTTACCCAACAGTCTATAGATTTCTTTACCAGGATATCCCACAATCATCCCAATTTTAATTTGTCTAAACCAAGTTAACTACCCAAACTCTATTTCCCCTCTTTGGCTGGTAGCTCCTTGTATGACTCAACTTAAGTCACTTGAGTTTTAAATTATTTGTTAGGTCCATGGGGCACCTGGGTGGCTCAGTGGGTTAGGGCCTCTGCCTTCGGCTCTGGTCATGATCCCAGGGTCCTGGGATCGAGCCCTGCGTCGGGCTCTCTGCTCAGCGGGGAGCCTGCTTCCTCCTCTCTCTCTGCCTGCCTCTCTGCCTACTTGTGATCTCTGCCTGTCAAATAAATAAAATCTTTAAAAAATAATAATAAATAAATAAATAAATTATTTGTTAGGTCCATTTGGCAGATGGAAGACCTTGGCAATGAATTAAAAGAAATAGAGATGGAAGCCACAAGGGAAATTCTATTTTAAAACAAAAAGCCAAGGGATAAAAAAATGGAACTGCCCACCAGTCCCAGAAATTGCTGTTCCACCCTCTTCTCAAAGGTTTGTTGAATTTCCAGCACAAGGTTTTTCAAAAGAGAAAATGGAGGTAGCTTCCTCACTGAATAGCCATTAAGAAACTACAAATAAATAAAACTGGGGAGTTGAAAATAACTGAAGCGGGGAATTTTGATGGTTCTTCCAAACATTTTTTTAAAAGGGCATATTGCCCTTTCAGCAAAGGTTTTTGAAACACTTTTGCATTACAAGTACATCTTTGAGACACAAGGCAAAGAAATTTGTCACCCATAAAACAGGTGTGTCTTTCAAGAAATCCAGAATATTTAACGATTTGTAAAACAAATACGGTAAAATAGCAGTCTCTTCTTCAGAAACACCTGCAAAAAAAGTGTTAAAATGTGTTTCCTAAATTTTATAACCACAAGCATCTAATGTGTCGCTCTCCTACGTGTTTTAAAAAAGACAAGTCGGGACAGTGGATATGGGACAGAGGTATGTATCTCTTTTGCGGTAGCTTACATACAACTATCATAACTCAATGAAACGGATTGTAGAATCTGTGCATTTCCTTTAGGTAAATCGTAACTCAATTTTTTTTAATAGGAAGGGGTGGTTAATACTGGGATGGTCCATGCTTAGCAGATTAGAAAAGGGCTCCTCATAGCGAATATGGGACGAAACTCAAGGCCGAGCTAGGTCTCTGGGCAGGAACACAGCACAAGGAGAGAGCGCCAAGCTCCTTGAATCTAACGAGAGGGGGATAAGTGTTGGGGCAAGACAGCCAGGAACAAGGCTTCAGACCCTGAGCTGGGTTCACACGGCTGGCACCGGCCCAAGTCTCCGAATCCCCATTTCATTTGTAGAACAAACATATAAATAGTGCCTTCCTCCTTGTGTCCTTATGAGAATTAAATGAGATAGTGTTTAGAAAAAGCACTTAGCATGGCAGTAAGCACTAAGTAAATACTAGTTGTCCCTAATATAAAAAACAAACAGGTTTCTTACCTCACACACAAAACACACACACATCGCCATTGCCTAAAAATAAGAAGCCCTCCTTTCCAGAATTTAGTGCTCCGCAACTAACCCCAAATCGGCCTGCCCTGTGCTCCACAAGACTTCTCAGGTTAAAATGTCTCTCGTCCACTGGGATGAACTCGCCACAAATTGCTGTGAAATCACCAGGCTGTAACAGGAAACGGCGCGCGGCGAACGCAACCTCGCCTCGAGACGCCTCACGCCTCGCGCTCTGGACTGCACTCCCGCCTCCGCCTACGGAGCCCGGGCGGCGTCAGGTGACCTCTGGCCCCGCCCCCAGCACAGCTGGCGATTTCCCCTCCGCCCGCTCGCGCTACGTCAGGCGACTGCTGGCCCCGCCCTACCTCCTCCCCTGCACGGCCTAGTCGCGGCTTCCGGGTTCGAGTAGTAGAGCCGCCACCAGCTGTAGCCGCGGACATGTCGGCTGTTTTGCAGCGCATCGAACGGCTCTCCAGCCGGGTGGTGCGCGTCCTGGGCTGTAACCCGGGACCCATGACCCTGCAGGGCACCAACACCTACTTGGTAGGGATCGGCACCAGGTAAACGTCCCTGTTCCTCTCTAACAAACGTCCCGGCCTGCGGGACGCAGAGCTGGGGCTGGGACGACTGCTCGGCAAAGGCGGAGAGGTTTTGCGCCCCTGCAACCTGGAGCTCAGTGTCCAGTCCGGTCCAGGCAGCCGCACCGAGGACCACTTTCCGACGCCCCCATTCCAGGCCTCCCCCAAATCACTACAATACGGCTGGTAACCTACCTTAGAAATGACTAATGAGGGTGAAATAGTGAGAAAAATCAAAACTACCTGCTTTTGAAATCCAATTGGTTTTGCCTAATGTTGAACGCCAGGGTGAGTGTTTTAAGCTGTTGAGAAATTAGGATCGCCTGGAGTTAAAAATCCAAGAAATCATTTACTTTGCTCACCTTCAGACTTTTCACTAGTGTTTTGCTCAAGAGTATAACTTGCCCTTCACAAAAGTGATTAATTGTGCTGAGGGCTTTTTCTTAACTAAGCGGCAGAGGGCAGGATTTTCTTGCTTCCAAATTGCTGGAGTCTGAAACACGAAGGAGCCCCGTAGTTCTTGGAGAAGAGGAGCAGACTGATTTTGGTTTTCGTTACTATTGTGTAGCCTCATTTAAGTTATTTTGCATATGGAATAACCTATATGTATTTCTAAGATTCTTCTCTTGTTCAGCTGCATTGTTTTAGTGTAATTTTGCCTAACTGGTGAGATACGGTGTACTTCATAAATGTGCATGAACAAAGTTTTATATGCTTCGTCTTTAGTATACCCTAGGTAATACAAAATAAAAATAAAATACAGTTCCCCTTAAGCATAGAATTTAATTGTATATTTCAAGATGTGTTAAAATTAACATAACTGATTTCTAAAAAACAGTTTAATAGTAATTGGAGTTTCCATTTGAAGTATCTGCTGGATTTGCCTTTTTCCAGTAAATCAGAATTTTAGATGGAGCAGAATGAAGGAACTAGAAGTACTGAAGTCAGACAGGCAGAAGTTAGGTTCAGAAGAAACAAGGCAGGGTCCAGTAGGTACAGGAGCTTTAGGCAGCCTCCAGAATCTAGGATGATAGAGAATTCAGTGGAAAAAAATACTTTATTTCTAGAGTAGAATCTGTCTTGTCTGGGACTCCCTCACCCCAGAAGTCCATAGGCATTCTCTTCTCTCTTCAGTGTGTCATGTTAAACTACTTTTAACATCAGTACCTATTCTAAAAATTGACTATAGTCAAAACTGCCCTAAAAAGTCTCTTAGGAGGCACTGTGTTAGAGATCATGTACAATCACAATAAGTTTGGTGCAGCCTGCTTTTTCTTCCAGCAATAAAGCAGATGGCTGGTTCTGTTTGAAAACCAGATGAAGAAGTTGGCTTGCATTTAGGGGCCATGTTGTGTGAAAAATACATACTGTTATCTTTAAACACTAGAACCACATTCAGTGTAGCAAAGTGCTTGTGCTAAAAAGAGACATAAAGAACCTGAAAGTAACTGAGAGAAGACATTCATGGTCTCCCACTTTACGCTGCTTCCACTACCACTCACATAAAGTCATGGGGTGGAATGGCCAGTGGAATCACTAATATATGATATATATATGATGAATCCACATAGTCGCGCTAGAATAAGTGAGTGTGTAGATAATGCTACTCTACTGTATAAAGTAGAAGTCAGGTGGCAAGCAGTGAATACTAATTGGGTTCAAGTAAAAGGTTCAGATATTGGTATCCACCTGTCTGCACAAAACTGCTCTAAGATCACAGGTGGCTCCTATATCACCAAATCCAATGGCATTTTTCCATTCCCATTTTATTTGAACTTCAGTATCTTTTGACACTGTTGACCATTCCCTCCTTGATTTGCTAATGCCACATTCTCTTGGTTTCCTTTTACCTCTCTGGCTGTTCTTTCTCAATCTCCTTCATGGAATCCACCTCTTTACCAGATCTTTAAGTGTGTGAGTTCCTTAAGATGTAATCTCAGTCTCTCCTGTTCTCATCTATATTCTCTACCTAGGTGATCTTACCAACTTCCTTGGTGTCAAATGAATTTCCCTAAATGAATTTAGGGAATGCCAAATGAATTTCCAAGTGAAATTCATTTGGATTTCAAATGAATTTTCCCTAAAGCATTACTAAACCTAGTGTGATGCCTAGTGTATAGGTACTCAGTAACATTTGAATGGATAAATAATAGCCAGATCTTCTGAAGAGTATTTCCATGTTCCTCTTCTGCTCAAGAAACTCTAAAAGCTGCAGTTTTAACCTTTATTACCAAAATTGTAACTCCTTGGAGGGCAAATAGTTTATCTTTTAATAGGGAAAGGCAATCTAATGTAATTAGAGTTAAGACTCTGTACTCTTCGTCACCTAAATCCAAACTCTAGCTTATGACTTCAGACAAGGCAGTTGATTATCTAAGCTTCAGGTTCTTTATCTGTACACTGAGAATTAAATAGCATCCACCTCAAAGGGTGTTATGAAGATTCAGTGAAATTTAAATGAAAAATTGAATCAAAAGCACTTAACAAATCCTAGCATATGGAAAGTATACTATTATGTTAGCTACTATTATCACTTCTTCCATCATAGCATCCAGACAACACCAGGTTCATGGTGGGTGCTCAGAAAATACCTAATGATTTGCATCTTATAATGAACATAACACAGTATCTTGTACATGGTAATCATTCATTAGAATTTGAACTAAACTTATTCAACATATATATATTGAGTGCTTACTTTGTGGCCATGACTGTTCTAGATTACTAGGGGTACATCAACAAACAATAATTCATTCATAGTAACTCAGACCTGATTTTATCATCTCTTCTCTTCCTCCTCTACTAGAATCAGGGGTTCTTAATTGGAACTCTATGGTCCTAAAAACAATATAGTTCAGGGAGTCTCACCTTAGTGGGGAGGGATGGGGGGGAGCAGAATTATGCCATTATTAAAATACCTCAAACTGAAAATTAGCCTTTATTCAATTATGAATATGGACAACAAACCATAGTAGTAGTAGCAGTACCTGTGATTTTTTTCTCTAATATTTTCATTGCATATTATAGTCACGATGGATATCTCAAAATTGTATGTGTATTCATCTCCATTTAGAAATTATGATCATTGGGGCACCTGGGTGGCTCAGTGGTTAAGCATCTGCTGGGCTCCCTGCTCAGCTCAGCGGGGAGTCTACTTCTCCCTCTCCCTCTGCCTGCTGCTCTGCCTACTTGTGCATGTATGCACACGCACTCCTTCTCTCTCTCTCAACAATAAATAAAATCTTTTTTAAAAAGAAAAGAAAAGGGCGCCTGGGTGGCTCAGTGGGTTGAGGCCTCTGCCTTCGGCTCAGGTCATAATCCCAGGGTCCTAGGATCGAGCCCCGCATCGGGCTCCCTGCTCGGCAGTGAGCCTGCTTCCTCCTCTCTCTCTGCCTGCCTCTCTGCCTACTTGTGATCTCTGTCAAATAAATAAATAAAATCTTAAAAAAAAAAAAAAAAGAAAAGAAGTTATGATTATTCTAAGCTTTGGTGCCGATCTTGTTACTTTATATGGTAGTAAAGAAGCACATGTAACACTATAGCATAATTTTTTTTTAATTTTGATAACTATTTCAATAGAATTGATTTATTTTGTAATCTTACGTGTTTTATTTTATACACTCCAAAAAAATTGTTCTTAGACCAGTCCATGGGCCACACTGCCAAAGGGGCCCAAAACATTAAAAAGATTAAGAACCCATTACCTAAAGTTGTCCATTAAAACCTACTGAAGTATTCCCCATATCCAAAGAAAATGGGCATTTCAGTTAGAAAGGTGTGGGTTCAAATATATCCTGTGCTAGAATTCGTGAGTCTTAGGCAAGTTACAATATTACATATATGTCTGACATGTCAAGGCCTCAGTTTCCTTATCTGTACAATGAGAGTAAAATTTTGGGATTGTTTTGATGATTAAATAAAATGAAAGAAAGCCACTACCTTATTTTTTCATCCAACAAACATTTACTATCAAATACATGCCACCATCTAGATCCGGGCAAAATCAGACCAGGCTCCTCCCCTCATGGAACTTAAATTTGTAGGCTGTGGGAAGGTGTGGGGATAGGCAAAATTAATAAACAAGTAAATATATAATATGTCACATCGTAATAAGTGCTATGAAGAAAAAGCAAGGAAAGATGGCTGGCAACGTCATCAAAATTCATCATAACCCAAACCATATTTATCTTAGATTTGCTCCCTCCAGTGTTTATAGTCTTAATTAATCACACACCAGTCATCTTACCTAGAAACCTCAAAATCATTAATTTTTTCCCTTTCCTTCCAAATCCATTTGTTTAAAAAAAAATCCTGTTGATTGTGCCTCCTAAATGTTTTTTAACCAACACCTCCATATATTTCCACTGCCTACAGAACCTCATAATGCATTCATGGGCCAGTATATCCATCTAGTTTCCCTTTCTCCAGAAGGGGCAGTTATAACTCTATGTACTTGTAAAGTAGAGCCATTGCTCTATGGAACTTAAGGTGTAGATAAAAGCCTGTGGATCACAAGGCCATTGTCCCCACCTCCACCCTTGACCCCTCCCCCATTGGAGGACAGTTTGGTTTTTTTGGCTGTGCATCTCAGGGAACAGGGAAACAAACCATCCAGTATAAAATAGCCATCCAGATGCTTCAGGTCATATTTACCCCATTTGAATGTTCTGCAGAATGTTGTTTATCTGTCACTGTTACTGTTTGTTCTCATAGCTTCCTCTTCCCACTTTCCACTAGAATGCAAACAGGATTTTTTGTCTTGCAAGAAAGGCATGGCACATAGTAGATAATTTATAGTTATTAATGTATTAATGAGTGAACGACTGAGACTTTTCATCAAGACTAATCTTCTCTCCCCCAACCTGAATTAGGGAGGTACTATTGTGAAGCAGCATGAATTAAAAAATTTATGAGTTGGTTCTTGAGGAGGAAGATGTCCTGCTTATATATATATATACATATATGTATATATATAAATACAAACACACATATATACACACACATATGTTATATTTATATACATATTTATATATTATTTACATATATATAAAATTTACATATATATAAAATCAGGAAAATTTTAAAGAGAAAGACCGTCATTCCATGAAATGGTGAGGAAGGGCAAACAGTATAAAGAAGGTTCAGAACCACAAGCAGAAAAATAACTGATAGGGTTGTTTAGGTAAAGAAATAAAGCAGCTCAGACATCTCCCTATGCTTCCCTATTCCTTTCATTTTCATGTGGAAGGAAGCCAATGTAAAACTTTAATGATAAGTTTTGCATGTAGTGCAGAAGACTAGGTTTCTTGAGGAATACCTCTGAATCTAATTCTTTCATATCTATGAGACGTCTGAATATGTTGTAAAAGATCTCAAAGACAGAGTGGATAAAAGCACATATTCTGGAGACAGAATACCCAGGTTTGAATGCTGGCTTTGCCATTTATTTGCAGAGTAACCTTGGGCAAGTTATATAATAAAATACCTCCTTTAAATAGTTGTGATGAATAACACAATTGTTAAAATATGTAAGTTCTTTGGAGTAGTGCCATATTTAAGTGGTATGTAAGTATTCAATATTATTGGGCCTTGAACTTGCCAAGTTCAGACTTATATGGAGCTCTAAGATTTTTTCAGAGAACTTTTCTTACAGTGAGATTACAATAGTTAGGGCAAAATATCATATAGCTGGTTTTCAAGCAGGTTGAAAGCCAAGCAATTTAAGCAGTTTCTTAAATGTAACAGGAATTATCTGTGTGAGAAATAATGCTTCTATTAATTCTGTGTTCCAATTGTGTGATTATCGTCCATTTAATTTTCAGGAGAATCCTCATTGACACTGGAGAACCAGCAATTCCAGAATATATCAGCTGTTTAAAGCAGGCTCTGACTGAATTTAACACAACAATCCAGGAAATCATAGTGACTCATTGGCACCGTGATCATACTGGGGGCATAGGAGATATTTGTGAAAGCATCGATAATGGTAAACAGAAAACATTAATTAAGCTCTTTGAGAAAAACTATGTTTTCAGAATAATTTATTTCTGTTACAGAACTAAGTAAGCCAGTCAGTCATTTACTGAATACCTCATATACTTACATGGTACTTTTAGAAATTAATATACTTTTGATACTGCCCCCAATTTTAACAAAAGAGGAAAGGAAAAGTCCTATTTTCTATTTCAAAACTCTTATCCCTCTTAATTTTCCCCGTTTCCCAGGGGAGAAGGTCAGTGGATTTTGTCTGTAGTAGTAATAATGACAGTTGCTGCTTCAGAGTTAGTAATAACTAACCACTCTTGAGCACTTACTATGTGCCAAGCACTGTGATAAATGCTACATGGGTCTGTGAGGTAGCTTCTATTACTGTCCACACTCTAAACATCTTAGGTCTTCCATAACTTTAAGGCAATTACTATGATACACGAAAATGCTGGGAAAGATCATTGTATTGACAGTTCTCCATCCCTGAAAGTTCTGACACTTTACCACCTTGGTCCTTTTACCCCCATCTCACCATCACACACATATCAATTCCTTCCTTCCTTCCTTTAACAAATTCAAGTGACCACTCTTGTCCAGGCCCTGTTCTTGGCACAAGGGATGTGGCAGTGCACAAAACAAAAGACTCTGCTCTCCTGAAGCTTGCATTTTAGTAGGGAAGGTAAATGGTAAATAAGTAATAGGTCAGAGGTGATAGGTGCTATGAAGAAAAATAAAGCTAAGTGAAGAAAAAGGGGGGAGAAAATAAAGTGACTGAAGGCAGTGGCTTGTATTTAAGGTGGCTAGGGAGAGGGATAAAGCTATAAAGGTATCTCAGAGGAGCCTATACCAGACTGAAGACATTGCAGGAGCAGAGCTACTAGAATTGGGGTATACTTGGCAAGTTCAGGGCATATGAAGGACAGGAGGGTCAGGAACATTCATTCACAGAAGGGACATACATACACATTCATCTTGTGTTTTTAAATATCTTTAAATATCTTCTTTTTAGGACTTGAGACTACAGTTAGGACATCAAGATATTATCAACCAAAGCACCCCAGATCACCAGACTGCCCATTATAAAAAACGCTTTAACCTCACTTTGTTACCCTCTAGCCTCCTTTCTTACAATCCTAGAGGACTGTATGCCACAAGAAATCATCTTTCAGTCTAACTTCTCCTCACCTTTCTCTTGTCTATCTACCCATTACATTTTGTGAATTAAAAAACTATGCTGAAGGTTCTTGACTAGCTTTGGCCAAATCTTTTCGCATGAGTTTTAATTTAATGTTAAATTAAATGTTAATGTTAAACATTTTAAATCTTTATGGCCTACGTCTTCTCCTTCATAAGTCAACTTTATTGACCTTGAATTTGTATACATAAAATTTACCCATTTCAAGAATATAGTTTGATAAACATCTTTGTGACCAATCTAGTCAACACAAAGAATTCTCTCATGACCCCAAAAAGAGGTCTCCTCATGCCTGCCTGCAATGATTCCCCCTCTAGCAACCACTGATCTGCTTTATTTCACTATAGATTAATTTTGCCTATTCTAAAATGCCACATAATGGAAGCATTACAGAATCACTCTCTAGCTTCTTTCACACAGCATCATGTTTTTGAGATCACCTATGTTTCAGTATCAATAAGTTTTTCCATTATTGCCAAGTGGTAATCCATGGGATGACTATACCAGGGTTTGTTTATCCATTCATCTGTTAATGGACCAAAGCTATATCTTTAAATTAAAAATTAGGAGTACCTGACTGGTTCAGTTGGTTAAGCGTCCGACTCTTGATTTCAGCTCAGGTCATGATCTCAGGATCATGAGATCCAGCCCTGTGTTAGGCTCCATGCTCAGTAAAGAATCTACTTGAGGGGCACCTGGGTGGCTCAGTGGGTTAAAGCCTCTGCCTTCGGCTCAGGTCATGATCTCAGGGTCCTGGGATCGAGCCCCGCATCGGGCTCTCCGCTCAGCGGGGAGCCTGCTTTCTCCTCTCTCTCTCTGCCTGCCTTTCTGTCTGCTTGTGATCTCTCCCTGTCAAATAAATAAATAAAATCTTTAAAAAAAAAAAAAAAAAAAAGAATCTACTTGAGATTCTCTCCTCCTCCCTCTGCCCCTCCCCCTGCACGTGCACACGCACACACACACACACTCCCTCACTGTCTCTCTCTCAAAAATAAATAAAATATTTTTTAAAAAATTTAAATCATTTTTGGGTGCCATACAAAATAATGAATATTTGCTTAATAGATTATGATTTAAAGAAAATCAAGGAGAAATTTGACCCTGCCTCATAGCCACTAAAATTTTAATACTTTGAGAAGTGGGTCATTGACTTTCATTCTGAACTGTATTGAAGCTAGACCAGCTGGATGTAGACCTTGAATTGCTCAGCACTGAAACAGTGCAGAGGTACCTTTCAGAATCTCCCCTCAAGAGTCCATGTATTTCTTCATTCTCTAAACCCTTAATCGCTAGCATTCTTGTTCCATTTTGTTTTATTATTTTCTTTGCTCCATATCATTTTACTACTTCAGTTAGTTATTAGCATGGCAGAAATTTTTCAGCTGCTTTATGATGCTAACAACCTGTGGTTTTACTGGCCACACTAAAATGACAAATGCCATTTGTAAGATTCCTTTGAGAAGATACAGCAACCTGCTTTCAAACATTTAAGATATGATCAGTGTATAATTCTAGAACTCCCAGTGGCTGGCAGGAAGCCACAATTTTACTAGACATGAGAACTATATAGCCCCAGGCTGCCCCAGTGTTTTGGCTTGTTTTTGAGTAAATCTATTTTGTGACCTGATAAATATGTGATTTATTTTGCAGCTGAAGTTGGGTCTTTGCCATACATTTCCCATCCCGGTCTTAAGAGTCAAATGTTTGCTTCTATACCTCTCAGTTAGATATGTGTTTTCATTAGAAAGTAATATAATACCACGTGTTTGCATCAGCTTCCATAATTAGCATTAACAATGATGTTATAACCCATTATTCAAACCTTTAGCAAGAAAGATTTTCTACTGCTAAAATAATCATATGATAGAGAAAGAAAGTAGATAAGTGGTTGCCAGGGGCTGGTAGGAGGAGTGAATAGAGAATGACTACAGTTGGGTGAAGGGTTTTTTTGAGGGATTTTGAAAATGTTATAAAATTAGATAGTGGTGATAGTTATACAGCTCTTTGGGTATATTTTAAAAACACTGAATTGTACTCTTTGAAAGGATGAATTTTATAATATTGAGTTATAGCTCCATAAGCTTTTATTAAATATAACAATTATTAAATGATTGCTTTCAGCATGCCCTTCTCTATCCTGCCTAGACAGATTGTTATTGTGAGTAGGATATGTGTTTTCATGTTTGTACATAACTTTAAAAATTGACACAAAGTTATTTCATAGTATGACATTTGTTTTGTAATTTCGAGATAATGGTGAGTTTTTTGGAAGGATTGTGTGCCAGAGGTCTCATAACTAGAAATATAATACCTCTCCTTCTTTACTGAAAGACAAAATTATACAGATTAAAAATAAACACATACCAAAAAACCTCCCCATCTCACTCCAGAATGAAGACAGCCTTATTATGTAATGCCATTTCCCAGAATAGCATATTATTTTTTGCTTCAGCCTCTAAGATATAAAATAATAGAGTTTGGGGCTAGAGGGAGAGAAGGTCTAGTCCCAGTCTATTTTATTTTTATTATATTTGCAATATTTCTATCTCCTTATCTCCTATACTAGCCTGACTTCTGTGCCTTGTCAGTTTTTCTCTGAATGTCTTTTTCTCCTAAGTTTCGTTGCTGTCACCTTAGTTCTAATACTCATATTCTTCCAGCTGGGTTATTAACAAGACATCCCCTCCTAGTCTTTCTGATCACTCACCCTCCAGTGTCCCACCTAGAGCTGCCATATTGATCAGTTAACACTATTTGGTTTTCTTTCTAAAGAGAGTACAGTGGCGCACATATGGTAGAGTTTAAATTCCTCTGTTCTGTGAAAGGCAATTTAAGGCCTTCCATGATCTGAGCTCATCTAATCT
Source organism: Martes martes (assembly GCF_963455335.1). NCBI lineage: Eukaryota > Metazoa > Chordata > Mammalia > Carnivora > Mustelidae > Martes > Martes martes. The sequence continues at coordinate 61,683,851 of NC_137891.1, forward strand.
CCGTGTCTTTATCTCCATGTCCCAGCCAGTGTTTTGCATTAAACAAGTTGGTAGCATACATTGTTGCACATCTGCCATGCTCATTGTCATTTCTATGCTTTTCCTAATACTGTTCCCCTTGCCTATAAATCATTCTCTGTACCTTTTCCCAAATCATTCATCTTGTAAGCCACACTTCAAGTTCTGTCATATTTCTGAAATTTTTCCTAATTGTTTTCCTTTCTTTAAACTATTGCTTTTATTACCTGAATTGCCCATTTAGTATTCATTAAATGGTACTGAGTATAGTTCTCTAATTATTTCTTACCTGTAAGTTTTATTTCCCCAACTGTGATAGTTTTTAAGCACTTCAATGTCACAGTGCTTGTAATCACTATATATAGTATACTTGGCACCCAGCTGTTGATTGGTTAATTGATTTTCTTTGTGTCAGTGAGAGGTAGTATGGGTTAAATTTATTTTAATGGTGTAATATCGCAGTCCTGGGTTTGGGGCTTCCTTTCAGCAGTCACAGAAAGAACACTATGTTCTCATCATTTTGTTACTAAGTACTGCCATGATGCCATGACTTCTTTTGCTATATGCTAAGACTAGACAGAAAAACATTCCTCAGTTCCGTATTGCTGCCTCTTCAACACCCATCTTGATATCAAAGCTAGCCAAGATTATGAAGAACTACTTTCAGACTTTCATATAAAATAAGAGTGACTAGAAAAATCACAAAGGCTTTTATGTAGACCTAGAAGTGCATGAGAGAATAAAAAGCTCTTTTGTTGAGGTAGAAAAAATGGTTCAAATCCCAGAGATAGGCTGCTATAATCCATCCCATTTTCTCTTGTCTCTTAATGTTAATATTTTTTGCAGTCATTCATAGTGTTAGCTCTATGAAAGTTGATCTCTTATTTTTTTGTTTTCATTGAAGAATTTAAAGAGCATACTTATAATGAAATCAGAGATTAAATATGAAATGACAAAAGTGCAAAATTGAATGAATAGGAAGACTGCAGACTTAGAGAAGAACAAAATCATGAATCAAGCAACAGTGTTACAAAAGGAAGGAGTTTGAAACAAGAAAAAATAAAAATGGCTGAAATAAATTAATGGGGTAGAGAAAGGGCTTAAGAAATTACTGCAAAAACCAAATACAGGAAAAAGATTAGGAAAGAAAGTTGATCTCTTAAAAGGCTGAATTATCACTTAGAGTATGACTTAATATATTTCATATGTTTTGTTACTAGACAGTGCATATTGCATTAAAAAACTCCCACGGGATCCTCCGAGAGAAGAAATTATAGGAGATGGAAAGCAACAATATGTTTATCTGCGAGATGGAGATGTGATAAAAACTGAAGGTGCCACTCTCAGGTCAGTAAATGTCCTTTAATCAGGGAAGTGGGGGTGGTTATGTATGTGTCTTATAAAAAGGAAGTAAAGGAAGATTTCTGAATTTTTGCTTATATGAGTGAGGAATATTCCAGGAAGGATATAGAAGATCTGATAACATGGTTACTCTGGGAAGAAACACCAGGTTGCTTGAGAAATAAGAGAAAAGAAAGAGTTTTCATTCTATCCACCCTTTTTATTTGAGTTACATGATTACCAGTTTTTTTAATAATTTAAATTAAATAAATAGATTAGTATTTCCTGATGGGAATGGTTTAGGGCTCTACTCATCAATTAAATTCAGGACTTTCTCATGCTCTCAATTCCAAAAGATGACCTGTACCTAAAGTAAATACATTTTAGGCCAGCCCCATCATCCCCCATGACATAAATCGGGTTGAAAAGTTGTTTCAAACTCAGTAAACTGAACTACTTACGGTTCTCCTCTGTCCCCCACAGTCTACTTGCTTTCTGACTTCAGAACACCTACTGCTCTCAGCACTTAAGATTTTATTTTTTCTTCTAAGACAGAAGCTGGCTCCAGTTCATCTTTATCACTCCCCCTTTCCCCACCCACCACATCTTATCGTGTTAGATTTTACCTTAAAAATATTTGCCCATGCTGTCCCTTTTTCTTCATGTCCACTACCACTACTTCTTATTTAGTATTCCTGTCTCCAGGCTCCCCTTTCCAAACTACCCTTCATACCCAATGTCACTTGAAACCTTGAATAATTCTTAGTGTATATGAGATCATGTTTATTCTCCTTACCATGTCACTATCTAGCCCCAAACCACTTTTCTGGTCTAAGTTCCTACCACTGCCATTGCAAATACAATTAGCTTTATCCAGATACCTGGACACATTATGTATGTTCATGCCTTTGCTCATGCCTTCCCCTTTACCAGGTATGCATCACAGCTTTCCCCCTACTTGTCTCCCTCATAAATACCTATTCATTCTTCAGACTTCAGTTCACAAGTTACTTATTTCAGGAACCCTTTCTGGGCAGAATTAAATGCTCCCTCCTCTGACTTTTTTTTTAAGATTTTATTTATTTGAGAGAGAGAACGAGCGAGCGAGAGAGAGGACAAGCCAAGGGGAGAGGCAGAGGGGGAGGGAGAAGCAGACTCCCTGGTGAGCAGGGAGCCTGATGCAGGGCTTGATCCCAGGATCCCAGGATCATGACCTGAGTCGAAGGCAGATGCTTAACCAAATGAGCCACCCAGGCGCCCCTTTCCTCCTCTAACTTTCATATAACTTATATTATTTTATCATAGCACTTATTAAATTTTATTGTAATTTTTGTATAAGTAGGTATCTCCATAAAAGGCCATCAACCCCTTAGGTTCACAGTATTAGTTAATGCCAGTCACTGTAGCAAACCAACCCCCAAATGTATAATGGTTCATACGTGAAATAAGTTTTCTTCCCAGTCACATAACATCCAGGATGAATTCCTGATTATCAAGTGGCCCCCCTGCAGGAATGTTTCAGACACCTTCCATCTCGTGATTCCACCATCCTCAAGAGTTGGTTTCAAGGTTGCTTTGTTCACCTCAGTCCGTCCAGTGGGTGGCAGAGAAGGAGCACGGAAGGGATCTTTCATGGGAGGCTTTCACAGACCAGACCTTCTGTTACATTGGCTATAAATTCAGTCATAGACCACTCCTGCCTGCAGGGAAGCTGGGAAATAGGGTTTAACTTCATGCCCAGGAGAAAGAGAAAGGAGGTTTGATGGTAAACTAGCTATTCTCTGATACACAGCAGAAGTCAGATTCATCTTCAGATCCTCAGTCTCTGGCATTTAGAAACACTGAATACTTATCCAACAGGTAATAAATATCTACAAAGAGGGCAGTAGATAAGCAAGTGAACGACAAAGAGAAAATAACTGGGTATCCATGCCCCCTTTCAAGCCAGTGTTCCTTTTTTCCTAATATGCCTTTGATAAACCCAACTAATTTCTGGGCAATTTTCTTAAAATGTTCTTGTTGGAAATATGATAGTGTCTCCTGTAGTTTGTTCATGATACCAAAAGATAATAAACATTACATTACTAATTCTTCAGAGAGTATTCTTGACAATACTGATTTTCCCCCATCACACATTAAAGACCTATCTCAAAGGCTTGGGAATCACAGTACTGGTTTATTAATTATCACAGAATCATGGATATTAGAGCTATACCTCATTTGCAGATTAAGAACATTCGGCCCTTCGTAGTTAATTACCACCCATCTGCCATAAACAGACCATATATTGTAAGGTTTTAAGAGAGAGACACAGCAGGGAGAAGAGGCAGAGAGAGAGGGAGAAGGACAAGCAGTCTCCCCACTGAGCAGGAATCCCAATGTGAGGCTCGATCCCAGGACCCCGGGATCATGACCTGAGCCAAAGACAGATGCTTAACTGACTGAGCCACCCAAACTCCCCTATTTTAAGATTTTATTCATTTATTTGACAGAGGGAGAGAGATGGTGAGAGAGGGAACACAAGCAGAGAGAGTGGGAGAGGGAGAAGCATGCTCCCCGCTGGGCAGAGAGCCCGGTGTGGGGCTCGATCCCAGAACCCTGGGATCATGACCTGAGCTGAAGGCAGATGCTTAACGACTGAGCCATCCAGATGCCCCCTATTTTAAGCTTTTTATTAACATATATTTTTTAAAAAGTGTGTATATCATCCATGTGCAACATGGTATATTGTTATAAACTGAACAAATCATATGAGCAGCTTTCAGATCAAGAAACAACAACAGGGGTGCCTGGGTGTCTCAGTTGGTTAAGCATCCAACTCTTAGTTTCAGCTCAGGTCATGATCTCAGAGCCATGAGCTTGAGCCCCACCTCAGGATCTGCACTCAGCGTGGGGTCTGCTTAAGGCTCTCTCTCCCCTTCCCTCTGCCCCTCCCCACTCTGTCTCTGTTTCTCTGTGTGTGTCTCTCTAAAATAAATCTTTTTAAAAATAACTTAGTAAATAACCTTTTCACAAAAATAAATTATAATTATGCTAGAATCTGAATAAAACATTTAGTTTGCTGATGATGATGCTTCCTATTTCCATTTTTATAAAGTAAGTAAAACCCAGTTGTTTTAAATATTAACAAGAAGATTCATCATTAAGCAAAAGTTCCATAAACAGAAGGTTAAAATCTACTTAAGTCCTCAAGTATTTGATGTCCAGTTGATCTGGTCTGCTTGCCAATTTGGGGGGAAAAATACATTAGAGATGGGGACAATACCCACCAAGAACCCTTTGGTAAAAAAGTAGGAAGCAGGTTTTTCAGTAGGATTTAATTCTGAATATAACCTTCAAGAATTTTCTAGTGACCTGAGTTCCATTTCTCAAAGAAAAGTCAGTCTGACAGCTTTTGTTGACTGTTCTAAATCTCCTAAGAGAGCCATCTTTATAAAGTCTACTCTATCACAGAAGTGGCAGAACTAGATAAATTGCCACCTGATGAATGGGAAGGCCACAGCTGCAGTTCCTCTGATCTTTAGCAAAGCACCTCTGATGTCATCTCCTTTTGTCCTCCTGCCTATGTGAAGTGAATTTTAACACCGTTTTTATGCAGATTAAAGCATTAGCTACCCAGGTGACTGGAGAATTAGAATTTCTGATCCCCTAATTTAAGAAATCTGTTGCCTTGGTTATCAAAGAAAACCATTACTGAGTTCTGGAGTGGGGGGTGGGGGGACAAATAGAGGGTGCACTCCAAACCCATCAATGGATAAGACAGTCTGCAGCCTCTGAAAGAGTGGTTCTCCAAGTGAGTTTCTGTAGATTAAAAAAGATTGGGGCTCTGTTTGTAAATGCATCGTATGTGTGATTGTTCATAAGGTTGTCCATAAGATACAAGCACACCCACATATTCTTATAGTGGTGGAAATATGCCTCTTGGAATTATTTTCATGTAACATTGAATACTTTCATCAATAGGTTGCAACGGGTTTAATCAAAAAAAAAAAAAGAAACGTCTCCATAACACAGTTTACTTTCCCTGTCCCAGACCTGGAGCCAGCCATGTCTGCAAGAAGCCCTGGTTTCTTTGAGTGGGAAATGGTATTTCAGTTCCATCCAGAACTAAGTGTCAGGCATGCTCAAGACTAGTGGAGTGTCATTACTTCTGGGCTTTTCATAGAGTTAAGGAAAAAAATGAAATGATGAATTCATAATGATTCCTTAATTCAGATGAGAAACAACCCCCAAAACCTTAATTCCCTCATTCATGTATTTTTTTTCTTTATCCCACAGTAAAAATATTGCTTCTCAACATCAGTTTATTGTTTATATTGTCATACAGTAAACACAAAACAGTTTCAAAAACACAGTAACCAATAACACTGCCAACAATAAACCTATTAAGTAAAATTCAAAATATCTTTCCATTTCTTTTAACCTTAAGATACATTCTATTAAAGATGTATAATCTTAGTATTTCAGAATTATTTGAATTAATAGTAGCATGACTGTGCTATCTTTCCAGTATATGGTAAGATTGATTTCTTTCATGTTTATAGTTTTCTGTTTAGAATATATATTTACATAGCTCAGAAGTTAAAACTAATAAAAAAAAAAGTTACTATCAGATAAGTCTTGCTTTCATCTCTGTTCCCTACATCCCACCTGCCTGCCCCTATAGGCAGCTGTAATTCATTAGTTTTTTATCTATCTTCCGTTTCTTTTTACAAAAATAGGGAAATATATACATACACCTTTTTATTTCCCCAACCTTTCTTAGACAAAAGAGCAACTGTAAACATTCTTTCATGCTTTGTTTTTTAAGAGAAAAACCCTGCTTAGCATTTTTTTTAAAGATTTTATTTATTTATTTGACAGAGAGATCACAAGTAGCAGAGGGGCAGGAAGAGAGGGGGGAAGCAGGCTCCCCACCGAGCAGAGAGCCCGATGCAGGGCCCGATCCCAGGACCCTGAGACCATGACCCGAGCCGAAGGCAGAGGTGTAACCCACTGAGCCACCCAGGCGCCCCCCTGGTTAGCATTTAATGAACCTCCTCCCCCATGGCTTGAGGACCCAGCTCCCACACACAACGCATGGATTTTCTGCTCAGTTCTTCTGCTGTGCTGTCTTCAGGATGACAGGCTGTTTGGGGAGCTTTCCCTTTCCCAGAACTTTGTAGTAGCCCGACCACACTGCATCAACGACAGGAGCAGCTCCCATCTTGTTTTTGGTAGCATTTACCTGAGTAACCTTACCTGCCAAGGTTCCTGGTTTATCAAAGTTGGCAGCTGGGCTCTGGTTGGGGCTCTGGTTCCTCTTTAAGTGGTCCTGTCTCAGACCAACTTTTCCAAAGTAACCTGGATGATGGGTGTTGAAACTGATGCTCTGGTGACACATGCCACCAGCATTACCCCCGCAGATGCTGGCCAGTGGGGCTGCGGCCGTGGCTCTCGTGGCCCCCAAGTTTCTGGATCTTCTCAGTCTGGATGGCTATGTGGCTAAAAGGTGGTTGGTGATAAGGCCAAAAAGAGGCGGGGTAGGGAAAAGAACTTGCCTGACTGCAAAGGGTCCATAGCCCTGGCGGTATCAAGGATCTGCTTTGTGGCACATTCAGCAAAATTGGTGTCAGGGACTGGCCCAGGGCCATGCAGCCTCATCAGGGTGGCTGCAGAGCACAGGGGCCTGTGGACCTGAGATCCGAACCCCAGGCCAAACATGGCCCCAGGCTCCAGGGCCCACACCAACCACCCTGCCCTGAGGCCTGCCTTATGTGGCATGGAACACTGGACTAAGGTCAGGGGTAGGTAGTTGGGTTGCAACATAGGTACAGCTCGCGGCCTGCTCCAGCAGTAAAGCAGAGACATGAACAGAAACACGCTTTTTTACCTCTTGACAACATATCCTACAAATTACTCCGTATCAGTTCACAGAGATCTTCGTCCTTTTTTTGATGACTGCTGCATTGTATTCCATGGTGTGGTTGTACCACAGTGTGTCCATGGTGTCTGTCCAATGGTTGGGTATCTAGGTTGTTCCTAATATTTTGTCTTTATAAATAATGTAATGAATAACTTGTATATATTTTTTGTATTTGTGAACGTGTATTCTCAGGGTAAATTTCTAGCCGTGGGACCAGGGGTCAAAGGGTTATGTAATTTTGCTAGAAATACCAAATTCCCCTCCATTTGTGTTATACTATACATTTTGCTCTCCCAACAGCAACTTAGGAAAGTGCTTTTTTCTCAAAGTCTCACCACAAAGTATATTGTAAAATAAGCATCTATGCAAAGGAAATTGAAAAAAACAAAATGTTTTTAAATAATAAAAGCACTGTCTCTGAGTAGTGGAATGATTGTGAATTCATATCTCCTTTAAGTAGTTTCCTTTCTAATTTCAACATTTGCTGTAATTGGTGCATGCTTATTATTTATAAAATAAGAAAAAAAGGGAAAAGTATTAAATTTGTACTTCAAAGTGGGAAATCTGATTTAAAGCAGAGAATTTTCTGATGATAATTTTCAGTGGGCCACAAGAGAAAAAGGAGCTTTTTACCCAGTTTGACACCACTTGTGTCTTATCCAGAGATAAGGCTGGAGAATAATTTCTTCTAAGCCTAAGAGTTTCTAATTGCTGCTATTTCTTCGTTTTCTTTTAACCAGGGTTATACACACACCTGGCCACACTGATGATCATATGGCTCTACTTTTAGAAGAGGAGAATGCTATCTTTTCTGGAGATTGCATCCTAGGGGAAGGAACAACTGTATTTGAAGACCTCTATGATTATATGAACTCCCTAAAAGAGCTATTAAAGATCAAAGCTAATATTATATATCCAGGTGGGTAGTTGCTTAAATCTAGCAAACCATTTGTGTGAAATGATGAAGAAGGTTCATTTTGATTTGTCTGTGTGTGTGTGTGTTTTATATGTTTTCAGAATTAGAAGAGATACCCATAAGGCAATTCTTTAAATTATGCCCCTAAGTCTTATCTAGCCATGCAATTAAAAAAGCTGGAGAGTTAGAGCACCTGGGTGGCTTAGTCGATTGGGTGACTGACTCTTGACTTAGGCTCATGGCTCAGGTCATAATCTCAGGGTCATGCAGTCCAGCCCCGCATCCAGCCAGCCATCCGGTTCTGGGCTCAGTGGGGAATGGGCTTGAGATTCTCTCCCTCCTCCTCAACCCCTCCCCCAGCCCCTGCACTCACATGCTCCCTCTCTCTCTAAATTAAGTAAATAAAATCTTTTTTAAAAAGGCTGAGAGTTACATTAATTACTTTATAAAGATACAAGGTTTATTTTTTAACACCCTTAAAGCTATTAATAGAACTGTTAAACAAAAGAAATAAATTTATCTTTTGGTATCTTCACTTCTGTTAATTATTAGATTTCTGTTGCAGGCCACATTTTAGCCATGAACTCTGAGCTTCAGTTTCTTTAACTCACACTACTGAAATATCTGTAGCTTCTATGTCAACTCTAAAACTATATTAATTTCACTTCTCCAGAAAAAGAAACCTGTTTTAGTATCTCAGCTGTCGCGCATTGCTCTGCAGCATGAATCTCCCTTCCATCCTAAAAGTGGAGAAAGATAATAAGACTCAACAAGAGGGCCCAGAAGGAAAAAGAAACTAGGTTACCTAATTTTTTAAGTCCTTCTAACTTGTTCCTAACCAGAGCCACAGAAAGATCTGTAAATAGAGTATCGTCAGTACCCTTATATTCTCTCACGAGTTTCTCTTGCTGAGAGGATCGGAAACATAGTGGAGCTGGGCATTTGAATTCGTATTATGACACAAGAGCAATGGAAGCTGACAGCTGTTTTTAAAGAGAAGAGAGTATATGTTTCACTCACACTGAATGAAGCAAAGCTACCGAGAGGCTGCCTAGTAATGGTTCTTAGAGTGTTTGCTTTAATGAATCCTTAAACCGGCTTCCTGACACAGCAGGAGCTTATATGTAAATTATGTTCTGTAGCCACAGCCACCATATATGAGAGCCTGGCCAGTGCTGTGCAGGGACCTATACTGTGTTGTCTTCACAAAAACCCAGTGACGGGGTGCCTAGGTGGCTCAGCTGATTTAGTGTCTGCCTTCGGCTCAGGTCATGATCCCAGGGTCCTGGAATCGAGCCCCACACTGGGCTCCCTGCTTGGCAGGAAGGCTGCTTCTCCCTCTCCAGCTCCCCCTGCTTGTATTCCCTCTATTGCTGTGTCTCTCTCTGTCAAATATATACATAAAAATCTTTAAAAACAAAACAAAACAAAAAACAAAAACCCATTGAAACAGGTAGCTTTACTTCACTTTACTGCCCGGCTGAAGAAACAAGCTCAGGGATTCAGACCTTCACGGCCCCATACAAGTAAATGATTGTCAATATTCTAACCAAAGCCCATGCTCTTTACATGATAACAGGTGAGTCCGCCTCTGAATATTTTGTTCTCAAAAATTTTAAACATCCCTCTTGCAGACTTGTGTCATATATTCATTTGTACTGTCTTAAAGAGCAACTAGATTTTAATATAACTTAATCTGGGTTGTCAACATTTCTGAATTACTAGCTTATACATAAGATTCTTAAAGTTCTACTCTGGTTCTTGTGAATTTTTAATAGATCTTAGTCACATGAAGCTACTTTTTACATTCCCCTTTTCAATCTCTTACATTAAGTGTGACACAGTGGTTAGGAGCATAGAGTGATTAAGAGCTCTCAAGTCAGCCCTCCAGCCCCATCTCTTCTTCAACGTTTAACTGTGTGCAAGTTATCTGCCAACCCCTCATATCTCAGCTCCTGCTATAAATATAAAGAAGGGATAATAATAGTTGCTACCTCATCGGACTCTTCTAAGAGTAATATATATTAAACCTCTAGAAAAGTGCCTGGCAAATAATGAGCACTCTGTAAATATTACCTATCATTACTCTTGTGGATGCTATTTTTATTGTTAAATGTTTATTTTTTATTTTTAATATATATAATAATATTCCATACAGATTTTGATATAATTATCTGGTTTTTGGCATTGAGTGTAACTTTTAAATCTTCTATCTGTATGGTTTTCCAAATAATTCCTATTTGTTAATATACTTAGTATGCTTTTTCAGTACATCATATGAATTACTGTTAAATAAATTAACTTCATTTGTACTTGATATTTTTTATCTGGTTGAAATAATTTTTATAATTCTAATTCAGGACATGGCCCAGTAATCCATAACGCTGAAGCTAAAATTCTAGAATACATTTCTCACAGAAATATCCGAGAACAGCAAATTCTTACATTGTTTCGTGATAATTTTGAAAAATCATTTACAGCAATGGAGCTTGTAAAAAACATTTACAAGGTAATTTTCATTTATCTTATTTGTACATAGCAATGGTTTTATTAGAATAATCTTTGTAATAGACTATAGATATGGTAAACTTAATGTAATCCAGAACAGAATAAGTTTATTAATTTTATAAGTAGTGCTGCTTGTATAAATTCGAGATCAGCAATCTCAACTCTCTAGAACACAGAAGTTAACAAATAGAAATGGACCTGGAGAACCCAAAGGAAACATTCCAAGCTATCATTAAACCTTACATACTTCATCTTGTAGGAGAGACTATTACCAACACCCTAATGATTAAATTTTGTAATGATTTATGTATTATTGTAGCCATCTTGATAATTGGTGTCCTAGCCCATAGCAAGTGAGAAGGGTGATCTGCTAGTGACATACTAGGTTAATAGCAGTGGAAAGTAGTAGGAATGCCTAACGAGGGAGAAGAAGGAGAAAGTACATGTAAAAGAACATGACTAGAATAACTTAGAATGTAGAGAAAAAAGTGCTCTCACTTCAGTGGCCTCCGAGTACATATATAACAGCACTGTGAGGCAATCAATTAGTATTATTCCATTTTTCAGCAAAGATTACCTGGGTTTAAAAACTGCCACTACTGGGGTACCTGGCTAGCTCAGGCAGAAGAGTGCGCTGACTCTTAATCTCAGGGTCATGAGTTCAAGCCCCATGTTGGGTTCAGAGATTACTAAAAAATAAATAAACAAAACAAAAAAAAACAACTACCTCCCACTACTACAAACTGTATAGCCATAAGATACATGAGAGTGAAAAGTACCTGGGGACAATTGTAATTAGTAAAGAAATTTAATGTTCCTTTGGCCTAAGTGATCAAAAAACAATCATATACTCAGTGTGCTTTGTTTTAAAAGAAAGGGATGAATGGTTAAAATGGCTAAAGATAAAAAATGCCATTGGCAAAAGGGTAATATAAATATTTAAATTCTGTGAAAGAGTTCATTTCCTCATAATAATAGAATATAGCCATACTAGACTATACATTGGTACATTGGGATTTTTATTCCTAACTTAAGTACAGAGAACAGAACTCTGGAATCACCCTCCCAGATGAGTCATCAAGCAATTGTCCATCCCTTCAAAATGATGATTCTGCATTTAGAGGTGTAATCACTGTATTCACTGTAAAAATGTGTCACATACCTGTTGTGTATAGAATGGCATGGGTATTCTAGAGAGATTTATTCATTCAACATTTACTAGATGCCTTTTGTGTGCCACACAGTGGACTAGGTACTGAGACACAAAGATGACTGTACATCCCTACCCCAAAGGACTCATAGTTTAGTGAAAACAGACATGTTCAACAGATGCTTATAATACCGACTTTATCATTTTTGAGCACCTTATTGTGTGGTAGACTCTGTACTCATTGGTTTACATTTACAAATGTAATTTGAGGCCCTTAATTCATACGCCTTGAATTTTTAATACATAAAGATACAATTATTCCAATGTAATAGACTTTAAAAAAGTGTGAGCTAAGTAACTTCCAAAGACACTCAACTAGCAGATATCACATACTCAAAAGTGAGATGCCAGATACTCAAGTCTTGTTTTTTCTATCATACCAGGCTTCCTCTAAGACTTCTACACAGTATATCAGAGCATAAAAGAAAGAGGAATAAATTTCACCTGATAGAAGATGCAGGGTATTGAGGCTTGTCTGAAAAAGCTTTAAAAACTTAGTTATTTAACCAGTTCTGAAGAAGTAGTAAGCATTTTCCAAGCCAGGGTACAGGAGGAAGTCATTCTAGATAGAAGGAAAAAGATGCTTTGCAAGTAATAAAAGAGCATTGTATATGAATATTATATATGTTTGAAAACCCACAAAGAGATTGCATATGACTGGAGCACAGAATGCATATGTGGATGGGCAGGAAAGGAGTCCCAGGAAATGAGGCAGGAAAGACAGGCATGATCAGATCATGGTAGCCTTGACTGCCATCCTAAAAAATATGGGCATTAGCCAATAACCTGGGCACGACCACTGAAGAATCTTAGGCAGAGGAGTCACATAATTAGATCTAGAAGATCACAGTGGTGGATATAGTATATGGTAATGGAGCTTAAGAGAGGGCTTGGTTTTGGAAGTTTATATTTGGGGAACAATAATGTGTGATGTTGCTGTGTTAAGTTGGCTGAGTAAGAAGTGAGTCAACAATACAACTCAATGTAAGTAAACATGAAGTTTAAGAGAAGTCTAAGGAAGTTTCCAGATGAAAACTAAAGGATGACAGAGATAGGATAACCAAGGGAAATGTACAAGGATATTATCATGTAACCTAATAAGTAAACCATAGGGCCAATTGTCCATAGTACCATCAAAACTCTAGAATAATTTTTACAGGTATTTATTTATTCATTCATAAAATAAGGAGTTCCCACTATGTGCTAAGCAGTGCTAAGCACTGAGTATATAGTAATGAACAAAACCAATGCTGTTACTGTCCTTATAGATCTTACAGTCTATTTTATGTATAGGTATATAGATTAAAAATAGAGTGGCCTAAAGCAAGACATATACAAAGTGAAGTCACTTTGATTATTCCTATATAAAAATGTATTTAAGTTAAAGTTTTCCTTTTCTTCCATGTTTTAATAATTTCAACAAGATTAACTCATTCTTTTTTAAAAAAGAAATGTCTTCTTTCACCCTCATTTTTTCTTTTAGAATATTCCTGAGCATTTACATAAAATGGCTGAACATAATGTCTTACTTCATTTGAAAAAATTAGAAAAAGAAGGAAAAATATGTAAGTATACTTCCAAATTTCAATTATTTTATTACCAGCATTTAAAATATTTTTTTTTTTACAAACTAGTTTGCTTTTAGGAAAAATAACGCCCACCAGAGTCCTTCCTTGAACGTCACTGTAAGAAGGAGAAAAAAGCACTACGAAGGGTTAGTAGTGAAAGGCCAGTGGACCACAAATTGGAAGCTAAAGCTCCCACAGGAATTAGAATTTTGCTTAGGGGTTGCAGTTCTTACCCACCACAACTACAATCAAAGGCATGTAACGGGAAGATAGCCTCTCTTCTCCCTACCACAAGACCACAAAGAATTTCACATGCAGAAGGTTTGGGAACAGCCAAACATTTTAGCAGTAGTAAAGGTAGTAAACTCAAAAATATTAAAGCAGTAATTCTGTAAGTGTTTACTAGTGTTAGATTAATTCAGCAAATTCACAATCTTTATAGAAGTTTAATCCTTAAAATCAAGAAGCTCGAAACTTGAATTTTGTGTAGAAGCTTCAGCAGTGCTTTTATATGTACAAAAAAATACCACCTTTATATTAAGCAACAAAATTATTTTAGGAATTTCTAGCCACAAAATAACTTAAAATCCATTGCTTATCTTTTGTTAAATTTTTACTCTCTAATTTTCTTTCCACAGCTAGCAACACGGATCCTGACAAGAAATGGAAAGCTAATCTTTAGTTTCAGATTAATGAAAGCTTTTTGTTTTTATTTTTAGAGAATGGTATGTTTTCTCAACTACAGTTATTTACAATGAATATAGAGTGTAGAACATTGAAAATAACCCTAGATATACTTTAAAATAATATCTTACTTCTTCTAAAATATATATTACATTTTACATATATAATATAGGTTATTTATCTAATCCAAGTGTTATAACATTTTACCAAAAACTCAGAATCCAACAGTTTATCCAAGTTCAGCAGATTTATGGTTACTTTAAAAATCATAAAATTTATTTAAGTTAAACTGGGCATTATTCTTGGAGATTCGTTATCTATTACAAATGGCTAATAATAGTGTTTTCTCCAGCTGCTTCAGTTAACAGAACAGATTTCTGTGTAATCCTTCTTTATTTCTATCTGTAGATAATAGCTTTGTTTTCATGTTTCTATCAGTTGTATTATGATTTGGCTTTAGTTCTATAGCTCTGTATCCTGTGTATTTTTTTAATGGTATCTAACAAATGATTCATAAACATCAACTTATGGTAATTAAAAAATATTAAATTCCTAATTAAAAGCATTATATGATAGTTATTTCTATAATCCATTAGTATAACTAACTTAGCTTTCAAGTTTAGATTTTAGTATATAAACAGTCATCATATATATGAATTATATACCAAAAGTTTGTTGTTTTTTTTTAACTAGAAGATTTGTAAGAAAGGGCATTTTTTATACAAGTAGTGTTCTTAAATATAGTGGTTAGGTTCTCAGGGTAGCCAGCAATGCTTATTTAACCCATAAGGTTGCCAAACTACTGTACTAAAATGAGCTCAGAATCCTGAGAATGTCCTTTTTTTTAATTCTTTACTAAAGCTAAAACTTTAATTTTTTTTTTAAACTTTCTTTGACATCCTCACCTTTTTCTGCCCCTTTTCCCAAGGTCCCTAGCATTGTCATACTGTATGTAACACTTATTTTCATGCCTTAGAGACCTGTTTTATTCCTAAAACCCATTTCATATTACAGAATCACTGTGAACTCCACAATAATAACAACAAAAATAATTCCATTCTGAAATGGGCAAAGGACTTAAATAGACATTTCTCCAAATAACATATACAGATGGCCAGTAAGCACATGAAAATATGTTCAATGTCACTAATCATTAGGGAAATGCAAATTAAGACCACAATGAGATACCACTTCACTCACTTAATAGGTTGGCTATTATAATAAAAAATAATAAAAGTGTTGGGGAGAATGTGGAGAAAATGGAACCCTTGTGCACTACTGGTGGGAATATAAAATGGTACAGCTGCTATGGAAAACATTATGGTGCTTCCTCAAAAATTAAACATATGATCCAGCAATTCCACTTCTGGTATATGCCCAAAAGAATTGAAAACAAGGACTGGAACAGATATTTGCACACCCAGGTTCATGGCAGTGTTACTCACAATAGCCAAAGGTGGAAGAAACCCAAGTGTCCATTGAAGAATGAATGGATAAATAAAATGGTGTCTAAACAGACAATGGAATATTATTCGGCCTTAAAAAGGAAGATTCTGACATGTGCTGCAATATGGATGAAACTTGAAGACATTATTCTAAGTGATATAAGCCAGTACAAAAGGACAAATACTATACTCTCTCATTTGAGGTACCTAGAGTAGTCAGATTCATAGAGACAAAAAGTATAATGGTGGATGCCAGGGACTAAGAGAGAGGGAGAAATGGGCAGTTAGTGTTTGTGGACAAGGAACTGCAATTTGAGAAGATGAAAAAAGTTCTAGAAATGGATGGTACTCATGATTACACATAAAACAATGTGAATGTACTTAATGCCACCGAACAGTATACTTTAAAATAGTTAAAATGATAAATTAAAAAAATAACTAAGTATCTTCCCCAACACCACACAGAAAAACAAATCAGTATTCCCATTTCCTAAGTATAGCATATATCAGCAAAATTTAGACAAGAAATCTGATTATGTATGTAAATGTTGAGATACCTCTTAATTTGCATCATCTCCATTCTTTCCTATCTCTGACTACGCCAGTTGATCAAACCAGAAAAACCCAGTAGTTGACATGCCCCCATTCCTCATCTCATCCAATTCTTCAAGCACTTCTTGACTGTTCCAGCTCTAGAATTTTTTGTCTCTACCTCTTATTCCACCAGTGCTCCTTAGTCCAGGCAGTCATCCTCTCTTTCATTGACAACTGCAAAATCCCATAACTCTCGTCTCCCTACTTCTGTTCTTGCAAGGAGTTAGGGGACGGGGAAGAGACAGGCATTCTGAACTGAAGAAGTCTGCACAAAGCCATGTAATCATTGTCATTTTAAGGAACCATGGCACAACTGCAATTGGAGCTACTGGATGAGGGAGGGATGATAATGGAAGGCCCTTAAATTTCCTGGTTTTTGAAAGAGTCTAGGCAACTGACCTTTAACAAAAACAATGGCATCCGTTGAGTATCTACTTTGTGCTGGGTACTGGATCAGGCACTGGGGACACAATGGGGAACAAAAGAGTTTCTCTACCCTCAAAAGCAGTCATGGAGATGCACAGTCACAATATGGAGTACCATTAAATTTGGGTGGGTTATAGAAAGCTTAGAGGAGCCTGAGCTCAGTCTTCAAAGATGAGTAAAGTGGTATCCAGGTAAAGAAGTTAGAGATATTTAGGAGATGAGAATTATTATTCCAGTTAGAAGAAATAGTATGTGCACATAAACAGAGATGGCAGAGTGTCACACAGTTGGGGAACTAAGTTCTATAGCTAGAGGAGATCATTTTTGTGGCTTGAGGTCATAGAAATAGGCAGCAGCTCGGGAACACAGAAATTTCACAGGAATCAATGTACTGTCATCCAGCCATGCTTCACAAAGGCTGGAGCATGCATAATTAAGGAATTAAGAGGCTAAGCACAGTCCGGAGCAGTTCTAGTCTTACTTTGTTCCCTCCTCAAAAGCAAGAGTTTGTCCCCAACCATTATGGTAATTTCATCTCTTTGTTTCTCTCATATCAGCCAATTACTTTATCCTCCATTCAGTATACCCCGTAGTTTTGGATTACTCACAGCTTCTGCTTGCACATTTTCTGTTTACTCAAGAGTTACGTTCTCCTTGTCATCACCTCTGCCTTCTCTCTGTGTATCTTCAACTTCTGTTTTGCAACAACTGAATAGCCCTCCATGGGTCTCAGATTCAGACTCATAGAAAAGGACCTGCATGATGTAATTAATCTTCACTGTCCCTGCTTAAAGAGCTTTCCTGACATTGTGTCTTATATTATTGACCAGCCTTTATGGTAACTATGCTAGACCAATCATCTGGGACTAAAAGGGAACCCATTCAACAGTGGATGGGGTAAGGATTCTGAGATTGGGCCTTTTCGGTCAGTGGGAGAAGCGAAAAAGCAGCAGAAGGGGTCTCAAGGGTAATAGAAGACAGGGTAACAGATATGAGAAATATTTATGAAAAGGGGGGCACCTGGGTGGCTCAGTGGGTTAAGCCTCTGCCTTTGGCTCAGGTCATGATCCCAGGGTCCTGGGATCGAGCCCCACATCAGGCTCTCTGCTCAGCAGGGAGCCTGCTTCTCCCTCTCTCTCAGCCTGCCTCTCTGCCTACTTCTGCCTACTTGTGATTTCTCTGTCAAACAAATAAATAAAAATCTTAAAAATTTTATGAAAAGGAACAGCACTTAGAAACTACTAGATCTTAAAGGATGGGGATCAAGTAGAAAGGGAGAAGTCTAGTAGAGCTTTGGTTTCTGGCTTGGACAGCTGAGTAGATGCTGACCTGATGATCAAGATAAAAAAAATAAAGGAAATGGAGTAGGCAGAATGGGTAAGGAAGGAAAGCTGCATTCTACTGCATATGAATTTGAAGTACCAAGGAACATCCAAAAGGGAGATACCTAGAAGGCACTTTGATCTATGGAGCTGGGGCTAATAGGTACAATATATTTTGCTGCAGCTGACAGAAACTTATTTTCAACTAGCTTAAGCAAAGTTCGTTGACACATGTAACCAACCTAAGAAGGATAAGGGTAGAGCCAGGCATGTGAACAAGGACGAAGATTTGGATCCCATCAATACAACCCAAACCTCTCATTCCTATTTCCTTTTTCACATATCAGAGACCCCAGAGCAGATTGGCTTCATCACATGGCAAAGGACACGGCTACGGGCAGCTCTGGACTCATAGCCTAACCACTCCATAAGCAGCAGGCAAAACTGGTTCTTTCAGCTTCAGTTTGGAAAACCCTAGGGGAAGGGCTCAATGACTTACACTGGCTCATTATCCAGTCCTTGGGCCAGTCTCTGTGATCTACAGAACATGACATACTACATTTGGCCCAGCTTTGGTGACATGCCTACCCCTGTGGCCAGAATGAGTGAGAACTGTTCTCAGACAAAGAAGAGTCACAGGAAGATTCTGGAGCAATGTTGATTCCTTACTGAATAGCTTTCCTTTCCTTCCAATGTATATAAAACAGTTCTCTGCAGTAGCTCACAGAATGACTGGACCAACTCCATGCAAACTGAATCTTTTCTGTGTGTTTCTGTGAGATTTTTTTTTTTTTTTTTTTAGTGTTTTTAAGTTATCTGGGAGTGTTTTCATATCTCCAGATTGTCACTTCAAGAAAAAGTCACAAAAGTTGGCTAGTAGCAGGGAAGCTAAAATCCTAGAGAAAATGAGAAAAGATTCAAATGCAGGTGTTTCTTAATTCTGCCAGTACTATACATTAGTGTCCCCTCCCTTGCAAGTCCCTCCTTGCTTACCAGAGCATGGATCAGCATGAAACTTGCTACCAACTTCCAGGAATTGTTGGAGCAGGAAAATGTACCATAATCAGGCTTTTCCCCCAATCCACTGGGGGGAGGGGTGTTTGAAAGGACACTTTGTTTTGAAAAATAAAAGTTCAATATTTGAAATATTGATTGTGAAAGTCTTAGTTCCAGCTGCCTTGGTGTGGGCCTTCTGAAACATTTGGAATTAAAATGGAGAATGGAGAAGGGATAGATATAAGTGTATTCACTTGTGTACACAGAAAATATCTCTGGAAAGATACCAAAACTATAAGAAAGCTTGATCAAGGATAGGATAATCACTAGGACAGAGGTGTTTTAGCAGCCAAAAAAAAAAAAAAAGGTCAATAGTATTAAAGGAAGACTTTTTTTATGTGCTGTTTATGCTTATTTTACTCATTACTGGATTTTATGACACTAAATTCTCAAAAATATTATCATATTGTTACTGCATATTACCAATTTCACCCTGAAAGATTGCTCATAAATGTTAATATTCTGAATCCTCAACAAATCCACATTAAAATCCATTAACATTATAGGCAGTTTCAAAAAACATTAAGCATTATTCTTTGAAAATGTAATTCTATTTACTACTATTTATGGCAGACTTACCACATGTTTATTGCTACTCCTTTCCAAGAGCCAATAAAAAAAATACATATTAAGTGTACAGAGTTATAGATTTTTAAAAAACACACACTAAAAGGTACAAACCAGAGAAGACGGAATGCAAGAGGGGATTGCACTGATTAAAACCAAATTTTGAAAGACTGCAGACAGAGCTAGGGCAGTGATACAACGATAGCCTAAAATTACTGTAGGAGGGAAGAAAGCCAATTCACCGTAACAACCCCTTGAGAGGTTAGGGACTAGAGGCACCAGGTGCTGCAGAAGGTGGGGGCAGTGCTCTGTTCTAAAAGTGGGATTGTTGAAAGCTTCTATGTGCAGCATACCCAAGTGCTACACAGCCAGGCAACTGCTACCCCAGAAAAGAAACCAAAGTTTATTCTTGGAAGTGAAAGGCAGAAAAAAAAAAAAAATAGGTGGAAAAAACAGTA
Source organism: Martes martes (assembly GCF_963455335.1). Classification (NCBI taxonomy): domain Eukaryota; kingdom Metazoa; phylum Chordata; class Mammalia; order Carnivora; family Mustelidae; genus Martes; species Martes martes. The sequence continues at coordinate 61,703,869 of NC_137891.1, forward strand.
AACGTCTATCCCCCTTTCCTTACCCGTCCCCAGAACAGTAGCTTCCAAGTAGATGGCTGCAAGGTGGAAAATTGGGAATTTCATCTCTAGGGAAAGTGAATGGTACAGACTAAAAAATCTTAACATACATTTATATATGGGTTCTACAACAGAATGGCCCATCTCCCTACAGTGAAGCCTACCGTCTGACAAACCCTTCCATTCGCCTACCCACACATACATACAGTTTCCAGTCAGTATCTCTCAATATAAACAGAAATCCAAAGTACATCAGAAATGAAAGAACAAAATAAGCAAGTATAGGGAGAAAAAGACAGTGTAAGAAAAAAATATTTTAATTATTAGTATTCTTAGATGAAGAAAAGTATTATAATTTGTAAAACAAGAAACAACAGGATACTATGAAAAACAGTTCTATGAAAAAACTTCTGAAAGTAAAAATATATAACCGAAATAAACAGAAATTTTGGGAAACAAAGTTGAGAAAGTCTTTGGAAAACAAAACAACAACAAAACAAAGATAGGAAACAGAAGGGAAAAGATAGAAGACTTTGGGAGTAAACCAGGAGGTATAATATCAAAGTATTAGGGGTTCCAGAAAAAACTCAAAATAGCCAGAAATTATCAAAAAAGAAATATGAAAATTTCTTAGAAATGAAGGACCTGAGTCTCAGCTGAGAGAGTCTACTTAATAACCACCGATGTAAAAAAGATAAAACAACCCACACTGTCATAACATTATAAAATGTCAGACCATGGGGATAAAGAGGAGATCTTAAGAGATTCTGGGTTGTGGTATGGTGGTAGGATTGGGGGTGTGGAATCACTTAGAGCCTGATCAAAACAGCACTACCTTTTACAGTGTGTATTAAGGCATAATGCCTTCAAAGATCTAAGGGAGGAAATTATTTGTCCGATAAGTTATAACCAACCAATCTATGGTGTGAGTGCAAGGACTCAAAATGTATTATCTGCATGCCCCTCTAGGGAACTGCTTAGGATAATGTACTCCAGAAGAACAAAAACAGAAAGGTACACAATTGAAATAGTAAATCCAACATAGAAAAATGTCAAAAATAAGTTCTAAGACAAAGGTGTGCTTAAAACCTGCTCTAAATTGGAGCAGGAGGAAGTGGGGGCTCCAAGAGAGAGATTTCCAGAGGGGAAAATGGAACTGACAGGTTCTCTGATATGTTTGAGCCTTTGGGTGGTCATACAACAGCCCTAGTTGACCAACTGAAACAATGACCAGTTAATAGAAAACTACACTGGTGAGGAAAACATGAGGCAATCATTGGATTCCAAAAAACACAAGCTACGCAAGGAAGGAATAATTATGAAATAGTATCTGTCACTGCAATTTTACAAAGGCAATAATAATGTAAGCACTGACTAAAAATTACGGTCTAGGGTAATAGAAGAAAGGAAATGGGAGATTGAGAACGCTAAATCATTGGCTCAGATAACAGAAAGTCAATAAAGTCTAAAATTAACAAATCAGGAAATAGAAGTATAAGCATTTTACTAATGCCAGAAAAAGAATCTCAAAAACAGAAAGAGATTGGGAAATGGTTTTCCTGTTAGTGCTATTTAATTTTTAAATTAAGTAAGTGGTTTGATATAAACTAAACATTTTAATGCCAAAATCCTGATACTATGCAGTGGGTGAGTTCCAACTCTTTTAGTCCAGTGGAGCAAGCACTTTTGTCATAGAATTTTCTCCTGCAAAAATTATCAGCAGTTGGAAACAATGAGAGATACGTGCTTATTTAGTGTTCTCGTAGCCCTAAGGATAAGAATCTTCAAGTTCATATTCCTTAATGGATATAAATGTCAAGCATAAAGTTTTCCCTAAGAGGAAATCCTGCCCCTAGTATCCTGGAGAACCTGGAGAATTAAGGTTGAACTGGAGTCAAAGACGTCCGTGACCTTTAAAGTTTCACTGCAGTATGAAAATCATCTAAAGATAACTAGACCTGAAGTCACCCAGAATCCAGCAGAGTGCTATTTATAACTGTGTGGTAGATCCCAACTTTGTATTCCAGCCCTAATATAGTACAGTATTCAAGATCTATCATAGTTCGAGTTTCTCCTATTGAGATGTAAACTGAATTTAGGATTCGGTAACTAGCCCATGTAAAGAGGAAAAGACTCTGCCTCTATCTCTCAGAGACTTCAGCTAACACTCTATATTGTCCGTTAAGTTACTTACGACAAAATTTGCAGGAAAGCTAATACCGATATGACAGACTCCCTCACTTATGTTTACTAGTGTTTTTAAGAACTTCGGGGTAGCTAATGACTCCGAAAAAGTACTCTTCTGAAGAAAACAGTATTTTTTTCAAATCAGAGGCTTTCAAATATAAGTTAGGCTGCAGCAAGCTGGACATGTATATGACCTTATTTATATAAGGTATATATTATATACATGTATATGACCTTATTTTGTGCATGAGTATTTTTTTTTCACTATCATTTGATTTTTTTTTATTTCTTTTTCAGCGTAACAGTATTCATTGTTTTTGCACCACACCCAGTGCTCCATGCAATACGTGCCCTCCTTAATACCCACCACCCGGCTCCCCCAACCTCCCACCCCCCGCCCCTTCAAAACCCTCAGGTTGTTTTTCAGAGTCCATAGTCTCTCAAGGTTCATCTCCCCTTCCAGTTTCCCTCAACTCCCTTCTCCTCTCCATCTCCCCATGTTCTCCATGTTATTTGTTATGCTCCACAAATAAGTGAAACCGTATGATAACTGACTCTCTCTGCTTGATTTATTTCACTCAGCATAATCTCTTCCAGTCCCGTCCATGTTGCTACAAAAGTTGGGTATTCATCCTTTCTGATGGAGGCATAATACTCCATAGTGTATATGGACCACATCTTCCTTATCCATTCGTCCGTTGAAGGGCATCTTGGTTCTTTCCACAGTTTGGCGACCGTGGCCATTGCTGCTATAAACATTGGGGTACAGATGGCCCTTCTTTTCACTACATCTGTATCTTTGGGGTAAATACCCAGTAGTGCAATTGCAGGGTCATAGGGAAGCATGAGTATATTTTTTAACGATTTTATTTATTTACTTGACAGAGAGCGAGAGAAGGAACAGAAACAGGGGGAGTGGGAACGGGAGAAGCAGGCTTCCCACTGAGTGTGGGACCCGACTCAGGGCTCGATCCCAAGACTCCAGGATCATGACCTGAGTCGAAGACAGATGCTTAACAACAGAGCCACCCGGGTGCCCCTGTGCGTGAGTATATTAATACTGTGCTATATTTGGCACTGAAGTGTTTGGAGGAAAGTGCATCTCGACCAAAGACCAGCCAATTAGTTTTTCCCATGTTTGTTAAAATCCCTAAGATTTTAACCCACTGAGTATCCACTTCCTCCCTTTAGGGTGAGACTGACAGATACACTAGAGCCAAATGAAGCATGAAACATGAAAAGTCTATGCTTTTCATGTTTTCCCCAGGGTTGAAGAAAAATTTTCACTAACAGAAGTTCTTTGGTTTTGTACCACAGAAGTCTTCCCAGCATACTTTGTGGAAGTAGCCAGTCCAGCCTCCTTCCTCTAAATCAGTTTTCAAAAATGGTAAAAATGTCTGTCACAAATGATCTCAAAATTCTGCATCTAAACCTGAAACCTCCAGGAATACTATTAGCAGTCCGTTCTCCCAGCACAAAACGTACTCTCGGACCACTTGTGTCCCTATAAACTGGGACACTTGAATATTTCAAATGCATATTTCTGGGCCCTATGCAGATTTACCGAGCCAGAATTTCTGAAGAGGACCAAGGAACACAATTTTTTCTATCAACCTTGATGATTGTTTTCCTACATCAAGAGAATTCTAATTTAGTATTGTGTTGTCGGTTTTTATTTGTTAAAGGTTGGTATGAGATACATACAAAATCTCTGGGGTTTTTTTTTTTTTTTAGAGCTATTGAGGACATTGCCTATTTTATTATTCAATGTTCTTTGGTATCCATGGAATGAAATCCTTTTCTGATTTCAGAGCTAGATAAAAGGTTTTCTCTCCTGTGAATTGATATGTTTCCTTTATTAGACTAGTATTTGTCAAATTTGGCTAATCATCAGAATCACCCAGGGAAATTTTTAAAAATACACAGCTTCCCAGACCCCTTGTAAGACCCATTCATGTGATGCTAATAATTAACCATGTTTCAAAAACTGTACATGGGATGGTATGTAGATAATTCAAGATGACTACTTTTTGCCTTGACTTCCTGGAAGCTAGTCTTAAAACAATTTTTTCTTGGAATTCAGTTCTTTTTTTTTTTTTTAAGATTTATTTATTTATTTGAGAGAGGAAAGGGGCAGAGGAAGAGCAAGAATCCCATGCAGGCTCCCTGCTGAGAGTGGAGCCCAACACAGGGGCTCGATCCCATGACCCTGAGATCGTGATCTGAGCTGAAATCAGGAGCTGGAGGCTTCATTGACTGAGCCACCCAGGCACCCCAGAATTCAGTTCTTTAATATAATTATTCTCCTTTTCTTTCCCCATTTTTATTATTTGTCTGTTTCAGTATTTTTTAATGAATTTCAGTTTCAGGGGAAATAATTCATAATAATACTATCCTTTGGACCAGCACATTCCTTGCAAGAGCATTTAAGCCTAAAATAAATCAGTTATTAGGATTACAGAGTGAAAAAATCTGGTGGGCTGAAAAGTTTCATCATCCAGATTTTATGGAGACTTCACAGGAAATTATTGTTTGAGAAACACTCTGAAAATCATTGCTATTAAAAGCCATATACATAACTAAGCTTCCGATCCCCTTTCAGCCCCTTTGCTATGGGTACACCCAAGACTAAATAACATTGTTCTTTCTTTTCATTCACCACCTCAAGGATCTAATCCTTTTTAGTGGTGTTAACCATTGCCATCATGTTGAACAATTTCCAGATGTATGCTTGAGCTTGAGTCATTCACCAAAGCCCCAGGCCTAAATCCTTTGCTAACTGCAGAAACTCTTCACCTGGCTGTCTCCCAAAGAGCACGTATCAATGCAAAGAAACTCACTACCATCCATAATTTCACATTCCTGATTACCGTCCTCTCCTAACTCACCCTTTGGGTAAATAGCATCACCATCACCGTTCGCCCACACCCAGGCTGAATTAGTCCTTGGTCATTCATTTCTTTTGATCCCCACTCCACTTAGCAGAGCAGTATTTGTGTCCTAATTTGAGGATGTAGATGCAATCTGAAAACCAAAGAAAATGTCAGTGGTTATAAGTGATGCTCAGGAGAAGCAATAAATTGCCTAGGGATAAATGTGCCTCGTTTCACAGGGACAAAACTAAACATTTATCATAGACTGTCTCAGGGACAGAGCCCTTTCTCTTTTCCCCAGCCTAGTACTCATGCCCCAAATCAAAATAAACTACTAACGGATTTCCCCATATGTGACCTACTCCTGTTTCCATTTCATTGCGGTAGTAGCAGTACTGGTCATGGTTTAGTAGTAGTATTTTCCAATCAATTCCTCCTCTGCAGAAAAGGAGAATAACGGGAATAACAGTACCTAACTCAAGGAGTCATTATGATTGTTAAATATCCATAGTGTTTAGCACAGTCCTTGGTACCCAATAAGTATTAGTTGCTATTACTTTTCCTGTTATTGTTAACAATATATTCCCCTATTATGATTATTTCACTTTGATTTATACCTGTTAAGCTCCACAAAACACCTAATTTACTCTTTAGTAAAATCTTACAGAAGATTGTGAGATTTTTATAAGATAAAATGCACATTGTTCATCTTGGGAATTAAAATTTGATGGTTGTAAAATCTTAAGTTATTTTGCTGAGCCTCCGTTTCCTTACTTTAAATAGGAATAACATTAGGTTCCAGGTTGATATGAGGTTAAAACTAATGTATATCAACAACACCTGGGAGGCTGCAATGGTCTATATACATTTTAGTTGTTTTCATCTGGGCTATAGGCTTTGCCTTAGGGCGCACAGGCTGACGAAAACAAGGAAACAGGGCCAAAGAACCCTTGGCCACCACCCCAGGAACCTTGATTCTACTAGGCACTGAGCCATATACCGTTTTTGATGACTCCAAGATATCGACTCAGTTCAACTAGTCACAAATTCCCTGAGGCATCAGGCCTTCTAATGTTAGAAGCCATTTAGGAAAGCACTTTGCACAGAAAGATGCTTTCCTTAGTTCCTTCTCCTCAGGTGAAAGTGATCTACTGGGCAGCCTCCCTGGCTGATGTAATGGCCCAGTTATCTCATGAAGCAGCCCTCATATCCGCTGCTGTGTTCTGCATGTGTTTCCCTCCCCAGGAACCACTTACTACCATCTTCCTGTCTGTTCCTGAGAACTAGGACCCTCTCGAAAGCACAACAAATTCCAACTACAGACCCCCTCTTCAATCTGTGTCTGTGAGGTTATTTCAGAAATCTTTCCCTGCTGTGCATCTCCATAGTCCTTGGCCATTGGCTCAAGTACAAGTCACTCCATCCTCTATTACTTTCATTCACTCGTGTTCATGCTGCTACTGGGTTTTTCCACCCCGATCCAACCACTTCCTCCTGTTCCTTGACCTCCAGAATCATGTACTCTGGAGCACCTGTGGTGGTTCATGTTCTTATTTGCCCAACAACCCTTCCTCCACACCTTCCAGTAATAAGCGCACCCACCCTAGCCACAGGGTGACCAAAATTTAACCCAGAAGTGATCATGCTACTAAGCCAGACTAGTCTGGGTACCTCCTTGGGATTATTTTGACAGAACTTCCAAGTGACCATGTTCTCTGCCATGTAAGTAAATTCCAATTACAACAGGGAAAGAACAAAGCAAGCTGAAAAAAAAGACAGAAAAAAGGAGATGTGTTGAGAGTCCTGATGAGGTCAAATTCCTGGTTCTAGTTTCTAAGATCCACAATGCACTCCAATTCCTGAAGATTTTTTTCCAGTCTGTTAACTTTTAGCCCAATGTATCTACTTTTCAGTCACTTGCAACTAAAAGAATTATAACTAATATAAACCATCTCATTATAAATAAACTCCCCTCATCTTCACCTGTTAGACCAAACATTCCCTTCACCAGTTGCTTTGACTGTATCATAGCCCTCTCCTCAAACTACCAATCTCCTTCAGCTCTCTTAGGACCTTCCTCTTCAATTACAGAGCCACCCTACTCCTGAAAAACCCCTGCTTCTTCAGCCATCTTTCCCTCCACACTTATTGCCTTTAGTCTCCCCACTCATTCATTCATTCATTCATTCATTCAGAAAAGGAATCTGGCTCCCATTCTTCCTTGCACTGCTTCTCCTGATCTCATCACCCATGTGGGAGAACCTCCACTCTCAGATCCATGACCGCCTTGTCTCTACTGACCTTTACTCCTTCCTTTCAGTGTGAAAACTGGTGTCCCCTCCTACATAAATGTAATTCTCTACGTATGTTCTGATGGATCCCAAACCACAGAGACCTCAGTCCCTTCCCACCTCTTCCCATTGCCCGTGTCTTCAACCTCTCCCTCTCATCCATCCTTCTTGTCATCAAACATGTGTAACTGCCACATCATTCAAAAGCAAACACAAAACCTACCTGGCTCCTTTATTTATTCCTCTTGAGTTACATACCTTGCTCTCTCTTCCTGTTCAAAGCTAAACTTCTTGGAAACATGTACACTCTTGTTTCCCTATCTTCACTTTGCACCACTCTATGAAACTGATCTCCCTTCTCCCAGAGAAGCTTTGACTCAGGCCCTTGATATGTTAAATAAGGCAAAATTAAATAAAGTGAAATAAGTTATAGGTTAAAGGAGAGAAAGTCTACCTTGGGCCCCTTAAGCTTCTAGAGGCAGAAGATTACAGTCCTAACCCTAGAGGGACACAGGGTGGTCTAGATGGGTCACAGACTTTCATAACCATTACCAGCCAGCTCTCCCTCAACCCCCTCCAAGTGTGATGTGTCATCTCCTGCCAGTCTTTCGTACTAATAACAACACAGCATTATGAATTTTGTTTATTGTTTCCATAGCAGTAAAAATTATACTCAAGGAAATTATATAATTTCCAACTATTAATGGAGTGAATTTGCTTCCTCATAGAAATATAATTTCTTCCTTACATCTGAATGCAACTTTATATTTTAAATATTTACTGTAAATCATATAACAATGGCATGTAAACAGATCAATGACCTGCTTTAAAAAAAAAAAAAAAAGTGCTCTGTTTCCATCAGGGCAGGACTATCCTCTGGAATGATTAAGGTTGACAGTCATTTCTCCCTACAAGTTCAACCTTTTCCTGCTAAGTGAAGCTCCTGGAGGAGCACTTACATGAAACAAGAAAGGGTTTGGCAAACAGATTACCAGCCCCGTGACTTGGGGCAAATTATTTAACCTCTCTGAGCCTCAGTTTCCCCATTAAAATTAAAATAATAACACCTATTTCATAGGGTTTTCATGAAGACTAAATGCTCTAACCCATGTGAAAGCAAAATACCTGTAACGTAGTAGGCATGCAACAAATAGCTTCTCATCCTTCATCCTTCTGGCATCTAGGAGAGGTGGAAATGCAACAGTCCCACTTCATCCTCGCTTCTATCAGTCCCTGAGTGGGACACACCTGAGCAACCAGTCTACTTAAAACAAGCCTTCAGAAACCCAAGGACCTTGGTAAGACAAATTTCCCCACTACCATGACCCACCCTGAGAGGATTCAATGGCAGTCACCGCTCCTTACAAACTCCTTAAGGGGGCAATTCTAAAAAGAAAGTTAAAATTAGAACAGATTCCCTGCTTTCCCCTAAAAGACCATGAGAATAATTCCACCATATACTGGAACACTCTCCACCTTGGTACCCTCCAGAAGCAAACCTCCAGTGTCATCCATTGTCACCATCTTCTCTTTCCCCACATGATTCTGCTCATCCCTTTGCTGACTTAAACTAAAAGCCACGTCCCTGGCCCCTAAGCCCTTCTACTTTATCCCCTGGGACCCCAGCTGTGTCAACTGCCAAATCCTCCGCATGCTCCACCGCTTTCTGAATATTTTCTTCACCCTCTTATGCAGAAACCCAGCTACAGCTCCGACTGAAAACTGAAACCTGCTTTCCTTAGTGCCTTGTCAAGAGGTGGCTGTTTCTTCCCTCCCGCTCCTCACATACCACCAGGGGTGGAGTGGGTGTTTTTCATGATCCTTATGGCTGATGACAGTTTTCCTCCCTCGCTCAAAAACCCCAGCTCTTCTGGAAGCCCATGCCCTCCAACTATACCACCCACTATCCCCCTGTGGTAATCATCTGCTAAACTCTCTGGCTCCTCTTCATTTATGTCAGACGTTAGCACCTGGCTCATTCCCTGGCTTCCTTCCCATTCTACTCCTCCAGTCATTCTTGGTGACTGAACATCCATGTAAAGCGTGTGTCAAGCATCCTAGACTCCTGGTGCCTTGACTCCTCACTTCCAATGCATTCCTCCTCCATCCACCTCAGCACTCCCTCCCTCCATCATGCCTTTGCCATCTCCTGGCCAATGACGGCACAACATCTGACCTCACTCCCAGCATCCAACCCCCTGACTACTTCCTTCTTAACCAACTAGTTCCACTCCAGCCATCTTCAACCCCATGGGCGCCCCCCCATTCAGAGGCCCTAACACTGTTTCTCTGCATCTGTCAGAGAACTGGCAAGGAATAGAGGCATGTTCAGATGGGTTTAATTGGAGAGGGTTTGACGAAGTGCCACTTCACAGAGGAGTGGGCAGGTAGAGGGGATGAAGAGAGATAGGGAAGCTTCTGATGACTGGGGGTGTGGGAAGCCATTACCACCAACAGCCTGAAGAGACCAGGGAGAGAATGAGCTCACTGAGCCCAGGGAGAGCCAAACAGTGAGAGAAAGGTTACCTGACAGGGGCTAGACCACAGGAAAACACAGCCACTCCAGAAACAGTAAAGCAAGGAGGAATCAGGGACAGTAAATCCCCAAAACTCTCCTCTGATTTTTTGACCAGTGCCTTCCCTTGGCCAAACTCTACTAGAAGTCAGAGGGCAAGAAAGCCTCAGGAATGCAGTCTGCAAAGGTTTGCCTTTCACAGCAGGAAAGGGTGGACTGCAGGCTGGAAAGTGATAGAGGATGGGACACAACCACCCCTCACAGTGTTCACTTCATTAGCCCTGCCCTTATCTGCAAACATCCTCAACATCCCCGTCCCTCTGCCACACGGGCCTTGCAAAACCCAGCTTTCTGCCTTCTCCACACCTGGATCCAAGCAGGGGGTGTAGCTGCAGACAAGTCTCACTTTGAATTTATGTCCACAAGTCTCAAGGAGCCTCTGCTGTCTGATTATGTTCCCCCAATCCCTTCACCCTCCCACAGTTTGACCCCATCCTCTCTTCAAACCTCATCCCCACTCCTGATGACTTCATTTCATATTTTACTGAGAAAACAGAAGCGATCGGAAGTTGTACAAAATACAACTGAATTATCATAGACTTAAATGCAAAAACTAAAACTGTAAGGTTCTTAGAAAAAACGAGTAAATCTCTGTCATCTTGCGTTAAATAATTTCTTTTTAAGATTTTATTTATTTATTGGAGAGAGAGAGCAGAGTAAGACGGAGACCACAAGCAGGGGTGGGGCAGCAAAGGCAGAGGAAGAAGCAGGCTCCCCACTGAGCAGATAGCCCATGCCATCCAGGGACTCTGAGATCTTGACCCAAGCAGAAGGCAGACACTTAACTGCTTAACTGACCGAGCCACCCAGGGGCCCATAAGCAATGATTTCTTAGTACACAAAGAGCAAATGATAAAAGAGAACACAGATTAATTGGGCTTCACCAAAATTAAAAACTTTGTTGCTTCAAAGAACACCATCAAGAAAACAGAAAGACAAACACACTAGGAGAAAATGTTTTCAAATCAGGTTATCTGAAAAGGGACTCGTATCTAGCATATATCTTAAAAACTCATAACTTAATGAATTAAAAAATAATAATAACCCAGAATATAGCAAAGGATTTGAAGAGACATTTCTCCAAAGATATACAAATGGCGAGCAAGCACATGAAATGGCTAAGAATCAACAGCATTAGTAGGGAAATGCATGTCTAAGACATAATAAGAAGCAACCTTAAAACACTGGGAGGGATAAAATTACTCGACAGAAAAATAACAAATAGCAGCAAGGTTGAGTAGAGACTAGAACCCCCAGCCATTGCTAGTGGGATGGTAAAATGGTGCAGCGCCTTTGGAAATCAGTCTGACAGTTCCTCAAAAAGTAAAACATAAAGTTGCGATGTGACCAGCAACTCTAGGTAGACACCCAAAACAAAAGTCCGTATAAAACCTACACACTAATGCTCACAGCAGCATTACTCACAATCACCAAAAAGGAGAAACAAACCGAATGTCTATGAACTGATAAATGGATAAATAATGTATGATATATCCATACACTAGATATTATTTTGCCCATAAAAAGAAACGAAATATTGATACATGCTACAACATGGCTGATCCTCAAAACCCTCATTTATCTTAAGTGAAAGGAGCCAGTCAGAAAAGACCACAATTCTATGTATGTGAAATGTCAGAATAGGCAAATCTAGAGAGGCACTAAGATGAGAGGTTGCCAAGGACTGCCAAGTCCGTGAGGGAAAATGGAGAGTGAGTGGTAACGTGTACAAGATTTTTTTGGAGGGTGATAAAAAAGCTCTAAAGTTAGAATATGGGGATGGCTGCACAACTTTGTTAATGTTCTAAAAACTACCAAATTATACACTTGAAATAGGTGAACTATGTGATAAAAATCTTAAAATTTTAACTTAAAATTTTAAAATATGTTTTCAAAACATACGGTTGAGGGGCTCCTGGGTGACTCAGTCGTTAAGCCTCTGCCTTCAGCTCAGGTCATGATTCCAGGGTCCTGGGATTGAGCCCGGCATCAGGCTCCCTGCTTGGTGGGAAGCCTGCTTCTCCCTCTCCCACTCTGCCTGCTTGTGTTCCCTCTGTTACCGTGTCTCTCTCTGTCAAATAAACAAACAAAGTCTTTACAAAAAAAAAAAAAAATATATATATATATATATATATATATATGTATACACAGTTGAATCCTAAGAGACAGAATGCCTAGATCAGTCATAGAAGTCAGCAAAGCTTTCAAAGAGATCACACATAAATGAGACTTGAAGGCACAGTGGGAGCAGGCTGGGTCTATGAAGAGGATAGGAGAAAACATTCCAGACAGAAGCAGCAGCAGACACAAAGCTGGGGGAAGCATGGGAAGAGAGCGTGATCTAGAGGTGTGGGGTCGGAAATGCTTGCACTGAGATTGGGTTTGAGCCTGTCTGTGTAGGCAAGGGTCAAATCATGAAGGGCTGTTTAGTACTCCTAGCTATCCATGAAGGAAAAGGAAAACCATCAAAAATTTTTGAACCTGTTAGATGCATCATTCTAATGTAAAAACTGAAAGATGATTTGGAGGTAAGTGAAACTAGTAATCACTTGACCAGAAAGGAGAACAGTAACAACAGCTAATATGTAGAGAGCCCTAACTCTCTACTAAGCACTTTTCTGGAATCATCTCATGTAATTGCATCACACTTTAACTACAAGTGCCTTCTCTTTATAAATGATAGCTGTATGGCTTGGTCCCTTGCCTCCTTAAGGTCTTCAGGCAACTGTAACCTCCCCATGCTTTCCCTATTCCCTTTACTTTATTTTTCTCCAAGACCCTCATCTCAACTTAACCTGTTTCACTTTTTAAATCCTGTTTAAAGATCCTCTCCCCTCTCTAGAATGAAAGCTCCTAAGAACAGATTAATTTGTATTTTCCATTCAGTTCTGTATCCCCAGTTTCCTAGCATATGGGTAGATGCTCAATATTTTTTGAATAAATGAATACATAAATAGATGAGGAAATCGAGTCTCTTAGATTAAGTAACTTGTCTACCGCCATTCAGGTAATAAGTGGCAGAATTCTGACTCAAAAACCTATCATCTTAAACCACTCTGCCATTCAACAAAGTTGTCGAGAATTTTGTAGCTGAAAGATAAGTCTCCTCCTGAGGCTGTGGCAGTGGTAAGGGGGAAAAGGAATAGAATTACCTGAGTGTGATAATAGTTTGGATATGGAAGGATGCTCAAAGGTATCAATCTAGGATGACTGTGGTTCCTGGATTTGGCAAACAGGTAAAGAGTGGTGCTATTTAAGAGAAAGAACACAAAGGAGTCTTGGTTTGGGTAGAAAGATGAAAGAGGAAGATCTGTCTTTTCCACAAACCTTTTGTACCATCTCTCTAGATTACTAAGAAATATTAATAAGTATCAGGCAAGTAAACTCAAATTCTGATTGTCTTCAGTGAGAGGCAGGGAGGGATGGGGATGTTGGTGAGACCGAACAGGGAACTGTTCCTAAAAAAAGAAAAATCAAAAAACAAAACAAAACAAAAACTAGTTCAAGCTTTCAACAAATGTTTTTTTAAGTCCCCAACAGTGTTTAAAATAACTCTGAAGTTAATATTTAAGATACTAAAACTGAAGAAGTCACCTTACCCTCGTGTAGTGAGATTGTAGTCCCATGTTTTGATTACTGTGGTGGTGGCTGTGGCTTACAAGAAGTGACAATCTATATGAAAGCAAGCACTGACACCCAAGCCCAGAGAGGCCAGGAGGGCGGGAAGGCAATGCTTTCGGCCATGCACGCCACAGCACGTGGCCATTCTCGACCCGCCGCGGACTCAGCCTGTTAAGTAGGCGCAGGAAGCTCGCGCCTCAAACGACTGCCAACCTCCATCCTGGAGCGGAGCAGTGGGCGTGCCGCTCTGATTCCTTACCCAGGAGAGGCCGTGGGCCGACGGCCTCCGGTCCCCAGGCGGCGCTGTGGGCTCGCAGGGGCGACCCCGGCACGAGCGAGCGCCGTCTCCCCGGTGCGCATGCTCACCCCCGCTGTGGGCTTGCTTGCTTTTTTTTTTTTTTTTTTTTTTTTTTTCCGGGCGGCCCCGGCGGCTGCGTACTGGCTGTGGGATGGGAAGTGAAGCCCCAGCGAGCGGCAGCGGTAGGGCTGTGAGGAGCAGCCAGGGGGAGGCGGCGGCGGCAGCTAGTCGGTGAGCAACTGGAAAGAGGGAGCCGGGGAGGAGCACCTGCAGGCACGGGCGGTGGCTTCACCATGGCGATTCGCAAGAAAAGCACTAAGAGCCCCCCGGTCCTGAGCCACGAATTCATCCTGCAGAATCACGCGGACATCGTCTCCTGTGTGGCGATGGTCTTCCTTCTGGGGCTCATGTTCGAGGTGAGTCCACCCCGCGCCCCAACCGCTCCGTCGCTCCCTCCTCGGGCTGCCAGCCTTGGCCCCTCGGCCCAAGACCGCGGGGGACCGGACGGGAAGGGGGAGGTAGCGGCCCCCCGGACCCCGAGGTGGAGGCCTGCCCTGCCCTGCCCTGCCGTGCCCCGCGCCGGCTACGGGCTGCCGAGCCCCGGCAGGCCTGGCCGCCGCCCGCAGGACCGGGGGGCCGCCGCGTCGCCCCCTTAGCCGCCGCGCACACCCCGCCCCCGCCCCCGTTCTCTCCCGTCGGCCGCGCAGCGCAGTTCCTGGTTCCCGCGAAGGGTTACGTGGCAGCCGGCGAGGGGCCGGCGGGCGGCGGGGGCGGCCCCTGCGCTGCCGAGCTGGCTCCGGGCGGGCGGGTGGTCGGCCCTGGGGGCTGAGTGCGTCTCGCGGGCGACGGCTGGAGATGAGTGGAGGCCAGGCCTGGCGGTGGGCGGGAGGGCGGGGGGGGCGGGGGGCGCATGTAGGACCGAGTTTGGGATGAACGCGAAACCGACGGAACCGGGCGTCCGCTCCCTATTTGAAGGGCGGTGGCTCGGGGCAGCGAGTGATCGCCACGAGTTCGGCACACTGAGGCACACCCGATTGTTTTCATTCTTCTCTCCCAAACTGGTACTATTGCCACTTGCCGAACTTTTTGCCGTGCTTTTGCTTTTCCCTTGAACTAGGTCTGATTCGTAAATCTCGCTTCTGAACAGCAGTGCCAAGAAGCCGAGTGATTTTCTTTTTGTTTCGTGAAGTATGAGAGGATGGAAATGTCAGGAGTGTGTAAATTCTCTTCCCACATATCTAGTATTTTGATGACTTATTTAACAGCTGTTGAATGTGGGTAATAAACTTTGCAAGGTGAACGTGTATATAACATCCTACGGTTTTCTTTCCCTCGCTCCTCAGTACACACGCCCATTCCTTATCTTCTTTAACTTCTAAATTTTTCTGTATAGACGCTATGCCCCATTAAATACACTAATTATTTTACTTGTGGTTTGTCTCTCTCCTCCTGGAATATATCAGTGAGGGCAGAAACTGAGGTTTTATTACTCTGTTTCCTGTGCCCGGAATAGCACCTGGGACATAGTAGGTGCTTAAAAAGTATTTATTGGATGAATGACACTAAAAATTCTTGAGAAAAACTAGTAGAATGAGACTGCCAGTGACAGCTGAATGCTTTTTTTATGAATAAGATGAATAAAATTTTTAAGTGCAGTCCACGTGGGTTTTTATAAAGGTTATTAGACAACTTAAATTTTTAGTTTACTTTTGCTTCTCTTCTGATAGGCTTTTCTGGATCTACACAGATGTTTTTATTCCTGACAGTGCCATTTATTCCACTTAGCCCACTGCTAAGGGGGCAGTAGGTATGATGGAATGGAAGGTAGAAGAAGGGAACTAACATATGTCCCACGCTTTTAGGCTGGCCCTGTGCTACTCACCTATCGGGTGACCCAAGTCTACGCCTCAGTTTTTCAACCTAAGGAAATAACAGCACCTGTGGTATTCTCACAGCCATTGTTATGTTACAAGGATCAGATAATATGGTGTGACTGCATCTCATGGTTGTTTAAAGTACTATATGAGTGTATCATATTAAAAGTGCAATTCTAAACATTTGTACTCACTTTCTGAATTTTATGTTTTTATATACTTTCTGTTTTGATATTAGAAGTAATACTTTTATATGTACAGTATATTCAACAATTTTATAAAACTTGTCACAACCCATCTCCATATGGTAAGAATTCCTGACTCTAAAAATCTAATCTAAGAATAATATTACCTGCAGGCTATATTTACAATGCTTTGAGTGAAATGGAATATTAATCAGAAATCCTGACACTTAGAAATGGTATAACTTTGCTTTTTTGTAAAAGATTTCATAGTCTCTTACCACATTTCTAGGGAAGTTCACCACCTATACTTTGCCTCACATATCAGTGATTTTTTTTTTTTAATATTTTATTTCTTTAAGTTGGGGAGGGGGGTGGCAGCAGGGAGGAGCAGAGGGAGAAGGCAAGCTGACTTTCTGCTGAACATGGAGCCTGCCAAGGGGCTTAGTCTCATAACCCTGAGATCTTGACATGAGCCAAAATCAGAGGACTAAATGACGGAGCCACCCAGCCGCCCCATATCAGTGATTTTTTATAATAGGGAGTGGATTTTTATTTCTGTGTAAATTATAAAATTTATAAATCTAAATAGACATAACAAAGATCTAAATAGAAGTTTTTTGTTCAAAAGAGAATGTAAGATATGGAAGAGGGAAGTTTGTGCAAGTTGTATGTTTTTATTACCACATGTTAAAGTTTTAGGATTTGAGTGCATGTTTTATACATATCAGGAAAAACTGACAAAGTTAGTTTGGCTGTTTGAGTTTTAAAATAATTGCTGCTGAATCTCAAAATTAACAGAACTATAGAATTACAGTATTTGTGTTAGAATAATAGAGAAATTGATGTTTTTGCAGTAGAACTTATTAGGCCTTTTGTGTAAATATATTGAGGAAATGTCGGAGGAAATTGACGGAGTGATAACAGATACTGTATTACTAACTAAAATGAAAAATCAATATAAATATACTGCAGAAGCATAGACATTGTAAGTAAAGGGGCCGGGTTCAAGTTAGGGCTCCGCAGCTTGCTCCCTGGGTGACCTAGGGCAGATCATTTAACTTCTCAGAACTTGTTTCCTCTCTGTAAAACGGCTCATTGGGTTACTTGGAGAATTAAATTAACTAATGTCTATCGTGGCTTTAGTTCAGTGCTTGGTTTACAGGAGCCATGCCATAAATAGTAGCTATTATTATTCATTAGATATTTATCAAAGTTGAAAATAGAAGACAGCATTTTTCGGTGAAAAAAGTGTCCCATGGTTAGCTTCTAAAGAGATTCTATGTAAAAAGGTTAATTTTTAAAAAGAAGGTAGTCTGTTCTGGAAATATCTAAGTTTAATTTCCAAGAAACTTCATGTTATCAAGAATTGATTGTAAATTTTGAAATCATGGTTTTAATTACAGTCAGTATCTTTCCACATAATACAAATCATGGTCTTTAGTTAATGGCTTCATATTTGAGTTGGGAAAATTTGAACAGTTGAAAAATAGAAGGGTGCTTGGGAATACAGGTGAGGATAAGAGGAGTGAGAAGTTAGAGGTTTCCAAGAGGAATATTTTCTTCTGGAAGGGAGCTTCTTTGCAAGAGTCTGGGTGGTTTGTACCGTGCCAATTTGGGGGAACAAATCTTGGAACCGTTTTAGAGGGTTTGGGGTTTTGGGGGGGGGTTTGTATTTTTAAGAATGACTCGTCTTAATGCTCACATTTTCTTTCCATCTCGTTTTTTAAGAACGTAATTTTATTTAAACTTAAAGTGATGAGGAAGTAGAATGTGATATTCAGAAATTGTCTTTATCTTTTAGGCATATAGTCAATGTAGTAAATCACACCTGCCTCTAACAAGTACAATATAATTTGAACAAGAAAAAAATAGCAACCCCAAACTGGTGACCTCTTGATTAAGGAAACATTAGTATATTCATGATATTACATACAACATAGAATTAGATAATTCCTTAGAGTTTGTGGAGCCTGTTTAAGATGTATCTGAGTAAGTTTCCTTCTTTTCTTGTAAATGGAAAACAGTCTTATCAATGTCCAAAACTGTCATAAACTCAGTTATTTTTACTTTTGAGTGTATTATATATTTCTGCAGCTTATTTTATTCCAAACTAATTTGTCTTCCTATTAATTGATTGTAATATTAGTTTAAAGTAATGCTGGCTGGAGTGTGAGGCTTAGGGAGGCCTGGAAATGGCTAGTAGCATGATTTTTCTATAAACTTTTTGGGGTGTGTAGTTTGTATTTTTCCTCTTGCTGTACTTAATGCCACATGCTAAAGTAGCTGGAGGTCAGATTTTAATTTTATTTGGAAACCTACCATAAAACTATAATCTAATTTTTTTGCTTTTGGCATTTGATATTAAATGTATCTTTGAAGAATTTCACTTGTCATTTGTAAAAGACTCCTGAGAAGTTTTCTTAGCTACAGTAGGGGTGACCTCATATTCTAAACTAGAAACAGGTATATAGAGAAACTATGTATGTGTTGATATATGTGGAGTCTGAATAAAGATATCAAAAAATGAAGTTTGGTCATCAGTCAGCTTTATTAAAAATAATCACATGAATAGTTTTGCCCTGGAAACTCATGCCATTATTCTGCTCTGATGCATTCATGTGAATGACCCAAATGGTAGTACCAGAACCCTTGCTGGCCTTTTCTATTCAAGTGACCTTTCTGTATCTGCGACGGTTAAGCAACTCACTTTAGTGGCCATACCATGGACTTTATCACGTAGGCTTGCGTTGTTTCCAGATTCTGAATTCCAGTATAGCAGAGCACAGCCACCACCTACATGTCGCTTCACCTCCTTCATTCTGCTGCTCATGTGCTGACTGTCCACCTAGTCTAAGCTTTTATGGTGCATTGGGCCCCTCATTGCTTTGCTCTCTCCCTGCAGACTTTAACTACTTGTCCACACTCACCCCAGGCCTCAGCTCCCTTTCCCTCTTGGTCTTTCCTCCATATTAGCCCTGTAAATATCCAACTATGGATTCAGCCTGCCCTCTGTCTTTTCTGTGCTTCTCCATTTGTGGATTGCTAAAGGTTGCCAGAGAAAGTCATACACTTGTGCTGATAGATTATATTACAAATCAAAAGTTTCTAATCTCAGGCATCAGTGACACCCAGTGATCTTTTTTCTTTTCCCTGGCCAGCTCCTTCCCTATAGGAATGAAATAAATACTCATCTTTCAAGTCCCTAATTATGCTTAACAGATGGCTTTGCTTTTTTTTCTCTGCCATGAGAAAAATAAGAATTTACTAGATGTGTGTTTCTTCATTTTTCCTGCCTTTTGAATCTGTCTTATCCATTACTGCCTTCTTCCCCATTTAAGAAGAAAACTTCGAGATTAACTTCTAGCTCTATCCTTACATTTTGTTTCCTACCAGATCTTTCTATACATTACTCCCTTAAATGTTTAATTTCTTCCTTTTCCCTGGCATCTTCCTGATTGCCTCCACATACGCTCAGTCTCATAAAAACAACATAAATCTTGACCTGGCATCCATCACTGGATACCACTTTGTTTCTCTTGTGTTCTTCAGTCTGTGGTGTGATTTTAACTTTCACTGCTTCATAGGAATCACTCAAGCCATGACCGCTTATGGCTTCTTAAAATGTCCAGTCCATTGTACTCTTTTCCTGCCAAGTCTCTTTTGAAATTTCAACTTTACTAACCACACCTTTTTGAAATGTTTCCGCCTTGGCCTTGGGGGCATCAAGCTGTCTTCATTCTCTTTCTGCCTCTCTGATCATTTCTTCTTATTTTGCCACAAGCTTTTTCTCTGCCCACTCCACAGTTGTGATGTTGTCCTACTTCTCTGCAAACACAATGCTGTCTCCATAGATGATTTATGTACCCCCACAGTTTCAACTACCTACTATAAGTTGAGACTCCCAAGTCTTTAAGCAAGAATCTCCCTGCAGAGTTCCAGGCTTAGGCTTATCTGCCCCTTTCCACCCATATATCTCACAGAAATCTAAGTGCATCTAAAACTCAGTTTTTTTCTCTTTTCCCCAAAAGCTGCTGCTCCTCCTGTATTCCACATTTTTATTAATAGTATTACTTTTCACCCCATTGCTCAAGATGTTAAATATCCGTACATAATCTTTGATTCTTCCCTCTCACTCCCACACCTTATTCTGCCTCAAAAGTATTGTCTCTGTCCCACTACCACTGCCTTAGTTCAGGCCTTACTATCTTTCATGTGGCTCTTACAGAAGTCTTATATTTGACTTGTGTACTTACTCCACTTTATGTTTTATGTAGTATTTAATTAACAGAATTGATCAGTCACTTAACATGGGTCAGGCCCCATGCTGTGCTCTAAACATACAGTGAAGAAACAGGCATGGTCCTAGCTCTTATGGAGCTTACTTTCTAATGAGTGTGACAGAAATTAGTGATATTATCACACCGAGAGTATGTGTTTTCTAAAAAAGGAACACAATTGTTAATCTCACAAAGGCTTTCTTGAAAAGGTGTGATCGAACTGAGATCTGAAGGGGGAAGGTTTTCAACAGGGTTTCAGATAGAATCGCATGTGCATAGACCCTGTGATAGGAGGTATCCAGGAGGCAGTGATCTGAGTTAAGAGTGGAGAGGCAAAGGGGAAGGGTGGTGGATTACCGTATGGGCCACATTAAAGATGTTGTTCTTCGGGTGCCTGGGTAGCTCAGTCAGTTGAGCGTCTGACTCTTGATTTTGGCTCAGGTCATGATCTCGGGGTTGTGGGATCGAGCCCCACATTGGGCTCTGCACTCAGCCAGGAGTCTGCTTGGGATTCTTTCTCTCTCTCTCTGCCCCCTCCACTCGTGCTCTCTGAGTAAGTGAACAAATAATTAGGTAAGTAAATAAATAAATGAATAAATAAAATCTTAAAAAAAAAAAAGATTTTATTTTTTATCCTAGGAAGAATGGGAATCCAGAGAAGAATTTTCAGGGTGGAGGTGGGGGATGGATGGGCATGCAGAAAGGTGTTAACATGGTCAGAAGCTGATTCTGGTGGCAGTGTGGAGAATGGATTTGAGGGGGCTTGAAAGACCACCTAGTAGGTGTATCCATGATCTTTCCAAAAAGCACAAATGAATTTCCCCCACCTCCTAAATGTCTAGTTGTACCAAAATAAAATCTAAAGTATTTAGTCCAACAAACGAGGCCCTTTCTAGCACTTGAGAAGTTTTCTAGGCTTGTCTACTGCTTACTGATGTGCATCCATGCTGGGCCTCTGTTTGCTGCTATTTAACCTTTGTGCTTTCTGTTCTTCTACCTATGCTGCCCTCATCGTCCCCTCTTACGAGCCTAGGGAACTTCTGTTTTCCAAAAAGAAGCAGTTCCACACCATATCCTCCGAGAAGCTTTTCCAGAACATGCCTCATTTCCCACCCCAGGAAAAAAACAAAAACAAAAAAATAATCATTGTTTATCCTGAATACCTGTTGGCTTATAATATTATAAACAAAAAAAAATCATTGTTTATCCTGAATACCTGATTCTGTAATATTATAACAATGTTTACCCATCTTCCTGACCCATCTGAGCTACAGGTGGTCAGGGATTGTATCGTTCATCTTTGTTATTCATTCTTGTCTAGCATGTTACCTGGTGCCCATAAATATTGAGTAAGCATTCCATTTTTCTGTTCTGACCACTTTATTTTTACCAATAATCAGGTCAGTTACATAATTATTGACCACCTAACTATCCCAGGTGTATGAGAGATAAACGCACACAAACCACAGACCCCACCTTTGAACCATTTTTGTGGTGGGAACCGTGCTTCCTTTTCTTTGTTAATTTGCATTTCAATTTTTTTTATAGGAACTTTGTTCATTGTATAAGTCTAGAGACTCTTTGTCAAATCCCTGTTTACTGAAACTAAAGAGTATCTCTTTTGAATTCTTAAAGTTAGGAATAACACAAACTCATCTAAACTGCAGCACTCCCAGTCTCAACCCCTAGGTGATCAGGAATTCATTTATGCCTGTCATAGTGCCTCAAGAACTAGAGTGCCCTTGATTCTTATATTTGGGGGCAGCACTTAAAATGTTTTCCTCCCTTGATCTGCTGTTTGGGATAAGGTCACAAACTGACATGATCTTTTTTTTTTTCATTCTTTCTTTCTAGATTACAGCAAAAGCCTCTATCATTTTTGTTACTCTTCAGTACAATGTTACCCTCCCTGCAACAGGTAGGTAGTTTTCTTTCAGGATTTTCTATTTAAGTAGAAGTAAGTTTTACTTGAACAAATTTGGAGATTACCATGAATGCTAAATTCATTGATTTTAATAGATTTTACTCATGATTAGATTGAATGTTATTTTAATTTTGTAATGCAAGAAGTGATGTATTTTGTTGACTTCACCCTATAGATTATATGAAAATCGGATTTTATGTGTCTGACCTTTGTTGTAGATTTTGTAAATGAACTTGACTTTCCATGGGAGAACTTTTTTTTTTTTTTTGCCTTCTCTTCCCTCTGATCTTTTTCATAAGAAAATTCTAAGAATAGATATTATATATTTGTTTAAAGTGTTATCATTCAATTAAGGTTTCTAAAGATACAATGTTTAGGTTCAGTTTTTCTGACCTATGAGTTATGTTTTAGACCTAAAGAAACAGTCCTTTTAAGCCTATTTTATTTTTGTGTTTTTGTTGTGCTCTACCTCTAAATGTCAGTAAGCTCTAGGAGTTATAAACTACACTCTCAGACTCTATTTTTAAAAGTTTCATTTCTTTTTTTTTTTTATTTTTTTTTATTTTAAGTAGGCTTAAAATTTTAAAACACCCAGCATGGGGCTTCACACCAATGTGGAGCTTGAACTCATGACCCTGAGATCAAGAGTCACATGCTGCACCAACTGAGCCAGCCAGGCGGCCCTAAAAGTTTTATTTCTAAATTATGCAATGTGAAAGTCAAGTTGTTATTGAGAGTTGATTGTAGTTGAATACAATGATAGAGTTAACCAGCATGGGTGAGGGTATTTGGTTAATTAAATATTAACATACTCAAGACAAGTATTGGCTCTGTATTTAGAATGTAGGACCAGTTGTATAACATTGGATTAATTGGGTTTAATTCAGTTACCTAGTTGTATACATGCAGTTGGCCCTTAAATAATGCAGAGGTTAGGGGCTTTGACCCCTGTGCAGTCAAAAATCCACATACAATTTTTTGAGTCCCCAGAACCTTAACTACTAATAGCCTACTGTTGACTAGAAGTCTTACCAATAACATAAACAGTTGATTAACACATATTTTATGTTAAATGTATGATATACCTCATTCTTATAATTAAGCAAATTAGAGAAAAAATGTTATTTTTAAAAAGATAAATGTTATTAAAATCATAAGGACAAGAATGTACATTGGCAGTACTATACTTCTTGAAAAAAATCTGCAGGTAAATGGACCCATGCAGTTCAAACCTGTGCTGTTCAAGGGTCGGTCACATTTGATTTAGTGATTTAGATATCAGATCACTCAAAATCACAAAGTTGTTTTGAAATTTGAATGGGCCAGAGAAGAATAATGCTCTTCTTCTCAAATAATTTCCATAAATATAAAGCTTGAGAACAACAATTTACAGCAACTCATAAGTATTTGATTAAGATTTGTTTTGAAAAATAGAACAATTTCGAGGATTAAAGACAATTTTAAGTGACAGTTGCCTCTATCTATAGTTCTTGTAGGTCAAAATTCATTTAGATAGAGGTTAAATCAGTTTTTCTATCAGAATCATAATGAAGTGTCTAGTTTGAAAAGAGGTAGAAAATTTCAAAAGTTCTTTGAAAAGACAGACAGATAGGCTAAATATAACTTTGATGTAACCTAATCTCTACCTGGGATAATAGCAATTTTACAGTCTTCCCAAGGATCTGAGTATGGCCTCCCTTTCCCTGTTTTTTGGTCTTTGATGGCTGTAACTAACATGTGTCAAGTCTTTTGTAAGTAATTCTTGAGGCCTTGGATTTCTGGGTAGTCTTCCATTGCTTCTAAGACTCAAGATATCCAAAAACAAATCACCTATAATGTTTCTGTAGAACTTATTTATTAGTTAGTGTTCCTTTGTTTGTTTCCATAACTATGTTGTACTTAGTACTGTTCTTATAATCTTATGTATATTTTTGTGTATGTGTGTTCTGTCCTTTTTGGCCTTCAGAAGAACAAGCTACTGAATCAGCATCCCTTTATTACTATGGTATCAAAGACTTGGCTACAGTTTTCTTCTACATGCTAGTGGCGATAATTATTCATGCCATAATTCAAGAGTATGTGTTGGATGTAAGTATACAATCTTAGAAATCTATACTTGATAAAATACTAGCTCTCCATACTTATAGTAGTTACATATTAAATATGCCTTATGATATATTCTTAATTACTAATGGTTATTTTTATTTTTAGAAAATTAACAGGCGAATGCACTTCTCCAAAACGAAACACAGCAAGTTTAATGAATCTGGTCAGCTTAGTGCATTCTACCTTTTTTCTTGTATTTGGGGCACATTCATTCTTATATCTGTAAGTATATACTATGCTTAAATTCGCATTCCTCAAAGTATTTATGTTATATATCCAGAACAGAAAATGATGTCCTATTTTTAATGCTCATAAGCAAATCCTGAACCTTAGAAAATCCCTTCTCTATTCTTGTTCTTATCTAAGATTAGGAATTCTCCTATTGAACTAGTATAAATCAAGTTTCAGCAGTAAGCCTCTCTTTTCGTTAGTTTTCATACAGCAGAAATTCTAAACTGTGTTTAATGTTTCAGAAAGTCTTACTCATTTTTAGTCAGCCTGAATGTTTTTATATCCTGTAGTCATTTGCAGATATCTCTATATTAGCAAAAAGGGTAAGTCAGTGATAACTTTTCCTGGGTTATGTGAATTGTAATATTTCTAATCATTTCTTCTTTTAAAAACAGTCCAAGTAGTGTCCAAGCAACTTAAAATATTGTGTGACTTTTCAGTTAAAGCTATCAAATCCTTTAACTGTATCATTCTAACTAGTGAGTGGGGAAGGTAGTGTTTATGATAGTATTAACAGTCTCTGAAATTTATATGCACTCTAGAGTTTACATATTTTTTTTAATTTTCTTTTAAAAGACTTTATTTATTTGAGAGAGAGAGAGACAGTGAGAGAGAGCATGAAAGGCAAGAAGGTCAGAGGGAGAAGCAGACTCCCTGTGGAGATGGGAGCCGCATGCGGGACTCGATCCCGGGACTCCGGGATCATGACCTGAGCTGAAGGCAGTTGCTTAACCAACTGAGCCACCGAGGCGCCCTTGAGTTTACATATTTTTGAGTTTGTTAGGATTCATAATTTTCTTTAATCGCCATGTTAGAGATGAATAAACAAGCAAAGTGTGTAATAGTTAATGTTGGAAATAGATTAAGACTCAATCTTTCCAGGGCTCATGCCGTTTTATGCTGCTGCTTTAATGATACTTCAATTTTTTTTTATAAATATATGTAATTTCTGCTTAAAATCTATGGTATAATTTTCTTAAATATAACAATGTTACATTTCAATAGGAAAATATTCCTATTAAAGATAAGTCACTTGAGAGGTTTGTTGGGGTTTTTTGGGGTTTTTTACATATGCAGTAATTCTCACTGAATAGATCTGGTTATCTAAAAAAAAATGGGGGTTAGTATGTGGACATCATCCTATGAAACTTGACAGCACCTTGATCCTCCATCTCCTGTCAGGTGCTGCATCTTTCCTGAAACCCTTTTCTGATCACCAAAGACAAAATTCATCTCTCCCATAGGTGTTGTTGCCTCTGTTATGTACCATTACTGTTTTTTTATTGTTTTATGTTTGTTTGCATACATGTATTTTTTACTCTATTGGATTGAAAGAATTTTGAAGGCCAGGAATTACACTTATTTGACTTCATATCTTTCATAGTGATTGTCATTTTGCTAAAATAAGCAATTCAACTGAATCAAAGATGACTAAAACAACTAAGAAGTTTTAGCTTCAGTGGGCCCTTTGGAGCCCGATCTGGGAAACTATAAATGTGCAAGAAATGAAAATACTGTCTTATTGTCCAAGAAAGTTGCATTATACTCAATAGGCTAATTTTTATATCTTCTTTCTTAGGAAAACTACATCTCAGACCCAACTATCTTGTGGAGGGCTTATCCCCATAACCTGATGACGTAAGTCATTTTAGCAGGCTTTTCTTAGTTATGGGCCATGATCATGTCACTTTTCAGCAGAACCCATTCTTGTCATTCTTTTTAAGACTTTAGCAAATTCATACAATAGGTATGTCATTGGCAGTCCCTCTGCCATAAGAACGAAAACTTCTTGTGCACTTACTTTTTTTTTCATGTATGTGATAATATTTCCAGCATGTTCATTAGCTTGAGAAAACTTATTTTAACAATAATCTTAATTTAGTTCCCTTCTCCCTCATCCTTTCTCCTCGTCAGTTCTCCATCTTCTCCATACTTTTGCTCCTCTTCCACACCCCAGTCTCTTTTTACTCCTTTCATTTCTTCTCTTACACTGTAAACTTCAGGGTAGCGATTGTCTCTTTTTTATCTTCCTAGCCCCCAGGGTTTCTATACAGTCCTGTAAAAAAGCTCAGTGTTGCAAAGACATTCAGCTGTGTTACTCATTCTTCAAGCCCAGCTCTAGCACAGCTATTCCATATTTTCCCTTGCTGCGTTAGCCTATGTTGTCTTTTGCTTTCCTGAATTTGTTGTTTCGGTGTATAATATCTTAGGTAATATCTTTACATTGTCTTGGATGTTCTATAATTGTTTCATTTATGTAAGTGTTATATTGTGCCCATGCCCACCAAGACTGTGTACCTTGGCAGCAAGTAGGAACTGTCTCTTTATATTATATATCCTTCAGTGTGCCAGGCCATATGTAGGTGATTGTCACCTAGACAGCACTCAGTAAATGTACTGTGATGTGAGAATTGGAGAAAAAAGTACGAAGGGAATAACATGACCATGCATACCTTTGTTTTTAAGTCCAACAATAGTACCCATGCTGCTGAGTCATTCTGCCTTTTTCAAATGATACTAATTCAGTGAGCTTTTATGCAATAAACATCATATTTATATAGGACTATCTCTCCTCTCCCACCCCCAAAATTTATTTCCAATTGGATTTTGGTTCTCAATTTTAGAAGTCTAGAGGAGAAGGAGAAGGGAGAACAAAGAGAAAGCAGAAGGACTGGAGGGGTATAACTCCAGAGACTATTGATTCTAGGCTGATGAGCTCAATCTCCTGGGGAACATTCCATGCTGTATTCCTCTTTCTGAACCTAGTTTTCCTCCATTTATTTGAGAGCTCTCTCAATGTTCCAACCAAGTAAAGTTACCATATTTCCCTAAGAAAAAAGTCAGGGAGTGTTTGCAGTTGGGATTATACCAATTTCAGGTGATTGTTCTTCTAGGCACCTTCACCTTTGTGTCCATCTTTTTGCCCTTCCTGCTTTCCTCCTGGTGAAACCTTAAAGGTCTGTAAGGTGATTCCTTCAAAGTCATGCTCCTTGTGTCTTTGGTAGCTAACATGACAAATCAGTATTAATTTACTAATAGATTAGGGCATCTGGTTCCTCCCCACTAGCGTGCAGGTCATCAGGGTTCTGCAGATAATGTCTTTGCCTCTGTTGTTTAATCTAGAGGAATCAACTGGTGGTGAGAATATTCTAGGGAGATAGGGAAGTGGCTGCTGGGGAGTTGTTAAAGGGGAGCAGAATACTGCTGGGAGACCTGAAATGATAACACAAAGGTAGCTACTTTGTACATCCTGATTTCCCACATTTGTTTTTACTTTATTCTTTAAAAATAAGGTGCTTTAAAGGGTATTTTTTTCCTTTCTTTGCAGATTTCAAATGAAGTTTTTCTACATAGCCCAGTTGGCTTACTGGTTTCATGCTTTTCCTGAACTCTACTTCCAGAAAACCAAAAAAGTAAGCTGGGGTTTTGTATTTTTATAAGTTTTCTTGTCATTTTTTTCCTTTTTTTGAAAAGTCACTCTAAAATTGGACATTTTCTCATGTCTCTAACCTCGATTTTTCTTTCCCACCTCAGCTCTTCCCCGCTTATGCTCCCACCTCCCCTCTTTCCACAAAGACTAAATATCCTCACATATTTCTTGGGGAAAATCTTTGGTCATTTTTTTTTTTTAAAGATTTATTTATTTATTTATTTATTTGACAGACAGAGATCACAAGTAGGCAGAGAGGCAGGTAGAGAGAGAGGAAGGGAAGCAGGCTCCCCGCCAAGCAGAGAGCCCGATGTGAGGCTTGATCCCAGGACCCTGGGATCATGACCTGAGCTGAAAGCAGAGGCTTTAACCCACTGAGCCACCCAGGTGCCCCAAATCTTTGGTCATATTTTAACTTAGAGTGGAATCTTTTACATTTGACGTGTTAATCACTTGTCTTAAAATTGTATTAGTGGTAATTTTAAAATAAAATTTAAACAAATTTTGAAATCTGTAATATTAGTATTACAAATAATGTAATATTAGTTGTATGTTATTGATATTCTTAGGAATTTCACATATGAGACAAAAGGATTAATCAGATTATTCTGCAGCTAACAGTTCTATGTGTTAAGGCCCAGTAAAAAAAATTCAGTATTAAATAAAGTAAGCCGTAGTTAAATACTCAGCAGTGAAGCTTTTCCTGAAATGGGTGGAGCATTCTTTTTAGCATGTGAGAAAAATGTTTGAACAAATAACAACTGGAGCAGTGCAATATCCTTCTTTCCATTTTACCCTCAGTACTTCTCAGGTCAGACTCTGTGATACTGCTGAGCACACTTTAGTTTCTTTCTTCAACTCTTTCTTCTCTCAAACCTTTACCACCTCCCTGTTGCTTGAAACTAAATACAGCAGCTCACCTGTGCTCTGCGGCGGTTTCTCTGGTTTGTACCACCTCCTCCCTGCTCCCTTTTCCTCTGTGCTCTCCTTAGGATTCATTCACACTGATACTCTCTAATTTTATGATCCTGGCACATCTTTTTCTGGGAATACTGTTAAATTAATCACACACTGTTACTCCCTTTTTGGGGGAGAGATTATTTTAAAAATCCTTATACAGGAGTATGGACAAAACAAGTTTAGTCCTGAGTTCACAACTATTGAAGCTGGGTAGGGCTACGTGGGGGTTCCTTATGCTCTCTCTTTGTTGTATATGTATTTACATGTGTCCACATTTAAAGCTCCCTTACTTTTCAGGATAGAAGTGTAACATGATCATTTCCTTTCTGACTTCCCCAAAGCCACACTTATTTGTATATGTACTGCAAGTAGTTAATCCAGAGTGTAGCTACCTAACTTATTACGGTGTTGTGTCTGTGGTTTTTGTGTCCTGTACATCTGTCATCACTGATGCTGTCTTCTATGATTAGAAAACAGCACCAAATAGAGTTCATTTACTATGGCTTGAAAGTTCTTTTTATGTTGATTTCTTTTTCAAGTGGAGTGTTTTTCTAGTTAAGTTGATTATAAGGATTAGGATGATAAAACCTTTGGCTTAGAACAGTGTTAAGATAAGATCCTTAAGCTCACAGTTTCCAGAAGCCCTTCCATATTCAGTGAGCACCTAGTGTGAACCACAGATGTCCTTGAGCTGCACTGCCCAAAACAGAATCCACTAGCCACATTTAAAGTAATCATAATTAAAAACAAAATGTACTTTTTTAGTCACACTTAGTCCTACTGCAAGTACTCATTTAGCCACATGTGGCCATACTGTCTGCCATTTTGGATAGCAGAGAGAGAGAGCATTTCCATCATCGCAGAAAGTTCTGCCGGGCAGTGTTGCTGAGAACATCATTCTTTCTTAATATCTTACTACTGTGGCTCAAATATTTAAAGCTTTCTCCATGTCCAGACTTGTATACCCATAGACATAATACCTCTAGGCTCCATTATTAATCTGTATGTCTCTTAGTCATTGACCATGTAAATAAGGAAGGACATTTCAAAGTAATTGCTCATTTTAGTTTTCAAAGTTTTCCTTTCTTTATCAATTCCTGCCAGATGGCATTTCTCCAGAAATGCAATCTAATTTTTATGGAATAATTTGCATAACTTAGAACTTAACTGAAACTATTTTTAACACCTACATATGACAGTCAAAAGTAACTGTTTCAAGTAATTAACATAATTTGAAAGTAACAGCTGCATATGTGTTAAACAGTTTCTTAAAATTTACTCTATGAAAATTATTTTTGGAAGAACACTTTACTGGAAGAAACTAGTACAGTGATTGTTTTTGAACTGATCCTACAGAGAAATGAAGAAAGAAAGAAAGGAACACTACTGTTAGTAGCAGTTCAAGAGGTGTGTTAGTCACAAATAACTCAATTTCTTTTAAGGAGAATATTTTAAATACATATAATATGTATGCCTCAGTATAAACATTATTCCATTTTGCCCATAAGAAGATTCACAATGTAATTTCTTATCCAACTTGAATATGTGGCATTTTGGGGAAGTCTCAATGAAATAGCCAAATGTTTTATTTCTCATATTCAGTTTATTTAGTTTAATTATATATGCATGTAAATATTTGCATGTCCTATGAGTATTTTAAATTAGAAATAATGCTTTTTCCCCTCCCCACTTCATGGAAGGTATATTCACGCTCTCCACATGCAACTTTGTTGTTCATATCTGTCATTCATCACTAGAGCCACTTTTTGAACCCTTTCAGTTTGTCCAGAATACATCATCATCCCTCTACTGATTCCTCTGCAAGGCCCTCTATAAACACTTAGAAATCACATTGATGTTGAGGTTTTTAAGGCTGTGTATCTTACCCAAACATGTATTTCTTATTCAAAATAATCGATATAGATCCCTATTACATAAGAGTTTTGAAAAATTTTAAACATGAGATGGCTCCATCTGTGGTTTAGGAGGAAATCTTTGCCTAATATGTGGGCATATTTATGATACTCAGTTTAAAGTCAAGTGTTTTAGTACAGTCTAGTTAAAACATTTTTTTATAAGAATAGAAATTTACTAGGGCGCCTATGTGGCTCAGTGGGTTAAGCCTCTGCCTTCAACTTAGGTCATGATCTCAGGGTCCTGGGATTGAGCCCCCATCGGGCTCTCTGCTTAGCAGGGTGCCTGCTTGCTTCCCCTTCTCTCTCTGCCTGCCTCTCTGCCTACTGTGATCTCTCTCCTTGTCAAATAAATAAATAAAATCTTAAAAAAAAAAAAAAAGGACAGAAATTTACTAAAGTATATGGCTGATCTTTTTAATAAAAAGATGTTGGGGTAACAACTGAAAATGTCACTTGAAGTTATTTATAATTTTAGAACTTGTTTTGATTTAATGTACTATATTTACTAGATTTTCCATGAAAAGTGAGACAATTAGAATTTTAAATCATCATTCCATGATTTCATTCTTACGTTAATTATTTAAACATTACCATTAGGAATAGGGAGACTTTGATGAAGGGTTTTTTTTTTTAAGATTTTATTTATTTATCTGAGAGAGAAAGAGAGTGCAAAAGCAGGGGGAGGGAGAGGGACAAGCAGACTCTGCACTAAGCATGGAGCCTGATGTGGGGCTCGATCCCAGGACCCTGGGATCATGACCTGAGCTGAAGGCAGATGATTATGACTGAGCCACCCAGGCACCCCAGAAGTTATATTCTTTAAAATAGTTTTTCCAGCAGTTATTTCAGCAAATTAGCTACACTGACTTAGACAAGTTTTATAAAATGAGTTTACTGTTCAATCAGCAATTAAAAAACTTGTAAAGCTTTTGTTGTAAGTATCAGGAGTCCCCTTAGTCCCTTTTCTCCTCAGAAATTTGGAGCATAGATAAACACATCTGAAGAATATGGCAGTATTTCCCATACCAAGTCACATGCCACTTGCTTTAATTTAAAATATTTTATTTAAAATTATAGTTAAAAGTGTTTTGTTGTGTACTGTCTACAATCACGTTGTATGTTGCCAGTATATAAACACCACATTTTGGGAAGCATGTATATCACGGGGGCACCTGGGTGGCTCAGTGGGTTAAGCCTCTGCCTTCAGCTCAGGTCATGATCTTAGGGTCTTGGGATCGAGCCCCGCATCGGGCTCTCTGCTCAGTGGGAAGCCAGCTTCCCTCCCTCTCTCTCTGTCTGCCTCTCTGCCTACTTGTGATCTCTCTCTCTGTGTCAAATAAATAAAATATTTTTAAAAATGTATATCACGTATATACAGTGACACCTGTATTCATAGCATATGAAATAGCATTTATAACATTGCGGGTGTGCTGTTCTGAAGTGATTTTAAGACCAGAAAAAGGTCCCCTTGTGTTAAACTTCAGCATATTCGTCTTGACACTGTTCTCCCATTCTCTCTCTCCTTTTTTTTTTTAAGATTTTTTCGCTATTTGAGAGAGCATGAACTGGGGGGAGGGGCAGAGGAAGAAGGAGAAGCAGACTCCCCACAGAGCAGGGAGCTTGATGTGGGGCTTGATCCCGGGACCCCTAGATCATGACCTGAGCTGAAGGCAGACGCTTAACTGGCTGAGCCACTTCAGGGCGCCCCTCCCTCTCTCTTGTAAGGAGAAATATTTCATTGGAAGTTTAAAAATTAAGACAGCTTATTTTCAGAGATCCTTCTCTCTCCAATTGGAAGAACCACTGTAAACTGATATCCTATCTTGGGTTTTTTTCCCCAAGAGTCTCAAAACATAGTAATATATATGGTACTATTTGACTATTTTATGTTCTCCCTTTCTAACACTTGATCTTTGTACCATTCTTACTAGAGAAGAGTTTTCAATTTCAAAACTACAGTTGTAAAATCTCTACTCTTTATCTAGAGATTTGGGGAAGTAACTCTACTGAGATATAGAAGAAGTAGAGGGCCAATAAAGGCCTGCGCTCAACTGTACTAGATGCCAGAGATGAGTTTAGTGAGGTTCCAGAGGAATACAGTTCAATTCACTTAACATCAATCTTCCATTTTAAAAAATTACAGTTAGCAGCTGTAGTATATCAATAATACTAACCAGGCTTAATATAGCCTGATACTGTATATAAGTCAGGCTACTATGACTATGTTCCATATATACATGGACACAGCAAAAAACAAAGTAGAAATGAGATATGTATGCATTTCATAAATTAACAAGTGTTTATTGAGTTTAACACTGTCAGTTTTTACAAACATTTGTGACTACAACTCAAGATGAAAAGGTAGATTTTACATCATAATTTTGTGTGTGTGTGTGTGTGTGTGTGTGTGTGTGTGAAATCTGTAATAAAATTTTCATGAAACAGTGTAATATGCTGTACACAGAAATGGTTCAGTGTGTTTAATCTATTATGCATCTCTATTTACAGGAAGATATTCCTCGTCAGCTTGTCTACATTGGTCTTTACCTCTTTCACATTGCTGGAGCTTATCTTTTAAAGTAAGTTGGGGTTTTGCTTGGATGTGTAAATGGACTGGGTAGATAGTGGGTTAGTCTGTTTTAATTGATAATTGATCTTTACATTTTAAATTTGTCCTTTTAACAGCTTGAATCATCTAGGACTTGTTCTTCTGGTGCTACATTATTTTGTTGAATTTCTTTTCCACATTTCCCGCCTGTTTTATTTTAGTGACGAAAAGTATCAGAAAGGGTAAGTTGTTTAGCCATTCTATTTCTTGTGTAATTAAAGTCAAGTCTGTGTTGCCAAGGACTGTGCTATTGCCATGGTCCATGCTGGGGGCAATTATATCACTCTGTAAGCTGTTAGTAGTAGCTTTAAATAAAATAAAACAACTTTACAATTCAGATTGGCATTTTATTCTCTAAAATGGGAGTCTCATCTTTGCTGGAGAGATGTTATAGTGGAACTTATAATTTTGAAGGTTTTTGGGGTTTAGTTTTCTGTTATAATTGCCCTTTGGTTTAATGCATGTTTTTCTTTTGAAGAAAGAGTAATGGGGAAGTGGTAATAGGAATAGGAAAGAAGAAAATGAAATAAAAGATTATATAGCCTAAAAAAAAAAAAAAAAGATGATATAGCCTAAAAGATACTAAAATATTTCGATGGAAAATTGGACTGAAAACAGAATTGGAACAGTATGACTTGTTAAAAAAAGAAAGTAAAACTAGGCCTATTAAGTGGGAATTGGGTGTCCTGTTTGTTAACAGGACAGCTTTTCTTTTGTCCAGCATTTTTCAGAATTTTTCTGTGTACCAGTAGTCATTATAGTTACATTTTAAAAAAGGAGATCAGCTAAACAAAAGTCAATTATTTCTTTACTGGACTTCTAGAATCTTAAAGCTCCTGTGTTATATATCTCCAAAAGTATGATATAATATATAGCAGATCCCAAACATTTTACTTCAGAATCCTTTTTTGTAGAACAATAAGAAATGTTGTTTTTGTTTTTGTTTTTTTTTAACATATAATGTATTACTTGCCCCGGGGGTATAGGTCTTGAATCATCAGGCATACACACTTCACAGCACTCACCATAGCAGATTGTTTTTAATATGCATTTGCTTGTAGGAATCTGATTTCTATTAGAATCTATTCCTATCTTTGCAATTTTATGAGTTTGACTTAAGACATTTTCTTACAGGTTTTCTCTATGGGCAGTTCTTTTTGTTTTGGGAAGACTGCTGACTTTAATTCTTTCTGTACTCACGGTTGGCTTTGGCCTTGCAAGAGCAGAGAATCAGAAATTGGATTTCAGTGCTGGGAACTTCAATGTGTTAGCCGTAAGGTACAGCCCATTTTAACATTTTTCTCTTTGTACTGCTATATAGGATATATTATCCATTTATGATATAGATCGTCTTAAAAAAATAGAGACAGTATGATACAGCGGGGAACACATTCATGTGATTTCAAACCTGCTGCAGTCTCATGTTTTAATTGAAATGCTAAGGGATTTCTTTGAATTTAGAGATTAACTATTAATGGGATAATTACTTATTAGCATCATCTTGTCACCATTGGGAATTTAGCACCAAGTTAATCCTGTCAGTGCAAGATAAAATACTTCATTCAGTGGCCATTGCTTTGATATACTCTAATGTTTTGTTTATTAACCTTAATATCCTCAGAATTGCTGTCCTGGCATCCATTTGCATTACCCAAGCATTCATGATGTGGAAGTTCATTAATTTTCAGCTTCGGAGGTGGAGGGAACATTCTGCTTTTCAGGCACCAGCTGTGAAGAAGAAACCAACAGTGACTAAAGGCAGGTCTTCTAGAAAAGGAACAGGTTTGTATTCAGTAAGCCGTGGAAAAGCTGAAGTAGAAAACTTTTTTTTTTTTTTTAATGTTGTGGGGTCTTATTCTAAACTTAATTAAGATTTAAAAAAAATTTTTTTTTTCATTTGAGAGAGCAAGAGAGCGCTGTGCACAGGAGCAGGGGAGGGAGCAGAGGGGGAGGAAGAGGGACAGGCAGACGCTGTTCTGAGCGCAGAGCCCAACGCAGGGCTCAGTCTCATAACCCTGAGATCATGACCTGACCTGAAACCAGGAGTCAGATACTCAACTGACTGAGCCACTCAAGCATCCCTAAATCTTACAAAGAAAATTTGATTCTGTTTTTAGCAAAATCAGAAGCAAAGTAAAACTCACCCATTCAACAATTTGTTGATTCCCTAGGGTCAGTTATTTCCCCAAAAGCTGTCTACTAAATTTTTCTTCTCCCAGGTTTTCCACTAGACCGGTGTATATGGGCCATTTTAGTAGTGAATAATTAACCCAGCAAGTGGTAGTTTGTGCTTTCAAGCATCTTACTCATATTTAAAAAAAAGAAAAGAAAAACCTCTTTAAAGCCCCTCCCATCTGCCTTTAGTTCCGAGCAGAACAGCTTTTTCTATAACTTTTGATTGCTTGATCCTTCATCTTTGAGCCTGCATCTACTACCCTCTTTTCTCCTTCTGGCTTTTGATTGAAAATGCATTGACATTGCAATAATTTTTTCAACTAGTATTTGGTGTTATACTTGGAATTGTAACATAAAGGAGTTCCAGTTTTAAAGATGCATCAACTCTGGTTTGCTCCTTAAAAGTCTTCATATTTGATAGTTATGCCCTCCAGCCCTGTCCTATTCAGGCTTGTCTCAGCAACTCTTGGGCCTTTGCATTTCATATAAATTTTAGTACATCTTGGTCAGTTTCCACTCCCCTGTCCCTCGCCCTGCCAAAGAAACTCTTCCTGGGATATTGGATTAGAATTACATTGAATCTATAGATCATTTTAGGGAGAAATGAACACTTCAGCCTGTGAATATGGTATACACTTCCATTTACCTAGATTATTTTTAACTTCTTTCAGTGATATTTATTTAATGACCATTTTGTGGGCATCTAGTAAATCATATACCATAGGGTTCACCCTTTAAAGTGTATGTTTCAGTGGTTTTTAAGTATATTCACAAAGCGTGTGAACCGCTAATTCCAGAACATTTTTATCTCCCCAAAAAGAAACCACATGCCCACTGGCAGTCTTTTCCTATCCCTTCCTTCCCCCTGCCTCTGGCAACCACTTACCTATTTTCTGTCTCTGTGGATTGCCTTTTCTGGACATTTCATATAGATGGAGTCGTATAAATTGTGATCTTTTGCAACTGGTTTCTTTCACTTAGCTTGCACTTAAGGTTCATACATGTTGTAGCAAATACCAATACTTTATTCCTTTTCATGGCCAAATACAAGTCCATTGTGCAGGTATATCAGGTTATGTTTATCCACTTACTAGTTGATGGGCATTTGGGTTGTTTGTACTTTTTAGCTAATTGAATAATGCTGCTGTAAACGTTTATGTACAAGTTTTTGTTTGAACACCTGTTTTTGCTCTCTTGGGTTTATACCTAGGAATGGAATGGTTAGGACAAATGGTGATTGAATATTTAACATTTGCAGGGGAACCAATAAACTGATTTCCACAGTGGCTGCACCATTTGACATTCATTGTTCTTAGATATGATATTCTTTTGTCCCCTGCAGCATTTGTTGAAAAGACTAATCTTTCTCTATTGAGTTGTCCTGATATCCTTGTTGAAAATCAGTTGATCCAAGTGCTTACAGGGCAGAATAAATAACTTATTTTCTGTGGGGAGAGGAAATCAGTTGATCAAAAAGTAGGAATTTATTTTTGGACTGTCAGTTCTGTTCTGTAGATCTATATGCCTCTTCTTATGCCAGTACCACCCTGTCTTAATTAATGTTGCTTTCTAGTTCATTTTGAAATCAGGAAATGTGAGTCTTCCATTTTGTTCTTTTTCATGATTTGGTTATTCTGGGTCCTCT
Organism: Martes martes; assembly: GCF_963455335.1. Lineage (NCBI taxonomy): Eukaryota > Metazoa > Chordata > Mammalia > Carnivora > Mustelidae > Martes > Martes martes. The sequence goes on from NC_137891.1 coordinate 61,741,063, forward strand.
GCACTTCCGTATGAATTTTAGGATCAGCTTGTCAATTTCTGCAAAAGCCAGCTGGGCTTTTGATATGGATTACTTTGAATTTGTCGATTTCCTTGAAAAATAGGAACATGGATGTCTTTCCATTTATTTGGGTCTTCCTTCATTTCTTTTAGTTAAGTTTTGTATTTTCTTTCAGTTAAGTTTTGTAGTTATCATTGTATAAATCTTTTTATTCCTAAGTATTTTATTCTTTTTGGTGATATTGTAAATAGAATTGTCTTCTTATTTTCATTTTTGGATTGTTTATTGCCAGTATATAGAAATATAATTGATTTTTCCATATTGATCTTTTATCCTGCAATATCACTGAACTGTTTAGGATTTTTTTTCTAAGATTTTTTTTTATTTATTTGAGAGAGAGAGAGCATGAGAGGGGGAAGGTCAGAGGGAGAAGCAGACTCCCTGCTGAGAAGGGAGCCTGATAAGGGTAGATCCTGGGACTCCAGGACCATGACCTGAGCCGAAGGTGGTCACTTAACCAACTGAGCCACCCAGGTACCCCTGAACTTCTTAGGATTATTATTTACTAGTAGGGTTTTTGTGTGGATTCTTTCGCATTTTCAGTATGCAGGACTATGTCATCTGCAGATGGAAGTAGTTTTTACTTCTTCCTGTCTAATCTGTATGATTTTTATTTCATTTTCTTGCCAAACTACCCTGGCTAGAACCTCCAAAACAATGTTGAGTAGAAGCAGAGAGAGCAGACATCCTCATCTTGTTATTGATATTATCAGGAAAGTGTGTAGTCCTTTACCATTACGTATGATGTTGCCTGTGGGTTGCCTAAAAGCCTTTTTATCAGCTTAAGGAGGTTCCCTTCTATTTCTAATTTATTAGTATTTTTATCATGAAAGGTTGTTAGATTTTGTCACTTGCTTTTTCTGCATCTACTGAAATCATCAAATGGTTTTTGTTCTTCATTTTATTGATATCATGTATTACTATTAATTGGTTTTTGAATGTTAACCCAGCAGTGCATTCCTGGGATAAATCTCATTTGGTTATGGCATATAATCCTCCTTAGATATTGTTTGATTTGGTTTGTTAGTATTTTATTGAGCATTTTTATATGTATATTCATAAAGGATATTGATGTATATTTTTTAGTAATGTATTCATTTTCTAATGTAAAACCAGTCTTACATTTCTGGTTTAAATTCAAGTTGATGATAATACGTAGCTTTTAGTAGATTGGTGTTTTCAGTATATTTGTTAGGATTTTTGTGCCTGTGTTCATATAAAAGATTGGCCTCTAATTAGCCTGGTTTTGTTCTTGTAATGTTCTTAGCACATCTTGGTGTCAGGGTTATGATAGCTTTATAAATAAAAGTATTGGGCAGTTTTATCCTTTGTGTGAAGTCAGCATTCTTTTTTACTTAACTGCTTGGAAGAATCTACCAGTGAGGCCATCTAACCTAGAATCTTCTCTGGGGGAGGATATTTACCTATAGATTTACATTCCTTAATAGATAATAGAATTATTCAGATTTTTATTCCTTATTGTGTCTCTTTTGGAAAATTGTATTTTTCAAGAACTTTCATTTCATCTAACTTGGCAAATGTATCAGTAAAATTATTCATAATATCCTTTTATTAATTTGTGTAGAATAGTAGTATTTTTTACTTCCCATGTTAGTAATTTATGCCCTTCTCCCCCCCCCCCCCCCCATTAGCTAAAAACTAACATTTGTGGGCTTTTTTGTTGATTTTCTTAGTCATATCATTGATTTCTGTTCGTGGTTCTTTGGGCTTGATTTGCTATTTTGTTATTTGTGGTTTACCTTCTTGAGATGGATCTTTACATCATTGATTTTCTGCCTATCTCGTGAATTACTTGCAATTAAAGGCAAGCTTTCCCTTTCAGCAGTGCTTTAATTGAATTTCACAAATTTTGATATCTTTTTCATTATCATTCACTCTAGGATATTATAATTCCAGTCTGATTTCTTCTTTGATCCACAGATCGATCATTTATTAATACATTGTTTAATTTACAACTATGTGGGCATTTTCTAGTTTTCTTTTTGTTACTGATTTCTAGCTTAATTCTGTTATGGCTAAAGAACATATTCTGAATGATTTCAGTTCTTTGGAATTTGTTAAGACTTTCTTTATGGCTCAGTATATGTTCAGTTTTGGTATATGTTCCATTTGGACTTCAAAAGAATGTGTTTTCTGAATTTCTTGGTTATTAGTTGTATATCAGGTCAGATCTGTTGTATTTTTCAATCTTTTTATCTTTACTGACTTGGTAGAAGGAGTTCTATTTATTCAGTCAGTTATTGCAGGAGATACTGACCTTTTCCTTGTAGCTTATCAGCTTTTGCTTTAAATATTTTGAAGATGTATAAGTACATCAAAATTTAGGGTTATTATAAATTCCTGTTGAATTTGTCCTCTTACTGAATGTCTGTCTTCATTTCTAGTAAATGTCTGTATTTACTATAGCTACACCAACTTTCTTTTGGTAAGATGTTATGATGCATCTTTTTCTATATTTTTCTACTTTAAACCTTTCTTTGGGGGCGCCTGGGTGGCTCAGTGGGTTAAAGCCTCTGCCTTTGGCTCAGGTCATGATCCCAGGGTCCTGGGATCGAGCCCCACATCGGGCTCTCTGCTCCGCGGGGAGCCTGCTTCTCCCTCTCTCTCTGCCTGCCTCTCTGTCTACTTGTGATCTCTGTCTGTCAAATAAATAAATAAAATCTTTAAAAAAAAAAAACAAAACAACCCTTTCTTTGTCCTTAAATATAAATTGCATCTTTTGTCAGCAGCATATAACTGGATTTAATTATCTGACAATTATTGTCTTTGTTTTTAGGAATATGATTTTCTTTGTATTTATCCTGTTCTCTGTCATACAGATCTTCCTGAATCTTGGCTTGACTTCTTTTATCGTTTTTGGAAAATTCTTGACCCTAATTTCTTCAAATATTCTTCTGCCCCATTCTCTCTCTCCTTTCCTTCTGGAACTCCAATAAATGTGTTAAACCCATTTTACCCTGTCCGTGCTTTCTGCATTTTTCATCCCTTTTTTTCTGAGTTTTAATCTAAGTTTTTTTTTTTTCGGTCCACTGATTTCTTCTGTTGTGCCTGATCTGTTATTAAATTCATTTATTAAGTCTGTATTTTCAGTTACTGTATTTCCCAGTTCTAGGATTAAAGATTTAGTTCTCGTGAAATTCTCCATCTTTTCATTTATTTTTATTACTCATTTTATGAGTCCCTGTGTGATAACTCCAGATGTGGATTACCTGAGGACCTTTTTCTTTTCTTTTCTCTTCTTTTTCTCTTCAACAGTAAACACCTTCATTACGTGAGTTGAAGGTAGGAGGGAGGAGGATTTATTTACCATTTGGACCTTGATTTTCTTCAAATAGAGCTCCAGCTTCTTGCCCTGTAGCACATAGCCCTCTGCTCAGCCACACTGGCCTGGTCTTCAGGCAATGCACTCAAGAAGCCTGCTCTGATGGAACTGCTGATTGTGGCTTGCTTCTTCCTTCCATTACGTTTCTTCTGAATTTTCTTTGGTTCTTTTTTGTTTAAAATCTCTTCCTCCTTAGGAGTCAACTTAGCCCCCTTCTTAAAGCCCAGAGGTAGTACATAGTGGGACTCATACCATGGTCAGGATGGCGTGCTGTCAATGAGCACAGTACCGTTCCTCACCAGGGTCTTGGTGTGGACTACTCATTCATTGTTGGGTACTTTGTAGATAACATTAGTAATTCCTGTTTGGTGCTTCCAACTCTCACAGCCCCAGGAGAAGTTCCCCACATCCAGCCTCAAGGCAGGGTACTTCTTATTGCCTCCCCAGATTGGGACTGTGTATATGGGGCAGAGCATCCCAGCTCATTCTTCTGTTTCTTGTGGAAGGGCTTTCTCTAGCCCCTGGTCTTGCAGGTTGTACCAGTTGTCCCAGCAGATGCCCATCACTTGGTGCTGGCCGAAAAGAGTGAAGATCTAGTCCTGATATTTTTTTTTCTCTTAGTTTTTAGTACTGTTGCCTTGCTTTCTGGGATGCCTGGTAGTTTTTTAATTGAATACTGGGTGTTTTATGTAAAAATGGGTGTAGGTTCCTAGGCGAGTTCATAGAGGCTCTGGATTGAATATGGGTAGATCATTCTGTCCTGTCAAAGCTATTTCCAGTTTACCCTCATTCCTGGAACATCAGCCATTTGTATAGTCTGTCTTCTCTGACAGACTCTGGATTCAGATTTCTTCTTCTGTCATTATGAGACCAACCAAGTCTCTGTTTAGTTTTGTATTTGCATAGGAGTTGCTTTCTGTTTGATTCCTCTGAGTCTTGCTTTGTGCATGCACATTCAGCAATAGGCAGATGCCTTGGGAAAAATACAGAGCCGCCTTGGGTTTTTGTTTTTGGGTTTTTTTTTTTCCTTTAGACAGCCATTTTTGTATTCCAACTTTAATGGACATTTTTGGAGGGAGAGTTAGTCTAATAATAGTTACAGATCAATCGATCTATCGATAGATACCTCCATCATAACTTGAAGAAGGCAGCCATAGTATACTCCTAAACATAAAAGTTATCCTAAACACTGACTTTATATCTTGTAAGGAAACATATCCCTAAGAACTTTGTTTACAGACAAATGTGAAAAGGTTCTTTAATGTTACCAAAAGTACTGCTCTTAAAACTATTCTAAAATTCTTGTCATTGTTTTTTAGAGTTTTCTGTCTTTTCTCTATCATTTTTTTCTTTCAGTAGTAATTGCTTTATGTTTTATTGAGATACAGTTGACAGTTACTTTTTTAAAAATTTGCTACTTTTAGGGGAACCTGGATGGCTCAGTTGTTAAGCATCTGGCTCTAGGTTTCAGCTCAAGTCATGGTCACATGGTTGTGGGATCAAGGGCCATGTCGGGCCCTGTGCTCAGTGCAGAGTCTGCTTCAGTTTCTCTCTCCCTCTCCCTTTCCCTCATACTCTCTCTCTCAAATAATTAAATCTTTAAAAAAAATTGCTACTAAACATGTGTTTAACATGTTACCAGGTTGGTTTTTTTTTTATTTTATTACCAGGTTTTATGATTGGTTAAATACTGGTAAAGATTTATTACTGAGAAATAAGTTTTACCTAAGGGCATACAGATCTTTATTGGGTTTTTAAATTTTCTTTTCTGAAGATACTTTTGTGTATAAAGATGATTTTATTTGCATTTCTTTATACAAGAGAGTAATACTGGGGCGCCTGGGTGGCTCAGTCAGTTAAGCATCTGCCTTCGGCTCAGGTCGTGATCCCAGGGTCCTGGGATCAAGCCCTGCATCTGGCTCCTTGCTCAGTGGGGAGCCTGCTTCTCCTGCTCCCTTGTGCTCTCTGTCTCTGTCAAATAAATGAATAAAATCTTTATTTTAAAAAAAAGAGAGTAATACTGATTCTTTTCTCTTTTCAGAAAATGGTGTAAATGGAACAGTAACTTCAAATGGAGCAGACTCTCCCCGTAATAGAAAAGAGAAATCTTCATAATGAATTATAATCTAACTGATTAATGTCCCCAAAGAAATATGCTTTTTACTATATCTTTCAGCACTAGAGATTTTTTCTGTCCTTGAAAATACAGTTTGTGCTCTTTGATTCTTGCTATTGTACTGTTTCATGCATTTTTTTAAAGGGCATTTGAGGGAAGGTTGATTACTATGAGTGAGAAAAATATTTAGCTTAGACTAAGCTACCTGCCTTCAGAATAGTTTAGGGACCACCACCATATTTTATTTTGTTTTTTATCTTTGAACGTTTTTCTAATGATTTGGAGAGATAACTATTTACAGAAATTCTACATATCAGTGATAAAATTTCTTGCTCTCACCAATTTTTTATATTAGCAAGATGGCCTCTTCCAGCAAGGTCATATTTTTTTAAGTTATCTTTCAGGGTAAAATGGAAATACTATAAAGTTGGATGTCAAACTTTAATATGTTTTCAGTATTCTCTAATTTTTAGGAATTTTTGTAGTCTTTACACCTGGGAAAAAAGATTTGTAAATTCACTAAAATAATTGTGTGCTTTATATTATAGGTAATGGTTGTTAATGTTACATCCCCATTTAAAAAAAAAATAGTATTGGTTACAATGTGTGGAGATTATTGCCATATATATTGAATCAAAATACATGAACATAAAAGTACCTGTGAAGTAAAATCTTTCTTGTGCATTTTCAACACTTGTGAACTGGAAATCAGAAAATTAAATATTTACTATAAAGAACCAAATCTGACTACAGCCCTTTTTGATATGTTTATTAATAATGATTCTTAATGGGGCTTGTTATAAGATCAATATGCACAGCATCTTAGAAAAATATTGTTTAACCTGCAAACCCTTTTTAAAAATAATGCCTATTTGATTTATATCTATAAAGAGAATGTTGGGTAATTATATTTGGAAAAACTGCATTAATCTTAAAGAAACTGAAAATTCAGTTAGCTAGTCTTACAAAAGACAGTGCTTTATGTTATAACTATAGCTTTGGTCCCACCTTTAATTGAGAAGCATTTATCTGTATAAAACATATTTTTGGATAAATATATATATATATTTGTATCTCTACAGAAAGTCTCTAAAAAACATTTGAGTAAAACATTTGGTTCCCTTTTCTATAATTATCCTTTAAAATTCTTATAGCTATATTTGGTTTTTTGTTGTCTTCACAGTACCTATACTGCTCCTTTTGGTGTTCACATCTTGTTCTCCATTTCTCACTTTTGTCACCAGCTCATGTTTGTGCCATTTTTAGTATAAAAGTTGCAGGCTTGTTAGGTCTGCAGTTTAATAAGTTGCCATACTGCTAGAAAGTTGTGCTTTCTATTTCCAGCTGTTGACTTCCTGGAAAAAGTAGTAGCTCTCTGTAGCATCATGGAGTTTCAGTGGAACCAAATTTTTGCCATTAAAAACTGGCATTATATTGAACTATACATTGAGAAATCAATCAAAATAAAATTTTTACTTTCACAAGCTGTATCCTGAACGTTTTCTTTATTGTTAGCAAGTTTTTATGCTATTTTAGACTATATAATCTCATTAAAATGTACCATGTTTAAAGAGTATACTCTTGATAAACATTTAGAATAGCCTTTCCCAAAGAAGTGTTCTGCAAAAAAAGAGGATTAGTTTCATATAATATCTAAGAGCTACTGAGGGGGAAAAAATGGTTAATAACCAAATTCAGAGACTACTGAGTTAAATTTAAAAGGTGTTTCTTTACTACAGGACTGTTCAACCCTTTATATACAAATAAGCTTCCTGATCCACTAAGAATGTTTGCAGTAGGGATATAACGTGCAGTGTTTCCTATCTCTTTGGGCTGTGGAAACTTCTTTATATGGAATTACTTAACAGCATCGTGTTCTACACCATACCATACCATAGGTTTAGGAAAAGGAAAGAAAAAAGCCCTTTGTAGGTAGCTAAAACTTGATAGGCACACATATAGTCACAAGTATAATTGTAAATTGTATAAGCTCTAGATCCCCTCGCCCCAAATGCTCTCAGGAAAGTCTTTACTGGCCTCCAGATTGTGCAGTGTGTCACTGTCACCCAGTCTAAGGTCAGCTTTGAAGGCTGATGGCAAGCATGTAAGACCGTGACCCAGGACAGCTGTCAGATTCATTGAGTAACCTTGAACTACTTGTTTTGCCATTTTGGGATTCAGTCTTTGCTTCTGTAAAAAGCCTTTTTGCTTGCCTTTTAGAGTATGGTTGTGGGTGGTCCAGGTGGACTATTTTGGAACAAAAGTATTAAGAGCATTCTTCTAAAATTCAGAAATTCTGCACAGGCAAAATCAGAGCTAATCCTGAAGCAAAGCTTGTATAGATGAAGAAACGGGAGAGATGAATTTTTTGTTGCACATTTTGTTAGCAATAACCATTGACACATTGTGTCCGCAAGGTGTTTCTAAATGTTTTCACTGAAAACTAGTTCTACTGCCTGTCTACATATTGACAAAAATATAAAATTGTTTTTAAGAAGTGATAGTTAAATTGATCACCTGTTTGCACTTTTTTTCTCAATGTTATTCGAAGCATTGCCATTCATTTCTTCTTAACTGTCTTATAAGCACCAAATTTTAATATATAAGTCAATTTGGGGGGAAACATCATCAAGAACTTCCCTCCAGAACAAAACAATGATGTTCATGCCTCCAAACAACCACATTTGAAGTCTACCAAAATAAAAACAAAAAGCCCACACACAAAGTAGCAAAAATCACATTCTAGGAGTTCCGAGCATTTAGCAACCTTTGCTTGTGCTGTCTAATCATCCTTCAGCTGACTTTTTAAAAAAAGTAACACCTTACCTCATCAAAATATACTTCTCCATTTGCATTTTTTAAATTAAAAATAATGATTAAAAAAAGAAAACTTTGAATTCACAACTGCCTGACTCATTTCAGTGTCATGTACAGCATATGAAGGTCAGGAGGGCTATTTGCAGCACACATGATTAGAGGATACTGGTCTTCAAGGTTCATTTTCCTTACAAACTGTAAAATAGCAATTCCAAGTGTGGCGGAAGAGATGACGTCTGAGAATCCTACAGGACAACACAGGTGCCCAAGCTGTTCATGGAATGACAGGGCTATTGTCAAATTGACACAGTTATTCTGTGTAACATTATTTCCCATCCTGTTGCAGTACTTTCACTGAGAGGCCAAGAATCAGTCTGAGAAATTCCCATGTGGAATCTTCTGGAAGACGCAGATATTGGAACTGCTGTCAGATCATTAATCACATAATCAAACTCTCGCCCTTCTTTGGCATATGTCTTCAGCACTGAAATGTAGTCTTCTATTAGGACGAGAGCTGTCTCCTTTAAGATTGTCTCAGGCATCACCACATGTTTTTCACACGTATGTCTTTTTTTTTTTTTTAAGATTTTATTTATTTATTTGACAGACAGAGATCACAAGTAGGCAGAGAGGCAGGCAGAGAGAGGGGGGGAAGCAGGCTCCCCAGCGAGCAGAGAGCCAGATGCGGGGCTCGATCCCAGGATTCTGGGATCATGACCTGAGCCGGAGGCAGAGGCTTTAACCCACTGAGCCACCCAGGCGCCCCTTCACACGTATGTCTTACATCCATTGACCACCATTTGGTCAATCTCTACCATAGTGACCATCTTTGGTTTCAGTTTGACAATTTCACGTAATATGCCCCCATCTCCGTCCCCTAGAATCAGTGCATCTTTGCCGCTGTAGTCTTTTCCACTGCCCATGGTGGCCTGGGTATACCCAAATCACTCCACAAGATTAACTTTCCCACCAAGGATGAGAATATTTCCAAATTACTTCGAGTGTAGAATTTCAACGTTCTGATAAGGTGAATCTTCATCATACACCACTTCATCTACGTCATACTCAACCAGGCAACAATTAGCAGTGGGCCAGTATCTGTCCATGGCCCCTCAAACTATGGGTGGTAATTGCTTCCCTTACCCGATACTGTCCTCAGTCCTTTCACTCTTTCTTCTACTTTGTTCAAAAGACTGTCAACTTCTTGGCCTGGTGAATCACTATCATAACTCTGAAGTTCCAACACCATCAATCCATGTGGGTAAACTCTCAAGTTGGCAAAGCTGCCATTGTTGTCTATGCAGGCCGCTAAATAACTATGGTCCTGCCAGCTGTGTAGACTGTCATCCCTTGCTGCTGGAAAAAGACCAGAGGCCTTTTAGAATGGTCTCACCATCAGCTGTGATGCTGAGCATGAAGTTGAGCATGCTATGCCATGCCACTGGCATAATGAGGTGAGGCCCTGTGCTGTGCCTGGGCAGGTGGCCGAGGGAGACTGGGAGGCTGCAGGACGTGCCAGGCTGCAGCCCATTGGGAGTGCCCACCTGTTTACATTTTTAAAAGAGTGGCTTCAGAAGTAATCTTGGGGGAATTTCTAGGGTAAAGCTTAAACAGATTGTTCTCTCCAGAGATCAACTTTGTTGTGTTAGGTGATTATATTAAGAGTCATTGACTATAAAAATTTCAGCACAAGACAGGTTTGGGAATTTCAAAGCAGGCATTAACAAGTATTAGTTGGGAAAATGAAACACTAGTAACCCAGGTCATGAAGAAAGTGAATGCAGCTGGGCAAAGTCTCTAGGTACTTTAGAAACCCTGGGCATACAGCTCGGTCCATTAAAATGCAATGAGGCAAGAAGACAAGTTCATAATAATGGTGCTGTTGATCTGGTTAGTGAGCACTTTTTTAAAGCTATTAGCCATCTACAAAAAGCAGTGGACCGCCGTGGCTTCTCTCTGTCTTGTGAAGACAGCGGAGAGCCTCATACTTCCAGACAGACTAGTCCTGGGTTTAAGCATGATTTGCTTTACAAAAAGCTCTACTAGGTATCTACATGCTGCACATTAAACAGCTTTATCCAATACCATTAGGGAGAAGGCTAAGCCGATTTGTCTAGCCTAACTATTTTTAGTGAAAACACTGTGTTTGCTTAAGGCTGAAATCAAACATTTGAGGTGTCCTGAAAACAAGCACATCAGAAAAAAATATTAAGAGGTTTAGGTCCATCACATAGTCTAAATCATGACTATTCATAACTCTGAGGGTAAGGGAGCAAAAGCAAAAAGCATATTCTCTTTTGAAGATTCAACCAATTCAAGTGATTTCTTGATTTCTGTTGTTGGTTTCTGTTAACATTAATAGGCACAAAATGGTAAGACTAGCAGACCAGGGTCCAAATCTTGGCTCCTCCACTGATAATTCTCTGTAATCTAATGTCTGTGACTCAGTTTCCTGAGATACGTAATAGCACTTATCCCACAAGGTAGTTCTACAAACTGAGATAACGCACATAAGTTGTGCATAGTTCTATTTCTGATGCTTACTAAATGTTAGCTGTCAGCTCCTAAGGTTGTGACAAACACAGGAAAGGAATGGCTAATAGTGTTAGGTAATTTCAGTTTACTACTTCTCCATATGTGACCCATTATACAAGGTATTGAACATTCATGCTCTATCTAAGGCAAGTACAGTGTTCCATGGTTGTTACCTTGAGTAGGCAGGCCAATAAACTTCCATGAAATGTTCAAGCCAACATTATAGCCATTTGATCCTTGCAAGACTGCAAACATGCTTATCCAGCACAAAAGTTCATAAATCAAACATCCAAGTCTAAACTGAATCATTTATACTTAGGTGATCCAATAATTATAAAAGCAACAAATAGCATGTATAATTTCTAAAGAATGATTTTTTAAAATCAGATGCCTAGGATTTATGATACTATAGTTTCATTCAGTTGGTATATACAACGTCTAGAGAATTTTTAGTTGCTTGGAATTCCCTTACCTTCTAATGGGAAGAATCAAACTCCATCAGATGAATGAGAATATTTACCTAGGATAAGAAAAGAATGTATTACAAGCAATGTTTATCAATATACTTGAACTAATCTTATAAAATGTCCTACGAATCCAGTTCTGTAAATGGACTGGAAGGATGGCTGTCAGAGTGTGTGTGGGATATACACAAAAGTGTGGATAATGCATGAAATAGACTAAAATCTAAAGACCAAGTTCCTTACTCTTTTGTCTATTTGCTGATTGACTTCTGAACTAATCCCTTTTTTCGTTCATCAAATATAAGAAACTATAATAAAACTTTTTTATGAAAACGATTAGAGAATAATTTTTTAAATTCAATTTTACCAGGCTAATTTATGTTAGTAGTGACCTCCTGACCAATTAGAATGGTCCTTTTCTCTTTCTTGCTGATTTCATTCACAACAAACAAAGCAATAAGATACAGGTCATTTGTTATGTAGATCAGAAAGGGAAAATGTCTATACTATACATAATAAGTACATGAAGAATGAAAAATTAAGTGTAGTTTTTAAAAGTGAATTCCATGGCTAAAATTAACAACACAGGAAACAGCAGATGTTGGCAAGGATGTGGAGAAAGGGAAGCCCTCTTGCCCTGTTGGTGGGAATGCAAATTGGTGCAGCCACTCTGGAGAACACTATGGAGGTTCCTCAAAAAGTTAAAAATAGAAGTATCCCATGAGCCAGCAATTGCACAACTAGATATTTACCCAAAAGATACGAAAATACTGATTTGAAGGGATACATGCACCCTGATATTATAACCCAACATTATCAACAATAGCCAAATCATGGTACCAGCCCAAATGTCCATCGACTGATGAATAAATAAAGAAGATGTGGTATATAAACACAATGGAATATTACTCAGACATCAAAAAGAATGAAATCTTGCCATTCGCAATGACTTAGATGGAGCTACAGTGTATTATGCTAAACAAAATAAATCCCTGAAAGAAAAATATCACACGATTTCACTCATCTGTGGAACTTAAGAAACAATACAGATGAACATATGGGAAAGGGGAGAAAAGAGAAAGAGAAGGAAAGAAGCCATAAGAGACTCTTAACAATAGAGAACACACTGAGGGTTTATGGAGGAAGGTGGGTGTGGGACAGGCTAAGTGGGTGATGGGGATTAAAGAAGACACTTGTCATGATGAACACTGTGTGTTGTATGTAAGTGATGAATCACTGAATTCTACTCCTGAAATGAGTATTGCGCTGTGTATTAGAATTTAAATAAAATTTTAAAGAAAAAAAGAAGGTAAATTCCATTCTGTAGGATTAAGGTCTAGAAAACTACTAGGAGTGATAGAAGACTGGTAATATACCTAAATCCTAATACACATGGGAAGCTTTGAAAAACTTGAAAGAAAATAAGCAAGGCTTGGGGTGCCTGTGTGGCATATAGTTGGTTGAGCGACTGGCTCTTGGTTTTGGCTCAGGTCCATGACCTCAGGGTTGAGGAATCAAACCCCACTTCAGGCTCTGCACTTGGTGCGGGGTCTGCTGAAAACTCTCTCTCCCTCTTCCTCTGCCTCTCCCCACCACCCCACCACTCCCCCCCCACCCGCACACACACAACTCTCTCTCAAATAAATAAATAAGTCTGAAGAAGAAAGAAGAAGAAGAAGAAGAAGAAGAAGAAGAAGCAGCAGCAAAGCTTGGCTGAAATTTATCCTCAAAAGAACTAACATAACTGCACTCAGTGAGTAGAAAGCCCCGGTTCACACCTAGAAGTCAGTTCTCTGTTGATATTATGATACCGTGGGGCAACTCTGCCACCGCCCAGATACAATGGTACTGCAGAGTAAGATGGAGATAGGGAGACAGTCATTTAGCAAGAATTCTCTTCCTGCAAAGAAATACTCCACAGTGATACTCATTGAAATTTATGGAGCCCATCTCTAAACACTGGCCATTATACAGACAGCGCGGGCTCATCTCCTCTCTGCTTCTAATATAGAGCATCTTAATTTTGTATAGCCTGTGGGGTTTTTTGTTGTTGTTGTTGTTTTAATGAACACTGAAACAATAAAGAATTTCGAAAGCAAAGCCATCTTGTGGACCGTAGCTTTAGGTTTAAGTAATCACTGCTTTCCTTGTTTTACTGTATTTTGATGAGAGCCAACATTCTGATTACAGTCCAGCATCTCTGGTCCGGCAGGCGGTGCCAATCACACCCCATTACATATGGATGCAGAGTAAGTGCCCGTTAGGGGCTGCGGCAATCACCACCCTAATTTTCCGCTCACGCTCCATCCACGTCAGCGCTCTCGTCTCCAGAGGTAAGAGCAGCTGTACTCTCTGTACTCATTAACCCAGCCGCCCTTGACATTTGTTCCTTTTTTTTTTAAACCTAATGTCGCAAATTCTCTGTGAAAGAAAAGACTCTCAGCCTGTGATTTTTTTTTTTTTTGCATTGATTATTTCAGCTGTTTTTCGGGATCTGCCTTTGCATCTAAAAAAGTACTCTTGTATTTCACACACTGAGGTTCAAAATTCTGAACAGAAGACCTGCATGTGACCGTGATTTGATGCGACAGGATGGCCCATGGCGGGCACTGAGGTTAATGGTGGCCCAGAGAGCTTCACTCATCAGAATTGGGCTTTAAAAGCATTTGACATTTGTTTCTTCTTGATGATACCAACTGCCTAAAAACCTGAAGCAAACAATTATGTAGGATATTTTAGCCTTAGTGATTCTCATTTCCCAGAAGCTTAGTTTTGATGGGTTCCTACCCTGCTCTGACTCTCTTTTAGCTCTGCAAATGTCTGTTTTTGAGAGAATAGCTTATATTAATTACACTGTGTCTTCATAGTTCCCTCTATGCAGCAGGGTTCCGGTGGCTAGGGTCTTGCATCTGAAATGGAAGAAATGGGGAAAAGATGTTTGCATTTTTATATCTTCATATAGCAAAGGAACGGCCTCTCCTACCTCAGTCCCATAAACACCCTCCCGAAGCTCATTATTTATCCTCCACAATCTTTTTTTCTATACATAAGGCACAATAATATTGCACTTTATTGATTCTAAAATGTACCCACCCCAAACTTTAGCATCTCTGGTTTAAGAGTGGGGTTTTTCAATCAGTGGCATGTCAGTTTCTAGCATTTTTCTTCGGGTACAGAAAATGATGATTTAAGAAACCTGGTGAATCCTTCGATTGTATGAACTTCAGTAAAAATTGGTAGCATTTACTGAAGTCTTACCACGTCCCAATTATTATTTTAAGTGCTCTCCCATCTCATTTTTTTAAAAGACTTTATTTATTTATTTGATAGATAGAGATCACAAGTAGGCAGAGAGGCAGGCAGAGACAGAGAGAGAGAAGGAAGCAGGCTCCCCGCTGAGCAGAGATCCCGATGCGGGACCCGATCCCAGGACCCCGGGACCATGACCTAAGCTGAAGGCAGAGGCCTTAACCCACTGAGCCACCCAGGCACCCCTCCCATCTCATTTTGACCCTCCACAGAAACCCTATGAACAGGGACCGTTCTTAGCCCCGATTTACAGAAACTGCATCAAGGAAAGATGAATGGACATAGTAAGCGACAAAGCCAGGCTTTGAACGCAGGTGTGTCTGATCATGTGCCTGTTCGCCACTATGTCTCACCACACACCTTCTCCTCCAGCCAAGCCTACCCTCAGAAGAGGATCATTTGATTTGATCTTCACTGTTTTTCCTTCCAAGAAGTTTTGCAAAGATAAAGTTCTAAGTATAGAACACTTATCATGTAAAGTCAAATAGTTTAGGAATTATTTTAATTTATTCAATAGCACTAATAGACTTTTTTCTGGATATTACAGGGATACAAAAATTCCTAGAACACAGTCCCTGCCGTCAAGGATTCACAGTCTAGTGTGAAAGGCAGACATCCCAGACAATAGTATCAACCATGGGGAAAGTTCTAGAGCAGGGTTGAGTACCAGGGACCTCCAGTATGAGTTACCTCAGGTATAATGCTAAACTTGAGCCAGACTCTCTGGTTGCTGAGAGAAGGATCCCCTGAGGAACTGACCTTGAGATTGAGTTTTGAATCATGAGAATTGACGTCGGGCTTCACACACAAATGTCAAAGGATGAATGAATGAGTGAGCGAAAGATTCAATCAAGCACTGAAAAAAGAAATCAACTATGGCTTGGAAGAAACTGAGCCTGCAACTTGGAGACACGGATGTGTAAAGAACAATAAATGAAAGACAGCCTCAACTCCCATGTAGACAGCAGGTGCTGGACACCTCCCAGCTCAGGGGAAGAGGTTGTGAGGCAGTTTTGCAGGCCACACCACCCTCTACTGTGGCCTGCAGAAGATCCTATTTAAAAAGTGCAGGTGAGGGTGGCAGGGGGTGCCAGTACATTGTCTCCAGCCCTCCCCTCACTGGGCACTGGGTGTGGGCATCCCAGGACCACTGTGCATGAGGCCCCCAGCGCCGCGCCTCCCACCAGAAGAGCCAAGGTTGGGCAGACATTTGCAGCTTTTTCTCAGGCCCTGGTTTCAGCTTTAACTGCTAATATGTCAGCTTTTATGAGTGCAAGTGATTTTTTTTTTAAGATTTCTTTTATTTAGGGACGCCTGGGTAGCTCAGTTGGTTAAGCAACTGCCTTCGGCTCAGATCATGATCCCAGAGTCCTGGGATCAATCCCCTGTGTCAGGCTCCTTGCTCAGCAGGGAGCCTGCTTCTCCCTCTCCCTCTGCCTGCTACTTCGCCTGCTTGTGCACGCTCTCTCTGTGTCAAATAAATAAATTAAATTTTAAAAATATTTTACTTATTTATTTGAGAGAGGCAGTGCAAGTATGGGGTGGGGAGGACTGCAGGGAGGGACAGAGCAAGAGGGAGAAGCAGACTCTCCACTTAGCAGGGAGCCTGATGCAGGGCTCGATCGCAGGACCCCGGGACCATGACCTGAGCTGAAAGCAGATGCTTAACCAACTGAGCCACCCAGGAGTCCTGCAAGTGATTTTTTATGACCTACAAGACCTCTGTGAGATCATCTCCGTGGCAGGAAAAAAAAAGAAGCTCACGGAGTGGGGTTTGAAGGAACAATGAAACAGATAAAATGAAGTCTCTTCATGATTCCACCCTACCAAACTCAATTCATTGAATGAAGAGATTATGAGCAAAAATCAGGAGAGAAAAGAGAAGATGGCACGCAGCATGGTTGCTGTGGCCGGGCTGTCACTAGACAGATATGGGGACATGAGTTGCAAACATGATGCCCATCCCCATCCAGGCAGGGGAGGACAACCTAGGTGTGATTCCTGCCCTCACCAGGCTTACAGTGTGAAGACAAGCAACCATCTACAAAAATAGAAAGAGAGATTATAAGCATCAGAAAAGGAGAAATCCCTGTGCTTGTAAAAAGAGGACGTGGGGGAGAGGAGGAAAGACCTCTCTGAGAAAAACCAGTGCTGAGCTGAGAAGTCCAGGATGAAGACAACTGAGGCAGAGGGGGAGGGAGACCCACCCATGACACATGTGCCATTTGGTAGGGGAGGCAAGAAGGACAGGGCCCCAGGACTTGGTGCCGGGCCTGGGGACTCCAGCTCCTGGGCTCCTTCCTTGGTGTCAAAATATCTCCCTAGTCTTTCCATGGAGAATCATGGTCTACGGGTGTGTACGCTATGCTGGGTCTAGTGAGGGAGTATATTCATCTTTTCTCCCTCTCTGGTGTCCTCCACAAGTCTTTCTCCTGTGAAGACACTGGTGAGAGCAAGATTTCCGGGACACTCAGCAATATTTGTAAATCTGACAGGTAACGCGCTTGCATGTTTTCCAGTGCATATACTTAGTATTACGTTATCATTTTGTTCCTTCTCCCCCTATTATTGAGCACTATTGAATGAGACCTTGTAGTCTAGTAAAAGAGATTAAGACACTGCACGAAGTAGTTCGGAAGGAGCTTGCATCTCAGCGGGAAGGCCAGAAAAGATGGCAACTGGCTTTTAGGGGCAAACGTGGTTGATTTCACATTTGCAAGCTCTGATTTAAATCAGAGTAGAAAGCTACCCGAAATCAGCTACAAGGGGTATGCTCTCTGGCTCTCCAACAATTAGTTGAAAGGCTCCCACTTTGAAAATAATTCACAGCCCTCTCCTCTTTTAAGCCAGTGTTACTCCAACTACAACCCAGGGACCAGTTCCTGTTCCATTCTGCAAATTGTCTGTAACCTGTCTGCAGTGAGATAAGCACAGAAACAAAGTGAGCATTTAGAACTTTCATGGCAATTTGGCAGAATAGTTTTATGTCTGCTGAATTGAAAGAAAGAGAGAGAGAGAGAGGAGGAAGAAAGGGAGGGAAGGAAGGAAGGAAGGAAGGAAGGACGGACGGAGAGAAGGCAGAAAGAAAGAATTGAACTTGTGTTTTGTATGCCTTTGGAGATTTTTAAAATTGAATTTTCTGTTTATTTTATTATTTTTTGTAAAAATATTGATCCACAATGGATTTAAGACAAAGCTGGTCATTTCACACAGGTGTTCTGAGACTCCTTCTTCAGTGCCGCTCAGGGGGCCTCAAGGGCGCTCCACTCAAAAGAACAAGCAGCTCAATACACGACAGCTCCCGAAGGATCCAGAAACACTACCAACAAGTCAGGACCCACCCTGTAGACTTTCTCACTCAAAACAGAGCTCTTGGTTGCTGGGGGGAGGGGGGACGGGAGAAGTTGGTGGGGATATGGACATTGGGGAGGGTATGTGCTATGATGAGTGCTGTGAAATGTGTAAACCTGGCAATTCACAGACCTGTACCCCTGGGGATAAAAATACATTATATGTTTATTAAAATAAATAAATAAATTTAAAAAAACAAAACAAAACAGAGCTCTTGACCAGATTGCTGGCAGCTTTCCAAATTTCTGCCAGCAGGAAGTACAGATAAGGAAGCTACACTCCCCTCGAAAAATCAGACTGATCCAGAATGACACCGCCTAATTTCTCATAAAGCCCACAAAAATGTGAGCCGGCCAAACAGAGGAACAAAGAGACTGTTACCAGTGATGTCTTCAGAGCGAAATGTCACTTCTCTTCTTCTGAATTTAAAGGAGGTAGAAGGGTCTTGAGTCCATATAGTCACAGAGCCTGTGACAGAAATCCCCCAATGGCCACGACTGTATCATCAGTTAAATAAAATCAGGTATGACGGGTACGAAACCAGCCCATTAGGGTCACCACACTCCGCTATACGGTTGTTCCTGTAGTGACTATGAGAGGCGAGGTCTGCTGTTAGACTGATTTTAGCCATCGAGATGCCACAACATTCCCAATGAGATGCTTCTTTGCAACTCGGGTCTAAGGATACACTCGTTGAGCCAGCCCTTTGGCAATCACGGACAATTGAGACTAATGTGTCCTTAGCAAACATCGCCAGGCTCCCGTTATTTGTATTCTTAGCTGTACTCAGATGTCTTTAGTTGGTGTCTTTCATTAGACGAAATGAGTTGGAGTTTTACAGGCAGAAAAAAATATCTTCTGTAATTTTCCCACATGTCTATTACATTCTGTGCCCAGTAGGCTCTGAGTAAATGTTGACTAACCCGTTAATAAAATGATGTAAATCAAACAGCAGGTTCCCTTTTTTTTTCACTTTCAGCGCATTTATTTTCTTTGCTGGTGTACTGTTTTATTATTCAAAGCTCCACGAATTTGATTTAAATTTTTAGAAATAGAGGAACAGAGAAAAAAATAATGCAAACTTAGTTCATTTGGATCCTGTGTACTCACCTATCACACCCAACTGTAGACCTCGGGAACTGTGTATCCATGCCTAATTAGCTCCGGCAAAATCCAAGCTACTCACCCATTGAAGAAGCTTTCAACTGATGAGACTTCTTGAAGGGAAATTAAGAAACAGAGACCTAAAGTGCTTTTCTTTTCTTTTCTGTTCCCTTTTCTTACCTCTTCTTGAATTTCCCAAAAATTATGCAGAAAGGCTCAGATGGAAACTGAAGATGTTCTTTCTTGTAGTAGTGAAATCAGATCAGCACAACATCCTATGAACAAGGGCCTAGAGGTGAGGGAAGCTGGAAGGCATGAGGGTAGCAAGGCCAAGGAAGAGAGAGCCTAAGCCCAATCTATGAAAGCAAACCTCAGGCCATCACTGTAGATACAAGCTCCATTAGGAGAATCAGCAGCACCTAAGGCATAGAAATTCTGTTGCATTCTTCCCTCATCATCTCTTTATCTCCTTCTTTCCTGCATTCACTCACCCCATCCCCATTCTTGCATAGCCAACCCACTTCCCTTCGCATAGAGAAAAGAGAGGAACTTGCTTGACTGGGGGTGGTGGTGGGGGGAAGCGGCCCACATTATGTTTTGAAAGGAGGGTTCCATTTTCATGTGTTACCCCATCGTCTCTCTGATTTCCCTGCAAGTGGAGTCAACAATTCCTTTGAGAAAGACCCAAAACTTTTCAAATACAGTAAGTCTCAACCTCCCCAGATAGGATGGCTTCTATGCTAACTAAACCCTTTGAGAATTACAAGCTGAGATTTTGAATCTTATGACAGACTGTTCCAGAAAACACCTATTTGATTATGCCACTGTAAGGCCATCTGGTAACAATATTGTTCACATAGAACAATATCGTTCATATAGAACAATATTGTTCATAGGACAATTGTGTTCTACGTGAGCACAAGCCATAATAGAGAAGGTAAAGATAGAGAAAGAACTACAAAAAATATGATCAAATAAGCAGAGGCCCGAGTCTCCAGAATCTTGTCCTTTTTCAAATGACCTTAAGAAAGCTGAAAATTAGGCAACAGGGGGAAATAAAAGAGAAAAAAAGGCTTTGCCTGTTCCTTCCTATTTCCTTTGTTTGGTTTTCTGAGAAATGTGTTTTGTAGCATAATTTAGGCATATTTGCTATTGGCAGAAGCTCATAGGATAATTCTTTCATTAGTGTGCAGAATTTGGTTCAACAATTCATTTTGAAGTCAGAACTTCGCTACCTGTAATGGAATCACATAGGCTGTATTAGGATATTTCCTAGGATATCAGAAATGGGATTTTGTTTTTTTAAAAATCAAGAAACAAAAGGAAGGAAGGACACAGAGAAAGAAAACTGAAGAAAAATATTAAGAGCCAACTCTGAAAGGGAACAAACCATTTAATTCCTGCTAAGGTGAAGCCCTGTTACTTGCATAGCAATGTGTTCCTCATTAGTAGGTGTTTGTGAGGGTACAGAGGATGTCACAGAGAGATATGGGATGCTTCCCTAAGTCTTTCATAAACTTTCTCCATTCACCCCTAGGACAATGCCACACTCCTAGCTAGCTAACCATAGCAACAGGGGAGAATGAAGGCAATCCAACAACACAGAGGTAGGTCTAGAATGTACCTGAGGATGTCTGTCTCCTTTCTTGGAAAAGGCTGCAGCTCCCTAACATCCTAGAGACTTGTGCACCCACTTCATTCATAGTTTGGTATTTAAAAGCAGATCCAAAGTGGAAAGAGATTGTAACAAGGTTCTAAACACCTATTGTACTTGTTTCTAAATGGCAATACTAAGTGTGGGTATAATCTTTTGGGGGAGATGGAGGCTTACTGGATTTGGAGAGTTTTTGCTCTTCCTTAAAGATCCTGTTGGGTTCCACTTGCTAGTCACAGAGGGGATAGGGTAATTAGCAAATATAGAACCCAATTCAAAGTCTGACCCCAACCAAAGATACGGACAGCATAGCTCCTACACACACACACACACACACACACACATGCACACATACACGCAATAATCCTCTTAGGCAAACTAGCCTTAATTTGACCTTGAAGGGCCAGAGTCCATCAAACCACAAGACAGAGCTGAAAAAGCCAGAACACCGTCTGACACTTTCTGTGTCCAGAGGTGGGTTAGTATCCAACTTTGACCCATAGAACCCAATATTTGAGCTTTCGTTGAGATTAGCAAAGTGTGTTGCCATTCACTCATTCTTTCATTCAACCAACACCTGAGAATTTACTGTGTCCTAGCCCTAGATAGGAATGTGGATATGAACAAGTCCCTGCTCTCATAGAGCTTAGATATCTGTATCTTTGTAAATCTCTTTAAATCAATCCATGGAGAAAGGATAGAATATGAATACACTATCACAACCAAACCAAAGAAATAAAATATTTGATTAAACTGTGTGCATATTCTTGCTTCCTCTCTTTCCCAAGTCACATGTGCCTCTGCCCTCTGTCTTTGCCACATAACCCAGGCTTAAAAGCCAATGTCTTCAGCGTAAAGGAGTTTCATTCTCATAGTATTTATAAATGATTCGTATTTCATATTTCATAGTATTTATAAACGATTTTTATTTCATATTATAAATATGAATATTTATAAACATTTCTCATAGTATTTATAAACTAAAGCAACCTTTGGGGCTAAAGTCCTCTACCCAAAACAAACTTTTATGCAAATGGGCTGAGCCAGAGGCATCAGGGATGACAACAGGGAAAGGAAGCATGGAGCTCGGAAGAGTGGGGGGAAACGGCTGCCATGTCTTGGATGACTCTTCCAACTGGAGAGCAGAATTCTCATCCCTGGACTGGCCCAATAGGCAAGGAGATGTAGTCTTCTGAGAGAAGGAAGAAGGGAAAGTCCTGGTAAGATTCAGTGGCAAGGAAATTTATTGTTTGAAAGCCACCGATGCCTCTATTTTGTATTTTTTTTCCTCAAGGAACTCAACCTTGAAGTTCATTCATAGATCAGCAAAAACTACTGAGTATCTACTTTGCAGCATGAACTATTCTGAGCACTAGGAATATACATCAGTGAACAAAATGGGCAAAAATCCCTGCTATCCCCGGGCCCTGCTATCCCTGGGGCTACAAAAACAGCACAGAGCTTAGAAGGGTAGAGAAATGGTAGTCTATCAGCAGTGATAAGTACTATAAGAAATATAATATATACTGCATATATTATATATAAATATAAAAAGAGGCCAGGGGAAAAGAAAGTTATGTGGGGTATGCATCATTAAAATTATGATCAGTCAAGTGGAACTAGGTTAGAAATCATGAAAATAATTTTAGAACACCCAATGGCTTGGAAGGTAGGTATTATGCTTTTAAATAATTCTAAGGTCCAAAAAGAAATGGTGGTGGAAACAAGAAAAAAAATTTTTTTTAAGATTTTTATTTATTTATTTGACAGACAGAGATCACAAGTAGGCAGAGAGGCAGGCAGAGAGAGAGGAGGAAGCAGGCTCCCTGCTGAACAGAGAACCCGATGCGGGGCTCGATCCCAGGACCCTGGGATCATGACCCGAGCCGAAGGCAGAGGCTTTAACCCACTGAGCCACCCAGGCGCCCCAACAAGAAAATATTTTGAAGTGTTTCATGTGCTGGATGTTCCCAGACTCATTTTGACACCCTTCCCCCACTCCACACTGTTCTCAGCACTGCAGCGGTCCAAGGTTCTTCTGGGCAGCATTTGCCTTCTCTGGTGGGGCAACTTTCAGGGTCGTTAGGCTGCAGTCACTCTGTTCTACTTCCCACCTTTGACCCTGCCCTGTGTCCTGCACACCCCATTTTCTTCCCATCCTTGGCTCTGTCCTGCACCCAGGGCACTATCTTATCTTCCCATCCTCGGACCTGCTCAGCACCCAGCACTCCTCTCCCTACCCATTCACACCTCCCGTTCCCCTATGTTTTTCCAACCCACATGTCCAAGTTCCATCTCATCCCTGAAAACATCCCCCCTTGGCCAGACTTTGGACCCAGAGCTGCACATACCTACAGCACAACCTACATCTGAGACAGCAGACTTAACACCGAGACTCATCTATTCCCTGGATGTGAAGGCCAAGAACACACTCCAGGTGGGCAAACCTTTGGCCATATGGACTCTGTGCCATGGGAAGGAGTATAGGCTTAAGTGGGTCAGAGCGAGGCCCAGGAAAGGGCTCCTTTTGTCTCTGCATAAGGAAGAGACCCAGTGTGCACAATCTTGAGCTGATACTGTTACTGTTACTGTAGCATCGCCACCACCACCACCACCACCAATCATCACCATTAAGAGATACAATGTCTGTAAGTGTACCTAGGCAGCCTTTGGTTATTTCCCTGTCACCGAAGTGGTACTCCTTAAACCACAAAAACCAAATACCTACCCCATGCCGTATTTTTGTAGTGTTTTGTCTTTGAACAAACATTGTTAATGACATACTCTTGAACTGGTTTATTTTTATTTTATTTAATTGATCCCATAACCTAATATTATGGAATATGCTTTGTCACCTATTACCTCTTAAAACAAGGTAACTTTTCCACTGTAAACAAGTGAAAAAGAAAGAAACAAACAATTGCTAAGATTAAGAAATAATCCCCAATCTACTGGCAATGTGTGTGAAGCAAGTGGTGCTTGAGGGTTACTGAAAGACATAACCAAAGCAAGTAGGAATTAACCTGAGGCTCACTGCATTTGAAGAAGAATATATATGGAATGAAAAGGAAAAGGCCCCCACTTACTCTCCACACCCATTCCCATTCCCATGGGAGACCACTATCCAACATTTTGTGTCCTTCCCAAAAGTTTTCTCTGCTTATACAGACACATTCATACTCTATGCAGATTCCCTTTTTAACAGGCAAGGAGAGTACCACAACTTGGATTATATTAATCTGCAATTTGCTTTTTTTCCCTTAATAATACATCATGGGCATCTTTTCAGGTGAGTACATAGAGAGAGCAACCACATTTTCCTTACTAGATGCTTAGTATTAATGGATATCCCTATTTATGATCAATGAAATCATTTCTATTATTTGTATTTCTACAAATAGTACTACAGTGTGTGTGTGTGTGTGTGTGTATTCATACGTATTTCTGAATTTATAGAAGAGAGCCCAAGAAATGGAGCTGGTATAGGTCATATAGTACACAACTATCTTCCCAAAGATATCTTCCCAAAGTGCTGGGATCTTTTATATAACTATCAACAGCATGCCTTTTCTCCCTCACTTACATCTGTTAGACATATATCATATGCATCTTTTGAATTTTTGCCAATCCGATAGGTAAAAAACTTTCTTACTAATTTGCATTTCTTCATTTCTTCAATTATTAGTTCAATTAGTATACATTTATATGTCCCTTGTAATTCATTCCTTAGTGAAATGCTTGTGTAAATCCCTTGCTCATTTTTATTGTGTTTCTTTTCTTTTTCTTATTAATTTGTAAGAACTCATTTATTATAGGGGTTTTTTTTAAGATATTATTTATTCATTTGACACAGAGAGAGATCACAAGGAGGTAGAGAGGCAGGCAGAGAGAGAGGAGGAAGCAGGCTCCCTGCTGAGCAGAGAGCCTGATGCGGAGCTCGATCCCAGGACCCTGGGATCATGACCTGAGCTGAAGGCAGAGGCTTTAACCCACTGAGCCACCCAGGTGCCCCTATTTTAGGGTTCTTAATCTTCGTCCAGAATATTTGTGATAAATATTGTCTCCCACTCGTTACTGATGTTTGCAACTTGTTTTTAATGTTTTTTTGCTGGAAAAGGTTTTTAATTTTTGACTCAGAACTGTCCCTTATTTCTGTATGGTTTCTGGGTCTCCTGTCTTCCTTAGGAAGTTCTGTCTTACCTCTTAGATATATTCCCCTTTTATTTTTCTTTTCAATGTATATCTGTCTTTTTTTAAATTCTACAAATAATATAGAAATTCATACTCAAATAATTCAAATAACACAGATGAATAAACAGTAAAAGTTATTTTCTCTCTTGGGGCACCTGGGCGGCCCAGTCAATAAAGCATCTGACTCTTGGTTCCAGCTCAGGTCATGATCTCAGAGTGTGAGATTGAGGCCCCGCATCTGACTCCATGCTCAGCAGGGAGTCTGCTAGAGATTCTCCTCCTCTGCCCCTCCCCCACACTTGCTCTATCTCTCCCTCCCTCTCTCTCTCTCAAATAAAATAAATAAACCTTTTTTATTTATTTTATTTTTTAAAAAGATTATTTATTTATTTGTTTGGTAGAAGAGACACAGTGAGAAAGGGAACACAAGCAGGTGGAGTGGGAGAGGGAGACGCAGGTTTCCCACTGAGCAGAGAGCGGATGGGGGGCTCGATCCCAGGACCCTGGGATCATGACCTCAGTTGAAGGCAGGCACCTAATGACTGAGCCACCCAGGTGCCCCAATAAACCTTTTTTTAAAAAAGTTGTTTTCACTCTTTATTCTTGCCACTCTCACTTATTTCCCTGGAAGTCACCACCGTTGACTTAAAAGACATCTTTGCCTTGTCACATTGATTCCTATTTCATCTCATTTCTAAATGGGCTCAAGACTGTTTCCAAGGATATAAACAACACAGAATAAATTTATTCTAAGTTCCCCGGGAACTAACATTATAAAATGGAAAACATCCAGGTTTCTAAGATAAAAATAAGCCACGTGCTCATGAAAAGCACAATTTCTGATTCTGAGATCTGAGAACATTGTCTTACTAGGAGGAGCTGGTAATACAATGAGCGAGATCCCTACCATCACACTCAGTGGTTTCAGTCAGCTTTCTTTAAAGCAGCATTCGAGATCAATGGCTTCATGCCATCTGATCAATTTAAGATAAGCCAATATCAAGCCCTACAGGTTAGCACCTCTCTGATAGAGTAAATTGTGGATGAAAGGATTTATGACACAATCTCAATTTCTTGAAGACAGTGATCAGAGAAGGGAACAAAAAGTAAAAACACTGCAAATCTTTGCCTTTCATAAAAAGTGAGCCAATGTCTGTTTTTATTGTAATTTTGATATTGAGACAACCTTGTGAGAACAATTATGAATTGCTGTATAGTAAGTAAAGCCAGGCGAATCTACGGAGGATGCGGGGCAGTGGGCTAGAAGCATCAACGAGGAGGAAGGAGGGCCCCTCCTGGCTCAGTGGTGCCAGGCGGGGGTGCAGGGGATTGGGAAGAGGACAACAGGGAAGCCGTGACCCTAGGGGAGATGCATATGTTGTCCAGAGCAAGAAGCTGAGAACATTCAGGAATGAGGTAGAGAGTATAGGGGGGGTTGGCTAATGCCCAAGGGCTCGTGTAAGGGTTTCAGGACTTTGGCGAGGCATAGGAGCCATGGACAGAATGAGGAAGCTGTGATACGTGTGTGAAGATTAGGAGGGCTGGAGAGAAGGAGTGACCTGGTGTCAGGGGGCTTCGAAGAGTGAACAGAGCTAAAGGCATAATGAGGTGAATCCTGATAGACTCAAAAGAGAGACTGGTGCAGAGGCTGCCAGTGGTTTTTTTGTTAGCAGTTAAGTTATCTCCTTTTAGTTTGTTAGTTTTTTTCATGTATTTTGGGATTTTGTTGGCGGCTTTTGTTCTCCTTTCTTTGGTTTTGTTGTGGGGTGTGTGTGTGTCGGGGGTGGGGTGGGGGCTGAAAGGTTTGCTTTGTCATTTCTTTCCAAGCTCACTCCCCGCCGACCCTTCCGGCCGACCCTTCCTGCCGACCCTTCCGGCCCCTTCTGCCCTTTCCGCCCTTTGGGCCCTTTCCTTGTTGCCCGCGTCAAGGCTGCTGCGGTGGGCTACGTTAGCACCTGGTGTTCTGCGGATCCTCCTTCAACAGAGACGAAGGAACGGTGAAGTGGCACCAGACAGTTTGCAGTTGGTT
Source organism: Martes martes (assembly GCF_963455335.1). Lineage (NCBI taxonomy): Eukaryota > Metazoa > Chordata > Mammalia > Carnivora > Mustelidae > Martes > Martes martes. The sequence goes on from NC_137891.1 coordinate 61,768,036, forward strand.
CTGTACTTGCTGCTCTATACCGTATCCTGTCCGTGTGAATGGGCACCTTCATTCCAGTTGCAGCCCCATGCGGACCCCGGCTCTTTTAGACTTGTTTCACACTAGGGGGACGCCCCTCTCTGCCCCAGGTTCATCCCGTGAGCCTGTCTCTCCTCTCCTAGCCAGGAGGGCGAACGCTGCAAGGCACACTGGGAAATGTAGTTCCAGCGCTACCACACGCCTTTCTCCGACTGCGACAAATTTCAGTCGGATCAAAGATGTAAAGGTAAGAAGAGAATCTAATTTTTAAAAAAATAGTCAGAGCTGGGGAACGTTTTTAGAAGAAGATTGTTTTATAAATCAAAAGATAAATGATGGGGACGCCTAGGTAGCTCAGTTGGTTAAGCGTCTGACTCTTGGTTTGGGCTCAGATCATGGTCCTAGGGTGCTGAGATTGAGCCCATCTGCGCGAGGAGCCTGCTTAAGATTCTCTCCTCTCCCTCTGCCCCTTCATCCCTCTTAAAAAATAAAGAAAAAAGATAAATGATCATATAGTGAATTAAGAGCTCTTAGAAATCAGTTTTTTATTAAGATATAATTGATATGTAACATGATATTAGTTTCAGGTGTACAACATAATGATTCACATTATGTGTGAATGTTGCAGAATTTGTGTATGTGTGTGTATTTGTGTATGTTGCAGAATGACCACAAAAAGTCCAGTTAACATCTATCACCCTGCATAGTTACAAATATATTTTTCTTGTGATGAGAACTTTAAAGATGCACTCTCTCAGCAATTTTCAAATACACAATACACTATTATTATCATAGTCGGCATGCTGTACATGATCTCCCCAGGACTTATTTCTGTTTATAACTGAAATTTTTCCCCTCTCGACCCTTTCACCAATTTCACCCACCCCCTCCTCCTGTCTTCTGTATGTGTTTGGTTGTTTTGCTTCCTTAAATTTCATATATAAGTGAGATCATACAGTATTTACCCTTGTCTGTCTGACTTATTTCACTTAGCATAATGCCCTTGAATGAGCAAATGGCAAGATTTCCTTTTTTTTTATTTCCTTCTTTTTTAAGGCAGAATAATATTTTGCTGTACACATATGCCACATTTTCTTTATCCTCTCACCCATTGATAGACACTTCATTTACTTCCATATCTTGGCTATTGTAAAGCTTCAATGAACATGACGGAGGCAGGTATAGTTTCAAGTTAGTTTTTTCATTTTCTTACAAATTAATTTTTAAATAACCAACACCCAATCGAAAAATCAACAAATACAGACAGTTCACAGGAAAAACCCACAAATATATATATTTTTAATATGTAAAGAATCTAAAAACATCTCCTTGAAAGAGAAGCAAATTAAAGGTATATTAAATATTATTTTCACTTGTCTGTCTCCCAAGATAGGCTCTCAGCTACTCTATCTTTGCATGGTGCTGACCTATCACAAAAGCAGATGGGTCAAAGAAATACTTAACATATATTTGGTGGGTTTCATATCCCTCTGCATTTAAACATGCTGTTCCTTCCTCAAAGAATGTTCTTTGACCATTTGCCATATAGATTTACATCTAACTCCAACTCATCCGTCAAAGCTCAGCTCATCTCACCTTCTCCAGGAAGCCTTCCTTAGTTTACCATCATGACCCTCCTAGTCCTATTAATCTCTCTTCTGGCTTTCTGTGTAATTTTTTTTAAAATTTGATCATATCCTAGTCTCATTGATTTCAGTCATTGATTTACTTGTTCCTTTTCCCAACTACTCTGCGAGAGCGCCAACTCTAATTTGATTTTGCGTTCCCAAGGCCTAGCTCATTGGAAGCATTCAAAGATTCTTTGTTGGACGTATGAATGAAGAATTTGTTACTTCGCTAGATTATACGTAGCTGGTTTAGCAATGCTAGGTTATGTGCTAAGCACTCTCCACTGGGAGGCAGTGTTGTGCAGTGAAAAGCTCAGCTTTGCAAGCCAGAAAACCCGGGTTCCCACACCGTTCTGCCCCCTTCTACCTGCCTTTCCCTGGGCCCTGCGCAATCTTAAGTCGCTGGCAAGACGGGAAGAATGAGCAGAAGAATATTTTCCTTACAGAATTATTGTGCGGAATGTAGATAATTTAGGTAGATCACTTAGGTCAAGTATCCGGCATATTATAGATACATTTCTCATAAGCTAGCTCTTGATTACTTGCTTATATAATAGTCAGCACAATTGCAGGGGAAGGCCTAGATCCAAGAAGTGTTCTTCACAGTCATGCTGCAAATGGTCCTCACTCTTGAAGCTAGCAGTCTACTTCTCACCCCTGTCGGAGGGCTCAGGCTTGGAAGTCCAGGGTTCAGAGTTTTGGGGGCTCCGTAGGACTAGGAGTTCCACGGGGGCTTAAGTAAGTCAAGGGCTTGAGGGACTATTATTGCCAGGCCCTGGTTCAGCTGCATGTGCATTAAATAGATTTTTGTGCACTGGCCTGGGAAACAAGCCACCATCTATAATTCTGTTTCTATGGGGAAAGGCTTTCTGTGTTCCAAACAACCAACTTACTAATGAACTCCTGGAACACAACCTATTTGTCGACGGGGACCGGCTGACTGGGTTTACATGGCTGAGCCAGCCGCCCGAGCGACTGCACAGTGTTGATCTAATTATAAGGAATTCTCTACGGTGACTAATCTAGCTGTGGTCGCCACAATTGAAGAGGAATTTTGAAAAATTGGAGAGTGTTCCACAAAGAACCACAAAGATGATTAAAGGACTGAAGGAAAATCTAGTCTGGTCTCTACAGTTTTAAGAGGACTGTAGAAACGACTCATGTAATAATCACTCTCAAATGAAAAAAGTATTGGATTCTGTACTGTGTCAAGTGCATTGGTCATTTGCTAATTGACAATAAATTCATTCGTAGAGAAGGGAACTGGTGTTTGTTGAACCCTCTCGGGGTATCAGACACTTCGCTGGCCTTTCATATACAGTATTTGAATTTGTCCTCATCGCTACCCTGTCAGAGAGACACCATTATGTCTATTTCACAAACAAGGAAACTGATTTTCAGGGAGATTTCATTTGTCAAAAACCTGATAGCTAATAATGCAGAACATAGATTCAAATCCAGGCCAGATTAATTTCAAAGCCCTTCTAACCAACGTTCTGCCCTATAGCCAGAATGACCTTTCTGAAGTATAAACTCGATGATGTCCTTTTCCTGTGCCCCCACTCTGCTCCCAGGATGAAACTCAAGCCTCTTTACACAGCCAATGGGACCCCGAGAGGCTTGCCTCCTGCACCCTACCCTCATCTCCTGCCATCACCCGTTCCCCTCACCCCCAGGGCTATGTCCAAATATCTTCCCATTTATCTCTTCCTCCCTCTGCTTCCAGCCTCCTAGCCTTCACACACGCGGTTCTCTCTGCTTTCCTGCTTTTCCTCTTCTGTTGATCAACTTTCTTCTTTTCTGTGGATCTCCACTTGTACATGCCTTCTTTTGGAGGCCTTCCTCATGCCTCCAAGTACAGACTAATCGGTCCTTCCCCACCATCTCCCCGGGTATCACATTTCCCATTACCATAGCATTATCACACCAGATTGTAACCGTGTGTTAATTTAGCCTTAAACATGCCCCCCACCCCCGCTGCCACACACATACACCCCTCAATAATGATTTGTTCAACGAATGTTGAATGACCATATCACAAGTTATTTTTATAATAGTCAAAATATTGATATCTACAAAACATTTACCTTTTTTTTTTTAAAGAGGATTTGAGGTTATCCTGATCATAATATGGCTCTCCCTTGTTTTCTGGTCTGTTTTCTTGAGAGGAAGGAAAGAAATACAGCTGCCAGTAGGATGCTGGGTGTTGTGTAAAATGTTCGCATGCCCATGGGAGTGTGTCCCCGGTGCACATTATCCATCATCTGGGTCATGGCAGAAAAGAGATTGAGAACCTTCCAACCTCTTCTAGCTTCAGGAAGGACCCACTGAATCCATTACATTCGAAAGAGCATTGATCCTTGTAACTCCCTCCAGAGAGAAATCTCCAACCCTGTCTGGTGTCAGGCAACCCTTGGGGGAGGGAAATTCTTCCTTTTGTTTAACTCTAATAAGTCCGTTTGTGTGTGTGCTCTTGGCAACAGAGTAAAAGCAGCCATTCCCCTCCGTGCAGTGGTTCCTCTGAAGTTCATGTCCATTGTTGATGCTTCTTAAGTCATCCCAAAGCATTTCCTTTCTAGACTGCATCATCCCAGGTCCTCTAGCCCTTCTTGGCTGGTCACTGAATGACAATTTGGCTTTTGCTGTGAACTCTCTTCAGGTTCTCTCAATCCCATCGAGCTACGGAGACCAGAGCCAGCCCCAGTTCTCTGTTACAGCTCAGATCAGTGCAGAGCCGTGTAGCAATTACCTCATGATACAGACATGCTTTTCATTTGCCACAGTTCTCTGCTTGCATTTTTTTTAATCATCAGAACTGCAGGGTTGTGACAATTCCTCCCGGTCAACGGGCCATCCACTAAAGCTATACTTTCAATTTTCCAGCCAACTGCTTTTGAGTGGCTGGCACCTTGCCTTTGAATATGTTCACTTTTCAGCTCCAAGTGCATAACCCTGAATTTCTCTCTGCTGAACTCCATCCGGCCTGTGTCCCATTATTCCAGCTGACCAGCATTGCCTTCTCTGACTACTCTAGCCTGCAAAAATCTTTTCCTTTTGTGGCACCTCTGGGTTTGAGTTATCAGCTGCTTACTTCCTGTGGGTATTTCCTCTAGATCAGTGCATTAGTCAGATTAAGCTAAATTGTGCTGCTGTAAACCGATCACCCCCTAAATCTCAGTGGCTTAAAACCATGGTTTTGGCTTTTCTTTTCTTATTTGTGCTACATCGCCCACCCTGACCAGCAGAGGGGCTCTGATCATCATGGTCATTCCGCAGTCCAGATTCACAGACGTTCTACCATCTTGGGACACCGTCACCTCTGTGTGAACATTTGGGGTTTGCCGGGGGCAGGGGCACAAAGCGTGGGGGTCAGAAAGTTTCACACATTTCCTCTAGAACATGTCTAGAGGGGATACATGTTCCTTATACTCCAATCTCTTTGGTTAAAGCAAATCACATGATTGTGACTGATTCCAAGGGGATGCATGTTCCGAAGGAGAGAAGAACTGAAGAGAAATCTTGGTATTCATTAGTAAGGTCTCCCACAACCCATGAGATTCTAAGTCTCCTAAACATGGTGATTTGTTTTGTTTTGTTTTATTGTTGTTTCTATATCATCCATAAATTCTTATAAGAAGACTTGTGGATCCTGGGCCCATTTTTCTCCTACTGAGCATCTCTTAAAATATAGAAGCATTTTTCTATTTCATGAGCCAGATTATATAGGAAGATGTTAGGTTAAAGACCAGATTCGCAGCTTTTTAAGATTGAGCCCCTAATATCCACTTTTCCTCTACTGATAAGTGTGCTCTGCAAGACAGGTTTGTTAGGAAACCAGTGGCATGAACTTGTGAGAGACCTCTCTCTCCATCTACCAGATCCACTGCTTGGACAGATGTGCCCTTGTAACTGACATGCAGGTTGCAAATGCAAGAGGAAGAGCTGACCATCCCCAGGGGGTTTTATTTTATTATTATTAATTTTTAAAGATTTTTAAAATTTATTTATTTGACACAGAGAGAGAGAGCGAGTGAGCACACAAACAGGGGGAGCAGCAGACAGAGGGAGAAGCAGACTCCCCACTGAGCAAGGAGCCCAACATGGGGCTCAATACCAGGACCCTGGGATCATGACCTCAGCTGAAGGCAGACACATAACCAACTGAGCCACCCAGGTGCCCCATCCCCAGTGTTTTAAAATCTAAATAAGATAAAGGGATCTGGTAGAGACTTTGAGCACTACAGAAGTTAAAGGACACGGATTACAAAGCAGAGCATCAATCAACCTCAAGGAACTCTATGATCTTGGGAAAGTCATCCCACCCCAGAAGACCTTGTCTCCCGCTCTGTCTCGGAATAGGGTGGGACTTGACCTACACTTCTTAGCTCTAGCTGCTGATCAGAATCCCCTGCGAAACTTTTTTAAAAACAGATCCTTACACTCCCACCTAGACCTTATAAATCATCTAGCTGAAGGAGATAGAATATTCAGAGTTGAGGAGATCATCTCTAATGATATCTTTAAATGTGGACCACCCCACAACTCCAACGTTGTTCTTCTCTAAAACTTATCTCACTCCGGTGCCATCCATTTTCCCAGGACTCTGTGTCTTCAGTTCAAACCTGAGAAACATAAAATCGAATTCGCCATTTTCTTCAGGCCCTAAACCACTCTGTAAATATCCAGATTTCCGGTCGGTGAAAGGTACAACCATCCAACCAATTAATGAAGCCAGGGAAAACTGGATTCATTTTAGATTCCTCCCTCTCCCCACCCAGTTAATCCTTCAGTCCTGAGCATCTCTCTCCTTTATGCCCAGAGTCACGCCGCCCCAGCTCAGGCCATCATCCACTGCCTGGATTATTACACTAGTGTCTTTCTACCTTTCCCTGACTTGGATCTCCCTGATTCCTCCTCCTCCCCCATCCAGATCCCTTGATTTCAGAGTGATCATTCTAACATAAAGAATCTGTTAAAACGTCTTCAATGATTTTCCCTCTGCCTCTAGTTTAAACTCTAAATACCCCTGCATGGCTTTCAAGCTCCTTCAAGCTGTTCTCCTGCCATTTCAGGGCCATTGGCTGTGGCTTCCTGGTTCGCAGTATACCCTACAGCAACATCGGCTACCAGCGGTTCCTGAATTTGGTTCTCTCCAACAGAAATCCTCTTCCCACATCTGCTTTCTGGATATGACCTGCCCACTGCTAGCTGTGGGAAGACTTCACAGTCTCCTCCCAGAAAACTAACCAACCTCTCCTTTGCATCCACTGAACTCTGCTCACACTTCCATTATAGAATTGGATTGGATTATAATGGCTTCTCTGCACATCCACCCCCGACCTCCTAACCACCCCCAAATAGAAGCTACTAAGGGCCTGGAACACTGCCTGGCAAAAAACCACAAATACATGACGAACATATGAATGAATGAGTGAATGAACGACCCTGTCAGTTCTAAACGTCCTGTAAGTCCATGTATGCTTCAGTGCAAAATATGAAGTAGAAGATCAAATTCCATGGTGAAATGAACACCTGGGTAATGACTTGCAGCAAGGTGGGTATGAACAGAGGTCTGAGCAGAAGAGAAAGAAGTAGGGAGTGGGCGGCCCAGAGCAGGGAAAGGAAGACTGAGAAAGTCATGGGGTTGCAGCCCAGGAAAATAACATCTTGACCCCACCTCTGCTCACTGTGATCCTTAGTGCTGAAGTTGTGTGGGGAGACTGAGCTAAGTGAAGTGGCCAGAAAATTAAGATCTACTTGATTGAAAGTCAGTGAATAGTATGATTTCACAGAATAATGGCCTGAGTTCTTAAAGCAAATTATTTTCACTTCCAGCCACTTTTCTCTGACCTTCTCCTCAAGGATTGACATGTGCTAAGCCTAAAAAAAAGCAGAACTATCCTTAGAAAAACTAAAAAATGCACAACTCTCAAAGTCAAGAAACCTTCCAATTGGCGTTTCCTTGGAGGAAAGCTTCATTGACGGGCCCCTTAATGCTCTTGCAAGGACCAGGACTCAAATATGTGACTTCTGTGGCCCAAGCCATCATCACCATAAGAAATGTCTCTCTTTTAATATGTTTCTTGTTTAAACAAACCTTAGAGGACTGTTTGGTGCCAGATTCTTAGAATTGGCCGTACAATGAATTTTTTTTTCTTGAATGTTTATGCTGCCCAGCCTGTAGAATTTAACTTAACAAAGAAGGTTTAGTGTAAGGTAGCCATGTGGATGAATAGTTTTTTTGTGTGCTTGCTAAAAATGGGGGCTCCAAAGAACAAATCGAAAACCCATTAGGAATAATTCTGCTTTACCCAGTGATGGGCAGAAATCATGCAGGGAAAGGGAGGAAATTATAAAAAACCTTATTCTAAAGAAGCAACAGAGTCAAATGTCATCAAAGAACTGGGAAACCAAAACCAGACCAGCCAACAGCCAACAGCTTAGCTATAGGAACGAGACGCCACAACCAGCTCTCTGTCTCTCCTGTGTTTCTGTCTCTCCCATACACACACACACACACGCACGCACACACACACACACACACACTTCACAAATGGAATTTACTCCATCAGAACTGTGTCAGGGCAGAGAACCTCTTTTGGTTTGATACTTAAACTTGGCGATAATTACTGGTATGAAATTCTTAGGCAGCAAAGAACAGCAAGCGGTGTTACTATGATCCGCCACGTCCTAAGTGTTTCACTCTAAAAAGCAGCAGGAAAGATGCTAACATGGGCTATATGGTGGTTTTAGGCCATCTCTCCCTTTGGGCAACCCACCACCAGCACCACCACCGCCACTTTTGCTCTATATCCACCACGGCGCAGATCCACAACCAAGAAGAAGAAACCCCAAAGCCAAATAACAAGATCATGGAAATTCTTTCTGCCCATGAACCTCAGTCTGCAGCCTCTGCTAGTGGAAGGGATTGGGTCAGGTCAACAGGAGGAAAAATCTCTTCTGACCTCAACCTTTTTTACTCTGGTTCCTCACAGACTTTGGATGAGGTATGGAGTCCTGTCCTGGGTGTGGCCCCAGATACAGAGCGGTCCCCTAATCGGGACAGTGGAATATGTGGGTTCAGTAGTGGTCGATGTTCCTGCCATTCCCTTACTTTACTATGAACTTGCAGCTTTTTTCAAGGTTGCTTATTATGCTAAGATATAGGTTCTTTGGAAAGGTTGACGATTACTCTGTGAACTTCAGTTAGGCCAGTAACAGCGGAATTGTATCTGACTTGTCTGAAGTACATCCTTCTAAGGAGATGCCCGTGTTCTACCAGCCAATGCCCCTTCCCAACAGAGCTGTCCTTTGTCATCCACACTGTCACCCCCATCTTCTCTCTATCACTCAGCCTCACACCCACCCTGGTAATCTACTCTGGCTGCCATAACAAGATACCATACCCTGTGGGGGGTATGGTATCTTGTTACACCTATGGTACCCTTGTCATAACAAGATACCATACCCTGATTTCTCACAGTTCTGGAGGCTGGGAAGTCCAAGATCAAAGTGCTGGCAAGGGACCTTCCAAGGTATGTTCTGAGGCCTCCCCTCTTGGACTTTATGTGGTCGTCTTCCCCCTGTGAGCTCACGCAACCTCTTCTTTGTACTCAAGTTGGGTGTGTGTTAGATGGGGGTTGTGGGAAAGAGAATGAAAATAAGAAAAAGAAAGCAGAAACTCTCTAGGGTTTCCTCCTTTTATAAGGACCTGGATCAGAGCCTGAACTTCAGGACTTTAAATACCGCCAGAAAAGCCCTGTGTCCACATAAGTCATCTTTAGGAGTTAGAGCTTCAAAATGTGAATTTAAAGAAGACACAGTTCAGTCTATAGCATCACCCTGGCTGCCTCCCTCCCACCTTGCTTCCTACTTACCTTTGGCTCTAGCAACTTAGTGGCAGTAACAGGAGAAGATATGAGAGGAAATGATATGAGATATGAGAGGAAAAGAACTAGGGAAATGGTTTTTGCTGTCTCTACAGCACAGAAAGGCATGTAGAAACAGGAAATGGATTAACTGAAGTGAATGGTACCACCATTTGTTTAATTTTACAGGCTTAAAACCCAAGACTGGTACTTTAACTCTGGACCCCTCTGGTATCAGTTAGCTATAGCTGAGTGACAAACAGCTCCCAATTTTAATATTTAAAACAGCATTCATTTATTATCACTCAATTATCTAGCGCTTACTTGGATTTTGCCTGGACCAGGCTGGGCTCATTGGGCCATTCCTTCTAGCTTGTAGCCTCCAGGATGCTCTGCTTCTTGGAGTACTCCACATTGTCTCTCATCTTTCTCAGACCAGTAGGCCCTTGTGGGTATGTTCCTTTTATGATGGTGGCTGAGGCTCAAAAGCAAAGCAGAAACACACAATGTCGCTTAAAGCCCAGACTTGGAACGGCACACTGGCATTTCTGTTTATGTCATTGGCTAAAGCAGGCCACATACTCAAGCCCAAGTCAACAGTGTAGACGCAGGAAGGGGTGAAATATTCAATATACCACAGCTTCCCCTTCTTTACTTCCCATAGCTGACCCTTTACATGGGCTTATGTTATCCCCTCCATCTCCTGAATAGGTCTACTTCTTACCCTCTCCTCCGTCTCCATCCCGGTCTGAGCTGTCATGTTCTACCTGTACTCGGCAACAGCCTCCTAACTGGCCTCTGAGTAACCAATCTTGGACCTAACCTTCAAAATTATTTTTTTCAAATTTGCCAATCTGCTCATTTCACTTCCTATGACTCGTCTTGGTTCTGAAGATAAAGACAAAAGTTTCTTATATCAGCTAGGGCCTAATGTAATCTGACAGCCACCAACTTTTCCACCTCACCTCGGAACCCACTTCCTCTCATTCTCTGTGTTTCAGCTCAGTGCCTTTCTTCTAGCCCTTTGTTAAGTGCCGGGCTTTCTGTCACTTCCGGGCATTTAGAATGCTGTTTCTGTGTGTCGAACCCTAGCCTCTACCCCTGCCCTCTTAATTCTTTTTTTTTTTTTAAGATTTTATTTATTTATTTGACAGAAAGAGAGAGCAATCACAAGCAGGCAGAGAGGCAGACAGAGGGAGAGGGGGAAGCAGGCTCCCTGCTGAACAGAGAACCCGATGAGGGGCTCGATCCTAGGACCCTGAGATTATGACCTGAGCCAAAGGCAGAGGCTTAACCCACTGAGCCACCCAGGCGCCCCTGCCCTCTTAATTCTGATTTATCCTTCAGATCACAACTTGAACATCCCTTCTTCAAGAAAGACTTCCTCAATACCTTTGACCACATCAGTGTATTATTTTAGAAAGTCTCATATCGGGCACCTGGGTGGCTCAGTGGGTTAAGCCGCTGCCTTCGGCTCAGGTCATGATCTCGGGGTCCTGGGATCGAGTCCCGCATCGGGCTCTCTGCTCGGCAGGGAGCCTGCTTCCCTCTCTCTCTCTCTGCCTGCCTCTCTGCCTACTTGTGATCTCTCTCTGTCAAATAAATAAATAAAATCTTAAAAAAAAAAAGTCTCATATCATCATGCACCTTTACTTCACATCACTTTTTACATTTTGTCATGATGCGTTTCTTTGTGAGATCATTTAATTAATGTCTTATCTCCCCAATCACCAGGGGTAAACTCCATGAACATAGGCACCATTTCTATTTTTGGTAATCATTATATCTCAGTGCCTAACATGGTGCTTGGTACATGGGGAGAACTCAAGGCATTTATGCTGAATTAATGAATGAACAAACTGGTCCAAACAATCAAAGAAACAAAACTAACTCTTTTCAGGGTGCCTGGTGGCTCAGTCCATTAAGCATCCGATGCTTGATTTCGGCTCAGGTCAGGATCTCAGGGTCGTGAGCTCGAGCCCTGCATTGGGTTCTGCACTGGGTATGCAGCCTGCTTAAGATTCTTTCTCTCCCTCTGCCCTTGCCTGCCCTCTAACCAACCCCCCACCAAAAAAAACAAAACAAACCTAAGTCTTTTCATTTTCTTTCTCAAGAACCTGAGAACACTCATATACTTTTTATTAAGATTTAACACAGACATAGTTCAGAGAAAAATGTAATCCAGGACAAATTATAATTTCACAGAACATTCAAGAAATTTTTAGCCACAGACTGTTTCTCTCTGTATCCCTTCCTATACTTAATCCAGGTTTAGTCTGACAGAAAAAAAATATTCCAAGATCTAGGGACCCTTTTCTATGTTTCACTTCATGTGTGAGTCTATGACTGCTGAGTAGACCTATTATAGAGCATGAATTCCTCTAAAAACAAAACAAAACTATGATTGATTACATGTTAAAGGAAGACAGTATTATTCATATTTTTTGTTGACAATTATCTTTACTATTCTCAATTCCAACCAACAATTCTGTATTATTAGCATGATGGTAGACTGTTGCATTGACAGCTGCTGTTAGTGGTCTCCCTTTAACCATGCTCTTTTCAATGTGACTTTGTGGTTCACCAAGAGATGGAGTCTGTTTTCCCACCCCTTGAATCTGGGCTGGTCTTCTTATTTACTTTGGCTAATAGAATGCAATGGAAGTGATACTGAGTCAGTTATGATGAACACATGTCTCAAGAAACCTTGCATGCTTCTGTTCTTGGACTTCTACTATTCCATAAAAATGAGCCCAGGTTAACCTGTTGGAGGATGAGAGGCTATGTGGAGCAGTGTCAAGTTGTCACAACCAAGGCAATTCTTGATCAGCTCCCTGCCAACCTCCAAGCAGAGAGCAGCCAAGATTGCCTTGGATCACAGAACTCTGCTCAGCCAACTTACAGATTCCCAAGTTAGATAAGTGCTTCTTGTTTTAATTTGGCATGGTTTTTATGTGGCAATAACTAACTGAGACAATGTTTAAAGCAATATAACTAGGTTTCTAAGAGAAATTACTACTACCTCACACTTTTTGCTCCTGCTCCCAAATCATAGACTATCCAGAAAGACATATCTGGGTTTAAATCTTCTCTAAAGCATTTATTAATCAGATGGCTTTGGGTAAGTTAATTAAATAGTTCTAAGCTTCACATTCCTTACTTATAAAATAGAGTTAATAATACTGGGAAGGGATCTATTATCCTTTAATATTTTCTGTTCCTTGCTCTGAGTTTCAGATCCCCAAATTTTTAGGTGGGCACATAGCTCCTCTCTAGGTGATTTTATGTGACTAAGTTCTGGCCAATGAGCTCTAAATGAAATATGATGTAGTAGAACTCTTCCTAAGGAAGCTGGTACAGTTACTTTGCCCCCTTTTCCTTCATCTTTTTCTCTCTGATGACATCATAACTACTAGCCGATGATAAGGGAGAAAGCTATAGTCCCAGAGGACTTTGTAAAGCAGAACTGTGAAACCAACACCTCAGTGCCTACCTCTGTATTTTTATGCAAGAGAAACAAAATTCTCCCTTGTTTAAGACATTGCCATTTTAGGGGCACCTGGGTGGCTCAGTCGTTAAGCATCGGCCTTCGGTTCAGGTCATGATCCCAGTGTCCTGGGACCAAGTCCCACATCAGGCTCCCTGTTCAGCAGGAAGCCTGCTTCTCCCTCACCCTCTCCCTCTGCTTGTGTTCCCTTTCTCGCTGTGTCTCTCTCTCCCTGTCAAATAAATAAATAAAATCTTAAAAAAAGACATTGTCATTTTAGGAGGCACCTGGCTGGCTCGGTCCATGGAGCACGCAACTCTTGATCGATCTTAGGGTTATGGGTTTGAGCCCCATGTTGGGTGTAGAGATTACTTAAAAACAAATTTTTTTAAAAGATTTTATTTTTTTTATTTGACACAGATCACAAGTAGGCAGAGAGGCAGGCAGAGAGAGAGGAGGAAGCAGGCTCCCTGCTGAGCAGAGAGCCCGATATGGGTCTTGATCCCAGGACCCTGAGATCATGACCTGAGCCGAAGGCAGAGGCTTAACCCACTGAGCCACCCAGGCACCCCTAAAAACAAATTTTTTAAAAAGGCATTGTTATTTTAAGTTCCTGTGACTCACAATTGAACCTAGTCCGGCTAATAAAAAGAAATTTATTGGTGGTTTATTGTGAGTGAGGTGACAATGTAAGTGCTTGGCATCATGCCTAGGACCCAGTAAATGACAATGAAGAAGTGTAGCTCATATTAATTTTTTTCTTGGTAGTAATAGTAGAGGCAATACCAACATACCTCCCTGGCTAACGCTGAGATAAAACTGGCAATATCACTGAAGTCAGCTAAAGTTATGGCTGTAGTCACGTTTACACAATAGTGAAGATCCATGACATGGGTTTGTTGATCATTTTCTCTTAAAGAATTTCCTTCTTAACTCATTCGTTACTAAAATAACAGTTTTATCTTAATGAAATTTAGGAAACAGATGTATATTCACAATGATAGTGCAGCACTCCCTTTGTCAAAGTTTTTTTTTTTTTTAAGATTTTATTTATTTATTTGACACACAGAGAGAGAGAGAGGGATCACAAGTAGGCAGAGAGGCAGGCAGAGAGAGGTGGGGGTGGGGGAATCAGGCTCCCTGCTGAGCAGAGAGCCTGGTGTGGTGCTTGATCCCAGAACCCTGAGATCATGACCTGAGCCGAAGGAAGAGGCTTAACCCACTGAGCCACCCAGGTGCCCCCCCTTTGTCAAAGTTTTAACTCACTAATGTAGTAAGCCTAACAGAGATGGCAAAACAGAAAAGGGTTTCGAGCAGGCTCTATATAGTTCTCTTTCCCTCATAAACATTCCAGAAGTCTATTAAAATGCAATCTTCATATGAACTTGAAAAACAATGTTATACATAAAATATTATATTCACTAAGATAATATAGCTTATTACTAAATTATCCATCAGCTTTAAAATACTGAACAACTTCATTTTAGATATTGGAAGAAGAAATACTTTTTAGAAAACTATTACCATTGTAACTCTGCCATTAGCTCCTTTGGTATTCCCTACTGTGAAGATCATTATTTTGAGCCTTGGAAAGTCAGCAAAAAGGCATGCAGAACCTCCCCCAGCACTGAATCAATTTTTTAAGACAAATTTTCCTCAGAAATATGGTGAAACACAGAGAAGTCATTCATAATGAGTTCCTCAAGCAAAAATTCTTTTTAATTATTCTGACATTGGAAAAAGAACTCACAGAGAAATACTGTTCATAGTGGATTCCATATAGCATTTGATACTTATGTGTCATTACCAAAGTAACTAACAGGTCCCTATTTAACTGGAATGGGGCTTTTCCCATTAAGGTGCCTTTTTAAATTAATCAATTACAGAAGCCTATTGTGAAGACTTTTAAGTAAGTAAGATTCCCTCTGGAAATCGACAGAGATTTTTGAAATGCCTATTAAGGAAAGTTGGTTAGAAAATTGCACAAAAGCCTAAACTAATTAGACAGTAAAGTTAAGAAAAGGTTTCAAGGTATAAGTAGACTTGAGATTTCTTAAGAAAGGATGGCAGTCTGACTAGTGAGAAACAAGAGTACATGAGGAACATAAGTTAAGGCAGGAAGTAGGGTAGCCTGTGGACAAGTTGCCTCTCAGTAGTGGCCAGTGGGATATTAGCTGGAAATAGTAGAACCTAAGACTGGGAATGCAGACTGTGACATTGTGGACAGCATAGTACCAGATGTTGTCTCTAATTCACTCATAATTGGTAATCATTAAAGTGTTTTTAACAGAAAGATAAAAAGAAATCAATGCTGAGTTCACTGGGTGAATTCTACCAAATATTTATAGAAAAGTTAATCCAATTATTCATGAATTCGTCTAAAAATTTGTGAGTGAAAGTGTACTTCCCAACTCATTCTATGAGATCATTCTAGAGGTATTACTTTAATACCAAAACCAGGAAAAGGCATCACAAGAAAAGAAAATTATAGACTGATATCCCTCATGATTATAAATGCAAAAATCTTTAAGAGAACACGAGGAAATAAAATCTAGCATCCTATAAAAAGATTATCTTCCATGACCAAAAGGGATTTATCCCAGGAATGCAAGGTTAGTTGAACATTAAAAAAAAAAAAAAATCAAGCTATGTTGCCATAACGATAGAATAGCAAACAGTAACAATAGCCACGTCTTTTTTTTTTTTTTAAGAATTTATTTATTTATTTGACAGACAGAGATCACAAGTAGGCAGAGAGGCAGACAGAGAGAGAGGAAGGGAAGCAGGCTCCCTGCTGAGCAGAGAGCCCGATGCGGGGCTAGATCCCAGGACCCTGAGATCATGACCTGAGCCGAAGACAGAGGCTTTAACCCACTGAGCCACCCAGGTGCCCCAATAGCCACATATCTTAATAAATGCAAAATAAGTATTTGAAAAAACAAACCCTCACGATAAGAAAAAAAATCAACAAACTAGGAAGAGCAGCTAACTTCCTTAACCTGATAAAAGCCATTTAGAAAAACCCATGGCTAACATCATGGCCACTGGTAAAAGACTGGATGCTTTCCTCCTAAGATCAGGGAGAAAGTGAGGCTCTCACCAGTTCTATTCAGAATTGTAACTGAGGTTCTAGCCAGGGCAATCAGGCAAGAAGAAGAAATAAAAGGCATGCCAGTTGAAAAATAAGTAAAACTATTTGCAAGTGACATGATCCTGTATGCTGAAATACTAAGGAACACACTTAGACATATCCCATTAAAACTAATAAAAAATTCAGCAAGATTGTAGGATATAGGATCAATATGCAAAATCAATTTTATTTTTATACAACGAGAAATCCAAATATGAAATTTAAAAAAGCATTCTGCTTATGAAAGCATCAAAAGGAATTAAATACTTAGGAATAAATTTAACAAAAGAAGTGTAAAATGTATACTCCGAATACTGCGAAAATTGTTGCAAGAGGTTAAGAATGATCTAAGTAAATGGAAAGCCATCCCGTGTTCATGAATCAGAAGACAATATTGTGAAGGCAGTAATATTTACCAAATTAACCTACAAATTTAATGCAATAGTTACCAGAATCCCAGCTGTCATTTTTGTAGAAATTAACAAACTGATCCTAAAATTCATATGAAAACTCAAAGGACTTAGAATAGCCAAAACAATCTTGAAAAAGAAGAAAAAAGTTGAAGGGCTCACATTTTTCAGTTTTAAAACTTAATTTTTTAAATTAAGACTGTTGTTGTGGCATAAGAATGCATACACACACACACACACACGCATAAAGTAAAATTGAGAATCCAACAAAAATCCTCACATTTATGGTCAATGGCTTTTTAAGAAGGTTGTCAGAACAATTCAATAGATAGTCTTTTCAACAAATAGTACTGGGACAACTGGATATCTACATGCAAAAGAATGAAGTTGGACCCCTTCCTTATACCATATATAAAAACTAACTAAACATGGATTAAAGACATCAACGTAAGAGCTAAAAGATAAGCTCTTAGAAGGAAACAAAGGCTAAATCTTATCTTGGCTTTGGCAGTGGTTCCTTAGATATGACACCAAAAGCACAAGCAATCAAAGGGAAAAAAATAGGTAAATTGGACTTCCTCAGAATTAAAAACTTTTATTCATTAAAGTACACCATCAGGGAATTGAATAGACAAAGCACAGAATAGCAGAAAGTATATGCAGATCATATATGTGATAAGAGACTTATATCTAAAATACATAATATTCTAGTCAATAGCAACAAATAATCCAATTAAAAAAATAGGCGAAGGATATGAATAGACAGATCTCCAAAGAAAATATACAGATGGCTAATAAGCACATGAAAAAATGCTCAACATCATTAGTCCTAAGGGAAATGCAAATCAAAACCATGAGGGCTCTTTACACACACTAGTTTGGCTAGAATAGAAAAGACAGGGAATAACAAATGTTGACAACAATGTGCAGAAATTGGTGTCCCCATATACTGCTGGAAGGAAGGAAGATAGTGCAGCCATTTTGGAAAAACAGTGTGGCAGTTCCTCAGAAAATTAAGCATAGAGTTACCCTATGTTCTAGCAATTCCTCTCCTAAGTATATACCCAAGAAAAATGAAAATATGACCCCACACAAAAACTTGTAAATGAATGGGCATACAGTAATATCCATAATGGTCGAAAGGTGGAAGCAATCCAAATGTTCGTCAACTGATCCGTGGATAAACAGAATGTGGTACGTCTACATTCTACACCACGGATGACCCTCAGGAACAATATGCTAAGGGACAGAAGCCAGTCACAAAAGACCACAGTGTCTGACTCCATTTATATGAAAAGCCCAGACTCGGGAACTCTATAGAGACAGAAAGCAGATTAGTGATTGCTAGTGCTGGATGAAGAGATGAGAGGGTTGGGAGGTGAGATTGAAGGGGCACGGCTTCTCTTCGGGATGATAAAAATGTCTAAAATTGATTGTGGTGATGACTGCACAACTCTGTGGGCATACTAAAAAAACCCACTAAATTGTTTTTAAAAATCAGCTCTGTGTTTGAGGGAGATCACTGTGATGGGAGTGGAGAAAAGCAGAAAGCACAGAGCCCTCTTCTAAGCTAGACCCTAGAAGACCACTTGTCGTCAGGCCTTCTCTCTCTTCACTCTCCGCGTCATTCCCCTAAAATACAATTACAATACACTTAGTCTCACATCTATGCTTGATAAATTGATGAATATGCTAGAGGGCAAGGCTTCGGAAAAGGAGATTATAAAAGGAGCTAAACTCTTCAGTGATCACTATTATTCAAGTCACCAAGGGAAAAGACCCATTTCTCAATGGTTTCCTTAAAGATGAAGAACTTTTTTGTTCTTTTTAAGTAAGTTCTACCCCAACACGGGAGCCAGCCAGGTACCCCTGAAGGTAAAGAATTTAAACTTAGATTCTGGGCAAGAAGTATTTAGTCAATATAGAGCCTCAGACTAAATGGTGAGTAAGTTTCTGTTTTGTGCCCAACACATAGTAGTCCGCAGCAATGTTTTTAAAGATAAATTAAATGAATGAATTTTAAGAATAAAAATAGACTTTATGATAAATGTTATATAAACATGGCCAAGAAAAACATTGTGAAATGAGAAAATAACACATAATCTTAAACTGGAGATGGAGAAAAAATTAAGAATGAAGAGGAAGTAGTATTCAACCATTTAACAAGATAGCAAGCCTCTGAGTTACCTCATGAGTTCTTCCATCTTTTTCAGAGAAAACAATTAGAAAGAAAAATAAACAATAGGTTGTAAAGTTATATAAAGGAGTAAGAATATTGCACTTTAAGAATCCAAATGAGAGGGGCGCCTGGGTGGCTCAGTGGGTTAAAGCCTCTGCTTTCGGCTCAGGTCATGATCCCAGGGTCCTGGGATGGAGCCCCACATCGGGTTCTCTGCTCAGCAGGGAGTCTGCTTCCTCCTCTCTCTATGCCTATGTCTTTGCCTACTTGTGATCTCTGTCTGTCAAATAAATAAATAAAATCTTAAAAAAAAAAAAGAATCCAAAAGAGACAAAAACCAATTAATGTAATCCATCACACCAACAGTTTAAAGAAGGAAATTCATATGATCATTTTCAATAGATACAGAAAAAGCATTTGACCAGGTCCAATACCCATTCATGACAGAAGCTCTCTCAGCAAACTAGAAATAGAGGGAGATTTCCTCAGCTTGGGAAAGAATAAAAAAGGAAATTATACAACCCAGAAACCAAAGACTTTTACGGATGCAGAGAGAAAAAAGTTGTTTCTCATGCAAAAATTTACCAAGGTAAAAAGTGCAATAGAGGTAAAAGAGATTAAGTACACAAATAAAGAAGTAAAAACAAACAAAAAAATAAAATAAAAAGGAAAATAAAGTAAAACAAGAATAAGAATCTGTCTTCAATATCCAAAATCAAATATAATAGTCATAAGAAACACCACCCTGGGACAGGCATGGTGTCCCCCAGCTAGTTCCAGCCAGAGAGATCTGGTTTCTCCCATCTAGAGAGCTCCTGTTCTTTGTCCTAGGGAGTAATTAGGAAATTGGGAAGAAATAAGCCCAAGATTCGGGGATTACTAACAGCCATCTCACAGGAATGATGATTAAAATATTGTGATTAAAAATCAAGGACTTTTAGCCCCTCTGCTGATTACAAAGTGATTAGTAGGGATTACTGTGAGATTAACAATGTTTGCAAGGAAGATGATTTGATTCATTCCAGGCGTTAGGGACAGAGGTGACAGATGGTTTAGTTACACCAAGAGAAACTGTAAAACACACAGTAAAAGGCAGTTGGATTCTTATTCTCTTTCATTTGAAGAAGAAAAAATAGCTCTTGATGGGTGAGGACATGTTGTTTAAAGTTATATAAGGCTTACATCATACCTTTTCAATTTGTCAGGAGTGCAAAAACGAGGTGATTAGTTTCTGTCTGGGAGGAATGGAGAGATCCAGATAATGACAACATTAAGGCTAGGGTGCCCGTTTTGTCCTTTCTGTATTAATTAAAAGTCTTTGACGAGATTTATGATGTGAGCTCACTTGCTTGATTTACTATTTAGACAGGTGTGGAAGGAAATAGAGTAGTTTAGAGGTTTAAACTAGTACTTGCATATGCAGATGACATGTTAACGATTTTATCAACGGATGAGTCCATAAAAACCATCCCTTGAATTTTTGAAACATATGTCTAAAGCAGCTGGTTCTAAAATAAGGTTAAGAGCAACTATTTGCTTGATAGGGCTGACAAATAGGAACAGGTGATTGTCTTGGAAGAGGCTGTTGTTTAAAAATGAACCAATTGGGAGTTTAGGAGCACTTGGGGAGAGTCAAAACAATGAAAAATCAAACAGCAAATAGATGTAGCAGATAAGTTAGTATCTCTCTAGCAGAGTTGGAAGTTATTTTATTGTACTGAATGTGTTGTTAATCAAAAAAATTTCTCATTGCCCTGAGCCATATGGAAGTGATTTGCCATGTTTTTCTTGCTGTCCATTTGCAATGTTATGTTTGAGCGAGCTGGCAGAGTGCCTTTTAAAAAAATACTATCCTTACAAAGGTACCTTAATGAGCTGATTGAAGACAAGATTCTTTGCCCAGCAACCATGAGTGAAGCGGTTGTCTTAACTTGAAGGAGAGTCTGTATGAAAAAAGAACTTGGCCATGTTTATTTAAAAAAAAAAAAAAAAAAAAAAAAGATGATGAAAAATAAATAAATAAATAAATGGGGGGGGGGGGAGAACTTGACCAAAAAATTTTTTCCCAAATAATTCTGTTATTTTGAGACGTACTTAGGAAACGTGTACACTAAATATACTGACTATTTAGAATTATCTCTACAAGAGCCTTTCCAGTCTGTGCAGTTGATAAGCATTATTTTATAACCTTTTAGAAACCTTTAATATGATGAAGGGACTTACTGATGGTCACTGAATCTTCTCTCGCGGCAAAATAAGTGGATGGAGTCACCTGTTGTAATTTTAAATGTAAGGGCTGAGAAGGTTTTCATTGAGAAGTGACAGAGCTCTGGCTTTGTCTCAGGAAACAGTGTTCCAGAGAAGGAGGATGGCTAGTGAAAAGGTCCCAAGGCAAAGGGAATGTCTGGCACATTCTAGAAAGAGAAAAGAGTCAGGGAAGCTGGCAAGAAGCAAGCAAGAGAATTAGTCAGAGAAGGAGGAGATGCAGTTAGAGAGAGAGAGAGAGTCTGGATCATACCGTGCCTTAAAGAGTAGGTTTTTTGAGTTTTGCTAGAACAAACCCATTTCTGTACCTCGGAGAGCACATGCACAGAAAAGATTTGGGCAATACATTTCTACTTGTTTAAAAATGTCCATACCCCAGGTCTCAGAGCCCTTGGAGTGAATTGCCTTTGGACAACTTCAGATTTGGTAAATAAACAATCCGGATTCTTCTTATAAGCAGAGATAGCCAGAAGCAAAATACTTTAAGCCACGGGTTGGAATCTCTCTGGGGAGAAATCAAAGTTTTTGGCTTTTTGAAAATTGCAAATTGCCAGGGACCTGAGGCAAAAGAGTTTAGAGCTTGCTTTCATCAATACCTGTGATACAATTACAAACCTTCCTACCCACCCCCCCCCTTTCTTATCAGAAGGCTCCTGTTAACAAAAAGGGCACAAGTAGAAGCCCAAATTCTTTGAAGTAGACACTGGTCTTATCAGGAACTCATCTGTGATGTCAGCATCCCTAAGACATAAAAACCGAACCTACCACGTTGGAAGCCAAATAGAATTTCTCCAAGTCTCATTTTCCTCTGCGTCATCCAGCTGTTGTAAAGAATATTACTATCCATTAACCACTCATCTGTGATGACACAAACCAAGAACAAAAGGTATCTACCATTGCATTTTGCATTTTGAAGACAGCGTGGCCTCATGAATATGTGTTTTTCAAACTGGGCTCACCTAACATCCTAAAGTCCGTGTCATCAAAAGAGTAAGCATTTCATTGCCTTCTCAGACACCCTGATTTGTAGAAAACATTATGTATTGATGTGGTGTATACAAAACATTATGTATTGATGTGATATTAAATGTGGTATAAACACTCTAAGAAATTCAAGTTGTATGCCAAACTTGGAGTCAAAGCACTCAGAGGGGAAAGGACTTTACCACACATGATCAACCTTGAAAACAAGGATGGGAATCACTCTTCATTCTGCATCTGCTTCGGGACAGAAGTAAACCATCCCGGGGCGCCTGGGTGGCTCAGTGGGTTAAAGCCTCTGCCTTTGGCTCAGGTTGTGGTCTCGGGATCCTGGGATCGAGCCCCACATCGGGCTCTCTGCTCGGCGGGGAGCCTGCTTCCTCCTCTCTCTCTGCCTCCTTCTCTGCCTACTTGTGATCTCTGTCTATCAAATAAATGGATAAAATCCTAAAAAAAAAAAAAAAGAAGTAAACCATCCCTGGGTAAAGGATTTTTTGCACACCCCATATGCCATTCCCACACCTCATTTTGAAATAAAAAATGACATGTGAGTTACCTGTCTTCCAACTACCATATTTCATTGATTTAAAATCATATATTTTCCCATTTTCTCTCTCTGAAGTTGGAACATAGCTCACAGTTGGTGGCATCTTACAATTATAGTTGTCAGCGTTTTAAATTTTTTAGTGGTACATAAAATAATAATGCATCTTACAATTAGTCATGCCTTAGAATCAATCAAGTATGGTACATATAAATAAAATTATTCCCTCGAAAGCCAGATAATTCTTCCTGAAGCAGTTATTAAAATATTTCTCGTGACAGAAACTTTATAGATCAAAAAGGATTTAAAGATGGACTAGCCACATTTGACATGTGAATCTTGTTTGAATCCTGATTTGAACAAATGACTCTAAAGAACATTTTGGGAGCAATCAGAAAAATTTGAATACTAATTGCGTATTAGATGATACTAGGAAATTACGGTTAACTTTTTCGAAGTGTGATAATGAGCTTGTGACTTGAGAAAAAGTTTCCTTATCTTTTAGAGAAATGTAGTGAACTGTTATAGATGAAATCATTTAATGTCTGGGATTTACTTTAAAATAATCCAAGGAAAGGGTGGAGAGAGTCCAGGGTGGGGAGAAAAGAGCGACCATATGCTGATCCTTGCTGATGTGGGGTGACAGGGGCTGTACATTCTTTGCTTTACTTCTGTATGTTTGAACCTCTTCACAATGAAAAATTTAAAAAATCATGTCCTAACTTTGTCAGAAAGTTAATGTATTGATGTATGTTAAATGTGGTGGAAACACTCAAAGAAATTCAGGCTCTATACCAAATAATCACTTAAGTGACTAGGCTTTATTTTAATTTATTAATATTTCCATAAAGACACCATTAATTTACTTTGAAAAGAGTTCCAATTCCCTTCAGTGGTCGTCCAAATCTACATGAAAATAAATTGCCTAGACACATAGGTGGCTCAGTGGGTTAAGCACCTCCCTTTGGCTCAGGTCCTGATCACAGGGTCCTGGGATCGAGTCCTGCAGCCAGCTCCCTGCTCTGCCCCTCACCCTGTTTGTGCTCTTTCTCTCAAATAAAGAGAAAAAGTCTTAAAAAAAATGAAAGAGAGAAAGAAAATAAATTCCCTCCTCAAAATATATTTACAACTTAGATAAATGTATTTACTGACTGCTCCCATATTCCACAAATATTTGGAAGTATTTAAAATTTTAAAACCCGAACATATACAACTTCCTTTCTAGAAAGTACACATTCTGGAAGAGAAATGCTCATGAAACAGGGGCCGCGCTGCATAGCTGGAGACTTGGCAGGCAGAGGCAGGCCCCAGGCGGTGGGAATTCTAGCCCCACCACGGACAAGCCGTGAGACCTGGAGCAAATTGACCCAGTCCTCCCGGGTTCAGTTTCATCTCCTACTGAATTGGGATAATATTAGCGTCTCTACCTGTGGCACAGAGTAGAGCATCACATCAATAGTAAATATAACAGCCCCTTAAATGGTTAAAAAAAATTTTTTTTGAGTGTGCTCTTTGTAGCAAGGGTTCAATAAAATGTACCATCAGATTAGAATCTGTGTCAACACAGCAGTTGGGAGGAAAAAAAATCAGTCATCTCACCGATTGTTTTGCCATGTGACACCAAACTACCAGTTTGGCTGAGTTTCTCACTGACATGTCCAAACAGTACAGATGTCGTGGTCAGTCCTGGGCCACACTCGAAATCAGGTACTGGGCTGCCCCCTAACCCCCCCCCCCACCCTCCAACCCCTCAGCTTCACGCTGTGCAGCTCTACAAGGCTCCAGCTGACTCTGTGCTAACAAGGTGAAAGGAAGGGAACAGGGTAACAGGTGGATAGACAGGTTGAGCACAAGCTGGTCGGGATTCACAGAACCCCATTTGGAGACCCTAAGAGACAAGCAGTGTGAACTTGTATCAATAGCAAGCAAAGGAAGCCCCTCCCTTGCCTGGGTCCTACGTATGTGTTAGTATAGTTCCAGATAGTTTTAAAAGTTGGCGACTCTCTAAAATATGTAGCCTCGAAACCTCTTGTCTTTGTTCTGTGTTTCTTTCATCCCTATTGGCAATGCATCGAGTCCATTCTTGGCAGGAAGGCATCCCTGGTGTGTACTGGGGAAAACTGTCCAAGGAGCTGAAACTCTGCTTTTTCAGAATTTCAGCTCCATGCATATAAAGTGAGATGGTTGGAACTGAAAGATATGGGAAAATCGAGCCAAATAATTTTTTAATCCCTCAAAGAGGATAATAATACCTTTCATTTATTAAAATGCTTATATCATTTTTTAAGACAACATGAGAGAGAGTGCAGGAGGGGTAGAGGGGGAGGGAGAGGGAGAACCTTAAGCAGACTCCAGACCCAGTGCAGGGGCCCACTTGGGGTACGATCTCATGCCCCTGAGATCATGACCTGAGCTGAAAGCTAGACTCCCTCACTTAACCAACTGAGCCAGCCACCCAGGTGCCCCATAAAATGCTGACATCATTTCTTTGTGAAACTTCCACTGTTTCAGAAACTAATCTTGGTTCTCTTTTCACTCTCTCATAGAATTAAAGTGCTGTTCCACTGGAAATGAGGCAAGTCTTTCCCCTGATTTTCTCTTTCAGCCTCAGCAACGTGCTTGTACCTCCAACGCCTGTCCCTGTTAAGCAGCGTGATCTTGTCCAAGTCACTTAACCTCTCCAAACAGCTCCTTCCTATCCTGCAAAATGAGTAAGTTTGATCAGATGCTCCTTTTCAGCTTCTGACTCTTTAATCTTTACCAGGATGCTTAGGAAAAAAATGCCTCGATGACAGTATTTTTTGCCAAGTGAGGTTCAACTAACAAATAACTGTTCTTATAATTCTTGATACTCAAAAATATTTCTGACATGCATTTTGATTCATTTAGTAAATTCAAATATAACACTAGCAGATTAAACCTGACAGAATATTGAAAGAAACATATATCAAATCCAAGTAAAATTTATTCGAGGAATGCAGGGGTGGTTTGATATTGATAAGTGTATTAATATAATTCAGCATCAGGAAGGCTAAAGAGAAAGAAGATATGAATATATTGATTGGTAAAAAGATATTTTATGAAATTCATACATTTTAAATTCTTATTTCTAAACTAGCACACAAGGGAATCTTTAGTAATATGGTAAAAAAAATTATCTTAAGTTGGTAGCCAACCACACACTTAATGGAATTCACAAAAACTTTCTATGTGGTCCATAGTCCTTGAAACTTCTAAAACTATCAACAAATTTTGTGTGTATGTGCATTTTTCTACACTTAGCTTTTATCACATTCTCAGAGGGATAGGGACAGAGCATACCAAAAATGCTCTAGAGGCATTACTATCATTATCAGGAACAAGAAAAGAATTCTTGCTATCACCACTATTATTTAATAATATTCTGGAATTTCTAGATAATGCCATAAGAAAAGAAACAGAACCAAGAGGCATGCATAACCATTAGGGAAGAGAAAGTTTAGGTTATCATTAGTTGAGGATAATATTGTATTAAGTTCTTCTCGTTGCAAGCCTTGTAAGCATGCTCAGCTTGAATTAGTTGTATCAATTGATTATGAAAATACACCACAAGTCAAGAGGAAAGGAATCAGCCACACTGAGTGGGACTTTGCTCAGGACGAAGGAATATGGCTAATTGTCTGATGGCAGGTGTCTTTACTCCTGTAATACCCCCTGAGGATGATTGATCTCTTATTTCTGCTGGAAATCACTCGACAGGATCTACAGGTCCCTCCTTTATAAACAAACTTGCTCTTCCCAAGTTCCTGCCTATCGGGCCAAACAGAAGTGTCTATAAACCCTGATGTAGGCCAATGCTCCTTTTAGTATGAGGGTAAGTTGAAGGAGCAGTCCTCATCCTCATTGGTGTTCCGGGATACCCGCACTAGTGTTCAGGATCCATAAAGCTGACATTTCTGGAATGTGCCATAATACTGAACGCAGCTATCAATGAACCAGACCCACGTGTATTCATTCTCTGTCAATACCTCATTGGGAAAAACCAGACCAGCCATGGGCTCTGATCTAGGGAGGGAGAGTAGTTAAATTAGATGAAGTCAAACTGTACATTCAGACAGCTTGCTCGTGAAACTGATTTGGCCCAGAGGCTTACATAAGCCTGGTCTCATACATATCAAATAATCATTATGATGAGGATAACAACAGCTATTATCAGGAATGGGAAATAACACAGTGGTTAACGATATGACCTCTGGAGCCAGACGGTCAGAATTTGAATCCCAGCTTCATTATTTACCAGCCGTTTAATATTGGGCAAGATATATAGCCTCTCTGTGCCTCAGTTTTGTGTATAAAAGGAGGGTGATAGAGTTGTATTGAGGGCTCAAAGAGTTATTACCTATAAAGCACTTAGATTATTCAGTTAATGCCATATAAATGTTTGTTAAATAAATACCTCCTAATGTTTATTGAGCACTTATGATGTGCCTGACACCTTACTAAGTATTTTACATGCATTTTTTTCCCACTTAAACCCCATTAACAGGGACACCTGGATAGCTCAGTGGGTTAAGCATCGGCCTTCTGCTTTGGTCATGCTCCCAGAGTCCCAGGATGGAGCCCCGCACTGGGCTCCGTGCTCGGGAGGGAGTCTGCTTCTCCCTGTCTCGCTACCCCTGCTCACGCTCTCTCACTCTCTCTTTCTCTCTTACTTTCTCTCTCAAATAAATAGAGAAAATCTTTAAAAAGCAAACAAACAAACAAAAAAACACCTGTAACAACACTATGAAGATGACACTAATAGTATAACAAGATGCTTAAGGAGACTCTTTCCAGTCCTGCATTCCAGCTGAGAAAAAACATTAGCAAGAATGCCCACATTCAAGAGTGAGATGCTCACCAGCTTCCACAGGACATGCCAAGAAGGCAGCTAAGAACCATTTTGACCCTTCAGTAAAAGAGGCAACGAGGGGGAAGGCATCTTTGGAAAAGGACACTGTAAATGGGAGGAGAATAGGAGTATTTTCCTGACTCCAAACCTAGTGAGAAGGGCATTAAGGAGAACTTGCCCAGTGTCTCTCGGAGTTTGGGGCCAAAGGGGTATGGCATCATTTCTGAAAAATCTAAAGGGCTGGGACTGTCTTTTTTTTTTTTTTTTTAAGATTTTATTTATTTATTTGACACAGAGAGAGAGACAGCAAAAGAGAGAACACAAACAGGGGGAGTAGAGAGGGAGAAGCAGGCTTCCCACCAAGCAGGGAGCCTGATGTGAGGCTCAATCCCAGGACCCTGGGATAGGGCCTGAGCCGAAGGCAGACGCTTGATGACTGAGCCACCCAGGCGCCCCAGGCTGGGGCTTTGAACGTGTGGGTAGAGCAAAGAGAGTTAGCTTCACTAGGAGCAAGCTGACCTGCCAGGCATGGCAGGTCAGAGGTATGTGATTTCCATGGATAAGATGGCCAAATAGGAGAGGCAGGCATGGGAGTCATTTTAGAAGGGCCTGCACCAGGGACACTGGACTATAAGCAGAAAGTGGGAGGTCATCAGGGCCTACAATGACCAGTCCCAAGAGAGACCTTGCCCAGACTGGTGTCAGGGGCACTGCTAGTATGTTCCCAAACAAGGTCTCCAAGAAACCTGCAGCAACATTCCATGAGAGAAATAGTCATATTAAACATCTATTATCTCCAGAGAACTCTAAAACCGGTGATAGTCAAGGAAGATCACAGAGGGCTCAGCTCCTCTGGTGATCAGAGTGGGATAGGCAGGTAGGGAGTCAGGGTACAGAGGTGGGCAAGCATAGGTTGGAAAGAGAGAGAAAACCAACCAAAGCCCACCCAACACTTTTCCCTTTGTGGACTCACATAATGAATTAGGACGGACATCAGGGAAAGGGGAAATGAATTTCAAGTGTAGATTTTTGCACAGAACTGGACGTTGCAATTACTAAAACGTGACTGTTCTGTGACTATACATGACAGAGAACTTTATTGTGCCCAAGAGTGACTGGAGGTATCCTAGGACCTACTTTAGATTTCATCCAAGGGACAGGGAAATATTAGCCCTCCAGAGTGGGTTTGAGTGGGCAGTAGGGGAAAGAAAGTTATTTTCTTTTTTTAAAAATTTTTTAAGTTTAAGTTCAATGTAATTAACATAGAGTGTATTATTAGTTTCAGAGGTAGAATTTAGCGGTTCATCAGTTGCGTACAACACCCAGTGCCCATTACCTCAAGTGTCCTCTTTAAAGCCCATCACCCAGTGACCCCACCTCTCCCACCCTCTTCCCCTCAATAAAGTTATTTTCTGTTTGCCCCCTATGGAATCCTGCTCTTTAAACAAAATGGTGGCAGTAATAATGATAATAACAATTAACAACCCTACCATTCATTGAGGACTTACTATATGGCAGTTGGTGTTTAAAGTGCACGAAATGTCCTTGCTCGTTTAATCCTCACAACGACCTGAGGAGGTGAACCTAGGGGTTTTGTAAAACCCACTTTACAAAAAAGGAAACTGAAGCTTAGGGAAACCAAGTAGCTGCCTATGGTAGCACAGCCAGTAAATGGCCCATCTGGAACCCACGAGATATCAGCACACAAATATGAACACTGGCAAATCATCCCTCTCCCCACCATGAGCAATTTAGGAGCCCCAGAGCAAGTCAGGAACTCCCTCCAGTGAACGAGAGAATGGTTGCAGGGGGCATGGACTCACTCCAGCATCTCCAGGATCATCCATGCGGATTTCTATGGGTTCCACTAGTGTCCTGATCTCCAAAGCCCTCTCCGAACTTGTGTGGCTAAGACGAGGGAAACATTCCTGGGTAGGTCTCTTTAAGGGAAGACAAGGAAGAAGATTCATGACATACATTTGTGGTTTTATAGCAATAAATAGTTACCTTCCTTAAAGGTAACCCCTTTTGTTAAGAGTGCCTTGGATTTTTTTTTTTTTTTTTTTAACGAACCCAAGTCTGGGACTTGCCTGAGGGCCCAGGACTCCTTGCTCTGTTGAGTTTGAATTGGGTACAGGATCCTGTTGGTCAGGTCTGGATTTTTAACTCTGATACAATCAAACAGTCCTTTGCATTACCTGACAACTTTGTTCCTGTGTCCCCATAAATGGTAAGCTTGGGGTATTAGTCCTCTTACCTGGCAGCTTGCTATCCAGGCTTGGAGGCTTCAGCTGTCTGAATGACCTTCCGTGTGGCTTTTAACTCGACCCTACTGTTTCGGCTCACCTCATGCCTGCTATAATCAGTAAGCTGACTTTGGTTTCAAGCTCTTGAGGTGAACCGTGAGATGAGAACGATAAACTGGGTGTTAAGAGTTAAGGTAATGCTCAGAGTTTGAAAGATGATCAAAACTAGCTGAGCATTCAATGGCCTAAATTTAGGAATTCTCAAACTAGTATAAATGTCCAAAAAGCTTCTCACTATGAAAATGGTTGTGTCCTGGGGCATCAGGGTGGCTCAGTCAGTTAAGCATCTGCCTTTGGCTCAGGTCATGATCCCAGAGTCTTGGGATCCAGTCCTGCCCAGCTCCCTGCACAGTGGGGAGCCTGCTTCTCCCTCTTCCTCTGCCCCCCACCCCCGCCCGTGTGCTCTCTCTTTCTCTGTCAAATAAATAAATAAAATCTTTAAAAGAAAATAGTTGTATCCTAACACGCTGTACCTTTGTTACTACACCTGAAGGATTTGAAATAAACCACATGTATAGTTAGAAGGAGATATTGATAAATACACAAAATAAAATAGTAAACGAAAAGCATATATTGAAACATTACAAGCAGTTTGCTACTGGTAGGTGAAGGGATGAAGATAAATGGAAAAGAATTAAGACTTCTGAAATAGTTCTAAATGTGAACATTTAGTATAAGACAAAGGTGATACTTCTATCTGGAGGGGAAAGAAATGTTGTTGGGACACTTGGCTAGCCATATGAAAAAAATAAAGCTTGGATTCCCACCTCAATCCATATTCAAAAATAAAATCCAGATAGCCCAAAGATTTAAAGATGAAAAGTAGAACCATAATAGCACTAGAAGAAAACATAAAATAATTTTTTTCATTTTAACATCAAAGTAAGGGAAGACTTTCAAAGCATAAGACAAAAGTCATAGAGGGCGCCTGGGTGGCTCAGTCAGTTGAGCTTCTGACTCTTGATTTTGGCTCATGTCATGATCACAGAGTCATGAGATTGAGCCCTGCGTTGGGCTCCACGATCAGCATAGAATCGGCTTGAGCCTCTCTCTCTTTCTCTCTCCCTCTGCCCCTCCCCCTGCTCTCTTGTGCTCTCTAAAAATAAGTAAATAAATAAATAAAATTTTTAAAATACAGAAGTCACAGAGAAAATGAATACATTTGACTGCATATATTAACTATTTCTATGTGAAAAGTTACCATAGAGAAAGTTGAAAAGCAAAAACAAACTCAGAAAAAAGTATTTGCAGCAGACATGATCAAATACAAGGTAAATTTCTGAGAGTCCTTAGAGAGGAAAGAGAAAGAGACCGAGACAGGAAAATAATGGAAGAAAGGGAAAAGGAGGAAGAGGGAAGAAGAAGAAACAGACTTACCAAGACATGAAAAAGTTGTTTGCAGACATATATGTTTGTTTAAACATAGGAAAATATATTCATCTTCAATTGCAATTGAAGGAATGCAAAATTTAAAAACAATATTCTTAATGCACAGAAAGTCTTATAATATCTAGCAGAGATCTGAGGAAACAATCACTCTCTACAGTATGAGAAGATAAATTGGTACAGCCTGTATAGGAAATAATTTGTTAGTATTGAAAACAAATGGGTTGCTCAATCAGTTAAGTGCCTTGACTCTGGCTCAGGTCATGATCTCAGGGTCCTGGGATCAAGCCCTGCGTCGGGCTCCAAAGTCAGTGGGGAGTCTGCTTGTTCCTCTGCTCCTCCCCACTCGTGCTCTCTCTCTCAAATAAATAAATAAAAATCGTAAAAAAAAAAAAAAAAAAAGTTTAAATGCTAACATCTTTGACCCAGCAGCTCGGTTTCTAAGAATTTATATTAAGAGTCACAAAGACTTAAAAAAAAAAAAAAAGAGTCACAAAGACTATATGAATATGGATGTTCATTACAGTATTTTTTTATTTTAATTTTTTTTTAAGATTTTATTTGTTTATTTGACAGAGAGAGAGCACAAGTAAGCAGAGCAGCAGGCAGAGGGAGAGGGAGAGAAGCAGGCTCTCTGCTGAGTGGGGAGCGTGATGCAGAGCTCGATCCCAGGACCCTGGAATCAAGACCTGAGCCGAAGGCAGCCACTTAACCAACTAAGCCACCCAGGCGCCCCTCATTACAGTATTTTTAACAACAAAACACTAGAAACAACTTACATGTTTATCATTAGGTGCTAATTAAATAGATTATGGTACATTCATTCAATGGAATACTATACAACTGTTTAAAAAAACAAATTACAGTTTTATGGACTGATATAGAATAGTCTTCATAATATACTGTTAAGAAAAAAAGTGTGATCTATAGGAAAATGTGTAGAATATGCTCTAATTTGATATTATTAAAAAGAGAGGGCCATTCCTGCATATATATGTATGTATGTGCATATGTGGTTGTTTAGGAAAATGCTTAATATCATTTTGGAAGTAAAAATGGTATAAACCATCTAAAGAGAAAATAAAAACCCACTTCGATTATTTTTGTAGTGGCAGCAGAATCAACCTGATCAATTACACATGATTAAGGACGTCCTTGACTCATTACTCCAAACCCAGCTCTCATCCTAAAGGTTTCATTTTTTTTTAAATAATGAATTTCAAGTATAAACATGCCTCTTCCAATTTCCTGTTTCTTCCCAAAAAGATAAAAATAAAGAATGTTCAGTTTTTTACATAGTACCTTCCAATGCATCATGGTTTATGACTTAAATTTGCTCCAGCACTTAAAAGCAGAGAGGCAGGATGGAATCCTCCCAGCAAGTAAACAAAAAATATCCCAGAATCCTCTGGGTTACCTTCACTTTTGACAGTTTCCTGTCCGGGGCAGAGGAAGATGATCAAAGACGGGTTCACCACTCCAAGACTTTGTGCCAGCAGGTCAGGGAGAGGCATCAGGAAACCAGAGTCCCCAACTTTCTGTCTGGGTGCTGTGGTGGCCTTGAAGACTGAAACACCCTATATTACATTTGTTGCAAAAAAGGCTTAAGTGAATAAATGTATTTAGAAGTTAGCCTAGGCTCTCACTTCCCTGAGTAAGTGATGCCCATGTCAGATTCGAGCCCTTTTCCTGGATTATGTCTCAGACCCTGTTATGACTGGCAAATGGAAATGAGAATAAACCCAGCCTCTAGACATGTTAATTTGATAGTTTCGTCACAATACATTTAGCAGCAATCAAAATAAAAGGAAAATATTTAAGTTGGTTCTCTATCAACCTTAATTTTTCCATTTGCAGCTTAGTAGCTTATGAAACTTTATAAATACTTGATGAAATTACTTCGGTCTGTGGCAGTGGTTCTTAGTTGGGGTGGGGGATATTGACCCCCAGGAGACTTTTGACAAAGGCCAGACACCATTTTTGGTTGTCACAACCGGAGGACTGCTTCTGGCATCTAGGAGGTAGAGACAAGGGATGTTGCTAGACATCTCACCATATGCAGCACAACTCCCCGGAGCAGAGTAATCCAGGGTAAAATGACCGTAGGAGACAAGATGGGAGACCTCGGTCTCTTGTTGCCAGTATAGCAGGGGATGTGCCCCCGCTTGCACTCGAGTTCATGACAAAAATCCAGCCTCTGTTTGTTGTACAATCACCAGCTTGTTGTGAATATAATGCAGTTCTAAAAACGATCAGCTAGCTCGTAAAGTACGTATTCTTAGTGTTTCCTCCTCTCTATCTCTTCATCTCTCCTTCCTCTCTCCCACTTTCAGGCTGAGTTACATATTCTTCGGGGCTATTCCCCGAATACTCCATACCTCTGCTACCTTCTTAGTAAGAGCAAGGGCTCTGTGTGCTCTGCCCTGTCTGCGCTGGGCGACCACTCTCTGGGGGAGGTGTTAGTTTCCCTTCTCCCCTCGCCCAACTTCAGAGCGCACCTGTGCTTAGACTGCACCTTCCCTATCACACCAGCCTGTGATCTCTGATTGTCACATCGGCCTCCCCTCCTCTGGCGGGGTCTTTTTCATTTCCCTATCTCCAGAGCATCTCAGACCAACCTCACTAAGATAAAAGACTGATGGATGAACGCATAGATAAATGGTTATATAGATATGTCCTGTTAAATTCGAAATCTTGTCACATTTATCATACCCACAGAGAGATTCTCTGCCATGTAAAGCAGACAATCTATTTCAGTTTTTTTGTACGCCAAAAAAAGGATTGAGAAATATTATAGTATCCAGAGGCTTCTATGAAACTATTCAGCTAAAAATGTAGGTTTTCATCTTGAGTCAATGTCTCAGTGTCTTAATTCAATTCCCAGTGACCTAAGAAAAGCAACATTATTCCAAAAGTATTCTATTGGAAACATTTCCTAGGAACAGTTTATTTGGTTGATCTTTCAAATACTTTGTCACATGTAATAATATCTGAAGTAAGTGTTAAAATGGCTTTACAGTTTCTGTGCTGGGTGATCTGTTGTCTGGTGTAATCTGTCTGTAGCATTTTCACAGGGAATGTGTAACCCTATTGTGTCTGTACAGAGAAAGCTACATAATCACATTTGGCTTCGGCTTTCAAAATGGACTTTGCCCTTTCCCTTCATCCCACCACCATGGAGTAGCTCTTTGGCACATGGAAAAGAAAGTGTGTAAGAACGTAGTGGGATATCTGGGTGACTCGGTCGTTAAGCATCTGCCTTTGGCTTGGGTCATGATCCCAGGATCCTGGGATCCAGCCCCGCATCAGGCTCCCTGCTCAGTGGAAAGCCTGCTTCTCCCTCTCTCCCACTCCCCCTGCTTGTGTTCCTTCTCTCATTCTGTATCTCTCTGTTAAATAAATAAAATCTTAAAAAAAAAAGAAAGAAAACAGCAGGTGGCTTGTCCTTTCTTACTCAGAGCATAAGGTATACAGAGGATTTTGTTTCTGTTTTTTCCCGTTGTTTGTTCCTTTGAATTTGAATGTATATTTATTTATTCATCCATACTGCAAAGGTGCAAATACATCACAATGGTTCCATTAAAAAACAACAACAACAACAACAACTTTCCAACTCCTCATTCTCCACTGCCAATTCCTCCCCCCTTAGGCAAACATGTTTTTATTAGTATTTTAATTTGGGTGTGGATCATCAATACAGGTGCAAACATCAAAAACTATGAAAAAGTGGAACGCCCATTTCCCATTACTCCAAAGCAGGTGATTATTGCCATTAGTTTTGTTTGCCCTTCCAGAATGAATACAGAGTTTTATAACATTGAGAAAAGAACACTTCCATCAGAGTTCACACTCTAAGCTAAATATTTCTGACATATAATTCACTAGACAATATATTAACATTTGTGGTCGTTCCCCCCATACCCTCTTTTCGAGGTATCTTTAGAACAAGAGAAAGAAAAGGCATACAGGATATTCTCATTAAAATCTGAGTCAACTACACAAATTTGTTTTTCTCAGAAGAAGGTAGCTCATTGCTTAGATTTGCTGACTTATTAGGGAGGTAGAAGAGGAATCTTGCAAAACCTGGAAAACATTTTTCTAAGGTAGACGTAGGAAAAATGCCTCACATTTTAGATCTGGCCCCTGATTGTGCTGAGCAAAAGTCATATATTGGCTACAGATCCTACATTGCTTATAAATCCGAACCACAAACATCTCCGTGTGATGCAATTGTCCCAGGCAAAGGCCAGTGGTTTTCCAGGAAATGTCCTCAGTATTGTATGTGATCAAGAAATGTGCTCTCAGCGTTTTCCTAAGATGAAATCGCACTATTTCTCCATGTGAGAAATGCACTTGCCAGGGTGGACATTTCAGTCACCCCATAAAATGTGCACTTCCAAATCTATCAGAGGGCCATTTAAATTATGGGTCAGAGTATGGGTCCGAGGCTTAACATGACAGGCAGCTTTCATTTTCAGGCTTGCTTGTTCTGATTATCTTACTTTACTTCCATTTTTCCTCCATATTTGTGTAGAAAGGAAAAATAAATTGTCAAATAAATACAGCACTCAAGCAAACAATACGTATACGATATGAGCTGTACAGATCTTTCTCGAAACAATACCTTCCATTTAATCGTGACCTGAAAACTCTCAAAATCTCAGACTGCTCTAAAGGCTTCCGAAAAACATTTTCTTCCTATTTTAAATCTCATTAACTTGCTATTTTATCCTCACACTGCCCATACACTGAAAGTAGAGAGAACAGAGCATTATTACCTGTCTATGCATGAGAAAGCTGAGGGCACAGAAATAGCCTAAGTGCTCAGGGACACACACACACAAATCAGAGATAAAAATCTAGAAAAGATTTCTGGGCTCCCTTATCATCGTTGGCTTTGCCGAGAATACCGTGTTTGCGACATTCTTTCCTTTGCCTTTAACTAAGCAGCTCCCCTGCCTGCAACATCACACTGTTCATTTTGTCAATTGGAAACCAATGAGCAGAGAGGATGAGTGCCTCCCCGCGTGACCTGGAACCAAACACAGGAGCTAAAAATAGCACGTGCAATTGCCAGGCCCTAATCCCTCACTCAGCTCCTTTAACCTCACGTTTGGGGTCCCAATATTAGAAGATATTAGAAGTCCGCGGGTCTCCTGGAATGACGGCTTCTCTCCTGCCATGGAGCTTATTGCTTCCACTATCCAAGCCAGGGCCCTGGCTTTGCCTTTGACAAAGGGCAGGTGGGAGGGATCCTGGGGCTCCAACTTTGGAAATATGCAAAATGCAGAATTACAGGACAATTCAGGACAAGGTAGCGTTTGTCTGGAAAAAAAACAAATAGGCCAGGAAAGAACAGTTTGAAGGCCTTGGAAAACTGTCTCAATTTCCAGTTTTCTTTGCTCATGTACATACCCCCCTAAAAATGGGCACTTTCACAGAGTAACTATGTGCCACTAGGTGTCTGCGTAAGGAGGTTACGTTGAATTAATTCCCCTGGAAATCGACCCCCCTCAGACATCCTGAAGCTGAAAATCCATTAAAGTCAGATTGAAAGAACATCGTAGTCATCTCAAGAACATTTCCATGAAAGAACGGTTCCCTTAAGCAGTGAATTTTTCATTTTATCTGTTTTTAACTTTAAGGCCCAGTTAGCCTCCAGTGGCCTCCACAAGTTGCTCACCAGTGATTTTCCCAGACACGAGAAGTTCTCTAATTGAGAAGGGATAGAGAAGGAAAAAAGTTGGAGAGAATGAGAAAATAAGATTGTAGAATTAATTAGAACAAAAACGGATGCCATTTTCTACACAAATGAGTGGACTAGCACACAGAATAAGCACTACATTTTTTGGCTATAGTAAACTCTTTTTATTATAGAAGTAAGTTTTTCTAATTATGGGAAAATTAAAAATTGCCTGTGAACAAAAAGGAAAAATCCACAATCACAGCACCAGAAATTACTGTATAATCTATTGAATTTCTATCATATTTTCTTTCAGCTCTTTTTCATTAATACGTGTATCTATGCATATTCATGCAAAATAGACATGATACACATCATTTGGTACTAGTTATACCGCTTAACTATATAGCATAAATATATTTTATGGGAATAAATATTTACCTACATAATTAATTTTAATGGCTCTGTAACATTTAATTGTATGAATGTACCTAAGTTTATTTAAAAACATTATTACTGGTACCAATTTTTCAATATGACCAACAACTCTAGAATAAACAGCCTTATACAAATGTCCTCACATACCTGTTTAATTATTCCCTTATAAAAATTCCTGGAAGCAGAATTTCTGGGTCAAAGAAATGCACATTTTTGGACTATTGACTCATTCAGACCATTTAAAAATAGCAAGCAAAGAAGGCTGGAATACTCTCTTTTAAAAGCAACCTGAGCAACAGAACATTATATTAGAGGAATAAATGAAAAACTGTATCAGAAAATAGAAAGTATTTTTTAAAATAATTAATAGCTGGCAACTTTTGCAACTCTAATTTTAGCTCTAAATCTTGGTGGTTCATGTGTGAGAAGAGAAAGAAAATGCAGAAGGGATGAAGGGATAGACAACAAAAGTCTATATTAAAGAAATCAAGGGAAAGAGAAAGGGGGATACAGAGAGAGAAACTCTACCACCTGCTTTAGTCCTTCGATCCACTCCACACCATCCCCCCTTGGCTTTTGGCAAAAAGTCTGATATCTCTAAATGAACTCAGCCCTAAGTGTCTGGGCCCAAAACTAATGAACAAACACATACCCACCCACCAACATTCCCAGCAAAGGACACAGGTTAGGCAACTCCAACTATCTCCCAGTGACATCAGGATAGGGACCTTCTTTTACTTAGTCTCAAACTTTTTAACATAATTTTATTGGTTGACCTTTCTATTTCACTTTCTTTTCTTTTCTTTTTTTTTTTAAGATTTATTTATTCATTTGAGAGAGAGAGATTGCGTGCACTAAGGGGGAGCGGCAGAGGAAGAGAATCTTCTAGCAGACTCCCTGCTGGGCTCAGAGCCCCAGGAGGGACTCAATCTTACGATCCTGAGATCATGACCTCAGCGGAAACCAAGAGTCAGATGCTTAACCGACTGAGTCACCCAGGCACCCTACTATTTCACTTTCAAAGATGTAGGAGAAATGAAAATATTTTCTAAAGTTTCTTAGAATTATCAGAAGTAGTGTCAAAACTGTGATAAATTATGATTATTTTTAAAAGAAATAATTGCTTAGAATTCTAAGAAATGGAGAGCTGCAGAAAAGCTCTGGTAAATGAGACCAAAATGTCATTTGAATACTCCAGAAGAATAAATACCTTACATGATGGGTCTTTAAGTTTGGCTAACTTTTGAATAATCAGTTCCCTATTACGTCCTCCTTAGTGTTTTTTGCCACAGGTAGAAAAATTAAATACAGGGTCAGACAGCTTAGCTGTTTTCTACCTTAAGTATGATACCTGTGGCACATTGACATTCATTGGACAAATATGTACTTAGAATCTTTAACTTACATTCTTCACAATACTGTAAGAAAAAATAAACTGGATCATGGGAGAGAGCAACTTTTGATGAAGGGTTAGGAAGCAGCACTGGGCACAGCTGGTGAGAAAGAAGCCAGCCAGCAAGGAAGAACATTCCAGGCAAAGGACACAGGTTAGGCAACCCAGACAACAATATCAAGGTGGGTATGGCTCATTTGCAAATATGGACCCTTGAAATAAGAAGAAATGATCTCTACTCAAAGTGGAGCCATATTTAGCACTTGTCTTAGTCCTTTCAGTCTGCTATAGCATAATACCATAGGCTAGGTGGCTTATAAGCAACTAAAATTTGTGTCTCAAGTTCTGGAGGCTGGGAAGTCCAAGATGAAGGCACCAGTGGATTTGGTGTCTAAGACAAGCCAACTCCTTGGTTCATAAATGGTCATCTTCTCACTGTGTCTTCACATAACAGCAAGAGTGAGGGAGTTCTCTCGGATGCTAGATTTCAACATACATATCCAGAGCCATGGGGGCCGGGTGTGGGTTGTGGTCAGAAACATTCACTCTATAGCAAGGTCTTTATAACTGTAGACAAGCAGGCATAAACAAACCTCTGACCAAGTAAAAACTATTTGATTAGTTTTTCTCTGTTTTTAACATATCACACTCAAATTAGCACTCAATCCATTAACAGCTATTATTTTCTTGTCATAATGGAGTAAACATATAACTTGTTCCCTGAACAAGCTTAAATCTGCTTGAAAAAAGAAAATGAATACTGGAAGAATCAAAATGCATTGAAATGTTTAATGTGAGGCATTAGTGGAAAGTTCAGTGGGAGTTCATAGATCATTTCAGAGAAAAGGGAGTGGTCTAAAGTTGGAGGTGGGACATCGTCCATTTCATCAGCAGAGTTGCAACATACTCTACTTAGATTAGATCCTGGGGAAGACATAGACCCTGGACAACTAAAATATGCTGTTGTCCTTGAATGGCTCATTGTCTAATGGAGAGAGCCTGCAAATGAAATAAATAATTACAAAATTAATGTCATAATATAGATATGTATAAATTGTAAAGGGTACAGAAGGTCTTTATGGGAGCAAAGAGGAAGACTGACCCCACATCAGAGGAAATGAGAAGAAATGACATCACGCTAAGGCTTACAGAATGACTCGGGTCCTGGGGGTGGGGGGGATGGGCAAAATGGGTGAAGGGGAGTCGCAGGTACAGGCTTCCAGTTGTGGAGTAAATAAGTCACAGGCACAGTGTAGGGAATGCAGTCAATCGTACTGTGATAGCGTCGTACGGTGACGGATGGCCTGGATGGCTCAGTCAGAAGAGCATTTGACTCTTGATCTCATGGCTGAGTGTAAGGATTACTTAAATAAGTAAATAAATCTTAAAATATGTATATATAAAGGTCTAGACTTGCTGAATCACTATGTTATGCACCTGAAACTAATGTAACATTGTGTGTCAACTATACTTCCAAAAGAAAAAAAAAAGTACAGTCACCCCTCCCCTTCAAAAAAGAATGAATCAGTTCCTATTTAGGGTTCTAAATGCTGATGTTTAAAGTGGACCCTTTAGGAGCACCTGGCTGGTTCATTTGGTAGAGCATGCAAGCCTTCCTCTTGAGCCCCATATTTGGTAAAGAGATCAATTAAAAATAAAATCCTAGGGACACCTGGGTGGCGATTAAGCGTCTGCCTTTGGCTCAGGTCGTGATCCCAGAGTCCTGGGATGGAGCCCCACATCAGGCTCCCTGCTCAGCAGGGAGTCTGCTTCTCCCTCTCCCTCAGCCCCTCCACCCCACTCGTGCTCTCTATCACTGTCTCCCTCTGGCAAATAAATAAATAAAAATCTTTTTAAAAATTAAAAATAATAAATCCTAAATAAATAAATAAAAATGAAGCGAACCATTCAAATCACCCATAAGGTACTATCTACATATATATACTATATAGATATCTAGTGTCTAGTCAGCCCAACACAGCCAGATTTTCCTCCACTTCAGGAACAGATTGTTAGTTCTTCTTTGAGTACCAGATGAAGAGTTGGCTTGTGTTTATTGGCTCTGTTGTATGAAAAACACTTATCTTTAAACACTGGGATTACACCCTCTGTGGTGAGATACTCACACTAACATATGAGCGGCACAGGGGATTGGAGCAGACTGAAGAAACAGTAGACTCAAGCCTCCCCTCTCATGCTCATTCAGAAGCATAAAGTCATCCAGGAGAATGAGCAGGTATCATTGTCCCATTTCTCCGTATCTCCTTGTAGAGCATACAGTCGAATTCTTAAAAATTAAACTCCTCTCTTATGTAGCTGCTCACCTTGTGAAGTAAAGGGAGAAGGGTGCTGTAGACAGGGGGACAAGATGGGGAAAGCCAAGCAACAGGAGAGGATCTTGGCCTGCTCAGAGAAAACTAAGCCATCCAGGATGGCTAATCATTGGGTAGGGTGCAAAGAGTTTGGCAAACGATGGTTGGATGCTCGTCATATCATAGAAGACTTTGGATTTGATGGTGTAGGCAATGAGGAGCCATCTGATATTTTTAAATCAGGAGGTGAGGAGATGGGCTTTATTTTTGGAAAGCCCATTTTCATAGCCTGTTGAGGATGAGGTTAGCACATTTTTTCTGTAAAGGGCCAGATCATAAGTATTTTAGGCTTTGTGGGTCATCCGTTATACATCACGTGTCCCGGTCACAAGGATTTCTATCTGCCTTGTAGCACGAAAGCAGCCATAGACAGTTGTAAATGAATGGGGATGGTTGTGTTCCAGTGAAATTTTATTGACAAAAACAAGCTGTGGGCCAGATTTGGCCTGAGAAGTCAAGTGTGTTGACCCCTGGATTAGAAGATGGTGAGGTTACAAGTAGAGAGAGAATAAGTAAACTAAGTGATAGTCCAGGTTTCAAAGTGAGGTCCCCTGACCAACAGCATCAACGTCACCTGGGAACTCTGGGGGTGGGTCCCAGCGACCTGGGTCGGAACAAGCCTTCCGGGTGATTCTAACGCTTGCTAATGTCTGAAAACCACTGACCAAGGACAGATGGCAGAGAAAGCATTTCCATATTCGGAAGAAGGCCATCGGAAAGAATAGGATGGGGCAGATTTAAAATGTTCTAGCAAGATCAGATCTCACCTTCTAACATACTGAGATATAGGAGACAGAACTTTGATGGTTATGTGGTTGAAAGGTAGGGGAGATGGAAAACGGTAATTAAATTCCCTTCATTGGTTCTGATCGCTTCTTGATCTCAGTATCTAGAAACAACACCAGGCATAAAGTTCTCATAAAGTATCTTTTGAACGGATCCATGAGTGATTATTTCAAGGTTTGCAGTTTAGGTGACTGAATGGATGAGAAATGGCATTCACAGGGTGAGAACACCTTTTATTATCTTCGAACAGTTAGGAGGAAAGAGGACAAAGGGACATTTAGGATTGCCAGCTTTGCCCATGACATGCCAGCCCTTTTGTTACTATATTATCTCATTTGTTCTTCCAAACAGTATTTAAACAGCTACTATCATCACCATTTCCCAAATGAAGACAATTGAGGTTCTGACACATAAATAACGTGATGCGCGTCTAGCGCAGACAGTGAGTCGTAACAAAACCCAGGCTCATGCCACCTTGCAAAACAGAGTTCTGTTTTGAATTCCGGCCAGACTTTGCAGAATAGGAAACTCTAACGAGAAAGCACCATGGAACTTTACTGCTTACAAAGCAGCTTCATTGATTACTTCTCTTGAAGGAAATCTCTTTGTGTAGCAGGAAAAAAACATAAAGTTGTAGGTTCGAGCCTTGTCACTCCTGCTGGCCCGGAGGTAGCCACGTGCTCATCCATAAAGTGGAGGTAATGACACTAATTAATTGGGCTGCTATGCAAGTCAAATGAGATATGTGAAGCACCTGGTATGAGATGAGAGCTCAATAAACGGTGGATATTATTATTTTATAATCCTTAATACAGTTCAATGTCAAAGCTCTCTGTAACGAGGGTGAGGGGGTCACTCCGCCCACCTTCCCCACCAAGAAGTCACCTGAGAGAGGTCCTCTCAGTTCAGATCTCACAAGTACCTCTTCATGGGTTCCCCTGTTTTGCTTAAAGAACTTATCTCCTTGTTCAAGGTGTGTTGACATTTAAACAGGTTTTGAATTTGGTGAGACCCATTCCATTTAAAGGCGGGCTTAAGCTCGAATCTTTGCTCTTGGTGGCCCCAGTGGTGGTCCGCTGCCAGGTCTTAATGCTCCTTCCATACTGATATTCATTCTTTGGATGCTCTTATTTGCTTCTTTTTCTTTTTTTTTCTTTTTTTTTTTTTTTCCGCTCAAAAAAGACTGTTGATTTATTAACTGTGAGGGGCAAAAGCTGAAGGTGCTTTTTACCTGTCACTTTACTCAGGGGTTCCATCAGAGCCACTCCAACTCTGTCAATGGCAATTACCCGGTGCATACTGAGAAACTGTTTCAAAGATGGGTGTATAACTTTTTGGCACATGACAAGGTCTACATGATCACTAACTAGCTGCCTTCCTAGGTTAAGCAACTGCTCCAGGACTGCATTTTCAAGAGAGACCCCAGAACTGACCACCACAGTTCCTTCTCCAGTATCAGAGAGATCTCCAGATAAAGAAGCACAAAAGAGTGCCACCTTGAAGGCCTCTGATTTTTTGATGGGTAAGATCTTCATCAGTTGAACTTCTGACATCTCAATAAGTATTCCAGGGAATACAGTAGAATCTAGATCTCTGTGACCCTTTAAAGGCACAATTATACTCTTTCCTAAAATGAGGCGGTCTTTGGTGTTTTCTGGAATTGTAAGCAAAAAGGCTTTCAGAACAAAAGCACTGATATGGTCTGTTTCCTCTCTGGTGAGCATACAGGCGGGCTTACTTGTTACTATACTGCGCACCAAACATAGGAGGGTCTGAGGACTGCTAAAGTCAACTGGAATTCGACAACCACAGGACTCAGACTTGAGGTAACTGGTGCAGAGGCGCAAAAGATGCTGGTTTAATTTAATAACAGTGGTGGGTGTCAAGCCTGTTCTCTGAACATTTTCAATCAGATTGCAGCAAAGAATGGCTGTGAACAAGCCACAGTCACTGAAGCACGACACGTGATTCTTCGTGGATGTTGTCAGGATCTTTAAAATGGGATGGGTGACGGGAAGGTTAGAGAGCAGGGCTGACGACTGTGAGGTAGTGCACACGCAGCCTCCAAGGCCATTGGGCACCTGCTTCAGCCTCCCCGAAGGGCCATAGCTTGATGTCAGGATTCCTTTCAAGACACAAAGTGTGGACCTGACTTTCTCACTTGTCAGTGGTTCACTTTTACACAACGATGGCTTTTTAGCTTCTAAACGAGACATCTTACTTTAGGTGGTTAAGTGGTGAAGACAGTTTTTATTTTGTTAACCATATTTTTCTATTTATTGCATTGTCATGGGTCTTGACACTTAGAAAAAAAATTATTCTTCAGGAATGAAAGTCTTGAATATGCAGCACTGTGGCTATAAGATTAAATAGCTCCTGGTTTATGAAGCTAATTAGCATGTAATGATTTAATGACATATTAGTAATTTAGTTCCAAATATTTATTTTTACTTCATTCTTTAATACTCTCTTGTTTGCCTGTAGACTGAGATTTTACAGATTGCTTTGCAGCCCTCTGCATAAAGTATGTTCCAAGGTGGACGCCTATGAAAGACACTCCAGCTACGAGGAGCCAGTTCTTTCTAATCCAGCTGATGTTTTTCATCTTTTCTTTCAATGTCAAGCTCAGATTCAAAGATGCTTCTTTCTGAAGATTCCAAGCCTGCTATTTCCCTTCGGTGTGATTCTTCTTAGGATATTCGAATGCTGGACTATCTGGTGCAGAGACGTTGTCCTTGTTGGGCATTTGGAAAACAGGGCTGCTCTTGATTCTATGCCATCCCAAATGTATGAACCCAACTAAGGGTATCATAACAATCAGAACTTTATAGTTGCTCCAGAAGTTCTGA
Source organism: Martes martes (assembly GCF_963455335.1). Taxonomy (NCBI): domain Eukaryota; kingdom Metazoa; phylum Chordata; class Mammalia; order Carnivora; family Mustelidae; genus Martes; species Martes martes. The sequence continues at coordinate 61,812,629 of NC_137891.1, forward strand.
AAGCTCATAGTACTTTAGCTTCAGTGCACCTTGAGATGGTCCTTCCCTCAAAACACTTGGCAAGTCATTCCAAGTGAGATGGAACTATTTATTGACACCAGAGATTCCTGAGTCTGCCCACCAGCCGATGAACCTCCCTAGGCCGCCGCCACCAGCTGGCCCCAGAGGCCGAGCCTCACGCAGCAGTCGCAGCGGGTCCTCTATTTGCTTCTTTTTCAAATCTGAAGCTTCTCCGTGATTTTCCTGTGTCCATTCCCCAACTGGTCAAGTCAAACAAAGGCTGGGTTTGGGGATGAGAGGGAGAGAGAGTCGTCCTTGAAAGAAATGCTTCCTTGTTTTGAAGGAATTCACTCACTGAGACGAAGACAAAAAAGATACAGTGTGAAGAGAGCTAGATTTGCTAAAGAAGCAAAACTCATCACCAATTTTTGCTTCATTTATTTTTTTTTTTTTTTTAGTACTTAGAAGAACCTAATGGAGAGGGTGGCTATCCTCCTTTTAAAACCTGAGAATGTCACTTCTTCTACCTCCTGAAAGACAAGTTCTGAACAACACTAATGCCTTTATCCCAGAGAAGTTGGTTTGTGACAATGTGCTTACCAGCTCTGAGAAGAGAACTTTCCTGCTTTCGACTGTGTTTTAGGTGATTTTAGAAAACAAGACTACCGCTTTGCAACATGCTAGGTAAACAGCAGTTTCCATTTCAAGGGGAAATCATACTTGACCATCTTGCCTCCTTGATTCCACTAGATTAGGAAACAAGCAGAGATAAACACAGCTTGGTCGAGTTGGTTGTACACCAAGGGAAGGAATAACTGAGCCTTTTAAGATAAATGGAACTGACAAAGAGTGCGTTCTGCGAAAAATAAACACACCTATAGGAGAGTTATTTTCAACACTGATATCCGCAAATGGTAGTTGAATAATTTTGATGCGAGGGTCTTTATCTCAAGATTTAAAATAAAATCTTTCCCCTGCCCCCCCACCATTTAACTAAGCTTTTAGTCATCTGATAAAAATCATGTTGTCAGAAATGACAGAACTAATTTGTGACTTTTTCCCAAATCAATTTTGATGTAATACAAGATTAAATGAATAGTTTCCCTTTTTTTTCCCCTCCATGAATTAGAACAAATTGTACTGTTCACTGTGTCCTGTCACACAGACTGGCTTGACAGAAACCTCAGGATTTTATTGCAAGATTTGGAGAATAGTTATTAGAGATCCATTTTCCCTCAACATTTATTGGATTCACAAAAGATAACTGAAGATTTCTCATTGTGGGATGAACACATCTAACGTAATGACGTTTGGGTGACTTTAAGGCCTAGTCTAGATCTCTCAGACCTTCTCAGAGTCCTCCCATTTTTGTTTTGAATTTATTAACTGGGGTGATAAGAACCAACGTCTCCCCACTGGTGTCCCTTCCACTCAGTGGTAATTTGGAGAGGGGGAAATCACACAAGCTATGCTTCTGGGGTTTTCTACTCACAGCAATTCACACGTGCAGCCCTCTGCCAATGACACCCGTGTTTTAACTTCTGACACCCACACAGGCAGTTTCTCACATGAACATATGTTGTTCTCGCCTTTCGAGGAAATGAATCCCAACCTCTTGCACACTAGCAGGCCATGATTAGTTCTAATCCCAAGGTTTTGTGACGGGAAAATTGACTGTAAGAAAACGAGGGAAACTGACCAAGAGAACACAGAGTTGGTTTTTCTGTCTTCCAAAATGGCATCAGATCACTGCCCAAACTTTCCTTCAATATGCTCGTCAAAGTGTCCTCAAGGAAATCATTTTGAAGCCCATAAAACTAATAAATCTGCTCCTTAGAGTTGTTTTGCTTTGGTACAATATTTGGCAGGAAAATGTGGTCAAAGAGAGTGCGTCATATTAAATGGATTTTATGTTTATTGACTCCTTGTAGCTCCACTTAATTGATTTATGCGTGCTTTAGAAAGCTTTATGCTCTGAAACATAAAATATATCATTTATAGTTTATTAAGTCCTGCATTTGGTAAAAGCTGGCTTAAGGCCCGACCTAGGTCAGGAACTTTACCCTTTGCTTACAGCACTGTTTCTATGAGAAAATAATATTTGATGCACTTTATTCCCACTTATAGTAAGTTTCCTGGTAATATAATCCACACATAAAGGCTGCTGGTGCTCCCCAAGTGCTACCCACTGTCGTATTCCCACTGTGTTTGAAGGAGATTTTTCTGTGTTCTTCTGTGACTGTGAGTTGAAAGAACAAATGAGAGAAAATAGTAAAAAATTAAGTATGTCTTAGGACCTAAGGTTTTATTCTACTGGTTTTTAGAACTGGCAGGAGTGGCCTAAGACCAAATGGAAAGATTATTACAGTAGCACTAGGATTTTGAAAACTATCTTATGATAACTATAGCTGTATCTACATAGTATATACATAAAAATAATAAAATAATAATATGATTGCTATATGGGTGGAGTGGATAGGTGCCAATATTAAGAACTCGATTCTGGGGGTGCCTGGGTGGCTCAGTGGGTTAAAGCCTCTGCCTTCGACTCAGGTCATGATCTCAGGGTCCTGGGATGGAGTCCCGCATCGGGCTCTATGCTTGGCAGGGAGCCTGCTTCCTCCTCTCTCTCTGCCTGCCTCTCTGCCTACTTGTGATCTCTGTCAAATAAATAAATAACATCTTAAAAAAAAAAAAAGAAGAAGAAGAATTTGATTCTGGTCTTATGTCACTAAGGTACCACATAAAGGGAGACCTATGAGTTCTGGACCCATTGCCCTAGCCCATTCCTGGTACCTCATTCTATCCTTCTGCCTGCCAATACCCTCTTCTCAGTGCTCCCTCCAGAATAAGCTTGGTGGGAGTTTTTACTCCTGCTTCCCCAAAATCACCAGGGCAATCTACTGAACTCACCCCCATTTGGTAAGCAGGAACCAACATATACGTAATATGAGAACTAAAAATCAGCACTTCACTCTGAAGGTACAGGGAAAACTGAAGGGAGAGGTGGTGCTCTATATAGGAATTTCTTTGAATCGTCATAGCCAGTATCACTTACTTCTCTTTTGAAATATGGCATGGGTGGTAACTATGACATGTTATGTTTTGTTTGTATTCTAAGCACTAACCAACATTCAGTTAATAGCATCAGCGGAAGAGAGTGCCTGAGAGCGAGGTAAAATGGCGGTTGATGGAAACAGCACTGAGATTTGGCTTTGAAATGTGCTTCTGTTAAGACACACTTACATCTGGGCAGATCTGATTTCAAAATGCAAACAAAAACAAGTGGAGGCACAAGTCAAGAGAGTCTTGCCTCCTTATCCCAATGTCTAGTCCCCAGCCCTCTGCCTTCCCATACAGCCTGGCAGACTGCTCATGTTCCCCACAGATTAACTCACCAGCCAGAACCTCTGCCTCCCCGTCTTTCTTGACTCAGGGACCTTTGTTTGTTTGTTTGTTTGTTTGTTTGGGATTGGATTAAAGTGTTTCCTTTGCTCACAGGTAAATTTGATGTAAAAATCATTGCAAATGTGGAAAGCTAAAAAGTCAAAGTCAGTAATTATTGGGAACAGTGGAAGTGCTGTTTAAATTAAAAGTGAGATTTGCTGCAGGTGATCACCCTGGACGGATAGTCGGTGGCATCCTTTCGTGCACCTTGCAGATTTTTCCACAGGAGGGTTAATGGTCCACTTTGTGAATTACCGTACAGTGTCTTCCTTCTTCAACCTAGCCTCTCTCACAGGCTTTCTTTAGGGCAGCTCCCAGTGTTATGATGGAACCAGACAGACCAGTAGTCTTCACTTTCCAGGAGTCGTGTCCCGTAGGAGCTATGGATGTTTGGGTACTTGATTAACCTTCATGAGCCTCACACCTCTTTGAGTGAGAGAGTTACCAATTCTGTGTGCATTACCAATTCTTGATGCATCTCCTATCATTCTGCATTGATTTACAGAGCGACATAATGCTATGATTATTTTCTTTAGCACTAAGTTTTGTCTTTTTAAGAGCAAATAGTATTATTCTTTTGGATTTGGGGAGTGGAGAAAAGTTTTTTGACTCAGCGTAGGTATTTTGAATGTGGTCCATCCTTTTTGAGTGTGATCCAGCCTTCTTGCTTAATTGTGTGTAAGTTTGAACCGCTTTCTCGAGTAGCTTCCTGACATAGACTACTTTAGTAATAATATCTTGTTGTAAACCTGAGGGATGCATTTATCTGGGAAGGTACTTAGATTGGAAAACATTTTGATTGTGTTGGCCAAATTGATGCTGAGTCATTGCCAGTTGAGTGAATTTATTGTGCCTGTGGTAGTGGTCTTCATCCTTGAAGCTTAGGTCCTGTGTCCCCTTCTCTATGAAGCTTTCCTTGATAGCCCGATGGGAAGCTATCTCTTTTTTCTCTGATGTCCCATTCTGTTTTACTTACATATTCTTATATTAGTACCAAATTCAACTTTTTTTAATGTTACTTTTTTAACCTTTTTACTCAATTTCAAGATCCTTAGGAGCATGAAATACAACTTATATTAATATAAACAATGATTCAGTGAGGAAGTCAGACAAAGCTTTGTATCAACCGTAACCTTCTCTCTGGAACCTTCTCTGAAAGGTTGAGTCCAGTCCAAGCCTGCCCAGCCCTCAATTCCTATAATCTCTATTCCAACCAAGCAATTTGCTTTTAACTATATATTTCCACATTAGTCTCTAATTATTTTATACTTTTAAAGCCACTGAGAGATTATAAACTTCTTGAAAGTGGGGACTGTCAGTGAAATAAATAAGAATATGTGAGGGTGCCTGGCTGGCTCAGTTAGTAAAGCGTGTGACTCTTGGTCTTGGGTTGTGAGTTCGAGCCCACGTTGATGGTAGGGTTGTCTCAGTGATAATGATGATAAAGAATATCTGTGAAAGCTCCAAAAGAGTGTGATTCAAACGAAAGGGCTATTGTGTTTTTGCTTTTTCGTAGTGCTCACTGAACAATCTGATACTTGGAAAGAATTCAACATGTACTTGTTATGGGACTAACCACAAGTATTCATACAAGGGGAAGTTTCTGCTCAGGTATCTGGGACTTTCAGATCAACTCTTTTTTTTTTTATTTTTAACAATATGAAAAGAAATGCCCTTAACAACATAGGACATGACCAGGGCATCGGAATATTCAACGATTTGTGAGGTGAGCCAAGATGAGAACGAAAACTGACCCTAATAACACCCAGAGTGAGTGTGTGTGTCCCATTCCCCACATGGCATGGGAGGACGGCACATCTAACCCCAATCATGCTGTAAGCCAACAGGACCCAAGTCTGGGTTGCCTGTCAGAAATTATCACCAGAGCTGAAATCACAAATCAGGTAATTGGTCGACTCACAATGATCTGACTCAACTATCTCCACATACTGTCTAGACTTCTTCAGGTCGACTGTCCAGGAAACATCATTTGCTGATAATCGTGCCTCAAGAAACATGATAATTTTACAAACTCAGAGCTGGGTCATAGAATGATATAAATCTAAAGAACCAACATCCAAAGTCAACCTAAGTCGTTTCTTCCATGGAAAGATATTTACTAAGCATGTACTAAGTAAGAGACCAACTTAGGTGCCAGAATATGTCAATGCGTAAGACAAACCAAATTTCTTCTCTCAGGAAGATGATATGCTGGTACCTGAGAGAAATAACAAAGCATAAACTGAAGCAGAGCTAATATAAATTCAGATAGTGAAGAGCACCACGGAGAAAGGTAAAACATGTTAAGGGTTTTGAGAATGACAAGGGGCCGGCAACCTAATTTTTTTTTTAAAGATTTTATTTATTTATTTATTTGACAGAGAACCACAAGTAGACAGAGAGGCAGAGAGAGAGAGAGGAGGAAGCAGGCTCCCTGCCAAGCAGAGAGCCCGATGCAGGGCTCGATCCCAGGACCCTGGGATCATGACCCAAGCCGAAGGCAGAGGCTTTAACCCACTGAACCACCCAGGCACCCCCGGCAACCTAATTTAGAGAACACAGCACTTGAAGGCCTCTCTGTGGGGGCAACATGCTTCTACAAGACAAGACACTTCCACACGGACAATGCAGTGAGCCCAGAAGCCCCGGGACACGAACTGCCTTCATGTATGCAAGGAACAGTAAGAGGCCTGTGTAACTAGAGACAGGAAGAGTGAGAAACGAGATCTAGATTATGCAGGGGCTTATACGTCAGCTTGTATTTGGAAAATTTTGGAACGTTTTGAAGGCTTCGGAGCAGAAAATTAACATGATCCAGACTACAGTTTTAAAAGATCATTCTGGCATCCATGGAGGGAAGAGATCTTATGGGACACAATACTGGAAAGATGGAGACCAGGTCACAGACTATTGCTATAGTCCTAGCTAGTGATGACAATAGCCTAGGTCAAGGTGGAGGTCCTAGACATGGGGAGACATGGTTAGATTCAAAATGTATTTTGAAGGTAGTGCCACAGGACTTGCTAATGGGTTGGATGGGGGATGTGAGAGAAACAGAGGAGTCTGACTTTTCTCATCAATGGTAGATATCAGAAAATAGTCACCAAATTTCAGCTGTGTAGGAATATGTGTGTCCAGATACACGCCTACACTGATAATAAGAAATAAGAGTTGAAGTCTGTCAAACAACTACTTCACTTTAAAGCATCCAATTAGCGACTGGGTTTAATCATCCATTGCCAAGTAAATGCTTGAACTGAAACTCCAGTTTCTTTCAATAATTTTTGTATGTATGGCCACATGTGTATCTCTGCTTGTGTATATATGCAGCCTATAAAGCCGGGTAGAAATCTACATCTGAAGGACACTAGATCAGAACTCTAAGGGTATTGTTTTCATAGCCCAGCACCATAGTACTTTGGATGAAAAGACGACAACCATCTAGAGATTCTCAGGTCTCTAGCTAAGTAACTATAAATTCTCATTTTTATCCAAAGATTGCTGTCATATGAAACATAGCAATCATGTGAAGATATCATCCCAGAATAGCAGTGGCATATCACCTCATTAGTGACTGCTTTACTTAGACCTGTTCAGATCCCAGGAAAGCACCCAGAATATAAAATCAGAAGTAAATTGCAATTGGGCAAAAACACCAAATATACGATATTCAATACATCTGAAGAAAATACTCATGATAGCAAAACATACATAGACCCTGATACCAAAACTGAAAATGAGGTAATTATCCTCCTTGCAAGAAACAAAGAGTCAGTCCTCAAATGTGGGGTCGTTTAAAGTGGTTTTTTTGTTTTGTTTTGTTTTTTTAAAAACGGGGCAGGAAGGCACCTGGCTGGCTCAATGGGTTAAGTAAGCATCTGGCTCTTGATTTCGGCTCAGGTCATGATCTCATGGGGTCTTGAGATCAAGCCCCGCATCAATCTCTGTGCTCAGTGGCAAGTATGCTTGAGATCCTCTCTCTGTCCCTCTCTCGCAAATAAATAAAATAAACCTTAAAAAAAAAAAAAAAGATGCCTGGCTGGTTCAGTCAGTAGAGCATGTGATTCTTGGTCTTGGGGTTGTGAGTTTAAGCCACACGTGGGGTATAGAGATTACTTTAAAAAAATAAAATCTTTAAAAAAAATAAAAAACCTAACCACCTGGTTTGTCAGTGCAATTCCTTCAGATAAATCAAGTTACTCAACAGTAACAACACTTAATATTTACGATGTCAAAGAACCTTCACAAGTTATTTCACAAAACATCCTAGCATTGGAATGTCTCATATTTTTATGGATGAAGGATGAAGAACGTGAGGCAAAGTCCCAGCTCATGGCTTGCCTATAGCTATTGAGCAAGTTGGCAGGAGAGCCAGGAGGAGAACATAGAGGACGAGCTGTGTGGGGGAGAGGCAAGATATGAACTTAGTTCCCATTACTATTTGACTCACGCATTGAATTATTCAGTACATAGCTCTTTTTGGCATAACTTGGATAGGTTCTCTTTTTCCCCCATTTCAGCAACTAGAAGTAGAAACGTTTTTACATTAATAGACAAGTAGTAGACATAATCATAATAACGCTAACAAAGAGAAAACCAGATAGGACGGAAATGAAAGACAACTACACTCGAAAACGTCAAGAAGTAGAAAAATATATTAAGGTTATAGTATCAAAGATAATTATAAATGTGTTTTCAACTACATAATTTGGTGTGACACAATTGTGGATAACACCGAACTTTGCCGAACGTTTATAAATGATGCCTTCGGGAATCGAGAAAGGGCAAATGTGTGAAAGTACAGAATACAGAACTAGAAGGAGAACTATGACCCAAGGAACAAGATAATTAGGAATCATAAATATCTCTTCTAGAAAAAAATCTTCATGTATTTTAAGCCAATATCAGAGATATTGGCATGTTCACGTGACTTTTAAATATTCAGAGCAATCTGTTAATAAAATTAGCAGCCAGAATGAACTTTTTTAATGAGAGCAAAAAGATGAGACACACCCCCAAGTAGGGAACAAATCCTCAAGCCCAAGACTGGGATGAAGCAACACAACTTTACCCCGAGTTCTTGGGGTGAACATAGTCAAATGGGCTGAGAAATGACTAAAAGTGTAGTTAGCAGACTTTTACCAAAATAGATGAATGGTCCCTAAAATGTGTATATTCTTCATGCTGCTGTTGTGTTATGAAACCACGAAAAAGTTACCCATGCACACACGAGCTAAACTTTGAAAGCCTTTTGACCTAACGTGTGTAATAAGTACTCTTTTCTGCCAAAAGGTCCAGTCAGTGCAGAGAGAGTTTGCCTCCAGAATGCCAGACATCTGTGCAAAAGCTGCAAATTTTGGTCAAGGATTTTAATGTTGTGTCGATATGATGCCAAACATCTGGGTATTTGAAAATATCTAGATAATTGACAGACTTTTGACTTTTCATCCAGATGTTTGGCATCAGAATTAAATACCAGCTTGTAAGTTAAGTTTGTTTGTGAAGTGAAAGAGCTCTCAGTATCTCCTTAATAGAAAAAAAGAGAGACTTAAAGCCATGTATACAATGGGATCCCAGTCTTGAAAACAAAGGAATTCAGAGGGAAACATACTGACACATTTAGAGCGAGTATTCCATCTCTGGATGGCAGGATCATTGCCCATCTTGGTTTTACTTATAGTTTCTAAAAAATTTTTCTAATGTGCTTCAGTAAAACAGACATGGCTCTTATAACCAGAGAACGTTTTAGTTGTGCGATTAGGCAGGATCAGTTAATTTGGAAACTAAGAAAGTTTAATTTACTGCTTGGCACAATGTATGTACAATTATAGCTATGACGCTACCTCCTAGCAGGTTATGTTGGTTTTAGAAAAGCAAGTCAAAAGTAAGATAACAAAGGTTTGAAAGCTCTGGGAATCTGATAACTACTAGGCACACACGGCTGGAAATCCAGAGCTGACTGGATTTTTTTTTTCCCCTGATTGATTCAACTAGAACTATTTTCTTTTCTTTTCTTTTTTTAAGATTTTATCTATTTGAGAGAGAGAGAGCAAGCACACGCTGGGGGGAGGAGCAGAGGGAGAGGGAGAAATAGGCTCCCGGCTGAGCAGGGAGCCCCAACACAGGGCTCGATCCCAGGACCCAGGATCATGACCTGAGAGCCACAGGGGACCCTTGACTGGAACTTTGGTTCTGCCTACATCCCCGTCTATGCCTGCCCACACATACACATGCAAGCTCATATCACCTGAGCCATTCCCAGCAATATCCAGGGTTTGGCCAGAGCACTGAGAAGCCTGATCCCAGCCACGCCTACTCTTGAAGCCACTGCTTCCATTGCCTTTCTACCTTCTGTCCCAGGCCCCTTTGCTAGGGTTGACAAATTAAATTTAACTCTTATTCCTTTTCATGCTGTTGAAAAGTTCTTCCCAGTTTCGACAGGTAGAAGCTTAGTGTCCTCGGTGTATCTAGTCCAGATCCTTCGTTGTATAGTTGGAGAAACTGAAGCCCAGGGAGCTTAGATGCCAGGCCTATGATGGTACATTTAAATCTAAAAAAACAAAAACAAAAACAAAACAAAACAAAACGAAAAAAACGGGTCTATTTCCAGCTAAGGGCCTTTCTCGCTGCACGGCGCTACGGTGGCTGTTCTAATCCCTAAATTTCTTCATCTATAAAATAGACAAAATATTTGTATCCAAAATGCTTTGGGATATTTGAGATTGAAACTAAATATAAATATGGCACCTTTCTTATATATTTTGTGAAGTCTGCTATTCAGTAATGCTTACAAAAATTAGATATAATCTAGATAGATGCTCCCAATCCTAAAAAAAAAAAAAAAAAAAATACTCCTAAAGCATCAGAATCTTAATTGTTCTGAAGTTTTTGAGAAAGCCAATTATCATTGACATGATCTAAACAGTTCCACATTAAATAAAGACCAAATGGTAAAGTTACCCGGAAACTTTTGAAATGGAAAATTTGAGATCCCTTTTTAAAAGCAATGAAAAGAATAAGGGAGTCTGTTGGGTGCAGGAAAAAAACTCCCTTGTTTTTCAGCCTTTGTAGAGAGCAAAGCAATCATCATTCATGGATGAATCCCAGACACACTTCAGTTGTTGTTAATCCAAGAAGTTGTTCAAAAAACAACACTTAAAGTAAAAAAGCAAAACCATACTCTTTATTGTAAAGTCCTTTCCATAGGTGGAAAACAAATTGAACTAACCTGAAAAAAACACCAGGTAAACAGATCTGAACTAAAATGGTTCCCTCTTTCTGAGCAAATTTAAAGCTATGCAACTTAAGAAATATTACTTGGGAAAGTTTCTGTCCCTCCTGTTCCCTCTCCAACAGGAGAGAAGAAAGAATTAAAATAATCATTTCTAGACAGAGAGCCCTATAGTTACATGCAACCCGCTTCACTCAGTTCTTCACAGACCGACCCAAGAAACACTTCCATATTGTAAAGAAGATCACAAAACACATGCTTTGGTGTGTTCTGGAAACACCCTTAACTGTGAACACTTCCAGCTTTAAAAAAAAAAATTATTTATTTCCTCAAGACATGTAAAATGTGAAGAAAAGCAAGAAGTGAATCTTTAAATACTTTGTCTCTTGTGTGCTTTTAAGCTTTATTTTCATGAACCAGGGCTTAGGGCCATAAAGTTACTAGTACGCAGGCTCATTATTGCTCATATTTATGTGGTATTTATGTTTTCAAAGCATTTCAACATCATTAACTTCATGTCAGCTAAGCAGGATATTGGCCTTGATGGAAAAATGATCTAATCCAGTATGGAAAATTCTGTTCCTAAAAACCACACCTGAAACAGAAAAACTTCTCATTTTTTTGTGCCAGAACATTCTCAGCATGGACAGCTCACCGAGTATGTCCCTAAATCTTTGCAAAGTGAGGTTAGTCAGGGAATTTTCTCATGGAATGTTTTTGTTGTTATTGTTATTGGGGGTGGGGAGTGTTTGTTATTGGCAGGGATGGTGGCATTTTTGGTAAATTTTGTTTTGTCATGGATTGGTTTGGTTTTTCAGAAGGGAAAGGAAAAAGCATGCTTCACTGAAGTCATTGTCAAGCTAAAAATTGGAGCCTGACGAAATTCTGAGATAATTTAGCTGATGGTCTAGAACTACCTTTGAGATAGAACAAAAGGTTTTTAAGGGGGCGGGGGTGGGAGGATCAGGGACGCTAAGGACGGTTTCCCCAGAGAAAGGTCAAACAACCGAATAGTCCATTATAAGGAAAGTTTCCAGTCAAGTTTTGATGGAGGGAGCAGCTCTGTTCTTTGCACAATTGCTAGTTTTGCAACCTGTCACTCACTCTCTTCTCAAGAACAGTTCAGAGCTGCTGAGCTGTCATGAACATGACTTGATTCCCATGAATTGACTGTGTTCCAAAACCTCATTATTGGAAAACTTTTCCATTTGATGCTAAATATAGGGTATTATATAAACACGATGTATTATAGGTCAAATCCTGCTACCACAAATGCTAAGAGGCTATCCAATTTGGAGTTAGGAAGGAAAATTGTATTAGAATTTTACAGTACACATCAAATCTGATCACAATTGTATGAAACAAAACTGTTTTCAAACCCTAGTCAATGGGCAACATGTTTCAATTGTCAGTGTAAAATCCTTAAGATTTCTTCAAAATGGAAATTACTTTCATTTTTTTAAGATTTTATTTATTTGAGAGTCAGAGAGCACACAAGCAGGGGGAGGGGGCACAGGGAGAGGGAGAAGCAGACTCCTCACTGAGCAGGGAGCCTGACGAGGGGCTCAATCCCAGGACCCCAGAATCATGACCTAAGCTGAAGGCAGATGCTTAACCGACCAAGCCAACCCGGCACCCTGAGAGTTTCTTTAAACAAAACATGAACTATTCTCAATCTTTTTTATCCCATGGTGATCTCATCCTCCTAAACTCATAGTACTTATTTCTAAACCACTCATTTAGAATTTCATCATCTATTACTTGATGACATGCTCATGTGTTATTTAAAGCATGACATTATTTAGGATTTTCTGTGTGTTTCATTTGTCTCTTCAACTTGATTGTAATGTATTGGAGGGCAAATACCCAGGTTTAAGCCTGTGTGCTCTTCATATGACTAAGTCTAGAGAAAGTCCTTTATGAAAGTCCAGGGAGAAGAGACTAGAAGGAAGAGGCAAGACAATGGTATGGCCAACTGAGGCAGAGGAGAGGCCCATCTGAGAGGGTTTCTTGGAGATTCTGGACATTTTATTTAATGAGGAAACCTCTCATACAACACCTGAGTTAAAATAAAGGGAGTAGATTCCATACAGCTTTCTACTTACAGACAGTCCAGACTTACAAACTCGTAGCTCTCAAATGCATTTCCCAGAAATGGGAATGTGAGTTCATCTCTTCAGCTCTAGAAGCAGGTTAACACCCATTCTATCAGTCCTCTCTGCGCAGAATGGGTTGGTTTCAGCTCCATGGCCCATGTGCAGACGGAGGCATCTCCCGTCCCGGATGTCCCTGCAAGGGCAGCATGTAAGACCGTCCTTGCCGCATGCCTGCCGCTGACTCTGGCCCTGAGCTCATCAGAATGTGCCCTAAGACCCAGGTTGTTAGTAAGGGCTGGATACAAAAGTTTCAACAGCAGCACTTTGGCCCTGCTTGGCCTTGAAGGTCCCAAGCGCCTAGCACTCTGCTGAATTAACCTGAGGCTAAGAAGCCTCCGGTTTTGCCCCTCTATCTGCAAATTCTAAGTTAAAAGCCTGTTAGGTAGGTGACCTTCTGTACTAAGGAGTATTAACCCTTACACTTCAAGAGAATCTTTAAAATTTCAGTCTGACCTTGATCCTGAATAATAACAGGTTGAAAATACAAAAATCAAACCTTTGCACCTGTAACACAGACTATCTCCTAGAGAGCTGGATCTGGGAAAAAGACTTCCTTCTAGTCTTCAGCTCCCAGGTCCCTGAGATCTTCGTAATTTTTATTTTGTTCCATTTACTCCCCAGTAATTGCCCTACAAATAGGGTGATCGTCTAATTAATTGTCCAAACCAGGACACTTGGGATTTTGTTTTATTACAGAGTTTTTTTGCGATTTCTAAAATCGAGATTTAATTCACATAAGATGAAATTCACCATTTTAAACTGTACAATTCAGTGGTTCTTGATATCTTCAGAGTTGTGCAACCATCACCTCCGTCTTGTCCCAACATGTTTTCATCTTCCCTAAAGAGCACCCCATACACAGTCAGCAGTCCCTCGGCATTCCTCTCTCCTCCAAACCCGAGCAGCCCACCTCTACTTTTGGTCTCTATGGATTTGCCTATTCTGGACATTTCATCTAAATAGAATTACCTAATCTTTGGCCTTTGACTTCAATCACTTCATTTCATATTTTCAAGGTTCATCCCTGTGAGAGAATGGCTCGGTACTTCCTTTCTTTTCGTGACTGAATACTATTCCATCGTACGGCTGTACCACATTTGTCTATCCATTCATTAGTTGATGGGCATTTGGTTTGTCCCTATCTTTCAATAATAACGAATAATACAGCTACAAACATCCACTTACAAGTTTTTTTGTGGGTATCTGTTTATATTTCTCTTGATTATATAACCAGGAAAGGACTTTCTGGCTCTCATGAGAATTTATATGTAAGTTTTGGAGGAACCAGAACCCTGTTTTCCACAGTGACAGCATCATTTTACATTCCACAAGCAATTTATGAGGGTACTAATTTCTCCATATCCTCATCACACTTATTATTTTTCCTTCTTTTTTCTTTCTTTCTTTCTTTCTTTCTTTTTTTTTTTTTGATAATAGCCTTCCTTGTGGATGGGACATGGTATCTCATCATGGGTTTTTTAATTTATATTTCCCTAATGATGCATGGCATTGAGCAAATTTTCATGTGCTAATTGGTTATTTGGGGATCCTCTTTGAAGAAAAGTCTATTCGAGTCCTTTGCCCATGTTTAAACTGTGTTATTTGTCTTTTTGTGTTGAGTTGTAAGAGTTCTTTATGTATTGCAGATATTAGACCCTTACCTGGCAAATAACTTACAAATATTTTCTTCAAGATACCTTATAAATGAAGAGAGAGAGCTTTTAGTACTTATTCAGATAATACAGGCATACTCTGACCCTGTTCCAGGCACAACAGGATATAAGATCAAGCCACCTGTTGAGGATCTTGACCCCGCAGGCTGAAGAATAAATGTTATGTTAATTTTAATGAAACAACTTATCTATCCAAATAATCAAATAAAATTAATTAAACTACATACCCTCCCTGCACTACCTATAGTGCTAGATACTGTAGAAAGGAATCTGAAGAAATATTTAAAAATTCACAAGTCTTCAAGCAATGTAAGGTCAAGGTGAGAGCACAGAAGAAATGTATGCATAAACAAATAACTAATAAAGCAAGAGAAATTAATATTTAGGTACTAAGAGAACTTCCAGCCGTGAAGGATGGGGAGCACTGAGATCAAGACAAATAGCATTTTTAAAAGGATTTACTAAGGGAACATAGTATATGTATAAGATATGTGCTAGAGGGTCAAGATGCATAAAGCAACCTCGTATGCTCCTACAGTAAAAGAAAGAATTAAAAATAGGGTACGTGTGGGTGCCTGGGTGGTTCATCTGTTAAGCGTCTGCCTTTGGCTCGGGTCATGAACCCAGGGTCCTGCAATCGAGTTCCACGTTGGGCTCCCTGCTCAGTAGGAAGTCTGCTTCTTCCTCTCCCTCTGTTGCTCTTTCTCCCTGTCAAATAAATACATAAAATCTGAAAGAAAGAGAAAAAGAGAGAAAGAGAGAAGGAGAGAAAGAAAGAAAAAAAGAAAGAAAGAAAAAATAGTGTGTGTTTCATGTGATGGTTCTGTTCTCCCTTTTCCAGCTTCTTACATTATCACCCCATACAGAACAAGGTCTCTAAAAATGATAAACGTATATATTATTCTACAGTCCTGCTTAGGATTCTATTAAAAGGCGATTCTTGAAGAAATATAGCAGCTGTTCAAAGTACATTGATGTGTTGTTGCTACTCATTGCATTTCATACTGCTCCCACTGGACATTAGCCCTGCCTTTGTACTCGCCTAATAGCACTTAAAGCTCTCATTGCTGCATGTGAACACAGCCACCTTCTAGTAAGACAGGAAACTCTCTGAGGACAGGCACTTTCTTATTCCCATGTCCGCTCTGGTGCCAGCATCTTCCATCCACCCATCCACATCTCCCTTCCACACTGCTCTCCTCTGCTCTTGCCTCCTGGTGGCTTCCTGTCGGGTAGATTCTGCTGAGTTAGTCACTGGGGAGCCCTCGATGGAGACTGGAGGGAGAAAGGAGCATGAAATCAGGATACCTGGGCCCCCCTCCCTCCCCACCCCTGCTCCTTTCTGTGAGGTCCTCTGCTCCTTGCAACTCTCTGGCAGGGCTCCTTCGCCCTCCTTTCACCTTGTCCCTTCAGAACCTAGGGGTAGTAACTGTTGTGCTGATGTTGGCCTTGGGTCCCTGCACAGTCCCTCTCCACCCAAACCTTTGCAATTAAGCCCTTTTGTAAATAAATACCTTCAGATTATCCTAATTTAAATATGCCATCTGTTTCATCTTGGGACCCTAATCGATACAGTCCCTCATAGTACCCCCTATTTTAGTAGGTGCTTAGCAAATATTTGTTAAATAATTAATAAATGAAAAAAATTAATAAATGAATAAATAGGCAATATGTGCTTCCATTTCACCTTGTTTCCCCTGACAATTACTCGGGTAGTGGTGAGATTTTTTTTGTTTGTTTTTTTAGATTTTTTTTTTTTAATTTATTTGAGAGAGAGTGAGTGAGTGAGCATGAGTGGGGGTGGGGGGTTGGAGAAAGAAGCAGATTCTTTGCTTACCAGGGAGCCCAAAGTGAGGCTGGATCCCAGGACCCCGGGATCATGACGTGAGCCAAAGGCAGGCGCCCAACACACTGAGCCACCCAGGGGCCCCTGGAGGTGAGGTTTTTGATAATGGCCATGGCCTTGATAAATTCTCAGTTTGCACTCAATATACAAATTGATTTTGGAGGGAAATCTATTTTTTATTTTAAAATGTCAAGTAACATATCTCATTGTATGATAAATCTGCTTTATTGTATCATCACAGTAATTAAGTATATTGTTTTCTGTATGGCCAGCAAAAGCACATAAAGGTAGAAACAAGGGATATTCTTATTTTATTATTTTTTCTAAGTTATACAATGTAAGTGGTGTGTGTGTGTGTATGTGAGTGACACTGTGAGTTTAATATCGAAGGAAAAGAGAAAAGGGTAGTTTTTATCTCATTTCAAAAACTTCCTATACTTTTTCTTACAATTTCTTTCTTCTTCATTATTCCAATTTCTGTCTTTGACGGTTGTTACACTCTCTGCTTTGATCACAGGGCAAAACAAACAAACAAACAAAAAAGTGGAGTGTAGTACAATAAATTTTAACTTTAGTCTTCTTACCTCTTTCAGTTTTGCCTTCACTTTGTTCACTCTGATTTTCTCTTCTGTTTTGATTGTTTATGGGGTGTGTGTGTGAGTGTGTGTGTGTGTATGTGTGTGTGTGTTCAGCATAGACACGCTAAAGAAAGGAATTTTTGACTTTCAAACATACTTACCTAAAAACATTTTTTTAAAGACGTATTTATTTGAGGGGGGAAGGGGCAGGGGGAGAGAGAGAGATTGAATCTCAAAAAGACCCTGCACTAAGGGCAGAGCCCTACACGGGGCTCCATCAACGACCCCAAGTTCATCACCTGAACCAAAACCAAGAGTCCAATGCTCAACCGACTGAGCCACCCAGGCGGCCCAAAAGACATTCTTTTCAGATTACCAGCTTTCTCAGAGAAGCAGGAACTCCATAGCTACCTTCCCTACACAGACCAATAAAACTTGTTTTGCTTTCATAAATGAGCCCCTCCATCCTCTCATTTTCTTGAGGGCAAGGAGAAAGAGCTGTAGCATTAGCCTTCATTTTATCCCTTTGTAGCAGAGTTTCTACAAACTTGAAGAAAAAATGTCTATCCGAAATAACACATATGCCTGTGCGGATTCTTTTTAACTAAGTGATACGATTAGAATGAGAATAAGAAAGATTATCAAAATCAGTAATACTGAATTAATACACCAAACACATGGTGACCGTTTCTGCAAACGGTGAGAAGAAAAATGACAGTGGGAATACAGATTCACTCTCAACTAGGGATTAGAAGATTAAAAACTTCAGCCTCAAAGAAAACATTTGTGCAACATCTTGATTCCAAGTGAGTCACACCATAAATCTCTTGGATGGTTATCTGACTGGGCACTATGGGTGTGGCCACCATTATTTGACTGGACACGATCCCTACTGCTTTCTAAATTAAGAGCTTGGTACATGACCTTTTGGAAAAGTTTCTCTCAAATTATTGCCTAGGCTTGTCATGGCTTGTCCCAAAGCAGTCAAACAACTGTCTTCAATGTGCTTTTTTTTGCTCCAATCCAGCTGTTCTGAGCCTCGATGAAACTGACTATGCTCCTAATCTAGTTGAGATCATGAGGAGAAATGGCAGTTTGAATGCCTTTAACCAGAACATCCTGTTTTGATGACAATATGTTGGGTTGTTTTCTTCAAATAAATATGCCATTCTTAATTATATATTTTTTTCAAAAAATAATTCTCAAGGATGCTTGTGTGTCTCAGTGGGTTAAGCGTCTGCCTTCCCCTCAGGTCATGATCCCAGGGTCCTGGGATGGAGGTCTACATCAGGCTCCTTGCTCAGAGGAGAGCCTGCTTCTCCCTCTCCCTGCTGCTCCCCCTGCTTGTGCTTTCAATCGCTCTCTGTGACAAATAAATAAATGAAATCTTTAAAAAATAATAATAATTCTCAAAGATGGCTAAAGAGAAGTTCAATCAGAATTATGGTTGTATTAATTTTCTTGTGGAGCCTATAAACCAGAAATGAATTGCCATCACTATAGTGTGTTCAAATGTCCAATATGGCCCTGATTTCAAGCCAGTTAAGCTGAATTTTTGATTGGGCCAATTCGCTGACATAAATTTTCAGGAAGCTCAGCAGTCTTAGAGTTATATTCAGATGGCAGAACAATAACGAATGTTCCATTGCATTTTAGGCATAATTTAGGGTGTACATTAAACCTTGAAGACCCCAGAGGGGCAGAGGTTGTATTAAGTGGCATATTTTTTCATCCTTTTATTTCTTTTTACCCTATCTCAAAAAGCTTGCAGAAAAAAGAATCATTTCTTTCAGAAAAATCCATTTCAATGGACTTTCCCTTCAGATGGAAAAACCGAGCGAATTAGAGGAACAAGTTCAGTTCATTAGAACACTCCCGGGGACCCTCTGGGGAAAGGCAGGGAGAAAAAAAAACAAAAAACAAAATAAAACCAAACAAAAAATGGAGATTTAAAGTATGTTTAGGGAAACAAACAAGCAAAGAGAACCTCATCCCAAATCATTATGTAATGATGACCCAGGAGTGAGAGCAATGACAATTATAGTCCAGAGCTATACCAAAACTTCCCTACTGTGAAAATGGTCACCATAAGGAAACTACCCAATGGTGAGAGCGGGAAGTTCTGTGTGTCCCTCTCGACCAAGAATCTATGAAGTTGTTGTAATCCTACACTCTTCCACAGGCCTCCAGAAGGCACCTCAGGGGTTAATGTGAGTGTGACGCCGCTATCTGCAGAACAAATCAAATTTTAGGCACCCAGCCCTGAAGCAGATAAAGGGGTTTGTTGGCGGTTCGATTGGGGTGCACAACTGCTTCTCTCAATTCTACCAAGTGTCCTGTCCTCGGGTGGAAGTGCTGCTTTAGGACTGAGGAGCAGAAATAGCCATGTGGAGGGGTGGAGACCGCTTGCTCTGAAGGGCTTTTTGTCTTGCGATTCTGTGACTAAAGATAATATTTGTTTATCTTGTATGTTTAACTTGTGTCTTGTAATCCAGAGCGCTGGAAAAAAAAATGTGGAATTACAAGTAAGTTAGTGAACAAACCCATACTATAGGGTATAATTTCTAGGCATGGGAAGGGCAGGAAGAACAAAATCAGCAGTTAGGACAGAATGTATTTTTTCTGCGCTCTCTCCAGCCCTTCCAGTAGGATAATTTTACAATTCCAAGTGCTGATTGCGCAGCAGCGTTTGATAGAAAGTTATGTTGCTTTACTCGTGGAAGCAACTCGACTTGCAATCCTTTCTGACTTAGCACTCTCAATTCTTGCACAGTTAAGTGACTTTTAAAATAATAAAGTAGAACACAAAGTCTCCTGGAGGCGCTCAGAGGACGGAAAGCCCAAGGCTGCAGAAAATGGAGGATTTAAGACTTTCAAAATCATCCAGTCACCCAAACCTGAGTGAAGCAGCTCTGTGAAGATACCAGGTATCATTAGAGAGCCTTGGATGGCTGGGGGTGTGTGTGGCGTCTAAGGGCAACACATGTAGGCTCTTTAAGGAGACAAGGCCCAGGCACATTCCAGAAGGAGAATCTAGGTTCTGTCACTGCGGAGTACTCTCAGGGAGATCAGCTCCTCCTTTCTCTCTCTTTCTCTCTCTCTCTCTCTCTCTCTCTCTCTCGTTCCAGGCTCGGCTCAATACTATTGAAGTAAAGCCAACAGCAAGTTAGCAAACCAGCAGGGGAGCAAATTGATTATACAGTTAACTGTGGAAAAACTGAAATTCTTTATTAAGGGAAAATGAAATACAGTTAATTTATGCTTCAACAGAGGCTCTCCCCACG
This sequence comes from Martes martes, assembly GCF_963455335.1. Taxonomy (NCBI): domain Eukaryota; kingdom Metazoa; phylum Chordata; class Mammalia; order Carnivora; family Mustelidae; genus Martes; species Martes martes. The sequence continues at coordinate 61,832,844 of NC_137891.1, forward strand.
TGGCATTTACTCCACTGGCTCTTTGACTTCACTGCGGAGCTGTAACACGGCCAAAAAATGACAGAAGCTTTACTGATTTAAAAATAAGGCAGGTTTTGAGCTACCCCCCCCCCTTGCATGATGATTTTTCCAGCTACAATTACTGTAACTCACTCATTATAGAGGATAACATAGCAGGCAAACAGGCAAGAAAAAAAAGTGTGGTAAAACAGTTGGCAGGATGTAAATTGAAAGCCTTTGCCATATAATTTTAAACAGTATTTATAGAGAGCGCCCATAATACGGCATTCAACGTCTCACACAAAATCTCTTAAGTAGTAGAAACATTTACTGAAGTTGTTAGCAAAACTAGTGGACACTAGGAAGTGAACGAAATTAATACAACTCGAAACCACAAATTTGAAAAGGTAGGATATCAAGATGAGGTCCACCAGGTGGGCATGATTTTGAATGGGAAAGCCGAATGCGGAGGTTCCCTTTCAGAGACAAAAATAGCACTAATGACTTACACACATAGAGAAAGCTGTTTCAAGATCTGCATTATATATTTTGTCTTGTGAATTCCTAAACCAGCTCCAGGTTCAGAGAAATTGCTGTATTTTTAAAAACTCTTATTTTGAGATCACTGGAGAGTCTCAGATCGTGGTGAGAAATAATACAGAGAGTCGCATACCCATTGCCCAATTTTACTCCCGGGCAACTTCTTGCGTAATTATGGTACAATCTCACAACCAGGAAATTAACACTGATCCAAGCCAGCAGCCGTATTCAGTTTCACATGTGCTCGTGTGGGTGTGTATGCTCAGTTCTATGCTATTTTGTCACTTTAAGATCAGCATGTTCACTGCCACGATCAACATATATATTATTATTTTAGCAGTAAAAATATAGTACTGTACATCTGAAGAACAACTTGCTCGACTGTTTACTAATAATTCAATATCTGCCCTTCGTTCAAATATTTATTAGCACCCATTACAGTGTTAACACTGTGCCAGACCCTCTGCCAGACAGAAGAACAGGGCAGAGCTATCCCACAAGTACAGTGAGTTGGGACAGTTGCTCAACATGGCTAAAAATTCTGCATAGTATAAAGACCCTCTGGGGCCAGGGTAGACTAACAATGGAGACCCCCCTTTCCCCAGTCTTGGGCTATAAGATGCACTTTTTGTAACATCTTCTCTTCCTGTCAACTTCAGGCTACTCAGAGAAGGACACATGTTGAGCCTTGTATCCCTTCAGAGGAGTTCATTCATTCATTCATTCATTCAAAACATCTATTAAACACCTACTGTATATGAGGACTTGTATTATGCCTTAGAAATCCATGGATGACTAGAACACTGCCTCTGTCCTTAAGGGACTCAAAGCCCAGTGAGGGAATATGAGATTTATTCTGCCTTCAAAGAATTTGCATTTTAGTTACATACTGGACACTGAATGATGTAAGCAACACAACAAGGGCATGGATGGTAAGAATCACTCACACATGGGGGAGACTTTAAAGCGACCTAGGCCCAAGCTGAACTTGGAGTGATGAGGATTTGCCTAACAGAGGGCTAGAGGGAAAGCCTCGTTTGCAAGGGCAAAAGCAAAAGCAAAATATCTCATTTTAAATTTAGGAAGCAAGGGATACCCATCTGGTTCAGCTGGTAGACTATGCAACTCTTGATCTTTGGGTTGTGAGTTCAAGCCCCACACTGGATGTAGAGTTTCCTTAAAAAAAAAAAGAAAGAAAGAAAAGAAAAGAAATGCAAAACTTAAGAAGCAGGAAAAATATTTTTATCAACTGGAACGGGAGTTTGTGTAGGGAATTAGTGAGTGGTGACACCAGATCGTGCATTTGATCAGATGCTGTGAACTTCAATGTCAGGCCTACAACTGGCCTTTGGAGTTTGGGTAATTAAAAGATAAGGGGGCCTTTTGAATATGAGATTAATATGATAAAAACTTTGCTTCAGAGTAATCAGCCTGGCCATGTGAAGTTTATGTTAAAGATAAGAGAGGAAGTGGTCCATATATACACTGGAATATTACTTAGCCACCAGAAAGGATGAATATCCACCATTTGCATTGACATAGATGGAACTGGAGGAGATTCTGTTAAGCGAAGTAAGTCAAGTAGAGAAAGACAATTATATGGTTTCACTCATATGTGGAACATAGGGAATAGAGTGGAGGACCACAGGGGAAGGGAGGGAAAACTGAATGGGAAGAAATCAGACAGGGAGACAAACCATGAGAGACTCTGAACTCTGACTGAGGGTTACAGAAGGGAGGGAGGTGGGGAAATGGGGTAACTGGGTGATAGGTATTAAGGGGGACATGTGTTGGGATGAGTACTGGGTGCTATACGAAAATAATGAATCATTGAACACTACAACAAAAACTTGTGCTGTACTAACTGATGCTGCCTAACTGAACATAGTTTTTTTTAAAAAAGATAAGAAAGTAAACCAGATTTTTGGAAACTTAAGTTTTTAAAAATTTAGCCTTGTCCATAAAAGAATCTCTTTGGTGGGAAATAAAGAGCTTTTAGGACCCTTTAGGACAGCAGATTTACCTCATCATCCTTCCTACAACATGGAAATACAATTAAATAAATGATCGAGTTGGGGTGCCTGGGTGGCTCAGTGAGTTAAAGCCTCTGCCTTCGGCTCAGGTCATGATCCTAGGGTCCTGGGATCGAGCCCCGCATCGGGCTCTCTGCTCCGCCGAGAGCCTGCTTCCTCCTCTCTCTCCCTGTCTGCCTCTCTGACTACTTGTGATCTCTGTCTGTCAAATAAACAAGTAAAATCTTTTTAAAAAAATAAATAAATGATCGAGTTTATGCCTGAAGAAGTAACACATTCACAAAACCATAATCTTGTAGGCTAAGAGCTAAATCAGTGGAAAGGTAGGGAAACCAGCAAAGGGATGAATTACCAAGAGTTCAGTTAATTGAGTAGGGATTTCTTGAAGGTGTTCAGACTTGACCTAAACATTAAAAGAAGAACGTACAGATACAAAAATGGGGAGGTCAGGGATTTGGCCCTCCAGGCAGGAAGAACTATAAACCAAAAGTACAGAGTAGGCATGCGTAGGATGGATTCAAGGAACTATGAACAGAGCAATTTGCCTGAGGCAGAGTGTTCATGTCCTTGAAGAAGTTACAAAAATATATACAAGAAGTACAGAAAATCACTGCTGTCTAAAGATAGTGATTCCTTTAGATTACAGAATAAAGAGAATGTATTATGCCTATTATTATAATACATTTCTATGTCTTTTTAAAATTTGACATTTACTATGTTTCTGCAAGTCAGAGGAATTTTTAAGCTTTTTTGTAGAATGGGTCACATAGGGTGCTCAGTCAGAAATGCCCCTTCTTAGTCAATAACACTGTTTTTATTTGGGGGTACTCTGAGGTAATAAAATGTGGTCCATTGGAATCCTGTCTCTGATCACCTTACCATCTTGGTAACACTGTGCTAGGCATACCAGTGGGTCTGAAGAGGTCTGAGGAGAGCCATTCCTCCTGTGGGGCAAATTGGAATTACTCTCCAGCAGAAGGACTAGATAGAGCAATTATCAAATGCTTCAGGGGAAATGAAAATACCTTCGTATGTCAGGAACACCACATGCTAGGACCCTTTGTGCAAAACAGAAGTCAGTAGCTGCTGGTAAAGTTATTACAAGAAAATAAATATGGCTTCGAGGAGAGACTTGACCCTATATTTCACCATTATGCATGTGTTATTTAAGTCAACAAAATTTTCTAACCCAAGGTATTTCCCTTTTTGTACAAATTAAGCCGATTTCAAAATTAAGTTTTCAAATTAATTATAAGGTAAGGAAACCAAGCACTTAAAAACTATGTGGAAGGTTAATATACAAGATTGATGACTATTTCCATTTCCACTGAGGTTAGAATAAAGGTTTCAAGTGTGTTGTTTGAGAGATTCGTGTACATAAACATCCAAGGGAAAGCTAAGATACCTAAGAAAGTTGGCAAATGTTCAGCCCTAGAAATAGACAACCATCCACTTGGAATGGCTTGAATGGACTGTACTGAGTGTGTGAACTACCCAAGTGACCGTCAACACTAATGGGAATATTAATTACCTGGGGATCCTGTTAAATTTGTGCATCTGAGAAAGGGTCTGAGATGTTGCATGCCTGACAGGCTTCCAAAAGAGATGTTGCTGCTAGTTTGGAGACCGCAAGGAGCTACACAACTAAACAGTCTTCCATAGCTCGTCCAGGCTTTTGAGTCTTGCAAGATTGCTGTCTTGAAAGAAAAAAAAGGGGGGGATTACTGTCTTGACACATGTCTTAATTCCATAGGGCATGTGGGGACCTCCTGGGGCACCTGGTGTAGGTGGAGCCAGGGCAGGGGAGTAACATTGCATAGGGTAGGCACTGGGAGCGGTAACCCTGACAACCAAATTATAGCATCAGAATCAACAGTCAACTCACACTGGACCCAGGAGGCTGTACCTTGGAGCAGGCCAGCAGGAGTCTCCAAATGGAGTGATGCCTTCAGTTAAGCTGGGCAAGGAATCTGGATGGAAGCCCTTCTTCTGAGCTCCAGATTTCCCCCGGGAGCTCCCCTATGATTATGCTTACAGTATTGAATTGATATTATCTGCTTGTTGAGTCTTCCCTCTCCCGTTAGGACACTTCTTGAGGCAGAGCCATGCCTTCCATTCACAGCTCATAGAACTTTGCTCCATAAATATTTGTTGAATCTTTGCATGAATGATGAGGTACCACATCTCTTATTTGTGCTGTTTCCTCTCCTGAAATGCCTTCCCCATCTGTCTGACTGATGAGATCCAAAATTCTTGTAAGACTCAGCTCAAGGGCCACCTCTTCCCTGAAGTTTCCCCTGATCCTCCTTTCCACTGGCTGCCCTTCATCCCTGACCTTCTGGGATGTCCCCGCTACACCTGGTGCATGTCGCCATTACTTCATCATGTGTCCATGAACCCCTTAAGGGAAGGCACTGTACTTAATTTCATTTTGACTCCCTGGCACTTAGCACAGTGCCATATAGGACTAAGTATAGCAAAAGCCATGCAAAATTAGGAATTCAACCCACGGTAAAAGCAAAAGCGGTATTTTATATTGAATTAGTCCCTTTCATCAGAGGATATTAAAGGATATTAAATTATTTAACAAGTAATGCTTGTTAAACTTTGTTAACAAGGTAACTATTACGCTACCTATATTACAGAAAGGTACCCTTGGAAAAGGAGGATAAGCCCTTAGAAAACGATTTAGGCGGGAGCCCAAATTTCTGGATGGAAAGAGGGCAACATAGAAAGCTATTTAATTGAGGGCCCACATAATGCCCTCTATTCAGATCTGAAACATCTCAGTGACTGCATTTCCAACTCCTCACCCCAGTGTTTGGTGTCACATAAACTTAGTTCAAAGTGGAGACTTGAACCAAATTCAAATACTGGAGAAAAATCTAAACCTGGAAGAAACCCTTTGTCTTAGCTTCTGAGAGCCAGTGTTACTTACTCCTAGATCAAGATCCTTATTGTAATGGATTTTTTTTTTAAACAAATGTAACTTCATGGCAATGAGTCCTCAATATAAAACTCCCCAATCAGGCCAAGTCAATCTCTTTAAAATTTTCCCAACAGTCACAATTTATAAAACATGTAAGCCAAACCCAATAAATCAAGTAAATAGCATTGCATAATGGAGGCTTAAATATAGAACAAGACAAGCCAGAAAGGTTCAATTAAGTAAATGCTGTACATATGTCTAGCTTTGGTGAGGTCAGTATAATATATTGGGTTATTTTAGTATAAAGCCAAATAAAATAAGATAATTTAATGATTAAATAAAAGAGAGGAAGAAAAAAGAATAAAATGAATACTTTAGGAAAATAAAGTGGGCAAAAATTTTTTTAGAACAAACTAGAGTTTTGAATTACAATATAGTCTTAACAGAAGCTCTTGAATAAGAAAATAGTCAGGAAAACTGGGAAACTCTCTCTCTCCCTATCTCTCTTTTCTTTTTCTTTCTTTCTTTCTTTTTTTTTTTTTTTTAAGTAGGCTCCACGCCCAGTGTGGAGCCCAGTGAAGAGCCAGAACTCACAACACTGAGATCAAAACCTGAGCTGAGATCAAGAGTCAGATGCTTAACCAACTCAGCCACCCAGGTGCCCCGAAATTCTCTTAACAATACCAAAACAGAGTGAAATTCTCTGAACAAATAGAAAGTGATATCGTAATTGTGATCTGTAAATCCCGAATTACTTCCAGGTAATTAATGCATAGCAAAAGCAAACTGTATGCACGTAAGGTAAAGTTACCATAGTGATATTAGTCTACCAAAGGAGTGTATAACTCTAAATCGTTTGGGTAGAAAATGAAAAACAAATGCATCTAATTGCCCAGATATTTTGTCTACACAGTTGCAAAATTATAATATTCCAAATTATCTAGGGGATTTAATGAACTTATATTTTTCCTATGACTGTTCCATTCTGGACAACCCTTTCCATGTCTTTGAAGTAGAAAGTGTATCATATCAGTTAGGAACCAGTTAACTCATGAAACTATAACTATCACATGTATGTACAATACAATATCCATGAGCACATGTCTATAATGATTATGCTGTTGAAAATTTAATCATTATTACCTCTTCTCTTCTAATGTTATTTGCTGCACATTCATTTATTTTGTTCTTCACTATTGCTCTCTAGCAGGAAAAAACAAACACCCTAACTGGCCTCAAATGTTTAAGAAATACGTATTAGAGAAAACTTTTAGTAAACAAATCTATTCACAAATATATTGTTTTTTGTGCATTGGGAAAATACAGCCATTATTTAATTTTACCCCCCAAAAAACAAACAAACAAAAAACCTTCTGTACAACTTGCTCATCCTCGTGGTCTCAGAGCATAACTTGGAGGATTACTGGGGTGCCTGGCTGGCATTACTCAGTAGAACTTGAGACTCTTGATCCCAAGGGTTGGAAATTCTAGACCTACGTTGGGTGGAGCGATCACTTAAAAAAAATAAAATCTTTAAAAAAATAAATAACATTGAGGATTACTTTTTCAGTCAAACCAGATTTTTCACCGGTTTCCAAACACCTTGTGCTTTTTCATCTGTTTTCCTTGTCTCATATTAATTTATTTATTCATTTAGCAACTTTAATCACCTGATAGCTATTGGACACCATGCTTGATGCAGGTAATAAAAGATATAACGCACACACACAGTTGGTGCCTTCGCGGAGCTCATGATCCTCTGGGGCAGATAGATGTTTGCCAAGCCATTCTATGAACGACCTTTGAATTCTATGAAGCTACAGAGCTTCTGTTGGAGAATGTGAGGGGGGTGGGGAAGGCTTCCCTGAGATTGTGGTACTTGAGCTGGTGTCAGAAGGATAATTAGGAGTCAACTAGGTGAACAGGTGGTGGAAATGGTGTTCTAGGCCAAAGGAATGGCTTACATAGAGATCATAGGGCAGGAGAGAGGGTATTTGAAATGGAGACTGGCCAGCATGTCTGACTAGACCAGAAAGAAGATAAGATTGCATTCAAGTGAGGCTCTGAGACAAGGTAGAAGCCAGACTATGTCTCTTGCAAGGGCCTTGCAAACCAAGTGAATATATTTCATCACATGCTAAAATGTTCCTCCCTACCCTTCAATGAATGTCTTCAAAATCCTACCTGGCCTTTCTCAAATGCTACCTCCTCCAAATGCTTTCTCCAATGTTGTTCCCTTCCTCTGTGCTCCAAAGCACTCTGATAAAACCTGTGTGGTCTCATCGATCCCTTTCTACCTGGTACTATGGTTATTTTGACACATACCCTTCTCCCTTGGGTGCCGCACAATCTCAGGGATGTGAGCTTATTCACCTCTGTATTCCACGCATACATAATAAGGGCTCAATAAATGTTCTGAATGGACTGGAGTCCATCCATACTTCCGGTTCTGATTCACGCTCAGCAGTGTGTGCCCCTGCTTCGTCACTATCAAAAGTGCAAGTAGTTCTAGGCTATGCACAAAGGGTTTGAGGAGCTATCATAAACTGGAGACATCACATATCAGGAGATATGACTCAGAGATGTGGGGCTCATGAAACAACTCGCAGCTCGGTGTCTACCTTCACGATTGTGTGGGGCTTAGCCTTTACCGCGTTGTGAAATTTCCTGGGAATGTTATGTGATCCTGAAGACAGGTGACCTCTAAAGGCCGGTGCTCACTTTATCCATGACCAGCTTCCACATACATAAGAAACGATGGTCTACATAACACTAAACATTTCTGGAAGAGTTGTAAATAATCAGTGTCCAAGCATTGGGCTAGAAGAGAAAAACAACAGGAGGCATGGAAATAAAATCGGTGTCTCTGAAGACCAGTACTTAGTTTTTGAGAAAAGAACGACTGTTTTTCTTCCTTTTATTTTTAAAAAAAATTTTTTTAAGATTTTACTTTATTTTATTTATTTGACAGGCAGAGATCACAAGTAGGCAGAGAGGCAAGCAGAGAGAGAGGAGGAAGCAGGTTCCCCTCTGAACAGAGAGCCCAATGCGGGGCTCGATCCCAGAACCCTGGGATCATGACCTGAGCCGAAGGCAGAGGCTTTAACCCACTGAGCCACCCAGGCGCCCCTTCTTCCTTTTAAAGTATGGCTTTATTAAACACCGTTCAAGGAAACGGTATGGATTGAAGTCATCCTTATATGCCAAAGAAGGAAAAACTATCACAGATGCTATTAACGACAGAGTAGTCTCTGAATTATAAACAGCACAACTTTTAAACGTGAAGTTACCATTGATGAGAACCAATATAGCAAGATAAAATGAAAATAGACCAAGAAGACCGAAGAACGAGAGAAAGATGTAAATAGAGTAGAACAGACTAATAACAATGTTTCCATGCGAGGCTTGCTAGGTCCTTCACTTGTATGATTGTGTCCTCACAGCATTCCTGTGTGGCCCGGTACTATTCTTATCTCCATCTCACAGGGAGAAAACTCAGGTACAGACGTTAAATGGTTTGCACAACATCACACAGCACAGAAGCAGTATACCCAGAATTTGGGGCTTGGTCGTGTGGCTCTCCAAGGGGTTGCATTCTCAAGAGGGGCAAAAAATTAGTTAGTTTTTTTTTTTTTAAGATTTTATTTATTTATTTGACAGAAAGAGAGAGAGCACAAGTAGGCAGAAAGGCAGGCAGAGGCAGAGGGAGAAGAAGGCTCTCCGATGAGCAGGGAGTTCCACGCGGGGCTCTATCCCAGGACCCTGAGATCATGACCTGAGCCAAAGGCAGACGCTTAATCAACTGAGCCACCCAGGCGCCCCCCAAAATTAGTTCTTGGGGGTGGAGAAGTGAGACGTCTTAGGTATTCCCATAGTCTGTGGTCTTCTGAAGGGCCACGGTACATAAACAGACATATGGCAAGTCAATGGTGGTAGCATTTCATGGGACAGGGCGGGGAGTTGGGTAGGAGAAAGAGGTCTAAAAAGTCTCCTTGTGGGAGAGCAATAATAAAAACAAAGTTGAGGGGCGCCTGGGTGGCTCAAGTGGGTTAAGCCTCTGCCTTCGGCTCAGGTCATGATCTCAGGGTCCTGGGATCGAGCCCCGCATCGGGCTCTCTGCTCAGCAGGGAGCCTGCTTCCCCCCCCACCCCCTCTCTCTCTGCCTGCCTCTCTGCCTACTTGTGATCTCTATCTGTCAAATAAATAAATAAAAATCTTTTTAAAAATAAAAATAAATTTAAAAAAAACAAGGTCGAGAGACACTACTCTAGAGTTTGTGCTGCCAACTCCTATTTCACGATGCCTCTCAATCTTCATGTTATGTTTTTTCATTCTCTCCGAGAACAAATTGACGGGGTAACACATTTCATTAATAATGAGGATTCATGGGCTGCATAACAATGTGGATTCACAATCTGCTAAAATGTGGCAGTTCTGAAATAGCTACTTCAGCCCTCACCAATTAATCCATTATGCATTTCTCAGCTAAAATGGAATTTACCGTATACACATTACTTCTGCTGGTATCTGTCTTAGTTACATAACTCTAGGTTCCTATGACCGAAGAAAACTCTAGGGAAGTGTATGGAGTGGGTACAGCTTATCCTGGCCCTTCCCCTGTTACCTTGCAACTCATCATTCCCCCTCTTAGTTCCCTCTCTTTTCATCTCCCCCGCTGGTTCATTTATTCATTAGCCCCATAAGCATTTATTGAGTACCCTGTGCAATTTCATCCACGCCTATGATTTTAATGACAACATATATGCTAATGGGTCTCATTTATTTAATGAATCTGAAGCCTCAAATCCTAGCAAAGATTTCTCCCCTGAAGTTCCAAAGGACCAGACTGTGCAATGGACATTTTGTCTTCAAGTCTCCCAAATCACTTCAAACCCAGCATATCCAAAAGGTAGTCATCTCTTCCATGTGTGCTTCTCCTCTTGGTGTCTCTTTTTGAGGGGTGACAGTTGTAGCCACCCCATCACCCAAGCTAGAAACCACCCAACCGGTTGTTACCATTCACCTTCAGCCAGGAACCAAGACTTGACCATTATGCTTCTTTAGCATTTCTCAGACCTTCCTCTCTAGTCAGACTACTGCTTCTAAATTTGGAGTCTTATTGCCTCTGCCTGAAAAACTGCTCCCAGCTTTGAAACCCTTCAATAACTACCCATGGCTTAAGGAATATAGACCCTCTATGATCTGGCCTCTGCCTACTTGTCTGCATTGTGTGCATTGGGTACACCATCCCATTGCCACTCAAACCCTGAGCTTTGGAAACATGTAACTTCTTTTAAGCATTGTCACTTTGAAAATGTTTAAATCCAGAAGCCCCGAATTCCACCAAAGTTACCTTTGATATATAGATCAGAAAACATGGGGGAAAAAAGAAAAGAAAGCATGGTCTTTATTTGTTTTGCTTAAACATGGATTTCTATCTAAAGTGTACCCTTCTCTCTTGGGGTGCCTGAGTGGCTTAGTTGTTAAGCATCTGCCTTCAGCTCAGGACATGATCCCAGAGTTCTAGGACTGAACCCTGAGTTGCGCTCCCTGCTCAGCAGAAAGCCTGCTTCTCCCTCTCCCTCTCCTCCTGCTTGTGTTCCCTCTCTCACTGTGTCTCTCTGTGTCAAATAAATAAATAAAATCTTTAAAAAATAAATAAATAAAGTGTACTTCTCTCTTTTTAAAGTGTGCTCTTCTTGAAAGCAAGGACATTAGACTAAACATATTTCTATCACTCCTGCAGTGTCCTGCATACAGTAGATGCTCAATAAATATATTTTAACAATGTCACTATTGACTATTATTTTACAGACTTGCATGTTCTTTCTCTTGGAAATAAAATTATGTTATGAGACCACAGTATTTCTTATTCATATAATTTGATGGGAGGAAAGACAAAATAAACTATAAATTCAATTTACAGACTTACTTATTGAGGAAATTGAGATATTACTAAGTAAAATATAGATATCCAGTCCAGCTCTTTCAAAAGACAAATACGTAAAAATATAGCTGCTGCTAAAATCAGTTTGTGACATGCTTTCTCAGTTTACTTAATGTAATTATAGCTTATAATCAATATATAAACAACAGAATTCCCAAGCAACACACAGATCTCTAAAAGAAATTGATTAGAATAAACTGTTTTTGCTAAAAACTTGGGACTTTAACCAAAACATTTATTTTAATTTTAGAAGGAAAAAAAGTTCATTGAATCATAGGTACCCAGTAGCTACAAGCATATTTACCAAATCTAAATTCATTGCAGGAGATATAAATACATATAAATGTGAAATTATCATTAAAAAGAATTTATGTTATAATTTGAGTTCTTGAGAGTCCAGTATTTCTTTTGTTTTGTGAGTGAATCTCAGGATTTTCTAGTTCAAGAGCCCAGGGTTTTGGCCTAGCACCAGTGTGGAATGAAGACTATCTTACAAAACCCTATAGAGCAAATACATCCTATCTGTGCTCTCTCTCATTCTCTCTCTCTCTCTCTTTTTTAAATACAAGTCCTGTATTTCCCATTGGACTAGATCCACAGAGATATTTCATTTGCAAAGCAAAACTATCCACTTTGATCTCAACAGTCAAGAAAATTCTTAGAAAACTTGAAACTAGTAATAAAATTGGACTTGCAGAATTCTTTCAGTCATCAGTATTAGCAAGTAACGTAAATACAGTACCTGCACAGGACTTAGCCATATACCCATCCATACTTAGGTTTATTATCAAACACTAGTTCGTGTTTAATTCACCCCCAATTGCATACGCTCACCTCAAGGGCACAATCCCCTTTGCCATTTACTATTCTGTCTGAACATACGTTTACTTCTAGCCTGGTGCTATGTTCAGAGTGCTCAAAAATTGTGTTTCCATGTGTGAATAAATCTGGGAATACCTCCGTATCTTTTAAATCAGAAATAATATGAATAAAAACATTTCAGTACATTGTAAAACCAGGCTGGTCACTACCACATCTTTCAAAACTCTGTAAACAGTGGTTGGAACAAATAGACTGTTTGGAACATATTTTAATTAAAATTCACACGCAAAGCCATGCAGAAATATATATTAGACCATGGAGTTTACATAGATTTATTGGTATTAAAATTATCTAAGCATTTTTGGGGCGCCTGGGTGGCTCAGTGGGTTAAAGCCTCTGCCTTCAGCTCAGGTCATGATCTCAGGGTCCTGGGATCGAGCCCCACATCCGGCTCTCTGCTCAGCGGGAAGCCTGCTTCCCTTCCTCTCTCTCTGCCTGCCTCTCTGCCTACTTGTGATCTCTGTCTGTCAAATAAATAAATAAAAATCTTTTAAAAAAAAAAATAAAAAAAAAAAATAAAATTATCTAAGCATTTTCAAGGATTGGAATACATAGAGTCCAAGGAACTAATACTTCATTCATCATGAAAGACTAATTTGCTTAATGAGAGTATGGAATAGGCACTCACCATGTGAAAACATTTTACTGTAACCACCTCTCACAAATACTGTACTTCCAGTTCTTGCTCTGTGGCGGAAAAGCTGCAATAAGCAAACACAAACACCTTCGTGGTAATCAATAAGTAACATTAGTGCTACATATATTGCTACTCCCAGTAAGCTGGCTCTGTTTTGGTTTTATGTTCCAGTGTACAGCATTCTCATTTGGTGATGTCAAGAGAATGAAAAATGTGCTGTTTATAAAATGAAGAACTGAGTTTGCTTTAAATATCGCTGCTTACAAAAACACTCTCAAAACGTGGAAGCGTGCCTTCAAGTTTAACAGAATAATGTATATTGGAAAGGGATAGAAGCAAATTATTTATTAGACATATACTGTAAAAATATTTATTTCATTAAAGACAAAAGACCCCCAAATACGTAATTCCACAAAACCACTGAAATTGAACTGCTCTAGCTTTTAAAGTTCTTGACCAGTCTTTACTTATATGCCAACCTAATTGTTCCATATGGTAATGATAGATTAGAGTAAACTATTTTGGTAAGGTAGAGTTTAGGTAGTGTTTTTGGTTTTTTTTTAAAGATTTTATTTATTTGTTTGACAGAGAGAGATCACAAGTAGGCAGAGAGGCAGGCAGAGAGAGAGGAGGAAGCAGGCTCCCCGCTGAGCAGAGCCCAATGCGGGGGCTTGATCCCAAGACCCTGGGATCATGAGCTGAGCCCAAGGCAGAGGCTTACCTCGCTGAGCCACCCAGGCGCCCCAAGTTTAGGTAGTGTTTTAATGTCATTTGCAACAATTCACTTTATTATTGACCCAGAACTCCAACGTACAGCTGCTTTTTTTTTTTTTTAAGAACCATATAGTTTATTTGAACAGCTATTATTTTTGGCCAGGTTCTGAAAATCCATTTATTAATTAGAAATAAGCTGACAGATGAGACAGGGAAAAAAAACCCTATTTATTAAAATCAACACACCTCCTCTTTTACTTCATTTCCTGGATTCTTGACTCTTTAATCCAATTAGCAGTAGGCTGTGGAATATGAAAGAGAATCTGCACAATCATTACTCAGTTAAGGGTGCTTTCTAATGACCTGGGTGTCACCCTTTTGCTCTAGCGGTATTACTTTTTCTTCCAGTTAGGAAACAAAGCAAATCTTTTCTTTTTCTTAATTGCGTGAAAAGAATGATTTTCATTTAGTTATAGATTATCAAAAGTAGTGCTACACTAATGAGCCCTTGGTGACAGCAGACAGACGGATCAGTTGTTGCCCTAGGGAAAGAGGGTGGCTAGGACGAAGCTGGGGGAGGGAGGAACCACCCACCAAGGGCACAAGGAAGCTTGGGGAGGTGATGGATGCGTTCACTGTCTTCATCAATCTGGTTGTTTCAGGGGTATGTACATATGTCAGAGCTTAACCAACTGTATCTTTTTTTTTTTTTAAGATTTTATTTATTTATTTGACAGAGAGAGACAACGAGAGAGGGAACACAAGCAGGGGGAGAGGGAGAGGGAGAAGCAGGCTTCCTGCTGAGCAGAGAGCCCAATGAGGGACGCGATCCCATGACCCTGGGATCATGACCTGAGCCGAAGGCAGAGGCTCAACCCACTGAGCCACCCAGGCACCCCCAACTGTACCTTTAAACATGATTTCTTGTATGCCAATTATCCCTTAATAAAGCTGTTTAAAAAAAAAAGTAGTTCTGTTATAAAAGTAAAGGTAATTATTAAAGTAAAAGTAATCATCAAGTGAATGATTTATACCATGTTCCTCAAGGGGTAAGAGGTTTTTCCCTCTACCTCATCTTATTTGTGATGTAAATTAGAAAATTTAGGAAAGCTTACCTAAGGCGAGCATAACTTTCTATTTATTCTTCTGCTTGTTTTCTATTATGGTTCATAGTGGCAACATCATTAAAAATGCCAAAGCAAAGGATTCTTAACCCAGAAATTTAGAAATGTACTAAAGTCCTACATTGTTTTGAGTTCACAAATCATCTTTTGCTGATGTCTTTATGATCTTGGTCTTTGAGCCTTTTTGTTCTTCAGTTTGGCGATTAAAATTTAAAACCTCACATTTATTATTTTTTATACTCCCCACTTAAGATTAATTATGATTGTTTCATATTTCCATTATACATATTTAATAAGTTTAAGTCTTTCCCTGGATAAGAAGAGAGTGAGATGTCAAACAAGATTCTTAAGGATGACTTTACAACTGTCACAACTCTGGGAGAAATTGCCCCTCATTATGTATCAAGTGACTTTAGTCTAGAAAGGAGCATAAATTTGAAAATGAAAAAGGAAGAAAGAAAAGATGAAAGAGAGGGAAGAAAGGGAGTACTAAGAAAGATGGCTAATTTAAGCGGAATTGTAACACATGTACGGCACTCCTCCTTTCTTATAAGGACATATTCAAGTAGTTCTGCTTAATTGAAAAGCTTGTCACCTTCTGGGACAGCATCCCCCCCCCGGGGGGTGGGGGGGCAAAGAGATAGCCTGCACTTGGGAGGAAGAATCCAAGACAATGGTGCTCAGGCTCGTACCCCAGCCACCACACACATATTTTTATCAGGCTTCAAATAATTGGAAAAATTGAGCTTATTATAGCATTGCAACCAAACATCTTAAAATTGTGCATCGATAATTCCTTAAGGTAAACTGACGCATGTGGTACTCGGCTAGACCCAACCAAACATGCTTTAGCACAATGCAGGAAAATTGCAAACTGGAATTTTGAAGTTTTAAGGTTTTGAAATGCAGAGAATCCAAACAAATATTGACATCAACCACAATAAATTTTCTTCTTCTTTTTTTTTTATTCTTCTTATAAGAAACTGAAAATTGCAATGAAACACAGTTAGTAGTTTCCCACAGTAAGTAACTAAGACATAGTGAAATCTTTATTCTAGGTCTTTTTTTTTCCTTAGCAAATTAGTTCAGCATGGCACATGCTGGATTCCACACCGAGGGCATATTGCTTGCTGAGCAATTTGCCCTGCAGAGTAGTTGCTATGCTGCCTTGCTTCAGGCAAAAATACTAAACTAAATTTCTGTCTCCCATCATCATTGACAGTAGAACAGCTGGGAATTAAAGATTTTGAGATACGTGATAATTCTTTCCGTACAAAATAATTTTTATATATAAAACAACAAAAACATTTTTTTTTAAATTTTTTTTAAGATTTTATTTATTTATTTGACAGAGAGAGATCACAAGTAGGCAGAGAGGCAGGCAGAGAGAGAGGGGGAAGCAGGCTCCCTGCCGAGCAGAGAGCCCGATGCGGGGCTCGATCCCAGGACCCTGGGATCATGACCCGAGCCGAAAGCAGAGGCTTTAACCCACTGAGCCACCCAGGCGCCCCAACAAAAACATTTTTTTAAAGATTTATTTATTTATTTCCTCTAGAGATGAAATGAGCATGGAGGGTGAGGGTAGGGTTTAGGGAAAAGGAGAAACTTAAGCTGACTCTGCACTGAGCTCAGAGCCTGAGGTGGGGCTCGATCTCACAACCCTGAGATCAGGGCCCTAACATCATGACTCTGAGATCAGGACTTGAGCCGAAACCAAGAGTTGGTCATGTAAGGGACTGTACCACCCCAGCACCCTAACAGCAAAAATATTCTTGAGAAAACTTCAGAGGGAAAAATATATTATCAACTCTACATGAGAACTATCTCACTACTTTCCCATGTTTTTACGTCACTTAACCTGTTATTAAGATATATTTTATTTAAAATATTGGGCACCTGGGTGGCTCAGTCAGTTAAGTGTCTGCCTTTGGCTCAGGTCATGATCTCAGGGCCCTGGGATGGAGCCCCATATGGGGCTTCCTGCTCAGTGGTGAGTCTGCTACTCCCTCTCCCTCTGCCCCTCCCCTTGCTCATGTACTCTCTCTCTCCCTCTCTCAAATAAATAAATAAATAACAATCTTAAAAATAAAAATAAATAAAGATACAAGTAATTTTAGGCTTTCCATTTACACTAAAAAAGGCTTCATACACACAGGTTTCTGTAAATTGGCACTTGTGGCATGCTTATGGTTTTGTCTATACCTAACTAAAATACCTCACTTAGCAAGCTGGAGAAGCTACAGTGCCTGGTTGGAACCTGCCTGGTGTGACTTCCTACAGCATAAATGTAAACCAATGGTTTGGCATCATGTTGAAAGAGATTCACATGTGTGTCATGAAATTTGGGGTCACAGGCTGCTCTCATAGCATCTTCCTCCTACAACCGACTTTTGCTACAAATAGTTTGCTCCAATAAGTTGAGAGAAACAGAACAGGAGCCTAGAACTCAGGCTGTTTGCGCAAATTGTGGGAAATAACAACTCAACTTCTTTTTTTTTTTAAAGATTTATTTATTTATTTAAAAGAGAGTGAGAGCAAGAAAGAGTGAGAGGGAGAGAGAGAGAAAGAGTGCACGTGAGCATGAAGGGGGAGGAGCAGAGGGAGAGAATCCCCAAGCAGACTCCCTGCTGAGTGTGGAGCCCATCATGAGGCTCTATCACATGACCCATGAGATCAAGACATGAGCCAGAACCAAGAGTTGGGGCACCCAACTGACTGAGCCACCCAGGCGCCCCACTACTCAACCTCTTATAACATTAAGACAGTTTACAAGGGCTTCAGAATACTCAAACAGTAGGTTATTGAACTATTTGCTTATTGTTTAGTGCTAAAATATTTACATGACATGACACTACTTTGCTAAGAAAAGTATCCATACAAAAAGAAAATTAATCTGAGAAAAAAATCAACTGCTTTTAAACAGAGATGTAAGATTAATAAATGAAAAGAATTATTGTCCTTCATATATTTGATTTTAGTAAAGCATTCATATGAACACATCACTACTTACGTTCAGATATAATTCTGCACCTGACAATATTTTAATCTTCCTTTTTGAAGTAAAAGTGATATATTTAAAGATTCCTATCTCTTAGGTTAATTTTCATTATATTTCTAGTTTTACAAGTTTCTCTGTTTTGATAAAATGTTCTCCATTTTTCCGCCTGAAAACTAAGGATATTTATTACTTTCAAGGGCACCTTTAAAAATGTTAACACTGGGTCTACCATCCAATAATATGTCTGTAAACCCTAATTCTCAGCTGAGAAAACAAAGGTATCACATTAAATTGAGAATTTACTATTTAACCCAGTAGCCAATAACAATACTCAAGTAATTAGAATATATGACACACTGACTATAAGTTACACTTTCTTCAATGGTTTAAAAACCAAGTCAGACTTTTGTGGTGTTTCCTTCTCACCCCCATATTTAATCATTATTCATTCCAGCTATTGTTACTCAGGTTACTACTACATGCCAGGCGCAACACTAGGCACAAAAACAAAATGACAAATGGCAAAACACATAGACCTGGACTCCATTCTCTAGGAACTTGCATCAAGTAATATTGAATGGGTAGATAAAAGAGCTGCACACCAAAGCTTTGTAGTCAAGGGGATGCCGGGTATTGGAGAGTTCGTCGTGCATACCATTGACCTGAAGCGAGACTGTATTTTCTGCTAATTTTTGAAATTAACATACAATATATTATTCATTTCATGGGTACAGGTCTGTGATTCATCAGTCTTACACAATTCACAGCACTCACCATAGCACATACCCTCCCCAGTATCCATCATGCAGCTACCCCACCCCTCCCACACCCCTCCTCTTTGAATCAGTTCTTAGTTTATTTGCTAGTGCCAGTAACTTAGTCAATTTGAATTGATTTATTCAGTACAACTTCATGTAACCATATGAATGCTTTACAGAAGTCAAACTTATGACATGTAATAACTTCATCTGTTAATCTTATAGTTCTGTTTCAAAATGGTTCATTTTTTTAAAAGATTTTATTTATTTATTTGACAGAGAGAGACACAGCGAGAGAGGGAACACAAGCAGGGGGAGTGGGAGAGGGAGAAGCAGGCTCCCCACCCAGCAGAGAGCCCAGTGCAGGGCTCAATCCCAGGACCCTGGGATCATGACCTGAGCTAAACGCAGATGCTTAACAACTGAGCCACTCAGGCGCGCCCCATTTTTTTTCTTAGATTTTTCTTAGCATGAATGTTTTTATTGATCATCAAGGTAGTGTCATATCATTTATATATTTTGCTTGCTCAGACATATGTTGAGGATTTTTAAGAGCATGTTAGTTCAGCTTATCAGTCGTAATGGACGAGAATCACTAGTCTGTTTCCCAAACCTGTTATTTCCCAGTAGGAAGTATGAGGTCATCTGTCTTCTTGACCCAGAAGGTACAAATTATCCAACTACAGAGAGAAGAGTTTTTGCTGTGTATCTGGTATCTAATTTTTTTTTATCTACCCAGATTTAGTCGATGAGAGATATACCTGATAGAGCCGAGATATTTGGAGACAGTGGTCCAAATAATTCTGGAAAGTCTAGCTTCATTTACTTTCCCATCTCTGATTGTGCCTTAGACCTGAAGCTAGGAAGACCAGACGAGTAGTGGATTTAGGGTAAGATAGGCTGGAGAGCAGGCAGTCCCTAGATGAATGTTTCCCACCAGAATCATGCACAGGGTTCCTAGCATGGAAGGCTCCACCAGGCCAGCTGGCTTTGGCAAAAGAGGCTGCCCTCAAGGGCAGTGCAACCTGGGGGAGAGTGTGGGGTTTCATTCATCATCTTTTGCTACCCTCCACTTCTTTTCCATTGTTTTCTGGATTAAAGATACCACCTTCTTGCTAAAAATCAGCTCCTGGGGGCATAAGCGAGGAAGACAGGTCAGGCTTGACCTTGAAGTTCAGGCAGCAGGAGGGGGAAAGTGAGGGTCTGATGTAGGTAAAGGAAAGAGACAGGTAATAGGGACAATTGATTGCAGGCTCCAGTGGCATGGAAGGATGGTTGGAATTGAGGTAGTAAAAGAGTAAGAAAGCTGATGAATGAGGATGGTGGCATGGGATCCAGAGGGGAGCTGGTTTAAAGTTTAAGGCTACAGTATGGCCATAGGAGGGAGTGGCTGACATAGTGCTGGGCAGTCTTTAAAGAGGAACGGCAAGGTGGAAATCAGCAAGATCTATCATCCTTAGCGCAAGGATGCCTTCCAGGAAATGAGAGTGCTAACTGAACCAGTTCTATGGAGGGAATTCATTATTGCCTAGCCTCCAGGAGATGCATTTCTGACATCACTTATCTGTCGTCAACATAGGTTAATGTACAAATAGGGGTTTATTGGCTAAGATCTCTATTTTATCTACATCTTCTAGAATTTTCTTAATGGATCAAGTGGAACATGGCCCCCATCGTCATTCACTCACCTAGAGCTGCAGACCACACAACCTTACATTTTAACACCCTGTCCATTTAGGGGTGAGGCTAGGGATAAACTATGGTCCACGAAGGTGTTTTTTTTTAACTGCCGATGAGCTAGAAATGGTTTGTACGTTTTTTTTTTTTTTTTAATGGTTTTTTTTTTTTTTTAAATTTATTTATTTGTTAGAGAGAGAGAGCGAGCGAGCACAGGCAGACAGAGTGGCAGGCAGAGGCAGAGGGAGAAGCAGGCTCCCCGCCGAGCAAGGAGCCCGATGTGGGACTCGATCCCAGGACGCTGGGATCATGACCTGAGCCGAAGGCAGCTGCTTAACCAACTGAGCCACCCAGGCGTCCCGGTTTGTACGTTTTTAATTTTTATTTTTTTAAAGATTTTATTTATTTACTTGAGAGGGAGAGAGAGATAGAGCCTGAGCAGGGGAATGGGCAGAGAGGGAGAAGCAGGCTCCCCACTGAGCAGGGAACCCGATGTGGGGCTTATTCCCAAGACCCTGGGATCACGACCTGAGCCAAAGGCAGATGCTTAACTGACTGAGCCACCCAGGCGCCCAATGTATATTTTTAAATAGATGGAAAAAGTCAAAAGAAGAATAATATTTTGTGAGAAGTGGACATTGCATGAAATTCAAATTTCCATGTCCCTAAATAAAGTTTTATTGGAACCCAGCCACACCCATTTGTCAGTTACTGTGGTGGCTGCTCCCCTACTCCAAGGGCGGTGCTGAGTAGTTGAGACAGAGGGCGCACCTTCCTCCAAGGCTGGAGTATTTACAGATAAAGTTTACTGACTCCTGCCGGAAGCATTAAAATAACCCTTAATTTATTTATCCTTTGGAAAACAAAAGATTTGCTAGGCGCCAAAGGACCCTCATCAGAAAGCAAGATGTTGATCATGGGAGAGACCATTGCCCAGCTAGGAAAAGAGATTGGCCAGGGGGATTCAGGCAGAGGGAAGGACCGGAGTGCCGTGTGCTCCCTCTTCTGCTGCTGTGGGACCAAAGTGTGCTGAACAGGATGGCCTGCGACAGATCTCGGGGAGATCAGACCCCACTTAAACCTTTGTACTCCACATCGTTAGGCAGTGTACCAGTTCTTTTGAGTCTCAGCTTATTATTCCGTGAAGTGGGATAGAATCATTACCTTGCTGGGCGGATGACCTGTGATAACCTTTACACAGAGAGACCTTCAGTGAACGTTCGTTTCTTTCTTCCCTCCTTAGCCATGGGATCTTAAAGAATGAAGTACAGCTTACGTCATCAAGAGACCGTTTAACACACTGCAGTAATAAGAGGAAAAAAATTATTTTCATCTTATAATCTTCGCACTTCAGAGGATTCAATTAGAACCTATAAAGAAATCTCAGCCTTTACATGGAGTCAAGCAAGGAAGAATGAAAGGAGTATGGTGGTGAAAACACACTGTGCTGTACCGTGAATATCCCAAATTAGGAGCTGGTTAAGACATTAGAGTATAGCCAGGTGACTGAATATTGCATAGCTATTAAGAGAAAAAGAACTGTTTTTAAGGACACATGTAAAAAGATATAATACTTAGTGAACAAAGCAGAATATGAATTTTAGATAGAATACAAGCTCAAGTGTATTTAAAGGGAAACACACAAGAAGAAGAGTAAGGGATAAAGAGCCCATGAACCGTTTTTAAAAAATGGTTTTATTGAGGTGTCATTCATGTACCAGGACATAAACTTTTAAGACAAAACGGGAGATTTTAAAAAGATCTGGACTTGAGGTACTTCAGGCTACCTCCACACGGAGCCTGTGGGCTGCATGTTTAGCCTGTTAGAGAAGCTTTGTGGGAAGCACCCATGTAGTTCCAGCTTTCAAGTCCTTCATTTTGTGGCCGAGGACGCTGAGCCCCAGAGAAGTGAAGAGACCAGCCTAAAAAAATGCCACAAACTGGCACCTGGGTGGCTCAGTTGGTTGGCGGCTGCCTTTGACTCAGATCATGATCCTGGAGTCCTAGGATTGAATCCTTGCGTTGGGCTCCCTGATCCGAAAGAGTATGTGTGTGTGGGGGGTAGTCTGCTTCTTCCTCTGCTTCCCCCCCTTCTCTCTCTCGTGCGGTCGCTCTCTCTCTTTCTGAAATAAATGAATAAAATCTTTAAAAAAAAAAATGCTTAAGGGGCGCCTGGGTGGCTCAGTGGGTTAAACCTCTGCCTTCGGCTCAGGTCATGATCTCAGGGTCCTGGGATCGAGCCCCGCATCAGGCTCTCTGCTTGGCAGGGAGCCTGCTTCCTCCTCTCTCTCTGCCTGCCTCTCTAGCTACTTGTGATCTCTCTCCCTGTCAAATAAATAAATAAAATCTTTAAAAAAAAAAATGCTTGAAAAAAAGTACCCCAAACTAGAAGCAAAGCAGGAGCTAGAAGTTTAGGCTTCAAGTCCAATACAACTGAAACATCCCAATCATTTAAATCCTCTCTTGTTCTCACCCATACCCACATATAGCTTTTATGGCAATTCAATTACAGTATAGACGCCTGTCTAGGGACCACTAATTCTTTAAAACAGTTTTCCTTTGGTCAAGTTTCTCTGTGTCAACTTTTATTCTTCTTTATGCGTTTCTCTTAGTCTGTATACCCAATACATGTGCTGTGTTTGCGAGCCTGTGGAATATTTTTGTAAAAAGCCCAAGAAACTCAAAGGGCCCTTTTATTAGCATTTGTTGGAATCTCTGACCTCATTTTTAAATTTAAATTTTAAATTCTTTCCTCTTCAAAGTTTGCCTCTTTAGAAAGTACTTAGAATCTTTCCTTTTAATTTTTCAAGACAATAGTTACTTTTAAAAATACATATTTCCCTCCCCAGCCCTCCTGAAGAAAGAGCTGGGCTTCTCTCAAACTTACAACCCTTTTTCCCCCAGTAGAGGATTCTCTGCCTAGAATTTAAATAAAAACTTGAAACATTAAAAAAAGAAAGAAAAAAAAAAGAGGGGGTGCTTGGGTGGCTCAGTGGGTTAAGCCTCTGCCTTCGGCCCAGGTCATGATCCCAGGGTCCTGGGATCGAGCCTTCTATCGGGCTCCTGGCTCAGTAGGGAGTCTGCTTCTCTCTCTCCCTCTGCCTGCCATTCCCCCTGCTTGTGCTTTCTCTCTCTCTCTAACAAATAAAAAAATAAAATTTTAAATAAAATAAAATAGTATAGAATAATTAGAAATTATAGGAAAGTGGGATGTAGATAAATACCATAGTTATATCAATAGCAAATGGGGTTTGAAATTAAGGTCAAATTTGAGGGTGCCTTGAAATAAAAACTGGTTAAATATCAGTATAAGTGATAGAAAAAACTCATTTTCATAGATGATACTTAAATTACTCAGAATTATAGGAAAAGATAGCTGCAGAGTTAGATTAAAAGTAAATAAGCAAGGAAAACACAAGAGAAAAGGGCCAAATAGGATAGACCAAGAATAGAATAGAAATAATCTGTAAGGAAGGAAAAAAGAGCAAAATAAACAAAATACAAGAGTATCTCATGAAGAAAGCACAATCATTCCAAAGTAGAATTAAAATATAGTCAAGAACATCACAATTATATATTAAAGGGAAGAAAAAAATGACAAATTTTAAAGAAAACAGATAGTATATAATAGCACAGTGGTTAAAAACAGATGCTATAACAGAAAAATCATTTACTATTTATTTAAAATATGCTATATAAAATATACCATTTTAGTTCATTTAAAAAACATTATTTTAGGGGCACCTGGGTGGCTCAGATAGTTAAGCATCTGCTTTCAGCTCAGGTCATGACCTTCAGCTCGAGTTGGTCTCCCAGCTCAGCAGAGAGTCTGTTTCTCCCTCTCCCTCTGCCTCTCCCCTTGCTTATGTTCTGTCTCTGTCTGTCTGTCTGTCTGTCTCTCTCTCAAATGAATAAATAAAATCTTAGAACAACAACAACAGAACAATTATTTCAGGGGCACCAGTGTGGCTCAGTTTTTTGGGTGTCTTACTCTTGGTTTTAGCTAAGGTCATGGTCTCAGGGTGGTGAGACGGAACCCTGAGCCACATGTGGAGCTCCATGCTCAGTGTGGAGTCTGCTGGAGATTCTCTCTCTCCCTCTGCCTCTGCCCCTCCCCCTGTTGGGCTTTCTAAAATAAATAAATAAAATCTTCTAAAAAACCATTATTTTAAGAGTGAGCAGACTGAAAATAGAAATTTCTTAAAGGAGTGCCTGGCTGGCTCAGTCAGAAGATCATGTGACATGGAAAGAACCTAGATGTCCATCAACAGATGAACGGATAAAGAAGATGTGGTATATATATACCATGGAATACTATGCAGCCATCAAAAGAAATGAAATCTTGCCATTTGTGAAGATGTGGATGGAACTAGAGGGTAATATGCTTAGCGAAATAAGTCAATCGGAGAAAGACAACTATCATATGATCTCCCTGATATGAGGAAGTGGAGATGCAACGTGGGAGATTTGGGGGGTAGGAAAAGAATAAATGAAACAAGATGGGATTGGGAGGGAGACAAACCATAAGAGACTCTTAATGTCACAAAACAAACTGAGGTTGGGCGGGGGGTGGGGGATAGGGAGAGGGTGGTGAAGTATGGACATTGGGGAGGGTATGTGATATGGTGAGTGCTGTGAAGTGTGTAAACCTGGCAATTCACAGGCCTGTGCCCTTGGGGCTAATAATACATTATATGTTTATAAAAATTTTTTTTAAAAATTATAAAAAAAAGAAGAGCATGTGACTCTTGATCTTGGGGTCAGTGAGTTCAAGCTTCACACAGGGTATAGAGATTACTAAAATAAATAAAGCTTAAAGAAAAAACTTCTTAAAGAATTGCAAAAATGTTAGTACTTAAAATTTAACATATGAACAACCTAGTAAAAGTCAAGAGTCAGCAGTGAAATCAAGCCCAATGCACTAGAATTTGCTCAGTAAGGAATCTGGGTGTCTTGCTCTTTCTGAAATCCTCCAAAATTCCTAAAAAATTCTACAAAAATCTTACAAATTTCACCTATAAAAAAATCCTGAAATTATGCCTGAGGGCTCTAAAACTTTTCAGCCTGGCACTGATAACCGATTATGGACACTGATGGACAGTATACTGAGTATAATACCCACTTTAGTGCTACAGATATACCACACTGCTGATAGTATGTTTATAACTAACAGTAATATATGAATAAGACTTTTTTTGCATTTACAGCAAATTTATTAAACTGCTATATTGCTAACAAAGTACTAGATTTTTGGTCACAAAAGAAAGTTGAGTTAGGCTCTTGTAACAACTGTTTCAGTGCTGGGTATATTTACAAAATACTATAAAGAGACAGTGCTCCTTGGCAAAGTAGTCCATGATGGTAGTTTTGGCAGAAGCACTGTATGTAGGGAAGTCCCATCCATATCCAGAGTGTCTAGTCCATTAAGAACAAATGCTGCCCCTTCCATTATGGAAATGGTCAAATGTAATCAACCTAACAACACCAGTTATCTGACTCTGGAGAAGAGTGCCATAGAGGGGACTCAGTGTTGGTCTGCACTGGCTGGCAGATTGGGCACTCAGTGGGGGCCATAGTCAGGTCAGCCTTGGTGAATGAAAGTCTATGTTGCCAAGATGGCCACATTGTTCATGAACCCACTGCATGATGACAAAAGTCACTGGGGTGGGAGGTGGATTGGTAGCCACAGAATGGGTCACCCTATCCACTGTTATGGTATTCCACATAACATTGCTTCTGATCAAGGAACTCACTTCATGATAAAATTTATTAGCCTTACTATGTTCCTGCCATCTTGAAGCAGTTTGTTTGATAGTGGAATAGTGGAATGACTTTTTGAAGACCCAGTTATAGGGCTGCTGAAAGGTTCTCCAGGAGTCTGTTTATATTCTAAATTGGCAGCCAAAATACTGTGCTCTTTCTCCCACAATCAGGACTGATGGGTCCAAAAATCAAGAGAAGAAAATTGGAATGGCAGCACTTAATACTAACCCAGTGATCCAGCAGCAAAACTTTTGCTTCCTGTTCATGTGCCCTTATGTTCTGTTGGTCTAGAGGTCTTAATTCCAGGGGCACCTGGGGGGCTCAGTCAGTTGGGAGTCTGCCTTCCGCTTAGATCATGATCTCAGGGTCCTGGGATCAAATATCTTATCGACTTCTTGTCCAAAGGGGATCCTGCTTCTCCTTCTGCCTGCTTGTGTGCTCTCTCTCTCTCTCTCTCAATCTCTCAAAAATAAATAAATAAAATCGTAAAAAAAAAAAAAAAATAGAGCTCTTAGCTCCAAAGGGAGAACTGCTTCTGTCAGAAGACACAGCAATGATTACAGTAACTGGAAGTTAAGACTGCCACTTGTCCACTTTGGTCTTCTCTTTCCTCTGAATTAACTGGCAAGGAAGGGAGTTACTGTGCTGGCTAACTCATTGATCCTGATTGCCAAGGGCAAATTGGGTGGTTTACCACACAATGAAAGTAAGGAAGAGTATATCTGAAATTCAGGAGGTCCCTTACGGCTTCACTTAGCACTATGTCCTGGATTGAAGTCAATGGAAAACTACAATGATCTAATTCTGGCAGGACTGTTAATGGCCCAGATTCTTCATGAATGAAGGTTTTGGATGCCCTACTGGGTAAAGAACTATAACCAACCAAGGTGCTTGCTGAGGGCAAAAAGTATATGGAATGGGTAGGAGAGAAAGGTAGTTATCACTTATGACCACGTGACCAGTTACAGAATGAAGACCATAATCGTTACAAATATTTCTTCCTTATTTTGTTATGAATATGCTTGTGTGTACGTGTGTACGTGTGCATGTATCTATATATTTGTTTTCCTCCGTCTCTATTCCCTTATCATATAAGATGTATATGATTTATATCATAGTATTTAAGGATTTTTAACTTTACATTATAGTTACTCGATTAATTACATTAAGTTACTCGATATAAGGAAAAGAGTGAACATGATCCAAGGACTTTGAACCTCTTCTAGGGAAAGAGTTAGCATGTTTTCAGTTTGTAACAGTGATAGTTGTATCATGTTAGGTGGACGTATGACTTTGTTATTGTCTTTGCGTGGAAATTAAGTATGGTTTAAGGAGATGTGTACAAAAATTAAGTTGATAAGCAGTAGATTGTGATGATTAATTTTATGTGTCAGCTTGTCTAGGCCGTGGTGCCCAGTTGTTTGGTCAAACACCAGTCTAGATGTTGCTGTGAAAGTATTTTTTTAGAAGTGATTTAACTTTTAATTCAATGACTTTTAATAAAGCAGATTACTCTCCATAATATGCATGCTCCACATCCAATCACTTGAAGGCATTAGAAGACTGAGGTGTGGGGTGCCTGGGTGGCTAAGTGAGTTAAGCCTCTGCTTTGGCTCAGGTCATGATCTCAGGGTCCTGGGATCGAGCCCCACATCAGGCTCTCTGCTCAGCAGGGAGCATGCTTCCTCCTCTCTCTCTGCCTGCCTCTCTGCCTACTTGTGATCTCTCTCTCTGTCAAATAAATAAATAAAATCTGGAAAAAAAAAAAGAAAGAAAAAGAAAAAAAGAAGAAGACTGAGGTTTTCCAGGAAGGAAGGTATTCTGTCTCTAGACTGCCTTCAGACTGCAATATCAACTCCTCCAGGATTTTCCAGCCTGCTGGCCCACCCTGCAAATTTTGGATTTGCTACCTCCCATAAATGAATGAGCCAATTCCTTCAAATAAATACCTCTAATGTCTCTCTCAGTCTCTCTCTCTCTTTCGCTTCTCTCTCTCTCTCTCTCTAGATATGTAGATATTTCCATCTTAGGGATTGCAATCATAGGTAATACTATAAAGAGAAAATATATTATGGATATCTATGAAGATGGGATTTAAAATGCCACCCAATTATTATAGAGTGAAACGTCTATTGTATTTCATAAAATTTTGTCCTTTGTTATAATGCTGCCATAAAATGACACTGAGTACTTTTAATTAAGATGATAAATCAAAATTATGTGTTGATAAAATAAACTTTGGTCTCAAAATTATGATTTGCAAAAGGTTATGGAGGTAGCGGTGGGATGGTCCTTGTCTCCTAACCAGTGCTCAGCAAAGTCAGGGCCATGTGCATTATAGAGACGCTAGTCTTCCGGTTCTGATTACCCAACACTTCTACCCAATACAGCTTCATTATAATAAGGAAATATTTTAACCTCGATTGCTGGAACAAATTCCCCTAATTTATGTTCAGCAACCCCTTTGTTCACTGATTTCACTGAATTTTACAAAACATAAATATTTATCATTGTCTAATGGTCTTCTTGGCCACATTTAATCATTCATTCAACAAATATTTAAGTGCCTAGTATTTACATCCTCTGTAAAATCTATTAAGATAGGGGTGTTTGCCTGTTTTGTTTAGTGCTATGTCTCCAAAGCTGAGAATAATGGTCTTGCACAGAATAGGAACTCAATAAATTTGTGTTGGATTCATAAATGGAAAGAAGCATATCCAACACCACTGGTAATAATTTGTGCATTATCTCCTACACTTCGTGTCCAAAGTTGTGAATATATGTGTCTTAGTTGTGAATATAGCAAGTTCTTAAATAACTATTAGCTGTGGCAAAAAAGCTTTTAGAGAAAACAGTGTTTTTGTGAAAGGGTTGAAGTCTTCCATGAAAAGGATAGGCAATCCTCAATGGACTTATTTCAGAAGGCTCCTTGTTCATTGGTTGGTTGTGAGATGGACTATGTTTTCCTCTAGCAACAAGGTTTTGCAAGGGGCGTAGATTCTCAGAGCTGCCTTCCTAAAACCTGTGACATCCCACGCAGTACTGCAGGGGTAATAGTGTGGAACCCTAATGCACACGAGCCTGGGGGAAATCAGAGCTGTGGCTGCTGTACTTGCATAGGGAGTCTGCTAAGCATCTCTAGAGTAAGAAGGTGAATCTCGGAAATGGGAGTACACTTCTGCGAGTACTCAGACTCACCTGGGCTTGGCATTTCATCTTGGGGGTGGCAGCAGGGATTTGGAGCAAGGGAGACAATCCACTCTGGAGCAGAGTAGGTCTCAGATATGAAGAAATTGTGAGATTGTGAATGAAACCACTATTAAGAAGCAGAAAGAAACCACTGAGTGGCCTATCAAAGGAACAGGGAAGAAGGAACAAGAGTGGGGAAAAGTCCAGGCAGAGGCAGAAAGAGAAGGAAATTCCAGTCAAACCAGAGCCTTGCCAATCTTAGGTGGTTGGTTGGCCATGTATGAATCAGGGGACTGAATTTACTAGAAAGTTCTGAGCGTATTAGAAAGTAATGGTTGTTTTTAAAACTTGGTCTAAAAGAAAAGCAAGATCTAAATATTAATTTTTGTTATTTTGTGACAAAAGAATGTGCTTAAGTAAAATATTTGTCATAGGAGGAATTTTTAAAAGTTGTTTTTATTAAATACTGAATATACCCAGAATATTTTTAACATGTGTGACAGATATTAAAAACAGTAAATATTCACATACCTACACTCAGTTTGAAAATTAGACATTCACCATCTCACAGGGCTTAGGATGGGGCAAGAGAACATTTGCAATCTTTCAGGTAGTTGTGTGTTCAGAACCTCATAATCATCTTGGGGAAAAACTAAGAACAAAACAAGCCAAGAGCCTAGCCACTTAATCAAGGATGTCAAAAACTGACATTCATAAATAATAGACTAATTAAAATATAACATTCATTGACCCTGTAAATGTTTTGAATAAAAACAGAGTTTTATATTTTAAAGCCCCAGAAATATTGCTAGAATGAGTTGTCTGTGGTAAGTAGGACTATTTGTCAAGTGGTCCATGTTTACAAAGGCCTATTTCAAAAGAAGCAAGAAGATGGCTCTTTTACTAAGGAAAAAGAGCCGTTATTCAGATGTGCTCTTTTTCTCGAAGACATTTTTCTGTCCTGGCTATAACTGAACATTCACATCCCCCCTCCAGACCTAGGGTTTTGTAAGAATCTCACATTTTAACCAAAGGAGTCTTTTTTTCCTTTGAGTGTGCTTTTAGCTCCCTGATACAGTATTCTTGAACTGTGCAAGATCTTAAAAATGTTAAAACTCGGGTAAGAAACAGAGTCCTAGATGCATTTAATACCATGTCCAGAATACTTTCATGAAGAAGTTCTGGAGATGGGTAGTGGTGTGATTGCACAACAATGTGCATGTACCTAATGCCTCTGAATTGTACACTTAAAAACGGTTAAATTGGGGGCGCCTGGGTGGCTCAGTGGGTTAAGCCTCTGCCTTTGGCTCAGTCATGATCTCAGGGTCCTGGGATCGAGCCCCGCATCGGGCTCTCTCCTCAGCAGGGGGCCTGCTTCCCCGCCCCCCCCTCCCGCCCCCCCGCCTCTCTGTCTACTTTGATCTCTCTCTCTCTGTGTCAAATAAAGAAATAAAATCTTAAAAAAAAGTTTTATTAAAAAAAACAGTTAAGTTGGCAATTTTTATGTTATAGATATTTCGCCATAATAAAAAGATGGTATCAATCAACCAACAAGATGTGCAGGTCCTACTGGTTATGGGTTCAGATGCTAGTCTAGAACATGCTTCTCTATTCCATGATCCTCATCAGCCTTCCTACATGGACTTTTACATTAAGTGAGTTAAGGTCAACATCTGGTAGATCCACACACCAGTTCTTACTCACCCGAGCACACAAGTTGTGATTCTCATATTGCACTTAATTTATTAGTTTCTATTTTTAGTAGCTAACTTTACTTTGGAGTTATTCCAGATAAACATAAGAGGGAGGAAAATTATAGGAAAAATGTCAGTACTTCATAAATTGATTATATTTGTATGTATGTTGTTTTACTTTATTCTTTGTTTGTTTTTTTTTCTTTACTTTACCTTTTGTACTTACCCTAAAACCAAATAAGCTTTATTGGTTCCTGTATCTACTTACATTATGTAAAGTAATATTTTAGGAAGTCTCTGTGCTAAAACCTGTGAAGGATATTAAGAAATCTAAAAATGTGATCCCTGCCATCAAGGAGCGTGCAGACTAGATGGGAGATATCAGTAAATGCACCAATAATACTTGTAAAATTGAAGTGTAATATACATATGTACACATGCCCATATCTTTTTTTTTTTTAAAGATTTTATTTATTTATTTGACAGAGAAAGAGAGAGAGATCACAAGTCGGCAGAGAGGCAGGCAGAGAGAGAGGGGGAAGCAGGCTCCCTGCTGAGCAGAGAGCCCGATGCGATGCGGGGCCTGATCCCAGGACCCAGACACCATGACCTGAGCCAAAGGCAGAGGCTTAACCCACTGAGCCACCCAGGCACCCCACAAGCCCATATCTTGAATGAGTTGTACACAAAATGTTTCATGAAAGAACATACTTGTGTCATCTCCACTCAGATTAGAAGTAGGATATTCTCAGCATCCCCGAATCTCCCTCATGTTCTTTCCTAAGTGCCACCTATCCCCCCACCCCCAAGAAGGTGACAACTGCCTTGATGTTTGCCACTATAGGTTAGTTTTGTCTGTATTTGACCTTTTTGTAAATAACATACAGG
The DNA here is from genome assembly GCF_963455335.1 of Martes martes. Lineage (NCBI taxonomy): Eukaryota > Metazoa > Chordata > Mammalia > Carnivora > Mustelidae > Martes > Martes martes. The sequence goes on from NC_137891.1 coordinate 61,864,617, forward strand.
GCTGTTCTTTCATAGCTGGTACATTTCACTCAAGATTATTTTTGTGTATGATACACCTATGTCATTGTTCATTTTCATTTCAATATAGTATTCCACTGAGCAAAAACACTATAATTTACTCATTCTTTTGTTGAGGAACTCTATTGGATGTATAATTAGGAGTGGAATCCTGGGTCATAAAGCAGACATGCTCAGCATTAATGGACATTGCCAAACAACTTTTCAATTTACATTTCAAGTTTTCATTTTCTAATTGTTTTTAATATATAGGAAACAATTGAATTTTGTATATTGACCTTCCATTCCAGAGATATGAAATTTAATTCTAATAGTTTGTTGATTCTTTTTTATTTTCTACATAAATGTTCAAGCGATTTGCAAATAATGACAGTTTTACTTCTTCCTTAACAATAGCTATACTTTTTTCTTTCTTTATCACATTGGCTAGAACAACATGTAAAATACTGAATATAGTAATAGTGGACATTCTGTCTCCAGTTCTCTTTCCCAATCTGAAGGAGAGGCTGTAGATGTTTCACCATTGAGTTTGACACTTGTCGTTGGCTTTTTACGCATGTACTTCATTATACTGGAGAAATTCTCTTATTCCATTTCTTTAGATGCCAGTGGTATTTTGTTCAGGCATAATTTACAGACTGCTAAATGAAGAAATTGTAACTATACAACTCAATAGTTTTGACAAACCATTGTTAAAATGTAACCATCACCCAGATCAATATTCCCTTAGGTAAATACTTAGAAGAGAGCTGTGGGTCATATGGTTAAGTATATGCTAACTTTAAAAGGAAGTGCCACACTGTTTTCCAAAGTGGTTGTATAGTCCTGCCAAACTACAGAAAGTCCAAAAGAGAGTTCCAATTGTTCTACATTCTTACCAATACTAGAAATTGTTGTACTTTATAATTTTAGTCATTCTAGGGAGTAAGTGGTATCTCTTGTTGTTTTAACTTTAGTTCCCTGATGACTAAGGACTTTGAACATCTTTTCATATGTTTATTGACCATTCACATGCTTTTGTAAAGTGACTTTTCAAGGCTTTGCTCCATTTGTAAAGATTTTTTTTTTTTTTAATTTATTTATTTGACAGAAAGAGATCACAAGTAGGCAGAGAGGCAGGCAGAGACAGAGGAGAAAACAGGCTCCCCGCCGAGCAGAGAGCCCGATGCGGGGCTCCATCCCAGGACCCTGGGATCATGACCTGAGCTGAAGGCAGAGGCTTTAACCCACTGAGCCACCCAGATGCCCCAAGGCTTTGCTCCATTTGTTACTGGAGTGTTTATTATTAATTCAGAGGTGTTCTTTACTTATTTTGGATACAGTTATTTTGCCTGATAGGTGTGTTGCAAATATGTTCTCTTAATCTGTAGACTGCTTTTTCTCTTCCTAGTGGCATTTTTGATAAGAAGTTTATAATTTTAATGAGCCTGTATTATGTCCTAGGAATTGTTATAGGTACTGAGGAAATAAAGGTGAAAACGATGTGGGTTCTAAGGTAGTAAAGATATTCAGTTAAGTAGAATAAAATCTTAGCACAGCCTGTTAGCCATGCTGCAAAGTCAGCTCCATGATCTTGCATAAATTAATTTCTCTGAATCTCAATTTTCTCACATGTAAAACAGGAATAATAATACATATAATGCCTACTTTGACTAGAAATAGGGGTGCTTGGTTGGCTCAATGGGTAAAACGTCTGCCTTTGGCTCGGGTCAGGATCCAAGGGTACTGGGATCCAGCCCACATTGGGCTCCCTGCTCAGCAGGGAGTCTACTTCTCCCTCTGCCCCTCTCCCCGCTCGTGTTCTTCTCTCTCAAATAAATAAATAAAATCTTTAGAAAAAAGGAAAAAATATATGTAATATGCTTGACCTATATCAGACACATTTATAGTAGCTATAATATTTAAAGGATTTGGAAAGAGCAAATAATAAGAATGAAATAGTTGGGCAAATAGTTGTTTTGTTCAATAATCATATTGTTAAATGTTTTAACTGATTTGCCCTCTGATAACTTTTTTTTTAAAGATTTTATTTATTTATTTGACAGAGAGAGAGATCACAAGTAGGCAGAGAGGCAGGCAGAGAGAGAGGGGGAAGCAGGCTCCCTGCTGAGCAGAGAGCCGGATGTGGGACTTGATCCCAGGACCCTGAGATCACGACCCGAGCCGAAGGCAGAGGCTTAACCCACTGAGCCACCCAGGCGCCCCAGCTGATAACTTTTTTTTAATTTAAAAAACCCTCTTTTTAGTAAAATGAACTATAGATTTTTGCTTTTGCAATTTGAAAGGAGAGGGCACCAAAACAGAGGTAAGTGTGCTATGCATGGATTTAGTCAACAAAATAACATTCCTTTATGTCTTTATAAAGAGCTCCATAGTTAAAGTACATTAATTCACACCATTTTGAGTTTTGCAACAATTGTACAGATAAGAAACAGATACTTAGTGACTTGTCTAAGGTCACACAGTAAGTAGCAAAGTGCAATGTATATGTTTATTTGCCTATCTTCTATATTTTTACCATACCGTGTTCCCTTTCATTATATCATGATTGTAGTAGTAATAATACAAAAATGGTGTTGAACCTTCCATTTTTATGTAGTTTAACTATGAAGACAGTGAGTAGCTTGAAATTGAATGGGGAAGAAAGGCAGTTAAAATAGAAATTTCTTGCCCTGGACCCCCTGGGTGGTTCAGTCAGTTAAGCAGTTCAGTCAGTTAAGTGTCTGCCTTCAACTCAGGTCATGATCTCTGGGGCCTGGTATTGAGCCCCAGTTTGGGGTCTCTGCTCTGCCGGGGAACTTGCTTCTCCCACTCACTCTCCCTCTGTGCTCTTTCTCTCTCTCAAATAAATAAATAAAATCTTAAAAAAATAAATTTTCTTGCCCTATAGTATTCACATTCACATTGTTCTAATTTTTCTTAGGTATATTGTTAAATATATACATTATCGTTTTTCTTTGCTATTTTATATTGCATTTATAATTTGGCTGGCTTGTTTGTTTGTTTGTTTGGCTGCTTGCCTCATCCATCCATGGTCTCTCAAGTTTCTGCTTCTACTAAATTTCAATAATTTCCTTCCCCTTAATGATTTCTACCTACATTTTTTTCCCTTATTGGGTTGTCCTCTGTTGGTAATATACCTAGTTCCTATATCTTTTTTTTTTCTTTACATCACTAAGTCAATTTCTTTATTTACGACCTTTTCTTCCTCTCCATGTTACATTATCACAGTGATAATTCACTAATAGCTAGTTTTTGTAACAATTATTCTGGCTATTCAGTGGTAATTCACTAAAGGCTGATTTTTATAACAATTATTCTGAGGTCTCACAGAAATCTAGTTCTATCAAAATACTGAGAACATTTTTTATAAACAGATATTAAGAACAAAGCGTTGAAGGGTAAGGTGCGGAAGGGGACATGGAGATTGAATGAGATACTATACTACTGTTTATGTTTTACAGATCAGTTAAACAACAACAAAAAAACATTTGAGACCTTGTTAGGAGTATAATACAAACTAGAACAAGACATGGTTGAGAGTCCTGAGTAGCTTACAATCTAGTGAAAGAGAGAGGCTAATATATACACAGCTCCAGTACAACACAGTGTTATTGGAACAGCAGCATGAAGTGCCAAAGGAGCCCCGAGACCAGAGAGCAGAAGTTACAGGATTCCTCCAGGTTCCAGGCAATTGAGTAGCAGCTGAACATGGAACTTACTATGCTATGCTGTCAGATGTGTTTGTTTTATTTTGGTAGAAACAGTCGTGTATCTTGAGCACGTAGTAAGTTTTATTGAGAAATATGGAAATGCAATGGGGAGTCATTTATTTGCACAGATATCATGGGTGGTTTTTGACAGTGTGAAATATACTGTTGCAGAGGACTGATGGACTCAGGACTTCTGCCAAAAATAAAGCAAGAAAGAGAATTTGTTAACAACTCAGTGTTAGGGGTGAGGATAGGAAAGAAAATCTGAGTCCAGCAATGTGACAGACCTCAGGTGACTACTTTCTCATTGTAGGAATACTACGGACTAGTATTTGGTGAAAAAAGACAGTCCTTTAAAACCCTCCATTTCCTGTTTCTTCTCCCAGGTTTTTGCAGAGCTGTGGGTTTTCAGGGAACATATTTGTTATGCCAGGTAATTAAAATAATCTTTTAAAATTTACTAAATTAATACACAGTCAATGCAAACACTTTAAACACTGAAGTTAAGTGTACAAAATAAAAGTGGAAGTACCCCATTATACACCCACTTATTATACTCCCCAGTGCTAACAATTTGTTGTAATAGCCTTCCATTTTCCATCTATAGTTACACACACACACACACACATACACACACACCCCACACATTTTCTTTCCCAAAATAAAATTGGTGGTATTCCCACAAATTTGAGGTTGAAGATATTAAAAGTGTGGGCTTTGGAGCCCGCCAGGACTGGGCTCAAATCCTCTCCAGCTTCCTGGCTGTTTCTACAGGCAAATTACTTTATTTCTTTAAGTTTAATTTTTTTTTTGTGAAAGGTAAAAACGGTAATTACCTTGTAAGTCTTGAGGATCAAAATCAATAGTGTATACAAATTGCTCAGGACAGTGCCAGGCACATAGTAAGTGTTCAATAAACACTATAATTATTGTCTATGGCAAGTGACCTTTCTCATACGACTAGAAGGAAATTTGTTATGCAAATGTTGTTCATTTTTTCCAACTATATTTAAGTGGGGAAGAGCCTGCTTTCCCAAAGCATGAAACTCATCTCAGTAATAGTCAAGTGAGAATTCTCCTCGAATTTTTGGTGCAACTCTCCTGCACATCCTCCACCCCAACATCACTTTCTGACGTCTAGGAAGTGGACTTTCCAATAAAAAACTTTCGTGATTCATGTCGGGACGAGAATGCTCAGCCAGGTTAGGTTTTACACACTGTGGGCACTTTTGCTTTATCAGGCGATTGCTGGGTGGCACCCCTTGCAGCTAGCCTCCCGCAGCCGCGCCCCTCCATCCCTTCGGGAGTTAGGGCTGCAACAGGAGAAGCCTATCCTCGTACGAGCGGAAGGAGACCTGATGGACGAGGGGGCACCTCTAGAACGCAGCAGGAGACCCGGGGTGTGTGAGGTGCGCCCTAGGGGTGCAGGCTGCTGGCGGAGGGGCCCGGTCCGAGCGCCGGCGGGAGGCTCTTCCCCGGGGCGAACCTGGCACTTGGCTTTCACGGATCTTCGTCCGGGGCATCTTCCCCGCCGTCTGCAGCCCCAGGAACCCACTGCCTTCACTCCGCAGCCCCGGCCAGTCCCATCCTCTCGCTTTCTTTTTTGGCACTGCCCTTTGCCCTCCCATGGAGTCATCTGTTTACTCTCCCTTCACTTGCAGTCACCCATAGGTCACCCTCCCTTTGCCACAGTCACCCATTTTGTCCCCTTTCCCTTCTCCCCCTCACTCTTCACCTCTCCCCGGGTCGCCTTGAGAACGCTGCCGACGGAGATGCTGCGGGCCCCGCGGCCAGGGTCTGCTCCCCGGAGAACCCTCCGTCCACCTTTGCCCCCTCCCCGGGGGCGCGGGAGGCAAGTTTCCGCCCCGTCCTTTCCCCAGTGACAGGACTTGGCGGCGGCCACGGCCAGGGAGGCGGAGGGAGGGACGGCCTGGCTCCCGAGCCCCCTCCCCTGCTCGCGAGCTCGCGCGGTCTGTGTCTCTCTCCGCAAGTGCGGAGACGCGGAGGAGGAGGAGGAGGAGGGAGTTGGGGGAGGATCTCCATTGAAATAAACAACCAGGCAGCAGTTATTAACACGGGAACATGGCGGCCGCAGCCTCAGCCACAGCTTCGGCGGCGAAGGTCAGCGCCGACGGCAGCCGGCACCTGACGGCGTGACCGACCCGAGCCGGTAACCGCGCCTTCCCTGGGGGCCGCGAGGGCGGGCGGGAGGCGGGCGGCGGGCGGGGGGCGCCGCGTCCCCACCCCCGGCCGCGACTGCCCTTCCTGCGCCGAGCCCGGCGGAGCCGTGCGCCGCGGAGAGGGCTGTTTTTGTGTGCGGGGAGCGCTGCCGGAGTGCGCGGAAAACGGGAGTTGCATCCCGGAGGCGCCGCGAAGCTGGGGAGTTGGGGCTTGGGGGGTGGGGAGGGCGGGAAGCGGCGGGGAGACGCGGAGTCCCTGGGAGAGAAAGGAGGCGCTCCAGCGCTTTGCGAGAGCTCTGGAGACGAGTCCCGGAGCGCGAGGCGGGCGGAGGCTGCAGCCCGCGGCGCCGGCGAGAGGTGAGAGCCGAGGCGCGGCGGGGAGGCCGGGGGCGCGGGCGCGGCCCCCGCCCGAGGACCAAGGCGCCCGCTAGCCCGCGCGGTGCGGGGTCGGAGAGCAGCGAGGCTCCTGTCCCCTCGGGGGCAGAGAGGCTGAGACGGGAAGGTGAATCCTGAGAAGGTGCATTCTTTAATGGAAACGCGGAGCGACTGCAGCGGAGGGTGGGAGTCGGGCGAGGGGAGGCAGGACTCGGGAAGTGCTCGGGGGTGTGTGAAGGTGAAGCGCGATGTCAGGGGCGGCGGGCGGGCTGAGACGCCGGGAGGAGGGGATCGGCGGCCCGGCAGGCGGGCCGGGCCCGTGTCAGCGCCGGGGGCGGGGGGCTAGGGGCGCCGCGCGCCGCTGGCGGACGGGAAAGAGCTGCGGCGGGCGGGGCGGGCGGCGCGCTCCGGCCGAGCAGGCCGGGCGGCGGTGGGGGCGGGGAGCCGGGGGGCCGGACCGCGGCGGCGCCGAGCTGGGCTCGCCCCTGACTTAACTTTCTGGGTGCGGGCATGTGTGCAGGAGGCGCGCTGGGGCCGGGGCTGGGGGCGGGAGGCGGTCCGGGAGGTTCCGGGTTGGCTCGCCAGCGCCCCCTTTTCTCTCCCCCTTCTCTCCGCCCCTGAAGGGACAGGCCCTCAGGGCCCCAGGCGGGAAGCGGGAGGGGCCCTCCCGGCTGACTCGCGACGGTCACGCCCCGGGCCCGGGGACACTTCTCCCTCGGGCCTCTGGGGGCTGCAGAGAGAGGGGGCCGGGGTCGTCGCGGCGTGCTGGACCTCCCCGTCCCCCGCCCCTCCGGGGAGTCCCGGAGGCTCCTCTTCCGAGATCGGGGGTGGGTCGGTCCCTGGTTAGATGGTTCCTCCCTTTTCCCCCTCCCTCTGGTGGTTTCCGGGGCCTGCGGGACCGAGGGGCGGGAATCGGGGACCCGAGCCCCTCGCACCGGCCCAGAGCTGGACCGGGCCTTACGCCTTCTGGGTCTGTCACTGGTAGGGGAAACTTTCCCAAACCGGGGACCAAGCCTGAACACCTCTTCTGCCACCTCGTCCTCTAATCCCACTCCCACTCCACCTCCTCCAACGCCTTCCCCTCCCACCGACCCGAATCTCGCTGCGTGTGACTGATGGGGCAGTGAGCCAATCGAAGGCGGGGAGCTGACCTGCCGGGTGTCGGTAAGCCAATCGTGGGGACCGGAGGAAGGAAGGGGGCGGGGTTGCTTCCCGACCAGTTAGAGAAGAGTTGCATGCGGGGCGGGGGAGTCATGGAGACGCCGAGCTAGCCACTCTTGTCCATCCCTAGTCACCCGTTCCTTGGTCTGTGCGGTAGTGTCACTTATAGGGTCTCTGACCTGGGGGGCACGTAGTTTACGCGAGATACTGTATTTTTCTTGGTACCACTAGAGACGTCGTCTTAGACACGACGAAGTCTAAAGCCACTTAGTATGTGGCAGTAACTCTCCGAGGCCCGTTTCTAAAATGGCATATATATTGTAGTGATCGTGTTCTGGACCTCAGCGGCGGGTTTACATGCAGAGGATCATCGGAGTTAGCAGTTTACCCCTACCTCAGTTTCACCTAGCTCCTCCAGGGTGGGAACAGTGAAATTTGCAAGGGTACTCTGAAAATGAAGGCATCGGGATAGCCTTACGTCAATTGATTATTGGGAGTGTAAAGCATCATTGTTTGTCATGGCTTCACTGGTTCCTTGTTTAGTTATACCGCCAGCTCCCAAAGTGCGCTTGGAAGTTCGGCATTTGGGATGACATTAAAAAAAAAAAAAAGTCGTTTATGGTCGTTTTGTTTGTTTTGTTTTTTCTTTTTCCTGAGTAAACAAAGTGAAGTTAGGAACCAAAGCATCAGTGTTTGAAACATAAAGCGTTGGTATTTAAGAAGCAAAGCTAGTCAAAGCATATTTGTCTACAGAAAAAAGTCTGAAGTGTAGTTTGCTGTATTCCTCCCACACAAAAGATTCTTTAAAAAATAAATTAGTTTTGTTCTTAAACACACTGCTGAATTGTACAGTGTGTGTGTACTTTTCTGGTTTCTGCAGGGTTAGGAGACATTTTTGGTTGTTTTATGTTGGTTGTTGGGTTCACTCCAGTGACTTTCTTAACTCCTGACTTTTAAGAATAGGGAGGATAGGTCTTTGCTTCTCAATAAAGAGCACAGGTTGCTCTTTAGGAATAAGCTGTCTTTAAAAAAGGCAGCAGCTGCTACAGTGCTTTTTTATATGTGTGTATGTGTGCTCCTGTTCTTTGTTGGTGAGGTTTAGTGCACACTGACAGCAGCAAGGATCCTTTTCCCAACTAGAATTTGTAAAATCTTTGGGAGTTCAAAGAATGAATCATGTTAAACAGAATGAATTCATTCATTTCTTGTTAAGTATCCCTCGAATTGAACTGATCTTGAGAGGCTTTTTTTTGGTGTGTGGGGGGGTAATCTTATGTGCATAGTATTTATCATATCTACTGCTTTCTCAAGATTTTATTAATATTTGGTTACTATAAGAAAGAATTGAGGAGCTATAGTTTTAGGAAACAGTATTTACCACACTCTATAAATGTGTTCTGTTGCAATACACCATTCTCAAATTTATAATGTGAATTCTTTATTCAGTATAATTTTTAGTGTTTACATAGACAAAAATTAATTGCATTTTGCTGTAGCCCTTTGGGTGTTATTTTAGTGATAAAATAACAAAAACTGTGGGGATAAAACATTTAGCTGCCAGAAGTGGGGAATATCATAAACAACATTCAAAATTTGACAACATTGAAAATCCCCCATCATTAGTTAATTTAGTTACTGATGGTCACTCTGACATGTGCCCTTCTCTCTTTTTTGTATGTATAAGAGCAACACATTATTTTACTTTATTTTCTACAATAGTCCTTGAAAATGTTCTCAGATTCTTGGTGGCAGAGAGTAGCAAGTCCTCTAAAGCCTGGTTAGAGGGAAAAAAAAAAAAACAAAAAAAAAAACCTCTCAAGCATATGGAGACATCTAGAAAAAGATGTGCATCGTCAGCTGTGATTCCATTGTGTGCTCTCAGTCTAGATCTGAGCCTTCTTCCTCCTGGGGATTTCAGTCTTAATAGAGGAGTTCTTTGATTTTTAGATGTCAGGTTACAGAAACAGGGTAGAAAAAAGCTCACCAATTATGAATTTAATGTTTTTTAGATAGTTTGGCTCTGATTTTAACCTTTTATTGGCTAAATATAATTTATATGACTTTCATTCACCGTTAGAGGAACATTTCACTGGAAATGTAAAATGTAAGGGGACTTGGGCTGTGGTATGAGTGCATAAAGGGGTAATGCTCCTTGGTTGGCTTTATCTATAGCTATATCTTATTACAGCTTCCTAAGCCTCACAATTGAGGACCTGTGGGCAGTGCTTTCATTACACATCCTATATTTAAGGATTCAGTACCTTAGCTGTTTCAAATCACATCAGGTTTAAATGTGACCCTTAAGTTGACAGCTTGAATTTCTTAGAAAAAAAATGTTTGTGTTGTATTGGTTTTAAAAGTGATTCTTTTAAGCAGTTGTAGGATATTAGGTAGCAAAAAAGAAGTCTCTTTAAACAATTTTTCTAGAAGTTCAGTTTTCTGAAATGCACAGTGTGTTCTTATTTGATGTTTTGATCACTATTATGTCATGGTTGAAATTATATTTAAAAGCCTAATTAATGCTTAGCTATTTTTATGACAGAACTGCTGTTTAAGAAATTACTGGCTTTTCAGTATTCTGTGTTTATAGTTTTGTTTGGGATTTTTGTTATTACATGCTCTCAATTTTGAAAGGATAGGAGGGAGAAAGAAAATAAGTTATTTCTTTTAAGGTATTGGTCTTTTACTGCAGTAAATCTTAAAATTGGTGGAAATTAGTATCTTTTCCCCTAATGAAATAATCATACTCTATTTACATACCAGTGATGAAAGGCAAAGGAAAAGAGAACAAAACCTTCGGTTTCTTATACTTTCATACCTGAAGCTCATTTTACCTCTATGACTTGCTTTCTAAACAAAAAAAAAATATTCTTAGCATTTATGTGTTTGTTTCCTTTTTTGTTTAAAGAGTCGTAGAAGGGTTTATGAATTGCAAACTGTAGAAGGAATGTTATATCATGTTACTCCTTAGAGTCTATTAAAAGTAATGTCTGGAAAAGCTATAAAATACAGTTTTAGGTAATAGACCCTCAATTCAGACAGCATAAAGAAACTTGTACTTTATGGATTCTAGATACTAATTTCTAAATAGAGGTAAGATTGTGACTTCTGTGAATATTTTAGAAGCTGGTTTAGTTTTTCTAGCTGTTGTAAAACTGAGGCAAAACTGGTTACGAAAAGGACTGGAAATCTTAAAGATAAACTTGTGTTTGATGGTAATTGAAATGAAAGGGCTAGATGGTCCGTAGGTAGATCACAATGCTCTTGGCTTTTAGGGCAAAGATTTTATGTCTGCCCTATGAAATGTTCATCAGTAACCACATTTCTGGCTTCTAGTGGCTATGATGACATAATGCAATTGTGGAAAAATTGATTCCAGGACAATTTTCAGTTGGTTCCCTAGTTGGAAATTTCTAGAGGAGAATTAAGTAAGCAGGGAATCTACGAGGCTGTTTTATTTAGCTGCTTTTGAGGGTTAAGATGTAGAATCTTAACTTTAAGAAAGAGAGGAGAACTGCTTATAGGTATACGTTATGGGCAACTTGTTAAAGGTTCTGAAAGAAAAAACAATTTTTAATTTTACGTATCAGTTGGTAAATACCTGGTAGGTTAAATCTGGTAGAATTTATGCCTCATAGGCAGCTAATTATGAACTGTTAAGGGTTCCCGATGAGTAACTTAAATCCCACATTGGGCCTTTTAGATCTTGTCTTTGCATTCTTGCTTCATTTAACCATTGTTTCATTCATTTGTTCATTATTTATTTGATGAGTATTTGAGTATCCCAGCATTTGGCAGTTTACATTGATAGCCGAAACCATCTGTTACAAATCCTGTGACTTAAGAGGGAACACAGAGTGGGTGATTTTTTTCAAAGTGGGGAGCACAGAGAAGTTGAAAGGTACATGTTCACCTTAATTTTCAATTTGCTTGGATACTAATGATCTGTTTTTTTGATGTGTGTAATTTTAATTATATATTATCAAAAAAGTTTGATTTGGGTTTGAGCTTCCCCCCCTGAAAATAGGATTGTTTATAATAAGTTGTTAAATGTCTCCTTAGCTGAGTAGCTTACAATCAAATAATTTTCCTTTAATGGAGGTATGAATATTATAGTTAGTGTTGTTTTATACTGTCTGGAGTCATGTTGTGTGTGGTCAGCATGGCCTTCTTTAGTTGGTGGAAGGTATTAGGGCAACTAGTCAGGGACCTCCCAGTTCTGCGGAGACAGTGTGCCTTGTTGCTCTAAAGCTACATATTCTGGGCCTTCACACCCTCAGTTTCTAAAGGATGGAAAACTCTCATGTGCGGCCTTACACAGGTGTTCTTCTATGATTATGAGTTTTCTAGATTTAACTCATTCTTGCTCTTGACAGAAATGTCTGTAGTGGGAGAGTAACGACAATGCAGTGTAAATGATAATAGCAGCTCTCCCTGAGACCCAACAACCTGTTAGGGGCTTTTTGAGGTGTGTTTCATTCTTTCTTTTTTTGCCACAGCCCTGTAAAATAGAGGTTACCTCATTTTCCAGAAGATGAAGCTTAAGGGAGATTAAGTCCTTGTGCCTATGAGCAAAACTTCCGGGGGGTGGGGGGCGGATTACCCTTGACCAGCAAGGTCAAGGAAACAAATCATAAGGATCAGAGGGAATGGTGAGTCCGAGAATGTCTTCCTTTTAGGAATCTGATAAAGAACACATTTGCAGGGCTTTTTATAAGGTGGTCAGGGGAGGCGTTTAGTCCATGAAAGGGATGGATAGATTTGAGTGGTTCCAGTCCTGCAGATCATGCCAGCAGGTGTCCAGCAAAGCCTTGCATCCAGGCAGGCCTATACCTGGCCAGGTGTTACTTAAGATCTACAGACAGTTTCTGGCTTTTTAGTCATCAGCCCGGTGTTTTACAATTCTCAAGTTGCGGGATTCTTGTTTTTTAATTTTCGAAAAATAAGAACTGTACTAGATGGAGTAAAAACAGGTAATGTTTATTGAGTGTTTACTAAAAACCCATGCAGGGTTCAGGTGCCCTTACTGTATACTGTGCGTATTTCTCCTTGTAACACAGTGAGGTGGGTGCGCTTATTAGTATTCCTATTACCTGGTTCATGAAGTGGAGGCACAGAACTGTCAAGTATCTTGCCAAGGGTCACCCAGCCAGAGTACTGGAGAAGAATTCAAACCCAAGCAAACAACTGCCCCTCAGCTCTGTCCCCTTAATGGGTGTTCTGTTAGCTGGTGGGTTACACTTCTTTCAGCATAATGTGGTGGTGTCTTATGGAGTACTTTGTCGAGATGACACAGATGAGTAATTCTCCCCTAGGGAAGTGGAAAGGGGTAGGAGTGTATTTTGAGAAAGTCCATCCAGGTTGCCTATTTCTCACCATAAAAAAAGCTAGGAAAATAAGCTCCAGAAAACTTGGGTGTGGGGACTAGGAAGAAAATAAGAGTGAGAGCACTCTGGGGGGTATAGGTTTTAGAAAGGACAAAACACTGATACAGATATTTGGCTTCTTATTTCTTTACAATATATTTAATTCTAGTATGTTTAACTGTTAGGTGGTGATTGTGTGATGCATGTTTTACAGATTTCGTGCAATCTCTGTGGCGTGGATGACTTGGTGTTGAGATGCTTGAGTCTTAAAAGAAGGCTGATAATGTATGCAGTCATCTGACTTGTGCTCTGCTATTTGTGGAATTCTTCTGCCTGCTCAATTGTTTGCAAGGAGTGAGGAGAGCTTTCAGGGAACTCTTTCACCTGTGCACGTGTGGGGAGCAGCACACACTGCTTCCAGCTCCCGGGGACTAAAGGCCTGTTGTCATAAGTGAAAATATAATGCCTGGTATTTTCTGTTACTCATTTAGTGTGTCCATGTGAAATGTGATCCCACATATTCCAAGGCTCAGCTTACGGAGTGTGAGTTCTGGAAGTTCCTGTTGTTGCCGGCTGACCTCTGCCCGTTGAAGTAGCTGTCTAAATGATGATTGTCTTTGCTAGCAGATTATTTCTGCTTATGAAAACAGCTTATTAATCAGACATGAAGTGACTTCCCTTGCCTTTGGTGGTACAGTTGCGTTTGTGAGAATATTTAATATTAACTTATCTTAGAATTTCTAATTCCATTGTTAATGTGCTTACTGGTGAAAAGCTTTCAGTTATTGTCAAAATGTAAATTAAAAAATGGAGTTGCATATCTTAGAGGAACTTAGGTTGTTACTTGAGTCATTTCTAGAGTCAAACTAAAGGGGAAATTTAGATTGCTACATGGATAACAAACTTTCGGGGGCATCTGGCTGGCTCAGTCACTAGAGCATGTGACTCAATCTTGGGGTCATGAGTTCGAGCCCCATGTTGGGTATAGAGATTACTTAAGGCAAACTAAAAATACGTTTTTTAATGTGCCTGTATTTATTTTAAAACTAGAATTATTCATAAGTGTGTTTATCAGGTAATCACCTCTGGTTATTGTTGGAACATAGGTGAATTCTTTCACATACAATTTTAGATTCCTTAATAAGGAATATGGAAATCTCTTGCTAAAAATCTGAACGTCCAGAGTATGAATTTCTGTGAACATTGATAGCATTTCCTGAAATTACAGAAGGTGGTTTTCATAGTTATGGAGACTGGCAGTAGGGGCTTGTGGGTGTTTGAGGGGATTGTGCTGTCCTGTCCCCGTCACCTTGTGCCTACAGCCTTTGGTGGGGATCCATTGGGTGTGCTGTGCACCCAGACTCAGCTTCTGTGCTGCCCAGTCCTTTGAAGTGAGGTTGGGCTGGTAAATAGCGGCACGGCTTTGGACTGCTTCACTTTGGATATAAATCCTTGTAGACTTTTCTCCTCTGCCTCCTTTTCTCCTTCTTCCTTGGCTTTCTCAATTTTTTTTTCCTAAAAGATAGAAGATGGCTGGTAGTGAAGGGAACACAGTCAAGATTCTGGAGGAAGTCTGTTACTATCATTAGGTATTTCATGTATGATCATGATCTATGGTTTCCCTCTTTACCAAACACACTGGCTTTGCTAACAGCACTTAGGGAAGAAGTTAGCTATTTGTTAAGTAAGCCATTAGGTTGAAAACAGATCACTTAACAGGCGCAGTGCAGTAATTGGCTGATTTGTTCTTAGAAGTTAGTCGGTTGCTGGACAACGTTGTGGTCCAGCAGACGGGGCGGGGGGGGGGGCTGGGGGGGGTTTGAGCTTCTGTTGTCTAATAGGACTGAGTATTACAGTCCCTAGTTTTTAATGTATTTTATTTCTTGCCTGTTTAAGGATATTGTTACAAACTTTGTAGTGTTAGATGTCTTGAAACTGTTCATTAGATTCAAGTGGTCCAAATGATATAAGTTGGAAATAGACAATTTAAGATGGATGGAAATTGTAACCAGATACCTAAAGCCTTAGGCATACCTGCCTCTTTGGAGTTTCTGGTAGTGTATTGTATTTTCGATTTCTGGAATTCTGTTTTGAGGTTTATATGTAGCGTTCTTGTTGCTGTTTTAAGTAGTAATATCTTGATTCCTCAAGACTCTTCTGTAAAAGTGTGATGTAAAAAATTTATTCCATTAAAAATGTTATTTTAATATATTATAGTACCACTAGAATCTTTTCTAAATAAACACATGGTAAGTATAAATAGTGGAACCTAGTGAAGGAAGTGGAAGTCATGTAAAGCTCTTTGATTTTTGCTGTGCTACTTTTTATTTTAAACAGAAGGTGTGTACAGTTAATTAAGAATTTTAATAAATGAAAGATTTTAAGCAGTTCCACCAAAAAATGATGTGATATGCACTGTCAACTGAACATATTGACAGTGACATTTGATAGCGACCAAAGTCAACAAAATGCCTGGACGTTGAAGGACATTAGAAAATAAAATTGGAGCATTACCCTTTTCTGGTTAAAGGATGCTCACATAACAGCATTCTTGTAATCATTGGTGATTTTATTGTAGTAGTAAATATTTTCACTTTGAGAAAAGGCATTAAGGAGAAAAGAGAGGAGAGATAAAGGGAACCCCAGATTTTCGACTCAAGGTGAGCAAAGCCTTGGGCAGGAAGGACCTGGGTCCAGATACCTCTGGCCTGGCCTTGCTTCCCTGTGGTAGGGCCAGTGAGCTGGGCCTCCTGCGGAGGTCAGAAGTCTCACTAGTAGAGCCCCCCTCCCCTTTCTACTATCACTGGGAGCAGCAGCTGACCCTGTAGTGGGGAGGGAAGAAGAGCCTGTGGTAGATGGAGTATGGGGTGAGTCCCAGGGAATTGAGGTCCCAGATGCTCACTTGCAGAATTGTTGTTTGCGTCTGGGTTTCCCACCAAGAGTTGGCTGGCTCTGATATTATAATGTCTTCTGATCTGGATCCATAATTTGGGCAGTGCTGATGGCCTGTTCCCTTCAGGTACCACTGAGCCCCACAGCTCTTCTACCCCTGTGAGGTGAGAGCAGATAAAGAGGGTGAGGCAAGGGAAGACAGGCCTTCAAGGACTTGTGATTTTCAGACTGAGCACCTTGCCTTTACCTGGCTTGGCCTCAGAGGAGTGAGGGAAGCCAGCATCTTCCCACCAAGGGATCGAGTTTTTCTGGCTATGGGTGCCCTTTTCCATTCCCTTCTTGAGAAATTTCCCATTGAGATTCAGGTGCCTCCCACAGGCTCATTGTAGATTTTCTGAACCTGCCTCAGTTGTTCAGAGTTGTTGACAATCTTGGAGAAAGAGATCAAGTGTATATGGGGGGTGAGAGGAGGAAGGAAACGCATTCAGAAAGAAACTAGAGAGGCCTAGAGAGGAGTTGCTATGTTGAATCAAGGCTAAAAAGGTTAGCACCATGCAGATGGAAAATAGCAATGCAATAGAATAGCCTGACTGAAATCTATAAATTAGTGAAGGTATATAAAGAATAAATCCAGGCTGGCAGATACATGCCCTTGCGGCTTTAATGACCTGCTACTAGTTTATCAACTTGATCATACTGAGTAGTTAACTTACAGTACTTGTTATTTCAAGTGGAATAGGGTTTTTATACAAACTTTTTTTTTTTGAAAGTTGAGATAGATAAATCGTGGATTAGTTCCTAATAGCAGTGAAACAAATTAGAATTTTTTTTTTTTCAATTTTATTTGACAGAAAGAGAGCACAAGTAGGCAGAGCCGCAGGCAGAGGGAGAGGGAGAAGCAGACTCCCCACTGAGCAGGGACTCGATCCCAGGACCCTGGGATCATGACCTGAGCTGAAGGCAGATGCTTAACCGACTGAGCCACCCAGACGCCCCATCAGATTAGAAATTTTTATATAAATTCTTTGGAGTTTAATATCAAGGAGGAAAAACTAAACTAAAATGCTTTGAATAATCAAGCATTAAAATTTGCTGGTCTTTTGTGTTCAGTAAAGATGCTTGAAATGACAGTATGCATTGGCTTATCTGAATGAAAGGAAATTGTACATGTTTTCTTATGGGTTTGCTAAAAATTGAGTAGTAAGGGGGCGCCTGGGTGGCTCAGTCAGTTAAGTGTTGGTCTTTGGCTCAGGTCATGATCCCGGAGTTCTGGGATCGAGCCCTGCATTGGGCTTGCTGCTAGGTGGGAAGTCTGCTTCTCCCTCTCCCACTCCCCCTGCTTGTGTTCCTTCTCTTGCCGTGTCTCTCTGTGTCAAATAAAGAAATAATAAATCTTCTAAAAAAATAAATAACAAAATAAAATACATTTAAAAAAATAAAAATTGATTAGTAAGGGTAGAGCGTATATGTGTATGTTTTTTATTTATTCATTCATTTTTTTGTCCTCCTCCTTCAAAATAGTATTACAGGCAGCTTAAAGACTTTCATTAAAAAAAAAAAAAAGGCTTTCATTTTTAAACTGTATTTCAACTGATTTAACAAATTCTTCTTTGGCACCGTAAGTCATTAATAGACTGATCTTCCCCAAATATTCCTTTTATAATAATACAAGTCCCCACTCATCACAGAATAACATTCCCAAACACTTACTAGATAGGCCTATCACAAACCCATTTTTTTCCCTATTTCTACTCTTACTCGAGCCTTTGTACCCGTTAGTCTGTTCTTCCTGGCCTTTGACCATATGAGTTCATGCTCTTTGATTTGCCTCAAGAAAACTAATGAGTTATTCTAAAATTTAGGAAGCAACCCTTTGATATAAAACTCAATTTATTGGGAGTTTGTATTATTGATCTTAGTTAATAGCAACGTATATGATCAAAACAAAAAGAGTATACATAGAGTCCAACAGTATTCGGAGGTTATTAGTGAAGATGCTTATTATATTGGATACAGATTTTACAAAAAAAATACAGAAGTCCACTTACCTTCAAAACAGAAACAATAAAGACTTAAATTTTGGGCTTTCTTGCTTCTGTAAAACTGAACATTTTTCACACTGAGACTTATTATCTTTTCCCCTGCAGAATATTTTGACACTGTGGTGAGAAGAGGGATTAATAATCTCAGTTTTTAGTGGAAAGAGGAGAAAAAAGGTAAAGAAAACCTTAGGGAAATTCAGTAGTTCTGGAAAGGTAATAAAACAAAACCAAACACAAAGAAAAGTATACCAGCGTTGGCACTTAAATACTTCCGTTGAAGAAGTGATAAAAAAGAGAATGGAAGCATCACTTGAAGGGCTGATGTCTCAATAGGTAAATAATGAAATTCTACAACTATCCAAAGAGCAAAGCCCTCACAGCCTGCACATTAATATATAGTTGTGACAACACCTATAAAGATATTCTCAACCTTCTTCCCAAATCTCTACTTAAACAATAATTCTCTATTTTGTGGGATCATTTTATTTGCAGAGCAATTCAGAAAGCTATCTATCTGTCTGTCTGTCAGCTATTTACATTCTGTCACCAGCCAATTAAAGTAGTAGGAACAGTATACAGCTCAGGTGGAAAAACTGGGTGGTACTTTGGGGTCTGCAGTGTCGTATAGATCTCTTTGCCTTAGCTCCTGTGATGCCACGATAATGTGGTAGAACAAGTGGCCAAATAAGAACTATTTCAGTGCTGTGTATGCTTCTTTCTCCCTCTTCCTGTGTGTGTGTTGTGTATGTGTATGTGTATATGTGTGTGTGTATGTGTGCGTGTGTATGTGTGCGTGCATTGGAGGAACTATTTGAAAGTAAGTTATAGATGACCCTTTATCCATAAAGCACATTGCCTTAAAATAAAGGCATCATTTTATAGAACTGCATATAATATGAATGTGACTGTTAAACCCAAGAAAACTGATGTCCAATATCAGCTGTCTAATGAGTTTTCCCGGTTGTCCCCTAACTGTTAGGGTTTTGGGTTTCGGGTTTCAAACCAGGAGCTAATCAGGTTACCCCTTTGCATTTGGTTCTGTAGTCTCTCTCTCTCTTTTTTTTTTTTAAGATTTATTTATTTATTTATTTCACATTTTGAGAGAGAGAGAGAGAACACAAGTAGGCAGAGAGGCAGCCAGAGAGAGGGGGAAGCAGGCTCCCCGCCAAGCAGAGAGCCTGATGTGGGGCTCGATCCCAGGACCCTGAGATCATGACCTGAGCTGAAGGCAGAGGCCCAACCCACTGAGCCACCCAGGCGCCCCATGTTCTGTAGTCTCTTTTAATATGAAATGTTGCCCCTAGTTTTTGTTTGTTTGCTTTTTGTTTTTTAGGCTATTTCTTAGATTTTTTTTTAATTAAAAAAAGTTTTTTAAACTTTTTTTAATTAAAAAATTGAATTGTGGCAAAATACTTATACAGTTTATACCTTCTTTTTTAAATGTGTAGTTAAGTGCGTTAAGTGCATTCATGTTGTTGTGCAGCCAGACTTTTCTGTGTTAAATATCAGGTTCTCTAGGGGTGCCTGGCTGGCTCTTTGGCTCAGTCTGAAGAGTGTGTGACTCTTGATCTCGGGGTTGTGAGTTTGAGCCCCATGTTGGGTGAGAAATCACTTACATAAACAAACAAACAAACAAACAAATATATAAACAATAAAGATACCTCAGTTTCTCCAGAAGTGTTAGGAAAATTAAATTGTTGGGGTGCCTGGCAGAGCCTGCGACTGAAGCCTGATCTCAAGGTTTAAGTTCTAGCCACACCCACATTGGGTGTAGAGATTACTTAAAAAAAAATAGTAATAAATTAATTTAATGAGGGCTGAAGAGTAGCATAAGCTTTGAGAGCTTTATTGCTTGAGATTGTGGCATCTCAGGACATTTTGTGGGCATGCCCTCTGATGCGCCGCATGTCTGGGCCTAGACACGGGTTCTAGGAATGCCTCACATGGAGATCCACGTCTGGCTTGGGGAGGTGCAAACAGAGCTGGTGCAGCCTCTGAGAACCTTTACTGTAAGAGAAAGCTAGGAGTTGTTTTCCTCCTGGGAAGTAGTAGATTGCTCTTTTAGGCACAGGATGGGAGTGGAAAACTGAATTTTATAGCACACTTGGCTAAATAGAAAGCTTTTATTCAAACACTTCTTGGAGTAACACCATAGAGACAAAAATTTGCTGGGAGTTTAAGGAGTTTGGCAACTTGAGTTTCTTGAATACATGACTATTCCATAACTTGGAATTTGAAGGTTTCTGTTTCCTTTTTCCTTTTTTTTGGGGGGGGGGGTGCAGTGTCTTTATTTGTTCTCCCTTCTGACTTTTCCTGCCTGCCCCCGTGATTTCTACCTTTAGTTTCTATTTAACGTTCTATTCTCTTTTCTGCTTCAGAACCTTGTTAAGGTAGAGGACAGCCCTCCTGTCTTCCCTTGTGAATCACAGTGGATATTTGGGATTCATTCTCAGTTTGAGAAATAGAGTCTAAAAGTAAAAATCATTCACAGGTGTGCAGATCATAGCAGCGAGATACCTGGTTAATCTCACCAACCCAAGCCTGTAGAGAAGTAGTAATTATTCTTAATGTAGATCTAGAAGCCTCGGTGGAAAAGTTGTGAATGGGAAGAACACTAGCACTCAAAGAAAACAAGAAATAACACAAGAATTTAAGTAACTCCAGAATAGCTCTCAACCTGAAACTTTCAGCCTTCGGGGGAAAAAAACCCCACAAAAACCAAGGTTCTCTTCTCTTAAAGTTAATACTCTTGGAGGTGGAACATCCTTAGGCTGTTGGCCATGAATGTTACACTTGACAGAGCACAAGCAGGGGGAGGGGCAGGCAGAGGGAGAAGGAAAAGCAGGCTGCTGTGGAGCAGGGAGCACAGTGTGGGGCTCCATCCCAAGACCCTGGCATCATTATCCCAGCCAAAGGCAGACGCTTAACCGACTGAGCCACCCAGACATCCGTTGCACTGCACTGCACCTTTCTTTGAGGTAGCATCGCCCCCCCCCTTGCTGCATCAAAAAATGAAACAAAATATGCTGCTCAGGTTAATGAGAATATTATTGAATTAATATTTATACTGGGAAATCACATACTTAAGAGATACATAAGCAAAATGAAGGATGGAAGGAAAATGGGATTGTACATAGGCCTTTTTATTTAACAGATCTGGGCAGACTGATTTTACAGAGAGTGTGTCCACGTGCGCACAGGCGGTGGGAGGGGCAGGAGGCAGGGAGAGTGAGAAAGAGAACCTCTTAAGCAGACTCTGGGCTGAGCACAGAGCCCTAAGCCCAGTTTGATCTCACCACCTAAGATCATGACCCCAGCCGAAACCAAAGTCAGATAACTGACTGAGCCACCCAGGTGTCCCCAAATCTGGGCAATTTTAAAGTGCATAGAATTTAAAACAAGTGATTCAGAAATCCCATTTTCTGATTTTTTTTTTTTTGCCAAAATTTCCTGAAATGTCTTCCAGACATAGTAAGAGGTAGTCTCTTTGTTCCTGTCATTTTATATATATTGTGCTGCTTTTAAAAAAATGTTGGCATGTTAGAGAGGGCTGGACAAAAATTGTAGTTGCATTTCTGAGTGGCTCTGTGCTACTTTCCAAACATAGGTAGCAGGTAGCAGTGCGGGTCAGCAGGGAAGGACTTCCCTCCTTCAGGAAATGTAACTGAAGCAGCAACATTATGGACAGATGGGGGAGGGGCACAGAACTAATAGAAAGAAAGTGCTATTATTGTAAAACAGTGGCTACACAAAACCCTCAGAATATTAGAGTTTTGTGTATCTAATTTTTCTGATTCTGTTTCTTTATTCCTTTGAGCACTTGTCATTTAGGAGAAAATACTTTTAAGGATTTTTTTTTTTAAAGATTTTATTTATTTATTTGAAAGACAGAGATCACAAGTAGGCAGAGAAGCAGGCAGAGGAGGAAGCAGGTTCCCTGCTGAGCAGAGAGGCCGATGCGGGACTCGATCCCAGGACCCTGGGATCATGACCTGAGCCGAAGGCAGAGGCTTTAACCCACTGAGCCACCCAGGCGCCCTTAAGGATTTTTTTTTTTAAAGTAATGCCTGCACCCAATGTGGGACTTAAACTCAACAACCCCAAGATCACCAGTCTCCTATTCCAGTGACTGAGTCAACCAGACACTCCTAGGAGAAAATACTTTTCAAATGTGAAGTATTTTCCTATTTTCTAAACTGATTTGAAATGTACCAACATTCACTCAGGCCTGTGCTCTCTTCTAAGGCACAGATCTGTTTGGCTCTCCACCATGTAACTGTAAACCATAGATTCCATGCAACAGAATTCTAGGTAACTCCTGGACTTGCCCTTTTCTGTCTTTGTTCACTGGGTGTTATTTTGTGTGTGTGTGTGTGTGTGTGTGTGTGTGTGTGTGTTTGTAGTAGTAGTAGTAGTATTTTAATGACAGTGCCTTTTGTCTTTTCTGGTTTTCTGCATTGTATCTGCTGTGGGTTTAGAAACCAAAAGAAACCAGATAACCGGATTTGTTAATTCAGCAAAAATTTAATGAACACTTCCTATATACTGGACAGTGGGAACCCAAAAATTTAAAAAAGAAATGTCCCCTATCCTTGCAGATCTCACAGAGAAGGAAAGAGTCATGTGGGCAAGTAATTACAACATATGCATTAGAATAGGAAATTGTATTAGAGGGCTGGTCAGATATTTTATGGGGGCAAATGGTTCATTCTGTGAGGCGAGGAAAGGCTTTACAGCCACTGGAATATTTGATTTGTGCCTAAAGGGCTGATTGAGATTTCATCAGAGAAGAGAAAAGGCATTCTAAAAAGAGACAGATGCATAGGATGAAGATAGAAAATATTATAGTATGTTTCTATTTTATTTTTTATTTATTTTTAAAGAATTTATTTATTTATTTGATAGAGCATGCATGAACTGGGGGAGGGGCAGAGGGAGAGGGAGAAGCAGACTTCCCGCTGTGCAGGGTGTCTGATGTGGGACTTGATCCCAGGACCCTGAGATCGTGACCTAAGCCAAAGGCAGGCACTTCTGACTGAGCCACCTAGGCACCCCTCTATTTTATTTTTTATATGCACTTTTAATAAGATTTGCATGAGAATCTAAGAGACTCTTGTCTGTAAAACCAGTGATCTTGGGGCGCCTGGGTGGCTCAGTCGGTTAAAGCTGCCCACTCTTGGTTTCTGCTTGGGTCACGATCTTGGATTCGCGGAACTGAGCCCTGCATCTGGCTCTGCACTGAGTCTGCTTGCCCCTCTCCTTCTGCTCCTTCCCCTGTTTGTGCACTCTCTGTCAAATTAAAACAAAACAAAACTAGTGATATTTAGAGCACAAAATTTGGGATATTTATTTCGAATGTTTAGAAAGGAGTCTTTTCCTCCCTTGTCTCCTTTTTAATTCTTGCTTGTGTTCTGCATTAGGGAGTTCTGTTTA
The DNA here is from genome assembly GCF_963455335.1 of Martes martes. Lineage (NCBI taxonomy): Eukaryota > Metazoa > Chordata > Mammalia > Carnivora > Mustelidae > Martes > Martes martes. Next base: position 61,887,797 of record NC_137891.1, read on the forward strand.
CTGTTGCTGTACAGTGTATGTTCCATGCTTGGTGGCATTATGCCACAAATGTCGTGGGCCAGGGTTGGAAAAGCCCTGATGGACATAGCTTCTCTGCTCCGTGATGTCTGGCATTCAGCTAGGATGAAGTCTCAAAGCCAGGGCTTGGCAATGGAATCAAGTGAAGGCTTGTCCGCTTAACATGTCTGGTGTTTTTGATGTAGGCTGTTCGCCAGGCCCTCAGCTGAGTTCCCTCAAATACCTTTGTATGGCCTCTCTACCTAGTGGCTCAGACTTCCTCACAGCATGACAACAGGGTGCAAGATGTCATAGTTCCAAGGAAGCGATCACCTTTTATGACTTAACTCATAAGTCATATAGGGCTACCTTTGCCTTCTCCAGATCCAGATTCAGAGGACTTATTTGGGACCATAGCTCCCAGCTCTCCTTGGCAGGAATGTTGAAAGTTGAATTAGAAGAAGAGTATGTGGGATGGGAGGTTGTGGTCATCTTGGGGAACCATCATCTGTTAACAGGCTAAGTTGGGGAAAGTTGCAAGTATTACTGCCCTTTAAAAGAAGAGAAGAGAGGAAGGATTCATTGTTTCTGGGGTATCCAAAGTGTTTCCATATGAGAAGTAATGAGCAGCTGTTCTCTAGTCCTAGAAAAGGCAGTGTTCTTAAAGTATATCTAGTGGGATTTTAGTTAGATGTTTAGAAGAACTTTCTGATAAAAAATTATGTACTTTTTTTTAACCGGAGGAAATTTGTGTGATTTAAAAGTAAATTTAGTACTGATTAAGTATATATTGCCTATGGGTGGATGTGTCGCCTTGAGCAAATGATTTAATGTTTGAGTCCAATTTCCACTTTTGTTAAATGGGGATAATGACTGTTTGCCTCACAGAGTGCTTGAGGATCAAATAGGTTTTATTATTAATGAAGCCAGAATGAATTAGATGATTTTAAAGAAATTTTCTGGTAACAGATTCTCTGTTTATCAGGGATTATTTAACAGGAAAATTATAGGGCGTTAGTGAATCTTTCTGAAATTGTTCTTTTAAAGATTTATTTATTTATTTTAGAGAGAGGCCATGCACGTTAGAGCACAAGGTGGGGGGTGGGTGGAGGGGCAGAGGGAGAGAATCTCAGGCCTGAGATGAGCCGAGCCCAGAACCTGACGCTGGGCTCAGCCTCATGACGATGAGATCACAACCTGAGCCAAAGGAACCAGGAGTCAGACACCTAACCGACTGTGCCACCCAGGTGCCCTGGAAATTTTTCTTTAAAATCTAGAATTATTTTTTTTTTCAGTACAGAAAAATGTGGCCCATTATTTTTCTTTCCTATGCATGTATTTACTGTGTAGAACTCTTAAATGATAATGGCATGTATTTTTGGCCTCTTTGTTTTAGCAGGAACATTTCTAGCCCTGAAGGCCACTCATGATATGAGTAATAATTAACATAGTCCCCCCTGAAAGCACCAGGAGGGCGCTGCTTCAGCAGATCGTTTTATAGATTAAGGCAGCTTTTTGTTCAAAAGATGCTTTTTTCTTGTGCTGGGAGCACGGATGATAAGAGTTTTTATTCTGAGTCTCTAGTCCAAATTTTAGAATGCATAAATGGTCTGCTTTGCTTGTCCAAACGGAAATTCCAATGTCTCATTGAGATTTAGAAAAGTGTGTGGGGGGTGGAGTGGGGAGGGGGGGTGTCTCCGCTTTTTTAGAGACTCTTCAGATACTGTGGGGAGCCGGGCTTGAGAGTCCTCTGGTCGAGGTCCTCAGCCAGGGTTAGGGGTATGGGATTCTTCTTTCCACTAAGAATCCCAGCAGCCTGAGATGAACTATAGGGTTAGGGACCCTCAGTGTGCAGATTCCCCTGCAAGACCATCTGTTGTGCGTCTTCATGTACTATTGGAGCTCACAATTCCATAGTAGGATATTTCTCAGTAGAAGAAAGATCAGAAAACCATACAATGAAAAACAAAACAAAACAAAACAAAACCATACATTGAAGTAATTGACATTTTACATACCATCAAGCACAGACTCGTCCGTGGGAAAGGCTTTTCACTTTTAAGGATAGAACGAAAGTAAAATATTTCGAGATCTTGTCATTGGTTTTTCTTCTTAGTCACTCATGAGATGATGTCACTTCAGGGCAGAAAGATTATAAAATCTTTCTTGGAGAATTTACTAAAAACTTGAATGTTCGGGGCATCTGGGTGGCTCAGTGGGTTAAGCCTCTGCCTTTGATCTCAGGGCCCTGGGATGGAGCCCCATATCACATCACATCGACCCTCTGCTCAGCAAGGAGTCTGCTCTCCTACCCCCCCACCCCACCCACCACCTACTTGTGATCTCTGTCAAATAAATAAATAAAATCTTTAAAAATGTGAATGTTCTGTTGGCAGATGTTAATATTACATTTCAACAAACCTTGGAGTTCTTTACATGCAGGAGTTTTTGGTTTTGAGTTTTGGCTTTGGTTCTTGGTTGTTTTTTTTTTTTTTTTTAATTCTGTGAAGTCAGTATGGAGTAACATACTGACAAGAGCCACATTGCTTGGGATGTGGGTCTGACTCCATTACTTGGACAGGTTATGACCTTGTGCCCCAGTTTCCTTAAATGTGCACTGTTGTTATTATCATTACTTTGTATCTCCTTCAGTGGTCAGAGTTTGAGACACAATTGATGTTCAATAGATCTTGGTTAGTTTTTTGTGACTGCAATTCAGAGTAGACCATTTTAAATGCAAATTGAGGGGGATTCAAGGAGCTGTTTAGGAAGCTAATCCTGAAGACTAGAACCACCTGTGTGTTCAAGATTATTTGTGGTCAAGTTTTTTTTAAATCACCTTTATCAATTAATGTGTGTTCCAGAAATGCAAGGGTTATGCAGCACTCTATATTATATGTAGAGTCTATAAGGATACATTATAAACTATTTTGTAGTTATCAACTGTTTGAAGTAAATGTGCTACCACTCTGATTATAGAATGATTATTACTATAGTCACATTAGCATTTTTGCACCTAGTAGGTCTAATTCAGTGGCTCTCAACAAGTGGGAGTGGGGAAGGAGGACAAAGGTTATTTGATGTATTATTTGGCCTATCAACATTCATATCCTTTGTATGTCCATGTTGTTCCATGATAGTTGAAGGCAAAACTGATAGTGCTATTTTGTGTAAAAGATGGAGAGGAGAGTGCTTTAAATCAATACAGTTAAAGCTTTTTATGTCTTGGAAAAATCGGAGGCATTATTTTTTTTAAAGATATATTTGGGAGAGCAAGCACGAGTTGCGGGGGGAATGGCGGCGAGGGTGGGGTGGGGTGGGAAGCTGAGCTGAGCGTGGAGCCCAGTATGGGGCTTAATCCCAGGATCCTGAGATTATGACCTGAAGCAAAGTCAGATGCTTAACCTACTGAGCCACCCGGGTGCCCATTGGGGGGCTGCTTGGAGGTGGTAGAATGTTTCATTTATCATATTAAAGCTTTCAGAAAAAGTGCATAAAATTTGCCTTTAATTAACCTGGGAGATTGAATGCTTGTTTGACATACTGGTGGACAATGGTATTCTCTACAGGAGATAATATGAAGATTTGTCAAAGAAATGTCTAATGGGACCTCAAGTTGAAGTCATTTGACTACTGAGAAAGAAGCAGGTTTGCTGCTGAGTGCGCCCGATGCGGGGCTCTGTCTCACGACTCTGAGATCATGACATGAGCTGAAATCACAGGGAGAGATGAGATGGTTATAGTTACCAGTGAAGTACATTTAGAATGTTGGTTTATGGAGGTCAGAGGAATAAATGCCTTTTCTTATTAGCAGAGTAGGAACAGAATACTTCTGAATAACATAAAGAAAATTTCTGGGATGACTATAGTCCACATCTATATATAGAATGTAATCATTTAAAAATATTTGACTTAAAGGACTCCAATTTAAATATGATTTATAAATCTAGTAACACTTATAATTTAAACTGTTATCTACTACTTCACTTCTAGTCAGTCTTCTTTTTTAAATTAATTAATTTTTGCATCATGTTAAGTTAGCCACTGTGTAGTACATCATTAGTTTTTGATGTAGTGTCCAGCAGTTCACTAGTTGTGTATAACACCCAGGGCTCCTCACAGCGCGGGCCCTCCTTAGTACCCATCACCCTGTACCTCTCCCCCCACAAGCTTCGAACCACGTGTAACGAGTAATGACAGGTTAAGGGACTAAAACAGAAGGAGATGATGATTCAGGTCTGTCTCCTCCTTGGTGAGAGTTTTTCGTTTAGGTCTGATTGTTGCACATTCACATGGGAAGTAGCATAACCTCTTTCACTGCCTAGCCCCGCCTTGTCATTTTTAGGTAGTCTGGTGGCTCTGCAGGGCTTTTCTGGAATGCACTAGCATCCGGAGGAGCTCCGTTAGGCTCTGGGTGCTTTATTTCATTTCACGTTTACCTTTCAGAGAGACGCCACTGAATTGGATATGAAAATTCACCGTCTTCTACCATTTTCCTTAGTTTTTCATATTTGTTTTTAATCTTGAAATAGGAACATTTATTAGTAAGTCAAATGAGCTATTCAGTCAGAGCTGTGGAAACTGTGGGGTACCATCTGTGTAGTTTGTGATGTGCCATATCAACTCATTTGAGCTTTTAGCAGGAAAAGTGATATAAAATTGCAAAGCATTATTATTAACACAGTTGATTCTATAGTGGATCAGGGTGAAAAAATGAATCTCTGGGGGACAAACTGCTTTTCTGTATTAGTTGTGTTAACCCTTCTGGAGTGTGTGATATCACTGAGTAATTTACCATTTGGTAGGTACCGATTTGCTATCTTGGTATGTTGCAAAGGAAATGTATCCATGTTTAACTTAGATCAGAAACATTTTTACAGGGAAATTGTCACTTTCATTTACAGTAGATATGTGCTAACTTCCCTCCCTGGTTGTTGTTCTGGAATTCCTGAGCAACAATATCTGATAGCTACATTTTGTATTCTAGATATTATTGGTGGGCTTGGAGAACAAATATTTAAGCTTTCCCGACAAGGAATATTAGTGTTTCCTGGTCTTATGTGACTTGATCACAGTGGAGCCAAGACCTTTTTATTCTTTTCTTCCTTGTTGAAACAAAGCAAAATATGTATTAAAATTTTTTCAGTAATATTGAGATGTAACTGACATATAACCTTGTTTTAGTTTAAAGTGTACAATATAGTGATTTCTGTCTTAAGATCTTATGATTAAGCCGCAAAATGATTATCACTGTAAGTTTAGTTGGCATCACATAGTTACAGATTTTTTTCTTGCCATGAGAGCTTTTAAGATTTACCCTCTTTTATCAGCTGTCAAATTTGCAATAAAGTATTGTTAATTTTAGTCACTGTACTGTATACATTACATCCCCAGAAATTATTTGCCTCAGAATTGGAATTTTGTACCTTTTGACCACCTTTATCCCTACCTCCCTTCCCCTACTTCTGGAAACCATAGAATCTCAATTCTATGAGTTCGGACTTCTTTAGGTTCTGCATATAAGTGAAATCATACAGTATTTGTCTTACTCTGATTTCACTTAGTGCAATGTCCTCAAGATCCATCCATGTGGTTGCAAATGGTAGATTTCCTTCCTTCCTGACTTTCACCAGACCACACCTATGGCTATTGATAGCTTATCTCATGTTCAACGTTTTTTTCCCTGTATATATGTGGGTTTTGTATCTTTTTTTTAAAAAATAGTTTATTATTTATTTTAGAGAGAGAGTACATGGGTGAGTGGAGGGGCAAAGGAGGAGGGAGAGGGAGACTCTCAGGTAGACTCCTCGCTGAGTGCAGAGCCTGCTACAGGTCTCCATCCCACGACCCTGTGATCATGACCTGAGCCAAAATTAAGAGTCTGAAGCCTAACCAACTGGGCCACTGTGGGCACCCCTGGGTTTTGTATCTTTAATGAAATTGTGATCTCCTACAGCTGCAACTTGGGATAATGTTAAGTGAAAGGAATTTGGATTGGGGTGTTTTGGGATCAGGTCTGGCTCCTTTACCCATGAGTTGAAGGCATAGGCGGATTCTTAGCTTATAAAAATATTCTCATATAACTCACGTAACCTCAGGATTGCGTGAAGAGTAAATGTGAAAATACAGAAAAAGTGCTTTATAATGTGTCATTACAAAGGCTATTTGTTAGAGTTATGGGCATGTTTAAGTATTGCCATAAGATCTTAAACTATACAACACCTGGACTAGCTGTTGACTCTAAATGAGAGCTTCACAGGTTGCTGGGAAATGTCAAATAAAATGTGTTATTTTAAAAATTTTAAAAATCGTCTAGGGGTGCCTGGGTGGCTCAGTTGGTTAGGAGTCCTACTCTTGATTTTGACTCAGATCATGATCTCAGGGTCATCAGATGGAGCCCCTTCTCGGGCTCTGTACTGGGCTTGGAGCCTGATAGGATTCTCTCTGTCCCTCTGTACCCTCCTCTCTCCCTTAAAAATAAAAAAATAAAAAAATAATTGTATAGTTTTGATCCCTGTACCATATACTTCATTATCTCAGCTTCAATTTTGCATTTTTAAAAAAGATTTTATTTATCCATTTGAGAGAGAGTGAGAGAGAGCATGAGAGGAGAGAAGGTTAGAGGGAGAAGCAGACTCCGTGTAGAGCTGGGAGCTGGATGCAGGACTTGATCCTGGGACTCTGGGATCATGACCTGAGCCAAAGGCAATCACTTAACCAGCTGAGCCACCCAGGTGCCCTTCAATTTTGCATTTCTGTCATCACCTCTATAACCTTGAATCATGCAAGGAATATTATTTACATTTGGTAATTGTATGGTGTTGCATTAACAACCCCATTTCACCTGCTAGGCTGGAAAAGAAAATATGGAAGTACTTTTACATGGTTAGTGTTACTGTCTATAGCATTAACATTGTACCTTTATAGGGCTTTCTATAACAACTTTTATCACAGAGTCCTAGTATATTTTCAGTGAGACAGGTTAACATTACTACCTTCAGTTTAACAAAGAAAACAGGCAGTCTGAAACAATGGAAACTTGATATTTGTAATTGAATTGAGTTAAGATTAGGATTTAGGGTCCTATGGAGGATTAAATAAAATTCATTGAAGTACTCTCTTGTTTTTTGTTCTTTCTGTGCAGCTTCCTGAAATTCCCGAAATTAATATTTTTGGTGTTGGCTAAAAGCCTTTCACAGTTTAAAAAAAAGTTAGTATATGGGGTGCCTGGGTGGCTCAGCGGGCTAAAGCGTCTGCCTTTGGCTCAGGTCATGATCTCAGGGTCCTGGGATCGAGCCCCCCATTGGACTCTGCTCAGCGGGGAGCCTGCTTCCCCTCTCTCTCTCTGCTTGCCTCTCTGCCAGCTTGTGATCTCTCTCTCTCTGTGTCAAATAAATAAATAAAATCTTAAAAAAAAAAAGTTAGTATAGAAAAGTTTAAACCTACGAAAAAGTAGACAGAAATAATACAATGAAATTTGATGAAATTTCATACTTTACCGACCTATCCAACCCTCCAACTACTTTGAAGGAAATCCCAGATAAATCATTTCATCTTTTTAGCCAGTTTTATAAAGAGCTGAATTCACAGGTTGTACATAAATTAACAGATATTGGCTGAAGGAACAAAATCTTGGGCTGTCCAGTCTTCTAAAAATTTTGCCTCATGTTGGAGTAATTGTAGAATATTGCTATTAGGTTTAGAAAGTGAGCCGCTTGCTACTACAGGAATCTCAGTAGTGGACATTAGACTAATAACACTAAATTTTAAGCTCTGAAGGGCAGGGATCTCATCCTCTTTGCTGAGCACAGTGACTGGCACCTTGTAGAGTAAATGAAAAAAATTAGTTTGAAAAGGACTTCTTGGCAAATGAGTCTTATGTGTGTTCAGTGTCATTTGGAATTTAAAGTGGGGAGGGAGGGAAAATTGGGAGGGCAGAGAATGAATTAGAATTTGCTTTGTAGGAGAGAGAGGATTGATTTTGTCCAAACCTGATTCCTGAAACTTAGTAGGATTTCATTTTAAGAAGTTATATTCATGTGACTACTAAATGAAACAGCATAAAAGTTAATTTGAAAGCTTGTGCATATAATCAGTCTTCAGTGTGCAGATGATTTGTGGCATCACTGTTCCTTTCATTTTTTCCCCCCTCACATTAATAACCTGCTTGACACTTGTTTTCCTATCTTATTTATAGAAGGCATAAAAACTTTATGTTAAGTACTCATGTTTGCATATTCAAAACATTTAGAACTATTCTGACTGCCTTTTTGAGCCCTGGTGAGGTATTTATAAACTTTGTAATCATTGACATTTTTATATCATTTGATACAAAGCTCACTGTGAGAAAATAGCATTTCAGTCTGTAACCAGCAGTTGGTCATCTAATTCAAGCTTTCATTGATATGCAAGCTAATAAGTAAATCATTATAAGAAGATAGAGTAAAAAGTTGAGTTGCTCAGAGTTATATATAGAGGATACAGACAAGTCAGTTTGGTTGCTAATTTTAATATCTAACATTAAGATTTTTAGTTGCTATAAGGAAGACTTTTTTCTCTTGGGGATATGCTATGTATAACCAATAAATGCAGTTCATTTTTCCTAGGGACTGTCCCCAGCAAACTAAAATTGTGGCAGAAACAGATAAAGTGACAGTGATAACATGAACTATTGATAAGAGGAGGATAGGCAGTCTGATGACTTCATCAAACAATAATGCATTTGTCTAGACCCATTTAGAGAAAAGGATACTTCTGTTCGGCAACTGTACCGGTTGAAAGAAGCACTTGATAAATCTTAGAGAATTTTGAGTCTCCCCTCTCCTGTCATATGCTATATCTTTTTTTTTTTTTTAAGATTTTATTTATTTATTTGAAAGAGAGAGGGCGTGTGTGCATGAGATGGGGGGAGGAGCCGAGGGAGAGGGACAAGCACACTCCCTGCTAAGCAGCGAGCCCTAGCAGGGCTCAGTTCTAGGACACTGAGATCTTGACCTGAGCCAAAGGCTCCACTGAGCCATTCAGGTGCCCCCATACCTTTTAAATAAGCATTTCCTTCTTTCTTTCTTTCTTTTTTTTTTTTTTTTAAAGATTTTATTTATTTATTTGACAGACAAAGATCACAAGTAGGCACAGAGGCAGGCAGAGAGGAAGGGAAGCAGGCTCCCTGCTGAGCAGAGAGCCAGATGTGGGGCTCGATCCCAGGACCCTGGGATCATGACCTGAGCAGAAGGCAGAGGCTTTAACCCACTGAGCCACCCAGGCGCCCCTAAATAAGCATTTCTAAAACAAGATTTGTCTTATACTCATCAAAGTAAGTATTGCAGTGGAAGATGACAGAAGATTTCCCGATAGGAGACGAAGATAATACTTTGAGTTTTTATAAGTCTTTTAGGAACCTGCAAACTGTTCCTAAAACTATTTTTGATAACTTAGGCTTACATGGTGTTACATGTTAGCTTAAATTAGGAGGTAATACCGTATAATATTATTTTCTAAAATACTTCTTGAGGCATCAAGCAATTTATCATATCAGGAGAGACTCTCTCCCACATTTCCTACCAGTATCCTGTAATTGCTGGTCCTTACAAGACGAAGATGGCTCACAGAGTGGTTATGAGCACACCGAGGAGCCAGAACTGCCTGAGTTGGAAACCCCGTTCTGCCACTGGCGTTGTGGGGATCATGATAGTGGTGTCTGCAATTTGGTTCTCTTGCTGGGAAGATGAAAGGAGGCACTGACAACAGGGCTTGAGATGTAGTCAGAGTGCTGTAAATGACTGTTAATATTACAGTGAGCATTGACGGGCTGCTTTAGCAAAGTTGAAAGAATAATAGTTTCTTAATTTTGTGTTCCAGTTTTTAGCATAGCAGCTAAAAGAGCTGGGACTTTGGAACTGACATAACGTTCATTCTTGTTGGCCGCTATTTTACTAATTGTTGAGCCTCAATTTCCTCAGTTTTGAAGTCATAATATCTCATGGGATTATGGTAAGAAGTCAGTGAAATTGTTTTTTGAGTTGCCAGATCCCTTTGAGATTCTGTTGAAAGCTGTGAACCATCTCCCTTGAGAAAATGGACCTCGTTCACTTCACAGACCACCCCCCCCACCGCATTTCATTTCACGTACTACTTCAGCCATCTGTGTAGAGATGTGTATGGATCTACATTATAATGGGGGTGGGTACCTGTTCAGAACTATTGGTGTTCTCATTACTACACATGGTTCTGTTTCCTTCAGCTTAGAGCCAGGTTTCCCTGTCAAGCTTTAAACATTTTAACATATTTTATATAGTTTATAAAGTCATTAAAATGATATTTTAAAATGTTTTATAATCACAAAAGTCTGTTTGAAAGTCTGCATATTTAATCATTGCTAAATAATTATTTGGATCGTCTTTAGAATCAGCTTGTGGTTATTTTAGTCAAGACCGTGGATAGACACAGGGTGTAAGCACTATCTCTGTTACTGACCCAAATCTTCCAGGAAATAGATAACCAGAGGGAATCCATTTAATATGATCTCTTGTGGTTCTAACTTGGGGGGAAATTTTTATGCCCAACTATGGCATTTTGAAACCCAAACTATGATTTGGGCACTGATAACTAGGCCAATATGAGCCTATGAAAATCAGAGGCGGACTTATCATTGTTAGTTTAAAGATTGGAGGACTATCAGACTTGTCATTTCCTTGGAAAACAAGAATTAAAATTCTCTGCTTTTTTTCGCATTTAATTTAGATTTATAAGCTCCAGTGGTAGCAGCTGTCTCGTTTTAGATTTTGTGCAAGAACTGTCACATTTTTGGTGCTCAATTAATGTGTTTTTACTTTCTATCTAAATTAATGATTCTGCCCATGAACTAATTTGCATATTTCCATTTGCAGTATTGCAGAAATGGGAAACATTCTTTTCAATTCAGTGCCTGGAATTCTAGACTAAAAATTCCAGTTCATCAGGCAATAGCACAAAAAACAGTTTTATTTGAAAATACAAGATAAAGCTTTTTTTTGAAGCTTTTCAACCTGTTTTGCTTCAAAAGATAGCATAAAATTGCCAAACTGATTAAAGATATAGGAAATATTAAAAGATTTAATCATTTGTAATGGGTACTTTGGCTACTACTAATAAATGTAACACACTAAGTACTACATTTTTACATTTTTATATCAAATCAGATTCACCATATGGCACTGTTTCTTTTTAAGATATTTCAAAGAAATATCAGTGTGTTGGGATTGTAGATTTCTAATAGATGGGAGATAAGATTTTCTTTGAAAGGCTGGGCTTATATTTTAAAAAAAAGTTTCCATATAATCAGGACTTTAGGAATACATGTTACCCACTTTATAAGAATTACAGAAGTGCTAAGTCATTTTTTGGTTATGTTTTAGTATGAATTTTGAGTCATTAGGGAGCTTGGTTGATTAATAGGTCTTAAAAATAAATACATAAAGCGCTTTTTTTTCCCCTTTGGTTGATCATAGTCTTGGCGTATAGAAAAAACATTGTATAAGCACATTTACTGCAGAAAAGACCATCATCATCATTTGTGGAAAATCAATAAATATTTTTTAAAATTTAGATTGATGCTCTCACGCCATCAGTGTTAGTTAAAGCTTAGGGGGTGCTTCAGGGGTCAAGAGCAGGCCAGCTGAGTTCTTGCATCATCAGTGACTATGAGATTGACTTTCTGGGGCAGCTCTTTCTGAGCATGGGCCCCAGAGTTCCCCTGACTGAAGATTAAAGATATACCTGAATAAGATTTTGACAGGGAATGGTATTAAGTGCTGCATTTATCTGTAACACTGCCACCTTGGGCTTAGACGAGTAGATTTTGCCTTGGTCTACGAACATTGACTTTCATTGGTCTCTTTTTTTTTAAATAGAAGTTTAGTGTAAAGTAAACCATCCAACCACAGACCTTTAAAATTTTGTTGCGTTTGTACTCATTTAATAAGCTAACAACTCGGAGATGTTAAGTCTACTCATGTTCTTCTATAATAGGGTTTTTCAAACTGTAAGTTATTCCCCGTTAGTGGTTGATCACTTTTGAGCATTATGACCAGCTTAAAAACAAAGCTAGAGAATGTAATAGAAAAATATCAGAGTGTATCACATGAAGTATGGGCAGAGTATAACTGTAGGTAGGTATGCACTGTGTATCCAGGCTCCTGTGTGGTGTGTGTATTTTTGTATGTACTGGGTCACTGCGTAAAACTACTTTCACTGTGAGTTCTGCTCAGAAAACCTGGAAAGATGTGATAATATCAGTTATTCTCCCTGAAGGAGACCAGCTAATGGCTTATTTAAATTTTGAGGGTGCTTATTCCTAAAGTAGGAAGTGATAGTGTACCTTCTGGTGAGGTATTGTAGAATTGTCACTGCCTTCTGTGTTTGGAAATACTCTACTCTTGTTTCACTACTGTTATGTTACGGAATAACAGCTCTCAGAAAACATGCCTGTGGACTGAGGTATTTCATTGCTAAAATTGGATGGAAGGGTGTTTTTCCAGACAAGTTAATGGATAGAATTTTCTCAGCAGAAATTTCCTCTTCCGGGTTATCTGACTCCTGAGCAAGTTTGAGACTGTGCTAGGTGTTTAAGAATCCCTAACAGGTTCCCCTTGACTTCCTGATCAGTCACTAAGTCTGAATCAGTATCATAGAACATGGGCAGTAGCAATGGCACATTCACCTGGGATGTTGTTCATATTTAATAATACTATCACAAACATATCAAATTACAGCCCTTTATCTTCTAAATTTCATTATTTTTGCCTTCAGTGGTAATTTCTAGCTATTTTAGGGGGTTATTGAAGCAGGGTATTCTAGTTGCTTTTGATTCCCCATGACACAGGATGAATCCTTTTTGGATTTTCTGAAGCAGCTATCTAACCTGATGCCATAGGCAAATTCCTAACCAAAAAAGGCTTTTCTTTAACTTAAAATTCAGATGATACAGAGTTGGGTAGCCTGCCTTTAGAACGATCTTTTCAACAGTGCTTCGGTTCAACTAATACATATGTTTTATTTTTATTGATGATGATTTTAATTTTCTTTTTTTTTTCATGATTTTATTTATTTGTCAGAGAGCGAGAGAGTGTATGCACATGCCCAAGGGGAAGCCACTGGCAGAGGGAGAAGCAGGCTCCCCACTGAGCAAGGAGCCTGATGCGGGACTTGATTCCAGGACCCTGGGATCGTGAGCTCAGCTGAAGGCAGATGCTTAACCGACTGAGCCACCCAGGCACCCCTATTTTGATTTTTCTTAAATTATGGAAAATATGGTCATTGTAACAATCAAACATTAGAGAAGTATGTAAGATAACAAGTGAGAGTCTTTCATTTTTCTTTCAACAGTCCTCTTGCCTAAGAGTTGGTAATATATACTCATTTCATACCTTTTTTTTGCATTTACAGATGATATTTCAGATTAAGAATGAAGAAATCAAATCACCAAGTATCAGTTCTTAATTTTTCCTACTTGTTACTGTATAGACTTATGTTTATTAACTATATATAATTTTTTCCTTATAAAGTTACCCATTTTGGAAAATAAAGGTCAGTAAAAAGAAAGATAATCTTTTTGCAGTTTCACTCTTTAGACAGAATTCTTTTACATATTGTTGTAGATGCTTTCAGTTTCTTTTACAGATGTACTTTTATGTATAGATTTGATTGAAACTAAAATGGGATTATGTTTTTAATGTTGTTTGCTAGGCTGCTTTTTTCCACTCAGTAGAGTGAAAAATTATATGAATTGACAAGCTTGTGCTAAAATTCATATGGAAATGCATAGACCTAGCATAGTCAAAATTTAATTTGAAAATGAAGAGCAACCTTGAAGATCTTACACTATCTAATTTCAGGGCTTACTATAAAGCTTAAAGAATCAAGACAGTCGTATTAGCATAATGACAGTCATATAGATCATCAGAACAGAATAGAACTTACATATATATACGTACATATACGATAGTTGCTTTTTTGATCAACAAATGGTGTTAAAACAATGGGGTATTAGTATAGGAAAGAAAATGAACCTGTCCTTGACCTTTTTCTCATAAAATGCATAAAATTTCACTTGAAATGGCTCATAGACCTAAATATAAGAGCTTTGCAAGAAAATACAAGACAAAGTCATACCAACCTTGGGATAGGCAAATATTCTTAGAAGACAAAAAACACTATGTATAAAAGAAAAAAAATTGATAAATGGGACTTCATCAAAATCCAAGCCATCTGCTCTTCTAAAGAAACTGTTAAGAAAATGAAAAGGCAAGCCACAGACTGAGAAAATACTCACAATATTAAAGACTTGTATTTAGAATATGTAAAGAGCTCAAGTTATTTATTTTTTTTAAAGATACTAATTTTATGGGAGTTAGTTATACAGTTAGATAGTTTAAAAAGTCAAAAGATTACATGAGAAGAACTCAGGTTATAACCTAATATTAAGAAATCAAGCAAATTTTTTAGATGTTTGAAAGCTTTAGACTGATACTGCATTAAAAAAGATGCAAATTTTCAATAAGCACGTGAAAAGATGCTCGGTATCAGAAACCATCAGGGAAATGCAAATTTAAAACCACAATAAAATAGAACAGCCTAGGGGCGCCTGGGTGGCTGAGTGGGTTAAAGCCTCTGCCTTAGGCTCAGGTCATGATCTCAGGGTCATGGGATCGAGCCCCACATTGGGCTCTCTGCTCAGTGTGGAGCCTGTTTCTCTCTCTCTCTCTTAAAAAAAAAAAAAAAAAAAAAAAGAACAGCCTAAATTAAGAAAAACTAATACCGTGTTAGGGAGAGTGTGAAGCAAACTGTAACTTACTCCTGGCTGGTGGGACTGTCAACTGTACTTTCGCTTAGAAAAAGTTGACCTGTTTCTTAGAAACTTCCTAGTGAAGTTTAACATACATTTACCATGTCACTCACTGTTTATCTAAGAGGACTGTAAATAAGCACATGTCTGCAAAAAGACTTCTACCTAGAGGCTTTATTTGTAACAGCACCCTACTGGGAAAAAGCCAGATGTCCATCAACAGGGTAAATGGTTGAATAAATTCTAATATTCTTACAATGGGATACTCTTGAGCAATAAAAAGGACAAACTTGTGAATAACGTAATAGTCATGTGGATGCATCTCAAAAACTGTTAAGGTGCATAAAAGAAGCCAGATATGTACTGTGTGTTCCATTTATATGAAGCTTTAGAACAGGCAAAACTAAGCTGTAGTGATAAAAATCAGACTAGTGATTGACTGAGGTGGGGGTGGGATTGATATTAAATGAAGGAACATTCTGGAGTGATAGAAACGTTCCATATATTAATTGCAGTAGTACACATTGTTACATGTCTGTTAAATGTTATCAAACTGTACACATTTGGGGTGCCTGGGTGGCTCAGTGGGTTAAAGCCTCTAACTTCAGCTCAGGTCATGATCTCAGGGTCCTGGGATTGAGTCCCGCATCGGGCTCTCTGCTTGGCAGTGAGCCTGCTTCCTCCTCTCTCCCTCTCTGCCTGCCTCTCTGCCTACTTGTGATCTCTGTCTGTCAAATAAATAAATAAAATCTTAAAAAAAACTGTACACATTTGTTTTACACACATTTGTACATATGTTTCGTAAGGTCTAAGCTTTGGTATAGACGTGCTTTCAGATGCTTTTTTTTTAAATGGTGGAAGGTAGTGCTTTTGAGAAGAGAGTGAATTCTACAATTCTGCTCCCCCTGCCCCACCATACAAATTTAGGATAGGCTAAATCATAAAATAATTTAAAATGGGCATTTGTGGCATTTCCGAGAGTAGAATTTCAGGGAGGGCGATTCCTACTTAGGAGTTGTTCCTCTGCCCTCAGGACCGGAGTTCTATATAACCTCTAACCTTAGCACTCCTGAACACATGTTAAAATATTAAATTCTAATTTCTGTATTAATTTTTTCCCCTTCTTTTCCAGTAACTGAGAGAACCTTAGTAGTGATTTTTGTATGGGGTGGATGACCTTCGAGCTCTTTGAGTTTTAGAACAGAATCTGGTTTCCAGAAATACTCTCTTAAATTCTCCTTGGAATTTTTTTTTGGTTTGTAGGGTTTCAAAATGAATGTACCTTTCTGTTGTATTTTTTTTCTTGTTTTATTTTCCTTCTCTGTTAACTCAGTAGTCTGGCTGACTGATTTTTTTTATTTTTCTTTGGTCTAATGGATTCTAGTTAATACAATTTTAGCCTATAAGAATTTTTTTCTGGATACCTTAAAAAATTATATGCATTACAGTATGCATTTGTGAAAATTTACTATTTTTTATTTTAATGTGTTTTATTTGTTGATTTAACATTAAAGAAGTCTATTATCTCATAATGAATTTTTAAAAACCTTAACAGTTTTGGGAATAACTCTCTTAAGAGATTCTGTGATACTGGCCTGAAGTGATAGGGAATTTCCTTTTCAGGGTTTTGAGGAAACTGATGCAGCGAATATATTTTAAAAGCCTCAGCAGTTCTTATGTCCTCTTGGGACTGATGTGTTTCCCCAAGTGTAGTATATTTGTGTTTATATGGTTTAAAAAAGCACACAGCAGAAATACCTACTTTACAGATTTATACTCATAGGATCAAAGTTTTTGTTGATAGCTATGATAATAAAATGCCTATACTTTTATCAGAATATCAGGACTTTCTGAAATCACTTACTACTTTTTTAGTATCTTTTTAATGAAGTTCCTTGTTCATTTTTGTCCATAAAATCAAGCTATATATTTTAAATGAGAACTCCTAAACATTTGGTGACTCTTTTATTTTATTTATTTTTTCAAGATTTTATTTTTAGGGGCATCTGGGTGGCTCAGTGGGTTATAAGCCTCTGGCTTCGGCTCAGGTCATGATCTCAGGGTCCTGGGATTGAGCCCCTCATTGGGTTCTCTGCTCGTTGGGGAGCCCGCTTCCCCCTCTCTCTGCCTGTTACTCTACCTACTTGTGATCTCTCTGTCAAATAAGTAACTAAAATCTTAAAAATTTTTTTTATTTTAAAATAATCTCTACACTCAGCATAGGGCTCAAACCCACAACCCCAAAATCAAGAGTCTTGGGCTCCACCCACTGAGCCAGCCAGGTGCCCTTGGTCACTCTCTTTCAAGTATTTAAGAATCCTAGATTGTTCTGTGCAAACCTGCCCTTTATTTTATGTATTTTGTACTGTGATAAAAAACACATAAGATTTACCGTCTTAACCAGCTCAGTGGGGAGCCTGCTTCTCCTCTCCCTCTGCTGCTCCCCCTTCACGCGTGCTCTCTCTCTCTCTCGCAAATACATGAATAAAATCTTCTAAAAAAATTTAAATCCCTAGTCTAGAATTTTAAAAAAGTTGACCCTATACCGTTTATTCCTGGTCAGCTTTCTGCAATTTTGGGACTATTATCTTGTATTTTCTTACCCTCATGAGCTTCTTATTGTAGCTTCTGTTCCTTTAGGGTACTTTCCCTGCTTTGTCATTCTCATTTTTTCTTTCTTTTTTTTGGGGGGGGCCTCTCTACAGTAGTATTTTTTTGAAAATAAAGAATAAGCCACAGAAGTGGAAGAAGCAGATGTGCTTCACCTTAAATCCTGTATTTTTCCTGTAAAACTTAAGTTGTGTTTTTTTTTTCCATAAGAGTTGATCTCTATGCATACAAAACACATTCTCTTAGGATGTGCCCAGATGAAGTCACCATGGCTGAGAACCACAGTTATAATTAAATGATGGCATGTGGAAGAGCATGGGCTAGGTATAGACTTAGTGTGCCAGTTCTCCTACCGCCTGTTATTCTTTTAGCTGCCACAGATCTCTTGTGGAAATGATATAAACTGTCATGTAACACAAAAAAATAAGTTTCTTTTGAAGTGGAATATGTACTGATGGGAGGACAATAATTTTGTATTTCATAACTGCTACTATTTAAAATATAATTTCCTTGATTGGGAGATAATTTCTAGAGAGTTCCATGAACGGAAACCTGAACTTTTCTGACATAATATCCTTCATTTGTCTGTCTTCTTTTTGTAGCTCTTACCTTTTCCTTGTGTGTGCGTGTTTTAAAATATTTCGTTTAGGGGTGCCTGGGTGGCTCAGTGGGTTAAAGCCTCTGCCTTCGGCTCAGGTCATGATCCCAGGGTCCTGGGATTGAGCCCGGCATTGAGCTCTCTGCTCGGCGGGGAGCCTGCTTCCCCCTCTCTCTCTGCCTGCCTCCCTACTTGTGATCTCTGTCTGTCAAATAAATAAATAAAATCTTTTAAAAAAGTATTTTGTTTATAATCTTGAAGAAAAGATGAATGAGACACTGTTCTGCCTTTACCACTTTGTAACTTCTTGTTTTACTCTTTAGGCAAACACGGAAGGTATAATGGGCTGCAGGACAGAAAGGACCTACTAT
Organism: Martes martes; assembly: GCF_963455335.1. NCBI lineage: Eukaryota > Metazoa > Chordata > Mammalia > Carnivora > Mustelidae > Martes > Martes martes. Next base: position 61,906,194 of record NC_137891.1, read on the forward strand.
GTGTCTAGAACTTTACTCAAGTTGGCTTGTTTAAGCTTCACAGTATTCCTGGAGGTGTGTCCTAGCAGCTCCTGGCCATCCCCCCACCTCCTACATGTATCCTCAGCATGTGGAATGGTTGGCACTGTCTCAGACTCATCACTGGCAAAAGCAGAATTTTAATTGAAGGTTGATTATCAAGATTGTGTGCCTTCTGCTCTTTTTTGCTGCCTCATGTTGCTAGGGAGCAAGCATTGAAACTCGTGGATTAATTGGGTCCATGCTACTCAACATTATGTATTTATCAATCAAAAAACTAAATTCCAATTTATAACATTTCTCTGATCTGTTATAATGGAAGTAATTTTAGTACCATGTTTATAAGCCAATTTTTATAGCACTAGCTAAAAACCACAAACTTGAATAGAATACAAAATCCCAATTTAATAAAGCAGATTACTCAGGGCTGATACTCAGTTTACATTGGTGTATCTCAATTTTTTTAAAGAATCAGTTGTACTAATGGCATCCGTAAATGGACAGTTTTCAAAGTACATTTAAGCTGTTTGAGTTACAAAAATTGAATTTGTGTGGAAAGTTTCAGAATACATCCTGTGTGAAGTGAACTGTGAGTTTCAAGTGAAATCCATGCATTTGGATAATGGATAAAAAATTACAAAGCATTTAAAATGCCTTCGAAATGTATTTTTTAGGCATAATGTTAAATATAGAGAAATTAGTAAGTGTATAATGAAGTAGTTAATAGAACAGACATAGAAAGTGTAAAGAAACATCATAAACTTTTTGGGGGGTGACTAATGTCCTTTTTTATAGAGGATTTTATTACATGAGCTCTATGCCCACTGTGGGGCTCGAACTCACAATGAGATCAAGAGTTGCATGCTCTGCGGACTGAGCCAGCCAGGCACCGCCTGGCATTTTTGGAATGTTTAATTTTGTTTACTATTTTAGTTTAGTAGCCATGACATCAAAGTTGCTAATTTTATGATGAACTTTCAGAGTACATAACAAACTAGACTTTCCTACAGGGAATGAGAAAGTAAATTGTTCAGTTTTGGGAGGGATAAGTTGGATTGCCTGACTAATAAATGAGATCTTCTAGTGCCCAACTGGTACCCTGTGGCCTAAGAGAATCAACAAAGCTGTGGAGCAGCATGTAGTTCCTCTTGAGAAAGGCTTAAAACTAATAATAACAGTTGTCCTAATTTTTCTAAACGTAGATTTTTACGTAAGTGCAGCTTGTGCTGTGACACTTTAGAAATACAGTGCAGGGTTTTAATAAAATAAACCATCTCTACTATATTTAATTTGTTTTCTAAGAAAAATGAAGAGTTAATAAATTTCACTGATAAGTTAACCAGTTACTTTAGCCTCTAGTAGATTTATTTTTTTGACTCAAAAACCTAAATAATGGCTATATTTCCCTGCCTTAATTGATTATATACTGTTTTACCTTTTTAGTTTTTCTTTTTTCTTTTTTTTTTTTTTAAGATTGTATTTATTTGAGAGAGAGCGTGGGGTAAGGTGGGGTGGCGTGGGAGTGAGGGGGTGGGTGGGGCAGAGGCAGAGGGAGAAGCAGACTCCACGCTTGAGCAGGGAGCCCAACACAGGGCTTGATCTCAGGACCCTGAGATCATGACCTGAGTTGATGGCAGATGCTTAACTGACTGAGCCACCAGGCACTCTACCTTTTTGGTTCTTCATCCAATCTACCCTCAATTCCCTTTGAGATTAAGCTTTTTAAAACTTTTCCTTTCATTTCTCCCTTAACTTTTCAGTGTCTTGTAATTGCCGATTGGTTGAAGTCCCAGCCCAGTGTGTTCTATAGCCTCATGCCATGAACTCAAGCCTTGAACTTTGGCTGCTAATTAACTGATCCTTGCTTGTGGCATTCTTAGTCTCTCTGCCCATCCAAATCCTATGCGTGCTTTACAGTTTAGAAGATTAAAAGCTTCATTTAACTTTCCAGACCAAGTGAGCACACTTTTGTTTCACATTTGATGAGAATGTTGCTGCTTTCTATGCCTTCTGTTTGGTATGTAAGCTATCATTCCTTACTATAATTGTCTTATAACATTATTAAACTCTTACATTGTTTGTCTCACTTCCTGGTCGTCATTTGAAATCTTCCTGAGGGCAGTGTCCTCTGCTTTCTAGCTCTGAATTTATATTGAGTTAATTCCTGTAGCATCTACTTCAGTATTTTGCACATAAAGAACTATGTGAAACACATAGAATTCATAAAATTATAGATTTTTAGAGCTACAAATATTGGTCAAATGTTGTTATTTATAGTTGAGAGTCCTGAGTCATATAAATGTTGATTTGGGGGCATAGCATCTTCTTGAAAACATGGTATGGCTTGGGCATGTTTTATTATCTGTGTTATTTTTATTTCAGCAGTGTCTTTATAATTGTTTTTCACTTTCGTTGCTTTTTATAAGTAGCTTTTAAGAAATCCTAAACATTTAGATATGTGATTATTTTACAGAGAGACTTTTCAAACATTTTGAATAGTACTATTTAATACATGGAAACTGATTATCAAACATTTAAATTGAAAATATTTGTACCTGCGAACTGGTTTTTACTAAAAGCTGGAGTACTGTGATTATTGGTCCCTCTGTGCAGTAACTCCAAAATCTATGTTATACTCGCAGCAGTCCTATTTTATATATGTTATTGGTGTAACTATGACTCTGTTGGTAGTCTTTTCACTCTGTCTGGAAATGTAGTCCACCTCCTGAGGAAGAAAGGGAAAAAATAGTAGCATTTAATTCCATTATTCCCACAGAGCTTCAGAAATTGGCACAAAAGTTTTCATGTTAATCTCACAAATGCTGTTATTTTGAATTTATTTTATTTCAAAACAATATTCAGTGTCTTTTAATGAAATATAGGAGCTGAAACAAGGTCAGTGTTGTAGAAGGGAGAAATAAGAATGGTTTGGGGTTTGTATGAAAGGACTAGCACGATTGAAGGGAAAACTGGGCTACTAGTAACTTGCATTTATTTCTAAAAGAGTCTTCCCAAGGAGTTGGTATGGTGTTGCAAAGGTTCTGCATGAAGTCAGACATGATTGGGTTGCTGTTACTTTCCTTTAGGACAACTATAGAAGGTTACTACTATGCCGTATCAGTTATGGGCTATTGCACGTAGATTTGGAGTATACTGGTTACTGTTACTCTTTGTGCATCTTTTGCCTTTGGGAAGTTTTAACATGTTAAGGGAGTAAAGAATAATCATCTCAGGGTGCTGTGGGTGGTTCAGTCAGTTAAGTGTCTGACTCTTGATCTCAGCTTAGGTCTTGATCTTGGGGTCCCAAGTTCAAGCCCCACATTGAGCTCCACTCTGGGTATGGAGCCTACTTAAAAACAAACAAATAAACAAAAAAACCAGTATATCATCTCATAGTTACACGGGGTTGACTAGTATTTGACTAATATTCTACCAGAATGTGTGAATTATAGTCATGGAATTCTCCTGGAATCCCATCTTTGCTAAAACCAAAATTCTAGGAAAGAACAACAAGCTTTTAATAAGTACACCAAACTTGCATGTAACTTTTTTCAACCAATGGCTGTTTAATTTTACAGAGTGGTTTTTCTGGCTTATTTTCTGGATGTTATTTACAGACATGTACTCATGCAGGCAGTGGAAATACAACTCTGAATTTTGAGTACTTAGGGAAAAAGCCAATGTAAAAGAGAATTAAAATCTCTTCAGTAGAAAAAGCTCATTCGTAAATTTTAGGTTGACAGCTATCTTTTTTTTTTAAAGATTTTATTTATTTATTTGACAGAGGGGGATCACAAGTCGGCAGGAGAGGCAGGCAGAGAGAGGGGGGAAGCAGGCTCCCCGCTGTGCAGAGAGCCTGATGCGGGGCTTGATTCCAGGGTCCTGGGATCATGACCTGAGCGGAAGGCAGAGGCTTAACCCACTGAGCCACCTGGGCGCCCTGACAGCTATCATTTTTAAAAACACATGTATATGCACATACCTACACACACACGTATTTTTTTCTCACCAAAGTCTTGGAGTATTGGACTCAACATTTTAGTCTTGAGCTTTTTCTTACTAAGTTGGACTAAGGCCATATTAGAGACAGTTCACCTGGAAACATTTAATATCCTTAATATTATTTGTTCTTTTTCATATTATTTTTATTATTATAATAAATAATATTTTTTATTTTCATAATTTGTGTTAGAAAATACAGATCCTGCTGTGGAAGCTCTGTGAACCCACACTCTAAATGTTTCCCCCATCCTTTGCACCAGTCGAGTACCGTATTCTTTGGACCAGCTTATGTCCTATCATACCTCCCTTTTTGGATACCCCTTCTTCTCCCTAAAATATGGTCACAAGAGCATTGTGTTATGAGGGCTGTCCCCCAGGTTTGGAATCTGCTTAGATTCAACATGCAGGCCCTAAGTGAGTCTTGTGGCCTTGGAGGCAGGGTAGTGAAGAGAGTGCTCTGCAGGTAGAGAGGCACGTGGCTCGTGGCTTTAGTGGCTTTAGTAGCCGTTGTTTAAAGCTCTTTGCCCTGACCAGGTGCAGACTTGGGTAATTCTGTTCAGTGTTTGCTCATTTCATTATTTCCTCCTGTCCCTTTCCTTCATTCTTTCATTAAAATGAATGGTGAATGAGGGCCCTTTCACCTTTTGTTTTCCTGGGTAGTGTCTTTCTACACATTTTAATTTATCCTCTTTTATTGTCATGCATTTGCCCATTTTACCCCTTATCATTAAAAAAAAAAAAAGATTTAGCCTGAGGGAGTTCCCTGAGGTGTGGGGGGTGGAGAAGGGGAGAGGTGGAGGGAGGAAGAGGATCCCAAGCAGATTCCCTGCTGAGCTTGGAGCCTGGTGGTGGTGGGGGCTCCATCCCATGACCCAGAGATCATGACCTGAACTGAAATCAAGAGTCGAGTGGTAAACCGACTGAGCCACCCAGGAGCCCCTTTCCTTACCATTCTGAAAGACAAAATTAGGGAACTGTTTTCTCTTTTGTCACCACACTCCAGTGTGGAATGCTTGAAAGGCATTTTAAAGACATTTATGTCTGTAATTGGAAAAGGGCACTATGGGGGACACCTGGGTGGCTCAGGTCGTTAAATGTCTGCCTTCAGCTCAGGTCATGATCCCAGGGTCCATTCCCACATCGGGCGCCTTGCTCAGCTGAGAGCCTGCTACTCCCTCTACCTGCCACTCCCCCTGCTTGTGTGTACTCTCTCTTTCTTTCTCTGGCAAATAAATAAAATCTTAAAAAAAAAAAAAAAGTAAAGGGCACCATGGGAAAATATGAGCTTTGATTGTTCACATTCTAAAAGTCCATAAGATGAGGGTGTTTTTCTTTGAAAGAATACCATATGGGCTAAAAAAAAAAAAGAGTATGCTATATAATCTGGTCCTGAATTAGATGATTTAGAAACTATATAAATGCTCAGAGAAAGGAAAAAATAAAATTGGCTATATGTAGCGATTCCTTGTTTTCAGCTAGGACAGGATTTTATTCTTTGGGCTTATTCCTTACAGCTTATTTTATAAAGTCCTCTGCGGTGTGAGTTGGTGTTCTGTAAGCATTCTTTGGGTTGAAGTGAATATATTTTTCTGTTCCAGTTGTCTGTACCGGATAACTATTTACCTCCAATGAGATAAATTACATTAAAATGGGAAATAAATAGAAAAATGTTAGGCCAGAGTAAGGTATTGCTAAATAACCACGTCATTTGGCCATTGCACCGAAATGCTCCTAGATGTACAGCAAACACTTGCCACCGCATCAGAGCACACGAACAGAGATGATCATTCCTACTGCAGAGTTCTTGTGCTGATATGTACAGACTACAAAAACAAAACAAACCAGAAACAAACCCCAAATTCCACTTACTTGATAGACCCTTCTGGCAGTTACTGAGTATTGCTTCGCTCCTTAAGTTCATTGGTATAAAATTGTTTTTTAAGTATTGTTGAGCAATAAAATAGTAGTGGCCAAAAGAGCTTAGGCTGTGGCATCAGACAAATGGGGTTTCAAGTCTTAGCTCTTCCATTTATGGCCCTGTGACAGTAATCGTCTGTGGGATTAGCATCCTGGCTTGAACACCTTCGTGTTCATTGTTTATAGCTCAGAAAGAGTATAATTAAATAACTATTATTGGCATTTTTACACTGCACTGGTTTTGGACTTCGTGTGTATTATCTGATTTAATTCTCCAGGGTTCTTTGACTCTGTTTTTTGCTGTTTCCCAGTTTTCCCCATTTTCTCTCCAAAAAAATTATAGTTTCCTTAAAAAGTCAGAATTGCTATTATCTTCAACTTAAAGTTGATTAAACGTTTCCCCATGTATTTTATGTTTTTAGCTTATACTGTTTCTTCTTACCCTTCCCTCCTCTTTCTGCAGTACTGTATTGGAGGACTGAGTTTTATAAGTTAATTCTCATTTCTCAATGTGATAACTTTTTTTCTAGTGTTCTGGGATTGGCAAATAAGATGTTCTTTCCCTGGATATTTTTCCTGGTAATTGAGACATCTACTTTCAGTCCTTATCTATCTGGAGTGAGTCTCCATATAACAATACTCTTTTCCCTTTATCATTTTTGTGCCATTGTTTGAGTCTTCTCTGCTTATGTTTTTTCACTGTTGTGTCCCACAGTACTGCACATAGTATTCAAATGATAGGAGAAACATAGTTTTATAACAAGATAAAGAATGGTTTTTTCCCCCCAGTACACTCCTGGTGATGGTCAGCACTCTCTTGACCTTACATTGAGCATTTTTTAAAATTTATAAATTATTTAGAAGTCAGTGTAATTCATTTTAAAAGTGTATAATTCTGTGTGTTTTGACAAATACGTACAATCAAATATATGTAAATGTATAGTCATGTACCATATATGTAGAATAGTTTCCCCAAATCTTTACTGTGCTTTTTTTTAGTTTATTTATTGTTTTAGTATTCTCTATACCCAGAGTAGGGCTCGAACTCACAACTCTGCGATTAAGAGTTACCTGATTGAGCCAGCCAGGTATCCTACTGAGCTTTATTTCAATCCATCCCAACCATCACCCGTTAGTCCCTTACAAGCAGTGATCTGTTTCTGTACTTTTGCCTTTTTAAGAATGATATATAAATGGAATCATACAGCCTCACAGGTTTGGCTACTATGTGTATCAGTACTTCATTCCTTTTATTGCTGATAATATTCCTTAGTATGACTGTACCACAGTTTATCCATTCATCACTTAAAGGATGTTTGGGTTGTTTCCAGGTTCCAGCTATTATGAATAAAGCTGCTATAAACTTTTGCCTACAGATTGTGTGAACATAAAATTTCACTTCTCATAGATAAATATCCAGGAGTGGGGTAAGTTTAAACATGTTTGCTTACAGACTTCATAAGAAACTGCCAAATAATTTTCTTTTTTAGGATTTTATTTATTTATTTTTAAAGATTTTATTTATTTATTTGACAGAGAGCGTGCGAGAGAGGGAGCACAAGCAGGGGGAGTGGGAGAGGGAGAAGCAGGCTCCCCACTGAGCAGGGAGCCTAATGTGGGGCTGGATGCCAGGACCCTGGGATCATGACCTGAGCCAAAGACAGATGTTTAACTACTGAGCCACCCAGGTGCCCCAAGATTTTATTTATTTATTTGACAGAGAGAGAGAGCCAGACAGCACAAGTGGAGGCAGAGTGGGGGGAGAAACAGAGGGAGAAGCATGGTCTCTGCTGAGCAAGGAGCCTGATGTGGGGCTCAGTCCCAGGATCCTGGGATCATGACCTGAGGCGAAGGTGGGCAGTTAACTGACTGAGCCACCCAGACAAAAAATTTTCTTAAGTAGCTGTACCATTTTACATTCCCACCAGCAATGAGAGAGAATTCTGGTAGCTATGTATCCTTATTAGTACTTCTTACTGTAAAGTTTTTTCTTCTTGGAACCCTTCTAATGGTTGTGTAGTAGTATATCTAGTTGCAGTCTGAGTTTGAATTTTCCTGATGACTAATGATGTTGAACATGTTTTTGTGAATTTATTTACCATTTATATATACTCTTTGGTGAAGAGCCTGTTAAAGTCTTTTGCCCATTAAAAAAAAATTGATTTGGGGTGCCTGGGTGTTTCAGTGGGTTAAGCCTCTGCCTTCGGCTCAGGTCATAATCTCAGGGTCCTGGGATCAAGCCTCGCATTGGGCATTGGGCTCTCTGCTCAGCGGGGAGCCTGCTTCCCCCTCCCTCTCTGCCTACCACTCTGCCTACTTGTGATCTCTCTCTCTCTCTGTCAAATAAATAAATAAAATCTTTAAAAAAAATTGGCTTGTTTTCTTACTGAGTTTTGAGAGTTTTTTTATACATTCTGGTCAGAAGTCTTTTATTAGGTTATGTTGATGTGTAAATATTTGTAAGTATTTTCATCCGGGGAGTGATTTTTTTTTCCATTTATAATTTTTTTTGATAGATTATTCTGAGCATTGATTTTTATACTATATAAACAAAAGCTTTTAACAAGAGCATCTAAGTATGCCTCTGTTCATTAATGTAGAGGTATGGTTTTGATTATCCTATTTTATTTTCCTTCTTTGACTTTGCCTTTGTTCCCTTCATTCCCCTCTCCCCATACACACACACACCCATATTTTATTTGTAAATTAGGTCTTTTAGGACAATACAGTAAATATCTATGCTCCAAAAAAATCAATCTTGTCACACTTATGTTTAATGGACTTTGAAACAATGCAGCTGTATAAGGGAAATGAATTCTGTTCTCTGTAAAAGGATTGCTTGTTTTAACAGCTATTGAAGATGGAAGCATTTATGCCACAGTCATATAGCTTGTCAAAACTGGATGTGTTCCTGTGTTTAAAATATTTGGGATTTTCCAAAAGTTGCCATTTCCTCTTGATCCTTTCTAAGGAGGGCTTGGTTTCTGATTACAGTTAACCCCTACTTCACTGTTCAGTTACCTTTGAATAGACTTAAAGTATTTAGTTCATTTAGAAAAATGGCTGAACTTCTTAAGTATTAGCATTCCATCTGCAAATGGTGGACATTTAGAAATGTATTTATATATAACTGGATTATTTTGGATTTCTATAATAATGGAACAGGTTGGTTCTAAGGTTGTAAAAATAGGTTTTCAGGGAAACCTGAAGACAACAGCATATTCTATTCTTTTTGAATCAGTGGTAGGAGATAATATATGTCAAACGGTCCTCATTTTTCCTCATTAAAGAGCTAGAATTTATATATAAGAATCTAAAATGAATTAGAATTTCATAATCATAATTTAATTCTTTTCTACTCAGTCATTTCCATTTACTAAGGTTTTCATTTTAAATACATGGTCTATAGAGACATAGTTTTGTTATGAAGAAGCTATTGTTAAAAGTTGATAAGATATAAGAATCAGGGTCATTTTACTTAACAATGCAAAGTTATTAGAAAGGGTGGCTTTGGGCATAGACTTTTAATTTTGTCTCTAAAAATTTTTTAATTTGGCTTTTGTTAAAAAAGTAGTTTTTGCTATTTAAGTGATGTGTTTAGCTGAAGCTATATTAGAATTATTTAAAAAATAACATTTTTAATAGCAGAGGTATTTCAGTCCTCTGATCATGGGGAAATGAATGGTTTTGTGTTAACCTTGGCTTTTAAACAGGTGTGTTGCAAGAAACCCTTTTGGTGGGATGAAATAACCATGAACATAAAATCTTCCAGTGACCTCTTTTAAAGGCTCATGTACTGTAATTAACTACCCTTTAAATATAAGGGTTCTGTTTGTACTGCTAATTAAATTCATAGTTAAGACTTGTAGGGCAGCATTTAATTTATGTGTTGTTTTGTCTTGGGACTTCACTAATTTGAAAGGTGATATGAAGGTATAAATAGTGACTTTGCATCAAAATGTACCAGAAAGATACATGCTAAATTCTCAGATCATAACCTGTCTAAAAACTAAACATAAGGGTGAGAGACAACTCAAAATTTTTTATTTCCCTAGCTATTTACTATTGTTTTACTTTAGGCTCTATGATTTACCCATTGATACTGACTTGACTTTGGAATATAATATGTACAAAAAATGTACTAAAATTTGCTTGGTTACATCAGGTAGATTATTTAGTATATGATGTTGATATACTACAAATAAGGAATACATTACTAAATTTGTTTGGTTAATGCAGAGTAGGGATACCTTCAGCATACATGTCTTATATTAAAGTTTTTGTGTTCATTTCTCTCTCCTAAAAGACTCCAGTAAAATAAAGATGAGTTTAGGAAGAGAAACAGGCCTAACAAGAATGGAACTGGGAGGGAGAAGACTGTACAGTTAGGCAAAATGAAGTGATCCACACAGAAAGGAATAGGGTAGGGTGTATGTATTTGAAATGCAGATAAAATGTAGAATGATAATCACAATGTTGATTAGAAGAAAAGCATTTAGTACATTAACAGTGTCGTACAACTACCACCTATGTGTAATTCTATGTGTAATTACACCTACGTGTAATGTAAAATTCTAGAATTTGTCAAATGTAAAATTTGTAAAATCTAAATTTTGTAAAATCTAATATTTGTAAAATGTAAAATTCTAAAATTTGTAAAATGTAAAATTCTAATATGTAAAATTCTAAAAGATTTTTCTTACTCCAAAAGGAAACCCTGTGTTCATTAAACAGTTACTTCCCATTTCCTGTTGCCACAGCCCCTGCAAACCCCAGTCTGTGTTCTGTCTCTATGAATTTACTTCTTATGGATATTTCATTGTAAAAGGAATCTTGCAGTATGTGACCCTTTTGTGTCTGGTTTCTTTTACTTATTTAGCAAAGTGTTTTCAAGGCTCTTCCACATTGTAGTGTGTATCAGTACTTTATTCCTTTTTATAACTAAATGATATTACATTAGATGAATATACCACAATTTGCTTATCCAGTCTTCCATTAATGGAGATTTGGGCTGCTTCCATCTTTTGTGTGTTTTGAATTGTACTGCTTTGAACATATGTGTACATGTACTTGCTCGAGTACCTATTTTTACTTCTTTTAGATACATACCTAGGAGTGGGATTATGAAGTCATATGGTAATTCTGTGTTTAATTTTTTGAAGGAATTATCACACTCTTTTCCATAGCGGCTGCATCATTATACATTCCCACTGGCAATGTACAAGGTTTCCTATTTCTCTGTAATCTCACTAACAGTTATTATTTTCCGTTTTTTTTTTAATTATTATTATAGCCAACTTAGTGGGTGTAAATGGCACCTCATTGTGGTTTTGAAATGCCTAGTGATATTGAATGGCTTTTCATGTGTTTGTTGGCCATTCATTTGGCTTCTTTGAAGAAAATATCTCTTCAAGTCCTTTGTTCATTTTTTTAATTGTGTTGTCTTCTTGTTACTGAGCTATAGTAGTTCTTTATGTTTTGGATACTAGATCCTTATCAAATATGTGATTTGAAAATATTTTTCTTCAATTCTGTAGGTTGTCTTTTCATTTTCTTGATAATATCCTTTGATGCACAACTGTTTTTAATTTTGATGAAGTCCAGTTTAACTGTTTTGTTGTTGTTGTTGCTTTTGGTGCCAAATCCAAGGTTGTGAAGATTTACCACTATGTTTTCTTCTAAGAGTTTTATGGTTTTGGTTCTTAGGTTTTGATTGTTGATCCATTTTGAGTTAATTTTTCTTAAAGATTTATTTATTAGAGAGAGAGGATTTGGGGGGGAGGGCAGGAAGAGAGAAGACTCCCACTGACAATGGAGCCTGATGAGGCACTCTATCCCATGACCCATGTGATCATGACCTGAGTTGAAACCAAGAGTCAGAGGCTTTTAACTGACTAAGTCACCCAGGCGCCCCCTGAGTTAATTTTTGTGTATTTTGTGTTTTTTATGTGACATGGGTGTTCAGCTTCATTGTTTTTTGTGTGGATATCTTAATTGTCCAGCACTATTGGTTGGATAGACCATTCTTTCTTTTGAAATTGGGAAGTGTGTGTCCTTAAACTTTGTTCTTTTCCAGTATTGTTTTGGTTATTTGGAGCTGCTTGGAATTTCATATGAATTTGAGAATTGGTTTTCCAGTGTCAGAAAGAGCTATAGGGATTTTGATAAGTGTTGCATTGAATCATTCAATTACTTTGGGTAATATTGCCATTTTAATAATATTAAGCCCCCGAGGTGTGAGCATGAAATGTCTTTCCATTTATTTAGGTCTTCTTTAATTTCTTTTTTTTTTTAAGTTTTTATTTTAATTCCAATAAGTTAACATAGAATGTTATCGTAGTTTCAGATGTACAGTTTAGTGATTCACCAATTCCATGTATCTAATTTTTTTAGGCAGTGTTTTCTACTTTTCATTGTACCAGTCTTTCATCTTATCTGCTAAATTTGTTCCTATGTATTTTATTTTGGATGCTATTATAAATGGAGTCATTTTCTTAATTTCCATTTTATTTTATTTTATTTCACTTGTTCTATTTTAAGTAGGTTCCATGTCAATCATGGAGTCCAATGCAGGTCTTGAACTCATGACCCTGAGATCGAGACCTGAGCTGATACCCAAGAGTCAGGTGCTTAACTGACTGAGCCACCCAGGCGCCCCTTCTTAATTTCTTTTATAGATTGTTTATTGCTGATATATAGAAACACAGCTGTTTTGTGTGTTTGTGTGTTGATCTTGGACTGTGGCAGAAAATATACTTAAAATAAATTTTGAGGGGTGCCTGGCTGGCTCAGAGGCGAGTAACTCTTGATCTTGGGGTCATGAGTTCAAGCCCCACATTGGGTAATTGGGGTGTGTGTGTGTGTGTGTGTGTGTGTGTAAATAAGTAACTTAAAAATCCAAAGAGATTGCTAAAAATAAATAAAAAAGATAAAATAACTTTTAAAAATCCAAAGATTTAAAATAAATTTTGAAGGATAGAATTTGATAGCCAAAACAATGTGGGAGAAGTATATTTCAAGCACAGAGAACTCCTTGAACAAACATTTATTAAACTACATTTGCATGGGGATAGTGGGGAAAACAAAGAACTATACTGGGGGGAAAAAGCACAAATAGTAACTCTAATAGAAAACAGATTATGAGACAGTATAGGGAGAGGGCAAAGAAAAAATGAATCCATATCTAATGATGATTTCTGTTTTGTGAAAACAACTAGCCAAACATTTAATGGCTAAATGAAGTAATGAAGGTGAAAATACATGAAAATCTAGCAAAGCATTATGGAAATGTAAGGTGAAGTGATCTCTCCCGTGCCCTTTGGTTTCCATATCAATTTGTGTAATAGTCAACTAATAGGGAAACTAATTTGTTTTTAGGGAGTTTGGCTGGTTTTAAAGAGTTAATCAGCAGGAAATTGTGACCTACTTGCTTTTGGGAACAGAGCTGTTTACTTATAATTATTACACACTCCTTTAGTATTGAAATATATAGTATATGAAACTTTCCAGCCTTTATTCTTAGCCCTTTCACATTTTAAATCATTGGGACAGTAGTTTCTTTAACAGAATTTTCTATAATTCAGTTTCTTAGGTGTACAACAACTAGTGCTGTATTACTGTCCCTGTGTTGCTGTAAGAATGATAAGTTTAATGTTTCTGTTTTGTGCTAGAGGGACATTAATTGGGAGGGAAAAAAGAAATCGACTTTTATAAACAGAGACAAGGGCTATTAAATCTCTTTGTAGTCTTCTGAAATTTAAAAAAAAAAAACAGGTAAATACTATTATTGTAATTGTGTGCTTGGTCAGAGAGGGGAAAATACTTTGCTCTTGTGTGGAAATAGTTTCATTTGAATATAGCATTCCTCTGCTTCTGTCGAAGTGGCGATAACCATTTAATCCCATTCCAAATCACAAAAGAGGACAGCACACTTTGAAAAACTTCGTATTATTAGATTAACTTTTGTGTGATAAGTAAGTAGGACAGAAACAGGAAAAATAATTACTTAAAATGGGGATGGCAAATTTAAGTTCCCATTCTGTCTTTCACTGTTCATTGTATCCATAACAGATACTGCTAATAAACCATAGCTTTTCTATTGAATTTTGTTCTGGCCTTAGAAATTTTCTCAATCTACGGGCAGTATTTAGGAGTTAGCATGTGACAGGAAACCTGTTTCTGTCCTCTGCTGAATATAAGTTTCACAAGGGCAGTTTTCTCCTTCATTTTATTCATTCCTTTATCCCCAGTACCTAGAATAGTGTTTGACACAAAGTAGAGACTCAGTAAATGTCAAAACAAGTAAATGAAGAGATGAGTATCTGTTTCAGAAAGTGTTTGTGAGATAGGCAGGCTTGGAGACTTGAACTTTGATTCCTTTGTTTAAGCATCAGAATCTGTTCCCCTTTAGGTGGATGTTTGTGTGATTTTATTAGCTTAGGTCAGCACAGTCTTTCTTCTGGTTTTGAATATTCTTGCATGTTTTTCATACTGAGCATGGCTGATCTGGCCATGTGCCACACATATGGTTGACATCTTAGAGTAACAGAGATAGAAGTACATTTGATAGCTTGATCAGTATTCATTTCCCAATATATAATAGCTTAATTTTGTTGAATTTGCATTTAAAATATTATAGACAGTGTGCTAATTACTGCAATGTCAATGTGGATTAGACAGCTGACAAAGCAAACAGTCGAGGACCAACATCTGTGCCAAAACACCTTTAATTACAGTAGGCTTTGATCGGCCTAATTTTTTCCATAAATAAATTCATTATATTGGAACTGTTCAAATCTCTGAGAATAATAAGCCAACAGTTTTTTTTTTTCAAAATCTATACTACACGAAAGAATAAATGTCTTTTTCCATTCTTGCTTAAGTAAAGTGCTGTTATTTTTTAAGAGCTGTTAGGCAAATGTATTTTTCATAAAATCCCCTAGCATGAAGTAGATGCTTGTTTTAATTTTTATTAATATTAAACTTCTAATATTATGTATCTAAGAAATTTTAATATTTTTCTAGTAGATGCCATTGTCGAGTGATTTTGTCCTTGGAAAATTAGAGACATATTGTTTCTTTTCATAAAAGATGGAGGGCAGGTGTCCTTGGTCTCTGAACTGTTGGATTAGGGCTGTGTGACAGTTTTTAATGTATTTTCAGACTGCTGTATAGTACAGTTATTCTATGCTAATTTTGGAGAAAACGATTGTTACCACCTTCAAAGGACAGGGATGCACAGATCATCTCTGAATTTTCTGCTAGAATTACCTTTGGGAGCATCTGTATGAGAAAGCACAAGCTTCTAAGTGTTTTGTAGTTGAATATAAATTTTGTTCTTTCCAGTCTTTTAGAACTTACACTAAAGCTGCATCAAAAAACATGAAAATAAACAGTTGTAAAGTTCAGTAAGATTTATGATTTAGTATTTGAAAATAGAACATGGTTATATGGTGATGACTTTTAAAAATAACTTTAAGATCATTTCTTATACAAAACAATGCCCTGACAGTCTAAGATGAAAATGACGTATGTTTTCATATTGTTTATGACGCATTGCAATGCGTTTGAAATTACAGCTGAAACCTTTGTCAAACCCTTGGGAGAGGTAGATTGTGCAAATAAAGAGAGCAATTCCTTTTTTCAGAGAAGAAATGGGTTTTCTTTTGATGGTTATGGTAACATGATGGAATCCAGGGCTAAGGTCTTGGCAGGCATTATGTGCAATTAAGGAGATTAAATATGAAACTGACTTTCAAGTAGTTCTGTGGCTAAATTATATTTACCATACTTAACAGTTTATAAGGGTCAGTTTATTTGTAAAACATATTTAAAGACTTTATTGAGAAGTTAAAATGTAAACACAGAAATCCCTTAGAGGACAGTGCAGACAGTTACGTAATCAAGTATACTTGAGTTGTGTAGGTCAAAGCATAGTTACCTTAGAATTTTTTTTTTTTAAACCTTAGAATTTTAGATAAGGTAGGTAGCATTGTTGGCTTGGGGTAGTGGTTTTTTTTGGTGGGGGGGGGGTCTAAGATTTTATTTATTTATTTATTTGACTGAGAGAGCACAAGGGGGGGACTGGGAGAGGGAGAAGCAGGCTTCCCGGCTGAGCAGGGGGGGCCTGATGTAGGACTTGATCCCAGGACCAGGGATCATGACCTGAGCCAGTGGAGATGCTCAACTGACTGAGCTACCCAGGCAGCTGGTGGTAGTGATTTTTGTAAGGTGTGGACAAAGTGTAGCATGGTAGAAACAGACCACACTGGTAGATAAAGCAACCAAGTTCTAGTCCAAGTTCTGGGCCATTAAGGACATTTTTGACTTCAGTCAAATTATTTAATTCTCTTTAATCCTTTTTTTTTTTAATTTTCAAAATGTGTGTGTATGATAATTTCTAAATGATGTTTTTGTTTTCTTATTTCTAAACTCTCTTCATCTATTATGCTAAAAAAGATTTACCGGATTGAAAACAAATTTTTTTAAGGAAAAAGTTGGCTTACCTAACTCAGTGTTTAAGGATGGTTTTGGTCCTTTTAAACACTCAAATTGGTTGGTTTTCTTAAATATGTTTTCTTTAATGATAGTAGACTGTCACTGTGAAATGACTTCAAGTTAGATTGCTGCAGTTAATTTTTAAAAAATATTCTCAAAGTAAAATTTTAGTTTGTGTTAGTAGTTTGGATAAAACCTAGTATTTTCAAATTAGGAAAAATTGGAAGCTCTCAAAAATAGTATATCATTAAATATAAAAACATTAAAATGTAGGGTGGTTTGAATGGTCTGTTACAATACTGCTAAGCATAGTAGCAAAATTAGCCCTTATGGGTGTTATTTACCATAAAAGCTTTATTTATAAAGGATGAGCAGATTGAATCAGAAGCAAAAATTGAGCTTTCTTCTGGTCAGCCTTATTATACAAGACAGTGTTTTGCAAATTGGGGCACATGACCTGTAAGTAGGTTGTAAAATTAATTTAGTGGGTCATGGCTGGCATTATGAAAAATATAATGTAGAGGTGCCTGGGTGGCTCAGTTGGTTGGGTATCTGACTCTTGACTTTTGGCTCCCATCATGATCTCTGGGTTGTGGGATCCAGCCCTGCCTCGGGCTCCATGCTGAGCGTGGGGCCTGCTTGGAATTCCCTCTCTCCCTCTTTCTCTCCCCTCTATTCATGCTCTTTCTCTAGGAAAAAAAGGAAAAATATGATGTAGATGACAGTATATTACATGTAGTGACAGTAAGCACTTTTATGCAACTTTGATTTCAGTTATTGTGTATGTTGGTTCACAATGTAAAATGTATTTCTTAACTGACCTCCATCTTTGGTATGAGCACTTAGCACAGCACATAGTATATTCAGGGTAAAAGGCAGTTAGTAAATGCTCAGCTGCACAAAATTTAATTTAGTAAATCTGTATGGGAGAGACCCCAAAATACTTTGAGTAAACTTTTCTAATACAAAATGGCATTAAGAAGATTGCTCGAAGTTTTATGCTGTGTTGGGATGGTTTTGTTACATGCCAGTGGCCTTCCTGGTTATAGGGGCTATGTCTCATTGAGTTTTATATCAGTGTGCATGATGGGAAGGGACTAATTTTTAGAGTCAGAGATCTGGGTTCTATTTTTGAGTCCCTAACACATAAACTTTGGAACATTTGACAGTTTTTTCTAGTACTCTTGAGCTTCCACTTTATTTAAAAAGGAAAATAATAGTACTTCATGATTAAGAGAGATACCACTTATAAACACCAAGTATTTTGCCTGGACATAATAGATGCTTAATAAACATTTTGTTAAGTTAACTTAAAGGCTATAAAAATAATTGAGTATTAGTGTTTATTTTAAAACACTGTTTTGAGTATCCTGGAAGAAGTATGGAGTGTAAGATTAATTGGATCACATCCATGGGTAGAAATTCCCCATGACCTTTTGCAAAATAAAAAGAAGCCATAATTATAGAAGATAACTTTTTTTTTTTAAATCAAACATTTCCCAATTAAGAAAGTGTAATGTGCAAGTTGTAAATTAGAAGTCAAGTAGGCCAAAATCAAATCAAAGAGTTACTTGTTAAGATTAAAAATGAATTCAAGTAAACCCTCCTCATGTCAAAAAGCCCAGGTAAAGAGTCATTAGTAATCCTTGGAACTGTTGATGTTCATGTGTAAATTATATACGCAGGGATGAAAAACAGGAGTATGTTTAGATGGAATCTTGATCTAAAATGTTGTTTAAAATTAGAAGCAGACGGGACTGTTGAAAGAATAGAATATTCTTGGCTTATTTGCAAACATTCAATCAATCACTTCATAAAGTGGTTCACTCTGTAGTTTTGAGAAAATTAATGGCTGGAGTTAATGGAACTGTTGGCTGGATTTATGTAATATAAAGATAGGTTATCTATATAAATCCCATTATAAGAAGGTTTGTTGAAAAGTCACAGAAAATCGTGTGTCAACTAGTCTTGCTATGTGTTTTTTTAAGATTTTATTTTTAAGTAATCTCTACACCCAGTGTGGGACTTGAACTTACAACCCTGAGATCAGGGGTTGCATGCTCTACCAACTGAGCCAGCCAGGTGCCTCAGTATTGCTATATTTTAATATTCAGATATTGGAACAATAATTATTGAATCTGCTTTTACAAAAGAAAAGCCTCCTTCATTGGCAAACTGGAGTTATTTTAGAGGATTATTGGAGTATGTTGATGAGAGAGAAACAGTGAAGATTATCTATGTAAGCTTTATAAAACCTTCCAAAGTTCAGATCCAAAAGGAATAAAAAAAATTTGTGTTGCCGTAGAATGGAGGAGGAATGTTTATTCATGGAGCCACATTGGCTTAAAACTGGAAATAAATATTGGTTGTGAACTGTCATTTCTCTAGAGGAAAAAGTGTGTCTCTGTGTGTGTGTGTGCGCGCACGTGTGTTTGTGGGTCCCCAGGAAATTGGTACTAGGAATAATCTCATTCCGTATTTTTGTAAATGCTGTAAAGAAGGGTGTATACAGTCAACATTTAGCTCCTTTGGGTAGTGAATGCCCCAGGGAAAAAACCTCTAAGTGCTGGTAATGTGTGAGGAAAAAAACTGAATGAACTAGTGTGGTATAGTTTTCAGTGGTTTATTTAGGAAAAATCATATGATTTGTGTTTATTAACTGAGGAGTCCTGAATTCAGTTGTAATCAGGATAAGAATCAATAAGCTGTTGTAGATGGCTCTCTGTAGCTACTGTGCTAAGATCAGTAAGATGGTAGGCATTCTTTGGAAGAGTGTGAGAACAGCATGTTATCTTGCCTTTGTACAAAACTATGCTTTAGACACACAAAAAAGAAGTGCTCTATGTTCTTCTGTTAGATGAAAATAATGAACTAACTGGACACATGGCAGTAAACTACAAATACTTCTTAGAGAGGAGGATATAATTGAGGTTATTGAAATATGATCTTCAATAAATTCAATAAATTCTTCAGAGTCCATCACGCTGGAATTGAGGGTGGGTTAAAAGTGCTTCTAGGAGTTTTATTATAAGAGTTAAGTTTTAGGATAAATTAAAGAGCTCTCCTATATATTCAAGAGTAAACTTGTGGAAATCAGTACTGCCAGATAGGATATAGATTGAAAAAAACATTTCATGAAAATTAGATTCACAGATGATCCTGCATAACGGAATATTAAAGAAAACTGGAGATAACCTAAAATGATGTTTTTTTCCATTTGGAAAACGACATGAAGGTTTCCCTCATTGTCGGACAGAATTCAGAATTTGATGGAATGCTGACCTGACTGCACATGCAGTCACTTTTCATTTGAAAACTTGGGGAGCAGAGTTGTCATGACTGGAGACCACCCGGGGTGTGTAGCGCCTCTCAGTGCCCTTGAGGCCTCAAGGAAGTCCCCTTCTGTATTTAGTTTGCTAATAGGTTTTTTTTTCTTTTCCAATTTGTATCTAACAATATGGTTGTATAGTTTGCTTATTTTGTCTGTTAGGTAAGTGCTCTCAGGTAAAAATTTATTTTTCATGATTATCACAGGGTTTTAATTTATTCTTGAGGCAAATTTTTGATAATGTATATTTTTCTGGAATATTATCGATTCTATATTTTTTCAAATATTGGCATAAAGTTGTTCATAGTATTCTTCTATGGGTATTAAAAGTCTTTTTGGGGGTGCCTGGGTGGCTCAGTCAGTCGAGCGCCTGTCTTTGGTTTAGGTCATGATCCCAGGGTCCTGGGATTGAGCCCCACATCGGGCTCCTTACTCAGCAGGGTGCCTGCTTCTCCTCTCTGTGGCACCCCCCCCCCAGCTTGTGCTCTCTGGCTCTGTCTCTTTGTCAAATAAATAAATAAAATCTTTTTTAAAAAAGGTCTCTGTTGGTAGCTATAATTATGTCTTCATAAGTTCTTTTTGCCACCCCCCTGTTTTTTTTTTCGCTTATTTTTTTGACATCAGATTTATAAAGTAGGAACTTTACTATTTATTCATCATTTTACCCTAATATAATGCCCTCATATAACAGGCCCCCAGTTAACTTCTGCTGAACTGAACTGAGCCTGACTTTAGCTCTTCTGTCTCTGGCCAGTAGTGTTTGTACATTGCTCATTTTTCTTTCCCATTTGCCTCCATCCCCGAAGGCAGGCATTTTCAAACATTTTTTTTCCTCTCTTCTGTGCCAGTGTATTCTTTTTATTGGTGATTTTATCCTATCCAAGCTATTGCCATCACCTTTATTTGGATAGCGCCTGAATTTATAACCCTGACCTGACCTCTCCTCTAAGCTCCAACTGCTTGCTTGACGTTTCTGTCTGCTCCACCTTCAGTGTAGCCCAACCAGAGTGAAACTTTCCTTCCCTCCACCCAAACCAGTTCTGCCTCCAGATTTCCTGTTTTCTGTTAATTGGCGCTGCCACTCTCCCAGGCACAAAACATCAGTCATTGCCGCTCCTCTCTTACCTTCTACGTGTCCTCCCCTGCCAGGTTCTCTGCAGCCCACCTTCACCGGGTCTCCATATGTAGGCATCCCTTTTGTCCCCTCTGTCCCCACGTGCATGCAGACCCTCAGTACTTTGCGCCCCAGCTGTTGCAGCACCTCCTGCCTTTTTGGCCGAGCCCGTTCATCTTCCGGACTGAAGGACGATTTACCTTGCTACAGCCCCATCATCAGCACATGTGTTAGCCTCACTCAAGTTGCGCAGCTCTCCCACAGCCTTCTCCAATAGGTCCGACCCCCTGAGCTTTCCAGGTCTTCAGCAGTCATGCCCACTTCCAAGTTGGTGTGTCTCTCCCTTACTGCCCTGCCCATGCTTGTGTTTCAGCGTGAGCGTTACATCTCTGTTGCTTTCTTGTGTTGTCCAGCTGCCGACTCTTCAAGGAATACCCTTTCCTTCCCCCTGTCTGTTGAAAGGAAGCTTGTCAAGGGTAATCTCTTATATTCTTGGCTGCCTTTGGGAACCTGCAGAACATTTCTTGTGTGTGTGTGTGTGTTTTTGTTTTTGTTTTTCTCCTAGGGCACTTACCTCGCTTTGTGATAGAGCCATTTGTGTACTTACTTAATATACTAGATCATAAACTCCTAGTGGGGAGGAATTGTTTCTTAGCTTTTTCTTTTTTTGTTGCCTCAGCAGTTTGTTGGCAGGAAATACTGATTGAAAAAACTTCAAGGAAATTTCTTACACTCTCTTCCTTAAGTCTTCCTAAAACATTTACCGTAATGTGAATTCACACTATAGAAGCGCCATAAACTTGGCCTTTCTAGAGACTTAGCTGCAGGTGTACCCATCCTGCTCCTGGTGGACTGGTGTTACCTTTCTCACAGGTGCCGTCTTTATAATAGTTGGAGGGAGTCTAGAGACATCACAACAGAACATGAATTTCTGCTGTGGCAGGCCTCAGTTGTATCTTGTGTTGTCTTTCTTTTTTTGCGTAGGTAGATGGGGCTTATTTCGTTTAAATGAAGGATTTCAAGAACTCATGATGGATATTTTAAAGTTTAAGGTGAGTTAATGTATGTGAAATGTGGATCTATAAATGCAAGAGGTAAATCTCACTATTTTTGTCTCTTAATCTGTAGAATGAACATGATTAAAAATGAGAGATTAAATTTTATTTACATTAAAGGAAGGCATTTTAGGCCAGTCTGTCAGTATGTTTTACATGGATGGTATTGGCAAATATTAGAATTATGCTTTGAAATTATGATTTGAAAAATCCTGATGAGCCTGTCCGTTACCTTGTCAACAAATTAAACTTTTGAAATTCCATCATGATAAAAGATTGGGGAATGTTTGGGAATATGGTGAACAGATATACATAAGAATTGTATTAAGCATTAGTTTGCTACCATTTATGAAGGTTAGGTTTCTATTCCGCCCGACAGCTTGAGTACAGAGATGGATGTGCTAACCCAGTCTTTGTTCTGTGGCTTCCACTTCTCCCTCCCTCCTTGCCTGCCTTCCACAAGTGTTTTCTGAGTTCTTAGTGTGATTAAGGTACTGGGCTGGAAACCAGCGATGCGTTGGTGAGTAATGCAGATCCCGAAGCTGCCTGCCGGGAGCTTCTAGGCCCCTGGGCCCCTTGGTTATAGATGCATAGGATAAAGTTCCTGATTTTGTAAGAGAAAATAATTTCTTACTGTTTATATTTTTATTTTATTTTTTAAATGTTTTTATTTATTTATTAGAGAGAAAGCACTAGCAGGGGGAGTGGCAGGCAGAGGGAGAGGGAGAAGCAGGCTCCCTGCTGAGCAGGGAGCCCTATGCAGGGCTCGATCCCAGGACCCAGAGATCATGATCTGAGCCAAAGGCAGACGCTTAACTGACTGAGCCTCCCAGGTGCCCAGTGTTTATCTTTTTAAAGGAGAGGCAGGTAACTCAAGTTCAGATTGATAGTCATTTCACCAGTAACTAGAATTTTAAAGTTTAGAAGTATGAAAATACCATTCTCAGGACAGGCACAGACTTTTTAATCTGAATCTTAGTATACTGATCTCTGTGAATAGGGATGTTACCAGGAGTTAGTTGGCTTATCTCTGTAAATAGGGATGTTACGAGAAGTAATTAATGTTTAGCAAGCACTTTGATATTTACACCCAGTGGCTGTAAACAGTTATTAAAAAGTCATTTTACAGGTCAGAATGGCAGGTGCAGTGGTGGGGCCAGAGTGAGGGCCAGAAAAGCAGGGTCTTTACAGCTTTGAAGGAGACACATGTGAAGATGTTCTATTCCCGAGTAAACGTTTTATTATTAAACATTTACAGTTGGGATTTCATCTGTAGATTTCTGTACGCTTCCCGGTGTCCGAAGAAACCATGTCAAGCTCTGTTTATGAACACACATAACTTGATTATTTCTTGATTAGAGTGGTGTATGTACAGTACCCCGGATTCTAACTCTTCATAGTGAGGGTAACTCCCTTAGAAGTGTCATTTCATGGGAAAACCACAAGCACTGTATTCTTTGTATTTGGGCATGAGCAGTGGCCGGTGGGAGTTGCAGTTTGGTGTGGGGAGAAGATGGTGGACATGGAGCCCCGGTCCTAACCGCCTGCTCGCCTCCTTTTTGCTTCTGCTGGCTGGCCCGTGACCTTGAAGTTGCTTATTGCTGTCTCCTTTGACACTTAGGCAAAGCACCTGTATTCTTTTGTCTCAGTCACATAAAAAATTTTTGAGAGTTTTAGAATAGAACTTCTTCAGATCCTGGTGAATAATAATCATAATCATAAATCTGTGATTTGGAGAGCAGTTGCAAAAAATAGGCAAAATAAGTTGGCGTTTATCATAGATTATTTGCGAGAGGGATTCAATACTTGCGTTACATTTAAGAATTTACAGCTTCAACAAATCTAAATTATGAGTGATTCATCATTTGAATAGGATTTTACAAGTTACTCGGACTGGGTACAAGCATTATATGTATTTCTATAAGTAAAGGTTTAGTTGCTATCAAACTGCTGCTAATTGTTTCTGTAAGCTCACTGGGTTCTGTGGTGCTTCCTTCTCCCCCAAGTGAGGAGAGAAGATAGTGCTCATGAGGGCAGTGGCTGAGTGCATGTGCTGTTAATCCCGTGGAAAAAAATTACACTAAGTATACTTCTTAAAAAAATGCTTTGAAATTTTATCTGGCTGAAAAATTACTGGAGACAACTCCTGAGCAGAGAAAAAAATTTATAAACCATGCATGGCACGTTTACAAATTCTTTGAAAAAACTTGTCTCTGAAGGTCTTTGGAGTGATTATTTATCCCTCTATTCCCATATGTCACACATTGCCTTTTTACCCCTGGGGAGTAACCATATTGCATTATTTGTGATCCTTTGGAGTTGTATGAAATGATAATTTAACTTCTCAGATGTGGTTAATCTACAGGCCCTGCTTCCTAACTATTAGCATACATGGCATGACAGGCTTAAATGTTTCCAGGTGTGATTAAAGAACTTGGACGGTAAATTACTCCTAGATTATCTTGGCCACTGTAATTTACTACAAAACTGCAGCTTTGGCAACAGCATTCGAAAAGAGTATGTTAACAGTAACTCCACTTTGAGACACATTTTACATTAAATAAATTAACTGTCTTCTTGAGACAGTTAAGTGTTTCTTTTTTATACTATTTCAGATCCATATTTTGTCTTTCAGATGGCTGAAGTTTTGTTAATAGGCAGCTCTGGATTTACATAATTGAATTGTTTTGTAAGACCTAGGGTAGTTTGGGAGTTCTCTCCCCACTGCCGTTGGAAGCTCCGCTCCCCTCAGCCCCGCTTTTTATCTCTGCCCTGGTCCACAGAGAAGCCATCATCTTTCCTCCACTCCACAGCTCGTCCCACTTCAGGGAATGGAGTCTCGTTTTCCTCCCCCCCCCAAAAAAAAAGGCTCACCATTAATCAATGCATAAGAGAGCCTATTTAACACTCTGTTGTGTTGTTAGCAGTAAAAAATCCTTGGATATCTAGAGGATGTGTTGTTAATAGAGACATAAGAGAGACTGTGTTCTGTTTTGTAGCTGGCCAGAGGCAGAGTGAAAGTTGGGGCGAAGGTAGCAGGTGGGGTGAGATGAGAGAGAGGCAGCAGGCTGGCCGGGGGTGCTGGAAAGCATCCTCAGCTGAGCTCTGCTGGCACACACTGTTCTTACCCATGGTCCTCTCTTCAGCTTAGCACCTGCCCTCAAATCTCCAGTCCCTGTCCTGGTCTTCAGCCCTGCTTAAACTGTCCCACCTTTCCCTGCCCATTACCTGTCCTGGAACATTTCCTGCATCCCAGAGCGCCTCCCCTCTGGCCCCACTCTGGGAGAGAGACACAGTGTTCTCTCACTCTCTAGCTGAGGGGAGGTAGGCATGTCCTCTATCCCACTACTGGAGGGGAGGGAGGTGCCCGAAACCCCTCGGAGTTTTCTTACTGAAATGTTTTTACTCATGCTGTTAGCTTTTACAGAATTGTAAGCATTCTCTAGTGCTATACAAATAGAATATATGTGTTAAAAAGGCTTTTGTTGCTGGTCTGAGGCAGCGTAATAACCATTTATATAACATTATCATTTTGAGAGTGTCCCAGGTTCCAAACAATTAACCTAAAACGGGTTTTTGAAACATATTTTTCTAGGAAGACCATTTTATCTGCTGGAATGGAACTCAAGTTCAGTATCTTCCTTCACTTTTCATAACCTGGATTTATTTATTTATTTTATAAGTGAACTCTACCCCCGACTTGGGGCTCAAATTCACAACCTTGAGATTACTGACTGAACCAGCCAGGTGCCTCTTCTTAACCCTGTATTGTAATGAAAGCTTCAAGTAAGACTCAGATTCTTAGTGAAAGAGAAGATAGGGATCTTTTTTCCTTGTAATTTTGCATTGGTTGCCTGGTTTTTTTTTTTTTGTTGTTGTTGTTCTTTTTTAAAGATTTTATTTATTTATTTGTCAAAGAGAGAGCGAGTGAGAGAAAGAACACCAGCAGGAGCAGCAGAGGGAGAGGGAGAAGCAGGCTGCCCACTGAGCGGGGAGTGTGATGCGGAACTTGATCCCAGGACCCTGGGATCATGACCTGAGCTGAAAGTAGACGCTTATCCAACTGAGCCACCCAGGAGTCCCGGTTTTAACATGCCAGTGTAAATCGTTACCGATTACTTGGTTTTGGGGATCATCTTTGAAGTATTCATGGTATGGAAAGATTCATCCACTATTTTAGTTATTTTTGACATTCTAGTAAGGGTGTTACATATGGCAGAATGAAACTTAATGGACCAGAAGGGGCATAAGTAGAAATTTTGCACTGATTTTATTCACAAAAACATAAATTTTAAAGGACTATTTGATCAGAGGCATTGAATAAACTTCAATTCTCCGAGTGACTTTGTCCCTTGAAAATTGTTTACTAACCTGTGGGGTTATAACTAGAGGCATTTGCTAATGTATTTGCAGTGACTGTTGAAATAATTCAAATTTATTGACCATAGGAGGATATTAAATATTTATCTTTTCTGCTTAGTGCCTGTAGTGAAATAGAATATAAGTTAATGGTTAATGGCTTATAGGCTGTTATTTCTGAAATAGTACTTTCATGTACTTTATCCAGTGGTGTTACTTATATTTTATAAGTGTTAAAAAGCATATTTGGAATCAACCATACATAAATTTTCCTGCTTAGCAAAACAATATTCCAGAAGAGATTTTTAACTATGTAGGGTGTGTGTGTGTGTGTGTGTGTGTGTGTGTGTTTAACTGCAGAGGGAGAAAAATATGTAAGTTGTGGGCTAAGGAGATATCTATCTTTTTCTTTAAACAAACAAACAAACAAATAAACGGAGGGGCACCTGCGTGGCTCACTTGGTTAAGCATCCGTCCGACTCTTGATTTTGGCTCAGGTTATGATATCAGGGTTGTAAGATCGAGTGCAGCCTGCTTAAACTCTCTCTGCCCCTCCCCCCTCTAAAAATGCAAAAATAAAAAGCCCAAATAGAATGGAATAATGATGTATTAATGTTATATAGTGTGTGTTCTGGCACATATGTGATACCTAGTACAATCTGGAATTATAAGGTTGGTAGTAATTCAGCATATGAGAATTTGGCAATCACATTAGATTAATATTAAGATAACCAAACCAAAAAATGTGTTTGTAGATGTAGAATCAGAGAAAAAAAGCTTACTTATGTAGGTTTCCCTCAAAGTAATGATAATGTCATATCAAACTAAAAAGGTCTTAACATGAAATTTTATTTGAATTGGTATGAATGTTAAGGACACAAAGCAGTATTTGTAAGTTTTAAACTTTAAGGAAAATAATTTATAGAATTATTTTGAATTTCCTGAAACCTAGGTGTTCAGAATTGACTTACAAAAGATAATAAGAGAAGCTTTGGTTTTTCTACAGCCCTGAGGGACTGTTTGAGGGTTTTTGTGGTTTTTTTTTGTTTTTTTAAAATTTTTTATTTTAATAAACATATAATGTATTTTTATCCCCAGGGGTACAGGTCTATGAATCGCCAGGTTTACACATTTCACAGCACTCATCATAGCACATACCCTCCCCAATGTCCATTTCCCCACCACCCTCTCCCGTCCCCCCTCCCCCCAGCAACCCTCAGTCTGTTTCTTGAGATTGAGTCTTTTATGGTTTGTCTCCCTCCCAATCCCATCTTTTCATTTTTTCTTTTCCTACCTCCCCCCAACCCCCCCGCTTTGCATCTCGACTTCCTCATATCAAAGAGATCATATGATAGTTGTCTTTCTCCGATTGACTTATTTTGCTAAGCATGATACCCTCTAGTTCCATCCACGTCGTCGCAAATGGCAAGATTTCACGTCTTTTGATGGCTGCATAGTATTCCATTGTGTATATATACCACATCTTCTTTATCCATTCATCTGTTGATGGACATCTAGGTTCTTTCCACAGTTTGGCTATTGTGGACATTGCTGCTATAAACATTTGGGTGCACGTGCCCCTTCGGAGTACCATGTTTGTATCTTTAGGATATATACCCAGTAGTGCAATTGCTGGGTCGTAGGGTAGCTCTATTTTCAGTTTTTTGAGGAACCTCCACACTGTTTTCCAGAGTGGTTGCACCAGCTTGCATTCCCACCAACAGTGTAGGAGGGTTCCCCTCTCTCCGCATCCTCGCCAGCATCTGTCATTTCTTGACTTGTTAATTTTAGCCATTCTGACTGGTGTGAGGTGAGGGTTTTTGTTTTGTTTTGCTTTCTGTTACATTAATTTTCAAGATCCCAAAGTTGACAGCATTAATGTGGTTAAGTTTTTTAAAAAATTTAGATATTTTAAATTTTATTTATTATTATTGTTGTTTTTTAAAGATTTTATTTATTTATTAGAGAGAGAGCGCGAGCGAGCACATGTGCGCACAGGTAGGCAGAGCGGCAGGCAGAAGGAGAGGGAAAGTCAGAGTCAGAGTCCTCTGAGCAGGGAGCCGGATGTGCGACAGACTTGATTCCAGGACTCTGGGATCATCCCGTGAGCGAAAGCAGCCGCTTAACTAACTGAGCCAGCAAGGTGCCCCTGGATATTTTGTATTTTAAAACTATAAGGCACTTAATTTAAATGCCATTTGTTTGTCAAAACAAATTACTTAGATAACTACTTCTGTATGTGATACTGTTTCAGTGATATTGTATCATGTCAGGTTTATTACTGAAATCTATAGTAGTTAAGATAAGAACAGACTTTAAAAATACTTCAAATCCTAGTTTCATTCCAAAAAAATCTTTAATTTCTTTAAGAGAAAAGAATCCTAGAAGTTTTTTTTTTTTAATTAACATATAGTGTATTATTTGCCCCAGGGGTACAGGTCTGTGAATCGTCAGGCACTTCACTGCTCTCACCATAGCACATACCCTCCCCAATGTCCATAACCCAGCCACCCTCTCCATATCCTAGGAGCTTTTTTATTGGCTATAGTTTGAAAGTTACTGACATAGAAAAAAGAGATTTGTACAGAATTAAATTTTTTTGTATAACTGAAATGTAACATTTGCACAAAATACATTGAGGAGAAAACATGGTATTGAACATGTATTATTAAATGAGTATTTGAGTATTGGAAAATTTGGCCTCAGGTCCTTTCTGTATGTATCTGCCAGTGTTGTGAAAAGTCACGTAGCTTATTTCTCCTGCTCTGTTTTGCCAGAAGCTGGAACTGACTAATTAGAAAAATATAAACAAATATGAAGATATCAAGTAATATTTTAAGTACTAAATAGACATTCATGAGTAATATCTGTTTTCTTTTTTTAAAGAATATTCATTTGTAATTAACAAATCAATGAAGGCACTTTTTTTTCTGGGCATGCATCATCACAATACAGTTTTACTGACTTTTTAGTTACAAATAATTTAATTTGTGGCTATGCCCATATATACTGAGGGATGTACACATTTAAAAATTGAAGTACCAGGACTTCATTGTGTCTTTGCAGTATCACTTGTTTTCACAGAACATAAACTGCCTGTTTATTTTACAAACACTTATATCTGTAATGCTCACCTTGGGACAAGCATTGCTCTAAGTGCTTCATTACTATTAACTCATTTACTTGGAACCTGATAGCAACACTGTGAGGAGGGTATGGTTATTACCTCTATTCTGCAGATGGCACACAGAGGTTAGGTAACTTGCCCAAAGTCCCATAGCTAGTATGTAGAGGGCCACTGTTCGAATCTCAGTGCTGCCTCCAGAGTGTGTGCTCTGCTGCCTTATCCAGAAAGATCTTTCTTGGAAAGTTGAGTCCAGATTCTTTCCTTTGTCAGGCCCCTTCCTTCCATGCTTTTGCTGACCAGACAGGGGATCCTGGGAAGGATTTGTTGGCAGGAATTCTTACCATCTTGCTCTTCTAGATGTTTGCGAGGCAGGCAGTGTGACAGCTTCTGAGTGTGAGTGACCTGGATCCGGCTTTGTGTACAGTCATTCACAAATCCTCACTCTATAGCGGAAAGTTTCCTGGATCAAGAACAAATTCTACCCTCTTATCCTGGAAATTAGGGGCTAAGAATGTGAGCTATGTTCGAGTTCATGGGAGGAGCTAGCAATATGGAAGAAGAGGAAATAAGACAGTATTATTGCCTAATGGAAAATATGAGCCCTGTATATAGTAACACAAGTGCCAGCGTTAAAGGGGCTGCTTTTGTCCAGGAAGGCTTTTCTAATACGTTCCAGGACAAGCCATAGCAAGGGCTCATTTGTTTGAGTATAACTAGCGATTCTTCTCAGCAATGGAGGAGAGGCCGTGTATGTGTGTACACATGTACACAGCTGTCATTCTTAAAGTTGTCAATATTGGGTCTATACCATGTATTAAAAAATACGTATTTATGTTAGCCCTAAGCACTAATTTGTTTTGCGAGCAGCTCTTGGTCCTTGACATCTCTAGGTGTCTAAACCCATCTCCACCAGTATTGGGAGGGGCACTCGTCTTTCAGTTTCACCTGCTTTGTAAGATGACTGTCTTTGCCTTTGACGTACCTTTGTCCTCTCTCCCTGCAGCACCCCCCACCAAGAGTGCTTTTGAGTTATCTTAAAACAAACCCTGAGTCGTACACAGCAGCATTATTCATGATTATTCATAATCGCCAAAAGGTGGAAGCGACTCAGTGACAGATGAAGAAATAAATGCAGTGTGGTATATGTGCATGATGGGATATTATTTAGCTTTAAAAAGGAAGGACATTCAGACAACACGGATGAACCTTGAAGATAGTATGCTCAGTGAAATAAGTCAGTCACAGAAAGACAAATACTGAATGAATCCATTCATGTGAGGTTTCTAGAGTGGTTAAATTCATAGAGACAGGAAATAAAATGGTGCTTGCCAGAGGCAGGAGGGAGTTTAGGGGTGGGGAAAAGGGAGTTATTATTTAATGGGTGTAGAATTTTAATTTCGCAAGGCAAAAAGATTTCTGGAGATTGGTGGGACAATAATGTGAATGCACATTCACATGCAGTACTGTTGAACTACACCTGTAAAATGGTCATGATGATAAGTTTTATGCTTTGTATGTTTTACCACAATTAAACAACAACAAGCCTTTCCAGTCTAGTGTAAAATCTGTTCAGGTGTTTTAGTGTAGTGTTGTAATTGACAGACACTTACTGGTAGCAGTTGGCTCCAAGCTGGTCACGGGCAAGTGGCTGCTTTCTAGAGAACAGACATTGTGGTATAAGTGTGAGTGTGTTTTTATCATTCCAGAAAAAGCTTATTGTGGAAGTTGAAGAAAGGGGTAAGCAAGTGGTGGGGGGCAGTGTGAGCAGAGCTGGAACGTGTTAGGGTGGCTGAGAAAATGATCGTGGTTTATGTCGGGAGAGCAGAATGACTATATTCGGGCAAAGGCGTTAGCAGATTAAATCCAGATTTGTCATTTTAACTATTTTATCTCTCACCATATCTACCAGGTAGAGTATTTGATGGCTTCTCCCAAGGATCCATTTATTTATATATCCAATATAAATATAAAATGGAATATATATCCAGTATATTTCATTTTTTGGTATTTATGATAACTGGTATTTCAAGAACGGTTCTGTGCTATGATTTATTAGGATTGAAGGAAAGATCAGGTCAGAATCCCCTGCCTGTAAGAGCTGCATGCTCTAAAAGAGAAGATAAGATGTGTGGACCAATAGAACTAAAATACAAGACAGTATCTGATAAGCAGTATAAAGAGAGTTTTGTGGAAGCACAGACTAGAGAGATCTGATTCTCAGAGGTGAGGTCAAGGAAGGATGAAGTAGGAGCAGAACCTTGAAAGCTGAGAAGGATGTTAATAGGTAGAGAGAAGGGGGTATGGATCCAAGGTGAGCGCTAGATCCAGAGAGGGCCAGGGTGATCTCTGCTAGGAAGGGCCAGAAGCTCTGTGTCCTATGGAGAACAGTATGCTTGTCAGTTGTAATAAGAAGTCAAGAGGGGCGCCTGGGTGGCTTAGTGGGTTAAAGCCTCTGCCTTCGGCTCAGGTCATGATCCCAGGGTCCTGGGATTGAGCCCCGCATCGGGCTCCCTGCTTGGTGGGGAGCCTGCTCACCCCTCTGTCTCTGCCTGCCTCTCTGCCTACTTGTGATCTCTGTCTGTCAAATAAATAAATAAATAAATAAAAAGATATCCCAAGCCAAGAACTTTGATTATTTAAAAAAAAAAAAAAAAGAAGAAGAAGAAGTCAAGAAAGATAGTTTGGTGCCAGATCATGGAATATTTTGACTGTCATCTTAAGGAGCTGGAACTTAATTACATAAACAGTGTTGAGCTCTTGAGAGTTTTGTGTTTTTTTTTTTAAAGATTCTATTTATTTATTTGACAGAGAGAGAGATCACAACTAGGCAGAGAGGCAGGCAGAGAGAGAGGGGGAAGCAGGCTTCCTGCTGAGCTGAGAGCCCAACTTGGGGTTCGATCCCAGGACCCTGAGACCATGACCTGAGCCAAAAGCAGAGGTTTAAACTCACTGAGCCACCCAGGTGCCCCATCTTGAGAGTTTTTAATGTGGGAATGACATGTGTTGACACCATCAGAGGTCAAGCTGACAAATACAATGTTAGGAAGCAGGAGGGCTGACTTGGCCCTATTTGTGATTGTTTAATTAGGGAGGCTGATTTGGTTCTCTGGTGTCCATCCCAAGTAGGAATTAGATTGGATAAATAAATTGGGAGGGATACAAATTAGGCCTTATAATTTAGAGAGAGGTGTTAAGAATTGTTTCGGATCACAAGATAGAGATAAAAGCTATTTTAAAGATCGTCGGGAAGAGATTGTATAGATGAGAGAGATCAGTGAAAAAGGTTGTTGAACAGTGAAATTATGAAGACCTGGACTAGGTATAGGGTAGTAGCAGTACTATAGGGTAGTAGCAGTAACAAAAGAGGAAAGGATTGAAATGAAACAGGGGAAATGGTGAAAGGAAGGGAGGAAGAAGTTAAATTCACAATTAATGAGCATATTTTCTGTACATAGCATTTGTTGCATGACAGCATAACTGACCAGTATTACCCTCTCTTGGAAAATAGATATACTGTATTGGTCAGGTGAGGGGCCCTGGGTAAAGAATTTTGGTTTGAGCCAGCTGATGGAGGTCCCTGGGTGGCTTTTAGGACTGCTGAATTGACAGGTGCACATCATGGTCACCATCAGTGTACTGGGTTTGTTGACTGGGTCCACATGAGCATCCACACCAGTCGTTCTCAAACCTCCATGCCTTGGCACCCTGGTAAACAGCAGACCCTTCAGGAACCCTGTGAAATTTTGAAATTTTGGGTAAAGTTTTTTCATATGGTTGTTTACATTGTCTGGCAGCAAGTGAAAAAGAATCTAACTGACCAGATGATTCACTGTGATGCTGGAGAAGGGAAATGAACGCTGTTACTGAGCAAGAAGCTTAACCTCTCAGGCCCGTGCTGAGGACAGAGTAGTGTTTACAGCTCCCTGTTGGTCGGGGAAGGGTTCAGGAGATCCTACTAGGCCCTGAGCAGTGCAGAGCTGAAGGGGATCTGGGGTGATCTTACAGCCCCGGCACCCCGAGATACGTGTCCCTGTAATAGCAAACACTTCTTATTATTCTTGATTTTGTGCAGTTTGGTTCAGGGTCTTAGTTTCTTCCAGTCAGCTAATAAAAAAAAAGTCCAGTCTTTGAACATGCCCTGCAAGCGGTCAGAGAAGACCAGTCCTGCCAGCTCTTTGACAAACGCTGTAACCAAATATTGAGTTGGATAGAGATAGAAAATGGAATTTGGAGTATGAAATCTTAGGTTCGAATCTTGGCTTTGCCCGTAGCAACGAGACTGTAGGGAGATTATTTAAACTCAATTTTTCTCTGTTTCTTCGTTAAATGAAGCTAATATTTACCTTTCAGTTCTGCTCAGTTGAGCTGAGATAGTAACTGTAAAATGTAGGCACTGTACTCTGAATAAAAATAATTTATTCCCTATCTCCAACGGGTTGATTACAGTGCTTTTTACTCTGTATTAAGCAACCATGTCCAGTTCTGTAAAGCATGAGTTTCTCTGAACTGCGGACTCCTGGAGTTTGATCTTTAAAGATTAGCACCAAAACAAGCCTTGGTCAGGAGTGAGTTTTTTTAAAATGGGAAAAAATTAATTTGATATAAGCATCAATATTTGTTGTAAAATCTATTTAAATTGCAGTATATCTTGTATACCTTGATGTGTATTCTTTTCACCACCTGCTCCCCAAACACCAGCAACAACAATAAAACCTAACGACTAAAATAGTCAGAGGGGATTTTGGCAGAGTTTTCTGTTAACTTCCACAGAAAAAGACTCATTTTAATACCTAGAACGAGGAATAAGTTGGGAAAAAGTTTTAGTCAGACCAGCATTCTTGAAATAGACTCAGAATCATATTGTAATATATTGTGGAGCATGTTCAAGTGTAGGTGGTTTTCTTTTAATTTATTGAGCATAGTTTCAAACCTGTAAGTTTTAAACCTTACAAATTAAGCCATTTTAATTCACAGTAGGCTAAACTTGGCTCAGAGACTCTCTGCTGAAACACGAGTGTAGTTGTGTTTTTTAACTGAAAAAGTTGACTAGCTTTTTTTTTAATTCCTAGAGATTAAAAAAAAAATGGGAATATTTACTTTGTCCAGTTTTAGCTACAAGCAATTGTGTTGGCTTCATACCCAGCCCCTTCTGAATTGCAGTTACTGTTTACTATATACTTGAGTTTTTAATAAAATAGTTGATTTACATCTTAAGATGGCTTCCATTATCACATAGGGACTGCTTTTCATAAGTATTGTTTTTTTGAAACCTCAGTAAAGGAATTCATGTAACTGGGAAGATAAAAGTAAATCCTGTTGACCTTAAAGGGACTTTGCAGTCTAACCTTTTCGAGCATCTCTATTCATGTCATGATGGAAGTCATGACTTATTGTTTAAAACTGTAATTTGTCTCTGTGTGAAAATGCATTTTTTCATACTGCCTTTCCTGGAACTATAACATCGTAATGATTTTGTTAACAATATATTTGATTGCCACCTCACTGAGTGAGATTTTGCTTTAGAAAATTTAAATGTAAGCACTTAAAGATAAAGCTTAAATGAAAATTAAAGTCTAGCTTAAAATTTGGATAAGGTCTGATTTTTACTTTGGTTTCTCTGGTGGTATGCCGTTGAATGCCAGAAAGAAAAAAATGTAGATATAAAAACAACATCAAAGTGTTTTGCTTTTTAAAAGTTGACACAAATTAATACATAGCAGTAGTTTCAGACATTTTAGCTTACGGTAGGAATATCTCAGTTACTTTGACCTACACATTTTCATAGTGAACTGAAAAGAATTGTGAAAAGGAAAATATCTATATATAATTTATATAGTTGTGGGGGTTTTAAAAGTAGTTTAAAATTTGTAGTAACATTTTGTATTTTGGCAAGGTAGAATTTTGAGTTAGAATAAATTCAAAGACCTGTAGAAGCTATAGTAAAAATTCACAGATTGAAATGACTGTGATTACTTCTGTGCTATACTCTATCCTGTTGGGTTATTTTAAGCTTTTTACTTTAGCATTGTGGCATTGCACTGGTCAGTAAAAGATTCTATTTTGGTTTGTTTAGTAACAAAACTTTATGCTGCTGTTTCTATATGCAGAACAGTTTGTAAGTGATAATAATGTTATTTTGACCATTTTTGTAAGGAAAAAATCCAGGAATTACTATGTTAAAAATGTAATATTTTTGCCAAAGTTGTAATTGAAGCATGGAGTTTGCTTTTTATAATTAAATGCCCTCATGAGCAATTTGGAATGAACTATTTCTCTCCTTCGTGTTAGAACTCTTTTCTGTGCTGACTCCTCTGAAGTGAATGAGAGCATGAGAGGCTTTAAAGTAAATTAACTTATTGAAAGTTTTTGTTTAAGAGAGAAGAAATTGCTGTATTAATTTCTTACCTATTTGCTTTGCATAACTCCCTTTTTCAGATGACTGAATAACCAACTTTAGATGTTAGAACTGCTTTATTTTATCTAACCACTTCAACTAGAAGTCTTTCCAGGTGTATTATACACATTCATAATCTTTAAGATTACATAAATATAATTTTTTTCTTTGGAACTGCACGTGAATTTTTGTTGTGTTCAACTTTTTGTTTCTATGCTGTATAACATTGGACTAGTACAGATTTTCATTTATTGTGTCTCATTTTTTCTTCCGTAAGTGTCAGCTGGTGCTTTCTACTATTGACATTCATAAATCCTTTCACCATGTTCCTCTTTTGATGCAAATAAGAAATGAGGTAATAACAGTTACAGTTTTTTTCAGTGTTTTATAAAGTTAATATTAACCCTTTATCAAAGATATTATCCCCGTCCTAGAGAGGAAAGATGTTAGATTTGGAGAGGTTAAAACTTACTGAGGGTTAGGAAGCCAGTAAGTGGCAAAATGGACTATGACTCAGATGAGTTTTTACATATGTGTAAATATACATACATCTTTGTAAATCCTACCCAGGTCAATACATAGAATCTTTCCAGAGCCCAGTAGGCTCACTTGTATGCCCTGTCTCCTTAGTGTCCCCTCAGAGTCCCCTCAGAGATAACTACTCTTCTGATCTTGATCCCCATAGATGGATCTCTGTTCCCTCTTAATTAGTTTTACCTGTTCTTGAACTTTATAAAAACTGACTCCTATAAATGTAGTTTTTGGTATCAGGCTTCCTTTGCCCAGTATTGCATCTGTGAGATTCATCCGTGTTGTAGCGTTTGTGTTGGATTCTTTTTTCATTGCTGCTTAATGTTCCGTTAGGCGAATATATTAAAATTCATGTATACATCTTATTGATGAACATCTGGGTCATTTCCATTTTTTGGCTATTATAAATAAAGCTGCTATACACATTTTTGTCTGTTTTTAGGTTTTTTGTTTTGTTTTGTTTTTAAAGATTTTGTTTGAAAGTGAGAGAGCGTACAAGCGAACACAAGTGGGAGAAGGGGCAGATGGAGAGGGACGAGTTAGGTTCCCCGTGGAGCAGAGAGCCCAGGACCCTGAGATCATGACCTGAGCTGAAGGTAGATGTTTAACCGACCAAGCCACCCAGGTGCTTCCGTGGTTTTAGTTTTATCTATGTTTTGTGCACTCACTTCTTTTGGGAGGAAAGTATGGTGACCTTTCGTAGGTACTGCCGATCGGTTTTTTTAAGTGTTTGTACAAGTTTACCCTCCTACCAGCAATGTATAGGGGTTCTAGTTGCTTACCATATGTTGGTATTCTCAGTCTTACTAATTTTTTCCCTTTTTAATTTTACTTACTCTGGTAGGGTATCTAGTTTTATATCAGGGAGGTGCAAACTGAAAGTTATGGTTTTTTTTTTAATTTTTATTTTTTTATTAACATATAATATATTATTAGACCCAGGGGCACAGGTCTATGAATCATCAGGCTTACACACTTCACAACACTCACCATAGCACATACCTTGCCCAATGCCCATAACCCAACCACCCTCTCCCCACCTCCCTCCCCACCACAACCCTCTGTTTTGTGAGATTAAGAGTCTCTTATGGTTTGTCTCCCTCCTGATCCCTTCTTGTTTCCTTTATTCCTTTCCTATCCCCAACCCCCCCCCCCCCGACGTTGCCTCTCAACTTCTTCATATCGGGGAGATCATATGATAATTGTCTCTGATTGACTTATGAAAGTTATGTTCTAGAATGAAAAAATATTGAATGTAAATGTACATGCTTATCCATATATAGAGATTAATTGAATACTGCTGAGGTTTGATTTTGGTTTCTTTCCTAATCCTTGTCTTTATAAGCAAGCCTTGATTGCTTGTTTAATCACTGAAGTTAATAAAATTTTTCCTACAATAAGGACAAGTGCAATATTCTAGAAACTACTTGTTTCATTCAGAATTTTATTTAAGGGAATTTTCAAAGGAATTTAAGATGGTAAAGATCTTTATTCACAAATTTACAGATTGTAGAAGAACTCAGTAATGACCTTTCTCACTGAAAAATCGAGGTCTTTTTTGCCTGAAAATACAGCAGTAACATACGATCTCTAGGACTTAATCTAGGATTTTATTCATCGGTTGGTTTTCATGATCTTAAAGTAAGTTATTCTACTAAAAATGGCTTGACTTGATCAGTTCTTGTTTTTCCAAGTTCGTGCAAGTTCCACGTGTTTGGCTTTCCTGTATGAGTCTCAGGTACGCTGATTAGTCAGGCGGTCTCATCTGAAACTAATGTATAATAGTGCTGAGTCGTAGAACTTGCCATACCAGTTTCATAGTGTTTGTGTTTTGCTCAAGTAGATGAAAGGTTTATTTAAGTGTGGCCACACTGGTACTGCATTCCTGGTGATCTTGGTAGGTTAATGACAATGTTTGTCATAGAAATCAGGAAATGCGGGTTGAGCCTCTGAGATGCATGTAGTTGGTTCATTAAAATGCAGGCTCCCCAAAGGACTGAGGATTATTGGAAGCACTTGGTAGGTAATGCAGCTTTAAAAACCTATCTGTCTGTCTATCTGTCTATCTTCATTCTGTTTTTTCACCTCTTTTAATCATATTATCTAATGTATGAATGCTTTCTCTAGTGAGACTAAACATCCACGTAGGTTTCCTTCCACAGTTTAGTAGGTTTGTTTTAGCTGGGATGTTTTGGTTGCTCGTGAACTCATACTGTCAGATTGTACTGCTGCTTTGTTGAACTGGTTGGCTTTTAACTGAATTAACTCTACCAGCCAGTGTGATTGGTCCACTATTTTTTGGTTATTATAGAGAATGGGTTGAAGAATTGTTTAGAATATTTATCTTTGAAATATAATCAGTTAAAGCAGGTTGGTACTTAGAAAGGTTTGAGGTATCCTTTGGACAGTGTTTGAATGGATTGTAATGATTATGGATTTTATAAGAATTTTAGGATAAATGTAGGTGTACATCTGTGAGGACAGGAGGCATACTGCAGTATTCTTTTACCGGGCACAGTGAACTTATTTTAGGTATATTCCTTACGTAATACCATTATTCCAAATGTAAACGAATAGATGGCATGATTGTTGTTGATGTCAAGACTGGTCATATGTGCTTGTGTTGTAAGGAAAAAGATGACATGAAGCAGAATGTATTAACCTCTCCAGGTGAACTTTAAGAATGTATGTAATTTTGTAATAGAGATTGAAAATTTTGAGGTTGGGCAAGGAAAGCTAAAGCAAAGGTATGGGATAGGACTGAGTAAGTTACTGATTGTCCTGTCGAGAGTGCCGTCTCTAGAGAAAGCCAGTAAATAAGTTATTTATTAGAACCTCAGTGAGGTAGCTGAGGCCTTTTATTTTTTAAAGACCATTTCTGCCTTTTGTAAATCAGTGTTGAATTTATAGACTACCACCAAGAACTTTACTTGAAAGTTTAAAATCGCTGAAAGTTAAACTTCTTACCACCTCTCCTCTTCTACTGTTTACCCATCTAGAAGATCATGACGGTTGGGAAAATAGCTTAGAGCTACCAATGTGTCTAGGAGTGAGTTTACACAAGGGCACTTCACTAGCTTTGGGGCTTAACTCTTCAACATTGGATATGTTTGGATATGGCCAGCAGTCTTCCTGATTCATCATATATAAGTAACATTAAATTAAAACTAAAAACTTGCTGTCACTTTTCCTTGTGTGAACCTTCCATATTACAGATAATTTTTCAAAAGACATGTCCTTCAATTACTTTAAGTTCTCTGTGTAATTTCAAGGATTACAACACTGTGCTTCTGCATGCTCTATCTCTTCTTTGTGTGTGTGTCTCTCTCTCTGTATTTGAAGAACAGAAGGGTCAGTTTTCTGTGACTTTATATTAGTTTTATTGCTGTCACCATTTTGAACTAGTAACAGTGAAATATCCTTTTACGTATCCTTTTACGTGTTTGTGAGAAAGCATACATAATAAGGGTAAGAGCATGTGTGCTTTCTGCATATATGTATGACTGCTGTGTATCAGGTAGGAACTTAATAAAGCTAAGAAGGTATGTAATTTATGTGCACACACACACATATACAGACTCAGCAGTTTGTGTTATAAGTACTGTGCAATTTTGAAAATAGTAGTACATTGAAGTATATCATATAGGTACTAAGGGAAAATTGAGACAAATATTATTAAAAACAGTTGGAGTTTCTATGGAAATCAAGACAAGCGAAATTTTTGGCCTGTCTTGCCAGTTAGTTACGGAAGAGGTAAAGAGTTGTACATGCTGGTTTGCTGGTGGCTCCATTTGAGTTGTCTCTGTCACTAGTATGGTAGATATGTTTTGGGGAGAAGAGCCTGCTGCTTAGAATGTTGGTGGTAATGGCTTCCATTTATGAGGTGATGAGGTAGAGGTGACTAAGCTTTGGCCAGAAAGACCAGACTGCTAGACCAAGTTAATGGACCACCCATGGCAAAGATTGTGGGGCAAAGCTAAGTTTCATTTTAGCATCTGTGAAAATTAGATTAGATTCTTAAATTAAAAAATACAAGTGAAAACTGTAGTAAGATGCCATTATCTACCTATCAAATTAGTAAAATGAATGAATGAATGAGTCTGCCCTTTGTTAACTAGATTGTAATTAAAGAACATATTCATGAACTACTAGTTTGTGGTGTAAATTGTATTTTCTGAAAATCACTTTGGCTTCAGAGATCAGGAGTCTTGCCTTATAATCAGTCAGTTATATCCTTTGACCTAGGAATGCCACTCCTAATATCCTGTTTCAAGGAAGTAGTCGTATATCTAGATGAAGATTTATGTACAAAGATTTCCACCTTGCCATTTCTGTAAACAGTGAAACAGTACTGTTAAACAGGGACGAACTGGTTCAAGTAAATGCTGATATATTCTTATGAAAGCAACAGCAATAATAGTAAGGTAAAATAACATAGTAGTAAATGGTATTTAGACTTAAATCTAATCATATAATAAAGATATGCATAGAAAAACACTGAAACAAATACACTAAATGGAAATAGAGCTGAACTATTAACAAAAGGTGTTTTGGGGTGGAGGGATTGTAGTGAACATATTTTTCTCTCTCCTACTGTTCTGTTTTTCAAAATGAACATTTGTTTATTTTATAATCCTAAAGAAGAAATAAAATTTATTTTATAATCCTAAAAAAAACAGAGTAAATAATAACTTCATTAAAGGGAGAAAGGTAGAACTGACTTCACCTGAGGAGCTGCTCCAGCTCTGAGGCCAAGTTTGGGAACAGAAGACCTATTCCCACTCTCTATGGAGCAAGTTCCAGGGATGGCAAAATCTCCTTGGAATGACTAGAAAAGGGTATTAATTTTCTTTTAGAGATTGTTGGTTTACGGAGTACATTCTGTAAGAGTAAGGACAATTTTAATACAACTCTTTTATACCCTCTGGCACCTGGTGCTTGATAAATTTATAGGGAATAAAGGAATGAATTTTGTTCTAGATTTTGGACACAAATTGAGAATATAAACGTCAGCATATCTTTTTGGAGTTAGATGCCATATATATTGAAAGGATGCGGATGATAGAGAAATTTGAAAATAATCACCAGCTTATTTGGTATATTTTGTCCTAAGAATGTATATCTCAGACATATGAATGTCAGTCTTGAGAAATGGACTGCTCTATTATTTAAGACAGATCAGGAGAGAGAAAAAAAAGTAGTTGCAGAGCTCATTAGGATGTGTGGGACCAGTCATGGGGGCAGTTGAAGGTCTGGGCCCAAGGAAGTGAGACCCTGAATACTCAGGGACGTTTGTTCATCCCTTCTGAGGATCAGGATTGCATGGAAATACTTAACTTGCCATGTAATACTTGAACAGTTGTGTGTGTGTGTGTGTGTGTGTGTTTATATATATATGTTATTCTTTAAATTTTGGCCCTTTTTTGGATTTTATTTTTTCCTAGAAAATCTGAAAGTTACACTCATAGGCTCACACCAGATGACAGAAAGATTAAAGGTAATTTGGTAGGCAGTATCTACCGAGTGAAAGAACGTAACTCTATAATCAGTAATTGGATTTACCCATTGTTTTATAGAAACTTGGTCTTGGTGATAAATTCAGTGGGGGGAATTATTTCCCCCACCCCAGCTTGAATAAATAGCAAAGGAGTTAATGTACTCAATACTCATTTAAGATATTGTATTAAATTTCCAGGTTAGGCTGTTACCACTCTAAAATCAATAACTTTT
This sequence comes from Martes martes, assembly GCF_963455335.1. Taxonomy (NCBI): domain Eukaryota; kingdom Metazoa; phylum Chordata; class Mammalia; order Carnivora; family Mustelidae; genus Martes; species Martes martes. Next base: position 61,948,266 of record NC_137891.1, read on the forward strand.
AAAAGTTTGCTAAATGTTATTCTTTTCCTACCGCAGGAAAAGATTGTTTGCTTTTCACTGTGAAAATTACTTACGTTTCATCCTGCATTGATGTGCTTTCTTACTGTTGCTACATTCAGTGTCCAAATTGTAATTTATATTTATAACTGCTTCTCATCTATTAGTCATCCGTGATATTCTCTCCTGTTTTTAAAACATAAAAAAAAAACTGACTCAAAGAAGCTTTTCTAGTGAACATCAGTTGTCCACCAACCACTCTGCATAACCATCTTCAGCCAACTGTTATACTAAGAATATTATGCTTTCCTGCATTTTTCTTTAATTCCTCGTTTGTTTATTTCCTATAGATGGTAAACTCTTTGAGGGCAGGGATTAGGTTGGATCATTGATGTGTATGCCAAGTTTCCAGTACTAGGTTGTGTACACAGTAGACTCAATAAATACTCACTGACTAGCTGTTGAAAAATTTGATGAGCCTCCCAAAGTGTTTAACATAGTTTGAGTAGTTTATGAATTAGTTAAATCTGACTCAGTAATTGGCCGTCCTTGGGTTTTAAGTAGTGATGGAATAGTGGCTTGCCTCTCACTAACGTCAAGAAAGTACCTAGTAGAAGAGTCTTATGACACAGCCTAATGACAGAAATGCTATGTGGCTTTGTAGCACCTAGAAATACAAGGGTAAAAGCACTTTTAAAACAAATTCTTTGAAATCTTCACTTTTGTAGCTATTTGGCTAGTTGGTTGATCTCTGCAACTTGAGTAAAGATCATAGTCATTGCTGTAATTACTAGGCACCTGCTGTGGGCCAGAGCCTTCCATACGTGGGTTTCATGTATGGAAGGCCCTTCTGTTTTCTACTTCTCTTCTGTTTTCTTATACACTCAAAAACTCAGCATGGTACGTATTATTTGCATTTTGTAGTTGGGTAAACTAAGGGGAAGAGAGGTTTTAAATTAGCTTGTTTAGGATCATATGTAATGGTAAATGGCCGTAGTTAGTATTTGAACATTGGTTTATTGGGGTCCAAAACTTATATACATTTAATTATGTCTTAAAACCTCTCAGAGGTGAGGATACTAAAGGGAAAAGCATAGATATAATAATGGAGCTAGCGACTAGCATTTTGAATAATACTATTAAATTTCCTATTGCTCTGATAGTATTGCCTATAATCATAAATAGTTGGTGTCTTGCTTACTGAGGTCTGTGGTTTTCTGTACTTGGAATCAATACTGCTTTCTAAGTGAAAAGGAAGCTCATAAATTTTTTTTAAAGATTTATTTATTTATTTTAGAGAGAGATCACAGCGGGGAGGGGCAGAAGGAGAGGGAGAGAGAGTCTTAAGCAGACTCAGTGCTAAGCGTGGAGCTGGACACAGGACTTAATCTCACCTCCCCAACCAAGATCAGCACCTGAGCCGAAACCAAGAGGCGGATGCTTAACAGACTGCGCCACCCAGATGCCCCAGGAAGTTCATAACATTTATCTATGCCATTTGTGTTATAATAATCACTACTGTTTATCTTATATATCAAATCTTCATAATAGGAATGAACTCATTTAATAGTCTTGACTAAGATCTAAAGGCACAATGACTTTGTTGAAGAAAGCAGATTTCAGTAAGAACCATTCCAAAAATATTGTGGTATGGGTTATCAGTGTATATTTAATGGAAAACATGATGATTTTCTTATTGCTATATTTAGGTGATATGATGAAGTAAGTACTTATTGGCAGTTTATAGATAGGTTTATCTGCTTTGCCATTCTGCCTTTCTTTCAAAACTTTATTTTATAACTTAGAGGAAAGCATTACCTAGGAAGCCAATTTATGAGGTACACTCTAGCTTAAAAAAGAAATGGCATTCCTAGTACAATAGTAAGCTGTTTTACTTCCTTCCTGTTTGGTGAAGAATGTCCTCGTATCACTACTTCCTCTGTGAGGAAGAAAATGGATGTCGCACAGCCAACTCTTCAGGTAAACCAACTCAGATCTTTTTTGAGTGAGTAATTTCTTGAATGTTCTGAGAAGAAAACCAGAGTGCTGTTTTAGAGAGTTCTGTAGGGATTGAGATAAAGTGTTTGGGATTTGTGTGGGAAGGTGTCTAGCTTCTTGGAGTCAGTTGAGATAGTTTCATAGGCCATGCTCCCCCAGCTTGGTGAAGATGTGGTGTCTTTAAAACAGTGCAGTAAACAACCCTTGAGCCCTTGTAAACAGAGTTCAGGCTCCAAATCTAGAGACTTTCTCTTCGACTTCAAGAGGAAACTAGACTCTTAATGGTTACACAAACATAGTTTACCAAGAGCAGATTTTACATGAGGCATACCTGTGAATTACTTCCCCACATGGTGCCACTTCCGCCCTCCGTTGTGCGTCAGGTGGGTATCTTTTTCTTCCTAGAAAGCATGCACGTACTTTTCAATACTTCGGACAGTTCATGATTAACTAAAAAGGCCCATTTCGAAGCAGTGTTTCTTTAGGCTTTTTCTGTGAAAGTTATAATCATCTATTTAGCTGAATTTTTGGCTGCCTTAATATTATAGCCCAGCAGGGTGGTGTTTCATCAGAGTCAGATGAAGGTTTAGCTCAGTCCTGGGACCTACTGATTTCTCTTACTATCTTGGTTCCTATCTGGAAAGCTTTCAAGACCGCCAGCTGTGTGGCCTGTTTGAAAGCAGGAGGCTTGTGGCAGGAATGTGGGTTTGCCCTATTAGTGTTGCAAAATCACTTCTTATGTAGAGAGTCTTGCTTTTCTCTTGCCTCCTATAGTTTGGTTTTAGATTATTTTTCTTGTGGTTTTGGTTTGTGAGTGTGTTCTCACGGCTTTCATTTCCTTTATTCCTTTCCCTTCCTTCACAACAGACAATGAGAAGGGAATAACTTTGAGGTATTTTTGTATTTGTTTACATTGCCAAGTTATATAGGCAACTTCCCTTTTATCTTACAAAAAATAAACCCAGGATGGTTAAAAATACTTGAAATCATCAGTTTTAAACTTACGTTCTCAACAATTTTTTCATTGGTCTAAATATAACTATTGGTAATATGATTATATTTCGAAGGTGTGGACATTAAAGAATTTACCCACAATGGCACCATCCTCACACAACCACTTAGTATGTTAGTGTATTTTCTTTTAGGTCTCTACGAGATCATTCTGTTTGTTTTGTTCAAGTGCTTTTACTGGGGATGAAATTCATACATTGGAATTTTACCTCATTTTCTCAACCCTTTCTTTTCCTTAGAGGTGTTCAGTACCCAAAGAAATAGCCAAAATAAAGGAAGAAGAAATCACAGATGGAAGGACTTTCACATTAACAGCAAGTTGGATGATCAGTCCTTTATAATCAGGGTCAAGTGTCTTACCTGATTTCTACTATAAGTTATGATCAAGGAGTGATTACAAAGCACAATGCATTATCTTCTTTAGCACTCCACACTTACCTACCAGTAGTTTATTGAACATGTTGGAGTTTTAGGCATTCAAATATAAGGCTCTGATGTGCAGGAGTGAGTAGTGTCAGTCCACATGGGTTTATCATTTCTGCATTCATTTTGGTTAAAAGGAACAAGGAATGGTAACCTGAAGGCCGCATCCTCTGGAGAGCATTGATTACTGACCCAGAGCTGTGTTTCTGTAATCTGTCTGAGGAGAGCTCTTCAGTGAGAAATGGTTAAATTCTCGGAGTTAGAAGACGTGTTATTGAAAATACAGTTGAGAAAGGCAGCAGTCTTCTTCACACACACAAATACAATTTTTATATTCTAAAAAAAAGAAGCTAAACTACTGATGAAAAATTTCAGAATGCTTGAGTGTTAATCTTTTCCATTAGGCTTATTTTTTTTAAGTTCTGTTTTACTCTCGGGAAATACATACTGCTTGCTTACATATTCAAAGAGCATTTCAGGGCCCTCACTTCCCAGTGTTATACTTAAAAATGAACTGAAGGTGAATAAATGGTCCATTTTAGCAGCCTGCAGAGTGCAAATTTCTTCACTTATTTCCCTCATAGAAGCTAATTGTGTCATGGAGTTTGGGTAGTTTCATTTTTTTGATGTGACCTTCCAAAAAAATGCTGTTAGTTGTTATTTCTCTTTTCTTTGGGTGGGGATGGATCATACGTTATATTTTATTTTTACAGCCTGCTTTTTACATCTGCCAATACATTGTAACCATCTTTCCGGGTCAATAAATGTTTATTCCTCTAGTTATTCTTTTCTTAAAAAATTGTGTTTTAATGTTTATTATTTAATGTTAATAATCATAATAGCTGAACACATTTTTACTTTTGCCATTTTATAAGTGAGTCTTGGTTTTTAGACTTGTTCATCTTCCTTAATCGGGCACTTGGAGTCTAAACTCATTTGCACAAAGGTGGCTTTTACTCCACAGCTGAAAATAGGATAACTATAGGTTGGTGTTGCATACTATACTTCGACAGATTTTGTGAGTCTTCTTGTGGTATTCTGTGCTTTATTTTAAAATATGACTTGTTCATGTATTTGTGGACAAGGAAGTGGCTTTTGAAATTTACTCAGTATCTGAGAATTACCTTCCACATTCTAAAATGGATTTAAGAGATAAGTGGGTAGGGGTGTGTGTGGGGGGACACTTGTGTAAACATTTAAGGATTAGGAAGAACAGAAATATCAGAATTTTTTAGGCAACACTGACTGCTTCTATTCCTAAAAAAGATTTTTTTTGATGTAACTTTAAAAATGAATACATAACTTATTCTGCTGTAGTTTCTTTCATTTTTAAACATATTTAATTTGTGAATTACATAAGCATTAAATTTCATATATATATATGAGGGGAAGAGTGAGGTTTGAGACTAGAAGCCACAATCTCTTATTTTCTCAAAATAGCTCTCTTCACTCTGCCATGTTACTGCTATTACCAGTGACAAGTCATACCTCTTTGCCTGAAGTGGTGAGTTCTACCACTTTTAAAATACCATTACTAAAAACAGCTCAAGTTCCTAAGCTGCCTTATATTTCCAAAAGCATTTGAAAGTATTTTTGGACCTGCTAAACATCATTAGATGGAAGTAAGAAGAAAGTGTATTTAGTTAATTTATATTAGAGAATTCATAGTAGTCTAGAGGAAGGGTTAGAAATGTCTCATTCCTTTGGGACTTAAATAAATTCATCAAGTGTTACAAAATCAGGAGTACAAGATACATTCAGATTAGCTAATTAGCCTTTGCCTCCGAGTTTGCTATTTTATAAATAGGGCAAAAAAACCACACTTAACAATAGTTACTTCCATGTTAACTGTTAGGTTAACTGGGGCCCAATGATTAAGTAATTTGACTCACCCTTTACTTGCAAATGTTTTCTCCCAATTTTAGACATGAATCCTTATAATATTTTAAGATTGGTTCAAATATTATTGCTGTAATGAATATTTTCCCCTAATTACATGTCTTTGCTAATACCTTTTCGAAGTGTATGCTTCTATCTGAATTGTGGTCTCTGCTAAAGTCCTTCAGTGTCAGTTCTGGGTAATTGTTGAGCATGACTCCTGAGGGTAATGTTTTCAGGTGATGTCATTTCTGTCACCAAGAGTATGCTTTACGATTTTGAAAAGGTTTTTGCAGTAGTTCCTCTACTCCAAGTTGCTGTTTATTGTAAATACAGTATTGGATTAGCAGCTTTCCAGGAAAAATAAAGAGAAACACTGTCACATTAAATGTACACTTTTCAGATACTTCACCTTTTCAGGAAATATATATATGCTGGGGAAGTAAGAGAAAACTATAGTATTT